>NC_089231.1:24379858-25839858 GCF_963924675.1 Phocoena phocoena
GCGGCATGTGGGATCTTCCCGGACCGGGGCATGAACCCGTGTCCCCTGCATCGGCAGGCGGACTCTCAACCACTGCGCCACCAGGGAAGCCCTGTTTTGGCTTTTGATATTGAGCTGCATGAGCTGCTTGTATATTTTGGAGATAAATCCTTTGTCAGTTTCTTTGTTTGCAAATATTTTCTCCCATTCTGAGGGTTGTCTCTTCGTCTTGTTTACAGTTTCCTTTGCTCTGCAAAAGGTTTTAGTTTCATTAGGTCCCATCTGGTTATTTTTATTTTCATTACTCTAGGAGGTGGGTCAAAAAAGATCTTACTGTGATTTATGTCAAAGTGTGTTCTTCCTATATTTTCCTCTAAGAGTTTTATAGTGTCCAGACTTACATTTAGGTCTTTAATCCATTTGGAGTTTATCTTTGTGTGTGGTGTTAGGGAGTGTTCAAGTTTCATTCTTTTACATGTAGCTGTCCAGTTTTCCCAGTACCACTTATTGAAGAGACTGTCTTTTCTCCATTGTATATTCTTGCCTCCTTTGTCAAAAACTAGTTGACCATAGTTGCGTGGGTTTATCTCTGGGCTTTCTGTCCTGTTGCATTGATCTATATTTCTGTTTTGTGCCAGTACCATACTGTTTTGATTACTGTAGCTTTGTAGTATAGTCTGAAGTCAGGAGCCTGATTCCTCCAGCTCTGTTTCTCTTTCTCAAGATTGCTTTGGTTATTTGGGGTCTTTTGTGTCTCCATACAAATTGTAAGATTTTTTGTTCAAGTTCTGTGAAAAATGCCATTGGTGATTTGATAGGGATTGCATTGAATCTGTAGATTGCTTTGGGTAGTATAGGCATTTTCAAAATATTGATTCTTCCAATCCAAGAACGTGGTATGTCTCTCCATCTGTTTGTGTCATCTTTGATTTCTTTCATCAGTGTCTTATATTTTTCTGAGTACAGGTCTTTTACCTCCTTAGGTAAGTTTATTCCTAGGTATTGATGTATCACCTCACAAGGGTCAGAATGGCCATCATCAAAAAAATCTACAAACAATAAATGCTGGAGAGGAGAAAAGGGAACACTCTTGCACTGTTGGTGGGAATGTAAATTGATGCAGCCACTATGGGGAACAGTATGGAGATTCCTTAAAAAACCAAAAATAGAATTACCATATGACCCAGCAATCCCACTACTGACATATACCCTGAGAAAACCATAATTCAAAAAGACACATGCACCCCAATGTCCATTGCAGCATTATTTACAATAGGTCATGGAAACAACCCAAATGCCCGTCAACAGATGAATGGATAAAGAAGATATGGTACATATATACAATGGAATATTACTCAGCCATAAAAAGGAATGAAATTGATCATTTGTAGAGACGTGGATGGACCTAGAGTCTGTCACACAGAGTGAAGTCAGAAAGAGAAAAACAAATATCATATATTAACTCATATATGTGGAATCTAGAAAAATGGTACAGATGAACCTGTTTGCAAGGCAGAAATAGACACACAGATGCAGAGAACAAACATATAGACACTAAGGTGGGAAAGGGGGAGGGGGGATGAATTGGGAGATTGGGATTGACATATATACACCGATATGTGTAAAATGGATAACTAATGAGAACCTGCTGTATAGCACAGGGAAGTCTGCTCAATGCTCCGTGGTGACCCAAATGGGAAGGGAATCCAAAAAAAGAGGGGGTAAGTGTAAACATATAGCTGGTTCACTTCACCCTACAGTAGAAATTAACACAACATTATAAAACAATTATACCCCAATAAATAAAAAAAGGATGTTGAATTAAATGAGCAAGAGTGACATCACAGAGGAATAACATGAATCCTCTCTAATTTTGTAAAGGGAAGTATTCAACATAATCAGTTCCTTATTATTAGTTATAACTAACTTATAATATATCTCATAATATTTTGATTGAGGACTAGCAAAGTAGACTATACATGCTATAATTGTAGACTAAATACAAGTTTTCTTCAAAATATTCAATGAAAATTATTTCAGACTCTTTTTTAGGATCTTATATCTGTTTCATTTTTTCATGAATACTGTGAGTATCCTTCAATGTGACTCAATGTTGTACCAGATTTTTTCATTGAGATATAATTGACATATAATGTTATATTAGTTTCAGGTGCATGACAGTGTATGTACTGCAAAATGATCACCACAGTAAGTCTAGTTAACATCCGTCAGCACACAGAGATAACACCTTTTTTTCTTGTGATGGGAACTTTTAAGATCTACTCTCTTAGCAACTTGTAAATATAGAATACAGTGCTATCAACTGTAGTTGCCATGCTCTACACTGTACCCTAGGACTTATAACCGGAAGCTTGTACCTTTGGACCACCCCCAACCTCCACCTCTGGCAACCACCAGTCTGTTCTCTGTATCTATGAGTTTGGTTTTTACTTACTTACTTATTTTAGATTCCACATATAAGTGAGATCATACAGTATTTGTCTTTCTCTGCTTTACTTAATTTCACTTAACATAATGCCCTCAAGGTCGATTCATGTGTCACAAACAACAGGATTTATATATATATATATATATATCCAAGTTTTCTGTATCCATTATCCATCAATGGACACAGATTGTTTCCATTTCTTGGCCACTGTAAATAAAGCTGCAGTGAACATGGGGGTGCAGATACCTTTTTGAGTTAGCGTTTTGTTTCCTTCATATAAATACCCAGAAGTAGAATTTCTAGATCATATGGTAGCTCTATTTTTATTTATTTATTTATTTATTTATTTTGCGGTACGCGGGCCTCTCACTGTTGTGGCCTCTCCCGTTGCGGAGCACAGGCTCCGGACGCGCAGGCTCAGCAGCCATGGCTCACGGGCCCAGCCGCTCAGCGGCATGTGGGATCTTCCCAGGTCGGGGCACGAACCCATGTCCCCTGCATCGGCAGGTGGACTCTCCACCACTGCGCCACCAGGGAAGCCCGGTAGCTCTATTTTTAATTTTTGAAGAACCTCCATATTGTTTTCCACAGTGACTGCACTGATACATACCCACCTATAGTGCACAAGGGTTCCCTTTGCTCCGCATCCTTGCCAGCACTTGTTATTTCTTGTCTTTCTGATAATAGTCCTTCCTAGTTTCTTCCTCCTATTTGCTTCTTAGAATGCATCTATGCTTTGGACCTAGAGATGGTGGAGGGCTAAGGGGAAAGAGTCCGAGTCCCTGAGGGCTCCATGGGACAGAGCTCCCCAACCAGCCTGACAATGTACATCTGTGGACTTTCTATCTTTTCTTGAGGTATTTAGTTACAGCTAAACTAATCTCAGCTATATACACTGATGCTATGTTCTTTTTTTATGCTCACATATCTCTTTCTTAGTGGGATTAGATGTCCCTTGAGGAGGAAAGTGGTAGCTAAGAACTTCTTGGTATCCCACTTAATATCTAGCTTTGTGACTGGCTTTCACAATGGCCCAGTCTAGGACCAAGGCCTGGTGAGTATGTGTTGGCTTTGTAAAAATTCTAGAGACTAAGTATTTGTATTAGTCTCCAATGGTTACCATAGGACTGGAATCTCTCACCTGTGCCAATCAAAGACTGCAGGTCTAAATTTAGAAAGAGCTCACACTGTCTGGAAGCCTAATTTCTTTTGGAGACTCTTACACAGCTGGGCGCTGTCAGAAACTCTTTTCACAAGTCTGCTGTTCTCCACCCTAACTCACATCTTCCCTTCCAAACCCTCTGCCTCTTGTCTGGGACCCTGGGCATCCCCAGAATCAAACAAGTTAACTTGCACTGAGGGTCTGTCTGCAGTGCGCTATTGTTAGCAAAGGCTGTCACTTTGGGAGAAAAGCACAATTAGTTCAAGATTAAAATGGTGCATATCTACCAGCAGTTTCACAGAATTCACACCATGGAACACAATTCCTCTTATTCCTGGCTCCTCCCTCCTTTGTTGACCCTCGTTCACCGAAGTGCCCTGAGAGACGGCTCTCTGTCTGGACCCTACATGAAGGGGTCAGTGCTCACAGAAATGATGTAATTCCTTAGGTGCTGGAGGGAAATGAGGAGGCTTGGCCACTAAAATGTTTGGTAGAACAGTCAAAGCAGAATTTGGGGAACCTTGTGAAGGAGTTTATTTTTTGAGAGGGGGTTTATCTTTGTAGAAAGCACAAACAGAACCTGACATGCCCTAGACCAGGGCGTATAATAAATATCTTATCTTCTGCAGGCTTCTGTCACAACTAATCACTCTGCCATTTAAGCATGAAAGTAGCCATGGACGATACACCAAAAGTTGGACACAGCGTGGCTGTATTCCACTGAAACTTTATTTACAACCCAGGCAGTGAGCCAGAAGAGGTCCACGGGCTTTAGTTTGGCAACACCCACCCTGGGCCAATTCCAGAAGCTTGAGGTCTCCCCTGTAGTGGACAGACTTTTCTCCTGCCTTTGCCCAGACTGGTGCTCTGGCTGTGTCGGGCCACTCCACAGGCCCCGCAGAGGCCTCCCACTGGAAGATGCTGCCAAAGCCCGACCTGAACGGTCACTGCCCTGGGCCAGGTTTGTCCTTGTCAGCATCCTCCCTCCCTGTCCAGGGATGCCCAGCTCCTTCTTGAAGCCCTCTTGCTTGCAGGCTGCCCAGGGACCCCCTTCAGTGTCCACCCGGGATGCCCATCCTGGACAGTGCCTGTGCTCCTCTGACCTCCTTGACCTCTTTTCCCACTGAAACTGACCTATTGGGAGCGGTAACTCAGCTACCTCATAAGCCTAAAAGTGTTGATCACCCATCATACACCCATTCAGCACTAATCCAATGGAACAAAGCCATAAGGTGGTAGGTATTTCATGCCTTCTGATGAACAAAATACCACGAAGCTTGTAACCTTCATGGGCAAGCTCTGAAGTCTGTGACCTTCAGAGCACCTGGGCATAAGGCTGGTGGACCTGACTTGTCTTAATTGATGGACTTGAGGCTGGGCTGCCATGACCTGCCTGCAGGAGCAGAACAGAGGTGCCCCTCAGGTTGGAGCTCACTTAATGGTCCAGCCACTGGCATCTTTTCCCAGTGGGGCTCCTGGTCCATTTCCTAGCAGGCCCCACCCCAGACAGGACACTGACACCCTCTGTTTGTCTGGCTATAGGGCCACTAGCAAAGGTCTATGTAACTCTGACCATGAGAAAAACAGGCTCATGAATTCCCTAACTTCTGTTTCCCTCAAAGAAACCCCTTGGCCAGCTTGTAGCGGCCCTCCATCCCATCCCCCACCCCCACCCCTACCATGCCTCCTTTACACAGAACTTCTGCAGAAGTCTCCTACGGGTAGGTCTGAAGACACCACTAGCTCTCAGCCAAGGTCCTTCTGGTCTTCTATCCCCACACCTTCCTCCCCTTTGCATTGCAGGCTTTTCCCCCACTTTATCCCTCACGGTAGCTACAACCAACTAATTCTGACAAGACAAAGCTGCTTCCTGTTTGGTGTGGATAGCAAATTCACTGGGGGGTGGGGGTCAGAGTGGAGTAATTATTTAGCTAGAACATCAGGAAGCAGGGGTCTGTTACACAAAACGTTTTGGGAAACCAAGCTGATTCAGATGACTCAGATGGGATTCATTTCTTCTCACTCCAGTGCTTTTAGTTTTCTGAGGCACTGTGCCTTGGAATGCAGAAGAAATTTCTCTTTTTATGCAATCTCTGAAGAAGTTAAACCAATAGCCACTTTAAGTTTTGCCTCCAAATTTTTTATTCTGCTTTCCTTTAGAGTCTTTTCACTGCTGGGGAATGAAAACGTTTAATGCATGATTGTATTTTAACTTCTGTCTTCTAGGATTGAGTACACAGAGGGTACAAACCGGACGTATAATACAAAAATGAATTCTGTGTAGTAGCTCAGCAAGGGTGTGCTAAGAGGAGGTCGGGAAGCCATGGGGATTTATCTACATTTGACTTTGGATCTTTGATGCAGCAAATACGTAGGTGGTATTTTTCAAAACTTTTTTTAAAATGTAATTTTAGATTATGAAAAAATTGTAAAAATAATATACGTGTCTATAAACCCATCACCCAGCTTCCCCTGATGTTAAATTTTACATAACACAAACACTCCTATTAGCAAAAGCAGGAAATTGACATTGATACAACAATAGTAACTGAACCACAGATCTTAGGTGAATTTCAACAGTTTTCCCACTAATGTCCTTTTTCCTGTTCAGGATCCAATCCAGAATTCCACACTGCGTTTAGTCATCATGTCTGGTTAGTCTACTCAGGTCTGTAGAGTTTCTCAGTTTACCGGTTTGTCTGGTGTTGTCTTGTGATTAGATTGTGATTATGCATTTTGGCAAGAATGCCACAGAAGTGATGCCGTACCTTTCTCCATGCATCATATCAGGAGTATATGATGTCAATATGTATTATCACTGGTGATGTTAACCCTGACCACTTAGTTAAGGTGGTAAAGTCGCTCCACTATAAACTTACCATTTTTTCCCTCTGTAATTAATATCATATGGGAAGATATTTTGAGACTCTGCAAACATTCTGTTTCTCATCATACTTTTGTCCACTGATTTTAGTACCCATCAGTGGTTCTTTTATTGACACCATTCTTAGTGTGATTTTGCCCCGTGTTCAGTTTCTCTTTTCTCCGTTCCCTCTACATTTACTGACTGGAATTCTGTCCGACAGAGCTATCCCTTCACCAATATTTCTGTATTTAGTTATTTATTTATAACAGTATGAACTAATGGATATTTATTTTATTCCATCAGTTATAATATATCACTATCATTATTTATATTGTTACTAAACTTATTCTACCTTTGGCATTACAAACTCCTTCAGGCTGGCTCCTGTGTCCTTTGACACCCTATTTTTTTAAAGCACTTCTTTACTTTCTGGTACCATAAGATATTTCAGGCTAATGTATTTTTCATCCCCAGCCCTGGAATCAACCATTGCTCCAGTGAACTCTGGTTCCTTTTATTTGAGAATGATGTTTAGAAACCAAGATCTGGACACTTGATGTACTCACTGTTAATGAGGTGTCGGTTCTTCTAGGGCCCCTCAGCGCACACACACACACATACACATACATCTAGGAAACCACACACACACACATCTATATTTCTGTATCCATCAATCTGTGCATGGGTGTTTCATTCTAACCTTCCACCTTTCCTTATTTGTTACTTTTCTTGAACAGTAAAAAACCTGGCTTTCATTATCCACAATATTTTTGCCTATTTGTTCAGCCTTAGTATAGACATAAAGTAGTTTCAGAATTGCTAACCCATACCCCATGAAAAACAAATTTACTAACTAGAGTACAGCATTTGCATACAGATATATATGTGTGTGTGTGTGTGTTTGCAACTTTTCCCCAGTTTTTTTTAAGGTTTTTGGTTCTTTGTTCCTTTAGGAGTTCTTTGTGTATTAGGAATATTGATGTTGTCTGTAGTATATTGTGCAAATATTTTCTCCCCCTGTTAGCTGACTTTAGAGTTGTTTATGGTGATTTTTTGCTGTGTGGTTGGTTGGGGTTTTTGGTCATTTGTTTTGTTTTAATTTAGTCAAATTGATCAGCGTTTTCTTTTGTTGTCTCTGGGTTTTGAGTCAAAGTTAACTGAGTTAACCTTTTAACTGAGGTTAAGAGGGATTCAACTGTGTTTTTTTTTTCAATACCTTTTTGGTTTCCTAATTTTCATTTATTGCTAATCCATTTGGAATTTATTCCTGTGTATGAAGTGAGGTATGGATCTAATTTTATCTTTTTCCAGTTGTTTCAGCACCTTTTATTAAAAAGATCATCTTAGCTCTAGTAATTTGAGATGCTACCTCTCTCATATACTAAGTTTCCACGTGTACTTGGATCTATTCTATTCCCTTCCACTAGTCTATTTGTCTATTCCAGCACCAATACCATGATGTTTCAATTATGGCCACTTTGTGATATGTTTTAATGCCCAGTGGAGCTACTCCCCTCAGGAGTTTTTCTTTTCTTTTTTAATGTTTTCTTGTTTGCTCTTGTATTCTTGTTTTTCTACATGAATTTTACTTTATCAACCTGTCTAATTCTATAAAAAACTTGTTGGTGTTTTTGTTGTGATTTCATTAAACTTATAAATTAATATAGGGAGAACTAACATCTTTATAATGTTGAGTCATCCTATCCAACAACAACAAATGTCTTTTCCATTTGTTAAAGTCTATCTTTGTGTTTTTCAGAAGTAATTTTAAATTTTCCTCTTTTAGATTTTGCATGTTTCTAACAAGAATAAACTTAACAAAGTTTATCCTAAAGCATTTCATTTTCCTCATACAGTTATAAGTGAAGGTTTCCAAGTTTCTAGCATTGCTGTCTGCATATACACGGCATACTTGACTGTATCCTTCCTTGCATCATTCTCTCCATAAAAATGTGGTGCCTCAGTAAGACCTTAGCTGTCTCATGAGCAGGGACATAAATTTATATTTTCCTCCTCTTGTGTCCCCTACTTCACTTGGTTGAGATTGTCTCTATGACTAATTGGTGAAATGATATGAAACCTCCGTGTCTGACCCCGAATGTTACTCCACAGACATGTCTTAGAAACAAAAGGGTATTTCCTGTTTGCCCTTCCAAAATCATGACCCTGTTGCTTCAACTCCAGGCAGCCAGTCTTGCGGTAGAGACAGCTTTCTTCCTGCCTAACATGACAAAGTCTTCCTAGAGAGAACTGGTAATTGGTTGTATCTTGCTCTCTGCACATACATCTCTTCCTGGAGTTGAGCCAGTGGCCAGAATCTAAATATTCTGAACCTCTCTTGTTTCACAATTTTATCTAGGGCCTGCCTAGTGAGTATCAAAGTTTATAAGAACCAGAGTCCACAGCCTGTTGGTAAATGGCCAACTAGGAGTGCCTCTGGGTCACATGGGAATAGCCAATCCTGACCTTGCCCCTGGAGGCTTCTACAACCATGTCTACAGCAGTGCGGGGCACACATAGTGGGTGCTTAACAAAGATTTTTTTGGATGGCAGGTGGTTGGATGTATACATTGACAATGGACTTACAAATGGATGGATGAAGGGATGGATGGGTGGATATATGGATGATTTTTAAATGTCATCAATTGTCCTATAGGTTAGTAGTGAGTGTTTAGAGTATGAGTGTCCACAAGCAGTCTTTCTCAAGGTGTAGACCATGAACCTCTTGTACCACAATCCTCTGGAAAACCTTTTTAAAAAGAGATGACTCAGTGCCACTCCTGGAGATTCCTGCTCAGTAGGTCTGCAGTAGGGCTTCATAATCTATAATTTGTCAGACTCCTTGGGTAACTGATGATCAGCAAGGATGGAGTCTTCAGCCCTTTCTCCTGGCCTTGCAGGTGCTGAGCTTTTAGCTTTGAGACTAAGAAGGGGATCAGAATCTCCCTTCTTACCTTGAGTTAATATTATCCAAAGACCCACCGTCTGCCTACTGAGAGGGGCCTTCTGGGTTCACCCATTCAGACATGATAAGCTGTCAACTCTCAGTTTGAGTTTTGTTTGGCTTGCAGTACTTTTAAAAAATCTGAATTAGTCACCGACACTTAAAAATCAGATGAGTTTTTAAAATATGAATTTCTGAATTTTGTTGGGAAAAAAAAAGAGAAAGAAAGAGAGATCTGATTTATTCTTTTTTTTGGCCATGCAGCATGTGGGATCTTAGTTCCCTGACCAGGAATCGCACCCACACCCCCTGCATTGGAAGCGTAGCGTCTTAACCACTGGACTGCCAGGGAAGTTCCTGGGCCCTTACTCCTACAAGGAACTATCTGGAATCCAGTAGCCACCACCCCTCTCCAGTTGGCCACAGTCCCCATTGGTCCCTTTGCCTCTTGGCCCTTGTAGCCATCTGAGATGGTGTCCATTGCATCACAACCCATCCCATCATTTTAACATAAGGGATCAGAGACCCAGAGAGAGGAAGTCATTTGGATGGATTCAGGCTGTTAGCAAAGGGCAGGGCCAGGTACACCCACAGTTTCCCTGCTTCATGTTAACCATCAAAGTAGGTCAAGGAAACTGAGATCAAAAACTTTGGAGTTCCCTGGTGGCTTAGTGATTAGGATTCCGGGCTTTCATTGCATGGCCCGGATTTGATCCGTGGTTGGGTAACTGAAGTCCCACAAACCACGCAATGTGGCCAAAAAAAAAAAAAAAGCCTTTCGGGAATTCCCTGGCGGTCCAGTGGCTAGGACTCAGCACTTTCACTGCCAGCCACACAGCATGGCCAAAATAAATAAATAACTAAAATATTTATTTTCTAAAGCTTGTTTAAAAATGAATTAGCGAGAGGCAGAGTCAAGCTGGCAGTGTGGGAAGAGGCAGAGTTAGCGTCTTCCCACAACTAGGGCATCTGCCGGCCTCTGGTGGGGAACTCTGATGCCCAAGGGGACGGGAGGAACCCCAAAGTGAACCGGTAGGATGTAGGGGGACTGAAGGGGGAGGAGAAGTGAAGGCCAGACAGGATTGGAGCCCCTGAGGCTGGGGAGATCAGGAGAGGAACTTGGGAGGGTCCTCCTGGAGGAAAGGGAGAAGAGCGGAGGGCGATCGCCTGGCCCAATCAGGCCAGGGAGCCTGCTGAGCTCCCAGGCCAGTCCCCCCTGTACTCCAAAGCCCCCTCCAGGCCACGTGGGTCCTAGGGACATAGGAGGGAGGCTGAGGGGAGAATAGGAGTGGCAGGCGGTAGGGGCCCTCCGGGAAGAGCGGGAGAGGAGCTTGCCTTCTCTCTCCCACTTCTCTAAGTGGGAAACACAAGTGAAGAAAAAGACCCACAAAAACAAACCCAAAACAAATAAGAAAATGGTAAATCACTCCCGCAGGTGATTGCCCTGCCCACTCAGGCACAGGGAGCTTGCTAAGCTCCCAGGTGATCACCTGCCCTCCAAAACCCCTCCACGTTGTGTGGGTCCTGGGGGCATAGGAAGGAGGCCGAGGGGCAAACAGCAGAGGCAGGCGGGAGGGGCCCTCCCAGAGGGGAGGAGCAGGAGAGGAGAGGAGGGCGTTTGCCCCGCCCACTCGAGTCTGGGAAGCCTGCTTTGCTCCCAGGTGAGGTCCCCTGCCCTCTGAGACCAGCGGTGGGGGGCACGTCTGGGCCCCTTCTGTTCCTTGAGCCTAAGCCCGACTCCCCACAGCCCCCAGGGCCTTTTCCAGCCCTGTGGGTCCTGAGCATAGGCCCCGCCCACCACCAGACCTTGCCCTTGCTTAGACCTCGCCCTCCACAGCCAAGGCCTTTTCCCCCTTTCTTTTTTTTTTCTTTTCCCTCCTCCTCTTTTTCACTATTGTGGCACTGATGTACCTTCCAGTTGTTGATTCATCTATATTTTTATTTTTGTATTCTTTCTAACATATCTGTTAGTTTCCTAGTCTAATTTTATATTTTACTTTGTTTTTTTTTTCGCTGCCCCACATGGCTTGAGGGATCTTGGTTCACGAGCCCTGGGTTGGGTTGAAGCTCCTGCAGTGGGAGCTCCGAGTCTGACCCACTGGACTAACAGAGAACCCCAGATCCCAGGGAAAATTTATCAGAATGAGGTCTCACAGAGTTCCTCATCTCAGAACCAAGACCCAGCTCTACCCAATAGCCTACAAACTCCAGTGTTGGAAGCCTCAGGCCAAACAACCAGTAAGACAGGAACACAATCCCACTCATTAAAAATATGAGACAGCAAAAATATATGTCACAGGTGAAGGAGCAAAGTAAAAACCTACAAGAGCAAATAAATGAAGAGGAAATAGGCAATCTACCTGAAAGAGAATTCAGAGTAATGATAGTAAAGATGATCCAGAATCACAAATAGAATGGAGGCACGGATTGAGAAAATAAAAGAAATGTTTAACAAAGATCCAGAAGAACTAAAGAACAAACAGAGATGAACAACACAATAACTGAAATGAAAAATTCATCAGAAGAAATCAATAACAGAAAAACTGAGGCAGAAGAATGAATAAGTGAGCTGGAAGACAAAATGGTGGAAATAACTGCCAAGGAGCAGAATAAAGAAAAAATAATGAAAAGAATTGAAGAATCTCAGAGACCTCGGGGACAACACTACATGCATCAACATTTGAATTATAGGGGTGCCAGAAGAACAAGGGAAAAAGAAACGGTCTGAGAAAATATTTGAAGAGATTATAGTTGAAAACTTCCCTAACATGGGAAAGGAAATAGTCACCCAAGTCCAGGAAGCGCAGAGTCCCATACAGGATAAACCCTAGGAAAAACACACCAAGACACATATTAACCAAACTAACAATAATTAAATTCAAAGAAAAAATATTAAAAGCAACAAGGGAAAAACAAAAAATAACATATAAAGGAATCCCCATAAGGTTATCAGCTGACTTTTCAGCAGAAATTCTGCAGGCCAGAACAGAGTGGCAAGATATACTTAAAGTGATGAAGGAGCAAAACCTACAACCAAGATTACTCTACCCAGCAAAGATCTCATTCAGATTCGATGGAGAAGTCAAAAGCTTTTCAGACAAGCAAAAGCTAAGAGAATTCAGCACCACCAAACCAGCTTTACAACAAATGCTAAAGAAACTTCTCTAAGTGGGAAACACAAGTGAAGAAAAAGACCCACAAAAACAAACCCAAAACAAATAAGAAAATGGTAATAAGAACATACATATCGATAATAACCTTGAATGTAAATGGATTAAATGCCCCAACCAAAACACACTGACTGGCTGAATGGATACAAAAACAAGACCCATGTATATGCTGTCTACAAGAGACCCACTTCAGACCTAGGGACACATACAGACTGAAAATGAGGGGATGGAAAAAGATATTCCATGCAAATGGAAATCAAAAGAAAGCTGGAGTAGCAATACTCATATCAGATAAAATAGACTTTAAAATAAAGACTGCTACAAGAGATAAGGAGGAACACTACATAATGATCAAAGAAGAAGATATGATCCAAGAAGATATGATCCAAGAAGAATGATCCAAGAA
This sequence comes from Phocoena phocoena, assembly GCF_963924675.1. Taxonomy (NCBI): domain Eukaryota; kingdom Metazoa; phylum Chordata; class Mammalia; order Artiodactyla; family Phocoenidae; genus Phocoena; species Phocoena phocoena. The sequence goes on from NC_089231.1 coordinate 24,392,835, forward strand.
AAAGATATAACAATTGTAAATATTTATGCACCCAACATAAGAGCACCTCAATACATAAGGCAAATGCTAACAACCAAGAAAGGAGAAATCAACAGTAACACAATCATAGTAGGGGACTTTAACACCCCAGTAACACCCATGGACAGATTATCCAAACAGAAAATAAATAAGGAAACACAAGCTTTAAATGACATGATAGACCAGATAGATTTAATTGATATTTATAGAACATTCCATCCAAAAGTGGCAGAATACACTTTCTTCTCAAGTGCACATGGAACATTCTCCAGGATAGATCACATCTTGGGTCATAAATGAAGCCTCAGAAAATTTAAGAAAATTGAAATCATATCAAGCGTCTTTTCTGACCAAAATGCTATGAGACTGGAAATCACTTACAGGAAAAAAAACTGTAAAAAACACAAATACATGGAGGCTAAACAGTGTGCTACTAAATAACCAAGAGGTCACTGGAGAAATCAAAGAAGAAATTAAAAAATACGTAGAAACAAATGACAATGAAAACACGATGACCCAAAACCTATGGAATGCAGCAAAAGCAGTTCTAAGACAGAAGTTTATAGCAATACAAGCCTACTTCAAGAAAGAAGAAAAATCTCAAATAAACAATCTAACCTTACACCTAAAGGAACTAGAGAAAGAAGAACAAAGAAAACCCAATGTCAGTAGAAGGAAAGAAATCATAAAGATCAGAGCATAAATAAATGAAACAGAAATGAAGAAAACAATAGCAAAGATCAATAAAGCTAAAAGCTGGTTCTTTGAGAAGATAAACAAAATTGATAAACCCTTAGCCAGACTCATCAAGAAAAAAAGGGAGAGGACGCAAGTCAATAGAATTAGAAATGAAAAAGGAAAAATCACAACTGACACAGCAGAAAAACAGGATTATAAGAGACTACTACAAACAACTATATGCCAATAAAATGGACAACCATGAAGAAATGGACAAATTCTTAGAAAGGTGCAATTTTCCAAGACTGAACCAGGAAGACTTAGAAAATATAAACAGACCTATCACAAGTAATGAAATTGAAACCATAACTGAAAATCTTCTAACAAACAAAAGTCCAGGACCAGATGGCTTCACAGACAAATTCTATCAAACATTTAGAGATGAGCTAGCACCTATCCTTCTCAAACTCTTCCAAAAAATTGCAGAGGGAGAAACACTCCCAAATTCATTTTATGAAGCCACCATCACCCTGATACCAAAACCAGAAAAAGTTATCACAAAAAAAGAAAATTATAGACCAATATAACTGATGAACACAGATGCAAAAATCCTGAACAAAATACTAGCATACAGAGTCCAACAGCACATTAAAAGGATCATACAGGGCTTCCCTGGTGGCGCAGTGGTTGAGAGTCTGCCTGCTGTTGCAGGGGACACAGGTTCGTGCCCCGGTCCGGGAAGATCCCACATGCCACGGAGCGGCTGGCCCCGTGAGCCATGGCCACTGAGCCTGCACGTCCAGAGCCTGTGCTTCGCAATGGGAGAGACCACAACAGTGAGAGGTCCGCATACGGCAAAAAAAAAAAAAAAGAAGAAGATCATACAGCATGATCAAGTGGGATTTATCCCAGGGATGCAAGGGTTCTTCGATATACAAAAATCAATCAATGTGATACACCACATTAACAAATTAAGGAATAAAAACCATATGATCATCTCAATAGATGCAGAAAAAGCTTCTGACAAAATTCAACACCCATTTATGATAAAAAAAAAAAACTCTCCAGAAAATGGGCATAGAGGGAATCTACCTCAACATAATAAAGGTCATATATGACAAACCCACAGCAAGCATCATACTTGATGGTGAAAAACTGAACGTATCTCCACTAAGATCAGGAACAAGACAAGGATGTCCACTCTCACCACTCTTATTCAACGTAGTTTTGGAAGTCCTAGCCACAGCAATCAGAAAAGAAAAAGAAATAAAAGGAATACAATTTGGAAAAGAAGAAGTAAAGCTGTCACTGTTTGCCAATGACATGATACTATAAATAGAAAATCCTAAAGATGCCACAAGAAAACTACTAGAACTAATCAATGAATTTGGTAAGGTTGCAGGGTACAAAAGGAAGAAATCAGGAGCCTGCCTGCTCTGTTGGATGGTTCCAAATGAGAGAGGCACCTATACCTGGAAAATTCTAAGGAAGACATACACATGGCCAAGAGGCATGTGAAAATATGCTTAACATCACTAATTACTAAAGAAATGCAAATCAAAACTACAATGAGGTATCACTTCACACTGGTCAGAATGGCCATTATCAAAAAATCTGGAAACAATAAATGCTGGAAAGGGTGTGATGAAAAGGGAACCCTCCTGCACTGTTGATGGGAATGTAAATTGATATAACCACTATGGAGAACAGTATGGAGGTTCCTTAAAAAACTAAAAATAGAGCTCCCATATGGCCCAGCAATCCCACTACTGGGCATATACCCTTAGAAAACCATAATTCAAAATGAGACATGTACCACAATGTTCATTGCAGCACTGTCTACAATAGCCAGGACATGGAACCAATGTAAATGTCCATTGACAGATGAATGGATAAAGAAGATGTGGCACATATATACAATGGAATATTACTCAGCCATGAAAAGAAACGAAAATGAGTTACTTGTAGTGAGGTGGATGGACTTAGAGTCTGTCATACAGAGTGAAGTAAGTCAGAAAGAGAAAAATAAATACCGTATGCTAACACATATATATGGAATCTAAAAAACAGACAAACAAAAAGGTGCTGATGAACCTAGTTGCAGGGCAGGAATAAAGAGGTAGACATAGAGAATGGACTTGAGGATGTGGGGTGGGAGGGCGAAGCTGGGGCAATGTGAGAATAGCCTTGACATATATACACTACCGACTGTAAAATAGTTGGCTGGTGGGAAGCAGCAGCATAGCACAGGGAGATCGGCTCAGTGCTTTGTGATGACTTGGCGGGGTGGGATAGGGAGGTTGGGAGGGAGTCTCAAGAAGGAGGGGATATGGGGACATGTGTATCCATACGGCTGATTCACTTTGTTGTGCGACGAAAAGTAACACGGTATTGTGAAGCAATTATACTCCAATAAAGATCAATTAAAAAGAAATGAATTAGGAAGTTGGCTAAGTAAAGCAACATCGTAGTCACCATCATCATCATCATGGGTATCACCTTAAAAGTTATAGAATATGTATTATGTAATGAAGCAAGAATCTCACAGAGGAAAATCATTTGGGAGTTTTTTCAGAATGTGTGATAACATGAATCAGTATGCTAACAACTGCCTAAAATAGCATGCATGCACTGAATGCACAGATCATTTAGTAGGAAGAAATGAATTTGATGTTTCCTCAAAATGGAAAAAAGTATGTCTTGGAAATTAAATTAATGGACACGGTCTTCCCTGGTGGTGCAGTGATTGAGAGTCCGCCTGCCGATGCGGGGGACACGGGTTCGTGCCCCAGTCCGGGAGGATCCCACATGCCGCGGAGCGGCTGGGCCCGTGAGCCATGGCTGCTGAACCTGCACGTCTGGAGCCTGTGCTCCACAGCGGGAGAGGCCACAACAGTGAGAGGCCCGCGTACCGGAAAAAAAAAAAAAAAATTAATGGACACAGCAAAATATCAGGATAAATTCAATCAACTCTAAATTGTTAGATCCAAAGGCGAAAGGAGAGCTTGGCCATTTTCAAGTCATAAATAATCCCCAAGTCTTATTTTAGGCCAGAAACTTACTAACCTTTTGTAAGTGCACACTTCTGTCCTTGGTCTAAGTTTCATACCCCAACCCTCTCCTCTCTCTCCTCTCCCTTACTCGCTCTTCCTACCTTCCCTCTCTCCTCCCCAACTATTAAGCTCTTACTCCAAAAGGAAGCTGACAAATTCATTAACTTTGAAACGTATGCAACTCATACTAGTATCTGGGATTACTGCTTCCAAGGGGATTTAAGCTTTAATGGGAGCCAAGAACCACACTGTTTTTAACATAGTATGATGCTTTTTTTTATATTGAAGTATAGTTGATTTACAATATTATATTAGTTTCAGGTGTATAACATAGTGATTCAATATTTTAATAGATTACACTCCACTTAAAGTTATAGAATAATGGCTCTACATAAAAAAGAACGAAATAATGCCATTTGCAGCAACATGGATGCAACTAGAAATTATCATACTAAGTGAAGTAAGTCAGAAAGAGAAAGACAAATACCATATGATATCACTTATATGTGGAATCTAAAATATGACACAAATGAACCTAACTAAGAAAAAGAAACAGAATCACAGACATAGAGAACAGACTGGTGGGTGCCAGGGGGAGGGGGTTGGGGGAGGGATGGAGTGGGAGGTTAGGGTTAGTAGATGTAAGCTTTTATATATAGAATGCATAAACAACAAGGTCCTACTGTATAGCACAGGGAACTATATTCAATATCCTATGATAAACCATAATGGAAAAGAATATTTTAAAAGAATGTATATATATATATATATATATATATATAAAACTGTTTAACTTTGCTGTACAGCAGAAATTAATACAACATTGTAAATCAACTGTACTTCAATTTTTAAAAATTAAAAAAAATTAGTGACTCTATTTCCTTGTGCTGTACAATATATCCTTGTTGCTAAGAACCACATTTGTAAGTGAGCATTTTCAAAGTATATCAAGTCAGGTAGGAGACCCATATTGCGGGTATACTTTCCCCTGTGTCCCTGAAATCGCTCCTACCCAACTCACATTCTTTTCAGGGTCCCCAGCCTCTCAGGAGAAACAGCACCAGCCAGGACCTGAGACCAAGCTGCCCCAGTGTCCTGCCCTGGAGACTGGCAGGCCCTGGTCTCTGACCTTTAACCTACTACCCCCAGTGCCCAGGGATCCAGATTCCAATGGGACCTTCCTCCTCCACGTTGTAAAGTTTTCAGGAAGGACAACAAAACTTGGACTTGAGAAATGACTCTTGGTAAGAGCTAGCAGGACTTATCTCTGCCCACAGCTAATCATCTAACAGTGGGCAGAACATCAAAATGAACAGGAGGGCCGTCCGCCCATCCAACTTGCTGACACTTACTCTTTTCCAACATTTCTCCATCATTTCCTCACTTGGTCCTCCCAACAGCCATAAGTATCATAAGCCCCAGTGTTCAGAGAAAAAGAACACTGGCCCAGAGAGGTCATGTGACTAGCCTTAGACCACGCAGCCCAGGCATTGTAGACTCTGGCAGGGAGTGTGGGGCAGCCTCAGACTACCTGCCTGGAAGCCTGCCTGCTCTGTTGGATGGTTCCAAATGAGAGAGGCACCTACACCTGGAAAATTCTAAGCAGGTCAACAGCCCAACAATTTGCCCAGCTGGTTTGTAAATGTTGCCCCAGCCTGGAACATGGTGAATATCTACACACGTATACACATCTCAGAAGTAGACTGTTGACCAGAGTAATCTAGGCACAAACCAGCACATGGCACTGCCTTATGTGTGGTTTTGAATTTCAAGTGGTTATTGTTCTTTGGTCCCATATAAATCAACATTGTTAATTAGATAAGGTCTAAGGATGATTCTCGGACAGCTCAGCTAAAGGTTAATTCAGGATGGCATGCCCAGACTGGATCTTCTCTCTTTTCCCATCCAAAGGCAGTGAGGTAGAGATGGTGGAAACCCGTGTAGGTAAGCTACATGGAACCTGCCTTGGGAAGATCTGAATTCTAGCCCTAGTCCTGCCTTGAAACCACCAGTAAGACCTTGGGAAAGTCCTTCCTTTCTCCAGGCTTCAATCTCCCGAAGAACGAAGTAATAAAACTGGAGTTGATAACCCCTGAATTTCCTTCTGGCTCAGACATTTTGTGCTTCTGAGATCTGAAAAGGAGGAAACTGTAACCCAGCACACTGGGATGTACCCCAAACACAGGAACATGCTCTGGACTCCAGGTGAGAGGAGTCGTGAGTTCACTCACTGACTTGCTGTTGCCTTAGGCACGTCCCCTTCCCCCTGGTAGTGTCACCCTCTGACCCAAATACAAACACCATCATAGGGTAAACCTCATCTCAAAGACTCCCTGGGATTCCCTAAGAGCTCTGAGAAGTAGGAAATAAACAGGCCTTCTCCAGACTAAGTAAATACCAGAGTTGAGGAAATTTCCTGCTAAGTTTCCCTGTGAAGAGAGCATCTGAGGGTTAACACACCCCCATGAATCTTCAGATCAGTCAGGAGCTGTGTTCAGGGCTGGAGAGAACAGACCAGAGCTCGAAGACACGTCTCTGTTCGAATGGAGGCTACTGTTGATTAGAGAGAGGGAAATGACCTCCACCCACTTCCCAGCGAGACTTTATCGATAAATCTGCAGCAGCTGTAGCTGTTGAGAAGTTGTTGCATACGGGGACTGACATTCGGGATAACCGGGTCTACTAGATAGCTGAGGGGCAGCCCAGCGCCTGGTACAGTGCCTGACTCACAGTGGACCCTCAGTGATATCTGTGGAGTGAATGAATGAGTAAGCCCTTTAGGAAATACGATTTTAATTTAACACATTTTAATGCGGACTTTCCTATAGTGATACCTCTTTGCAGATAGCGTTTTATAGAAAGATCTGGCTCCAGGGAACATGGTAGCTGTTAGTCTACGACCTTGTGCAAGGTGCATGACTTCCTCTGCAGACCAAAGATATAATAATCTGTATCTCACAGGGTTGTGATGAGAAGGAAATGAGGCAATTATGCAGAAGCTCTTTGCGAACTGAAAAGTACTATGTACAGTTGCCATCCTATCCTCCTCTGTACAGGATCAACACAGAAAACAATCTGTTCCTGATCATTTAAGACCATTATTGCAAGCATCAGCCATCACAATGTTCTTTAGCTACGGCTGCAGGTGGACATGTGGACACTGTCCTGTGTAGCAGAAATGCCCTAACCCCAAACCACCCACTCCACAGAGATTCAGTGGGTCAGTGGGTTGGGGCACAACCCAGGCATCATCTGAGTAAAACACCCTGGGTGATTCTGATGTTTCAAGAAGCTATACTTGTGTATCGAAATCAAACATATTTCTCCCCTTGCCCAGGTGAGGGGCAGCATGGGCAGCTGTTCATCCCTCTTCTCTCCAAATCAGTGGAGTCAGGATGTTTTCTGTTTCATGATCACCATGTACCATCAACTTCACCTTGGGACTGTTTGCTGCTCACCACCCAAGCACGAGACTCCTTGCTGCTTCTGCTGATAACCTCAATTGTTCTCATCCCTCCGTGCTCACACCTTTGCCCCACCCTCTTTTTCTCTAGGTCCTGTGGCTTTTCCTTCACTCCATGACTTTTGTATGTGAAGATTGGCCTTTGGTAAATCTCACCAACCTATCTCATTGCCCTTCTGCTTCTGTCTGCTGAGCAACCCCATCTCAGCCTGGGCCAGTCTGGCTCAATGGATCTCCTTCCAGTACCTGGCGGGTGAGGTGTTGTTTGTTTGTGTTATGGCCTGAATGTTTGTGTCCCCTGAAAATTCATGTGTTGAAATCCTAACCCCCAGTGTAATAGTATCAGAAGGTGGGGATTTGGGAGGTGATAAGGTCATGAAGGTGGAGCCTTCATGAATGGGATTAGTGCCCTTATAGAAGGGAATCTCAGCCCTCCTACCATGTGAGGACGCACTGAGAAGTCAGCAGTGTGCCACCTGGAAGCAGGTTTTCACCAGAGCTCAACCAGTCTGGCACGCCGACCTCAGACGCCCAGCCTCTGCTCTTTATAAGCTACTTGGTCAGTGATGTTCTGTCACAGCAGCCCGAGCTGACCAAGACTATTTGACAGGTTGGCTTTTTCTGGAAGGCTTTGAAACGAACAGTACATGTGAATGAGTGCCTGAGAGACCCAGAGGAAAGAACTGATTGATGTTTGTAGGCGTTTATCGACAGAGAAGCCTGATAGGGCTTTCACGGATGGAGCTTGAATGGTTGGCCTGACAAATGTGGCCCCACTTCCTCTAGGAAAAATGCAAAAGGACTCCCAGCTGATGTTGACAACCCTCCACTAATTCATGATAAGAATAGAAGAGTCACGTTCACAGATGCAAACTTTGCTTCTTTCATAATTTAGCTATCTTCTTCCTTCCCAGTTTTTGCCACAAATACAAACAGCCCAAAGCAGACGAAGCTGTTGTTAAAAGCAGAGCAGGTCCCAGAGAGCAAAGGCGAGAAGCACCCAGAGACAGGACAGAAAGCAGGCTTCCTCGGATGCAGCTGCCCTGCTGCCCACTCCTGGTTTCTCTGTGGGGCTCCTGCTGGGGGTGGGGCACTGTGCCCTCTCAGTGCTGCCGCCCAAATCACTGGTGGCTTCACTGAGGGAGGACTTTCTTGCAGCAGGACTGTCTTGGGATACTTTGGGCTTGCAGATCAGGTCAGTCACTGCTTCACGGAACACGTGGAAAATGCAGTCTCTTTGTCTTCTAAATGTGTTAGTTTACCAGAGCTGCCATTTCAAAGCACGGCAAACCGGGTGGCTTAAACAACAGAAATGGAGTCTCTCATGGTTCTGGGAGCTACAAGTCTGAGATTGCCAGCAGGGCCGGTTTCTTCTAAGGGCTGTGAGCGAAATTCTGCCCCGGGCCTCTCCTCTAGCTTCTGGTGGTTTGCTGGCTCTCTTTGCTGTTCCTTGGCTTATGGAAGCATCACCCCAAAGTCTGCGTTCATCTTCACATGGCGTCCTCCCTGTGTACGGGTGTGCCTGTGTCCAAGTGTCCCTTTTCTTTGTAAGAACACCAGTCGTATTAGGTTAGGGGCCCACTTACTGCAGTATGACCTCATCTTAATTGAACTACTTATATCTCTAATGATCATACTTCCAAATCAGGTCACATTTTGAGGTATTGGGGGTTAGGACTTCAATGTACGAATTGAGGGGGGGCACAATTCAACCCGGAACACTATGGTATAGTTGATCTGGTCCTCTTCATGAATTCAAATATTCTTCATAGTGTGTGGTGTGGAGGGGCCGGGGGATATTAGAGGCATATATATAGTGCAATCCAGTAAAAGAATTCAAACGATCTCTCCAGAAATGTGTACCTCCCTAGAAAAAAGAAAATGACTGTGTCTCCGAAGTCACTCCTCCCTGCCCCATCTTGAGGTGATAGATGGGTTTGTGGCAGAGGAAGCTGCTTAAGCCACCTTATGGCTGCAGGAAGAGTCGCATCTTCTGGCATGATGGCCTAAGTTACTTTCCCTTCAAGGCACTGTCCGCCCTCTTCCTGATTCTGCTTGTCCGGCTGGCATCTGAGGCTTCGGGCAGCAGCTGGTAGAGCTCAGTGTCCGTCTCCTTAGCTCTCAGGGTCCAGGTGGTACACCCCACTCTCGTCCTCTCCACCGTCTCTTCCTGGAGCTACAGATGCTCTAAGGTCGGGCTGCACCTCCCTCTGGTACTTGACCCAGATGATCTATCCAGGGACCCAGACCTACAGAACCACTTGCCCATCCCCTTCTCCACCTGAACTTGTTTTTCAAAAATGTGTTCTTTTATTTTTAAATAATACTGAAAATCTTTATAATCAGGTCAGGAGCCATGTTTTTAGTTCACCACCCAGTCACATTCAAGGGGAGGATATATCAGACCCTGGAGGTTACAATACTCCAGGAAAGATCTAGTACTCTCCCCCAAACCTGGAGGAATTCTGAGAGAAAACTTACCAAGAGCTGGAAATGGCCTGTGCTTTCTTTGGGGGCACTAAAGCAGCTCGGCCCTTCTCTTTCCCTTCTTCTTTCATCATTGAACCACTTTTGCTACCTGCTGCCCCCTCTGGTTCAGTTTACCTTCCCTATTACCCATGTGGCCAAGCTCACGTGGCCACTATTCGTTGCCGGGGAGGGGGCACAGCCAGAAAGGCAGGAAGAGAGTCAGAGATGAAGTTTCTGATCCTCAGGGCCCCTCATTCATGTCTGCTATGGCCCCTGGTATCTCTAACTGGGGCAGTAACTGCAAAAAACCTAATGTTTGTTGAACCAAGGATTTACAGTATCAACCAGAAAATCAAAATATCATGTGTGCACTTGGCCTGAGGCACAAATGCAGCACTCCATCAAACTTCAAAGGGGGATTAATCAAGGCATCCAAGAGGCAGGAATGAAACCACAGAGGCAGGAGGGAACAAGTGTGTTCACTCACTGCTCATCTCCCACAATCTGGCTCTCTAGCCCCATCCACCACCAGACCGCAAAACTGTTGCCTAGGGACTTCCCTGGTGGTGCAGTGGTAAAGAATCCGCCTTCCAATGCAGGGGACGGGGGTTCAATCCCTGGTCGGGGAACTAAGATCCCACATGCCACGTGGCAGCTAAGCCCACTTACCACAACTGCTGAGCTCACGTGCCTCAACTAGAGCCTGCGTGCCGCAAACTACAGAGCCCACACGCCCTGGAGCCAGTGCGCCACAACTAGAGAAGAGAAAAAAACCCGCACGCCACTAGAGAGAAGCCCGTGTGCTGCAATGAAGACTCCGCGTGTTGCAACAAAATATCCCGCATGCCTCAACAATGATCCCACGTGCCACAGCTAAGACCTGACGCAGCCAAATAAATAAATAAATAATATATTTTAAAAACTGCTGCCTAGGTTGGACCTGTATAGGATAAATCCCATGACCACATCTCCATTGTACTTTCCCTTGAATTCTTTGCAAGACTGAACACTCTTGGTCAAACTCATACTAGCTAACATTTATCCTAAGTTTATTACACTAGGCAGCCTTCCAAGGTCTTTTCACTTTTTATCTCAATGTATCATCAAAAGAACCCTATGAGGAAGGTGCTGTTCTTTGCCCAAACTTACAAAGGAGGAAATGGAGGCACAGAGAGACTGAGAAACTTGCCCAAGGGCACACAGGATGTGGTGGAGCTAGAAATTAGACTTGGGCATTCACCTCCAGAGATCATGTTCTCCTTGACCTTCCCAGAAAGAGGGAAATGTATTTAGGTCTTTGATGCAGACTTTGAAAGGCAAGTTTTGTTGGGATTGACATATATACACTAATATGTATAAAATGGATAACTAATAAGAACCTGCTGTATAAAAAAATAAATAAAATTCTAAAATTCAAAAAAAAAAAAAGAAAGGCAAGTTTTTGGGGGGTGAGGGTGGCATAAAGTGTGTCTACATGTGCAAGGCTGATATTTTTTTAAAGAGTTTCTTGGTGGATCTTGGTTCATTTTATGGTGGGATGAAATGTATGACTCATGTGGCCATGTCCTCCCTTCTAGTAAAAAAAGTCTTCATCCTGGAGTCCTGGTCTTCCCTTCCCTTTCTCAGTTCACTGAGAGTCCTTAGGACTCTATTTGCCAAGTATGGCTTTGGAGACCACTATGGGCAAATGCTACTGTAATTCTCTTCTCCACTGAGACCCATGCTCTCTGAAGTCCTTGCTTCCCTAACACCTGAACCAGGGTGTCAGTGTCCCCTACCTGATGTCACCATGTTGCTGTGTAGACAACCCCTGGGGCAGGGGTAAGGTGAGGCAAAGCTTTACTGCAAAGGACTTGAAAATCCATATGTAAACCTGGTTCTACTATTCAATGTATAAACCCGTTCTCCAACTTGTGGACTACAGACTGTGGGATTGCTCGGCCTCTGTGACCATGAGTCAATTCCTGTAATAAATCTCCTCTTTCTCTCTCTATGTATCCTACTGGTTCTGTTTCTCTGGAGAACCCTGATTCATAGAAGGGGCTACATGACATCCATATCACCAGCCCTAATAACCTGATTAAGTTGGTGTTTGCCAGATTCCCCACTGTGTGAGGCTACCACTTTCCCCTTTCTATGTCTGTCCTCTGGAGGGAAGTCTTTAAGTCTGGCCCACACATGGGATAGGGACTCGAGTAGATTAAGGCCCCCTCTCCTAGAGGTGGGAATATTGACATATATTGTTTGAACTTCTGTAAGGAAGAAGTTCCCCTGCATTTATTCACTTATTTGATCATTTATTTATATCACTATGGAATCTTGTGTCAATGCCACTTTTAACATCCAGTTTTGCTCCTTCTCCAGAAAGTCCACGTGCAACTCTGGACATGCTGGCCTGGGTCTGAGCCTCCCTCGGCTACGCAGGCCTGGTTCACCCCCCTACATATTCTGGCTTTTGCATTATTTGCTAAGCCCACAGTGTCTTACACATGTCTTTCCTCCAGCCAAGTCCTGCCTGTTTTCCAATGACCAGCTCAAGACTCATCTCTTCAATGAAGCATCCCCCACTCCATGTTCCTCTTTCTCTCTCTCTCTCTTTTTATAACTTCTATAACACCAAGTGACTGCATTATCCAAACTGACGCTTATGTTGCTGTTGACTGTTTCACTAGGGTAGCTCTTATAATTCTATCTGCTCCTTAAGGAAGGAGATCATACTGTCTTTTCTTCTTTTTTTCCCTTTCCAAATAACACATATCCAACAATTCAATTCATTGAACTGAACAGAATCAGAAGATCAAATTCAAACAGAACAGAAAAAAAATCCAGATAGATCTGGATCAATTCCTTAAACCATGCTATTTCCCAAGAGCAAATGAGCAATTTTATTTCATGACCAATATATAATTTTACTGTAATCAACGCACCAAACTGAAGGCTTCTGTCACTCTCTGGACCAAATGCTAAGTCTGTTCTTTTCATGTCCGAAACTATCTAATTTCTATCTCTTCTTTGGCAGGTCTCACTAGCCAATTTGTCTGATCAATGTTCATAATCAAGGAATTAGCTGGCTAATTGTAAATTGTCTTAATATTTACAAAGCGGGCAGGGGACCTTTGTCCTGGTGGGCTATGTGTAGGGGGCAGAAGCATTTCCCTGGAGCTCCACGTGAAAAAACGGCCTTTGGAAGGTAACACTGCAGGACTGTGTGTTTATGTGTTTAAATGCTGGTTTAAAAAGGAAAACAACGGCAGGTGGGCATGAGGGATGCTCAGTACATCCTCTGTTTCCACACATCATGTTGTTAAAACAATCCCCTGGTCTTCAGGTCACCCTATAACTCTTGAAATATAACCCTGCCCCATAAATGCCTGATCAAATGGAACTGTCCATCAATGCAGGGGGCAGGTCTGCCCTCCATACCAGCCTTAAAGAAGGGCTTCCCAGTGGCCAGACCAAGCCTGTTTGGTGGGCTTTGGTGGAAGGGTTGGTGGGAGAGGGGTTGTTCCTTTTACTGCCTGGTGAATTTCAGGCTGAAGGACCCAGCTCAGAGCTGGGACTCTGTGGTCATTTAAATGACCATTTGGTGAAACCATCAGCTTGACTCTGTTCTCTCAGCCACATGACCGGCTCTTGAAGTGATCGGATGTTTATTATGTCAGTGTCTCTCACATGCAGCTTTTACCCTTCTTGGGGGACTTTTTGATTAGCCAGGAACCTGCCCACTATGAAATTGTCTGCCCCACTCCCCAGAGCTCTCAGGCGACACTGGGGAGTCATTCCAAGCCTGATTTCAAGAGTTACAAGGTCATGAGAACCTGCTGAACAGTTCATATGGTGTTGCCATCTATTGACAATGTTTCCACCCTCAGCCCTGTGAGTAGAATTGCTAAGACTGTTCCGCCACTTCTGCCCCAAAGAAGGGCTCCTTTTTCCAGGCCTGGGGGATAGGCACTGGGCAGCCATAGCGCCAGGACTTCTGTTCATGAATTCATAACACTGCCCACATTGTTCACAGTTGGGCTGAACATAAGCATACAATTATTGTCCGATGGTTGCCATGTGTTACACTGGCAAAGAAAGTCAGTTCCAAATACCTTGATGTCAAGTGGCCAAGTTACCTCATTAGGACTGTACTTTCAAGCTCAGGCTAGAGATGCGAACTTTACAGACAACTTACTGAGCAAATTCAGGCTTCTTTTACCACCCTCAATCAAGAGGAAAGAATATGAACTTGGACATGCAAGAGGCAGACGAAGGAAATTGCTCCTATCTCCCACCCAGTGAGAGGCTGAACACGAGGCCACCTGGAGTCCATCAGAGGCTACTCTCATGTTCCCAAGCCTTACACAGCCAATAGAGTCTTTCCACAGGCCGGTAGTGCATTTTCACTTTGTGGTGATTAATTTTATGTGGCAACTTGGCTGGAGCACAAAGTCCAGATAGTTTGTCAAACATTACTCTGGATGTTTCTGTGAAAGTGTGTTTTTTTAAAATGAGATTAACATTTAAACTGGTGGACATTGAGTAAAGTAGATGACACTCCATAATGTGGGTGGGCCTCATCCAATCAGTTGAAGGCCTTACTTAATAGAAAGAGGCCTCACCTCCCCAGGCAAGCAGGAATTCTGCCAACAGATGGCCTTTGGGCTGCAGCTCTTCCTTGGGTCTCCAGCCTGCCGGCCTGCCCTGCAGATTTTGGACTCGCCAGCCTCCACAATTGCATGAGCCAATTCCTTAAAATAAATCTCTCTCAATAAAGATAGATAGATAGATGATAGATAGAAATAGATACAGATATAGACATCCTACTGGTCCTATTTCTCTGGAATACTCTAATTTATTTAATTCCTGTTTTCATTGGAAGGCTCCCAGGTATTTTGTGGTGGTGGTTTTCCTAAACTGTTATGTGAGCTCCTAAGTCCCCAAAGCCTCTGGTTCACCATTTAATTCAAAAACACTGCTCTGGTCTGATACAAAGTCTCTTTCACCCCAAATTCTGGCATCCCATGTACTTTTTCAGTTAGCCTTCAGACCTCTGCTGGTTACAGAATGTAGGCTGTCCTTCGTTCACACATCCTGGGTCAAGTGTAGGCTAGTCGTGGACAAGACAAGAGGAGACACGTAGTCTACAAATCGCCCCTTGGATCTTCAAGCCCTTGGTTCCCAACCACTCCATGTTCCCACCACCCAAGGAGGTAGATGGTTTCATTCTGATTCCAGAATCCTCTTCCAAATCCTCTGTGTTCAAACCAGTTTTCCGGAAACTGTCCTCAATGAACATACACACTTTTCCATTTTTTTAAAATGAACTATGTTCTTGGGTAAGGACCATTCTGTTGCATATGTGTTTGCATCCTGGCCTGTGACAGAGGGCTGCCCTCAGAGTTGATGACATGAACAAGGTGGTACCTTTCCCTATGCTGACTAGCCCAGCTCACTCTGCTTTTTTGGTTATTAGGCCTGTTTTCTTAGACTTGCTGCCACTGCCCCACTGTTGGGCTGTCTACCATCTTTTCTCCTTACCATAAAACCTGCCCTCTCAGCATCACCCACCATCTGGTTTGCTGTAGGTTGGAGACCCAGTACCCAACTTCCAAGAGCCGTGGAAGCAGGTCCTGAGGGAGGTGGCGCTGTTGTGTAGGGGCGTCCCTGTAACTGTTATACACTTCATACTTGGCCTCTGGAAGGTCCATTTGTAACCTGGATTCAAGCCTTCATTTCCTCCCTTATAAATGATGATAATAATTACTACCTCATGGGTGGGAATTAAGGGAGATAATATGTGTAAAAAACCTGTCATATGTAAATATGTACTTACGTATTTATATGTATAGCACTTTACACATAAAAAGCATTTAGTAAATGGTAGCTTTAATCTTCTTCTTTTTTTTTTTTTTTATTGGCGGTACGCGGGCCTCTCACTGTTGTGGCCTCTCCCATTGCGGAGGACAGGCTCCGGATGCGCAGGCTCAGCGGCCATGGCTCACGGGCCCAGCCGCTCCGCGGCATGTGGGATCTTCCCGGACCGGGGCACGAACCCGTTTTCCCTGCAACGGCAGGCGAACTCTCAACCACTGCGCCACCAGGGAAGCCCTAATCTTATTTTGACTGCCGTAGAATTATTACTTTTTTTCCCCTTCATCTCTTCTGTAGTATTGAGGTTGTCAAAATAAGTTAACACCATGTGCAATCTGATCTCTGTATTATTCTAGCTACACTTTTAGTGTCACCATAAAAAAATTGTCTTTTTACATTTAGGGTCTCTTTTGACCCTGATGACCTTCTGAGGGTGCTCAGTCAGTCTGCCCTAATTTACCAGGAGTGGAATGGGGGCTTGACATGCATCTCACAGCTCTTTTCTTTCTCCTATGTAGGGTGTATACATATATTACATGGATCCAGAAGACTGGAAGAAGAGCCAGACTGCAAAATCCTTTGGGCAATTTTGATAAGTATTGGTTGATGACGGTGATGCTGGTGGAAACTTAAGTGGGCTGACTCTTCAAATTGTAAAGCATGTAGTGCATTAGAGAAGTTAGGTAAAAATCAAATCCTTTTAAATGTTCACAGGGAATTTGTCTTTAAAAACCTTTCAGTGACTCCTTTTTTTCCTAGTAAAGATTAAATTGGGAAGTGAATAACTAGCCCAATTTTATCCATTTTGCCAATCTAGATTGCCACATGCCCACGTGATCCAAGGGCATCACGAAGAGAAAAACCCAGATTGTTGAAGCCAAAGTGGATGCAGGGAATCACAATGCCAGCTGACTTGGACAAATACCCAGATGGTTTTCCAGTCTACATCTGTCTCTCTTCAGTCTTGATCTCCCACAAATACTTCAGGTCGAGACTCACACTGGAGCAGGATGAGTCTTTCTAATCCATTCCTTCAGGCAGAAGTGGGAGGGCAGGGAAGGGGAAGGGATTTGTCTTCGGTGGGTGCTTTCCTTCCGAACTCTAACTTTAGGAGCAGAGAGCGGAAACACCCCCATATGGATGCCTAGCTCCTTAGAGGGCGACCTGCATGGGCTGATAGTGTTTGAATAGTTGCTTGTCTCATCCAGGTCCTCCTTCGTTTATTTAAACTATGACACGATCAGAAACCCTTGGAGTGCCTTGGCCTCCTTTCCCTTCTCTCCACTCTTGATCCAGTCTAACTGAAGGTTCCGATTCGATTTGGAAGGAGAATAGATTTCTTTAGTCAAGAGCCAAGTTCTTAATGGGAGACTCAGGAGTCGATCCAATTGCGTGGCATGAAGAGTTCCTGGGCTGAGCCTCACTGCTGCCACAGACGCGATAGGCTCCTCTCCCACACCAGCAGCAGCAGAAAGACTAGTTCTCCATTCCTACACTGTTGGTAGCGCAGCCACTATGGAAAACAGTATGGAGTGTCCTCAGAAAACTAAAAATAGAGTTGCCATATGACCCAGCAATCCCACTCCTGGGCATATATCCAGACAAAGCTGTAATTTGAAAAGATACGTGCACCCCTGTGTTCATAGCAGCACTGTTTACAATAGCCAAGACATGGAAACAACCTAAATGTCCATCAACATGAATGGATAAAGAAGATGTGTGGGGGGGGGTGTGTATGTGTACACACACACACACACACACACACACACACACACAATGGAATATTACTCAGCCACTAAAAGGAATGAAATAATGCCAATAGCAGCAACATGGATGGACCTAGAGATTATCATACTAAGTAAAGTAACTCAGAAAGAGAAAGACAAATACCATATGCTACCCCTTATATGTGGAATCTAAAATATAACACAAGTGAACATATCTACGAAACAAAAATGGACTCGCAGACATAGGGAACAGACTTGTGACTGCAGAGGTGGGGGAGGATTGGGAATTTGGGATCGGCAGATGCAAACTATTATATAGGGAATGGATAAACAACAAGGTCCTACTGTGTAGCACAGGGAGCTATATTCAATATCCTGTGATAAACCATAAAGGAAAAGACTATGAAAAAGAATATATATATGTATAACTGAATCACTGGGCCGTATAGCAGCAATTAAACACAGCATTGTAAATCAACTATACTTCAATAAAATTTTTAAAATATAGATTAGCTCTCCAGCAGAGTGACGCTGGGCAAGAAGCTGCTGGCTCTGCCCAAGGTGACAAGGACCAGAACACCCGCAAGGAAGGGGCATGAGAAAAGCCAGCACAGGACTGAAGCTATCCAGAAAGGGGGGTCCTATGACCCCCCCATCCTGTGTCTTCTCCAGCCTGCCACCTTCCACTGCCATCTGCTCACGGCTGAGAGGGCGCCCGGCGGGGGAGCAGGCACGGAGCAGCTGGCCGTTTGGAGAGTGAACTCAGGCTTCCCAAGAAAATCCCCGGAAGTCATGGACATGGGAGAGAAGGGAGGGGCTGGGTGGAGGAAAAAGGGGGGTTGGAGGCAGGAGAGTTATCAGAAAGGCTCAGAGAGAAAGACCAGGGAACTTCTCACAGTGACTGAAAGGTAGACGAGCTTTACATGAGAGCTAGAAGAGACTCAGGGCCAGTGGTTGAAGACATTTTGGGGTCACAAACTGCCTTGGGATCCTGATAAAACTGGAGCTCCCCCCTGAGAAAAATGCATCTCTGAGCTCACTCACCTGTACCTCTCACACGTGCACGTGCGTACACACACACACACAGTTCACATACCATTTCAGGAGGTTCACGGACCTCTCAACTCATCTTTGGGACCCCCAAGGTCTATAGATTCCTAGCTGAGGAACTCTGCCTCTAGTCCTGTGGTCCTGTGTCCTCAGCTGAGGGTAATTTTGCCCCTGCGTCTAGTGGGCAGAGGCCAGGGGTGCTGTCAAACATCTTAAGTGCATAGGACCACGACCCACAGCAAAGTGTTATCTGGCCCCAAATGTCAAGAGTGCCAGTATTGAGAATCCTGCTGCATCATCTTATCATAGACATGTCCAGTAATCCACCTACGATCACACAAGTAATTATTAGCAAGGCCAGGACTACCACCTGATAATAAATAATGATAGCCCATTTACTGAGCACTTATTATGTACCACACACTGTTCCAAGTACTTTACATGAATGAATTCACTTACGTCTCATAGCCATCCTCTGAGTTGGGTGTAGTTATACCCATTTTACAGATAAAGAAATTGAGACAGAGAAGCTGTGTCCCAACCAAAGTCATGTGGCTGATAAGGAGTGAAGCTGGGGTTTGAACCCAGACAGTCTGGCTCTAGGGTCTGTCCAGGCCGTTAACCCTTGTAACACTCTGACTGGATCCTAATAACAACCCGTATTCCAACAGGTCAGCAAAAAGTAGCCTCCTCCTGGGTGGGCAATACCGGTCCTCTAAAGTCCTTCTCTCTTTTCTCTGTTGTTCAGACCCTGGTTTTAGTTTCCTATTAGACTCTATAGTTTTTCTTCTTGGAGTCGATTTCCCCTCTCCCTATGTAGATCTTATATTTCTGTAGTTATTTACAGTTTTCAAAATATATTTTCATCCACTATTTCATCTGATCTTTAAAACAACTCTATAATGCAAGAAGGGCACTTTGCAGATGAGAAAAATGGAGAACGAGGTCCCTGGCCAGGCAAGTGGTTAGAGCCAGAACTGGCAGCCTCGGAGTGCTGTGCACGCCAGCTGTCTGCTACCTCTGGCCACCACTCAGCTCTTGTTCAGACCTCAGGGCCTCTGCAGCTTCTGTGATGATGGAATACTTATTCCCAAGCCTATTATATGAAACATTTTATTAACCTTCAACGGGAGGATAAATCTAGGTTCATAAGGCCAGACTTTAATTGAAACCTATTCATTTAACTTTTGCTACTAGGGCAAAGCAATCTAAAGTTCCCAAGCATCGTCCTAGCTCCTGAATTGCTTCATCTGTCTCCTTCTGGCTCCTTGCTGAACTTCCTTGCTGAAGTTATGTTATGCTGTGGGCGATGCTGTTCCGTTTTGATTTTTCAAAAAATGAGCTGTGCTGGGCTGCCTGCCAGCTGGTGCTCTCACCTCTACCCAGAAACTGCACCCCTTTACATATCGCTGTGTGTCCTCAAACTCCACATTCCAGTCAACGGGTCCAATCTACAGTTCACATCTTCTCTTGGCAGAAATCTCAAGAAATGATTACCAGTACCTGGATAAGAACCAGTCTTTTAAGCAATGTTCAAAACAAGATCCCAGAACAGAAAAAAAAGTTCCAATTTCCCTTGCCTCTTCCCCACAGCACACAGGCCTTGCCTCTTGAGCCTGTGTAGTGAACAGAATTGCCTCTAGTTGGAGATAAAGTGAATGAACACGGAGCTTTCCTTAATTTGTGAATCTATTCATTGACTCACTGAACTGTATATACTTAGAGTCTATTAGATGTTACTTTTTATACCCCACTGTGCTCTGAAAAGGAAGTAAGGCAGATGCAGGCTTTCTTTGTAAAGATCACTAGTTCATTTCAGTTTAATTCAATAGCTATGTCTTTATTGTTGGCTGACTACCCTGCCTCAAACCCAAGTCTCCTGCCTGTGAGACCTTTCACATTTCTTTGGACAAGGAAGATATTCACACACGAAGTAGCCTGAGGCTCATGAACAGTCCCCTCCCACTCACAATAGGTTAACTTGTGTTGATCAGGATTTTTTCAGATACCAGAGACACAACGTCCGCTGTGGCAGAAGGGAAGGAGGAGATGTGTTGGTCTGGAGACAGGAAAGTAACTGTCTCAGGGATGGAGACTAGGGGCTCCAATGATGCACCAGGAGTCTCCCTCCTACTCTTGACTCAGCTTCCCAGCATCAACCCCCAGGTCAGCCTGATTCTCTCCTACTGTGGAAAGCTTTTTCTGAGTGGCGTGGGAAGCAGGACAGGGGTAAGACAAGACTGTCAACAGCCCATGTCACCCCTGCCCAGGAGCCCCCAGCAGAAGGAAAGAACCTTTCTCTATGCTTAAGTATGTCAAAATATCCAGGTAGGACAGTGATTGGCCAGACTTTAAGGGTCATGGATCTCATGGACCAATCATTGTGTGAGTGGAGTGGGGTGACCACTATGATTGGCCAAGCCTGCGTCACATGTCCATCCCTGTGCCCTGGCAGTGGGATAATGCAATGGCAGCCCCAGCAGTATCACACGTTTCGAGTTGAGGAGGACCACTTCCTCAGAGGAAGAGGGGTGGGTGGTATTGTTATCAGAAGAAGGCGAAAAGGTCATTGAGCAGACCAAAAACAACAGATGGCCCCTACAATTATGTTCCAAGAATTCATTTGAAAGTGGTTGTTTGGAACTCAAATTATATTTCCCTATAAAAACCATCTTATAACAAGCTCTTGTATTTATGTGGTGTTTTGGGTTTTTTTCCGGTACGCGGGCCTCTCACTGTTGTGGCCTCTCCCGTTGCGGAGCACAGGCTCCGGACGCGCAGGCTCAGCGGCCATGGGTCACGGGCCCAGCCGCTCCGCGGCATGTGGGATCTTCCCGGACCGGGGCACGAACACACGTCCCCTGCATCGGCAGGCGGACTCTCAACCACTGCGCCACCGGGGAAGCCCTATGTGGTGTTTTAGAAGGTATTTTCTTTTCCATGATGTCATTCGACCCCTCAATAGCCCTGTGAGGTAAAGAGGAGAGGTACCACATCACCTTCAATCTCAAGCCAATCCTGAAACATCCTTTATTGGGATGGGGTCTCTGTGCCAGTTCCCATGAACACTGAGATTCCGGGAAGGATTTCCATGACGGGGCAGGGTGTCACACCAAGATGACTGCTCCTTCCTGGTCTGAATATTTCCTCTCCCTTCTCCCCCCCAGCTTTGTCCTGGGCCCCTCAGAGGCCGTCTAATGCGGATGGAGCCCCAAGGCTGTGGGCAGCATCGTGCGAAACTCTTAATGGAACAGAAGGTAGAGGGGTGAGTGTAAATGTTACCTTGCTGCCACCCAACTTCCTCTCAGGAAAATAGCCCGAGACTCTAAGGTGGAAGGAGGAGGGGATGGCGAGTGCTGAGCTGAGCAGAAGTGTGGGTGTCTGGGACTATGGGAGCGGGGAGGAGGGTCGGGGTGTGGGCTGTGAAGACAGGAATGTTCTGTCTTAATTTATCCACTGTGTGATCCTGCAATAAAACTCCCCCTATATAAATCCCTGGATGGCCAGTTACATTTTCTAGGGCAAGACATTTAGCTTCCCTGAGGGGATAGAGTAGATCGTGAGGGGTCAAAAGGAAGGGGCGGAGGCAAAGGAAGATTTGGAATGCTCAGAAGAAGCAGGAAGTTGGAGTCAGAGGTGACTCAAGGATACATAAGCCCTGGAATTGGCAGAAATCATGGGGAGGGCATCAGCCATCCTCGGGATGTGGAGTGAGTGTGGAGTAGACCCTTTTATTGAGGTATTGTTGCCTTCAATGTTATATTAGTTTCAGGTGTACAAGATAGTGACTTGATATTTTTATAGATTACACTATAAAATTATTATAAAATATTGGCTATATTCCCTGCGCTGTACGTTACATCCTTGTAACTTACTTATTTTATCAAGGGACTGGGGAGTTCTGTTTAGCAAGCACATGCCCCACTCCCCCCTGTCCCATCCTCCGTTCTCTGTGACTGCAGCCCCTGCCAAGCACTGAACAACCCCCAGGCCCCATAGGTCTTGGCCAGGGATGGGGAGGAGAGAGAGAGGACGTGTGTGGCAGGATCATGAAGGAGAGAGTCCCTCTTCATCAGAGACAGTGGACCCTGGATCATTCTCAGGAAAGGAGTGGAGGCTGGGCAGGGTGCCCAGGGATCGTCTTCCACAAAAAAGTTAAAAGTGATCAGCAAAAGTGGAAAGAAAGACTTTCCCAGATCACTCTTCTACTCAAAAACTTCCCTAGGACCCAGGGCACCAAAGGCTTTTGAAATCAGCAGAACCTTTGACCAAGTAATTCTGCTTCTAGAAATTTATCCCTAAGAAATAATCAGAGGCATGCATAGATATGTATATACCTGAATGCCATCAACACAATATTTATATTTCGAAAAACTGACAGCAACCAGGTAACCATTAATATGGAATTGATTAAATAACTTATCAATGGAATACTCTGTAGTCATTAAAAATCATGTTTTAAAAGATTATTTGCTGAATCAATGGACAAAGGATTAATCTCCAAAATATATAAACAGCTCATGCAGCTCAATATTAAAAAAACAAACAACCCAATCGAAAGTTGGGTAGAAGACCTAAATAAACATTTCTCCAAAGAAGATATACAGATTGCCAACAAACACGTGAAAGGATGCTCAACATCACTAATCATTAGAGAAATACAAATCAAAACTACAATGAGGTATCACCTCACACCAGTCAGAATGGCCATCATCAAAAAATCTAGAAACAATAAATGCTGGAGAGGGTGTGGAGAAAAGGGAACCCTCTTGCACTGTTGGTGGGAATGTAAATTGATACAGCCACTATGGAGAACAGTATGGAGGTTCCTTAAAAAACTAAAAATAGAACTACCATATGACCCAGCAATCCCACTACTGGGTATATACACTGAGAAAACCATAAATCAAACAGAGTCATGTACCACAATGTTCATTGCAGCTCTACTTACAATAGCCAGGACATGAAGCAACCTAAGTGTCCATTGACAGATGAATGGTTAAAGAAGATGTGGCACATACATACAATGGAATATTACTCAGCCATAAAAAGAAATGAAATTGAGTTATCTGTAGTGAGGTGGATGGACCTAGAGACTGTCATACAGAGTGAAGTGAGTCAGAAAGAGAAGAACAAATACCATATGCTAATACATATATATGGAATCTAAAAAAAAAAAGGTTCTGAACCTAGGGGCAGGACAGGAATAAAGACACAGATGCAGAGAATGGACTTGAGGACACGGGGAGGGGGAAGGGTAAGCTGTGACAAAGTGAGAGAGTGGCATGGACATATATACACTACCAAATGTAAACTAGTTAGCTAGTGGGAAGCAGCTGCATAGCACAGGGAGATCAGCTCGGTGCTTTGTGACCACCTAGAGGGATGGAACAGGGAGGGTGGGAGGGAGGGAGTTGCAAGAGGGAGGAGATATGGGGATATATGTATATGTATAGCTGATTCACTCTGTTATACAGTAGAAACTAACACACCATTGTAAAGCAATTATACTCCAATAAAGATGTTAAAAAAATATTTTAAGTAAATAAATAAAAGAAAATCCTGCAGCCAAAAAGAAATAGAAGAAAAGTGAAGGAGTGATACTGTGGCTGTTCTGGGTGGGGTGGAGGTGGGATGGTGGTGGGGGCAGTGAAGACTGCCAGTCTTGAGACCCGAAGAGCTTCAGATTTAATGGCCATTAACAGAGACAGGAACAGGGCCTGAGGCCAGCATGCACCGGAACTATAATTCCCACATAAAGCCAAGCCCTTTGAAAGCTTTTACCCTCCATAAAACAATGACGGGGTGGGGGATGGAGATTGAGGAATCTGCTCACTTGCAAAGAGAGATAATAAGGTGGCTTGTCTATCTTGTCCAGAGCTCTGATAGAAAATGTAACTCCCCTAATAATTTATAATGAGGGACCCACCTTTATCTAGATTAGGGATTCACATTTATACTATCTGTATGATTCAGTAAGCCCTCACCTCGCCCCAGGTAAGAGATTAACATCTCAGGCTGAAAGCACTGTGAGATTCAAATGCAATACTGCTCTCCAGAGACCACAGAGGAATTTCACAGATGAAACCCTGCAAAACATGAATTCACAATCCAAAATTCAAAATATGCAAGGAAATAAGCCACCATGAGTGAAAATCAGCAGATGAACTCCCAATCACTTCAGATAATAGCATTGTCACATATATACCATAGGGTTGTTTTAATTTCCAAGAAACATTTTGTTAAGGTAAAATGCCTCATTCTGTCAAAGACCAATTCCTGTTCAAAGCTTTTTAATCAAAGTCTTAGTGAAAGATACACATTTGTCAAATGTATAGATAATACATAACTTGAAGATACCACAGATCTTTCATATGCCAGAATTACATGTTCAGCAAGATTTTGGAACGATAAAAAGATGGGCTAAAACAACAAGATGAAATGTAACAGGGAAAAAATAAAATAAATTTCTGCCATATTAAAAATTATCAGCTGCAAAATACAGAACAGAAATACTTGGACTGAAGTAATCCAAGTGAAGAAAGACTAAGAAATGAGTGGAGAGGTGTGACAGGCAGGGAGAGAGAGGTGTCACTTGATAGCTACATTTTTTTTTTTAGGTATAATTCACAAACCACAAAATTCACCCTTCTAAAGTGTACAATTCAGCAATGTTTAGCTTTTTCACCACGTTGTGCAACCATCACCACTCTCTAGTACCAGAACTTTTTCATCAGCCCAGAAAAGAAATCCTACATGCATTGGCAGTCACTCCACATTCCCTCCTCTTCCCAGCTTCTGCAACCACTATGGATTGGCCTATTCTGGACATTACCTATAAATGAAATCACACAATATGTGGCCTTTTGAGTCTGGCTTCTTACACTTAGCATAATGTTTTCAAGGTTCATCCACATTGTAGCATGGAACAATGTGTCATTCCATTTTTTGTGGGTGAAAAGCATCCCATTGTTTGCATAGTCCATGTTTTGTTTATCCATCCATTCTTCAGCTGATGGGCATTTGGCTTATTTCTACTTTTTGGCTGTTATGAATAATCCCACTATGAATATTTGTGAACAAGTTCTTGAGTGAAAATATTTTCCCCTGGGCTTCCCTGGTGGCGCAGTGGTTGAGAGTCCGCCTGCCGATGCATGGAACACGGGTTCATGCCCCGGCCTGGGAAGATCCCACATGCCGCGGAGCGGCTGGGTCCGCGAGCCATGGCCACTGAGCCTGCGCGTCCGGAGCCTGTGCTCCGCAACAGGAGAGGCCACAACAGTGAGAGGCCCGCATACCGCAAAAAACATATATATATATATATATATTTTTTCTCCTTTTCAATGATTTGTCATTTTATTTTCTTGATAGTGTCCTTTGAAGCACAAAATTTTTTAATTTGGATGATGTCCAATTTATCTCTTTTTTCTTTTTTCAGTTGTGCTTTTGGTGTCATATCAAAGAAACCATTGTCTATTCCAGGGCCACAAAGATTTACTCCCATGTTTTCTTCTGTTTTACAGTTTTAGCTCATACATTTAGATCTCTGATCCATTTTGAGTTAATTTTTGTATATGGTGTGAGGTAGGGTCCAACTTCATTCCGTCACATGTGATATTCAGTTGTCCCAGCACCATTTGTTGAAAAAACGATCCATTTCCCCCATTGAATTGTCTTGGCACTTGATAGTTACATTCAATATAACTGCCAGAAAGACCCCCCAAAAATGCTAAGAGCCAAGTGAAATGTAGGATTCATTAATAACCATGCCCACAGTACCAATACTTCTCAGGGACTTAGATATCCAGTGGTGTCCTATCATTGGGGTCATTTCTGTCTGTTCTCCAGACTTGATGTTTTAGAGTTGTACCTGGGTGTAAAAGACAATTATGGCTTTGTATTCACCAAGGTTGTCCAGAAATTTCAGGATTTTTTCAGCACCAGGACCAAATATTATTTCTCTGAATCACTGGCCATTTGTTTCCCATAAACCATTAAAATGATAGAAAATTCCATCAGTTCAACATACCGCTGACTTTACCCTGAAAGCAGCTGTTCCCAGCTCCATGAGTCTGGAGTGACCTCAAAAGAACTTGGGCCCAGGCCATATGTGAGGAGCCAAGTTCTCCACTTCTGGGAGACAGCCCACAGGCGTGGGAAAAGCCACATAGGATGCTGGTTAACTGGATTTACTTGGATATTCCTGGTTTCTGAGACTTGTTAAACCTGCAGATGCGCACAGACAAGCCTCCCTGGATTGCCTTGGATAACGTTCCTCACTTAGGCATTTCCAGCATTCTGCTGACATCTTTACTATGGTTTGATCACACTGTATTGTGATGATTAATAGCTAACACATACTGAGAATTTATTATATGGCAGGCATTGTTCTAAGAACATTACCCATCCTATGACTAGCTACTGTGATTAGGCCCATTTTATAGACGGAGAAACTGTGTGTTTAAATAACTTTGGAAAGATCACACAACCTGTAAGGATTCAGATCCTTGGAGCCTGGCCCCAAATCCTTAATGGTTTAAGGATTAAATGGTTCAAGCGCCCAGAATCAGAATCTGAACTCTTGGAGGACACCCTCTGCCTATACTGCTTTCTGCAGGCAGATGTTATCAGGAATGTCATAGCTCGAAGTAAACTTAGAGGTATCTAGTCCAGCTCTCTCACGTTACACATAATAAAAGCAAGACCCAGAAAGGGGAAGTAGCAAAGTTGCGATCAGAATTCCAGGTTCTTGACTCACAGCAAAGCACTTTTCCCTTCACTCTTGATCCATTTAAGGCAAGAATGTCTACAGTGTAAGGAATGTCTATGTGAGCAAGGCCTGTCTACGTCTTTGGAGGACACAGGATATGCCTCTTGCCCATTTTCAATCCATGTCACATAGTCCCTCAGCTCAAGAGGGCAGCAGGGCCCCAGCCAGCCTCAATGCTGGGCCGTACCTCATGAGGAAAGTGACCAAAAGCTCACGGGGTCCAACCAAAGTTCTCCCCTTGCTTCCCACTCCCCAGGGGGTGAGAGGCAGGCTGAGAAACACAACTGTGGGATTCCTGGGATATTTCAAAGGTACATGGGGACTGTGGGACAGAATATTTGAAATCAGGTTTCTCATGGAGATCCGCCTATATAAGTCTCCATAAATCTCTAGGCCAACAGCTTGACCCAATGGTGGTTCCAGCAAAAAGATAGTAAAAATGCGTAACACTGGTCTTATCGCCATGCAAATTTCTCCAAAGAGCTCCCAGCTCTGGCTGGTATTTTATGGCCCTTATCTTCACCTACACGGTTAGGAAAAGACTACTATTTTGCTGTATTGGGGGTTAGCACGTTGAAGGTTCCGGAAGGACAGCTAACCTGCCCTAGCCTGTAGGACTAGTTCACTGTAGAACTGGTCTCACCGTGCTCTGCTCGACACACAGTTTGCTAGACCCTGTTGCCGTTTCCTCACTCTGCATTGATCTTTAATCAAAATCAGCCCACTAGTTTGAACTCTGAGACGTTGACACGTGGCATTAAAGGCTTTAAGGAGATCAGTGGTTCTCGGTTGGGGTGGTTTTGTTTCCCAGGAGACATTTGGCAATGTCGACAGATGTATTTAGTTATCACAACTCAGGAGGTGCTAGTGGCGTGGGCATCTAGTGAGTAGTGGTCAGGGGTGCTGCTCAACAACTTACAAGGCACAAACAGCCCCACAGCAAAGAGTCATCCAGTAGTGGTGGGGGGAGTATTGGTGGGAGTAGTGGTGGGGCTCTAGCTTCTAGAGTATGTTGGGGGATTGAGGGTAAGAGGCGATATAGGGGGAGTTATTCCAGATTAATCCAAGAAAAAGAGAAGCCCAAACTGCTGCCTTGGATCCAGGCCAGGGGGACAATTAGAAGCCCCAGGTTGGGACTTCCCTGGTGGCGCAGTGGTTGAGAGTCCACCTGCCAATGCAGGGGACACGGGTTCGTGCCCCGGTCCAGGAAGATCCCACATGCCACGGAGCGGCTGGGCCTGTGAGCCATGGCCGCTGAGCCTGCGCGTCTGGAGCCTGTGCTCCGCAACGGGAGAGGCCACAACAGTGAGAGGCCCGCGTACCGCAAAAAAGAAGAATCCTCCTGCCAATGCAGGGGACACAGGTTTGAGCCCTGGTCCGGGAAGATCCCACATGCCTCGGAGCAACTAAGGCCGTGCGCCACAACCACTGAGCCTGCGCTCTAGAGCTTGCGAGCCACAACTACTGAGCCCACGTTCTGCAACTACTGAAGCTCACGCCCCTAGAGCCCGTGCTCTGCAACAAGAGAAGCCACAACAATAAGCCCGCGCGCCACAACGAAGTGTAGCCCCCGCTTGCATGCAGCAATGAAGACCCAACGCAGCCAGAAATCAATCAATAAATAAAATAAAATAAAATAACCAAAAACAGAATGTTTTGGTTTAAAAAAAAAAAGAAGCCCCAGGTTTGGTTTGCTTGAGTGTTTGTGTAAAGGGGAGATTGTTTGCCTTCTTAAAGAGCCCTATGTAATCGACTTTGCCTATCAGTCTCAGGGAGGCCTGTGAGCCCCGGGCAAGCACATTTCTCCGGATGGAAGTGAACCTTGGCTGCGGGCTGCCCCAGCCCCACCTGGGCTAATGAGTCATCCAAGTGAAAGTGTCTGCGCACCTGGGCTCCAGGAAACCGCACACCCAGGCACCCTCCCTCCCGCTTCTCAGGACACAGCTCTCCCGGATTAAGGTGCCATCTCTCAGGCTCCCCTGGAGCATGGCCCACACCTGTGGGGGAAGAGGAGGGGCCTCAGGTAGAAATTCCTGCTAATGAGGCTCTCCTGCAAACACACCCTTCACTTTCTAGCTAACACCTCACACTCTTTCTTTCTGACCTGATTCCTCTACTTTTAACCTACTTCCTGAAGCTAAAAGAGACATGAAGATAGAAGCAAAGTGTCACATGGTAGGGAAAAACGTTTACGGCACACCTAATTTTTCGGGCAAGCCTATAGCAAGGAAAATCATTAGCAGATTCATGTATTAGGACCAGATTATGATCTTAGAGTCAACTCTATTCTTTATCTCATGTGGATAAAGGTTTTATGCCTTTTTTCAGGCATTGGTTCCCATCAACACGGCAAAATATTTCCGCTGCCTTAGATGCGTTTACTTTTGACATCGTTTGTATTTCAGGGCAAGAGCCCAGATCAGATATGAGTTTTCATTGGATAATCATACTTCACATGAGAATCTTAGAGGCACTGTTCTTCCTTGCTAAGGTTCTCACTCGAGGGCCTTTTTCTTTTTTCTTCCCACGCCACGTGGCATGTAGGATCTTAGTTCCCTGACCAGGGATCCAGCCCGCGCCCCCTGCAGTGGAAGCACGGAGTCTTAACCACTGGACCGCCAGGGAAGTCTTGAGGGCCTTTTTCTGCAATCAGTCCACTCAGCAAACATTGGCAGAGCTCAGGTGGGGTCTTGGGTGTGGGATGGACCTAGAGACCCCCTTCTTATGAATAGAATACAGCAAAAATGAAGGAATGTCACTTCCATGATTAGGTTACTGGAGGAAGGGGCCGTGAGCCAAGGAATGCAGGCAGCTTCTAGCTGCTGGAAAAAGCAAGTGCACAGATTCTCCCCTACAGGCTCCAGGAAGGAACACAGCCCTGCTGACACCCTAATCTTAGCTCAGGGAGGCCCATGTCAGATTTCTAACCTACAGAACCATAAGACAATAAATGTGTGTTGCTTTAAGCCATCAAGTTTATGGAAATTGTCTACTACAACAACAGGAAATGAATACACCTAATGACCTGATCCTGGAAACTACATGGATTGTTTTATTTAAGTTCTTGGCACCTCTAAGGTAGATACTATTCACTCACATATTTCAGATAAGGACATTCCATCTTGCCCACAGTCTCATTGCAGGTAAGTGGCCAGAGCCAGGATTTGAATCTGATCCACTTAGAGCAGTGAAGGAGTGAAGAAGCTGTGGGGTGCAGAGAATGGGGGTGCAGGTATGGCAAGAAATTGAAGGAGTTTTTTTTTAAATAAATTTATTTATTTATTTTTGGCTGTTTTGGGTCTTTGTTGCTGCGCGTGGGCTTTTCTCTAGTTGTGGCGAGCAGGGGCTACTCTTGGTTGCAGTGCGTGGGCTTCTCATTGCGGTGTCTTCTCTTGTTGCAGAGCACGGGCTCTAGGCACGCGGGCTTCAGTAGCTGTGGCACGCGGGCTCAGCAGTTGTGGCTCACGGGCTCTAGAGCACAGGCTCAGTAGTTGAGGCGCACGGGCTTAGTTGCTCCACGGCATGTGGGATCTTCCCGGATCAGGACTCGAACCCATGTCTTCTGCATTGGCAGGCGGATTCTTAACCATTGTGCCATCAGGGAAGTCCCTGAAGGAGCTTCTGAAAGCCCTCTTTTCGTCTGAGAAATAAGATGATGCAAACTCTGCTAAAATGCCTTGGAAATAGTGGGTTGAGAGCTTCAGGAAAAGGTAAAGTTTGAGCTAAAATGTTTCCTTGATTCTAAGATGACACGAATTAGAAGAAATGCCATCGAGCTAATAGCAAGTTATTGCCAGGGAGCGCTGTCATATTAAAAATTTACACATAGGTTATAAGACACATCTTAATTAAGGTTCTTTAAAATATTTGTTAAGAGTGAGTCTCAGAACGAAGGAAATGATGCACTTGCTTTAGGCAGTCAGAGGGGAGCTGACTAGGGTCACAGGCGAGGGCTGTATGTTTGCTTGGGGTCCACAAGGATGGACCCCATGGGCTGGAGTCCTTAGAGTACCACTGTGTGCCAACTCCTTTGCTGGACACCAGGATATAAAGATGATACAACGTGGAATTCACTGTTAAACAAAGGACAGGCAGTGAAGGTCCAGAAAAGGTGATTAATTCAGAATGGAGGAATCCCCACTTGTGAGTCAGTTAGTCTTGGAGGCTTCATGGGAGCTCAACAAGCCGAGAACAGGAACATTCCAGAAAGAAGGAACAGGATGAGTAAGGCAACAGGCATTGGGAACTGCAGAGAGTTGGGTTGGCTGAGATGTCTGGGATGAGGTGGGAGCATCAGTAGATGATTTTGCAAAGGCAGGCAGAGAAATGTGGCCTTTTGCTCTGAGGAGCCACAGCACGATATCAGGCAAGGGAATAAAATGATCAGATTTGCTTCTTGGACTCCACACAGTCAAGGCTCGGCCTCCGCCCAGGAGCGAGACTGCACTCTGCCTGAAGCCCGTATGAGTGGGGCTCCCTTGGGCGACTGTGGAAGGGTGTCAGCTGGGAGCAGCCAGGCCAGTTCAGAGGCTACCACATTAATTCAGGCCACAGGAAAGAAGCAAGTCTTGGGTGGGGAGGGGGGGCAGTTTTCAATTTGCAAGTCATTGAGGAGAAAACATCCCAGGAGCAAGATGGATGGTTGGAGGAGGGCCTCAAGGAAGGGGAAGCTGGGATGGAGTGAGAGAGTGACATGGACATATATACACTACCACATGTAAAATAGATAGCTAGTGGGAAGCAGCCGCATAGCACAGGGAGATCAGCTCGGTGCTTTGTGACCACCTAGAGGGGTGGAATAGGGAGGGTGGGAGGGAGACGCAAGAGGGAGGAGATCTGGGGATATATGTATACGTATAGCTGATTCACTTTGTTATAAAGCAGAAACTAACACACCATTGTAAAGCAATTATTATACTCTAATAAAGATGTTAAAAAAAAAAAAAAAGATCTCCCCTTTCCTGACTCTGGGAAGTGATGGGAGGGACTGGGATGCTGACCCCACTGAAACACGCAGGAACAGCATTTTTGGAAAAGAAAGGGGTCAGGTCAATCAGGGTCCTATGAAACAGTCAGGATGCCATGAAGCAGGCACCGGGCTAGACGGCTCAGCTTCCTGCCCAGAATCCAGGACCCGGCTGGAGAGGAGGAAGTGGGAGTCGGACCACCAGGGCTCCACCTGCAGCCCATCATCCCCAGCTGTGCCACAGCTCTGGGCCTCATGCCCATCATCTCTGAAATGGGATTAACACTAAGACCTCCTGCCCAGGGTGGTGCTGAGGATTAAAGGATAACACACGGGGGAGCTTTCAGTGCCCAGCCTGGCACAAGCTGGTGCCCAGTGAACAGCAGCTGGGGTTATTTCTGTAGGTGACTAATAGATATTGGATGAGACCAGGACTGAATAAACGTAACTAAAACCAACAGGAAGAGCTGATGAGACAAAAAGGAAAAATACTGTATAATTTCACTTATATAAGGTACCTGGAGTTGTCAAATTCATAGAGATAGGAAGTGGAATGGTGGTTGCCTGGGGCTGGGGGGAAGGGGGGAATGTGGAGTTATTGTTTAATGGATGTAGAATTTCCCTTTGGGAAGATAAAAATGTTCTGCAGATGCAACACTCTTTGACATAAATTGTAGCAATAGTTTTTAGGATCCTTCTCCTAAAGCAAAGGAAATAAAAGTAAAAATAAACAAATGGAGGACTTCTCTGGTGGTCCAGTGGCTAAGACTCTGCACTCCCAAAGCAGGGGGCCCAGGGTTGACCCCTGGTAAAGGAACTAGATCCCACATGCCGCAACTGAGTTCACATGTCACAACTGAAGATCCTGCATGCCGTAACGAAGATCCTGCACGCTGCAATGAAGATCCTGTGTGCCGCAACTAAGACCCAGCACAGCCAAATAAATAAATAAATATATAAATATTTTTTAAAAAGAGTGGGACCTAATTAAGCTTAAAAGCTTTTGCATTGCAGAGGAAACCATCAACAAAATAAGAAGACAACCTACTGAATGCGAGAAAATATTTGCAAATGATATGACTAACAAGGGGTTAATATCCAAAATATATAAATAGCTCATACAACTCAACATCAGAAAACCAAACAACCCAATTTAAAAACGGGCAGAAGAACTGAATACACATTTTCCCAAAGAGGAAATGCAGATGGCCAACAGGCACATGAAAAGAACCTCAACATCACTAATTATCAGGGAAATGCAAATCAAAACCGCAATGAGATAGCACCTCACACCTGTCAGAATGGCTATCATCAAAAAGAGCACAAATAACAAATGTTGGTGAAGACACAGAGAAAAGGGAGCCCTCGTGCACTGTGGTAGGGATGTACATTGGTGCAGCCACTGTGGAAAATAGTATGGAGGTTCCTCAAAAAACTAAGAACTACCATATGACCCAGCAATTCCACTCTGAGTATATACCTGAAAAAAACAAAAACATTAATTTGAAAAGGTACATGCACCCCAATGTTCATAGCAGCATTATTTACAATTGCCAAGATATGGAAGCAACTCAGATGTCCATCAACAGATGAATGGGTAAAGTAGATGTGTATATATATATATATGTATATATATATATATACACATTTATATATATATGTATATATATATATAAAATGTGTGTGTATATACACACAGACACACACACACACAATGGAATACTACTCAGCCATAAAAAAGAACAAAATGTTTCCATTTACAGCAACATGGATGGACTTGGAGGGCACCATGCCAAGTGAAATATGTCAGAGAAAGACAAATACTGTGTGATATCACTTACGTGTGGAATCTAAAAAATACTACTAGTGACTATAACAAAAAAGAAGCAAACTGACAGAGAAAACAAACTAGTGGTTACCAGTAGGGAGAGGGAAGGAGGGAGGGGCAACATAGGGGTAGGGGATTAAGAGGTTCAAATAATTATGTATAAAATAAGCTACAAGACATATTGTACAACACAGAGAATATAATCAATATTTTATAATAACTATAAATGGAGTACAACCTTTAAAAATTGCGAGTCACTATATTGTACACCTGTAACTTATATAATATTATACATCAACTATACCTCAGTTTTTTAAAATGTTCTGAATCAATATCTTGTAACAACCTATAATTGTAAAGAATCTGAAAAAGAATATATATATATATATATATATATATATATATATATATATATATAACTGAATCACTTTGCTGTACACCTGAGACTAACACAACATTGTAAATCAACTATACATCAATTTTTTAAAATGTCCTGGAGATGGCTGGTAGCGATGGTGATGCAACAATGTGAATGTTCCTCATGCCACAAAACCATACACTTAAAACAGCTAAAATTATAAATTTTGTATTATGTATATTTTATCACAGTAAAAATCAATTAAAAATGCAAAGAAAAGAAAAGAATAAACAAGACAGCCCTGGGAAAACGAATGGGACGAGAACAGAAGAGATGACTGAGATAAAGGTGCTTTAAAAACACTCTAACTTTATCTGTGCAGATAAAATTTATAGTGAAGAATGTGGCCTGGTTCTTAGACTTGATAGTCATTTCAAACACCTCTGGGTTCCCTGGCTTCACACACCTGGGGTTTATCACACTGGGAGCTAATCATTCACACAGCTCTGGGCCGACACTCTGTTAAGTGTGTCAGCAACTTTAAGGCTCGTAAGAACAGAGCTGGGGCACCCGCTTTCCTAAGAACACAGGTGGGGCGTGTGGGGGAAAAAGAGGTGGGTGACATTGGTGGGGTTGCCAAGGTAGAGCCATCAATTAGGTCTAAAGAAGATCTGAAGGAAAAAAAAAAACCCACATCAGATCATTTCTGCAGCTATGACCAAAACCTGGGGAGCCAGGTCAGGGAATGGTGAAAGGGTGTCACTAAATTCCCGACCCAGGAAGCCAGGCCCCAGCCTGGACATGGCAGCTTGGCAACTCCACATGATTCTCACCAGGGCCTGCAGGGAAGGGAAGCCAAGACCCCAGCACCAGCCCTGCCTCCCGCCCTGGAGGCCCCACTGCAATCTTTCCCAGACTCTGAATTGGATCCTCCATTTGGCCTCCCACCAATGGGGCCTCAGACCAGTCCCAGCAGAAGCACATGTGGCTCCAGTCTCCTCGTGTCAGAAAAGTCCCAACCCCATCATTCCCCCTCCTTGGCCTCCCTCCTGTTCTCCACTCCTGCACTAAGCCAATGTGACTATGTGCACTGCTGCAAAAAAAAAAAAGATGTTCCAGACCACGCTGGCAGCCCTGATGCCAGTCGTGGAAAGGACCAAGAGGGAGAAGAGACAGGGTGTGGGCCTGGCCCCAGCCGCACCCCGGGACATCAGCTGGAGGGCTGCACATGCCCTCCACACAGGAGAACACACCAAAACATAACACAGCCCTGTACCTTTGCAAATGACCAGAGCATGCAGCCAAACATGACAGAGCCTTCCCAGCTGCCCGGCAGATGGAGGCATCGGCCAAGCTTGCCAAGCTTGAGTTCTGTCAAAAAGACTCCGGAGGGGGCCTACTGAACCACAGACTGTGCTCTTAGCGCAAGAGCAGAGCCAAAACGGCCTGTCATATCCATCCAAGGAGCAATGGAGTAGAGAAAGTGGAGGATCTACGGGGCTCTGTCCTCAGGGCAGCCCCAGACGTGCCTCTTAGAAGGAGTGGGCCTTGAGGACTTGATAACTTGTCTGAACCTTGTTTGCCATATCTGCAAAATGAGGCTAATAAAACCCCACAGGCTGACTGTACTAAAAGAGAAAATAAACAAGTGCTCCCTGATCTTAGTTATGAGTATGCCAGTGATTATCCAGTGGCTTGGTTAATCAACATGAGTTTATTGATCACCTACTATACGCCAAGGACATTCTACACATTGCCTCATCTTATCTTCACAACAGCCCTAAGAGGAGGGTATTGCTATTCCCGTTTTATGGACAAGGAAATGGAGGCTGGGCAGGGAGGTTAATCATTTGCTCAGAGTTATGTTGCCAATAAGTGACAATTCTTGCAGACGTGCGGCCTCCAAAGCCCATGCTCTTTGCACTGTAGGACTCTAACCCAGCTCTCCAGGGCAGAAAACATGCACAAGAGACAGGACGCTCGTGGGTGGAACAATTAGGGTAAGGTGTAGACTCAGGCTGAAGGAGTTCAGCCTCCAGGGAGAGACAGGTGAGCAGAAACCAGGGCCCAGTGTCGGGTGAGCCTGGAGCCCCCTAGGGCCAAGGTGAGGGCTGGGTGAGAGAGAGGAGCTGCGAAAGGGCTCCTCCTAGAGAGGGGGGTGAAGGGGGCTGGGTAGGTGCAATGGTTTACAGAGGCCCAGGGGGCAAGTCTCTGAGAATGTTCTCTTTCTAGAAGCTGTGACAGCCCCTCTCCCCACCCCCAACTCAGGGCACAATTACAGCTCAGCCAAGTTTGCCTTTCATCTCCTGCAGCTTCCCCACCTTCACCCTCTATCCCCTTGCGGGTTCCCTTCTATCTAAGCACTCAAGACTCCGAGGTGCCCTTGTCCGTCCACTGATTCTCAACCCCTCCTGAGCACTAGAATCTCCTAGGGGACCCTTAAAAACAGACGTGGACCCTCCTCTAGAAATTCCATTTCAGTTAGTCTGGAAGGGGTGAAGAAGGCCGACAATGGCCTGAGAGATGAAAGGACTTTTCTGGGTCACAAAGCCGCTAGCAGGGAGGCCTGGATTCCCCTAAGTCTTCCTAACTTGGAGCTCAGTTCCTCCCCGTAGCAACCGCGTGCCTGTGGAGGACAGGCGCCCAAGCACTTGCCCATGCATGTCTCCTAGTGTTGGGGTCCCAGGCTGGCGTTCCTCCCTCAGCCTCGCTCTGCCCCAGTCCACCCCCAGCAATGACCACTGCCGTTTCCCACTTGATGTCAGAAGCACGGTCCTCGGCGAAGTCTGAGTTTTGGACTTTGGACAGTGAAAAATATAGCTTTGACAGCCAGGCCGTGTAGAGTCCAAAATAAGTTTCCAAACTCCTGTTGGCTACAAGGCCTGTAAATAGACTTTGATGCCCCTCAGGTCAGCCCATGGAGGCCCTTAGCCTTGGTTTCCATGTCTTGAATAGAGAATAAATGCTAATACTATCTGACTCACAAGGCTTTTGCAAAGGTAACTGGAAATGATACCCACAGAGAATAATGCCTGACAGAGGAACTGACATTCAGTCCTCCCACAAATGCTTGCGCAGACTCTGGGGCAGACTAGGCATTATCTGAGCGTGAGGGGAGAACGTTTGCGTCCCTAAGATGCCCCTGTCTCAGGGCTCCCAGTAGAGAAGGGATTCAGGCAAGTAGAGAGGCAGTTAGTACGCAGAGAGCCGTGTGCTCTGGGGACACAGAAGGGACACAAGTAACCCATCTGAGAACACACATCAAGAGGTTCCCAGGAGTCAGGCTGAAGGGGAAGGGAGTCAGGGCAGCCCTGAAGGAAAGGCGAGTATAAGGAAATCCAAGTAACCGCGTTACAGCTGAAACAGAAGTCGTGCTTTGGTTTCCTAGGGCTGCCATAACAAACTACCATAAACATGGTGGATTAAAATGACAGAAATGTATCCTCTCACAGTTCTGCCAGCTATAAGTCCACATCAAGGTATCATCAGAGCCAAACTCTCCTCTGAAGGCTCTCGGGGAGAATCCTTCCTTGCTTCTTCCTAGCTTCTGTGGGGTCCCGGCAACCCTTGATGTTTGTAGCTACATGACTCCAAACTCTGCCTCTTCTCTCTGTGTCTCTTCTTCCCATGAGGACACTTATCATTGGATTTAGGGCCCACCTAACCCAGAATGACCTCATCTCCATCTTTAATTACATTGGCAAAGACCCTAGCTCCAAATAAAGTCACACGCTGAGGTTCCCTGGGGTGGGAATTTGGGGGTCATGATTCAACCCACCACAGAGGGCAAGGGTGGAAGTGGAGAGAGATGAGATTCCCAGAGGTAGGCTGGGGACACACACGGACTTCATCCAGGGACACTGGTGAGTGGGGGAGGCGTTTTAGAATGTAAGCTTTCAAAAGATATGCTGCCTGCGGGATGGAGGGCAGATAGAGAAGAACAAAGTCAGATGCTTTACAGTAATTCAGTGAGATGTACCTCTTGACAGTCAATAGGTATCTGGGAGACAGAACTGACAAGGTGTGGTGGTGATTTGGAAGTAGGGAGAAGGAAAGGAGACACATTGTGTTCTCAGGTTTCTGAGTAAGGGAACTGAACGAGGGCACGTGGCAAGGTGGGAAGGAAGGAGATAGGAGACCCAAGCAGAGATGCTAAAGGAGACTCTGGACTCGATGCAGGAGGCTCAAGCTCAGGGGAGCTCTCAAGGCTGGAGAGTGAGCCCATGGAAGGACCTGGCACTATGGGAGGAGGGTGATGTGTAGTGTGGGGGGAAACAGAGGCTCAGAACAGACCAGAGGAGCACCAACATTAGGGGCTCGGGCAGACGAAGAGCTCATGACAAAGACTAAGGAGGAGGGATGAGAGGCCAGGGGAGCGGACAACGGGCAGTCACACAGACAGTGCCCAGCGCTTTTCCTGTCCCCGTCCTCGCCTCCTGTCCACTTCCCTTTCCAGTTTGCTACAGTGAAAGTACTTGACCTTTCTTGGGGTGATGGGAGGACAGCCTCACAGGGCAAACGGTAAATCTCCCTATTTGTTTACTCAAGCATGTTCTGTGCTTCTGTTACCTCATCACAGCCTGGACTGGGCAACCCTGGTTTCACTTCCATCACCCTCCTCCAGCCCCACACCCCTGGGTAATCTGGAGCCTTCTGTCCAGTCATCTCTGGCAAAGAGCCCACACCCTCCATCTGCTGTCTCCAAAAGGCAGCTGTCAGACCCATGTGGGCTAATGTTGATCACCTGAGATGGGGCTGGATGGAATGGAGATGTGCAGTAAGTGTAAATTACATGTGGATTTCCAAGACTCACTTGGGAAAATAAATGTAAAATATCCCAGGAATAATTGTATATTGATTACATGCGAAAATTACGTCTCAATATATGTAATTATTAATTAAATTAATTAAATATATTCTATTAAATATATTAATTAAATATATATTAAATTAATTAAATGCAGATGCAGGTTAATTGAAATATATTATTTTAATTAAATTATATTAATATTAAGTTAAAATAATTAATATATTAATATTAAATTTGATTTAATATTAATTCAATTAAATGCAGGTTAATTAAAATATATTATTAAGATTAATGTCACCTGTTTCTTTGTAGTTTTTTTAAACCTAAAATTACATATGTGACTTGCATTATATTTCTTTTGGGTAGTACTGCCCTAAGACCTTCTTTGATATCAAAACTCACCTGAAACACAGAACAGTTTTGCATTCCCCCAGAGTCTGGCTGGCACAGGTCATGGGAAGGGAGAAGGCATGCTGTATGTTGCACCTGGTTTTTCACGTTCTCATTTTATTTCTCATAACTCATGTGATTCCCCGTCTCTCCCCTAATTTTTTTTTTTTTGCGGTACGCGGGCCTCTCACTGTTGTGGTCTCTCCCGTTGCAGAGCACAGGCTCCGTACGCGCAGGCTCAGCGGCCATGGCTCACGGGCCCAGCCGCTCCGTGGCATGTGGGATCTTCCTGGACCGGGGCACGAACCCGTGTCCCCTGCATCGGCAGGCGGACTCTCAACCACTGCGCCACCAGGGAAGCCCTCCCCTAACTTTTTAAATGAGAAAACCAGAGGGCAAATTTAACTCATGTCTACTCAATTCCTAAACCCATAATTTGTCCAATACACAATGTTGTCAAGTCTAATAGTGGTAATAGTTTCTAAGGAACCCCCTTAGATATAATAATAATAATCCCTTTATGCACATAAAGTGTCTTATGTCACTTACATCATCCCATCTGCTCCAAAAGAAAACCTTAAGACTTCCAACATAAGATATTTTCATTTAAAAATTTTGTTTATACACGGCAGAAAATTAAAAGGTACAAAGAAATAGAAAGTCAGCTTCCCACCCACCCCTAACTTGCTCCCTCCTGCCACCCTCCACCCCTGCCAACAGCATGCTCTGTATATCCCCCTAGTGATGGTGATGCACAAACACAGTCAAACATGCGTGTGGATATATGTGGCCATTTTTCAAAAAACTCAAATAGCAGTAGATTGTACCCATATTCCACATGTTACTCTTTGTACTTAGCACCTTATCTTGGAGACCCTTCATATCAGTACATAAAGGTTTGCCTTTAACTATGTCATATTTAACTGAAAAGACTTTCATAAATTACAAAATACATTTAAATCAGGAAACTAAGTTCAAGGAAGGATTCACTTGTTCTCCTTGACGGCGACAGTGACAGACTGAGGCCAACTGATTCCAGTCCGAGCCTGCTTCCTCTCCTTGACCCTCCCCGTGCTCCCATCTGTGAAACAGTAGAAACAATTCCTGGCCCACCTACTGGGAAGCTGACATGGAGACTGAAAGAGCTAATGAAACCTGGAAAGCACAGTTCAAGCAAGAAGCATCGTCATTACTGTTACTGTAACTAACCGTAATCTAAGCAACGCGGGGGAGGGCAAATGTATTTGGGCAGGACGATTCTACCACCCTTTGAATCGCATCATCACTGGGCCCATAGTATTGGCGCCCGCCCAGCACTGATCTAGCCCAAGGGGACAGATCCTGGCTGCCTCCTTAAAAAGGGTTGGAATGTTATGAAGGGCCCAGGTGTGACTGTCCAGCCCCTCATCTTGCGGGGAGTAGGTGGTCACAGGTTCTGGCCCCCAGGGACAGGCTTTCTCAGGAAGGAGACTTCACTCACAAGGCTGAGACATAAACACACACAGACACAGGCCCCGGAAATCTGGAGCAAGGTGAGTGGAAAACTGTCCTCAGCCCAGGAGTGGCTGGCTGTTTATGTACAGTAGGTCACGGGCTGACATTTTCCAGGCCCAGGCTCAGCATGGGAAGCTGACTGCACCCACCAGCACAGCTCCAGCTCAGACACGGGAGCAATGTGACTGATGGGAACCACAGCCAAATTAGGCTGGCCGAGGGGTCTGGCTGGCAGGGCCCAAGCGAGTGAGCGACTGCTTCAAGGGATGCTGCCTCATTTCATCTGGCGGCCCTGCCCACCGCCTTGGTGTCTGGGGCTTGCTTCTCCTTGCTTGTTCCCAGCTCTCCCCTGTGAACCAGGGTCTTGGGGAAGAACAGGGGGGAGCAGGAGGAGACAAATCTCCAGGAAAGAAAAAGTAAACCCAGGCTTAGCCAGCATGTACCCCACATGTCTTCCCAGCTCCTCCAAGCTGGCCCCGTGGTCCCCAGATGTGCAGGAGAAGTGTGCTTAAGTTGTGTGATCACAAAGATTGAGCTTCCCCAGGAAATTTCTAGAGCCCATTAGAAGGGCTCACAAGGCACAGAGCCTCCAGAAAACGTGCCTTCCCTTACCTTGGTTCCTCATCTTGGCAAAGCTTCACACTGTCTCCACCCAGACAGGTGGAAGGCCGGTCCACTCATCCTGTTTATAGAAGAAGGGTGGGGAAAGTGAAAGGACAAGTTCCAGCCTCTCACAGGGCTTCTCACCAACCTGCCCTGTCTGGGCAGTTACTCTCCGAGCTCAGTTGCCCATCCACTCTTCCTAAAGTCAGCCGGTCAGTGCTCTACACAGCTGGTCCTAAGAAAGAAACAAGTATTCAAAGCTGGATGTTCAAAGCACATTGCCGACAGTCCTCCACTTAAGAAAAGAATTAATTATGGAACTTCTTTGAAGAGACAACTTTCCTAGGGCGTATAAGGTACCATTTTTACTTAGTATCAATGTATTCACAATTTGGGGGGGTATAAACCCAAAAAGACGCGTATGTTTGGCTATAGATGTATTTGTGTTATTTTTCAATTCTCAGTATAAAAACTTGATTTAGGCAGGGCTGGTATCATTATTTCTACATTTCAGGTGAGGAAAGGGAGACTCAGAGAGATGCTAAGCAAAAATGGGCGTTCCCACTGCTCCACAATGACCAGCTGAGGGTCGTATTTCTCAGCCTGCCCAAATCCCACTGTTATACCTGCGCTGTTTACAGAAAGTGGAGTAGAGGGTATCAGGGACTGGGGAGAGGGTGGGGAAGATATTATTTAATTGGTGCAGAGTCTCTATTCTGGATGATGAAAATGTTCTGGAAATGGATAGTGGTGATGGTTGCATGACATTATGAATGTCCTTAGTATATGCTGAATGTACACTTAAAATGGCTAAAAGGGTACATTGTATATTAATTTTTTAACATCGAAAAAGAATTACCTAGCTGAAATTCTGAATCATAGCAGGATTATGTTAGCTCATTTCCCCTCTGCCCTTTCCTTCCACCTCCCACTTCCCCCATATAATAAAGAAAACTAATCAAGAGAAAATAATTAAAATTGAAGTAACACCGAGAAATCACTCCTAACCCAGGAGATTGGCAAAAAATAAAGTATGATAATATTCTTTGCTAGTAAAGATGCAGAAAAAGGACACTCTCGCACACTGTTGTTGAAAAAATAAACTGGGCAGACTGGACAACAATCTAGCAATATACTATAAAAATGTTTATTAAAATTAAAAATACACATACGTGGTATTGGAGACAGGGAAAATATACAGATCAATTGAAGAGAATAGAAAGGGATATTTCTTAGACTAAAACCAGGGGTGGGGTGTGGTCTATGGGTCATAAGATCAATTGGAACTTGCAACCTGCTCACTAAAGGCACCACATAATGAGAGACCCTAAGAAGGAATAGTGGTTTGGGGTATCCTGGGCTCTGGGATCACCATAGAAGCCCATGACCCAAAGGTGATTAGCAAGATGAAAAACCTGCAGAGACCACACCTGGGGTAGGGGCTTCTCTCCTGTGATCAATATGGACCCACGGCAAGGGGGACTAGACACTTTACCCAATCCAGTGGCAGATCAGGTAGTGACCAGAGAAAGATTTCAGTTGAATTTACTGACATCCCAGTAGGACGGGGATGTGAAGTCAACATTAAGTTGTGTTTGGTCAGGGTTCCCCAGAAAAACATAACCAGTAGGAGACAGATGATAGATAGATAGATAGATAAGTAGATAAAGATTTATTATAGGAATTGGTTCACACAATTGTGGAGGCCAAGAAGTCCCGGGATTTGCTGTCTGTAAGCTGGAGAAATGAGAAAGCTGGTGCAATTGAGTTCAGATATGAAGCCCAGAGAACCAGGAGTGTCTATTCAAGCAGACAGAGTGAACTCATGTTTCCTCCCCCTTTCCGTTCTATTCAAGCCCTCAGTGGATTCGGTGGTGCCACCCAAATTGGCAAGGGGCGTCATCTTTACTTGACCTATTGATTCAAATGCTAATCTCTTCCAGCACCACCTCAGACACACCCAGAAATAATATTTTACCAGCTCTCTGAGCGTCCCTTAGCCCAGTCAAGTTGACACATATAATTCACCGTCACAAACAGTTTTGCAGAAAGTAAAGAACTATGCTATTACCTGCATACGTGAGTTGGCGAACTGAGAGTCTTCCCAGGTTATATGAGATTTAGAGGTAGGTATTATGGATGAGGTGGGGTTCAATCTCACCTTGAGAATGACAGGTAGGGGTTGGGGTGAGCACAGGTGTGACAGCCCAGGTAAGCAGGGAGTGGGCGACAGACAGTGAAGAAACGGGCTTGGCTGGAGTATATGGTCCCAATTAGAGAGTGGAAAGAACCCACTTTTAGTGTCTGTCCTCCTCATTATCAAAACACATCTGTCACTGAACACCTCCACGTACAAGGTTCCGGGCTGTATGCTGTGAGGTATGGAAAGGTGAGAAATGCAGGGTCAGCGCTTTCTGTGAGCTCATAAGTTAGCTTGATAATGTGCGTCCACGAAGAAAAACACTCAGAAGGTGGAGTGCCCGATTCCTGACATAGATGGTCCGTGCACTTGTTTCCTCAGCTAAATCTTACTGTGTTTAATCCTCATACCGGGCTAAGTGTTAGGGATGCAGAGATGAATGGCACAGTGCACCATCCCTGGGAAATGCATAGAAATCACCTCCGGCTGAGGAAGGTCTCGCAGAGCTGGACCTGGGTGGGCTGGTAGGATGTGATAGGTGTCTGAGGAGGAAGCGGGTACACCTGTGGCAAGATCGGCACCTGGGACTGATGGCCTGTGGAACACCCAGGTGAGCTGGGGGCAGGGGCGGGAGGTAGGGGAGGTGGGCAGAGAGTGGGCAGAAGATCCAAGTGAGGGCAAAGAGGCAGATGAGGCTGGACAGGACAGCTGGGCGCAGATGACAGAGTGTTCTGCACTCTAGACTTTGGACTGTGGGAACCCAGAGTTAGTGAGGATTTCTGATCTGCTGTGAGGTCCTACTGTGCCCACCAAGTTCCTGCCACCTCCAAAGTGAGTGGTAGAGGGGGCCGAGCAGGAATGTGCCCAGCAAAGATCATCTGTGGCCCACTTAGCTAGTGCCCATCCCCGAGTTACTTCTCTCCCGGGGTGCCTGCCAGCCCCAGACACTCACCAGAGCCCACGGGAGCCCTCAGCCTCTCCAGCCTGACCCGGAGGCCTGGAGGGCCCACGTGCTCTGGAAGAGCTGAGCTCTAGCCTTCCTTGTTCCTCCCACTCAGAGAGCAGGGAGTCCCTGTCACATCAGCCTCTGCCCCCCATCGCCAGCTGAAAGGGGAGGGGGAGGAAGCCCTGAGGCTTACAGCAAAACCTCAGGGTGCCCCTGAGTCCCAGGAGTGCTCAGATGTGGTCTGGGCCAGCCAAGCCTGCTGGGCCATCAA
This sequence comes from Phocoena phocoena, assembly GCF_963924675.1. Classification (NCBI taxonomy): domain Eukaryota; kingdom Metazoa; phylum Chordata; class Mammalia; order Artiodactyla; family Phocoenidae; genus Phocoena; species Phocoena phocoena. The sequence goes on from NC_089231.1 coordinate 24,437,728, forward strand.
CTTGGATGCAGGATACACAGAATGTACCTTCACCTCCTCTGGCAGGTAGGGGTGTGTGTGTGTGTGTGTGTGTGTGTGTGTGTGTGTGTGTGTGTGTGTGTGTGCGCGCGCGCGCACGTGAGGCTCCCGGGCACAGGGTGTTGGGTAACCTACATCTAAAGTCACAGCCCAACACGCAGCCAAAGGATTGGGACAGGCTTTGCCTTTGAGGATGCCGACAAGCAAATCTCCTTGTGAGAAGATCATTGTCTCCACGAACCCTGACGTCACAAACCCATTGCAGCATGTCCTCCCTCTTCTCACGGACAGTTGTGTCCAGCTGAAAGCAAGCACCAACCCTCAACTTTAAGCTGTGTGCGTAAGTTTTCACCAACACCAAGGGATGCAATAAGTGTGTGCTGATTTGATGGTAAAGGGGTCACAGAAAGATCAACCCCATGGGGTTTTAGCATATGGAAGTGAAGAGGGCTTTTCTATCCCTTTCCTTTAGGGTGGTGGGGATGGAGGCAGAGGTGATGGAATTGATGGGGAAGGAGAGAAGCTACGGATTTACTACAGCAGAATCTCTGGGGCATTAGTAATCATGTATTAATATTTCCTAAAGCTCCCCAGATGAAGAAAAAGATTGAGAACCAACTGCCCCAAGGAGAGAGGTATGAAGAGGAGCCTTCTTTCAGATTGAATCGTGTGCCCAGAATAAATCAGTCCACCACTGCTGTAGAACCCACCTGCTGACGCTCACTGTGACCCAGATTCTTGTCTCATTCCATCAGCCCCGTTCCACGTCTCCCCCGCCCCCACCCCCAGCCTTATTCCAGTTCAGCCCCTTTAATATCCCTGCTACCCATTGACTGCCATTCCCTTAGGACTTCCTTCCAGCCCCAGTTAAGAAAAACATATGATCACCGGCTTCCAGACCCCACCGCTTCCATTCTGCACACTCCAGGACCCTCTCCCAGACTGGAAGGAGTGAGAAGAGTTTGGGGTCTTTCTTCCCCCACCCAAGCGAGTGGGCATCCAGACATGGGCAAAATCAGAGCGTGCTCAGCATGTCACCTCCGGGTGTTGGGATGAACGTGCAGGCCAGGCTGCAGCCCTGCCAGGGTGCCCGGGGCTTGGAATCTTTCAATGCAAATTTCCCTTGTGGCAGCCCTGGCCTCTTCTGCAGGGGTGGCAGCCGCCCTGGGAGGAAAGACGAGATTTAAATTGGTAATCAAGCACTGTACCAAACCGGACTTTGACCTTGTTCAGAATTCCACTGGCCCGTGTTCCCTGACCCACCACCGCCCTTTCTGCCCAATTGTTCCCTTGAGTAGCTGCCTGCTATCTATGGCAGTAAGGCAGGCTGCCACCAGCTGCTGCTTCCCTGGCTGCCCTCCACCTGCTCGGCCCTGGCTGGATCGGAAGGCCTTGGAAATCAGAGAGCTTTGCCTTTCCAGCCACTTTGCTACCTCTGCTCCTGGAGCGAGACAAGAATGGTCTGGATGAGGTCTCTGGTCCTGGCTGTGCCTGCTGGTAGGGCCTGGGAGAGGTGAAGGCAGCCCCGGCAAACTTCTGTTATGCACTCTTGGTTACCAAAGCGATTCCCAGACGAGGCCTGGAATGGCCAGTGTGGGCCCACACGCCTGCTATGTCCACGGAAGCAGCATGGATCCAGCATCCATTCTCTCCAGCTCCTTCCACTGCCCCAGAACACCCCTGCTTGCTGCAAAACACCACGTTTTTGCTCATTTCTTCTGCCAAGAAGGTCTTCCACATTCTCTTCTACATGTCTAAACTCTGCCCTTCCTTCCATGGCCTGGGGGACCACTCTCCCCCGTAGAGTGCCTACTCACTCCCCTGCAACCCTACCATGCTTTTTCTCTGACCTCCTCAATTCATGACTCAAACCAAATATCTGGGGCATTTAGTCACATGCTGATTTGCCATGTTGTCTCATTGTTTCAAGTGTTATCTCCCCAACAAGATGGTAGGCTCCCAGGGACTATGCATTACCTAGAATTGGCACTTAGTAGGTCTACTGGGAATCAGTGAATGTGAAAGGACAAATGAATGAATATAGGCGTTGCTTTATTCAGAGCTCTGTTTTCTTTACACGCCTAGAATTCTTCCCAACAAGAGAGCCCTTCTTTCCATTGGCTGTCGTCACAACGAAGCTGCTGGTGGAAACTTTGCTTCCCATGCCTCCCAGAGCACAGGGAAACCAGGAATGTTTCACCAGGAGGAGTCAGTTGCCAGAACAGTTGGATTTCCACCAGCGTGCAGGGCACTAGTGGCTGCTGGGAGCAGATATCAAAGATGTCTCTTTGATCTAACTGGGATGCTCGAATGTGCCCACACGAAGCTTTGTTTCCGTTAATGCACACAGTATGTAAGGGCTAAGAATGGCCGGGTGCAGAAAGCAACCAGTCTAGGCTGTCCTAATCAGAGAGCATGTGAAGGATGCAGAAAATAGGGCTGTTGAATGGAGGCAACGGGGAGGCTGGGTGTCCAAGGGAGGCATGAAAGAGTGCCCCTACTCCCTCTTCCCCAGCCTGACTCCACCTGTCCATGTCTGCTCCCCCACCCAGGTAAGAAAGAGCCAAAGATGGGGCGAGGACAAGGGACAAGATTGGGGGTGGGGTGGTGGATGGATAGTTAACTCAGGGGGTTCATCTGAGAGGAAACACCTTGGGAATGCAAGGCAGCTCCCACACATGCACTATCCATCCGAAGGGGAGGCATAGAGGAGGCTCAAAAAGCCAGGAGGGGCTTCCCTAGTGGCGCAGTGGTTGAGAGTCCACCTGCCGATGCAGGGGACGCGGGTTTGTGCCCCGGTCCGGGAGGATCCCACATGCTGCGGAGCGGCTGGGCCCGTGAGCCATGGCCGCTGAGCCTGCGCATCCGGAGCCTGTGCTCCGCAACGGGAGAGGTCGCAACAGTGAGAGGCCCACGTACCGCAAAACAAAACAAAACAAAAAAAGCCAGGCGAAGACCAGACAGGCAAGAAAGAAGATCTAGAAAGACAGGTGAAGTGTGAGCTGTCACGTCTTTGTACACAGAGGGCCCAAGGGTTGGGGTAGGGGGTCATTGATGAGCTCTGTCCATGGGGCTTCCACCTATTGTCTTAGAAGTAAGTCAGGAGCCGGAGGCCAAGCATGGAACAGCCTCTGTGTGGCCCCTGGGTGCCATCGTGCTCCTGTGTCCTTCGCTGTGGTTAGGGCAGAGAGACCCTCTGACAGAAAGACATAGGGTGCTTGTCTTCTGGGCAGAGGAGAGGCTCAGAGACAAGAACATGAGTGAAGGGGAGGTGGCAGCATCTGACCTACAGGCAAGTGGACCGAGTGTGGTGGGGTGAGCCTGGGTGTCGAGGAGTCATTCTGGGGCTCCCCAAGGAGCAGAAATGCCCACATGAGGTTTCCTAGCAGTGCCCTCCCCTAGGCCCTTCCCCTCTGGCCTCAGGCCTCTTGCTCGCCAGTGTATGCAGTCCCATCACCGATGACAGTGAGCAGAGTTTGCCAATTCCATTCCTTTTATTACTCATGCCTTTCCCAGGGAAAGGAACAGACTCGAAGGAGAAGACAGTTGCCATGGACTGGAACTTGCTGACGCACCTCTCAGCTAACTCGACCCCTTTCTTTCAAGAGGAATTTTACACAGCCCATTTTATGGGTACCTACTGACATCAAAACTGTTAGTCAGAGGGCAGGCATCGAGGTCAGAGAACGCCCCACCCCTGGGACGTATTTCCTCCTTCTGCTCCACAATGTCCCCCAGGACCACGGGAGGATGGGCAGGCAAAAAAGAAGAAGATTTCATACGCCCAGGTGTGCGTGCAGGGGATCTTTCTCTCCCACTCTAGCCAGAGACATAGAATTTAATAAATCCTCAGAACTGGGGAGGCAGGGGTGTGTGAGGATGTCTTTCATTGCGGGGAGGGTGGGTCAAACACCTAGGGCGTCTGATAACCGCATGTTCTTGAGAGCACGCCCACACACATGGTGTACTGCTGAGGCCCAGAAACAGAGGGGAGAGAAAAGGGACCAATCTGGAAGCCAGGGCTCCATCCCCAGTCACTCCACACTGGTTAGGACTGTGGTTCCCATACCTGGATGGATGGCAGAATCACCTGGCCAGCTCAGCAAACGTGCAGATTCTTGGGGTCCCACTGCAGTCCCACCAAGTCAGAGCCACGTGGGGTGGGGAAACTGGGGTATGCGTGTGTTCAACAAGCTCCCCTGGGATTCTCATGCCACATTCCCCTTCCTGAGTTTAGAGTTGCCGGATCCATGTGGGTTCCTTGAAAATTGATGCTACCCTTGTTCAAGGCCACAGGCAGACCTCCAAAGACAGACCCCGGAGCCAGCACATGGAATGGGAAGGCCAGATCTACTCCCAGAGAAGCACCTTGCAGCCTGAGTATCCTGATGGCACACTCAGCCACTGCAGGTGATCACCTGGGATGCGTTGATTTCTGTTATCCTATAGGACCTCTTTTGTAGCACTTTGTTGTTTGTTTTCACAAAATCAGCTATTACGGCTATTTGATGATGGACTTGAATGCTATTCTTATCCCTGTTTAACATGTTTGCCAACCAACCTTACCGGCCAAAGGTAATGTGGAAACCCATCACCCACTGGCTTGTTCAAGATGAGCCCAGGGTCACTAAACCATTATCCTATTTTCTTTGGAGCTTCTGTTTCCCTGAACAACAGGCTGCAAAGTGATTTGGAAAATCAAGGTTAGACCCATACCCTGGGCAAAATGCCTGAGAAGAAAAGACAGTTTCTTATCTTTTTTTTTTTCTACTTTTTTTTCGACCTAAGGTGTATATAAGGTCACAGAAAAAAGAGTGTTGATTCCACGTGGCTGGTGCTGAACCCTTGCAATTTACCAATGACGTCTCACTCACTAATGAGTTTTCCTGGGTCTGAGTCACACACAGGGAGGTTTTTAAGCAGAGAAACGAAAATTCCTGAAATGAATGAGTTACATTCTGGCCCGGGAGGCAATACCACAGAAGCACTCACTCTCACCCACACAATCAGGCCTGATAGCTGATGGAAATTTGTGGGAAAGGTTGTGAAATTGGGGATTACAGAAACAAAGTCTAAGGCAGTGGAAGGAATTCTACTGGCAGACTGCCTTTGAACTTGAACTCTTCCTTGGGTTGCCAGCCTCCTGGCCTGCCCTGCAGATTTTGGACTCCCCCATCTCTGCGATCACATGAGCCAACTCCTTAAAATAAATCCCTCTTTATATGCGCACATCCTATTGACAAATGCACAGTCCAAGAGACAAAAACACCCACACACGCCCACAACCACCCCAGCAGGGAGATCTTTAATCCCTACGATGGGCCAGACTGTTACAATAACAAAATCAACACTGACCTAGACTGCAGTTTCTACGTGGCTTCTGTCAGGAACACAAAGGTGTATATGGAACAGAGTCCCTGTCCTCCAGTGACTTTCCAACTCGTCACCAAGTTAAAGAACCTCAACACTGAAAGGGGCCCCAGTGAACCTCACCTGGTCCAACCCCTCGGTTTTACGGACGGGGAAACTGAGGTTCTGAGAGGGGACAGGACCTGGTCCAGGCAGTACAGCCTGACGGTGGAAAAGTCGGGACGAGATCCCAAGGAAAACATTCCAGACAAGAAGAGCATGAGTATGAGTGATTGTGTGTGTGTGACACACACACTGAAGAAGGTGGGAAGGTGAGCAGCTGGAGCAGGGTAATTATGGGCCGCAGACAAGGTGGAAATGGGGGAAGGTGACCGTGGAGAGTGTCAGAAGTTTAGAATGGGTCCACCAGATTGGAGAAGCTTCCAAACACTTTGGGTGTGGGGAGCGACACGATGAAAGAGTTCTTACAAGAGTGCTGCTGTTACAGGAATATTGTAAAAGAGAAAAATGTTGAAGAAAACCTTCTTCTTTTTTTTTTTTTTTGCCGTACCACACGTCTTGTGGGATCTTAGTTCTCTGACCAGGAATCGAACCTGTGTCCCCCGCAGTGGAAGCACAGAGTCCTAACAACTGGACCGCCAGGGAATTCCCAAAGAAAACCTCCTTAAAGCCAAACCTTATGACAGATATCTGTCTCTTGAGAGCTTCGGAGGCCCGATACAGATTAGAACTGGAGTAGAAGAATTACGCAGTTAGAAGAATGTCAAGGGAAAAGCAGAATGAGACAGAATGAACTAGAAGGGATTTCCCTGGTGACACAGTGGTTAAGAATCCGCCTGCTAATGCAGGGGACACAGGTTTGAGCGCTGGTCCGGGAAAATCCCACATGCTGTGGAGCAGCTAAGCCCGTGCGCCACAACTACTGAGCCTGCACTCTAGAGCCCATGAGCCACAACTACTGAGCCCACGCGCCACAACTACTGAAGCCCGCGTGCCTAGAGCCTGTGCTCTGCAACAAGAGAAGCCACCACAATGAGAAGGTCCCACACCACAACGAAGAGTAGCCCCCGCTCGCTGCAACTAGAGAAAGCCTGCACACAGCAATGAAGACCCAACACAGCCAAAAATAAATAAAAATTAAAAAATAAAAAAGAATGAACCAGAAGAGTAGAGATCATGAGCCAGTCTTCCAAGGAGCTATCCAGGCTGTTCAAAACCAAGAACAGCAAGGAGATGCTGGGCTTTTTGCTCAGAGCCTGTGAGGAGGTACGAGAACCTCTCCACCAAAAGCTGGATGGTCGAGCCCCACTGAAGGCTCAGGCACACCCTTGGCCTCTGGTCTCCCCACTGGAGGTGAAGAGGGCTGGCTCGTATCATCTTTGGAGTCTCCCTGCGGTCTCCTCCTCCCATAATGGGCCCCCCACCCTCCCAGGCCTCCAGGGTCTGTTTGCCTGAAGCTGAGTCCCTGGGAGATGGTGGGTATCCCTTCTTCCCTCCAGTGACTCCAGGCTCCTTCACGAGTGCTCAGCAGCCCCTCTCTGGTTGTAATGTCAGGATGGTGGCACCGTCTGCACGTCCAGCCTTTCCTCCCTCCCCGCTCCCGCCCCCCCGGCCCTCTCCTAGTCACTGCTTCTTGTCTGGGGACTTCAGTTTTTGGATCAATGCTCTGCTGAGGTGCCTGACCCAGACCTAAGCTCAAGAAAAGATCAGGACTATTTTCTTATTTGGGTTCATCCTCAAGGGCATTCTCTAAAGTGTCCTCTGATGAGGAATCTGCCAGAATCCTGCATTGACAACTTTTCACCATTAACGTGCTGTAAACATGGATAAAACATGTCACAGATGCTCAGCCTTAGAAAAGAGATCATACGCTATCTCATGCCTCTCTCTCTCTCTCTCCCTCCGTCTCCTTCTTCCTCTTCTTCCCCACCTTCTCTCTCTCCTTCCAGAACCTACTTTCCTGGGGTGGTGGGAGAAACTGTGGGCTCAAGGGAAATGTTCATGTACTCACCATTCACCCCACACCTTACTCACAAAGCCAGGTTTCTGACTAACAGAGTTACTAACCATGTTGCTCACTGAAGCACAGGGAGGGAGACAGCTCACATACTCACTGTGGGTGTCCAGAGACATCAAAGCAGAGCTCAGGAAATCTGCCTAGGCCGGAATCTGAGACAGGTGGTGGATTTTGCCTTGTATAACTGGATGAAATAGGTGAGGGTGAGTGTAAAAAGAGAGAAAGAGAAGAAAGCTCAGGACACAAGAACAGAAACTGGTGAGAGGAGACAGAGCAGGAGAAACTGGAGACCCAGGAAAAGCAGGAATGTGTGTGGTGTCAAGGGATTTAAGGAAAGAGTGGGGGGTTTTCTCTTGTTAGGAAAAAAGAGGTCAAAAGAATCAAATCTGCCGAGAAAAGTCACACTGGCTCTACAGACGGGCCTTTGGTACCACACTGAGAGCAGTCTTGGCCCAGTGGTAGATGGACAAGCCAGAGAGCAGTGAGTTCAGGCGTGAACACAGGGGGGATAGTGGTGGTGAGGGCAAGTATAGAAAACACCTTCCAGACGGTGTGAGAAACAGAGTGGCAGGGCATGTGAAGACAGGAGGGAAGCTTTTATTTTTTTGAATGAATGAGACTTGATTGTGTTAAATGCAGGTGGAAGGCAGACTAGCCCAGGGAGAAGGGATAAAGACCTGGGAGAGAGGAGACGTTTAAGGAGATCAGTACGTTGTGAAATTGGGGGTGCTGGTGTAGGAGGTGGACAAGAGGAGATCACAGACACAACTTCCACTGTGACCCAGAGAAGGATCAAAGGGTGCAAACAAATAAAGGAAAGTTTGGTGACCAGGAAGGGGAAGAGGCTGCTTCTGATGGTTTCTATTTTTCTTTTCTTTTTCTAAATAGGAGGGCCCTCATCTTTGGGACACAGGCTAGTTCAAGTCAGAGGAGGCATCGTAGGGTGACAGGCTTAGAGTCCCTGGGCAACTGTCTTCCAGGGCAGGTAGTCATCCCTGGGTACGCATCTGATATGGCCTATGAAATAGCTACTTGTTTGCCTCAGAAGAGACTGACTTCAAACCCAGACTGATGAAATGATGCTCTCAGGCTACCAGCTCATGGTGGCCAAAATGTGAGGTTCTGTGGAGACACATGGCCATGGGCGTGGTTGTGCAGCTACCCACCAACCATCAGATTCCTGGGACTCTCCCGACAATACCTGTCTTAGTCCATCTGGACTGTTATAATGCAGTGCCAGAGACTGGATAGCTTATAAACGACAGACATTTATTTCTCAAGGTTCTGAAGGCTGGACGTCCAAATCACAGCATGGTCGGGTGAGGGCCCTTTTCTGGTTTTCTCATTGTACCTCGCATAGTAGAAGGGGCTGGGGAGCTCTCTGAGATCTCTTTTATAAGGGCACTAATCTCGTTCATGAGGGCTCCACCCTCATGACATTAGGGGCCACTTCCCAAAGACCCCATCTACTAATACCATCACATTGAGGATTAGGCTTCAACATAGGAATTTGGGGGGACACATTAAGACTATAGCAAAACTCTAAATCCCCCTTCACACAGTGTTGGTACCTCCCTAGTAGTGGTCACCACAGTCTCCTCGGGTCATAACCGTATGTGGCTATATTCAATATCCTTTCCTGTAGGTTCCTGAAGAGTCGGAATCCTAAGTTATCGATCCTTGCTTCCCTATTCAAAGTTGCTCTCTGCATGAAATTGATCTGTTTCTGGCTAAATTCCACAGTCCTGATGCCGACATTTTGGCTCAGCCACCACTCAGAGATGGTCCCCAGACAAGCCCCTCTTCTGGCACTGGCCTGCTTCATATAAGAGAGTTTTAACAAGATGATGCCCAGAGACTTACAAGCCCCCTGCCCCACTCCCAGGAGCCAGATCAGAAAGAATTCCAGATCTTCGACCCTTCCTAGCACAGCTGCCTCCCAACCAAAAGAGAATTGCTGGGAGTTTGTAAAGTCCCAGGCTCACAGCTTTCATTGTCCAGCACAAGATTCCTTCTCCTTCCCCCTTATGAATCTGACACCAGCAAGTACTACAAAGACATGGGCTGAATTCCAACCATGTCATCACTGGGGAAACAATAAAATGCCTGACTGACTATAAAGGGTCTAACTGTCACAGAGATAAAGACCAGTCTCCGATCTTCTCCAGCAAGGCGGGGCTCGAAGTACAGCCTGGGAAAGCTTGGTTTTCTCGTGGCAGAAACTGTGAAAACATTTCCTGCTTTGAAGCCCTTGCTGGCTCTTCTGTAGGACAAAATGAGCAAGAGACACAAGGCAGCAGACTGCGCTACCAGCTGGAGGGCCCCAAACTGGGCTGAAAGAGCCCCACACCCACATATACCCGTGTGGACCACACCCTGTGGGCCCACGTGTTCTGATTTAGCAAATACCTGGAGGAGGGAAAGTCCAGCTGATTTGTAATCAAAAGTACCATCCCTTACCGCAAGGGCTCTTTCACATTTTTAGCTCACTTGATCCTCAAGACTAGCCCGTGAGGGCCTAAGACAGGTACTCTTATTCCCATTTTAGAGACCTGAAAACTGACACCCAGGTTGTGAAGGGTTCTTGGCTTTTAAGTGGCAGAATCACTCAGGTCTTCTGACTCCTAGTTCACGTTCTTTTCCTGTGAAAACGCACTACCTCCCCTTTTTTAGAGAGTGATTATTGCATTGAAAGTTACAAACAGACTCTGAAGATCCTGTAACTTCTTCATCCTCTCAAGCCCAATTGGCAACAAAGCATCAGGGATGGTCTCCTCAATTTGAGATGTGATAACCACTCCTTACAGCGAGCTCTGACCGAGTCACAGCATACGCTCTCACTGCCTGATCAGAACCAGAGGGTGAAGAAAGCTCTCGCAGAATCTCTGCTCTATCCACCGAGACTCCAAACCAGGCCTTCGTGGGGTAGCGTCTTCATGGCATCAAGGGCAGACAGAGGTTCCTTCAGTGCTTTCTCTGTAGAACAGCGAGATTGCCTTTCCTCCAGATGGGCTGGGTCTGATCTGGCCCTGGATTACCTTGAGAGGTTGGTTACAGCACAGGACAGAATTAGAGGCTGTCCAGGCCAGAGCAGATCCAGTGAGCAGATCCCACAGAGAACGGTCCCAGGAGTTCTGAGACCACCTCATGGGCCTTTGGGTTACTTTCAGGGCAGGTCTGAACAGATCTGGTCCAAATTTCCACTTCCCATTGGAGCCCATGTATATGACTTCACGTGAACTTGCCATCACCAAGAACGTGCTTTGATTGTTAGGCTGTCTCACGGCTGTGGTCATCCTGACTCCTCAATTGTGTGGGAAGTGACGTGAGGGTAGGGAAGTGGACAAGTGTTTCCCAGAGCCGTAACCTCCCATTTCTCAGTCCCTCACCCTCCACAGAAGCCCTTCTTCCCTCTCAGGTGCATAACATCCTTCCAGGCTCTTCCTATCAAAACCTAATCTCAAGAAAGGATCTAAAAATTAAGCAGAATCCAAGCTGACTGGAGCTGGAATGACGCCTTGACTTTCCAGATGAGGAGAGTGAGGTTACGTCAGGTACAACTTACCTGCCGTACAGGTAAGGTACAACTCACACCCTCAGAGATCAAGAGAATTCCAGGATCAGTGAGGAGGGAACATCATCTGTGAGTAGTCAGAGCTTTCACTTACAGCCCCTGTTTACAAAATCATCACTGATGACTCTGCTTCCTTTGAAGACTGTGTGACCTAGTAGGGATAAGACTTAGCACACCCTTGGCACCCACAGACAACAGTTCCAGGAACACAGGTGAGCCACTCTGGGTCCACATACCTGATATGGACATGCTTGAACTTGCACTTAGACATTTATTCCCAAGGCATTGGCTCCAGGTTGACAAGCAGGGCAACCTCAAAGCCCTCAGCTCTTCACCATTTTTCTTGATCACACAAGAGTCACCAGATGCTTTGTGGCTCCAACACAAGGACAATCACAGTTCACTCCCTTGGGTCTCCAGGCAGTGGCTGGAAGCAGGAGCCCTCATCAGCCATCTCATTCACACAAGCTGGTTCAAGGCACATTTTTTGAGCACCTCCTTTGTGCCAGGTACCGGGATAGGTTCTGGGAACCCCTAGCTACATGGGCTCAGTTCTTGTGCTCCTCACGGTCAAGAGAAGGACACGGTACTTCCCTGGTGGTGCAGTGGTTAAGAATCCACCTGCCAATGCACGGGACACAGGTTCGAGCCCTGGTCCAGGAAGATCCCACATGCTGTGGAGCAACTAAGCCCGTGAGCCACAACTACTGCGCCTGTGCTCTAGAGCCCGCGGGCCACAACTACTGAGCCTGTATGCCACAACTACTGAAGCCCGCGTGCCTAGAGCCTGTGCTCCGCAACAGGAGAAGCCACTGCAATGAGAAGCCTGCACACCACAACAAAGAGTAGCCCCCGCTCGCTGCAACTAGAGAAAACCTGGGCACAGCAAAAAAGACCCAATGCAGCCAAAAATAAATAAAATAAATTTATTTAAAAAAAAAAAAGAGGAAGACATGTAAGAAACTGACAACCCAGTTCACCACCTGTGTGCTTTGCCAGAGCTCTTCATAGGGCTGGGGCTCTGAGAGAGGAGCAGCCCCTAACCCAGACTGGGATGCGTGGGATGCTGGGGTGGTCAGAGAGGCAGGCATTCACCCGCACAGATAATTTCAGTGAAACTGGGAAAGTGAGACGATAGAGGTACATACAAAATCTGTCTTAAAAGGAAGTCTTCCCTACCCCTGCTCCCCTTTCACTTCATCTTATCTTCTCCCACCCTTCCAAGCAAAGCTTTTGGAAAGTATCTTCCACTTATTCCCCGCTCCACTGAAACTGCTCTTAAATCACCAGTAACCTCATGATTGATAATCCAACACGCCCATCTTCATCTCATAAACCCCTGTGGTACCTGTTCTCTCGGCCCCTGCCTCCTCCTTTCTCAGTCTCCCTGATCCCACCCTCCTATGCCTCCCTAGTCCCCCCTTCCAGGCCATCCCCCCCAGTCTGCCCTCCACACTGTGGCCCTCTCTTTCTAAAACTCTGACCACACTACCCCCTTATTCAAATCCTTCACTGGTTGCACAGTGCCCTCAAGTCAACCTCCAAACTCTTTGGCTTGGAAGGTAAAACCTTCTAGGACCCAGCCACCTGCCTCTCCAGTTCGCCTCTGAAGCCTGTGACCCCAGAAAAGCCCAAAACTCTGTCCTACCAGGTGACTTTGTACATGCTTTTTCCTCTGTCTGTAAACCCCATGTGGTAAACCCTACTCATCCTTAATCTTGTTCAAATGTCACCTCTTCCAGGAAGCCCTCCATTGCTCCTCCTTTCACTCCTTCCCAGACACATTTCTGTAACCCCCTTCAATCTTCCCAGAGCATCCTCTATTCACCATTGGCATGTAACTGATCACTTGGCTATGTACCCCTGCACCCTTAACTAAGTTGTACAGGCCTCGTTGCAGATGTTAGATGCCTTACTGATCTTTGCACGGTGCTTGGCAAAAAAGCTTTCTTTAACAAACATTGATTGATTGTTTGGTTGATTCATTAATTAAGTATAAAACAAGGTCCCCTGTGAAGAAACCACAGTCCAGATGGGGAGGAAAGCCAATCATGGGTGAGGTGATGGAAGATACTCATGCCAAGAGTAAGCATATTTTCCTGACCACAGAGGACTGGGGAAACTTGGAGGAGGAAGATAGAGAGCTTGAAGGACTGGAGCAGCAGGTTTCCTGGTTGGGAAGCAGGTTAATCAATGCACAAGCCCGGGCTGTGGCTTCACCTACACCTGGTTCATTTCCAGCAGCAGCAACATTGCGGCGAGGATTTGGTGCCAATGGGCACCCAGGGTCCCTTCCACGTAATTAACATGTCTCTGGGGGAGGCCTGAATCCCACAGTCTGGAATGTAGACAAAGAGGATCTGTTCCAGTTATGCTAATTGCTGCCTCTCTCCCACAGAGGATAGGGCAGTGAGAGAGCTGAGCAGAGGGGGAATTCCTCAGCTCCTGCAGCCTGGCCCGAACCCAGGGAGGGGCCCCGCCAGCCCTCACCGGGGAAAGCTGGAGGCAGAGCCGCATTCATCTGTCCCATAGGCTGTCTCTGAGAGGTGTGATTTGAAGACCAGGCAGCTTCCTAGCCAGGCACCTTAAACCTTAAAACTGCACTTTAGAAACATTGCTTTCCCCTGAAAGCCACTTTTTAATGCAAATGACCCAGGAAGAAGTAGCAAATTAAGTTCCTAACACCTTCCGTATAAGTGGGTGGCTGTGCAGCTTTCCCAAGGGGTCTGGGGACCTGGGAAGGCAGGTGCCTGAGCTGTAGAAGGGACACAGTGAAGACAGGAGGCCCTGGGTCACAGATTCACTTCTGCCACAAATGTAACCCCCCACCCCTGACCGTTGTTGCCCCACGGCCCGGTTCTGTGCTGGCCTTTCCTTCTGCCACCATCCTGGGCTGAAGACCTCATTAGTCCTCAGGGGTGCCCACCACCCCACTCTAACACCTCCTTCTCTACGGCTTCCTTTGCTCAGAATCAGTGGCCCCCTGAGGCCACTGGCACTTCTGAGTTTACAGCCCTCAGTTCCCTTATTGGGATGCTGGTCCAGGCTTTTGTGCGAGGCATTTCTGGGGGGTAAGAGCACTTGCTGTGCCCTGCAGTGGTTCTCTGACCCCAGCCTGAAGCGGAATTACTGCGAGGTCTTGTTGAAACAGATCAGCTACAGGGCTTCTGTACGTCTGAAGTAGAGCCTGAGAATCTGCATCTCTAATGAGTTCCCAGGTGATGCTAATGCCGGTCCAGAGAACCCACTCCGAGAACCACAGCTTTATAACCTTGTGACTCAAACTGTGGTCTGCAGACCAGTATCCCTGGCATCATCTGAGAGCTGGTTAGAAACGCTGAACCAGAAGCTGCATTTTAACAAGGTCCTGGGTGACTTGTATGCACATTAAATGTTGAGATCCCTTCCCCAAAGCAGTGTTCTCAAAGTGTGGTGCAGACCACCTGCATCAGCATCACCGGGGAGCTTGTTAATAACAAAGGCTCCCCTACGTTCATAGCAGCACTATTTACAATAGCCAAGACATGGATACAACCTAAATGTCCATTGATGGACGAATGGATAAAGAACATGGAATACTACTCAGCCATAAAAAAAGAATGAAATAATGCCATTTGCAGCAACATGGATGGACCTGGAGGTGATCATACTAAGTGAAATCAGAAGAGAAAGACATACCATATGATATCATTTATATGTGGAATCTAAAATATGACACAAATGAACTTTTCTATGAAACAGAAACAGACTCACAGACATAGAGAAGAGACTTGCTGTTGCCAAGGGGGAGAAGAGGTGGAGGACGGATGGATTGGGAGTTTGGATTACCAGATGCAAACTAGTATATGGAGAATGGATAAACAAGGTCCTACTGTATAGCACAGGGAACTCTATTCAATATCCTGTGATAAACCATCATGGAAAAGAATATAAAGAAGAATGTAGAGCACTGGAGCCTACTTGGGCTCTTTGGTGGGGCTAATGGCAGACTCTGGGAGGGCTCACGCCAAGGAGTGCCTCCCAGAACTGCTGCTGCCAGTGTCCTTGTCCCCACGTTGAGCCACAGCCACCCCCCGACTCCGCAGGAGACCCTCCAATACTAGCAGGTCTCAAGATTCTGCCCTCCAGGAAAATCTTGCCATGATTGGATAGGACCCCCAGATAAATATTCAAACCTTCGACCTGTTCACTTCTACATCCCTGAAAATGAATCACCATTGGAACAAAAGTTAAGAGAATTAAGACAAGAAACACAAGAATGGAACCAACAGTTCTGCGAGAACCAGAATTTCTTTTTCTTAAGGAAAAAGAAATATTTATTGACTCAAGACTGAAAGCCAAAGGCCTGGAACTGAGAGCTGAATCAGGTCAAAAAGCAACATTGAATGCAGAAGAAATGGCTGATTTTACAAGGAATTTTTAAGTAAAAATTTTCAGAAGCACGTGTATTACAACAGGTAGAAGTCGCTATCAACTTAGTTTTTGCACTTTTAAATAAAATTGACAGATTAAAGTTACTTGCATGGCAGCCCTAAAGCAGCTTGCACCCCTAGCGCGTAGATAGTGGGTTCTACACGGAGGAACTAATATTATAGAATAAAAGAGACTTCATACAGTGTGTAGACATTGCTTGGATCCTAATACAGACAAACCACCTATAGAAAGGGACTGGTACAAGCGTAATTTTGCCATCCCCTTCTTCATGGGAAAAGTAGCCCTGGAGAGAATTTGGAACAAGCTTAGACTGAAATGAAAGAAGACCAGCAATTAGGAGCCCACCCTGACCCACCCGCCAGCGAGAAGCAGCTGCTTATAGGAGCTTGTTTTACAAGGGCTCTAAGAGCTGTGTGTGCAGGGCAGGCTGGGAGGACGCGGGTCCTGGTGCGCTGTGGCCCACGTGGCTCCATCCTGACTGTGGATTCCAAGCTGGCTCTCAGTCATGGAAGTGATGTTAAATAAAACCCAAGCACTGTGGAAAAAGAAAAAAAGAATGTATATATATGTATAACTGAATAACTTAGCTGTACAGCAGAAATTAACACATTATAAATGAACTATACTTCAATAAAATAAATTTTTTAAAAAAGTTCCCAGTGCCCCCTTCCTCCTCCAGGCCTCTGGTGATCACTGTGACTCTCATGTTTAGGAACTTGTGCCTCACAGTCTCCACTTTGGCTACCTGTTAGAATTCCCTGAGCAGCTTGTCCAGGCCGCCCCTCCAGAATAATCAAATCAGATTTGGGGAGTGGAGACCCAGACATGGGCATTTTTAACAGTCCCCAGGTCATGGCAATGTGCATTTAAAGCTGAGACCTTCAGTTTAACACCATCCTCTTCTCGATAGCAAATGTTGGAGCATGTACCCCATGCTCCAGGTTACCTTACACCGAGGTTCTCAAACTTGGCTGCAAATCAGAATCCCCAGAAAGTTTTTAACTTTTTATTTTTGAGATGAAATTCACACAACATAAAATACATCATTTGACCATTTTAAAGTGGACAATTCAATGGCTTTTAGAACATCTTAGAACATTCTTCACAATGTTGTACAACGATCACTACCGTCTAGTCCTAAAACATTACCATCACCCTGAAAAGAAAGCCCGTGCCTCCCAATTCCTCCCTCCCCTAGCCCCTGGCAGTCACTAGTCTACTTTCTGTCTCTATGGATTTGCCCATTCTGGACACTTTATGTAAATGGAATCATACAATATGCAGCCTTTAGCTTTTTTCGCTTAGCGCAATGTTTTTGAAGTTCATCTATGCATGTATCAGTACTTCATTCCTTTTTATGGCCAATGCTATTTCATTGTATGGATATGCCACATTTTATTTATTTATTCATCCGTTGATGGACATTTGGGTCATTTCCACTTTGGGGCTAACGTGAATAATGCTGTTAGGTCCATTAATGTACAAGTTTTTGTGAGAACATATGTCTTCCGTTCTCTTGGGGACATACCTGGGAATGAAATTGCTGGATCATATGGTAACTCCATACTTAACTTTCTGAGGAACAGCCAAACTGTTTTCCAAAGCAACCGCACCATTTTACATTCCCATCGGCGGTGGGTATGTGTTCTGATTTCTCCGCATCTTCACCAACACTTCTTTTCTTTTTTTCTTTTTTACTTTTTATTATAGCTACCTTATCAGGTGTGAAGTTGTATCTCGAGGCTTTGATTTGCCTTTCCCTAATGACTAATGATTTTGCACATCTCTTCATGTACATATTGGCCACTTGTATGTCTTCTCTGGAGAAATATCTCTCCAAATCTTTTGCGCATTTTTCAATTGGTTTATTTGTCTTTTTATTGTTGAGTTGTAAGACCCCGGAAGGCTTCTAAAATCATCCTACATAAGCCCCCAAACAGCTCAATTGAATCAAATCACTGGAGTGTACCTGGGCATTGATTATTTCTTAAATTCCCCTAATCTGCTGTTAGGGTTGAAAAGCACTGGTTTACACCACATGGCCAAGCAGAAACAGAGATACCATGCAAGAGCTCTCAGAGTTCATGACCTTATCCGACCACCTGGAGGTAGAGGTGAGTAAGACATGCTGCGTGACAGCTCTCAGTGTAATAGAGATGCTGGCCCCTAAACAAATAATTACAACACAATGTCTTAAGTGCTCTAATGAAAGGATGTACAACTTGTCAAGGGGACTCCAAGAAAGAGCAGCCCAACTTCCTGCGTGCATTAGTATTGCTGAATGTAGGGTGGTGGTCACTAAGGACTCTCAAAAGGTGGTCCCTACTAGCCATGTTAGCACCCCATGGGAGCTTGATAGAAATGCAGACTCTCAGGCCCTATCCCAGATCTACTGAGTTAGAGCCAAGTTTAACGAGAGTCTCAGGTTGTTCATGTGTCCATTAAAGTTGGAGATACACTGATCTGAGGTCAATTAAGAAGCATCGAGAAAGCTCAGCCACCTAAAACAAAATAAAACAAAACAAAAAATTCCACTGCCATGAGGTATGGGTTCATTAAATTGTTCCTTAAGGTAACTGACTTCCTTTCTTAAATTGCAACACATTAAATAGCTCTTAGTCACACATATCTTAGCATGAATTTGTTTATCAGAAGGTTTTAGCCTAAGCCATTCTCTTCCTGAAGCTTCTCTACCAGCCAGCTTAATAAGAGGCAGGGGGAAGGACTAGATTGGTGTAACACTGGCACTTGGGCATCAGCACAGTTGAATTGAAGTACAGGGGTGATGGGGAAAGCACAGGATGGCTTCACCATTTCTTTCAAAACCAGCCCTTGCTCAGAGTTTTATACCAGATTTGTAGACGCAAGTGTCTTGCCCTAGCATAACCCAATAAATCAATGTAGCAAGAGCTGGTTTAAAACTTGAGTGAAATGACCCATTTGACTGTGTTCATCCCACTAGACCACACCTGAACTTGATCCCTCAGCAGGTGAAATTGCAGCCTCCATTGACCGTGGGCTTTCCAGAGGCCGAATAATCCACGTCCTAGTCTCATAATGGGTTGTATCTAATTCCCATGTGTCCTCATACATAAAGGTTTCCACATCTTCCCAGAGATGACTCATTTCAGTGTTTGGTGAGCTTTGCTGCTGGAGAAATCTTCACGTTTAACTTATAATGCCACACGCTACAATGGGAGATGACATTTCTCAGGGCAGCTGGTTTCCTGTTCCAGGTTTCCATATTAGGTACCAAATGAAGGCCTCCCCCCTCAATCCCTCGGCACCAAGACCTCGAATGAGGCCCCAGAGGAGTACTCTCTGAGGAGTAAGAGATGTGTGAATACACAGTAGTGTTGGTTCTATTAAAACCTTACTTCAAAACTGCTTTGGGCCACCCTCAGAAATGCTTCCCAGCTCCAAATCCTAAGACTTAGGCCAAACTCTTTTCTCTCCCTCCTCACTGATTGTGCATTAACAAAGAGGCAGGAATTTCAATACTTGTTCATTCAGTTATTGAATGCCTACTGGCTTCAGCCTCCAGTGTGCCCAGTCCAGGCTCTCTCCTTCACCCCTTGCACTGGCACTCAGCTCTGGTCCCAGGACTATGCCAAGAAGTCCAAAAAAAACTGAGGCTTCCCATCGACAACACCCCAAATCTTACTAATGGTCTCTCCTTACTGGTTTTTAACCATTCTATTGAGATAAAGTTAACATACTATTCACCCACTGAAAGTGTACAGTTCAATGATTTTTAGTATTTTCACAGAATTGCAAAACCATCAGCAAAGTCAATTTTAGAACATTTTCATCGTTTCAGAAAGAAATACTGGGGTCTTCCCTGTGGCGCAGTGGTTAAGAATCCACCTGCCAATGCAGGGGACATGGGTTCGAGCCCTGATCCGGGAAGATCCCACATGCCACGGAGCAACTAAGCCCGTGAGCCACAACTACTGAAGCCCACATGCCTAGAGCCCGTGCTCCGCAACAAGAGAAGCCGCCACAATGAGAAGCCCACACACCGCAACGGAGAGTAGCCCCCGCTTGCCACAACTAGAGAAAGCCCGCGCACAGCAACAAAGACCCAACACAGCCAACAATAAATTAATTAATTTTAAAAAACGTAACCCTGTATCACCCCCTCACCCCTAAGTTCCTCAGCCCAAGGCAACCAATAATCAACTTTCTGTTTCTATAGATTTGCCTATTCTGGACATTTCCATATAGATTCTATTCTATTCCATACAGATGGATTCATACAAACGTGGTCTTTTGGACTGACTTCTTTATCTTAGCATAATGTTTTCAAAATTCATCCATATTGTAGTATGTATCAGACCTTAATTCATTTTTATGACTGAATGATATTGCATTGTATAGATATCCTCTTTTTGTTCAACTATCCTTCAGTTGACAGACATTTAGATTGTTTCCACTTTGGGCTATTACATATAATGCTACTATGAACATTTGTGTACAAAAAATTGCCCTTTGCTTTCTTAAAGGACCAGAAAGAAACAAGAATCCTGCTGGTCACCCCAACATTTTGAGTGGAAAGAAGCTGATACAGGGAGAGAAGACATCAGGGTACATTCCTCTGGTCCATTTACTAAGTCAAAAATCTCAAGTTAGGTGTCACTGAGCTGTGAGATCTTGGCTAATCCACTTGCTTTTTCTTTCCTTCATTTTCCCACTTTAATTAACGGATTTAATTTCTCTTTCCTAAGGAAATTGGAAGACCATTAATTAAGTCATTATTAGAGTATCGACTTATTATGCATGAGAGACTTATTCCAGAGCAAGGTAAGGGAAAATTGACATCATGATGGATAACACAGGAGAATTCAGATGTTACATTCACAGATGTTCCAAACCTTCCTGCCTGCCACTGTGGTGGCCAGACCCACTGCACCAGCATCTTCCCCTGGCCTTCATGACACTCCTTTATAGTGTTAGCTGATTTATATCTTCATGGAATTTGTTCAAACCCACCAGTAGGCATTGGGAAGTTATGTACACATCTGCAAGCTGGGCTGGTCCAACTTCCACCAGGAAGTTCAAACTCTGCCAGCATCAGCCGAGTGTTCTTCCAGAGTCTCTCATTCATGGAATAACCCGCACATCTTTAGAGCTCAGGTGAATCTTGTGAATACCAGGTGATCACCCTTCCTGCTTTACATAGATTAGGACAGGCTCCTCGACACCTCTAGGCTGGCTTACCTCCTAGACAGAATATTCATCTTTTATGTTTCCTTTCTCCCAATAATCACCAGCCTTCTGATAAGCACATCATAGCAGATGCAGGCTTTTCCTGAATCTTCCTTCCTTGCCAGTCACCTCTGGTCATCTTTTCCCATTTCTCTTCTTTATTCCCACACACCCACATCACCTGTGCACAACCTTTTAGCTTACCTTTTCCTAAATGTTGAAATTGGCTTGGGCCCAATAAGATTTGCACCATTGTGAACTGAATTCTGGTAGAATACTAATTCCTTGATGGAAAACTGTCTGACTGACTGTATAAAATTATAGTTTTAAAAAATATTCAGTTCATGGACTTCCCTGGCGGTCCAGTGGTTAAGACTCAGGGCTTTCACCACCGAGGGTCCAGGTTCGATCTCTGGTCAGGGAACTAAGATTCTGCAAGCTGCATGGTGAGGCCAAAAGTAAATAAACAAATAATATAAAATAAAAAATATTCAGTTCAAGTCCTATTCAACAAAATTCCATGGACTTCAGCCTCAATAAAATATGTAGATGATTACAGACAGTAAATCAAATGAAGAGAATAGGCCATTGGTTATTTACCATATTGTGCAAATCCTGGGGCACACTTCCTAGAAGATGGTCCCCCTATAATCCAAACTTCTTACAGATTAAGGTGGATAGATGCAGGATGTCCTCTGATTTCCTGGGGCTCTTGGCATTCTGAGAAGCAGGGGATGTCTCCTGGGAGGAAGCCACCCAAGAAGGTAGCAATCACCAGGTTCCCTCAGCTCCTGTTCTCCTCGCAGAGAGGAGCATTCCTGCACCCCTGCCATGGAACAGGAGTGGCCCGGCCAGATGGAGGAGGACCAGGTGGAGCCAGCATTCCCAGGCAGGCTGCCAGCCCTGAGCAGAGCCTAGGAGCAGGCCGTAAGGAACGAAGCCAGGGGCTTCCCTGGTGGCGCAGTGGTTGAGAGTCCGCCTGCCGATGCAGGGGACACGGGTTCGTGCTCCGGTCCAGGAAGATCCCACATGCCGCAGAGTGGCTGGGCCTGTGAGCCATGGCCTCTGAGCCTGCACGTCCAGAGCCTGTGATCTGCAGCGGGAGAGGCCACAACAGTGAGAGGCCCGCGTACCGCAAAAAAAAAAAAAAAAGAACGAAACCAGGAGACAGAATGTGAGACTTCTCCAGAGTGTCCACGGATGTGGTCTGCGGTGACCACATGGGGAGCGGCGGCAGCACCTGGGATCCAGCCTTCAGCACTGCCATGTTCCTGGCGATGCTGTTTATGAGGCCGCCACTCAGGCACTGAACTGCTTGTTTTTATAAGGGATACTCTGATGGGCTAATTAAGATGGAGAAGACATACCTCCCAACTCAGGTGAGCTCAGGGCAGCACAGTGCTGCCCCCGACTGCCTCACAAGGAGGGAGGGGATGCTGACTGCAGGAATTTGTCTGCTGAGGGAAGCGTCCACGCTGGGTGCTGCCCCCTCATCAACCTGTCCCTCTCAGCCTGGACCTTTCCACTGAGTAAATGTTGGAGAAATATTTTAAATATGCAGTGCAGTTCATTATCCTTCCTACCTCCAGACTCAATAGAACCGAGTGATTAAAAACCGCAGATTTGGAGTCAGAGACCTGGACTCAAATCCCACTTACTGTTCTGACCTGTGACAACTCAGCCTCTCCAAGCCTCGGGTTCCATGTTTGAAACAAAAGGAAAACTCATCTCATAGCAGCAGAGTGAGGATTAAATGAAGTGGGGCTGGATAGGGCCTGGTTTCACACTGGCTCCTCTATTCTTCCAGAACCCTCTGGGCCTGCCTCACTAATAGCTGGAGTGTCCTGGCCTCCCTTGCAGCCCCATCCTCTACGGCAGCTCCTGTCCCCCAGCTGCTCCTCTCCTCAGGGAGCATCCCCTCCCACCGTGTGTGTTGGTTCTGCAGTAAAACATCTCTAGGACATTTCTTCAGGAATGTGGGCAATTCTGGTGTCCCGCAGCAAGCCAGTTAGGCAAGTTTGGAAATCTCAGTGAATGCCAATCTCCCACTCACCTGAGCGCCACAGAGATTGTTTCTTCATTGGTCGTTTTCTTTTTTTGTTTTTCTTTTCTTTGCCGTATGCGGGTCTCTCCCTGCTGTGGCCTCTCCGGTTGCGGAGCACAGGCTCTGGACGCGCAGGGCCAGAGGCCATGGCTCACGGGCCCAGCCGCTCCGTGGCATGTGAGATCCTCCCGGAACGGGGCACGAACCCGTGTCCCCTGCATCGGCAGGCAGACTCTCAACCACTGCACCACCAGGGAAGCCCCATTGGTTGTTTTCTTATGAGAAAGTTTTGAAATGGGTGTTCCTTCAGAGAAAGCAGGTGCTCCCTGCCTTGTAATAGATGAACATCCAGATTTATACAGAGAACAAACAGACTCATAGAGGAGTCTTCTGGAAGGTAAATTCTTCTAGTGCTATTTTAAGGGAAGGAAATAACACAGGCTTAGTGTCTGTAGACCCAAGTTTAAGTCCAAGTTCATCCACTTACTGAGAGGCCCGGGACCACCCACTGACATCTTTGAGCTTCAGTTTTCTCCCCTGTCATATATTGTTGTAAAGGGTAAATGAGGGAACATAGATGAAAGGACTTTATAATGCCTTTAATTAGTCATTATTACATAACTAAATTTACATAAATATATCTGTTGTGCAATGTGAAACTCATTTACATGGGCTAACCCCAGGTTGTTTTTAAAGGCCCTATTCTAACTTTTTTTTAAAATGTGGGGTGATTCTCTGAGGAATCGGAGTAGGACAGGATTTATGTCAAAATGGAAGGCTGAATGCTGGCTAATATCTGTAGCAAAGAGCGATGAGGAAATCCATTCCTGAGGTGCCTGGTTGCCCACCTTTCGGTCCTGATCCCTCTGGGTTTCATTAGCATCAATAAGTGACTAAAAATACATTTGAGTGTCACGATGCTTAATATTGTAATTGTTTTTGGTACTATTTCCTCCTACTTCCCATCTCACACTCATGCTCCCATCGAACAAGAGTTGAGAAAAGTTATAAAGTGAGACTTCACCTTCCATCGGCTCCCCTCCAGCTGTGATACCCTGTTCCCAGAGGCCGAGCTTCTCCATTCAGCTTCAGTTGGCCTCCGGCTTTCAAGGGACGAAAAGTCTTCTTTCCCTCTCTCTCCCATGTGTCAATGAGGAGGCAGAAGCCTGCCAGGTGCTTTCTCCTCCTCCCAAAGTCAGGGTGATGTGTGAAGGGGAAGCCCTTCTGAGTGAGAGACATGACTTTGACCGTAAGCCAACAGGCATAAGAGGCCAGTGATTATTGGCTTCCTGTTTTCTTCACAGGCCGACCCTGAGTCTCTGTCTCCACTCCTTGAAGCTCTTGCATCAGTTGCAAGCTGATTAGGAAATTCTCATCTGTCTTCACTTGGATTCCCTGGGAGACAGACTGTCTGAGATGGAGGTTTGAGGGCAGGACTTCTACTGGGCAGGGGAGAGGTGAATTATGATGTCACAAAGGCCCTGGCTGATCCCACCGGGAGCTGTGCAGCTCCTACAGTCCTCCAGAGTTGTCCTGTCTTCAGGCGAGGAAGTCACTGGTTGTGGACTGCCTCTGGGGAGGGGCTGTGACCATAAGCCCCTTTGTTGACTGAGGGTAATTCCTGCAGACAGACTCAGATGAGAGCCCTCAACAGCTGACGCTCCCAGCAGCCAGGGGGATGAGTGCCTCAGTTCTGAAGGGGGCTTCTAGTTGGCCCTCCACACATCCACTACACCATCTGAGTGGTATCTTGGCATTTTTTAATGTTCAAAATTTTGTTTAAAAATAAAAATGCCTTCGCTTTGTTATGAAGCAGAAACTAACACACCATTGTAAAGCAATTATACCCCAATAAAGATGTTTAAAAAATAATAAAAATGCCATTGTAAATAAGTAATTGTGTGTTTACTTAAAGTTGTTCTATCCAAAACATAAGTTTTGGGAGTTCCCTGGTGGTCTAGCGGTTGGGATTCAGCGCTTTCACTGCCGTGGCCTGAGTGCAAGCCCAGGCCGAGGAACTGAGATCCCATACGCTGTGTGGTGCGGCCAAAATGATAAAAAAAAAAAAAAAGTTTTGTATATTTGGAAAGAGCAATTCTGCAGCAGTGCAGTTGGGTCACCAGGGAAACGAACTGCAGGGTCTGTGAAGCCGCATCGCTAAGGGTTTCTTTTTGATTGGCCAAAAAGAAGCCTGTGTAGAGAGTTTGGGACAGCCTAATCAGAAAGAAGATGAGCGTGTCTTAAAAAAAGACACAGGACCCACAGGAGGACCGATATCTCCGACAGAATACAGGCAATGAGTTGAGGTCGTGATGGAATATGCTCCTTGGCAGTGACTGGTTGAGGCTCTAGCTTCACAGCAATCCCACTGAGGTTGTCCTGGGATGATGACCAGGGCGGAAGCAAAAGTATGTTTACTTCTATAGTATGCTCTTAGTTTCTCCATTATGATCATCTCCATTCAGATAATCCCACCCTCCGCTCCCGGCCTCGACGCTTCCAAGTTTGTATGTGGCATCTGACTATGATCACCCACTTCCTGTGAAATGATAAACAAAGTTGAGTGTGAATAGCTCTGGGCTGAGATAATTAGCGCTGGTCCAGATAACTCTGCTCCCTGCTGCTACAGTTGACCTCTGGTCCTAAACCCTTGCCTGTTTAGACCTGTCCTAGCTTCCAGACTCTTCCCACTGTTACCAACCAGAGTTCTTGGCCTTCCCCAATCAATAGAGGGGAAGACAATCTCTTGTCTCTAGAGGCCAGACAAGAAATGTAGGTGAGGCTTTATTGGGGCCCCTGCTGCAGCACGGGGGAGTGAGAACAAAACACAGGTTCCATTGCTTGCTCACTGCCCGCTCCCTGAGGGGGGCGAGCTTGTTCTTTATAGGGGGTGAAGGTAGGGATGTGCCCAGGGGTTGGGCCGGAGGCGTAGCTTAGGTGGTGCTGCGCACAGGGTCATGCTCAGTACCCTGCTTTTGCTCCCAACATGCCTGTTTTTGCTCCAGGCTCTTAGAAAGCGGCAATTGGGTTTTTTGGTCTCTTTGTATATTTTGGGTCCAGAATTTGCCCCACCTGCTCATGCACACAGTTATTTTTAGTCCCATATAGTTTCTTTATGTTTTGTTGCTCAAGGAGAGGTGTGTCCAGGTGCAAGCACTGCGGCACTGCAGCAAATGGTCCGAGGTCCCAGCCTGTCTCACCACCACGATCCATACATGCGCTGATGTTACATAAGGAAAGTCAAAGTTACACTGTATTGCTAACCACAGACGTTTAGGAAGACATTGACTTGAACCCTAGTTTATAGTTGTTTTATTCCTTTTATTTGCTTATTAAGCTTTTTTTTTTTTTTAGGAAAAACCACTCCCAATTTATAGATAAACCCACAGTTAGCAAAGACAGCTTTGACACCTTTCTCCCCCTCTCAAGGCAACTACTGCTGCCATGGAAATCACTGGGCAGGAGGGGGATGGAAAAACAAATGCTGGTGCTTAGAGGGTCTGCAGCATCAAGAGCTGCAGAAACCCAGCAATATTTTAGGGGACTTGATTAGAGGAAAGATTCCCAAAGAGGACTAGCCTATTTGTAAGGTGACCGCCCTGACCCAGTGATCTCCTACCCTAACAGGAAATTTTCCTTTTGATGTGCTTGGCTGCCTCGGGGCAAAGATTAATTTGGATAACAAGCATCTTCTTTTAACAATGTTTATAACTCTGAACTGGTTAGAGGTCTACTAGCCATGGATACATGAGCAGGACTGAGTTCATTTCAAAGCTTCCAACAGATCCCTTGCAGATGTCAGCTACTCTGAATAAACGAGAGCCTGGGTTGAAGGATAGAAAGTAGCGCTGAAAACAGAGGTGAAAACTGAGAAAAGTACATTTGGTAACAGTGGCTGTTCTAGTACCTACTTGGCATCCATCCTTCCAAGGAGTTCGGTGTTTCAGTTTGTTCGTATAGTCAAAGGAGGCCCCATGGAAGCACCTTGACTCTAATTTGTAGAGGGGGCGCCACTGAACTCCCAAGTCAGACAAGACACAATGGAGGCACCCAGACTATACTTCTACCTTTCGGCAATTTCAAAAAGTTCCTTTAGTCGGCCAGAAAGAAGGCTTCAGCCCTTTCCTCTGTCACCTGAATTAGGTTAAGAATATATTTCTTAGTCTCTAACCCAGTCCCCCCACCATGTCCATGATTAAGCCTGGTATTTCAGAATGTCTTGGGTAGAAGTGAAGAACAGCCACTTCCCACCATCATGAAGGCCCCTTGCAGAGAGTGTTCTTCTCATTTTAAAACGTTTTAACATTTAAGGCTAGAAATAAAGTCAAATGTATGTACTTCATCAAACTTCATAGTGATAGATCAGTTTAAATTTACTAAAAGTTGACTACAAGATGGAATGATTTAAAGGACAACTTAAAGGGAATAAAAATGAATTCCTGGGACTTCCCTGGTGGTCCAGTGGTTAAGAATCCGCCTTCCAATGCAGGAGACGTGGGTTCAGTCCCTGATCAGGGAACTAAGATCCCATGTGCCTCGGGGCAACTAAGCCCACGCACCACAGCTAGAGAGAAGCCCGAGCGTCACAAGGAAAAGCCCGCATGCCACAACTAAGACCCGACACAGCCAAATAAATAAATAAATATTTAATTGCATTTTCAGCTGGGCCCCTGGGCACCCTGAAGAAAGACAGTATTTTTCAGCTTCTGGTGTGATTATCCAACTGATTTCTGGCCATATAATGTGGGCAACTCCTCATTGATGCTCTTAAAAGGTAACATTTCCCCCCATTTCCACCTTCCCACGGGCTAGAAGTGGACCTAATGGGGGACACTTTGGACTGCGGGGGTGAGGGGAACATCCTGTGAATGACAGAGCAAAAACTAAGAGCCTGGCTTTATGGAACAGAACCTCAAAACCAGCTGAGAGTTTAACACAATAGAGAATTCATCTTCTACCTGGTTTAAGTCACTGTTATCTAGATTCCATGGGACCAAACCTATATCCTCACCAACGTTCCCCCAATACCCAGCCCTCCTCCCCAGTCCTCCCAAACATCCACCTTCAGGACTTTCTACTGCGATTCGAATAATTTCTCCTCTTGTTCTTCAGTGAAAGGAGTTGTTGTCTGCTTCTTACCAACAATTAGTATCAAATAGAGAATATATCCTATATTAAAGTAACTTTTTGTCAAAACCTAGGCTTAGGCAGGATAATCCTTTCAAATTTTGAGAACTGAGTTGCTAGACCATGAAGAATTTTGTAGATTTTTATTATTTTACTATTAAAATTTTAAATCTTGAAATCGGTTAATCATAAAGTAAAAACTAACCATATATTTATTTTTATACATTATATACACTTGAGAAATAAATAGTTTTCTAAGCATTTAGAAAAGCATCATTATATACAAATAAGCTTCAAGCCAAATGTATAAATACAGGACCCACTGAGGATTCGATTCCTAAGGCTTCCATTACAAAAGTAGAAGTAACCAGGATGCACAGTCAATAATACAAGCTCTACTTTGGCTAGAATGCAACCACAGAAGCCACAGAAAAGGCACACAATTGGATTGAGAAAATACCTTGAATTAAGGTATTTAACTGGTTATGTCTTCAGAGGTTTGGCACAGAACAATGACACAACCTTGGCACAATAGAGATTAAAACAATGTCCTTTAAAAACCTAAGTACAGAGAAAATCGCTCTCCCCCTTTCCTACCTGACATCACACCTCCTTGCAAATCAATCTTATCCATAAAAATCCCAACCCTTGGCCCAGTTGTTCTCCCAGTTATATATTAATAAAAGAGTTTTGGGTTTCATGAATGGCTCTGAAGAAAATTCCTTGTTTGTTACATCTGGGGCATATTGGTGGGAAATGGCTATACGAGTCCTGGTGAAGTTGCAGAGATGAGCATACCATGGGCATTGCCTCCAGGAAGTCTAGGTCCTCACCTGGCTCCTCCACCAACTTGGTATATAATTCTAGGCTCGTGCGGAACCTCACTAAGCTTTGGTTTTGTAAAATAGAGATAATAGTAACTGCCCTGCTCACCTCCTGTTGTGAGTCTCTAAGTGATGCATGTTCAAATCTTTTGAAAATTATAAAAGTGTTCCTCAAATATCATGTATATTAATTCAAACCAAGATCTAGAATTAAGGGCTTTTTGAAGAAGTTCAGCACAGAAAGGGCACTTGTATTGGAACAAGATATTTCAAGAAGGAAAAAGTATGGCATTAATTCAATCTTGGTACCAGCTATGTGTGACAGGTGCTGGTTTCTGTATGAACAGACATGTGTAACATATGTAATAGCCTCCAGCTTCCTACACAGAAGAGATTTTGCCAATCATACTCAGCAATTGGCACCATTCTGTCCCTAACATGTATGACACTCTGCTTGCCACTCTGCTGGTGATCAAAGATGTCACTCTTAAGGGAAATGCACTTTAAGAAGAAATAGGTAGAAATCACTTAAAGCCTCAGGGTCCCCAACTCTCACATCCTGTAGCCCTCCCAGTGCCCCTCATGCCTTTCATCATGTGCATATCCATGGATCATCTAAACGGGAAGGGAGCCTAGATATCCCAATCCCATTAGGTTTCAAATGAGAAGATGGTCTGCAAAGATTTACTAAGGTGTCTACTGCCATGTGCTAATTAAGTTTCAGTGCTTAATAAACATTTGTCCAATCAAAAAATGAGCAATGGAGGGGCTTCCCTGGTGGCGCAGTGGTTGAGAATCTGCCTGCTAATGCAGGGGACACGGGTTCGAGCCCTGGTCTGGGAGGATCACACATGCCGTGGAGCAACTAGGCCCATGAGCCATGACTACTAAGCCTGCGCATCTGGAGCCTGTGATCCGAAACAAGAGAGGCCGCGATAGTGAGAGGCCCGCGTACCGTGATGAAGAGTGGCCCCCGCTTGCCACAACTAGAGAAAGCCCTCACACAGAAACGAAGACCAACACAGCCAAAATAAATAAATAACAATTAATAAACTCCTACCCCCAACATCTTCTTAAAAAAAAAAAAAGAGCAATGGAAAAAGAAGAAAGCCAATGATGTGTGCATTGGAGAACGAGCTGGGGAGCAGGACCGAATAAAATGTAACCAGTCCACGTCACCAGTTACCCATCGAACCCCAAGGGCGAGGGCCGCCACACCTCCCCAGATCTACTCTCCCTCCCCCGGCGAACAAAGTCCCAGGCCTGCCATCCTGACACGAGTCAGCTCCCAGCAGCAAGACCCCTCACTATGACTCAAGTCAGGTCAGGCAGCTGACAGCCTTCCACGCAGAGTCACTCGGAGCCTGTGTTCCTTGTTGGGTGAAGCACAGGCTCATCCAGTCCTGAGAAGCCAGCCTGGTATGCATAGAGGCCAGGGCATTGGCCATTTGCACACAGATCTGGAGTTAGAGCTATCGTAGAGCAGCAGTGGGCACAGCAGGAACAGCAGGATGTGGTCTCCTCTGGAGAAAAGTCCCAGCCATCATGGGAGGCACGGTGCTGGGCCCAGCAGGTGGGCTCCTCCTGTTGCTCCAGGGTCAAGGCCAAGAAGGGTCTTTCCATCAGGTGGGTCCTCAGCAGTAACATTCCTCCATGTGCTTGGAAATCAGGGAGTGGGGGGCCTTGCGGGCATCTTCAAGGATGCTCCGGGGTTGGACTGAAAGGAACCACGTGGGAGTGGTGTTCATTAGCTGGCTTTGCAAACATGCAACTCTGTTTACCACAAGACCAAGCTTTCTTCCATACCTATCAGCCTCGTTTATTTGCTTCCCTTTCAGAACAAATGGAGAAAGTCCTGAATGCTCCCTCCTCCCCCTCCCCCAACAAGCCACAGATTCACTTTGAGAAACACCACACCGGAGGCTGCTCCGGGTTCCTAGTTCCATACACCTCAGTGTTGACATCTGCATATTTAGCAGAAAACTCACCCACAGCACGCACATGTGCACACAAGCACACACACACACACACAAACACAACTTCGGGGAAAACTATAAAGGGCTCCTTTGCTTTGATCTAGAAACACAAGAGAGCCGACAGTATGGCAGGAAGGGGGCAAGGCAAAGTCAAGACATCTTGAATCTAGTCTCAGCTACACTAACGCACTACTGAGCCTCTTGGAACCTCAGTCTCCTTCTCCGTGAAGAGGTGAACGGTCTCCATGGCAGGAGAGAGAGTACTGACGCTGTAATATATGTCCAGGGATTCACCACTTCCTGGTGTTAATTTATGACTTGGGCTCCTATTGTTTTCTGTTCCTTTGAAGGCAAAGGAAAGGACCTGTTTTCTCAAAGAGGTATTCTGAGGCGAGGTATAACGTTCTCAACTGTTATGACGGTCTGGAGCGGAAAAGAAGTATATAAGAATAACAATAAGAATAGCAATCCTTCCTGGGTGTGTCCAATTTACATGGCTGTTCTCAGGATCAACGAAGTTAATACATGTGGAAGCACTTGGAAAGGTATAAATTTGAATACAAACATAAAGAATTAAAATGATTACTATAGCGGAAAATCATATCCAGACTAGACTGAGTTGCTAAATTAGATGGGCAGTTGTCAGAATCCCACAAGTCCTGTGATCACCGAGCTTGTGGTCACGTTGATGCTCCTGAACAGGAGGCAGAGCAGCCAGGATGCAGCCCGGCCCTCCAGGCTGGCAGACAGTTAATCACAGGGGATCCCAGCACGGGCGCGGCTGCTTGATAATTGATACCCAGATTGAGGAGAGGTGACTTAGCAGAGCAAGTAGCACCTCCATGCGCGAGAAAGAGCACAGGTTTTAGAGTAAACCAACCTGCTTCAAATCCTTACTCTGCCATCACCAGGTGGGGGACCTGGAAAGAGTGACCAAACCTCCCTGAGTCTCAGGTTCCCCAACCGTTCACAGGGTTACGACATCAGCATCATGACCTTGATGATCGAAGTAAACGAGATGATGTATGGAAGGCACTGACACAGGGTGGGCACACGCTACGTTCTCGGTGTAAGGCAGCAGCGTTATTATCTAGTACCTCTGACGGACCCAGGGGTAGGGGCCGGTGGGGGCCATCTCCCTCCTCCTCAGCAGGCATTTAGACTCAGAGGGTGTGTGACGGAGTCCCCTTTTGGGTGCACCCACTGCCTCATACCACGAGATCATCCTTCCTCAATTCTGAGACCATGAGACTTGCACGGAGCGAGGAGGACCCTGAAGCAAGAGCACATGAGCATTCCTGCTTCTCAAAAAGGGGGAGAGTTGCCCACTAATATCCACTCACACCAACCTGGGTTTCAGAAAACCTTAAAGGGAGGCTATGCCTTGTGCTCATCCCTTCCCTCCCACCCAACTCCCCACTCCAACCTGGTGCCCAGAAAGAAGCTGGGAGCCCTGGAACTTCCCACAGCCCCAGTCACTACAGAGAAGCTCCATCTAAGATGAGGACACGGGTACCAAGCTTGGGACTTAGTCACTGAAAGACCTCATTCCAGCAGGACCATGGCTGTGACACCTACAGGATGAAGCAGAGCAAGAGGCAAAGGGACATTCACACCATCCAACATCCTATCACGCTGATTTGTCTACCTCCTTCCAGCAGAAGGTCATCTTCATCAAGGAAGGGACTTTTATCTGTTTTTGTTGACTTCTGTGTCCCAAGTGCCAGACACATGTCCAGCCTACACTGGGGGACCCATCAACATGTATTGCATGAACCTCTGAGAATGTCCTGCTTACCTGGTTTCATTTTTCATTCTCCAGCCATCCCGACACTTGTGAAACCAGAGCTCTTGGCCAGGGGATATGCGGGTGTTCTCAAGATCTTCTGCACAAAAAGTCAATCTAGGAGGAAAAAGAAACCACTGATATAGCCAAAACTCTAGGGGTAGGTGCATGGCTGTGCACCAGTCGTATGGTGCTCTCTGGACCTGAGGCAGATGGAATAAGGAGAAAAGAGAAGCTTTTATCATGTGACCCCTGACTCAAGACCCTTCAGAACTCCCCACTGCTGCTACAAGCACACTAAAAGCGTCTCACTTTGATGTCTCCCATGATTCAGCTCATGCAGACTTTAATCACACCCCTTCCACCTTCTTCCTTCTGTCTATCCAAAAGCCTGCCTGCCTACCAAGGCATATCCTCTCTGAAGCCTCCCTGATTGCCCGAGACCTTATTAATCTAACCCTCCATTGACCTTCCAATTTCATAAATAGGCACATCCTTATATAAATGTTGCTTTTGTTATTGTCATTACTTCTCATGGCACAGAGTTAACAATGAAAGCTTTAGCTCATTTTAACAAATTATATCTTGCCTTGAATAGCTTGTGGATTCTTGCATCCATGGTGGACTATAAACTCCTTGAACGGAGGAACTCCAGGTCCCTCCAGCATGGTGTCCAGAAATACCCATTGACAAGCGTAACTGGAACTCAGCTGTGAGTTAATATCAAAGATTCAAGAAGTAGACAACCAAGATCACAGGAAGAATCAGTGATCTAATAATCGTTCCAACTGTAACTTACAGCCCAACCATGTGGGCTGCCCCAGCCTCAGTAGTGTGTGGACAGCATGACCTCATGACCAATAGACATGTGGTACACCTGATCGTGATGCTTACCAGCGGGACAAAAGCCAAATTCCCAACAGCTTTCAGAACCTTCGCCAGGAAGCCCAAACAGCCCATAAACACCCACAACACTCACAATCAGGAAATACAAATGAAAACAACAGTCGGGGACCAATTCACACTCAACGGAATAGCAAGAATGGCCACCAAAGGCAGGTGAGGAGGAGGGGAAAAGGAAGCTCTTACTCTGTGGATAAGATTAAAAATTGGTCCAACCACTTTGGAGAGGGATTTAATAATATCCAGTCCAGTTGGAGAATACATACACTATAACCCAGTGATTCAACATGCCCCAAAGAAGCCCTTACACACGTACACAAGGAAAATGTCCCAGGATGTTCATCTCAGCACTATTTGTAACTGCAGAAATGTAGCAACAACTTAAATATTCAGCAGAACAATGGTGAAACTATTGTTTGTGCAATGGCAGTTTACATACAGGAGTTGAATGTGAATAGACCAGATCTGTATGCATTGGATAAATCTCATAAGCTATGTTAAATGGAGAAAAGCAACTTTTAAAGGAATATGTCCACTCACGTAAACTTCAGAAGCAACCAAAACATTTCTATAGGTTGTTTATGGATACAAACAGAAGTATGGAAAGTATAAAAATCATGAAGAGGAAAACACACTGACATTAGTTAATGTTGGAAGATCAGTACATTTGGTTTGAAAGGGGAGGAGTCGGACAGGGGAGGGGCACAAAGGGGCTTCGGCTTTATCTATAATGTTTTACTGTTTAAAATCTTATATCTGAAACCAATATGAAAATGGTTTACATTTATTAAGTCTCAGTGGTTTATTAAGTTTGAAATATTTTATAAAAATGATCATCTTTCTGCTACCACACACCTTTCTGGTACAGGCTGCACTTATATGCACCGACAGAAGGAAAAAGACACGCAATTATCTAGATCACAGCCTTCATACTAACAGCTCCCCTCAGCTGGCACCCACCCCTGCCACATACACACCGGTGCACAGGTCTTTCGACCAGAATCACTCAGACAAGCAACCTAAGCCTCCACCCCCTGCGTGGCCAAGCTGCACCATAGGTGGTGGATGGAAACGGGACGCATGAGGAACTGTAATGGAGAAAATACCAGAAGAGATAGAAAGAAGGTGGAGGCTTCTTCCCACCATCCCAAGGCTGGCAGTGACGTCCCGGAGGTCTGCTGAAGGATTTGGCCAAGGAAACCCTCCTCTCTTGACAAAGGTCTTCCTGGCTGCTCCGGGAGTCAAGCCGCGTTTTAGCGGCTGATTTAGGGGTGGATTTTTTGCATTAGGCTTGGTTAACAGACGTGGGGAAACTGCTAGCTGGCGTGGCACAGAGGAATCTGTTACTTGACGTTAGCGCCCCACGCATGTCCTTGAGTCAGAGCCTCCCAAGGAGAGGTATAATGCTCTGAAAACTGGATGCAAGGGAAGCCAGGACTCCCACAGACCTCATCCATGCAGGCTCCCTAAACTGGATAGTCTGGTTTGCTCTGGACTGGAGCAAGCAAAGGCTTTTGGTTGCACGGACCCCAGAGCAAACAAATTAACAAGGCAGCACTCCTAAAGAGCCCTGTCCAGGAGAAGCCCTCTTCCTCCGGGCCAGCACAGGGCTTGGCAAATGGAACAAGGGCTGGATTCCAGCCCCCGCTTGCCCGCCCCTCTCAGCCCAGGGCCTGTGATCAGGGTACAAGCTGCACAACACTTGACAGAGGCCTTGGTCTGGAGTTCAGTTCTCCTCGCAAAGGGTTTGCAGTTTTGCCCATGTACTCTGGATACGGAAAGATGGAAGCTGTGCGCTTAGCAAAGGAAAGGACGCTGCAGAGACGCACGCCTTCTGCTGACCACGGACCCAGAACAGGGAAAGGGTCGCGAGGCACTTACTTCCTCTGGGTTTCCCCGGACTTGACGCGGATGCGTCTGATATTCAGCTCTTGCTCGGACCTGCGGGGCTGAGACAGGTAGCTGCGAAGCTCTTTCCACAGGTTGTACCAGGACTGAGAAGTCCTCTCCCAGGTGAGTCTGATCTTCAGGAGGTCTCCCAAGTCCTCCTCGGTGTAGACCAGGAAGGTGTTGGTGGCATTCAGCCCGATCTGCTCCACTCTGCAAGGGGAGAGGGAAGCTGGTCTCAGTCCCCCCCGCCACCTGGAAAACTGCAGCACCGTGGGGGTTGACGCAGTGGCAGCACCTGCCCCACTCGGATGGGAGAGAAATGCACAAGACGTCCCCCCTACGTTCTCCACGTCCCACCAGCAGGACCGGGATGAAAACTCAGCTGTGGTCCACATGAGCAGAGAGATAATATTGCCCACCGCACCCCAAACCATTCCTGAGCATCTCCCCATTCATGCTACTTCCTGGGGGGACAAGACCAGGAAAGAACAGAAATGAGAAAGTGCAAAGAAGTCACACCCCCACTCGACAGCGCCTCCTCCTCTCAGCCCACAGGCATCCATCTCCCTGGGAATTCTCAGCCCTTCCTGCCTGTCCCTCTCACGTGGCACTTGGGGGAGCCTGTCTCACCCCATGTGCGTGCATGAGTGTGTACGTACAAGCCTGTTCCTCCCGCTAGAACCCCAGCCCTGAGAGTGAGTATTCTGATGACGTTACTTTGCAAGCCCAGCATTACTCAGCGTGGCGCTTTGCACCTTACAAGTGCTCAACGTATACAGATCACTGTGTGCCCCTCCCACAGATAATTAGAAACATGCCAGGGATGATGTTTATCAAGTTCCAAATTTCCTAAAGCCTCAGGAATCAGGCGTTCTCTGAAATGAAACAGCAGTTTCTGCCCAGCTGATCCAGCAGATTCTCACGCTGCTGATTCATCCCAGGAGCTGCCCTTCCAGAAACGTTCTGAGTCAAGGGCTAGGTGGAGAGCGTGAAGCAGGAGATGAACCACACAGCTCCTCCCTGGCACGCAGACGAGCTCCCCTGCACTTGTTCACCTGGCACACAGAGAGCTCCTGCGCTCTCTCTCCTTTTCAAACCAATTCGTTCTCTGTCCTGAACTCGGCAAAGGAAACCCGTGACTTACATTTCCAAAGGCAGAATCTGGGAGTCTGCATTGGTGCCATAAATGGTGACATAAAAGGTGGGCTCAATTTCTCCCGTGTTCTTGTAGCTGAAGACATGGATTTTCATCTGATAATGGTAAACTGCAGAGACAGCAGAACAAAGACATTTGTGAGCCTTGCTTGTCATCTTAGGGCACCCTGACCCAAACTGAGTCACCCAGCACAGTGAGTTTTTAGGGACTCTCATCCTTTGGGTCCAGCCCATCCTCTAGCCTCCCTTTGATCTCATTCTGTCCAATGGCATAAAAGGTCACTGCAGTATAGAAGAAGGAGCCCTGAACTTTGGGTTTGGGAGACCTTTGAGGGATGCTGACCTAGGTACTTTCTAGCTGTGTGACCTTGAATTAAGGACCAAGGTATTAACTTCTTGAGCCTCAAATTCCACCCACAATACCCACAAAACCTTACGGTTTTATAACATGCTATAAAAATGAGAGATATCATTTGGATCCACTGTTAGTCCTATCACAGATTATTCTGATGATCAAATGAGAAAACAAATATGAAACAGCGTTGAAAAGCTAAATGCAAGATAGAAACTTAAGATAGCGATAGTGTGATCATAGAGTGGTGATTCACATCACAAAAGGAGTCCCCATCATTTATTTTTAAAGATTTACTTTCCTAGGCACACACAATTTAATGTGATTTGCAGTTATTTGATTTAACTGCAGGAATGTGCCCATCTACAATGTGGTATTTAGAAGGAGGAAAAAGGTCCTTCCGCAGGGCAATGCAGGTTTGGATGAAGGTTACCTCTGAAAGGCATGCCTGCCCGGGTTTTTAGGTACATTTTGCTGTTCCTCTTGTTCCTCATTTTCTTGGCATTGTAGCCAATGCTATTACAACGGTTCTTCCGGCAACTGAGGCAGATCCCCTTTTTGAAGCGGTTGGAGTCCGTGCACTGGAACGCGAAGCTCGGCTTGTCCTGATTCACCAGGGAGTCGACGAAGAGGTGGACTGCCCGCTCGTGCTCGCATCTCACCACCTCTGCAATTGCTGTGGGAGAGAGAGACGGAGACCATCAGGCTGAGCAGCTTCTCGGTGATCTGCCCACTCCATCAGTAAGTACTGTACACTTCATCAGAAATAACTGCTTTTCATGTCGCTGTTAGTATGCTTGTTTGTGTCATTCTTTTCTTTCTTTTTTGCGGTGCATGGGCCTCTCACTGTTGTGGCCTCTCCCGTTGCAGAGCACAGGCTCCGGACACGTAGGCTCAGCGGCCGTGGCCCACAGGCACAGCCACTCCGCAGCATGAGGGATCTTCCCGGACTGGGGCACGAACCCGCGTCCCCTGCATCGGCAGGCAGACTCTCAACCACTGCGCCACCAGGGAAGCCCGTCTGTGTCATTCTTAATGCATGCCCAGTGATATACTGTCTTTAGAACTGAAAGCCAGTCCTGCCACCGGACTGCTTACCCTCCAGGTGGGAAGACAGCACTGATACACATGAAGCAATAAAGAGCAAGAGAATGCATAGCACAGGCACTAAACGGGGTGATGGAGACCAGCTGTGCAGTAAGAGTCACTAAGTCCCGATACAGTCATGCCGGGCTTCCGTGGTGGCGCAGTGGTTGAGAGTCCGTCTGCCGATGCGGGGACACGGGTTCGTGCCCCGGTCTGGGAAGATCCCACATGCTGCGGAGCGGCTGGGCCCGTGAGCCATGGCCGCTGAGCCTGCGCGTCCGGAGCCTGTGCTCCGCGACGGGAGAGGCCGCAGCGGTGAGAGGCCCGTGTACCGCAAAATAAATAATAATAATAAGGAACTCACTTCCATATGCAATTGACCCCAAGACATCGTTGAGTCCACAGCCCGGCTGGAAGTCACCTCCGTTGGGGTAGATGTCAATGTGACCCACAGGCCTCTGAATCCCGATGCTCAAGCCAAAGGAGCGCGTGTAGGTGTGCAGGACATCCACGAAGTCTGCATCGTCAGGGGACAGCCTCCTGTGGATGTCAACCCCTTCAAACATGGGCCCAGCGGGATCCAAACCTACAGCAGAAGGCGGAGCCAAGACCAGCTGTGTCAGGTGCGCTAAGGCAGTGAGTCCTGACGGATAGCTAAGTCGGCAAGTGTAAAATGAAGACATCCCCACCCTGGGAATCCTAAAGGGTGTGGTGCCTGCTGCAGAGGAACGTATGCTTTCTTCTGAAGACTTCACCTGTCCTGACAACTCAGCTGACTCAGTAAATTGGCCACGAGGTTCAAGTGACACGTGGATCTGAGGAACCGTGCACTGTCAGAACTGAAGCAGTTCTAGAGGCTTCCCTGGTGGCACAGTGGTTAAGAATCCACCTGCGAGTGCAAGGAACACAGGTTCGATCCCTGGGCTGAGAAGATCCCACATGCCACGGAGCAACAAAGCCTGTGCGCCACAACTACTGAGCCTGTGCTCTAGAGCCTATGTGCCACAACTACTGAGCCCGTGTGCCACAGCTACCGAAGCCTGCATGCCTAGAGCCCGTGCTCCGAAACAAGAGAAGCCACCGCAATGAGAAGCCTGTGCACCACAACGAAGAGTAGCCCCCGCTCACAAAACTAGAGAATGCCTGCGCGCAGCAACGAAGACCCAATGCAGCCAAAAATTAATTAATTAATTAATTAAAAAGAAAAAAGAAGAACTGAAGCAGTTCTAGAAAGAACTTGGGCTGGCTGAAACTAAGCCATTCATTCCATTTATTCTGCCACTAGGAGCCTTCCACAGTCTTAATTTTAGCAGAATTTTGACAGAATAACTAAGCTACCTACATCTTCAAGAGGGAAGACTCAGTCTCCCCAAACTGAGCTATTTGTATTTGGACTTACACTTCCCCTTCCTTTAGTTATGAATCGGGCCCAGGAGTGGAATGGCAAAGGGGAGTACACCAGGCACACTGAGCAGCCGTATCTCAAGCCTCCAGAATTCCTCTCTTTTGCAGCCACAAGGAGAAAACCTTTTGTCTGCAAACTTTCTGTATCAAACAAACAGCACTGCAGAGAGCACTGGTTCTCACATTTGAAACAGCACAAATATCTCTGGGGAGCTTCTTACAAATTTGGATTCCACCGTGTAGCTATGAAAAACCCTGGGAGGACGCACAAGCCCCAGGTCACCTGTGTGTATGTGTGTCGGGGGAGAAGGCAGGGTAGGCAACTGCAAAGATAGTGGCAGCAACAGAGACACTTTCACCATCTTGTATAATAGTTTGGGAACCACATGAGTGTAAAACCATTCAAAATCGAATTTGCAAAGCATAAAATGCAGATTCCCTGACCCCCAAGAGATTCTGATTGGTAGGTCTGGTGTAGAGCCCAGAAATAGAGGTTTATTCCCCAGCTGATCCTAAAAATAAGTGGTCTGTGGACCAGATTTTGGAAAAACTTCTCCATGCTTCAGCAGCATTTCGAAAATGAAATCTGAATGTCTTGATTCATACAGTCCTTGTGCAATATTAAGGAGTAAGGGCTTGTCAAGGTAATACTAGCTACTATTACCAAGCTTAAGTAATTATGGGAGCTGGATTCGTCCCAACCTAGAGCCCTACAGACACAGAGAGAGGACCTGGAGAAAGTTAAGAAAAGATTATGTTCAGCAGAGGAAGGGGGTTTATTTAGTCTAGAACAGTGGTTCTCAACTAGGAAGGATTTTGCTCCCAAGGGGACACTTGGCAACCTCTGAGGCATTTTTAGTTGTCACAATTGGCGAAGAGGGAGAAAAGAAGCTGCTAGCATCTAGGGAGTAGAGGCCAGGGATGCTGATAAACATCGTGCAATGCACAGGTCAGCTCCCACACAAGCATTATCTGGCCCCAAATATGAACAGTTACTGAGGCTGAGAAACCTGGATCTAGAAACACCAAAGTAGAGAGGAGGTATGACCAAGAACAGAGCTGTGAAAGCAGCAGGTGAGTAACAGAACAGTGTTTCCCAGACCCCAGTGCAGTGGAACAAGGGAGCACATCGTGAGGCTTGAGGGGGGTCATTTTAGGATAAACAAAAGGTAGAACTGTTGTCCAGAGCGGACAGTAAACCTGTGGAACTCGCTACCCATGAGAACTGGTAATGATTAACACTCTGAAGTTGAGAAAAATGTATGAATGACAGAGGCAGAAAGGGAGCCCAGGCTGCCTGGGGGCTCATCTCTAGCCCAGGACCCAAAAGAAAGATGGCACAAAAACAGTGGCCTCCCGGAATAGCCCTCGATGACTCTTTTTAGGGACTGAACGGACGCAGTACTGACACAGGTGGCCTCTCCCTGCCTCTCACCATGTCCTCTGGAGAAAAAAAAAAAAAAGAAAGAAGAGGAACATTCTGCTTTGCAGCCAATAAGAGAGGGGCTCTTGTATCGGTGAACAAAAGTCTCCACCAGACAGTCAGTGCCATGGAAACCAAGCTGGGCTGGAGGAATGCAGGCGGCTGACGGGGCTTCTGGAAAGGCCGGCTGGCAGGCAGAGCTTTCACCTCCCCAGACTGACCCCGCCTGACACGTAGCTAGGGCCCACCGACTCTGGGGAAAAGTTTCACAATTTACTTCTTAACTAGGAATGGGAGGGTGAACGCATCCCCTCCAAAAAAAAAAAGATGATGGAGAACCACCTCTTCTTCCATTCAGTCAGACTCCCCTCAAAGTGTTCTGTCCAGCAAATGGAATATACACATGCATGCACACGCACACACCCTGTCGTGCACATGCGTACACACAGGAAAACCTCCACCTTCTGGCCTGGCAGGGCAGAGTCTGCTGCTGCATCTCTCCCACCAGGAGAGCGGCAGCATTATGCAGTGGTGAGGTGTAGGCTCTGGAATCCGATGGCCTGCCCGGGTTTGAATCCCAGCTCTGCTACTCAGGGTGTGAGATATCATTAAAGTACACACTGAGTCCTATTTTCCCCATCTGTAAAACGAAGCCCAAGGACCCTTTTGCCTGGACGCTACGTGGCTTACATATGGCATAAAATACCTGTCACACATTGAGTGCTTGACATTAGGTAGCATCTAGCCCACAGCCTGCAGGGTGGACACTTAGTTCACATCTCTTGCATGAATGAACAGATCTGCTTGCTTATTTATTTGTAACTAACAAGACACAAGGTCAATTAGAAATATATGACCTCTTCCCTAATATGTCACGGAATTCCCTCAGAAGCCTAAGAGGATAAAACTTTAGCAAACCTCAGTCCACAGCTCTCTGGTCCAAGCAAGACTGGGGTTCAGGTACCTCCTGCAGGTCCAGGCTAAGGACCCCTGCTGGCCTCTGTACAGCGGCGTCACTGGCCTCTGCCCCACACGAGCTGCAGTCTCTGGTCCTCTTACCAGTCAGGACCACCTGGTTCCCAGACCCATGGGAAGTCTGAGGGGAGAGGAGAGGGCACAGGCCTCTCCCCTCAGACATGCACGGCAGCATGCGTCAGGTCAGCCAGATACCCTCTGAGGTGCTGCCTGGCAACTGGACAGAGGCCACTCCTTCCTGTTATGTTCACCCCGGTCCCCTGCTCCACAGAGAGGCCGCAGAGAAGGGGCTGTGCTCAGGACATGCCGGCCCCAATGCTCTACGCAGACAGCCCAGAGCACTGATTAGCATTCTGCCAGCAAAGCCCGCATCTCAGCTTCTCCCACCCAGACAGGCAGGGGAAAAGAACTGGAACTCTCCTACTAGCCCCATCTCATTTCAGATTTAGAAAGAGGAAGAGGGAGGATCTGCAGCTTGCCTTTGTTGCCAAGGACACTGGCCCTGGTGCTCTGGCAGGGGCCTTGTGTGTGCTGCAGTTTGAGCACAGCTGGCCGAGCTCTGCAACACCTTGCCTCTTGCTGGGGGCTAGGAGGAGGTGCTCAGCCAATAGAACTCTGAGGGTCTTGAGGCCCAACGGCTTTGCTCCGGCGATGGGTTAATGAGCGGTCATGTGTGGCCACGTTGCCCGTTAGACAGTTCAGGCCCCGCATCTTGATAACCAAAAGTAAAGCTCTCAAGCTATGCTGAATCAAACAGTTGGATCTAAAGGACTGTGTGTGTGTGCTCATTAGACTTAAGCCCAGGGGCAATGATTTAAGCAGGGCTAAACCTCACAAATGTATATATTTTTAAATCTGCCCCACTGGCTTGTTGCTGAAACCAGAAACTCTACCTCTACTAAATCATTCTCTAGCTAAGGACTCCCTTCTATCCGAACCCTGTTTTTCAAACAAAAACATTACCAGGAAGGAAATGATTAACTCTTTCCTTCTGGGTGGCCAGTTAGGCCCTTAGTATGTTGGAGGTGAGGGAGAAGCTGGGAGGGAAAACAATTAAAAGAATGCTAGCAGGGGGATAAAAATTCAGGGCAACAAATTTGCCATTAAGGACTTCCCTGGTGGCACAGTGGTTAAGAATCCACCTGTCAATGCAGGGAACTCAGGTTTGAGCCCTGGTCCGGGGAGATTCCACATGCCGCAGAGCAACCAAGCCCATGCACCACAGCTACTGAGCTCACATGCTGCAACTACTGAAGCCCGCGCACCTAGAGCCCGTGCTCTGCAACAAGAGAAGCCACTGCAATGAGAAGCCCGTGCACCGCAACGAAGAGTAGCCCCCACTCGCCGCAACTAGAGAAAGCCCACGTGCAGCAACGAAGACCCAAGGCGGCCAAAAATTAATTAATTTTAAAATAAATGTATAATTTTAAAAAAAATTTGCCATTAATTTTCTCCTAGAGGAGAGTATGTTTTCTGAGAGGGCCCCCAAATGGGGAAGAGAATCCTTTCCACTTTTCACTATCATTCAATGATTTAAATCAAACTCTCATATCAAAAGGTCACCAATTATTTGCCAAGGGGAAGGGGGCGAGGGAAGGATTGGGAATTTGGGATTAGCAATTGCAAACTATTATATATAGGATGCATAAACAACAAGGTCCTATTGTATAGCACAGTGAACTGTATTCAATATCCCGTGATAAACCACAATGGAAAAGAATAGGAAAAGAATATATATATGTATAACTGAATCACTTTGCTGTATAGCAGAAATTAACAAAACATTGTAAATCAACTACACTTCAATAAAATTTTTTTAAAAAAGGTCACCAATTCTGCCTATGGAATGTATATCTCTCCAAATAAACTTGCTTTCACTTAAAAAAAAAAAAAGCTCACTAACATGGAAAATTCAAATTTCTATCGACTACCTGGGTACCAATATCAGACAGAAAGGTCTCTCTAACTACAACACTTAACCACTCATTCTAAACAGATAATTATCACTAATAAATATGCCAACTAAACATGGGAAAGAGGTTGTTAGTGGATGAAATAGAAACCAGAGGCAGAATTCAAACCACAGCCCATCTCTCATTCCTTTCCCTTGAGGTCCTGGCATTACCATGGGCAGAGACTAGAAGTGAGCACCAGAGGCTTACAGGCCTGGGCTCCACCCCAGGTCTGCCCCTGAGTCTTAGCTCTTTGCCCCTGGGTGCTTCCTCACCTGTTGCACTAGACCTGGTTTTCAAACCGTGCTCCCTGGTGCTCTGGGACCCGGAAATTCCTCCAGAAAAGGGGGAGGCTCAAATAACAAGGTTAACACTACTTGCAAATACCCAGCTTTGACCAGAACACACCTTCTATCTGTTTCATACATTGGGGACCTGCACAGGTTCAATTTGAAAAAAGGGCTCTGAGACTTTTGGACATTTGAAAAGCCCTGGATTAGATGTTCTCCAGGTTTCTTCCAAGGCTAACCCTCTACATCTCACTCCTGCT
Organism: Phocoena phocoena; assembly: GCF_963924675.1. Lineage (NCBI taxonomy): Eukaryota > Metazoa > Chordata > Mammalia > Artiodactyla > Phocoenidae > Phocoena > Phocoena phocoena. The sequence goes on from NC_089231.1 coordinate 24,481,796, forward strand.
GCCTCTTAGGGAGCACTCTGGTTCAGGAAAGCCTGGTGGGCAGAGCAGCTGAGGGAGCTCCAGGATCAGCCATGAGTGAAGGGGAGCAACACTTACCCGTGATTCTGCCCACCGTGCCTTTCACGAAGTTGCCGGCATACCCGGCCACGTGAGCTCCAAGGCTGTAGCCGATCAAGTGAACATCCCCGAGAGAAAAATCCTCCTTCCCCTGCAGGAAGTCACAGAGGTGTGTGAATGAAGAGTGTGGTCCTGAGCCCCAAGGCCACCAACAATTCAACAAGTCAATCACGTTGGGGAGACGCGGGAGGGGGGAGGGGGGTGGCAGTGTGGAGCTCAAAGCCACCGGGCTCACTGGAGACTAAGTGCCAGCCACAACCTGCAGCAGGGTGACCACTGCCCACCTTCTTATGCCCCCGAGCTGCCGACCTCCTCATCCCAAACCTGCCTGGGACCCCAGAGTTGAAGCATCAGACCCTCACAGGGCACTCAGCAGTGGGGGTGGGGAGGTGGTGATTTGACCCCATGGCTCAGGAATCAAGCTCGGCAAAACAACCCAGGTAGGGCTTTCCTGGTGGCGCAGTGGTTGAGAGTCCACCTGCCGATGCAGGGGACACGGGTTCGTGCCCTGGTCCGGGAAGATCCCACATGCCGCGGAGCGGCTGGGCCCGTGAGCCATGGCCGCTGAGCCTGCGCATCCGGAGCCTGTGCTCCGCAACGGGAGTGGCCACACCAGTGAGAGGTCCACGTACCGCAAAAAAAAAACAACAACCCAGGTAGAGGACTGAGGACTGTTCAAGACTCCTGACCAGAATTCTGCCAAAATTATTCAGATTCCATTGGCTTCTAAAAGGAAGCTCAGGCTGTAATTACCCAGGTAATAGGGTCACTTAGCCAGTTTATCAGCCATTGTACCCCTGCCTCCCGTTAAGTCCACTGAGTTCAGGTAAATCATTAACCTATAAAAAGTAAATTTAAGACCTCAAGATCTGTTTTCCACATTTTATGCAAGGCACTAAGCTACATTGGTTTGAACCAACCCTCCGTACCCTCAGCCCAGCCACCCTTAAGAGGCCAGAGCAGACTTCAGTAGGTATTTAAGATTACAAGCTGATCCTGGCTTCTGAAGGCATCAGCAATTAATGAACCAAAAGGCAAATTTTCTTCCCTCAAGTAAAGTAAAAGGAAAAATCCAGAAATGTGTCAATAATTAGAAAGCTTTCTAAAAGTCCCAGCTTCCAAATGCTTCAAGCAATACTTAATTCCGTAAAAAATTGGAAGCTCAAAGATATTCTCAGACTCCTGAAGTTCACTAAAACTGACCTGTCTGACCTGTATTTTTTTTTACAGTCTTAGAATTTTTTTAATAAATTTATTTATTTTATTTTTATTTATTTTTGGCTTCGTTGGGTCTTTGTTGCTGCGTGCGGGCTTTCTCTAGTTGTGGCGAGAGGGGTCTACTCTTCGTTGCAGTGTGTGGGCTTCTCATCGCGGTGGCTTCTCTTGTGGTGGAGCACGGGCTATAGGTGCATGGGCTTCAGTAGTTGTGGCCCACGGGCTTAATTGCTCCATGGCATGTGGGATCTTCCCGGACCAGAGCTCAAACCTGTGTCCCCTGAATTGGCAGGCAGATTCTTAACCACTGTGCCACCAGGGAAGCCCCTGACCTATATTTCTCAAAAGGGTTCAGGGTCCTGCTCATAAAAGGAGATGACTCCCTTTGGTCCCGTTACCTGCAGCCAGTTGAGCATCCTGGCGATGCTGTGTCCCACCTCCCTTGTATTATTGACTGCGTCTATGTAAAGCTGGTGAGCCAGCGGAAGCCAGTCCACCACCACGACGTTGGCTCCTTTCTCTCTTGTCTGCAGGGCTGACACGAGTTTGTACAGCCAGCTTTCAAACATGCCGCTCATCTGCAGAGAAAACAGGGCTTTTAAAAGAATTCTTCTTCTGGGTTTCAGAAATCCTAATGAATATGGAATTCAGTTCCACGACCTTCTCCCCAGCCACTTCCGGAACCTTCACATTGGCTACCCAGGCATCAAGCACTTGCACATGAGCCGGGCCAGCCACAGGCAGGATTGCTACATGGGAGATTGTCTTCCATTGCGCTTGACATCTCCAGTTTTTCCCATCAAAGATGTCAGAGCTGGTGTCCTCTGCTGCTGCCCCACTGACCGACAGGCCCCCTATGAGATATAAGTTGGTGGATGCTGGTCTGAGGTTAACCCAAGTCCCTGTCACAGTCAGGCCAGTAAGTGGCCTGGTCCATCATTCAAAGGCAGCTGAGGGGTTGCCCTGGAGAATTAGTTTCTTTCTCAGAGATGCAGGGAGATTCTGTCTCTTAGGCAAATGCAGAGTTAACAAATGACCCCTTCCCACAAGCCATCTCTGCCATCCTTCTTGACCCCAGAGTAGGGAAGATCTGTCCCTGGAATCCCAAATCAGAACTCAGAACACACTTTCCCACAGAAACAAAGTGTAAATGGTGACTAGGTCCAGCTGTAAACCCATCCACAAGTACGTTATTAGATAAACAAATTTTCTGTGCCTGGCCTGGGAACCCTAACGCCATTTACAATCTTGCTTCTATGGGAAACTGCTGTTCCAAGTTCCAAACAGATTATAAAAGAACTTTCTGGAATGCAACCCGTTTGTAAGTTGCAGGCAGTTTGTACTTGCATTTTGACAAGGGGCCTTATAAAGGTTCAAATGCATAATTCTAATCATAGGCTGTGGGGTGAGGATGGATGGCAGGCCCTTAATCATCCCTTCAGTTACATTAGGTAGGTAGGTGCCTACATACCACCCACCCCCACCAGGCCTGACCCCAACAGTTGGTGATAGACCTAAACACCCAGAAAGCATGTAACGGATATGAATTTCTCATCATTAAGAGGAGGAATGTCCCCTCCCAATTAGCCCAGGCAGAAACCTGCTCACTTAATAGTGCCATTTTCCTACAGACTGCCATTAGATGAATGAATAAACCCCTCGCTGGTCAAAAGCTTCTGAGGCTGAGTGTTAAAGCCCTTTTTTGTTGAAGTTCGTCATGGGCTTTTCAATGTGAATTGCTCAGCTAGGTCATATAAAGACTCCAGTGCCTTTAAACGGAGCCATCTCTATGCAAACAGGAGGGCACCATGCCAACCAGGGCCAGCCAGCCAGGCCAGCTGCCTCCTCACAGACTCTCTGAGCCAGTCAAGCTGCTTCCGTTCAGCTCAGCTCTTACGGAGGGATGGCCCCCGCGACGCAGTGGTTGACCAATGTAATTAAGCATAAATAGAGGGCCCCTTAAGAGCCAGTGGAGCTGGGCTGCTGCCCTCCGGAGAGCCACTTTCTGAAAGCCCGCTGTGTGCCAGTGTTAAATACCGCCCTGCTGGAGTCCAGATTGCCCCCTTAGCAAAGTGCCCATTACATTCTTCACAGCTGTCTGAAGTACAAGCAGCCCACAAGAAAAGAGGGGGAGACAGAGTGGAATCTGGAAGCACCAGTATTCTTTCTAATTGACCAAAACAAAGGAAACCAAATCTCCCGGAAAGCTGTAGAGCTCCCTCCCCCAGAGGCTCACCGTCCATCCATGAATGATGAAGAAGGTTTTGGCTGTCATGTTAAAGCCACAGTCTTCTAAGGGCTGGTTGTGGTCAAAGGAGAGGTAGCATCCTTCATGCTCTGGGTCCTCAGAGGTGCGGAGGTTAAATCTCACAGGGGGTTTGGCAGCAGCCGGTACAACCCTGGATTTGTTGAGCTCATCTGGGGAGAAATAACAGAGCAAGGGTATAACTAGCAAGCCTGGGTGGTGAGAGATCTAGGGTCTAGTTCTAATTCACTCTTGAGCAAATTACTTAACCCCACTGGGTTTCAGTTTTTACATCTGCTGAATGTTTCCTCCTCACCTCCCAGAAGAGTTGCGAAGATGTTATAAAAGGGACATCTCACCAATATTTGAGTATTAATGAGTCACTAGGATCAATGACTGTGAATCTGAAATAAGTCTCTCTTGCTTTTCTTTCTTCTTCCCCATCCAAACGAGTTCTCTTTCCTTCCCTCAAGTTATTAGTTTCAGAGTATGGGTCCTTAATTCTTTTCCTGAAATGCTTGGGACCAGTTGAGTTTCAGAATTCAGAAATTCTCAGATTTTAGAAAGGTATTATGCCATATATATATACATATATATATTATATATTATTATATAACACCCCCAGCAGGGTCTGGGACATTCCCGTTCATCAAATGCACCAATAATATTTCTGCAGGGAAATACATAACTACTCACACTCGAGGGAAAAAAAAAAAAAAAGATTCTAAATATCCTCTTATCGGTTCAGGTCAGTTTTTGCTGCCAAATGAGTAAGAGTTCAGGTCAGGTAAGGCCAGTTCTTGCTGCCAAACAAGTTACCAAACAAATTTTTCAATTTTCAAAGATTTTGGATTTTGGAATCGGAGGTAAGGAGCTGTTGACCTCTTGTGCAATGGGCTTCCCTAATGCTCTCATCTCGATTTCAACACTTGCTCCAAAGATCTCATGCATCCTCAGTGCTCCTTGCAGTACCAGACATGTGCCAGACAGTCTTCTAGTTTGTTGAATAAATTAAATAAGTTGTTGAAGCCATGGAGAAGCTCATAAGCGCGGCAAAACCTCTTTTTTCAGCTCCACTGCACACACACTGCCATCTAGGAGATGGCCCTGCTACAAAACACAGCCCATGTCACCGATGGTCCCTGCGGCCTTTTAACACTACGTACTGTCATCACCGCACTATTTCAGAAGGTCCTAAATGAGCCTCATCTAGCATTCTTCCAACCATCCAGGATACCATCCCTTGATAACAGGCTAGGAAAGTAGAAAATCAAACTGTCCGGTCACCCAGAAATCAGGTGAAAAGGTACCAAATGACCATCCCAGGAGCTTCATTTATCCCAGAGTTAAAAAACAAATGGAGTCATGGAATGAGAGACCAGAGTGGTGGACAGGCTGGTGGTGAAGCGGACAAGGGGGAGGACAGCTAGGCACCAGATGTAAAAAGGGTAAGGTTCCAGAAAATGCGACTAAATATGCACGAGCAGAACTTTGTCACTAAAGTAATGAACAAAAGCCCCAACTGACAGAAATTTGAACCACGGACATAACTCATTCAATATCTCCCAATTTCCACCCACATAGCCACTCACAGAGACCAGGTGGGAAGTCCAGGAGAAAAGGAAAGTGAGTCTGCTGGCTTCCTGCCACCGACTTGTGGATAAACTCACAAACTGACGTAAAAGGTTTACCTTAGCAGCTGGCTCTCTCTGACACCACAGTTCTCTAGCTCATTTCTACTACTTCCAGCCTGAGTCACTTCAGCCTCTGGAACTTCATAATCGTCCTTCATCCGGATGTCCTCAGGCTCATTCTCTTACCTCCTTCAGCTCCTTGCTCAGGGGTTAGCTCCTCAGGGATGGAAGCCTGGTCCCAGGCTAACACTGCACCACCTTCTCCCACCAGCCCTCTGTACTTTCCTCCTCTGCTTTATTTTTTTCCATAACACTGAGCACTATTTATATATTTTAATTAGTTGACTAGCTGTTTTCCCACCACTGAAATGTAAGATCCATGGGGGTAGGGGTTTACACCCATTCTGTTCACTGCTCTATCCCTCACTCCGAGAAGCATGCCTGGCAAATAAATACTGTTTTGAATGAATGAAATGGCCCCCAAATACTCAGAATCGCAGAACATAGAAGTTGGAAGGAATGTTAGCACTTTACAGGAGAGGAGCTAGAGATGCAGCCTACCCTGGTTCAACTGCACTAGAGTTGGGAACATGTTAAATAAAACAAGTTTTTTCCATTCGTTCCAATTAACCTCCTGCATGCACATAAGCAACAATGGACCAACATCATTTGACCCAACCTCAGCAGAATAGTAGAAAATGAAATAATAGTGTGTGGTTCAGAGGTTCCCCGCTCTCCTCTGCTTAACTAATTGACTTGGTACTCCAGCTGGGTGACCCTACCCTCGCCCCTCGGGGCAGGTCCCTCCAGTAGAAAAGACTGCCACGCAGAACTCAGAAGAAAAGCTGGCAGCTGGAAGGAGGAGGAGGACGGAGAGGTAGAAGAGGAAGAGCAAGGGCTGGAAAGACTTGGGGAAGAGGAGGCCGGCAACCTGGGGAATAAGCCCAGCAGCTTCTCTGCACAAATTACTCACCTAATACTCCCGGCAAGCACTACTCAAACCAGAGCCAGCTACCCTGATACCTTAACTTTCAAGACACCTACACCGAGATTAAAAGGAAGGGCACCAGGTGATAGAGCTCTAACAACCTTCTTGCCTCGAAAACCCCAGGTTCAAAGAGGAGGACAAGGTAAAACAGCTGCTGGCAGCCAACTCTGCTGACTGGACAGCACCGAGAGGAGAACCGTATAACGACAAAGGGGCGGGGCGAGAGCGAGCGCGGGAGAGCCTGCGGCCTCTTGGACGCCTGGCCGGGGCTGTCCTCGTCGGAAGCGCCGAGGAACAAGTGATCTCCAAGGCTGATTAGGAGGACCCAATGGACAGCGCAGGGGGTAAGGAAGAAGAACGTCGCAGGATCGAGGAAGAAGGGTGGGCAAGACAGAGGGGAACTGGCACAGAAAAGAAGTTGTGGGGTGTTAATAAAAACAAGGACACGTTACCTTGCAGCCGACCCTCTGGACCAAGGGTTGCGGGACCTCCCGCGGCAAAGCAACAGTAAGCGCTCCAGAGGCAGAGAAGACCAGAGTTTCTCATCCTTCCCGGCCACATCCCCTTCCCCCAAACGGGACTTTTAGAAAGACCACAAAAAAAAAAAAAAAAAAAAAAAAAAAAAGAGCCGCCTCTCGATGTTTCCAGCAGTCCGAGCCCGTAAGACCCGAAGTGGGAAGGCTTCTCTCGACAAGAGAGAGTGGTGGCCTTAGACAGCTGCAGGTGGAGAAGGTGGAAAATGAAAACTTTGCTAAACTGAGCCACGGGGTGGTGAGGGGAGTGCGAAGATGCTCCAACCAGAACCAGATCTGCCCTCACCCGTGCCGTTCGCCCGGGAAGCCAGGGCTCGCCACTGTCACACGGCGAGCTCTCCGGCGAGGTAGTTTTTTAAACTATTGGAGTCATCTGACCCATCGCCAGATGGTGATTTGCATAATTTATTCCCGTCCCCGGACTCTGATTGGTCACACCTTCTCTGACGCTCGAACCAAAGACTCCCCAAAGTTTGAATGAAAGCGCCGCACACCCACCGCGTGGACACTCTGCACGCGCCGCCTTGTCTCCTCCCCAGTCAGCTTCGCGGGCAGCCGCGCTCTCGCCACCCCACTTTTTCCTAGTGTCCACTCCCGGACCCTAGATTCTCCGGTCGCCCCTGCAGCCCCAGGAGGGTCCTTGCCCCAAAGCCCTGTTCCCGCCGCGCTTTCGATCGCTGGAGAAGGAAGGTTGTCCTCTCCAAGGCGCAAAGCCATCCCCGCGCCCGAAATGATCTCTCCTCGCCCCAGGCCAAGGGTACGGATGGAGGAAAGCCACCTGGTCACCCTGTGGTCCTTCTTTTCTCCCTTTCCTCCTGCGCTCCTGCCTAGCGAGGCCCGCGACAGGTGCAGACGGCGTGATCAGACAATAACCCGGCAGAGCGGAGGGGCTGCGGGCTGTGGCCTGGGCATCAGGATCGCTCAGACCCCTCTCGGAGTCCTCGCTCAGCCACTAGCTGCAAAACTCGCGGCAAGCCACCCAACTTCTCCAAGGCCTTTCCTTCGTCCCCAGTACGCGGGCGGTAACAGTTCCTGTCGCTTAGGGATGTTGGGGAAATTTAAAAACCTACTATAGTACAGCGCTCAGTGCGGCGCCTGCCGCGTGGTAGGCACTCTCACACCTGCGGGTGGAGGACTAGAGGGATGCCAGGCGACACTCCCCAAAGGAAACAGTAAGCCAGGCTTGGGGATCTCGGGCGCGTAACCAGCGCCGAGAGTCGGCTGACGCGCGCAACTACTTATTGAGAGGAATTAGGCAGCTTCTTCCTCTCCCTCCTCCTTTATTGCGCGTGTCCCTGCTCCTCCCACAGGTGCCGGCTCCATCTCCGCCCGGGGGACCCCGGGACCGAGGGCGGCGAGCCCCCCGACCTTGGCGGGGAGCCCGGGGCGCTAGGCCGGCAGCGGCCGGGACAGCCCTCAGGAACGCCGAGGAGGTGGGAGAGATACAAAGCGCCTCGGCGGGGCCGAGCACCGTCATCCCGCCTCCTTCCAGCCAGAACTGGCTCTCCCAGACTACACCTTTGACTGGGCGTAACCCCGCCGTCGCCAGAACCGGTCCCGCTCCTACCTGGGGAGGAAAACGGCCCGAGCAGCCCCGCGCCCCTTCCTCCCTGGTGTCGGGGGGCCCCTCCTGGAAGATCTGTGTGAGGAAACCAGTCTGGAGGAGCAGGTCCTGTTCCAACCTATCCTCGTTACTTTTGTTACTCCAGCTGCCCAGCAAAGCATGCTTTGTCCCTCCTGTGTGCTATAATTCATTAACAAGAGGCAGGCCGGCTTTATTTTTTCAGTGTAAAACTCAATGTATTTTATGGGATGGTAAATGGCACCCCCGGATATGTTTTTTCCCTCCTCTTACCGCTCTCCTTCTCCACTGGCAAACTATACAGACGTAAGTCAGGTATCGTCTCCATTTTACAGATGGGAAAACTGAGTCTCAGGAACAGGCTGCCGGTCTGAAGCAAGTCTGACAACCAGATCTCTCTCTTCTGCTCTCAGCTTGATTTAGCCAGTTGACTTCTAAATAAGAGCCTTTGGGAGCCATGTCTCCATCTCTTCTGTGGTCCAGTCAGTAGATAACCTGTGAGTCAAAAATCCCCTTATCTGGGGACTTCCCTGGTAGCACAGTGGTTAAGAATCCACCTGCCAATGCAGGGGCCACGGGTTGGAGCCTGGTCCCAGAAGATCCCACAATGCCCGGAGCAACTAAGCCCTGCGTGCTACAGCTATTGAGCCTGCGCTCTAGAGCCTGCAAGCCACAAGTACTGAGCCCGCGGGCCTAGAGCTCATGCTGCACAACAAGAGAAGCCACCACAATGAGAAGCCCGCATACTTCAAGGAACAGTAGTCCCTGCTCCCTGCAGAAAGCTGGTGTGCAGCAATGAAGACCCATGCAACCAAAAAACAAAACAAAACAAAAAAAGCCCTCTCTGTTCTGAGTTACTCAAATCACAGTCCCTAGAACCTTAACTGGACAGTGTGGAGAGTGTGTCTTGGGGACCTCTGTCACAAGATCCCCTAGGAGAGCTTAGGTACTCCTACAAAGTTGGTTATCCTACCTGAAAAAAACATAGATTCAACGAGATCAACACCCATCTTTTTTACATTTTATTGTTGGTTGGTTAGAGTGCCCTCCTGTGTCTTTATATTAAAACATCATGTGAGAACTTCCAAAGGACATCACAAAATTATAATCACAGTATTAAAGTAATGGATAACATCAACTGTCTGTTATGCAAAGGATAACATGTGTATAAAATATGCAAAACATATTTTTCAGAAGAACCATGAGGAGATTTGGGGAGCCCCCAGTGTGGAGGAAGTCCCTGCCTGGGGAGTTTCAGCAGAAACTTCTGTTTGTGTCGCAGTCAAAATGTCAGGGTCTCAGGTTACTCTAGCAAAGGTTCTGGTCATTCTTTTAGGCAGTTTGTCATCTGAAGACACCTGCCTATGTTAGAGGAATAAATCTCCCTCTCATGAGAGGAACCCACTTTCTACTTCAGAAGCCTCCCTTGCAGCTAGAGTTCCTGGTTTAAACTCAGCCAATCAAACCCTGAGGTGAAAGCAAGCGAGCCTGAAGGCACACAGCCACTCCACTCCACCAGCGGGGCAGCAGCAGCCAGCTCTAGTTTTTGGGGGCAGCAGTGGCATCGCTCACAAACCAGTCTGCAGTGGGACTTGGGCAATGCAGTCTGCCTGAGTATACTTTCCAAGGCTGGTTCTCTTGCCCTGCAGATATTCTGATTGCTATCTAATATGTTTTTAATGAGTTCCTCTTCTGCATAAATGAGCCAAAGATTGTGTTGCTTATAACTAAGAAGATGATTTAATCACCTGATGCTTACTGAATGGCTACTGGAGTAAAACACTGAGCACCCCAAGGAATGTTCAGGAGGCCATCCGTGCTCTCACAGACATGATGTTGAAAGTGTAGTATGTAGGAGTTACCAGACATCTGGACCAGTGCTGTCCAATAGAAATATAATACAAACCACATGTCTTGGTCAGCTATAGCTGCCATAACAAAATATCATAGACTGGGTGGCTCAAACAACAAGAATTTATTTTCTCACAGTTTTCAGGGCTAAATGTCTGAGATTAGGATGCCAGCATGGTCAGGTTCTGATGAGAACCCTCTTCCTGTTTTGTAGATAGCTTCACTGTGTCCTCACATGGTGGGGAGAGGGAGAGTAAGCTCTCTGGTGTCTCTTCTTATAAAGGCACTAATCCCATCATTAGGGCCCCACCCTCAGGACCTCTTCCAAACCTAATGGTCTTCCAAAGACTCCATCTCCAAATACCATCACATTTCGGGGTTAAGCCTTCAACATATGGATGGCAGTGAGGGAAGGGATTGTTGAAACACAATTCAGTCTAAACACCAAATATGTGATTTTACCTTTTCTAGTAGCCACATAAAAAGGTAAAAAGAAACATGTGAAACTAATTTTTTAATAATTTTTTGTTTAATGCAATATATCCAAAATATTACTACTTCTACATGTCATCAAAAAATTACTGAGACTATTTACATTCTTGTTTTGAAATCTGGTATGTTTTTACACTTACAGCACATGTCAAATTGGATTAGCCACATATAAAATGGTCAATAGCCACATGGAGCTAGTGGCTACCCTATTAGACAGCATACATAGATTTAGAGTGTTAAACCTAAAACAAATCTGAGACATCACTTAGTACAACCATCTCACTTTACAAATCGTGAGCCTAAGACCCAACCAGATTGATTCACTTGCTCAAGGTCACACAGCTGGTAAAAAAGCAAAGATGGAACACAAATCCAAGTTTCTGATTCCAGGACTTCCTCTCCCTGTTTGAAGACAGAGAAGATGATGGAGAGCTGAGAGGACCAGACTTAGCGGAAAGTCTAGAATAAAAATCATACCACTGGTTCAAAAAAAGAAGGAAAAAACTAGCACAAACTGGACCCCTTCAAATATTTATTAAACCTCTGTCATAGGCCCAGCATTATGCTAAATGCTATAAGCAACTCAAAAAGAAATGGAAAATATAATTAAATGCACAGCGTACTCAAACTCCACTTTCCAAGGTCAGAGAAGAGAAAAATATAAGTGAATCAAACTGATAGAAAAGACTATTAGATGGAGATGGGACTTAAAAAGACTTTATAGAATGAAAAGGCCTTAAGTCCCAACTCTTGACTGGCACTTGGATCCCCCGGAGTGAAGTACTGACCACAAAATTTGGAAAGGGAGTGCCAAACCTCCAACAAGGGGGTAGCATTCCTCTGCTTACTCGGCTGTTAGTTCTGGGTGACAAGCAGGAGTTAAAGTCACCAGACTCTTCTCTTGATAAATTCAGAGACCTGAGGTCTCCAACTCCTGAAGCTTGTATCACTCAGAAGCAACATTTCTTCCAAAAGGAATAAGCTAGAGAAGCATTTCTCCATGTGGGCCTGGGATGTTAATAGGCGTTACATGGAATAAATATGGGAACACTGAGTTAAACAAGCTAAAACAGGCTTCTTCACTGCAGGACTTCTCAGGACCTTTATTATACTTTAACCCTTCAGTAGCTTCAGGTTCGAGATTAAGACCCTTCAAATGGCCAACAACACCCTCCATGGACTGGCTCAGGCGAGAGGCACCACTCTGTCTCCCACTACCCTCCTCTCCTCTCTCTGCCTTCCTGCTACCCTGGCCTCGTCTTAGCTCCTTTACCTGCTCTGTCCAATCCGGTACGCATGGCCCCCTGAGCACTTGAAATGTGGCAAGTCTAAACTAAGTGTAAAATGCATACCAGATTGCAAAGACTTAAAACCAAAAAATATATTTAAAATACTGTATTCATAATTTTTATGTTGATTAAATGTAGAAATGACAATATCATGGATACACTGAGTTGGGTAAAATATATTACTAAAATTAATTTCACCTTTTTCTTTTTACATTTTTAATGATTGCTGGAGAATTTTTCATTGCATATGTGGCTCATATTATATTTCTAGTGAATGTTCTAAAGCATCAAGATTTGGCTTTTGACCCAGTTAATGCTAACTCTTATCAAATTTCAGATATCTGCTTGTGCCCCTTCTTCAGAGAAACTTTTCCTGACCCCTGGCCTAGGTTTCCTATAAGAATTCTGCTTTCTTTTATAGAACCTACCTAGGTCTTTAATTAGACATTATTTGTTTGGTTATTTGATTAATGTCTCTCTCCCTGTTGGTGTATAAGCTCCATGAGGGCAACAACTGGATTTGGTTTTGCTTATTATTCTTTCTCCCAGAGCCCAGCATAAAACCTGGTGCATAGAATGCTCATCAAATATTTGTTGAATGATTACATAAAAGAAGTGTGTGATGAATCTCCAAGAAAGGGACAAAGTATTCAACTTTTGCTAAATTAAGTTAACCACAGGACCCTTACCCCGCAAGGGGTTTAGTGAAGGATCAGAATTCCCCAGGAACACAGTTTGGGAGGCACTGGATTAGGGGTTGTAACTACAGAGAGAGAGTTAACTGAGCCCCATTTTAAATCTCCATCTGCAATACGACCTCAGCTCGCCTATGTGCTGAAGGTAGCTCTGGGTAGGTTTGTTTTGTTTTGTTTTATGTTTCCCTTCCTCTGCAAACCACAAGCTCAAATTCCTTGAATTCTTCCACTTAGAAGACATCTAGAGGAAGCTGAGTTATTCTTTATTCTTAATAAAGAGATTTTTATGCAAATTCAGACATGCAGTTCATGAATGATTGTATGTTTTTCTCCTGCATCTATACAAGCATGCAAGAGGTGAAATATTGAGTTTAACCAGGACTTGGGGTAGTTTAAAGGAATTTACCTAAGAAAAGAGTCAGGCCTGACACATTTCTTTTGGAAAAGATAGCATGATAATGGGCTACATGATCAATTGACCCAGAGGATAAGACCCAGGGAAAGGCTGTCAAGTTGCACTCAAACCTCCCCAAAAAAACTACCAGAGTGGTTCAGCTCACATGCCATTTTAACTCACAATGTTAAAACATGTCTTCTGCAACTAGCCCTGCACACAAAAGCTAAATGACCGCTACGGGATCAGTGAAGAACTTGAGGATTCTGAGCAGCCTGGAGACCAGCACCTCCCAGGGAGAGGACGGAGGACGGCAGCCAGCCCTGCTCAGAGGAAGCACAGCTGAGCAAACCCCGCTGCTCCACCTGCCAGACCCTTTCACTTGTCCATCACTTCCACACCACAGAACAGAGAGAAGAAAAGCCGAGGCAAAGGGGCTCATTGCCAAATTGAGAAGCATTTAAAGTGTTTCCAGTGACAGACTGGAGGGGTGGATCACCAAACTAAGTCCATTTTTAAATGCTCTGGGCCTTTCCAAAGCTCTGTGGGGAAAAGCAACAAAAACAAAAACATTTAAACCTGATTCCAAAAGGTCCATTCTCTAGCAGAATATGTTACAAAGAACTGACCTCAGGGCTTCCCTTGTGGCGCAGTGGTTAAGAATCCGCCTGCCAATGCAGAGGACACGGGTTTGAGCCCTGGTCCGGGAAGATCCCACATGCCGTGGAGCAACTGAGCCCATGCGCCACAACTACTGAGCCAGCACGCCACAACTACTGAAGCCCGCACACCTAGAGAAGCCACTGCAATGAGAAGCCTGCGTGCAGCAGCAAAGACCCAACACAGTCAAAAATAAATATAAATAAAATAAATAAATTAAAAAAAAAAAAGAACTGACCTCAGAATATCTAAATAGACCAGTAGGGACTTCCCTAGTGGTCCAGTGTGTAAGACTCCATGCTCCCAATGCAGGGGGCTCAGGTTCGATCCCCGGTCGAGGAACTAGATCCCTCATGCTGCAACTAAGAAGTCCACATGCCGCAACTAAACAATCCCACGTGCCGCAATAAAGATCCCACGTGCCGCAACTAAGACCTAGCGCAGCCAAACTAAATAAATAAAACTGTTTTTAAAGTAAATAAATAAATAGACCAATAGCCACAAGAAAAGATTGAGAGTGACCAATCATCCTATCCACACAGACCTCCAGAATGCCAGATAAATATGGTTCCCCAGGCAAATTCCCTCAAACTAACCCTCGATTAAATCCCATTTTTCACCTATTTCTGCACCTACACCTACAAACAAGCTTGCTAAATTAAATTAGTAACTACTAATCTCAAGGAGTCTTTTAATTCTGCCTAGCAATCAACCATATTTCTCTAGACCCCTCCTACTCCTTCTCCTAGATGACGCTCTCACACCTTCTTCTCTCCCCTCAGACCTCCAACATCTCTCCCATCCTTACTCTGAGCTGATGACCTGACTTCCCATTTTACTGGAAAAATAAAATCAATCAGAAGAGAACATCCACAAGCCACCACTGTCACACCCCCAACTATGTGCATCTGTACCCGTGTCCTCAGCCTCCCTGCCAGTTACTAAAGATGAGCTGTCTGTGCTTCTAAATACCTCCTGTGCCCACACACACATTAACACACCAGACTCCATCCCCTCTCACATAAGGACATCACTCCAACAATTTCTCCCTCTCTATTGGATGATTTCCATCAACATACCAACACAAGTTACAAATTCTCCACCTTAAAAAAAAATTCCAGTGACTCTACTTCCCTCCCCAGACTCACCCTATTTCTCTGCTGCCCTTTACAGTGAAATTTCTTTACAGAGTTCTCTATGCTCCCTGATTCCAAGCCCTCTCCTCCCATTTCCTCTCGAGCTCCAACTCCTCCCCACAACCCTGCCCACCAAGGTCACCCCACACAGCCAGCTGTATCCTCAGTCTTCCTCTCGCTCCATCACAGTCACTGCCTCCTCCTTGAACTCATCTGGTCCCTCCTCCCCAGTTTCCTTTGCTGACTGACTTCTCATTGTTGGAGCATCCCAGGGTTCATCTATGGATCTCTTCTTTTTTGTTCATCTAAAATCACTCCCTTGATAATCTCATCTACTCTCATGCCTTCAAAGCCATCTATACGTGATTCTCCAGTATACACCTCTAGCCTGAACCTCCTCCCTGAAATCCAAACTTCTTTATCCCCTTAGATGCCTAAAAGACATCTCAAACCTACCATATTCAAAACTGAATCCCTGGACTTCCCTGATGGCGCAGTGATTAAGAATCCGCCTGCTAATGCTGGGGACATGGGTTGGAGCCCTGATCCGGGAGGATCCCACACGCCATGGAGCAACTAAGCCCGTGCGCCACCACTACTGAGCCCGTGCTCTACAGCCTGCGAGCCACAACTACTGAGCCCACATGCTGCAACTACTGAAGCCCACGCGCCTAGAGCCCGTGCTCCACAACAAGAGAACCCACCGCGATGAGAAGCCCATGCACCGCAACGAAGAGTAGCCCCTGCTTGCCGCAACTAGAGAAAGCCTGCACAGTAACAAAGACCCAACGCAGCCAAACATAAAATAAATAAAATTTTTTAAATAAATAAATAAATGGGGAAAATGTTTTAAAGAAAAGAAACCAAATCCCTGATCTTCCCCCAAAATCTACTCCTGACTCTGTCTTCCCAGTCTCAATAAATGGAAAACTAACTGTTCCAGTCACGCAGGCCAAAAACTGGAGTCAGCTTTGACTCCCTTTTTCCATATCCCACAGCCAATAACCAGCAAATCCCTGTGGCTTCACCTTCAAGATCCATCCAGAATCTGACGACTGCTTACCACCTCCATTGTTCCCACCACAGTGCAAACCACCATCATCTTTCATCTGAAATAAACCACCTGAAATACCCTCCTATGAGTCCCTAATTCATTCACTGTAAAGACTAGTAACGTATAGTAACGCACCAGGCTCTGCAAGGTCTCCCCTTGACCTCTCTGATATTAATTCATACTCTTCTCCCCTGGCTCACCCCCTCCTCATTCTGGTTTTCTGACTGTTCTTTCAACACACCTGGCATGTTCCCATCTCAGAGCTTTTACATTTGCTCTTCCTTCTTCTGATCCCCAGGTATTTTCAGAGCACAGTTTCTCACCTCCTTCAGATTTTTGCCCAAATGTCACTGGTGCTTCCCTGACACCCACCTGAAAATTGCAAAGCTCCTCCTATCTCTCCCCCCCCGTTTTATTTTCCTCCATAACACTTACCACCATCTGACACATATATCTTAGCTACTTATTTATCTACAGTGTGCCTTCCCCCACTAGGATGAAAGGGATTTTTGTGCATTTTGACCATTTCTGTATTCCCAGCCCCAGGACTTGTTAAATACTTGTTGACTAAATGCATGAACAAATTCTGAAACTAATTAAACTTTTTCAGAACCAGACAAAAAATAAAAGCTTCAAAATGTTTTCTACAAATTCAGGATAATCAAATCTGACAAAGACTGAAATGAAGAAAAAGGAAAGAAAGAAAGAAAGAAAAACTATAAACTGATTTTATTTCAAATATTTTAAGTAAAATTTTAGCAAATAAAACTCAACAGTACAGATTTCCCTGATGGCACAGTGGTTAAGAATCTGCCTGCCGAGGCAGGGGACACGGGTTCGATCCCTGATTCGGTAAGATCTCACATGCCGCAGAGCAGCTAAGCCCGTGCACCACAGCTACTGAACTCTCACTCTAGAGCCCGTGAGCCAGAACTACTGAGCCCACGCACCACAACTACAGAAGTCTGCACACTCTAGGGCTTGTGTGCCACAACTACTGAGCCTGCATGCTGCAACTACTGAAGCCTGCACACCTAGAGCCCGTGCTCTGCAGCAAGAAAAGCCACAGCAAATGAGAAGCCTGCACACCACAATGAAGGGTAGCTCCGGCTCACCGCAACTAGAGGAAGCCCGCTTACGGCAACAAAGACCCAATGCAGCCAAAATTTAAAATAAATAAATTGCATTAAAAGGACAATATGTCATGACCAATTGAGGTACATTCAACATAGAAATATAAACATGGCTCAGTACAAGGAAATCTATAATTTGCCACATATATACATCAAAGATGGAGAAAAAAATCATTTCAACAGATGCTTGAAAAAATTAGAAATAAGATAATCCAGTAACAAGGGTGACTACATAATTACTATACAAAAATCTCTACTTTTCCAATATCATAGGGAAGGGGTTTTTTTGTTTTGTTTTGTGATAGGTAAGAAGTGGATTTATTTAGAGAGAAACGCACTCCACAGAGTGTGGGCCATCTCAGAAGGCGAGAGTGGCCTCATAGGGAAGGGTTTTTAAGCAGAATACAAACACAGAAGATAAAAGAAAGACATAATAATCTTGACTACACAAAATTTTTTAAAAACTTGTCTGCAGTTAAAAAAAAAGAGTTTAAACAAATTCAAAAGACAATTTAAACTGTGTTATAAATTATTTGTTACATACAAGAACTTGTTTTATTAATTTTCAATAAAATTTTACCAAAAAAACCCAACAATTCAATATGCCACTTTCATGCAAATTACAAAAAGGATTTCCCTCCTTAAGATGCTTTACTTTTGGAAAAAGCTATCATGCTATACTAATTTTGTTAGGACAAGACACTTCATTGCCATCTGCTAGAAAAATGGCATAAGAAATATTGAAATCTATGATTTCTATCATGTGAATAACACCTGCTAGGTTGGACAGCATACAACCCCCACAACCATTAAAAACATCTATAGTCTAGACTTAGATCATTGAAAATAGTATTATTCACTTATATGAACACCCACCAGGATTAAAAGTTTGTGTGGGATACAACTAAAAAAAATTTTTTTGTTTTGCAAAATTATAAGCATTCTTGGTCTCTTCCCAAATTCCAGTAATACCCTCTAATCATTGAAACAATCATAAACACTGTCAGTTTTCCAAAATGTCCCCAGAAGATGGCACTCCTCTTGGAGAACAATGGTCTAGATTGATTGGAAGACATAAAGGAAGACTTTAACTCTTCATTTTATGCTTTTCGATACAGCTTGAATTTTTCACCATGTGCATGCATAAGAAATGAATAATTAAATATAAAAATATAAATAAACTAAATTACTACTCTAGAGAGGAACTAAGTATTAGGGATGAAAGAGTGATTCCAGTAAAAGACACGCAATATTTATCCCAGTACATAATAGTAACAGAGGTCTGAGGTCCACCAAGGTCTCAGCAGTAACTAGTTGAATGAACTTGGTCCAAAAAGCCAAGAGCTTGAATCTCCCCCAAGAAAAACATCAGCAACCACCCCCGCTGCGTCTTGCATCTCTCAGTAGATGGATGATATGGAGTGCAGTAGTGTTCAGACTTGTTCAGATGAGAAAGAACCTGAAATGCTTTTTGCTGATGCTTTTTGCTGAAGAGCATTGAATGTTAAAATATTTCATTCCAGCACATGAACTATGATCTCACATAAAACTGTTTGTTTAGCTAAAGTGCGTGGTTTTAAAATGTGAGTTTAATTAACTTTACACACTACAAAATAAAGTGAAAACACAATTACAAATACAGATGAAAAACCAGCTTTCAAAGCATTATTAGCCAGTTCTGAGTTTTTCCGTTACTACTCCTCTGTTACTTATTTGTGTTCTTTTATCTATTGGAAGCACGCAAGTAGTAGAAAGCACAAAAACTTGAAGAAAAATTATGTCTTTCCGGTAAGCCTAAAATGAGTTCAAAATAAAGCTTTTTAAAATGGTAGGGCTTCCCTGGTGGCTCAGTGGTTGAGAATCTGCCTGCTAATGCAAGGGACACGGGTTCGAGCCCTGGTCTGGGAGGATCACACATGCTGCGGAGCGGCTGGGCCCGTGAGCCACAACTACTGAGCCTGCTCGTCTGGAGCCTGTGCTCCACAACAAGAGAGGCCGCGATAGTGAAAGGCCCACACACCGCGATGAAGAGTGGCCTCCGCTTGCCACAACTAGAGAAAGCCCACGCACAGAAACGAAGACCCAACATAGCAAAAATAAATAAATAAATAAATAAAAATGGTAAAATTGAAATAAAGACTGTGGTTTAGTTAAGGGTATTGTACCAGTGTTAAGCCCTTAGTTTTTTGGGGTTTTTTTTTTTTGTTTTTTTGCGGTGTGCGGGCCTCCCACTGCTGTGGCCTCTCCCGTTGCGGAGCACAGGCTCCGGACGCACAGGCTCAGCGGCATGGCTCACGGGCCCAGCTGCTCTGTGGCATGTGAGATCTTCCCAGACCGGGGCACGAACCCGTGTCCCCCGCATCGGCAGGCGGACTCCCAACCACTGCGCCACCAGGGAAGCCCGAGTCCTTAGTTTTGATCATTGTACTGTGCTTATGCAGGATGTCAACATTAGAAGAAGCTGGGTAAGGGATACGGAGGTCTCTGGACTATTGTTACAGCTTTTCTGTAAAGTAAAAATTAAGGGGCTTCCCTGGTGGCACAGTGGTTAAGAATCCACCTGCCAATGCAGGGGACACGGTCCGGGAAGATCCCACATGCCGCGGAGCAACTAAGCCCGTGCGCCACAACTACTGAAGCCTGCAGACCTAGAGCCCATGCTCCACAACAAAAGAAGCCACCGCAGTGAGAAGCCCACGCACCACAACGAAGAATAGCGCCCCCCGCCTGCTCACCGCAACTAGAGAAAGCTCACACACAGCAACAAAGACCCAACGCAGCCATAAATAAATAAAATTAGTCCAAATAAAGTTTTTAAAATTATGGGAGAACACTTGAATCTGAGAATATTATTTTTGTCAATTTTTTCTGCAAATTGGGAGAAGCCAGTTATTCCATTTAAGTTAAGAATGTTTTATCTTTTCTTGAAACTCACCAGAAGCAACATAGTTTGGAAAACACAGGCGGGGGTTGGGGGAAGCAACCTGAGATCTCAGCTTGCAAAAACGCCTTAAGTGATTTTAATCCACAATTTTAATCCACACCCTCAGCAAGAACCACTGGAGAAGTACACTCTAAGGGATCTTTCCAATCCCTTTGTCTTGTCCACTTGGCAAATTCCTGTTCATCCTTAAAGGTCTAAGTCAGAAATCACCTCCTCCATGAAACCCTCCTTGCCAGGAAGACAACCAACTAGAATTCTGGAGACGCTGTTCCCAGATGAGGTGAATTTATACTGTAAACCAAAAGGAGCCAACTGTGTCAATGGTAGACCATAGTGGATGTCATGAGTCATGACCCAAATGGCCCCTGCAGGTCCAAGGCAGGTACCTGCCCCCAGCTAATGGGAGTGTCAGCTGCTGAGGATTCATAGCTGAGTCTCTCCCTGGGTTTGTTCTTGGCTTAAGGGGATTGCCTGCCCAAAGTCACTCTCCCTTCCCCCAAGGCAGCCGGTATATAATGTCTCGTCAACTGTGGGGTAGAAAGGCCAGGTTCCCTTTGCCCCAGTTCAACACAGCTTTGCAGGACTGACTGTGATATCTCTGTAGCATTACAGTTCAACTCCTCCCTCTGCCGTCTTGTGCTGTCCTGGACCCCTCAAAGGTAAGATCCCAAGAGCACTTCCCTAATAAGCCACCTGCACAAAAAATTCTGTTTCAAAGTTCATTTTCTGGGGAATCCATCCTAAGACAATCACAACTACCAATACCTTGGAATTATCCAATTTATTTAAAGAAATGTATCCTTCATTTTGCTGTACAAATTCATATACCAACAGGATAATTTACTGCAGCATGTTTGCAATAGCAACATATTATAAACAAAGTCCATCAACAGCGAACTGTAAATCATGGCTGTGGTGGAATGATATGCAGCTGTACAAAAGAATAAGGAAGCACTTTATGTCATGATATGACCAATCTTCAATTTATAAATTGAAGTAAAAAAGCAAGGTATAGAAGAATGTGTAGAGTATGCCATAATTTTGTTTAAAAAACAAAATATATATGTACATGTTTATATATTCATAGAATATTTCTGGAAGGATTTAGAAGAAACTAGAAACATTAGTTGACTCTGGGAAGGACATTTGAGTGGCTGGAGGAAAGGGTGGAAATAACTTTTTGAGGTTGTTTTTTTTTTAATCCCATAGCTTTTTTGAACCTTTTGAATTTTGAACCACATGAATACCTTATTCAAAACTAAATAGATGAGGGACTTCCCTGGTGGCACAGGGTTCAGAATCCACCTGCCAGTGCAGGGAACACAGGTTCGAGCCCTGGTCCAGGAGAATCCCACATGCTGCGGAGTAACAAAGCCCATGTGCCACAACAAATGAATCTGTGCTCTAGAGCCCACGACCATAACTACTGAGCCCGCATGCCACAACTACTGAAGCCCAAGCGCCAAGAGGCTGTGCTCCGCAACAAGAGAAACCACCACAATGAGAAGCCCGTGAACTGCAACAAAGAGTATCTCCTGATTGCCGCAACTAGAGAAAGCCCGCGCACAGCAATGAAGACCCAACACAGCCGAAAATTAATAAATAAATTTGTTTAAAAAAAAAACCTAAATAGATGAAAGTAAAGCAAAAGAAAATAAATGTTGAGGACTGAAAAGAGACCTTGGGCTTGGAGAACAGTAACTATGGAGGGTCCTCAGGAAAGAGGTTTCAATATAGTCATGGAAATAGAGTCTTCCTCAGTGCTCTGATCCCACCTTCACAAGTGGATCTTAGGCAAACAAAGCCCCTTCACCGGCTGGCAGCGGCAACCAAGAACCTTAATCAGATTTCTCTCCTTTCAGCATCTGATCTGAGAAATACTAAAGAATCAAGTAGGAGCGGAAGAGGGAAGCCAAAAAGATGCACAGAATGGCAGAGGGGGCTTGTTAGGATCCAAGTGAGCCAAAACCAGCTATGGGAGATAAAGAAAAGATGCACAGGGAATTCCCAGGCTGCCCAGTGGTTAGGGATCCACGTTTCCACTGCAGGGGTACAGGTTCAATCCCTGGTCCGGGAACTAAGATCCCACAAGCCGAGCAGCGTGGCAAAAAAAAAAAGATGCACAAAGCAGCAGGGGATTGTGAAGAACAATTCCTGAAGGATAAAAACATCAAAAACAGAGAAAGCAGCTGAATCACAATAATGGTGATTACACGAGGCTAAGGGCCAAGGTCCATGAACTATGCTCTTAAGGTTGCCAGACCTTGGAATTCCCTGGTGGTCCAGTGGTTAGGACTCCACCCTTTCCCTGCCAAGGGCCTGGATTCAATCCCTGGTCGGGGAGCTAAGACCCCACTAGTCCTGGGGTGTGGCCAAAAAAAACAATAAAAGGTTACCAGAACTGTCTTAGACAGGAGGGTGACGAAGTGCGGTCTTCAGACCAGCAGCTTCAGCATGACCTGAGAACTTGTTAGAGATGCACATTCTCTGGCCCTGTTCCAGTCCGACTGAATCAAAAACTCTGGAGGTGGGGCCCAGCAATCTGTGTTTTCACGAGCCTTCCAGATGATTCTGATGTACCTTAGAACCACTGCCGTAGACCTTAGAACCTGAGGTCCAGCTGTACTAGGTCTCCTCTGTGTGGATGATTCCTGCCTGTGTGTGTCTCTACAACAAACCCCACTGCTAAAGCTAGCATAAGCTCCCTAGCAGGAGATATTGTTTCCTGCACCAAAAGTGCCTAATACAACCTTACCCCACTGGGCAAGCTAACTCCTACTCTTATTTGGAGACTCTACTCAAGGCCCACCTCCTCCAAGAAGCCTTCCTTGCAGATCTCTCCCAGCCTAAGTTAAGTGTCGCTCGGCTATGCTCCTGTAGCCACCCGCTAACCTGTGGCGTAACACTTATCACCATGTCCTGTACTCAGGGACCTATTTGTACATTTCCCATTAGGGTGGGACTATGTCTTCATTGTATCTCCAGCCTGGATACTCAATTAATATTAGTTCTTAATAGCTATAATTATTAAGCACTCAATAAATAAATGTATATATGGAATGATTATTATTTTCCGTGGATTACAGCAGCTTCCTTAAACAGTGCCTGACTCCTCACTTGTGAGGTTTACCAGAAGGGCAAGCTTGCCGAGCCAAGTGATAATTGTTACTAATGGGCTGTGACAACCCAAGCTGAATTAACCCTTTGTTTCTATGCAGGGAATGCCAACTAGTTGGCAGATAATCACTGGGCAGAAGCAACAGAACATGGCCAGGAGGTGTGCCCTGCTGACTGGGTCTGTGTTTGAGGTACAGATAAAAGGTCCCTTCTTTCAAGGATCCTGTCTAACAGGGAGGCAGACACATAACAGATCATTTTAACACAAATTTATCAGTTCTACCAAGATGATACAACAATAAGATAATCAAGGGAAAGGAAAAGGAAAGAAAATAAGAAAGTACTCAGAATATATGCATGACATATATGAGTGAGCTAACACTGTGAGTGGATAAATGAGGGAAAATATGCATAGCTGTTTCTGTCCCCATTTCTATAACTGGTCACAAGGCTATAGTGGATATTTATGACTTTCTTCTCCCACTACCCCATTCCACGTTCCTTCTGTCCTCAGCCATTATCTTAACCGCTTCCATTCTTTACTTGGTGAGGCGACCCAAACCTTCATTCCTGAAAAGTCTGAATCTTCACTGGGCTTGCCTTTCTTAGTGGCTGTATTTTTACATTAGCTTCTATTACTGGACGTGGAAGTCCTAAGAGACACCCCGGAGAACGCCCAGAGTTCCAGACATAGTCCCCTTTGCCCCACCTGAGTGGCAGTAACCGAATTTCCCCAGGTAATTGGGGTCAGTCACGCCTGCAGTACTTCATAAGCAAGTGACACTCTCATCGTCCAATTCAATGGAACCATTATGGAGTTTCCCATTGGAACCATTCCTCTCTTAGGAACTAAGACCTCCAAACCATCAGATCCCAAAGGTGCAAGAGCCACAGACAAAAATTCCGTGAATGGGTTAAGTATAATAATTAGGGGAGCCACTGATTCCTAGACCCTATGTTCCATATGTGGGAAAAGCGGCACCATGTTTTGGTCACTGATTCAAAGCATATTCTACATCCTGTAAGCCAAAACCTCAGCATTTCAGGTTGTTAAGCCCAATTAGCGCTGTATCTAAGTCTTCTATTCTATCACTCAGGCCAAAAGGGGCCACAGGGTAAGCACTGATTTCCATGGGCTTGAGCCCATTGTTAGTTGCTGAAATCAGTTTCTTGGTCAGAAGTAATGTTGTTTGGATGCATTATGTGTATAAAGCATTCTACAAATTCATAGATGGTGACAGTGCTACGTGTCAAGACTGGAGAAGGCAAATCCATATTCAGAATACTATCTATTCCAGTGGGAACAAAACATTATCCCCTTCCGAATGAAAGAGACCCATTGTAATCAACCTGCCACCATGTGGCTGGCTGACCTGCCCACCCCAGGGAAAACTGCTCCATTGGGGGCTTAGCTGATCTCGGGTGGCCTTGGCCTGCAACAGCTTGAAGTAGGGTTTCAGTTCCCAGCCAGCGATTGAGGCTGGGTGGTGGCAGTGAGCGCACCAAATCCTAGCCACTAGACCAGTGGTCAGTGACAAGGCCCTGGCCCTACAGCTTTGCAGGAAAAGAATTCCCACAAAGACGGAAAGTAGTGAAACACGTAAAGTATTTATTAGGAGAAAAGAGTACAGTACTTGTGGATAGGCACACAGGTGGACTCAGAGAGAGAGTCACGCCCTCATGGTAGTTTGAATCACTTTTATGGGACATTTCTTCCGGGTTTCCTTTGGCCAATCATTTTGCTTGGCCGGGTTCAAAGTCTGTACTTGGTATATCTCAGACCTTCCTATGTGTGTGCACAAATCTCTTAGCCAAGATGGATTCTACCGAAGAGGGCTATGGGTAGTTAGCATCACTTAGCATCACTCCCCGACCCTTTCTTTAAATTTTATTTATTTGTTTGCGCCAGGTCTTAGTTGTGGCTCGATGGCTTCTTAGTTGCAGCTTGTGAA
The DNA here is from genome assembly GCF_963924675.1 of Phocoena phocoena. Lineage (NCBI taxonomy): Eukaryota > Metazoa > Chordata > Mammalia > Artiodactyla > Phocoenidae > Phocoena > Phocoena phocoena. The sequence goes on from NC_089231.1 coordinate 24,506,827, forward strand.
CTCTTAGTTGCGGCATGCATGCGGGATCTAGTTCCCTGACGAGGAATTGAACCCGGGCCCCCTGCATTGGGAGTGCAGAGTCTTTTTTTTTTTTTTTTTTTGAATTTTTGAATTTTATTTCATTTAGTTTTTTATACAGCAAGTTCTTATTAGTCATCAATTTTATACACATCAGTGTATACATGTCAATCCCAATCGCCCAATTCATCACACCACCATCCCCACCTCCCCACGGCGTCACCGCCTTGGTGTCCCTACGTTTGCTCTCTACATCTGTGTCTCAACTTCTGCCCTTCAAAGCGGTTCATCTGTACCATTTTTCTAGGTTCCACATACATGCCTTAATATACGATATTTGTTTTTCTCTTTCTGACTTATTTCAGTCTGTATGACAGACTCTAGATCCATCCACGTCTCAACAAATGACTCAATTTCGTTCCTTTTTATGGCTGAGTAATATTCCATGGTATATATGTACCACAACTTCTTTATCCATTCATCTGTCAATGGGCATTTAGGTTGGGGAGCACAGAGTCTTAACCACTGCGCCACCAGGGAAGTCCCATCATTACTCCCCTTTTGACCTCCAAGGAGACTTTCTGCACATGTGTAGTCAGGGAGGTCTCCTGACTTCGAGAATGGGAAATATGTGGTCTCTTATCTTGTATCTGGGCAGGGCTCAGCCTCTGCTATTCGCATCTCAGAGTATCTGTCCACAGGAGCGAATTCCAACCATTTGCCCCGGGGCCCCATCTACCTCCTGCCTCATAGCAATGGCCCCTGCTGTTGGCAGGTTAGGGTCTCAGTAAGAGCAGTATCCATATTAGTTTTGGTGAAGGGAAGACCTTCTCAGGAGTCTGAGCACCGACTTAGCAGAGCCTGTTCTCCAATCATGAGGTCCCAGAAGGAGCTGGGAAACGCCCCTTTCTCAGAAGCCTCCATGGGGCCTCTCCTCTGATATTCTAATCCTGATACCTCAACCTCTTCTGCTTGTCTCCCATCCCCACCTGCTGTCTGTGGTTACAATCTCTGTATTACTTCCGTGTTCCATTTTTGCTCTTTCAGCCAATGGCCAGTGAACCATGGAAAAAAGGAAGAAGCCACGGTGCTCATCCCCCTCCCTCTCTGTCTCTGGCAGCTTCTCCAGGGGAGGCATGTGTCCACCACGGCTCCAACTGCTATCTGTCAGACCCCCTGTGGTTCCAGTCTCCCTTGGGACATCCTGGCCCCTGGCTGTGATAATACTACTTCCTCCCTTCAACCGTCTGACCTCAGAGTTGTCAGGATGTGCTTCCTCCTTCTGCTGCTTCTCTGATACCTCATCAGCCCTTATTTGGCACCTCAGCTCCTCCATCACCTGTGTAACCCAGACCCAGCATTAAATTCCTCCTGTTTCACAGACTTCAGTGGTTTCTCTTAAGCCCTAATTAATATAGTTATGTTTGATTGGTTTGGATTTGAAGGCACGTTGATAAATTCATTACACCGCCACCTTTGTTTGCCTGGAAAAATCTTATTTCATACCTCAAGTTTCAGCTTGAAAGTTCTTTCCTTTCTAAAGACCTTCTTGTCTCCCACTTCCCCCCACCTCATCTCACCCTTGCCCCCGAATTCATTGCTCTGCCCCTGGCCTCTCTCAGCACTTGGATTCTATCACTGGTTCCATATTACTTGACTAGGTTGGGGATTTCTTGATGGCAGAAACTAAATTTTATGCACCTATTTATACGTTTGAAAGATGATAGGTATGTAGTAAAGTTTTACAGAATGAACAAGGAAGTAACAGTAACCTCCTCTACTTAAAACAAGAACAAGGGGCTTGAGGGAGGGACGAGAGAGGAGCTTTCATTTGATGGGGTCAGAGTGTCCTTTTGGGAAGATGAAACAGTTCTGGAGACGGAAGGTGGTGATGATTGTACCACGATGTGAGCGCACGTAACGCCACTTAACTGCACACTGAAAAATGGTTAAAATCATACATTTTATACCATGTCTGTTTTATCACAATTTAAAAACTAAACTAACAGCTAAAATACCCTTTATTCTCACCTATAAGATAAAGTGCTGGGCTTCCCTGGTGGCGCAGTGGTTGAGAGTCCGCCTGCCGATGCAGGGGACGCGGGCTCGTGCCCCGGTCCGGGAAGATCTCACGTGCCGCAGAGCGGCTGCGCCCGTGAGCCATGGCCGCTGAGCCTGCGCGTCCGGAGCCTGTGCTCCGCAACGGGAGAGGCCGCGACAGTGAGAGGCCCGCATATTGCAAAAAAAAAAAAAAACACAGATAAAGTGCTGCACCCTATTTTTGAGATCAACCTCGAGGATCAGCACCTTGGGAATATTCCCACAAGGAAGGAAGCAAGTCCATGGAATTTCACTGCAGCCTTACTTACAACAGTGACAGCAAGGGGGAAGGAGGGACAACTCAAATGTCCGGTAGGAAAATGGGTAAATACATTGTACCATACTATGAAATACTGTATAACATTGAAAATGAATCAATGAGAAATTTATTGATCAACACAGATCAATCTTAAGTGAAAAACAAAGGCTGCAAATTTTATCTACAGTATGATTTAGTAAATCTTAAAAAGAAACAAAACAATATAACATATTGTTTATGGCCACATTCATATATGTAGTAAAAATATAAAAGCATGCCATTTCAGGTGAGTGATTAACCTGAAAGGAGAGAGCAAGAAGGGATGAGAGTCTCAGCCTTTAATATTTTATTTCCTACAAAAGGAGAGAATTCTGAAGCAAGTAGGCAAAATACCACATGTTTGTTCGAGTGAGCGGGACACATGGAGGTCAATTCAATTTCTCTGTACTTTGCTGTATTCTAGAAATATTTCATAATTTAAGAATCTAAAATTAAATTAAGTTGATAAAATAAAAGTCAGATTCCTTTGTGATACATCCTTTGACTAACCGAATCCCTAATACACAACAATTTGCAAACCCAGGCATGTGCCTACTTACTGAAGCACCAGGCAGTGCCAGAAGATTTCAGTAAGAGGGAATAATTGCAATAGGATGATTTGGGCAACAAAAACCTCACACCACACCACATGACGTGCACATGCATGGGTGGGTACACACACACACACACACACACACAGACAAAACAACCAGCTGTAGAGCGCTAAATGAAAAATCTAGAGTGCCCACAGTAGGACAACAACACAGTAGAAATGGAATGTCCTCTCTTTTTTATTAAGAAAAGAACCAATTAGGTCACTGCTTGAAAGCAAAATTTCTGCTAATGAGAGCCAGTGCAAGTAAGCCTGTTACCCAGAGGCTGGTAACAATGCAGGACGAGCAGTGAAGAATGCTGATTTCTCATCATCTGGCCTAAGAGGGAGAGCCAGGCTCTCAAGGAGGGTGAGCCAGGAAGCGGGGGAGCCGGTGGCCACCTGCCCAAGATTCCAGCAACTCACAGAGGGAATTTTGCCAAGGCCTCTAGTGCACGGAATCCTCAAAAAGCTTCCAGACCAACTGCTCACCTACTGCAGAAATCTCTTTTACAGCACCCCGTCAAACCTCTGCTTAAACACTTCCAGAGTTGGGGCCCCACTCTTTTTTGAGGCAGCCAATTCCATTATTGGACCATTTTGGTTGTTGGAAGAGTCTTATAGTTTTGAACAGAAATAATCAGAACTAAAGCAGGAGGCATAATAGTACAATCACAGTGTGTAGAGTGTGTATGGGTTGTGTGTGTGTGTGTGTGTGTGTGTGTGTGTGTGTGTGGTGGGGCGTGGTTCGGGAGATCACACACCAAAATATAAAATGTTAACACCCTTGGGGAATTCCCTGGCGGTCCAGTGGTTAGGACTCCGCGCTTTCGTTGCTATGGCCTGGGTTCAATCCCTGGTCGGGGAGCTAAGACCCCACAAGCCATGCCACGTGGCCAAAAAAATAAAATAAAATTTTACAAAATATTAACACTCTGATTAAACTCTCCAAGCATTGGAATTACTTGGTGACTTTTTTTTTTTATGTATTTGTCTGTATTTTCTAAAATGAACAACTTTCAGTTTGGTAAAGTGGGAAGAGATAATATTACATATATTTTAAGTTTGGTGGGGAGATACATTTCTCACCGAGGTGAAATAAGCCCGTTTCTGTCTTGCGTCCATTGGTCCCAGTTCTCTTGGATCTACTCTCAGGGAGGCAAATGGATCCAGGCTGGGCCAGCTGGAAAGAGGCCAGGTCAAAACTTGCAGTGTGGCTGGTTCACACTGGACCCATGCCACCCAGTCTGAAGAGAATGAAGCTTTCCGGAAGCTCTGGTAAGTTTAAGCATGTTCACACTTGAGATCAGTGAGTTGGGAAAACCAGTTTCCTCTCAGGAAAGGAGGCTGTAGTCAGCCCTCACCTTCCAGAAATGCAATGATTTTAAAGTTAGTCCAGCTAAAGACAGGTTAATGGAGGAACGTTTTGGTCCGAGCACTCCTGGAGAAGAAGATAATAATGCCTGGCCTGGGCTTCCCTGGTGGCCCAGTGATTGAGACTCCGCCTGCCGATGCAGGGGACACGGGTTCGTGCCCCGGTCCGGGAAGATCCCACATGCCGCGGAGCGGCTGGGCCCGTGAGCCATGGCTGCTGAGTCTGCGCGTCCGGAGCCTGTGCTCCGCAACGGGAGAGGCCACAACAGTGAGAGGCCCGCGTACCGCAAAAAAACCCAATAATGCCTGGCCTTCGTACAGCACGTTGAGAGAAAACGTTTCTCAAGCATCGTCTTAATTGACCCTAACCCGGAATACCCTCCTCTCCTACCACTGCAACCAACACATATTGTATCCAAAATATTGTGTGTCTATGCATATGTCCACCTTCCTGGGATGAAGGGCCCAAGCTTTCGTCAGATTCTCCACGGAGTTCGTTTACCCCAGAAGATTTAGGACCATGGGGATGATGGATGGAACCCAGAGCTAGTTTTCCAGAGGGCCAGCTCTGATTCCTCATCCATTATAAGAAGAGTTGGACTCATGATTTCTGCAACCTTTTCCAGCTCCGACTTCACACCGTCCGGTCCCTTGGGAGCTGGAACTTATTCCCAGAGCCTGGAGGTAACCCCATCTTCACTGTCTCTCAGGGCCTCCCACGGGACCGCTTTGGAGCAACAAGGACGTCTGCCTGCCTGGTGACAGGACCTGCAGCCAACAAAACCCTCCGTCAGGCAGGAGGATTGTGCAGCCTGTCTGGCTGCAATTCATTCTGCTCTGTCACTTTGACTTCAGCCAAGTGCCAGGAGAAATTTGAATCTGAATGCTGCTGCCTCTGAAATAAGCTTAGAAAAATATACAGGCTCTCTTCAACAGAGAGCAAGCCTGGCTGAATCTGAAGAGCCCCGTTTGGGGTGGGATAAAGACACACAGGCAGACACTGTCCAGTTGAGCCAAGTCTCAGGAAACCAGACGGAAATTAACTTCTTACTGGAAGGAGAGCTTGAGCCTGCAGGAGAGGCAGCGGCTTTACTTAGAAAGGTTGATGAAAGCAGGGTGTGACCTGGAGGGATGGGTTTATGTCAGAAAACCTTTACTGAGCTCACCTGAAGGATGCACAGGAGAAATCACGGGGGTTAGTAGGGAAAGGGCTACTTCAAATGTAAGGATGTGTAAGGGTATTTGTTGCAGCATGGTTTGCAATAGCAGCAGATGGAGACAACCTACATGTGCATCTCTAGGAGACCAGGTAAATGCACTATGGAATACTATCTGACCGTTAAAAAGAATGCTGTAGGTCAATGCAGGCTGGTATAGAAAAACTCCTACTTTTCTTGTTAAGTGAAGAAAAAAAAACAAGGGATAGCCTGTGAGGTGTGTACAGAACATAACTCTTTATGGGAATATGCTTCTATACTTATATAATATCTCTGAAAGAATTCCCAAGAAACAGGTTAAGAGTGGAAAACAGACTCACTCTTTACTAGATACTTTTCTAGACCTTTCAAATTGTTTACCATGTGCCTGTATCCCTGTTTGAAAATATAAATAAATAAATAAATTTTAAAAGAAAAAAAAAGAAGCAGCAGCAGCCACTTCCCTTCAAAATCAGCTCTGCCATGGAATTATCATCCCTTCCCAGGAGTAGTGGTTAATTTTATGTGTCAGCTGGCTGGGCCAAGGTACCCAGAGACTTGGTTATTCTAGATGTTTCTGTGAAGGTATTTTTTAGATGAGATTAGCATTTAAATCAGTAGACTTTGGGACTTCTCCAGTCATCCAGTGGCTAAGACTCTGTGCTTCCAATGCAGGGGGCCCGGGTTTGATCCCTAGTCAGGGAACTAGATTCTACGTGCCACAACTGAAGATCCCGCATGCCACAACTAAGACCCAGTGCAGCCAAATAAATAAATAAATATTTTTAAAATAAATAAACAAATCAGTAGACTTTGAGTAAAACAGGTGACCTTCCATAATGTGGGTGGGCCTCATCCAAACAGGTGAAGACCCTAAGAGGAAAAAAAGACTGAGGTCCCTGGAAGAAGAGTCAATTCTGCCAACAGATTGCCTTTGGACTCAAACTGCAACTTTTCCCTAGGTCACCAGGCTGTCGACCCATGCAGCAGATTTTGAACTTGTCAGCTTTCACAATCACATGAGCCAATTCTTTAAAATAAACCTCTCTCTCTCTCTCCATATATATATATACATACATATACATGTATATATATATGTGTGTGTGTGTATATATATATATATCTGCAGACTCCGTATCCATGGATTCAACTAACCACAGATCAAAAATATTTGAGGGACTTCCCTGGCAGTTCAGTGGTTAAGACTCTGCGGTTCTGATGCAGGGGCCACGGGTTCAATCCCTGGTTAGGGAATAAGATCCCACATGCCGAACGGTGTAGCCAAAAGATTTAAAAAAAATTTTTTTTTGAAAAAGAAAAATCCAAAAGAGTTCCAAAAAGCAAAAACTGAAATTTGCCATGTGTTAGCAACTACTTACAGAACATTTATATTTAATTTACCACTATTTACATAGAATTTATTTTGGGTTTTTTGAAAATTTTTATTGGAGTATAATTGATCTACAATGTTGTGTTAGTTTCAGGTGTACAGCATATACTTTGTATTAGGTATTATAAGTAATCTAGAGATGACTTAAAGTATACAGGAGGATATGTGTAGGTTGTATGCAAATACCACATCATTTTGTATAAGGGATCTGAGCATCCTCCAGTTTTGGTATCCACAGGGTTCCTGGAACCAATCCCATGTGGATACTGAGGGACCACTGTATGGTAGGTTCTGTTTCTCTGGAGGACCCTGACTTGAGGGTCTGAGGGGATCTCTGAGCCCAGACTCCTGGAAAGGCAGAGGTGAGGGGACCTTTGTTCCCTGCTGGGGAAAGGGCCAGTGTGAGAATCACTTGGTGGGGGATGGCCACTGACCTCACTCTAGGAGGAAGGTAGCCTAGCCCGTCCTCCACTAGCATGTGGGGCAAACCCTGCTGTGATCCTCCCACGGACACTTTGGATACTCCCTGAGCATTAGCTGATTGGTTCCTTTGTGTCCTCCTGGGCCTTCCTCACGATGTGGCTTTCTTTTCTTTTTCCTGCCCCACTCGCCAAGTCTTTTCTCTTCCACTTCTTCTCTGTGAGCAAGGTTACACCAACAAGGCAAAAATAAAGATGTTGCCAGGTTGCCGTTTCCTCCCCACTGTGATCCGACTTGCCTCAGTTCAGTTTCTGGTTTTGGCCTCTGAGGCCAGCAAATTCTGCTGAGCGGAAAAGACAGTCAATCAGCCAGTTACTTTGTCTCAGAAGAACCAAGAAATAAGTTAAACCATTTTCCCCCAGCTTTTGTTGTTTGACCAAATAAGACAAGGCAATTCAAGTCAAGATGATCGAAAATGACATGTATAGATATTCTCTTTTTTTCTCCTTTCCCAACTCCTGACACGCTGCGTTATTCATGCCAACTGTGTTACTCAGTCTTTCATTCCACCATGAAAGGGGGCACAAAATGATCTCAAACCTAAGGTCCTTGCATTGGGTGGTCCCTTTAAAATAAGTCTCCTTCCATGGATTCCAGCTTCAATTAAGCAGTCAATCCACAAAGACTAAACCAGTTATGATTAAGGCATCACATTAGGCATTGAAAGGATTCAAAGGAGCAGAAAAAGAGCTTAAGTACCAGAGGAGTAGATAAAGCACACACATAAATAGATCATAAATTAGCTAAGCAGGATAGGGCTAAATAAATGACAAATGAGATCAGTCACTGTGGGCTAGAAGGCTCTGAAGGCTCTGGCCTGGGCACCGATGATGGACAGAAGTCAAGAAATAATCCTGTTCTAACTTCCATGATGTCATTTAATCCCTACAGCTGCCCAGCAGGGGAGGTGGTTCCAGCAGGCCTTCCCACTGTCCAGGTGGGTTCAGTTTGAGTAAATAAATATTTCCTGCCACATATCAGGAATGAATGTTCAAAGAAGCCAAGAGCTTTGAGCAATATTGCCCCTCACATCAGTGTTAGAATCAGGGCTGGAGCAAGATTCCCCAGCACCCTCCTTGGTGCTCTGTTGACCAAATAAGAAAAATAGACAAGGCTGTCCAAGCAAGAGAGGGCATCAACAGACACAAAGGCCCAGAGACAAGGGGAGCGTGAACAAGCCAGGCTGGCTGGCACAGGGGGAGGGAAGCAGAGAAAGTGGGGGTCACACACACACACACACACACACACACACACACACTCCCTGTTTTCCTCAAATTATACTTCTGCCTGAGAGCGTATGAACAAGCAAAGAATTAATCATGCACCAGCTGAATCAGGATTCAAAAGGATAGCTTTGACCAGTAGGCCCTTGCCTGCCATAGGAATCCAGCTACAAATCCTTTCAGCAGGATTAACATGACATAAAAGCTTCCACACCTGGGTCTTTCTGAATTTCTGTCAGAAACTCACAGAGGAAGTAGTAGCAATTCTATTCAACAAAATAAATAAATAAGCTAAAAGAGCTTTATTATCTATGCAACATTATGCATATTGTCCCCAAACCGATAAACTTTGGCACAATTACAGTTACACACAAAAGAATTATCAGCGAGACAAGAATTTGCACAAGGGGCAGTAAATAGTGGGGTGAGGTGTTTACTTCAGCTCATTGGTCTGGAGCTTCCAAATGGACAAGACTCTGCCATCAGGTGACCAGCTTGGATACACTGTAACTGGAAACTGTTACAACCCCAGCTGATGTGGGCAGGAAAGTATTGAGTGTGACCCACCAAGAGACATGGACGGTGGCCTCCACTTTCTCTCCCCTGATGGGTCCGTCTCCTTATCTCCACAGTCAGGATAATAAAACTCAAAGAAAAGTTTCCATGAAGCCTCAGAGGGCACTTCCACGTGGGAACAACCACTGACATCATCCTGACTTTTACTCCCAAGCAGACTGTCAGTGTAGAAGGGGGACCCATCTGGGGGCCTCTTCAGCAGAACTTCAGTCCTGGATGGGTTCACAGAGTGAAACTCAACTTCCTCCAGGATATTTCCTCCACCTGGCTGCTGGACTCTGCGGCTTCCACCTTTGATAACCTCTGAGAAATACAGACTCTCTACTTCTGAGATCTTAAACCCTCCCCAACAGATCCCCATCCAGTGGTGGAATCCCCTCCGGTGCCCTGGACAGGGTTCGTCCTGCCATGGATGCTGGTTGGACCCAGGTGATGAAGGGAACAGGCCACTTCAGAAGGTAGCCTGTTCATTCTATTTAGGTCACTGTAAATGTTAGAAGTCCTTTATTTGAGGTTAAATCTATTCCTGATAATGCCCAGTATTGATTTTAGTTCTATCTATGCCCTCATCCATGTGGTGACCCAAGTTCCAGAAGACTGTCAGTATGAATCTCACCTCTGAGTCTTCTCTGATCCGGGCCAAACACCCCCAAGTTACCTGAGTGTAAAACAATGAGTATGAGCTTTAAATCTGACAGGCCATGTTTGGAATCCCTTCTCTCCTACTTTTTACCTGAGCGCCCTTGGGCAAGTTACCTAATATGCTAATCTTCCTTTTCCTCACTTGTAAAATGAGAATAGAAATGTCCTCTTCAGAGATGGTAGAGCAGACAGACTCTAAGATGGTCCCTATGATACCCACCCACGGTCTCGAGCCCTTGTGTAATCTCCTCTTCCAAGTATGGGCAAGACGTGTGACAAGCTTTCAACCCATAGAATACAGCAAAGGTGACAGGATATCACTGCCATCATTATGTTACATAAGATTCTAACATCCATTTTGCTAACAGACACGATCCTTGTTGGCTTTGGTGAAGTAAGCAACCATGTTGGTTAGGTCCACATGGCAAGGACCTGGCAGCCTCTGGCCAACAACCAACTAGGACGTGATGATGGCCTCTGGCTAATAGCCAAGGGGAAGTTGAGGCCCTCAGTCTGACAGCCAATAAAGACCTGAATCTTGGACTGATCTTGGACTATGTGTCTTGGAAGCAGATCCTTTCCCAGTCAAGCCTTCAGATGAGAACCAAACCGTTGAGTGCAATCTTGCAGAGAATACAACCTTGCCCGGACTGCTGACAAACAGAAACTGTAAGATAACACAGATGTGTTGTTTTAAGTCACTAAGTCTGTGGTTATGCAGTACTAGAAAATGAGTATGCTGAGATAATGCAAGCAAAATTCTCAGCCAATGCTTGGCAAACGATAAGTAACTTCAGTCGTTGGTAGGTTTTTTTTTTCATCTTATTGCTCCTCATATGACATTTCAGCAGCACCTTGATCCGCTGGTTTACTCTCCTCAGAGCTTTTCCGGTTTGTCACTAATCTTCAAAACCTATTTGTGACCGAGAACCCTTCTGTTAAAGAACTGCTTTTCCAGATCACTATTAAAATGCACCTGTGTTACTACCTGGCATGGGCCCTTTAGGAAAACAGTATTATCTTCACATGCGTGAGCTGCCACCCTGGGAAGCAAACACAGGGCTCCAAGGGAAAGTTCACAGGTTTGCTTTTGATGGGCAAAGGTGGTTTGGAGCAGGGAGCAGTACCTGAGAAAGTTAAATATGGAAACAGCCCTGACTTGGAGTGCTTCAGAGAAGAATGGCATCTAAATAGGTGGCAGAAGGCAGAGGACTAAAGAAAGGCAGGCCAACTTACCCCATGGACCCTGTTTAAGGAAGCAGCATCAGGACCTTAACATCCCAAGCTACAGCACCTGGAGGGCTCAGTAATGGTGACATCATCATCGTCCCCAGAACTCACGGTTCCTGCGCTGTGCTCAGCCTGCTTAGACCTTGGCTGTATTACTGCTTGTATCCCAGGGTGTTTCCCTTAATTAGGTCTGAGCCAGCCGAAGGGGTTTAGAGACAGGGACCACATCGTTTTTATCTTCGAATCTTCCTCATCTAGCACGTTACTCACACACTGTAGGTGCTAATTCAATTTTAATGAACTGAACCAAGTGGGGAAGAAAGCTTGGTAACTAGCCTTTGCAGAACTTTGCTGGGAAAAGGGGGAGGAAAGGGACAGTAAAAAGGAGTTGAGGGAGGAGAAAGAGGAGTTGGAGGTGTCTAAAGGCAGAGTGGGAGCCCCAGGGATGCTGAGAGTGGAAGCCCTGGGAAGGAATGGGGGAGGTGGAGGGACTGTGAATCAAGGAAGCAGGCGGAGGGTCTCCTGGAGTGCTCGTGGAGTAGGAGACAAAGCCATCCTCCACGAAACAGAAACAAATGCACGGACATAGAGAACAGACTTGTGGTTGCCAAGTGGCAGGGTTGGGGGTGTGCGGCGGAGGGGCATCTGGCTGTGGACTGGGAGTTTGGGATTAGCAGATGCAAACTATTATATATAGAATAGGTAAACAACAAGATCCTGTTGTATAGCACAGGGAACTACATTCCATATCCTGTGATAAACCATAATGGACAAGAAAAAAAAATAAAGTAGAAATGAACGATTGAAAAAAAAAAAAAAGGAAGCCTTCCTCCAGGAGTGAGGGGGCATCTGGGGCCCAGGAGCGATGGACTCGCTGCAGTGACAATGGCTTCCACGGTTCCCAGAACAGCAGCACCATCTAGGCACAGCCACTGGTATCTGTCAGAACTATGTCTCAATTTTTTTTTATCCCCCCCAAAAATGTGGCCACTAGAGAAATCACCCCCTGAAGGTAGGTGGGAATGAAAGGGCATTCAGCAGCCAGGGGCCAACAGCGGAGAATCTTTTCCCCCAAAGAAATAAATAAAAACCTTTCCATGTTGATTGTATTTGCACTTAATTGTATTTGCATTAAGAAATTCAAGAAGAATACCCAAGAAGTGATAAACTGATGGTTACTCATGGGTTGAGGGGTAGGAGGATGAGACAGATGGGGAAAGGGAGAGAAGTGACACTTTTTATTGATTGCCTTTTCATATTGTTTTCATTTTTGAACCAGATGAACGTATTCCGTTGTGTTTTTTTTAATTTAAAAAAGACAAAACTTGAAAATTTTGTCTAGAGAATTTCAAATGGACAAAAGAAAAGAAGTTCCTTCAGAAACAAAGAGAGGGGAGCAATAGTTGCAACCTTTATCTAGTTGCCTTACAAAACTGGGAGGGTCACAAGGCAAAAGATGGTAGGCCAGGGGCTTCCCTGGTGGCACAGTGGTTGAGGGCCTGCCTGCCGATGCAGGGGACATGGGTTCGTGCCCCAGTCCGGGAAGATCCCACATGCCGCGGAGTGGCTGGGCCCGTGAGCCATGGCCGCTGAGCCTGCGCGTCCGGAGCCTGTGCTCCGCAACGGGAGAGGCCACAACAGTGAGAGGCCCGTGTACCACAAAAAAAAAAAAAAAAAAAAAAAGAAAAGATGGTAGGCCAATATTTTTTTATTAGAGCAATCGGGTAAGTTGGGGATCACTTGCACAGAAAGCAACAGAGGAATGCCTCTTCGTCTGTGTGATGAGAAGGTTGGGCTAAAAGACCTCCAGAGCCCTCCAGCTCTCATGCTCTCCTGGCCTTTGATTCACTGTCTTACTTGGTTTGGTGTCAAAGGTAGGGCACTGCTTCTCCCCACTACAAGCCAACATTTGTGGGGCTGAGTTTGAATCATTCTCAGTCTCCTAGCCTCCCCCTCCTGCTCTATTCACAATCTCACCTTTGAAAAGCTTGAGGGTCAGCCCAGGTTGGAGGAAATACATAGTTCATTACATCAAAGTAGTATTTACACTTCAAGGTAAACAGAACTTTCTATGCACACCCTTTGCCCACAAAAAGTGTTACGGGAAAAAGCTTTAACTCAACGCTGAACTGGTGCCATCTAGTGGCCCATGGTCACTCAGCCACAACAGTACCGTGGCCTTCAAGAGACGTTTTTGTGAGCAGTATTAAGAGTTCCTTTCCAGGCTAGCCCTTGGCAAAAGGGTGAAATCCAAGGCAAATTTTCCCATAGTTCCAGCTTCCCCTTTCCGAACTCTCCCCCATGACAGGCAGGTGTAATGGAGAGAGAGCAAACGTGGGGGTCAGGACAACCTGACTCCATGCTCAATTTGTCCTGTGCTGCCTGCTGATTAGCTGTAAGATCCAGGGCAAGTGACCGGACTCCCCCGAGCCTCCGGTCCCATCCTCTGTGAAATGCGGGTAGTTCAATCTTCCTTACAAAGTCGCTGTGGGGAATAAATGTGACAAAGCGTACATAGCACTCAACATACAGTAGATGTACCCTAGTTCCATTAGTTCCGTTAGTTAGTTCTATTCTCAAATACATCATTATTTTTTTTGGGGGGGGGGCACCACGAAGCATGCAGGACCCTAGTTCCCCAGCCAGAGATCGAACCCGTGCCCCCTGCAGTGGAAGCACAGAGTCTTAACCACTGGACCGCCAGCAAAGTCCTGAGTACATCATTATTTTAAAAATAGGAGTGGGGCTTCCCTGGTGGTGCAGTGGTTGAGAATCTGCCTGCTAATGCGGGGAACACAGGTTCGAGCCCTGGTCTGGGAGGATCACACATGCCGCGGAGCAACTAGGCCCGTGAGCCACAACTACTGAGCCTGCGCGTCTGGAGCCTGTGCTTCGCAACAAGAGAGGCCGCGATAGTGAGAGGCCCATGCACCGCGATGAAGAGTGGCCCCCGCTTGCCACAACTAGAGAAAGCCCTCGCACAGAAACGAAGACGCAACACAGCAAAAATTAATTAATTAATTAATAAACTCCTACCCCCAACATCTTCTTTAAAAAAAAAAAAAAGGAGTGAAAGGGGAATTCCCTGGCGGTCCAGTGGTTAGGACTGGGCACTTTTACTGCCAAGCCAGGTTCGACCCCTGGTCAGGAAACTAAGATCCTACAAGCCATGCAGCATGGCCAAAAAAGAAAGAAAAATAAAATAGGAGGGAAGAGATAAATATTGAGCTCTGGTCCCTGGAAGTATTCAAATAGACGGTGGATAATTTTCTGTTTGGATGTCAGCAGGAAACAATTCCATGCAGAATTCACCAGAAGAGGCCTTAAAGGAACTCAAGGGGTGGGGACAAAGTTAAGGGAACTTACATGAGGCACCCAGAGAGTAGCAACCACAGAAGGATGTTTCCATACTCTGGACTGATTGGACAAAGAGGTATTGAAATGGAGCTCAGAGAGATCTGAGCTCGGGAGGATGGGCAATCTGACAGGGGCTGCAGACTTAAAGGGATGCAGCCACCCCAGAACCTGGTGCTAAGGCAGCAAGGGAGGTAGGAAGAAATAGTCTAGCCTTTCTCCCTGACCTACCAGCTCCTACCTATGCTCACCATGGGCCACTCTCAACCAGAAGTCAGCTGGCAGGGAGGCGTGGGTTATAGTCGTTGGGCTCAGCTTCACAGGACACAGACATTAGAGAATGGTTCTGGAGGAGGTACCCAGAGGATAACCAGTGCAGGATGTCATAGAGGAAATCCCTGCCTGGGGAAAAGAATCAGTTTAGGTGATGTCCAAGAATAAATTCTAAGGAGAAGTGTTAGGGGAACGACTTACCGAAACCGCCCTCCCTGGCCAGGCAAGATAGTAACCCCTTGCATGAGTTACCTCTTACAACAGAAGGAACTAACGAGAACTAACAGAACGCGGAACTAACAAGCTACCACCAACTGGAAGAATTCAGGAAAGGTCAAAAGGAGAGAGGAGACGCCCGTCCATATGTCCTACCAACCTCCCAGAATCCTCCTCGTTGAAATCCATCTTGGCTGAGAGATGCGTGCGCCACCAGGAAGGACCCTGAGTCAGAATGACTGGCCAGAGACAACCTGGAAATTAACCCCATCAGCATAAAACCCAAGACTGCGAGCCACGTGGCAGAGTAGTTCTCCTGGGTTCCCTTACACTGCTGCTCTCCACCCGGGCTCCTCTTCCCAGTAAAGTCTCTTGCTTCGTCTGCACATGCGTTACCTTGGACAATTCATTTCCGAGTGTTAGACAAGAGCCCTGGAAGGTGTCCCCCTTCCTGCAACAGAAGGAGAGAGAATGTAGGAATTAGCCAGTATTACTGAATATCTAACCTTGTGCTATTCACTGTGTCTTTTATCTTTCTCTTATAACTTTCCTAGCAACCCAGTACAACTGGTTTGTTACCTCTTGATTTTTTTTTTTTACAAATGAAAGAGCAAAGCTCAGCAAAACCAAGTAACTTGCATTGAGACACCCGACTGGGAAGTAGTGGAATTCCAGTCCAGTTACGGGATGTCAGTATCCCTCTACCCGATCCCCCTCCCCCCAGTGCTAGCTCTGGGTGGTTGGGGAAAGACCAACCAGGAGGTAGGGAGGAGCTGGCAGTAGCACACCATCCTAAGAGGCAAAGGAAAGGACTCCACCCTTGGTGTAAGGGATTACATTTTCCTTATTGTCATGTAAAGAATCCCCCTTTCCTGGCAAAGAAGGCCAATTTCTAAGGGAAGCTCAAACAGCATTGTATGGGAGGCTCAGACTGAGGAGAGCCAGTAAATCCTGCCAAGGGATTAAGGCTTTCTTCCCCAGGCGCTCCTGGAGGCCCGGGAGCCAGCTATCTGAAGAATATTCTACGAAGGGGCAGGGAGGTGGATGGTAAAGCTAAAAGACAGAATATTGAATATTCACTCATCTGAAAATCCCCAAAGACATTCTTTTCTGAGAAGATGGTCAGACTAATTCATATTGGCCAACTGACTGAACGGCCAGGCAGATAAACCTTTTCCTAAGAGATTTATAGCCTCAACTGAAAACAGTTATTTGGACAAACTGTCAAACTCCTGCAGGGCCCACTTGACATTTGTGTTTGTCAGGTCAGCTAGGAGAACGGCTATGACTTTGAGAGGCTAAGGATTTGTTGCTTCCTGCGGCTCCCTGGAATCTACACAGCAAATGAAGCCCCAGGGGTTGCCATCAAAGAGAATCCAATAGAAGAAAGTCCCAGGGGAGCCGTGTTTCAGTCGTGTTTGAGGAGTCCAAAGGCGTTTGCTATTGCATTCCCACTTTCTTCGCCCTTGCCAAACTCGTATTACCTCATCTGCTACAGCTTTCCCGGTATTTCCTAGAATTTTCCAGAATTTAATCCGAGGTTGTTGGCCTCACCAATCCACCTAGTGCCTCAGAGCCAGAATAATCCTCCTCAACATTGCTTTCATTAGGTTCATCTTGATGAATGCAGGCAGCAGTGGGCTGAGAAAATGGGACTGTGAACCAGGCACCAGAGAGCATTGCAAACGCTGGAGGAAAGCTTGATAGCCAATCAAGAGACGGATGGTCCAGAGGCAGGATGGGGAAGCCAGGCCAGCCACAGTGAGCTGAGGGTCACCAGGAAAGGTGGAGGTCCCTGGTAAGCAGTCAGGGAGGCAGGGATGTGCAGAACTGGCAGACAGGATTCTAGAAAAAAACACAGGCATTGTTACCAAGGCTGTTGACCCAAAATCATACCCCTGCCCCTTCCTCGAATGGAAACCAGTTACTCTTATCTAAGTTTCAGGAGGATGCTGCAAAGAGAAAAAACAAGTACTGGTTAGAACCAACTAGACCCAAGATGGAGGAAGGTTTTGACTTCCAGTGGACATTGAGCCTCGCTATACGCTCACTGTAATCCATTAACATGCTAAATGACACACCCACCAGCACCAGGACAGGTGATGATTGCCATGACAACAACCGGAAAAGCCCATACAAGGACTGAAAAGGAGGGTTGCATCAGTTCCAGGTCCAAACCACACACCTGTTCTCAGATAACTCATGAATATTCCTCCCACTCTTTCCAATTCCCTGCCTTTTACCTCGATCTTCCTATATATTTGGTGTTTCCTCCCGAATTGGGTTGAGAAGTTGATTTGCAGACTGGGTTCCCGCTTCTCCATTCTTTGGCCATTGAATAAAGCTCGTGCTCTTCGGTCTCAGCAACGGTTCATTATCGGCTGCAAGAATTCAACTGGAAAAAGAACCTGGCTGAAGAAAACTGCCTCACCCAAGGTCACACCCCCTTCCTGGGCAGCCTACATCAGATTGATCAGTGGACTTACAAAGCCCAGCCCCTTCAGCCAACTTGGGACAACATCCAGCTCCAGAACTCCTCTGGTTGGGAGTGGGATACTGGTTGAATCTTTCACTGGAGACTGCATCAGAGCCTGATTTGGCCCTCAGGATCAATCCTGCTTCTTAACCCTCCTTTCCATATTATTAAACCCATGAGCACTTGTTCATCTCTGTCTCAGACTCTGCTTCCTGGGGAGTCCAACCTGCATATCCTCCTCCACCCATCTTGAAGTTCCAACCACTAGCGAATGTAGAGAATCCAGCCACAATGCCAGTGTAATAAATGCCAGACCCTTCTCCCAGCCTAGCTCAGTTGACCCAGTATATAGTCAGCCAAATTCTTAAAGGCTACTGTAAGCATTTATTCAACCAGTATGTGCATGATGTCCCTTCTATGCCGCCAAACGTCCATTATGCAATAGAAAGCAGTCGCCAACATTACTTAAGACCTGCACAACTCTTCTGGGTGTGAATCCTGTGTTATTTTATGACATTGCTTGCATTGCCTTTACTTCTTTATAAAACGTATCTGTGTCTTGCTCTCTACCTAAGTAGAATACCGCTTAGCATTTACTATGCATGGACAGTGCATAGCCCACCCTGTACATGTAATGGTTTCTTAGTTGAATGCATTAGTGACTGAGTGACAGAAGAAGAAAGAAATTGTATGAATTTTGTTGTCTAAGCCACCCAGTCTGTGATACTTTGTTATGGCAGCCCTAGCAAACTAATACAGCCATGGTTACTTAAAAGAATTGAAACAGCATACAAATGAAGAATAATACTGAATATATTACATATATGATATATAGAGAGACACATATCATATGTGTATAACTGTGGATTTTCATAAACTGCACCAGCTTGCAGGCAAGAAACTGTGAAACCAGCACCCAGGATAAGAAATAGGACATCGTCAGCTCCCAGAAGCCACGTTTTACCTACTATCCAGTTATCCTGTTCCCCTCCGAGGGCAACCACTATCCTGACTTCATACAGAAAAGATTCGTTTTTGTCTTTTATATACATGAAATCTTAGAAATATGATCAGTCTTTAAGGTGTGACTGCTTTCACCCAACTCTGTTTGTGAACACATAAGTGATCTTAGTGACTACTGTGCTGTTCACTGTTATAACTTAAAAAGTATTTTCTGTATCCTAAGACAGTGTCCTCCACTAAGATGGGGTGCTAACACTACTGCTGGAAAAGTATGCCAAAATACCAGTAACTTTACAGCAGAATTTAGATGTGATGAAATGTTAGGGAAAAGCTTTTTTAAAAAAGCAATCCATAATATGCCATGCTGTTAATTTAAGAAATCCTTCTCTGAAACATAGTAATTGCTTATTTAACAAGTACTTAATAGCACTTTCTGTGTACCACACACCATTCTAAGTGCTCTATAAATATTAACTCAATCCTCATAACAACCCTATGTGGCAGCTTCTATTATCATTGTTCCCATCTTACAGTTATCTGTAAACATATCTTTCCAGATATCTTCCCAGTTATCTGGAAAGATAAGATAAGGAAACTGAGACACAGGTAACTTAAGTAACTTTCTCCAGGTCAGGCAGCTAGTGAATGGCAGTCCTCGAAAAAGAGAGAGAAGATGGGATTTGAAACTAAGAAGTCTGGCTCCAGTGTCTATGCTCTTAAACACTATGCTATAAAATATTAGAGATAATGCTGAAAAAAATAAGTAGACTGTTATGACAGTTGCATATTTAGGTGTATTAGGAATACATTCCTTCTTATTTTATGTTCATTGCTATGGAAAATTAGTCTTGCATTATGAGATGCCTTCAGGAATTCATCTGTTGCAAAAAAAAAAAAAAAAAATTCTACCACCTTCTACAGCCAGATTCTCCTCGTAGAGGCTCTACTCACTCCCACTGCTGAAACTGTGCACCTCAGATTGGGACTTGAACCCATGTGCTGGGACTCGAACCTGGCCAAAACCCAGTCTTCCAACTGAGATCACACACCTGGTTTCAGGACTTAATGAAGCTCAGGTTCTTGACGTCTTATCGCAGAAAGAATTCAGTGAGAGACAAAGTGATAGGTAAGAAGTGGATTTATTTAGAGAGAAATACACTCCACAGACAGTGTGGGCCATCTCAGAAGGTGAGAAAGGCACCAGGGTATGGCGTTGTCAGTTTTTATAGGAGTGGGTAATTTCATAGGCTAATGAGTGGGAGGAGTATTCCAGCTATTTGGGGAAGGGGCGGGGATTTCCAGGAATTGGGCCACAGCCCACTTTTTGATCCTTATGGTCAGCCTTGGAACAATGGTGGCACCTTAGGGTTTGTCATTTAGCTTGCTGATGTGTTACAGTGAGTGTATACTGACCCTCAAGGTCTAGTGGAAGTCAACTTGTCTGCCATCTTGGACCCATTTGGTTCTAATCAGTTTGTGTCATGTCCTCAGGCTATGTCATTCTTTCAAAGGTTGTGCCCTGCCCCCTTCCCTCCTGTTTCATTCCCACCATCATTGCCGCATCCCTCTCCAGATTTTATTATTGTCCACTTTCTAGGTAGACCCTTGAACCCCTCCAGGGTCTGACTCTGGAACCCACATAAGTAGGGTACATGCTCGCTGAGATCTCCAAAACCATTAAGAGAATGGTTTAAGGACACCTACTTCACAGGGTCTGTGAGAAGACCCTCAAGATTTTCTCAATGAGAAAACCTACGAGAAATACTTCAAACTGTGCCTGGCTCATAGTAAGTGCTGCTTAACTTCAAACATGTTTCTCTTCCTATTACCTTCCCCCACCATATCTACCAAACTATCTGCATCTACTCCACAAGCAATTTAATAAAGACATTTTTTTTTCAATGATAAAGACATATTTTTTTCAACAAAGACATTTTTTTCAATTTAATAAAGACATTTTTTTTTCAAAGACATGATATAAACTGATTAGAACCAAATGGGTCCAAGATGGCAGGCAAGTCAACTTCCACTAGACCTTGAGCCTCAGTATACACTCACTGTAACACGTCAATAAGCTAAATGGTGCTAGGAATTGGATACCCATGTGTAAAAAGGTGAATTTATTTATTTTTTTAAATTAATTTATTTATTTTTGGCTGCACTGGGTCTTCATTGCTGTGCATGGGCTTTCTCTGGTTGCATTGAGCAGGGGCTACTCTTTGTTGCAGTGCGTGGGCTTCTCACTGCAATGGTTTCTCTTTCTGCGGAGCACGAGCTCTAGGCGTGCGGGCTTCAGTAGTTGTGGCTCGTGGGCTCTAGAGCATAGGCTCAGTAGTTGTGGAGCACTGGCTTAGTTGTTCCACAGCATGTGGGATCTTCCCGGACCAGAGATTGAACTCATGTCCCCTGCACTGGCAGGCAGATTCTTAACCAGGGAAGTCCCTAAAAAGGTGAATTTAGACCCTCACCTCAAACAAAATTGAGTTACCAAAACTAAATCAATGTAAATTTAAGAAGTACAAATATAAAACTTCTAGAAGAAAAACAGGAAAAGAATCATTACTTTGGGATGGGAAAAGATTTCTTAAATACAATACCAAAATCACAATTCATAAAAGAAAGAAAGAATCAATACATTGGACTTCATCCAAAGTTAAAACTTTTTTTTTTGGCCATGCCCTGCGGCATGTGGGATCGTAGTTCCCTAGCCAGGGATCGAACCTGTGCCCCCTGCAGTGGAAGCATGGGGTCCTAACCACTGGACCACCAGGGAATTCCCCAAATTTAAAACTTTTGCACTTTATTAAACATTATTAAGAAAATAAAAGACAAGTCAGAACCTGGGAGAAAATATTTGCAAAGCTGATAAAGAACTTGTATCCAAGGGAATTCCCTGGCAGTCCAGTGGTTAGGACACCAGGCTTCCACTGGCAGTGGGCACAGTTTCGATCCCTGGTTGGGGAACTAAGGTCCCACAAACCACACAGCACAGCCAAACCAAAAAAAAAAAAAGAAAGAAAAACCTTGTATCCAGAATATAAAAATAACCCTTACAACTCAATAATCAGACAAACAACCCATTGAAAATTGCCCAAAAGGGGACTTCTGTGGTGGTCCAGTGGTTAAGAATCTGCCTTCCAATGTAGGGAATGTGAGTTTGATCCCCGGTCAGGGAAATAAGATCTCACATGCCGGGGAGGGGGTGGGGGGTGGGCGCTGGGGGGGAATTGGATAAGCCCAGATGCCACAACAAAGACCCCATGTGCTACAACTGAAACAGGTGGAAAGGGGCAGGGCACAACATTTGAAAGAATGACATAGCCTGAGGACATGATATAAACTGATTAGAACCAAATGGGTCCAAGATGGCAGGCAAGTCGACTTCCACTAGACCTTGAGCCTCAGTATACACTCACTGTAACACGTCAATAAGCTAAATGACACACCCACAGATGCCATGACAGTTCCAAGGCTGACCATAAGGATCAAAATGTGGGCAGTGGCCCACTTCCTGGAAATCCCCACCCCTTCCTGAAATAGCTGGAATGCTCCTTCCACTCATTAGCCTATGAAATTACGCACCCCTATGAAAACTGACAACCCCATACCTTCGGGGCTGCTCTTGCTTTCTGAGATAGCCCACACTATATCTGTGGAGTGTGTTTCTCTCTAAATAAATCCACTTCTTACATATCACCTTGTCTCTCACTAAACTCTTTCTGTGATGGCACATCAAGAACTTGAGCTTCATTAAGTCCTGAAACCAGGTGTGTGATCTCAGTTGTAAGGCTGTGGGTTTTGGCCAGATTCGAGCTCTGCACGTGAGTTCAAGTCCCAATCTGAGGTGCACGGTTTCACAATGAACATCGCACCTGTTGCAACTAAGACCTGACACAGCCAAATAAATAAATAAACGAACATTTTGAAAATGAATAAATAAAATAAAATGGCTGAAAGATTTAAACAGATACTTCAGAGAGTTGTATGGTACATGAAAAGATGTTCAACATCATTAGACTCTACAGAAATACAAATTAAAACCACATGAAATACTACTACACAGCCATTACAATGACTATAATTAAAAATACAGACAACACCAAGTTTGGGCAAAGATGTGGAGAAACTGGGATCCTCATACATTGCTGGTGAGAATGCCAAAAGGTACAGCCACCCTGGAAAATAGTTTGTCAGTTTCTTAAAAAGTTAAACATAGAGACAGCCACATCCACCAGAGGGCAGACAGCCGAAGCAAAAAGAACCAAATTCTGCAGACTGTGGAAGGAAAACCACATTCACAGAAAGACAGACAAAATGAAAAGGCAGAGGACTTTGTACCAGATTAAGGAGCAAGAAAAAAAACCCAGAAAAACAACTAAATGAAGTGAAGGTAGGCAACCTTCCAGAAAAACAATTCAAAATAATGAGAGTGAAGATGATCCAGGATCTCGGGAAAAAACGGAGGCAAAGATAGAGAAGATGCAAGAAATGTTTAACAAACACCTAGAAGAATTAAAGAACAAACACCTAGAAGAATTAAAGAACAAACAGAGATGAACAACACAATAACAGAAATGAAAAATACACTAGAAGGAATCAATAGCAGAATAACGGAGGCAGAAGAAGGGATAAGTGACCTGGAAGACAGAATGGTGGAATTCACTGATGCAGAACAGAATAAAGAAAAAAGAATGAAAAGAAATGAAGGTAGCCTAAGAGACCTCTGGGACAACATTAAACACAAAAACATTCACATTATAGGGGTCCCAGAAGGAGAAGAGAGAGAGAAATGACCCAAGAAAATATTTGAAGAGATTATAGTCAAAAACTTCCCTAACATGGGAAAGGAAATAGCCACCCAAATCCAGGAAGAGCAGAGTCCTGGGCAGGATAAACCCAAGAGACACAAGCCAAGACACATAGTAATCAAATTGACAAAAATTAAAGACAAAGAAAAATTATTGAAAGCAAAAAGGGAAAAATGACAAATAACATACAAGGGAACTCCCATAAGGTTAACAGTTGATTTCTCAGCAGAAACTCTACAAGCCAGAAGGGAGTGACATGATATATTTAAAGTGATGAACGGGAGAAACCTACAACAAATATTACTCTACCTGGCAAGGATCTCATTCAGATTTGACAGAGAAGTTGAAAGCTTTACAGACAAGCAAAAGCAAAGAGAACTCAGTACCACCAAACCAGCTCTACAACAAATGCTAAATGAACTTCTCTACGTGGGAAACACAAGAAAAGAAAAAGACCTACAAAAACAAACCCAAAATAATTAAGAAAATGGTAATAGGAACATACATATCAATAATTACCTTAAACATGAATGGATTAAATGCTCCAATCAAAAGACACAGGCTCACTGAAAGGATACAAAAACAAGACTCATATATATGCTGTCTACAAGAGACCCACTTCAGACCTAGGTACACATACAGACTGAAAGTGAGGGGATGGAGAAAGATATTCCATGCAAATGGAAATCAAAAGAAAGCTGGAGTGGCAATTCTCATATCAGACAAGATAGACTTTAAAATAAAGAATATTATAAGAAACAAGGAAGGACACTACATAATGATCAAGGGATCAATCCAAGAAGAAGATATAACAATTATAAATATATATGCACCCAACATACGAGCACCTCAATACATAAGGGAACTGTTACCAGCTATAAAAGAGGAAATCGACAATAACACAATAATAGTGGGGGACTTTAACACCTCACTTACACCAATGGACAGATCACCCACACAGAAAATTAATAAGGAAACAGAAGCTTTAAATGACACAAAAGACCAGATAGATTTAATTGATATTTGTAGGACATTCCAACCAAAAGCAGCAGATTACATTTTCTTCTCAAGTGCACGTGGAACACTCTCCAGGATAGATCACATACTGAGTCACAAGTCAAGTGTCAGTGAATTTAAGAAAATTAAAATCATATCAAGCATCTTTTCCGACCACAACGCTATGAAATTAGAAATCAATTACAGGGGAAAAAAATGTAAAAAACACAAACACATGGAGGCTAAACAATACATTACTAAATAACCAAGAGATCACTGAAGAAATCAAAGAGGAAATCATAAAATACCTAGAGACAAATTATAATGAAAACACGACGATCCAAAACGTATGGCTTGCAACAAAAGCAGTTCTAACAGCAAGTTTATAGCAATACAAGCCTACCTCAAGAAACAAGAAACATCTCAAATAAACAACCTAACATTACACCTAAAGGAACGAGAGAAAGAAGAATAAACAAAACCCAAAGTTAGTAGAAGGAAAGAAATCATAAAGATGAGAGCAGAAATAAATGAAGTAGAAATAAAGAAAAGCTGGTTCTTTGAGAAGATAAACATAATTGACAAACCTTTAGCCAGACTCATCAAGAAAAAGAGGGAGAGGACTCAAATCAATAAAATTAGAAATGAAAAAGGAGAAGTTACAACAGACACCACAGAAATATAAAATATCATAAGAGACTACTGCAAGCAGCTCTGTGCCAATAAAATGGACAATCTGGAAAAATGGACAAATTCTTAGAAAGGTATAACTTGCAAGACTGAACCAGGAAGAAATAGAAAATATGAACAGACCAATCACAAATAATGAAATTGAAACTGTGATTAAAAATCTACCAAGAAACAGAAGTCCAGGACCAGATGGCTTCACAGGTGAATTCTTTCAAACATTTAGAGAAGAGCTAACACTCATCCTTCTCAAGCTCTTCCAAAAAATTGCAGAGGAAGGAACACTCTCAAACTCATTCTATGGGGTCACCATCACCCTAATACCAAAACCAGACAAAGGTACTACAAGAAAAGAAAATTACAGACTAATATCACTGATGAATATAGATGCAAAAATCCTCAACAGAATACTAGCAAACAGAATCCAACAGCACATTAAAAGGATCATACACCATGATCAAGTGGGATTTATCGGAGGGATGTAAGGATTCTTCAATATACGCAAATCAATCAATGTGATACACCACATTAACAAACTGAAGAATAAAAACCATATGATCGTCTCAATAGATGCAGAAAAAGCTTTTGCAAAATTCAACACCAACTTATGAAAAAAACCCTCCAGAAAGCAAGCATAGAGGGAACCTACCTCAACATAATAAAGGCCATATATGACAAAACCACAGCCAACATCATTTTCAATGGTGGAAAACTGAAAGCATTTCCTCTAAGATCGGGAACAAGACATGAAGTCCACTCTCACCACTATTATTCATCATAGTTTAGGAAGTCCTAGCCACAGCAGCGAAGAAAAAGAAATAAAAGGAATACAAATTGGAAAAGAAGAAGTAAAACGGTCACTGTTTGCTGATGACATGATACTATACGTAGAAAATCCTAAAGATGCCACCAGAAAACTACTAGAGCTAATCAATGAATTTGGTAAAGTAGCAGGATACAAAATTAATGCACAGAAATCTCTTGCATTCCTATACACTAACAACGAAAATCAGAAAGAGAAATTAAGGAAACAGTCCCATTTACCATTGCAACAAAAGGAATAAAAATACCCAGGAATAAACCTACCTAGGGAGACAAAAGACCTGAATGCAGAAAACTCTAAGACACTGATGAAAGAAATCAAAGATGATACAAACAGATGGACAGATATACCATGTTCTTGGATTGGAAGAATCAACATTGTGAAAATGTCTGTACTACCCAAAGCAATCTACAGATTCAATGCAATCCCTATCAAATTACCAGAGGCATTTTTTACAGAACTAGAACAAAATAATCTTAAAATTTGTATGGAGACACAAAAGACCCCAAATAGCCAAAGCAGTCCTGAGGGAAAAAAACGGAGCTGGGGGAATCAGACTCCCTGATCTCAGACTATAATACAAAGCTACAGTAAAATAGGGTACTGGCACAAAAACAGAAATATAGATCAATGGAACAGGATAGAAAGCCCAGGGATAAACTCACACACCTATGGTCAACTAATCTATGACAAAGGAGGCAAGAATATACAATGGAGAAAAGACAGTCTCTTCAATAAGTGGTGCTGGGAAACTGGACAGCTACATGTAAAAGGATGAAATTAGAAGACTCCCTAACAGCATACACAAAAATAAACCCAAAATGGATTCGAGACCTAAATGTAAGACCAGACACTAAAACTTTAGAGGAGAACATAGGAAGGACACTCTGACATAAATCACAGCAAGATCTTTTTTGACCCACCTCCTAGAGTAATGGAAATAAAACCAAAAATAAACAAATGGAACCTGATGAAACTTAAAAGCTTTTGCAAAGCAAAGGAAACTACAAACAAGAAAAAAAGACAACCCCCAGAATGGGAGAAATTATTTGCAGACGAAGCAACGGACAAAGGATTAATCTCCAAAATATACAGGTAGCTCATGCAGCTCAATATTAAAAAAAAAAAAAAACCCAATCAAAAACTGGGCAGAAGACCTAAATATACATTTCTCCAAAGAAGACATACAGACGGCCAAGAGGCACATGAAAAGTTGCTCAACATCACTAATTATTAGAGAAATGCAAATCAAAACTACAATGAGGTATCACCTCACACCAGTCAGAATGGGCATCATCAGAAAATCTCCAAACAACAAATCCTGGAGAGGGTGTGGAGAAAAGGGAACCCTCTTGCACTGTTGGTGGGAATGTAAATGGATACAGCCACTATGGAGAACAGTATGGAGGTTCCTTAAAAAACTAAAAATAGAATTACCATATGACCCAGCTGTCCCACTACTGGGCATATACCCAGAGAAAACCATAATTCAAAAAGACACATGCACCTCATTGTTCATTGCAGCCTATTTACAATAGCCAGGTCATGGAAGCAACCTAAGTGCCCATCGACAGACGAATGGATAAAGATGTGGTACATATATACCGTGGAATCTTAGCCATAAAAAGGAATGAAATTGGGTCATTTGTAGAGACATGGATGGATCTAGAGAGTGTCATACAGAGTGAAGTAAGTCAGAAAGAGAAAAACAAATATCATATATTAATGTATATACGTGGAACCTAGAAAAATGGTACAGTTGAACCAGTTTGCAGGGCAGAAATGGAGACACAGATGTAGAGAACAAACATATGGACACCAAGGGGGAAAGTGTCAGGGGGGAGGGGATGAATTGGGAGATTGGGATTGACATGTATACACTAATATGTATAAAATGGGTAACTAATAAGAACCTGCTTTATAGGGCTTCCCTGGTGGCGCAGTGGTTGAGAATCTGCCTGCCAGTGCAGAGGACACGGGTTCGTGCCCCGGTCCGGGAAGATCCCACGTGCCGCAGAACAACTAGGCCCGTGAGCCAAGGTCGCTGAGCCTGCGCGTCCGGAGCCTGTGCTCCGCAACGGGAGAGGCCACACCAGTGAGAGGCCCGCGTACCGCAAAAAAAAAAAAAAAAAGTCTGTGTGTTTGAAAAAAAAAAAGATAAACTTAACATGTAACCAGGCAATTCCACTCCTAGGTAACTATCCAAGACCAGTAAAAACATATGTCCATACAAAAACCTGTACTCAAAAGTTTACAACAGGTTCATTCATCAGAGCCAAAAACATGAAACAACAGAAATGTCCATCTACTGCTGAACTGATAAACAAATTGTGAGATAGCTGTACAATGGAATTCTATTCAACAATAAAGGAATGACTTACTGACACATGCAATAATCTAAATGAATCTCAAAAGCATTGTGCTAAATGAGAGAAGCCAGACATAAAAGACTACATACTGTAGGATTCACATGGCATTCTGGAAAAGGCAAAACTACAGCGACAGAAAGTAGAGCAGTAGTCGTTAGGTTCCATGGGTGGGAGAAGGAGATTGGTTCCAAAGAAATGTTAAAAAACAAAACCTAACCGAGTAAATTTGAAGAGTTCATTGGCTTTATTAAGTGATTCATTTAATAAATCATTTAATTAGTTGTCAGCATCCCAACTAGCAAGTAGAAAGGTGCTCTGCAGAGCTGTACAAAATGGAAGGTTTTTCAAGGCAGAGAGGGTGGGACAAGGAAGTAAAAAACAAAAGAAAGGATTATTTCAGGCAAGATCACCTGCCATTGGGGGACGGACAGGGGTCTATCATGTAGATTACCTCACTAGTGTTAATCAGGAAATTCCAGACTGGAATTTTATATTCCACTCCTGGAAGAATCTGAAACTACAATTAGGTTACAGACTAAGCTTTGGTGTGCTGACCTGGGAGTCACTTAGCACGAGTGACTCCATTTTGGGCCTACTACCTTTTTTTTTAACAGAGACATAAGGGAATTTTGAGGGGTGATGGAAGTGTTCTAGATCATGATTGTGGTGGTAGTTATATGACCACGTATATCTGTCAAAACTTAATAAATTGTATGCTTAAAATTGGGGGAATTTTATTGTATATAAAGTATACCTCAATAAAGCTGATTTGTAAAAATCTAAATCAGCCATTTCTGGTAGTTGCTTTGGGAACGAGCTCAATTTTCTAAAAGTCAATAAATAAAGGGGAAAATTAAGTTTTATCCTGCCTTTCCTGTGTGAAATATATTTCAAATAGTGGGAACAGGGAAAATTCTTTTTTACACAAGTCCAATTAAAAAATGCTAATGGGGATTCCCTGGCAGTCCAGTGGTTAGGACTCCACACTTTCACTGCCCAGACCAGGGTTCATTCCCTGTCAGGGAACTACTAAGATCTCTCAAGCCGCGAGGCACAGCCAAAAAAAAAAAAAAAGCTAATTAGGGGGGAAAATCACCACTTTTTAACATCTGATTAAATAATTCATCTAGGCAATGAATTTCAAGAGCGGCTAAAGCCATTAGGTAAAGAGCTGATGTGGGGGACTTCCCGGGGACTTCCCTGGCGACACAGTGGTTAAGAATCTGCCTGCCAATGCAGGGGACACAGGTTCGAACCCTGGTTCAGGAAGATCCCACATGCCGCAGAGCAACTGAGCCCACGCGCCACACCTTACTGAGCCTGCGCTCTAGAGCTCTAGAGCCCGCGAGCCACGACTACTGAAGCCCGCGCGCCTAGAGCCGGTGCTCCACAAGAGAAACCACCGAAACCACCGCAATAAGAAGTCCGCGCACCGCAAGGAAGAGTAGCACCTGCCCGCTGCAACTAGAGAAAGCCTGCGTGCAGCAACAAAGAGCCAACGCAGCCAAAAATTAATTAATTAATTAATTTAAAATGCTGATGTGGGATTTTCAAATGAAGGGATCAGACTGACATCTCCTGAACTCACTTACCCATCTTAATATCAGTAAAAATGAGACAATCATGACATTTTGTCTATCCTGATGTGATGTAATGGTAAATACATAGTACCACTTATGAAGTTTTCTTGCCCCCCAAATGGAACGGAATCCGATCAAGCTTCAAGGTATAATTCCAGGAAAATTGAAAGACAGAGGAAAATGTTCAATGATACCATGAGGATGTAATTAGCCAAAATCTAAAGTGCGGGAAATTCTATAAGGCAAGTGATCTAGTCTTTACAACAAGTAAGTGGAATGGGGTGGAGAGTGGGGGGATTACAAAGAGAATATGAAAAAGAGAAATAGTTATAGATTAAAAGTGATTTGGGAGATATATCTCACAACCATAATATTTGGATCTTGTATGGATCCTGATTTGAACGAACTGTAAAAGCCTTTCTGAGACAGAGGAAGTTGATCACAAAGTAGGGTATGAGGTGTATTAAGAAATTATTGTTGTTGTTTTAGGTATGATAATGGCATAATGGTTATAAGAAGAGGAAGAAGATGAAGAAGAAGGAGAAGGAGGAGAAGAAGGGGAAGAGGAGAGAGGAAGGGGGAGAGGAGAGATGAAGCAGGAAGGGGGAGGGAAGGGGAAGAGAAGGGGCAGGGGAGGGGAAGGAGATTCTTAACCGCTAGAGATACATACTGAAGTACATACAAATGAAAGAATATATTTGGGATTTAAATACTGTAAGAAAAGGGAGAGGAAGTGGTGAAAGTTGGGTAGGGAGGAAGAAATACATAAAACAAGAAAGACAAAATATTGATTACCATTGAAGTTTTTTTGTTTGTTTGTTTGTTTTTTTGCGGTACATGGGCTTCTCACTGTTGTGGCCTCTCCCGTTGTGGAGCACAGGCTCCAGACACGCAGGCTCAGGGGCCATGGCTCACGGGTCCAGCCGCTCCGCAGCATGTGGGATCCTCCTGGACCGGGGCACGAACCCGTGTCCTCTGCATTGGCGGGCGGACCCTCAACCACTGCGCCACTAGAGAAGCCCAGTCATTGAAGTTTAATGTGAGTACATGCAGGCTCGCTCTATTGCTCTCCCTCTACCTTTGTGTGTTTTGAAATTTTATAAATTAAAACTTCTTTAAGCTTTTAATCGGACCAAATAGAATACTCACTTTATTATTCCTTGCTCCTCCGCCAGGCACAGCATTTTGTACCTCCTGCAGCTCAGGCCAAAATCTGGGAGCTGTCCTTGATGACTAGCTTTCCCTCACTTGCCACATCCAATCCATTAGCAAGTTCCATTGACTCACCTTCCAAAAGATCCCCTGAATCTGATTCCTCTTCACCATCTCCACTGTGGCCAGCCTAGTCTAAGCTGTCATTAGCTCTTGCGAGAACCTCTGCCTCCCTCTCTGTGATCTCACCATTGCCCTTCACACTCTACTCTCCACAGAGCTCTCAGAGTCGTTTATTTAAAGCATAAATCTTATCACATCCCTTCCCTGCTGAAAGCCCTTCAGTGGTTTTCTGTGACAATTAAAACAAATTCCAAGTACCAAGTCAGGACCCATGTACCCTGACCAGCCCCCCTGAAGTGGCCCGTGCCAACCTCCTGTTCTCTGAGAGGATTAGGGGTATCCTGCCACTACTCAAATGGCATTATTCTGCTCCAGACTGTGGTGTCCTCTGAGGTTGGCAGGAAGGATCCTCTTCTGGCCCATCTCCAAACTCTACTGCTCCTCGGAAACACGGCCCCACCTTACTTCCTTTAGCTATTCATGTTACTCCATTCAATCCAATACACAATACCTCTGGGAGGTGTCATTCATAAAGCTAGTTTTCCTTTGTTATACAGACATACCTGTTTTATTGCGCTTCACTTTATTGCCCTTCCCAGATTTTAAGGTTTTTACAAATTGAAGGTTTGTGGCAACCGTGCCTGGAGCAGGCCTATCAGCGCCATTTTTCCAATAGCATTTGCTCACTTTGTGTCTCGTTTTGGTAATTCTGGCAATAATTCCAACTTTTTCATGATTATTATATGTGTTATGGTGATCTGTGCTCTTCAATGTTACTATTATAATTATTTTGGGGTGCCATGAGCTACGCCCATATAAGACAGCAAAATTAATAAATGTGTGGGCTCTGACGGCTCCACTGCCCAGCCATTCTCCCACCTCTCTCCCTCTTCTGGGACCTCTCTATTCCCTGAGACACAACAATATTGAGATGAGGCCAACTAATAACTCAACAAAGGCCTCCAGGGAATTCCTTGATGGTCCAGTGGTTAGGATGCCACGCTTTCACTGCCAAGGGCACAGGTTCAATTCCTCGCTGGGGAACTAAGATCCCACAAGCTGCAAGGCGCAGCCAAAAATTAAAAAATAAAAAAAATTTTAATTAAAAAAATAGCAAAGTCCTCTAAGTATTCAAGTGAAAGGAAGAGTCACACATTCCTCACTTTAAATCAAAAGCTAGAAATGATGAAGCTTTGTGAGGAAAGTATGCCGAAAACCAAGACAAGTCAAAAGCTAAGCCTCTTGCCTCAAGCAGTTGGCCGAGTTATGGGGTGGAGGGGGGTTGCGGCGCAGGTTCTTGAAGGAAATTAGAAGTGCTACTCAGGAAACACACAATAATAAGAAAGTGAAACAGCCTTATTGCTGGTATGGAGAAAGTTTCAGTGCTCTGGATAGTTGATAGAAGATCAAACCAGCCACAATATCACATAAGTCAAAACTTAATCCAGAACAAAGCTCTAACTCTTTTCAATTCTGTGAAGGCTGAGAGAGGTGAGGAAGCAGAAGAAAAGTTATCCAGAGGATCTAGCTAAGATAACTAATGAATGTGGCTCTACTAAACAACAGACTTTCAGGGTAGATGAAACAGGCTTCTATTGGAAGTAGATGTCATCTTGGACTTTCATAGCTAGAGAGGAGAAGTCAATGCCCGGCTTCAAAGCTTCAAAGGACAGAATGACATTTGTTAGGGGCTAATGGAGCTGGTGATATGAAGTTAAGCCAATGTTCATTTGCCATTTTGAAAATCCTAGGACCCTTAGTAATTATGCTAAATCTACTCAGCCTGTGCTCTATAAATGGAACAACAAAACCTGATGACAGCACATCTGTTTACAACATGGTTTACTGAGTATTTTAAGCCCACTGTTGAGACATACCGTTCAGAAAAGAAGATTTCTTTTGAAATATTACTGCTCATTGGCAATGTACCTGGTCACCCAAGAGCTCTGATGAAAATGTACAAGAAAATTGATGTTGTTTTCATGCCTGCTAACACAACATCCATTCTGCAGCCCGTGGATCAAGGGGTAATTTTGGCTTTGAAGTCTCATCATTTGAGAAATACATTTCGTAAGGCTGTAGCTGCCATAGATAGTGATTCCTCTGATGATCTGGGCAAAGCCAATTGAAAACCTTCTGTAAAGGATTCACCATTCTAGTTGCCATTAAGAACATTCACAGGAGTTTGGAAGAAGTTGATTCCAGGCAAGGTACAAAAGTACCAACTTTTACAGCTTACAATCAGGAAATCATGTGAGTTTTACCAAAATCTCTTGAATTCATCCACAACTCTCCATTCTCTTTGTAAAAATATTAAACTGAACCTGATCAGTTCAAGCCACCACCATCTTTTGCCAGCCTCTGGTCTTACCCCTGAAGCATCCCAAATGTCTCCCTGTGGAGTGATTTTTTCAAAAGTGAATCTGATCAAGTCGCCTCACCCATACCCCAAGGGTCTAAACACTTTGAAAAGTCCCTCATTGACCTTAAGGTAAACTTCAAAGTCCTTGGCAGACAAATAGGTTCCTTCCAGATCAGGTTTGCCACTCCACCTTACCTCACCCCACCCACACCCAAAAAGAATCCAAACAATTGCAGTTCCCATAGCAGAATTTTCTTGCTGGTAATAATAGTTATTTTTCTCTTTCTTTATTGCCATGGCCAGCTAGCTCCTCCTGGTCATTCATGGTGCAGCCACCATGTCATCTGCTCAGGGGAGGCTTTCCTACTCTAAGTGCTCACCCTACTTTAGCAAGTTCACACTGTATTCTAATTGGCTGTTCACCTCCTAGTTCCCTATCTCTCTGTCCTTACCCTCATTCTGAGACTGTGGACTCCTTGATGGCTGAGACTCTCCTAGTACCTCTTAGAGCATAGCATCTAGCACAGCGGCAGGCACATAAGTGTTTGATGAATATTCACTGAATGGATGAATGAACAAATCAATTGATTGCTAAGGATTACCCCTGTCTGCAGTACACTATTGTTTTAATAATTAAAATTTCTGCACAATACATATAATAAAATTAAAATAAAGAATTAAAAACAGATTCAAGAAATATATGTATATCAAATACAATTTAAAGAGTTCATTTAAGTTTTCTGGGAAAATCACAGAGGCCGTAAAAGGAAGACCTAAATCTAACAGCAGTCACACCACTAGTGACTGTAAAGGAATAACCAGACAGATGACCTTGGCGAGGAAGAAAATGTCCGTTGGCATTTTTGTTTTCAAGGAACAGATATCCTTTCCCATATGAAGATCTACAAGTTGCAGTGGGGAAACCAGACCCCATTCTTGAACAAGACCCTTCTGATATTACATCCTTCACAAGGGTTGCTTTACAATTGATTGGGTGATGGTCTTAAACTGAGAATTTTCTGATTAGCATAATTACATCCCATCCTTTGCATCTTCCTAATTGTCCCTTTACAAATCATTTTCATATAATCACATAACCAAACCTAACAAATGTTGATGAATAAATGTCTTGTCTATACCTAATAATAGGTGGTCTTGTCCTAGAACTACAAACCTTTTCTTTAAAACTTTTTATTTTATATTGGAATATAGCTGATTAACAATATTCTGTTAGTTTCAGGTGTATAGCAAAGTGATTCAGTTATATATATATACATGTATCTATTCTTTTTCAAGTTCTTTTCCCATTTAGGTTGCTACATAATATTGAGCAGAGCCCCCTGTGCTGTACAGTAAGTAGGTCCTTGTTGGTTATCCCTTTTTTTTTTCAATATTTAGTTTATTTTGGTTGAGCCGTGTCTTAGTTGCGGCATGTGGAATCTTCACTGCAGCACGTGGACTTCTTAGTTGCGGCAAGCATGGGGGATCCAGCTCCCCAATCAGGGATCGAACGCGGGCCGCCCGCATTGGGAACGTGGAGTCTTAAGCACTGTGCCACCAGGGAAGTCGTGGTTATCCCTTTTAAATAGAGCAGTGTGTACATGTCAATCCCAAACTCCCTAACTATCCTTCCCCCCCCCCCCCACCCCGCACCTTTCTCCCTGGTAACCATAAGTTCGTTCTCTAAGTCTCTGAGTCTGTTTCTGAACAAACCTGTTTTTAATTGATTGATATTTAGAATCCATAACTTTATTTCTGGAAACAAAAAAGAAGAATTTTGAGACGGTTCCTAACGGGGCAATTCGTTTTCAGATCTTGTCAAACATATTCCACACTCCCTTTCTCCTCCGCCCTCCCCCACCTCTTCAAATCTCGTTCCTTTGGCTGGGAATCTCGCGAGATGTCGAGTTCTCATGAATTCTCCCATGAGCCACCGCTCTTCCTTTTCCGGTCAGCGGCCTGAGGTGAGTGTTTCTTTGGCGAGTCTTCCGAGTGGGGAATCCTCTGGTTATCGCTGCCATCCTGGCCTTGGCGGTGCCGGTTTCGAGACCCTCGGGAGGAGGACTTTCGCGGCAACTGATTTCTCCCTGGGAGCGGCGTTCTGTGCGGGGAGACGTGTCGGAGTACCCCGCTTGGCGCCCCGGTGCTCTCAGGCCTCAGCGGGGCGCGATGGTTGGGAAGGGGGTTGGCCGGGCGTACAGGCAGGCTGTGGTGGTTCCCGACTCCGGAGGCCCGGTGTCTTCGCGGTGAGTGGTGGCTGCTAAACGCAGCGCATTTGTGGCCGCATCGAGAGAAATTTGGGGGGGTGGGAATAAAGTCAAGTAGGGTCGAGGCTTTTATTCAGTGGCTGAACGTTAAATGTTTCGAGTTCAGCGGCGCTTAAAGCGGGTAATTGAAAGTGTGGAAAAAAGACTGGATTACGTGTGAAGTTGTGTGAGTAAAGGAGGTTTCTGTAGGGGGAGCCTGTAGAGGGTTGTAGTGGGTCGAGTTAACTTTCGTCTGAAGGATCCAGGCCTGGATTGAAACAGGCTGTGTTTTCTTGCAGAGGGTAAAAGGAATGATGTCCTTGTCACTAGTCTAGTGTCAGCACTGCTGTAGTCACTGGTAGTTCCACACGGGAAGAAACAGTGGATAGAAGGATGGCTGCGATGATGGCATTTCTTAGGACACCTTTGGATTAATCATGAAAACAGCTACTCTCTGAGCAGCTGCGGGCAGCGTTTAGTACATAAACCGTGTAAGTTACTGTAAATATGTTGACAGAATTAAACTTGCTCGTTTCCAGGTGACCTCTAAAAATGGTTCGCTATTCACTTGACCCAGAAAATCCCACAAAATGTGAGTGAACACGAAACATTTTTTATTTTGGAGTAAGAGGCAACAAGATGCCCAGAATTAACCAAAACTTTTCTTTTTGGTATTTTTTAGCATGCAAGTCGAGAGGTTCAAATCTTCGTGTTCACTTTAAGGTAATGTGAATCATAGTTATGCTCTAAAAGAGTTGTTTCACGAGTTCTAGTGAGTATTTTTTAACCATTCTAAAAAGGTACCTGCGGTGATGCATTTCTTAGGACACCTTTGGATTTACCGTGAAAATAAATCGATTTTGAGCAGCCATCTTTTGGGCCGTGATCATCAGTATATAATAAGTACTTTGATTTAGGATTTGTGGAATTGGGTAAAACTACCAGAGAACTGCTTGAGAACCTAGTGTGCATATCAAGATATGGGACACGTAATTGTAGTTCATAAGATGATGGAGAACGTATTAAAGTGAATAAACATGCTTAGGGTTCACTTTTTTCCACCTTCAAACCAAACCTCCCTCGGCTCATAATCACAGATTTTTTTTCTTCGTTGTATCAGCTCACGTCCTAATAATGGAAAGGTTTTGGCTGTTGATAAATGTTGACATGTTGAAAATGTTAGAATTTAATGTTTAAAATTTGTGACTTTTAAAAAAATATATGGTTAACTCACAGCTTATATTATTTATACTTAGAACACTCGTGAAACAGCGCAGGCCATTAAGGGTATGCATATCCGAAAAGCCACTAAGTATCTGAAGGATGTCACTTTAAAGAAGCAGTGTGTGCCATTCCGTCGCTACAATGGTGGAGTTGGTAGGTGTGCCCAGGTGAGAATTCATAGTTGTCATTTAAAAAGACAAACTGTTAGAGAAGGTGATTGGAGGGAGTAAGAATGGCCACGGTCTGCCTTTAATCAGGCTCTTTCTGGTTGCTGTGATGACAGTCTTAGGACACCTTTGGATTAACCGTGAAAAAAAACATTTTCTGAGCAACCTTGGTGTTGGTTAAAATAAACTCATCTTGTAACATTGATTTAAATTGGGGGAAGTGACGAATGGGCTCTCTGGTTTTGTTTGTTTTTTAGGCCAAACAGTGGGGCTGGACGCAGGGTCGGTGGCCCAAAAAAAGTGCTGAATTTTTACTGCACATGCTCAAAAATGCAGAGAGTAATGCTGAACTTAAGGTACCCAAACCATAAATATCTTTATAAATGTAACTTGGATTGTTATTCAGTTAAAGTTGCTGTTGTCCAGATTTATTTCCTTGATTGTCTTGCTTTCTCAAGTAGCTAAATTCTCCATTAAAAGAATTCTCTTAAATCTCTACCTCCAGTTTCCAACAGACCAGAATTTTTGTCTGTAAAGCATTTCAGGAGCATGGTCTGCAGTTACTTCAAGCTTAAGTCTTTAGAATTTCCCCCCTTATAATCCCAGTGCATGTAAAAGAAACGCTTTTTTTTCCTTGAGTATTTTACCAAGGGTTTGTAAACTTTCTTGTGCCATGGAGCTTTTTTACACTATGGTTTGTGAATTCCTTCACAGGATATTTTTAAATATAATAAAATATGTACTATTCCAAAGGAACTGTGATTGCCGTAGTAATGATTAATGTGGTTTGTTGCCTACATTCATAGTTGAGAGGCATTAAATTTCAGTTAGAAGTTAAAACAACCATGTTTAGCTGAACAAAACCTGTGTCAACAAAACAGGTTTATCCATTTGAGGAATTATCCATTACCCTTTTGCATTTTGAAAATTGGGTCAGAACTGGAATTAATGTGGGTCTGTTCAGCTTTAGCCCTTCTAGCTGCTAAGCCTTGCTGTCAAAATCCTGTTTATCATCAAGGCTTAGAAATAGACATAGAAGCTACCAGATCCTGTAACTCCACTCCTTTATGAATGCCGCTTACAAACTTGGTGCATTTAGCACGGAGTTTTGGTAGTTAGATTTAAGGAAGGACACTTAGAATAAAGGTTAAAAAAAACTGCTTGAACAAATACGCTATTTAAAGCCCTAAGGATTGCCTTTCAAATTATTTTTTTTCAGGCAGGCACTTGAATGATGCAGTTTGTGGTATTAAGATAAAGATGTTACCTGATTTTGTTCCAGGGCTTAGATGTAGATTCTCTGGTCATTGAGCACATCCAGGTGAACAAAGCCCCCAAGATGCGGCGCAGGACTTACAGAGCTCATGGTCGGATCAACCCATACATGAGCTCTCCGTGCCACATTGAGATGATCCTTACTGAAAAAGAACAGATTGTTCCTAAACCAGAAGAGGAGGTTGCCCAGAAGAAAAAGGTCAGTTACTTAGTCTCTGCTCTGTTTATTTGGTATGTTAGATTTGTGGTTGCTGTGATGACTAACTTAGGACACCTTTGGAATAACCATGAAAGAAGACTATTCTGAGCAACCAGCAACCTCTTCTAACCATTTTATTTTGGCTTTCATGGGTCTCATTAGTTTCTTGATTAACAGTGAATAGTAACTTTGTATTGTTCAGTATGTTAAAACCATGTGATTATCTGCTTCTGTCCCCACCTAGATGTCCATAGCCAGTTCAAATGCAACATGTCCAAAACTGGGCTCTCCTCCCTGCCCCCCAATAAGCTTGTTTTCAGTATATGATTACATTTAGATGTTTAAGCCTGAAACCTGGGAGTGATTCTTCACACCTAATGGTGTGATCCACCTAATGGATTTATCTTCTGTTGAT
Source organism: Phocoena phocoena (assembly GCF_963924675.1). NCBI lineage: Eukaryota > Metazoa > Chordata > Mammalia > Artiodactyla > Phocoenidae > Phocoena > Phocoena phocoena. The sequence continues at coordinate 24,545,654 of NC_089231.1, forward strand.
TTTATCGTTAAATATTATCCTCCATCCTTGCTGCCACTTAGTTCTTACCAGCTGGGCACCCTGGCTGCCGTCTTGGTTATCTCCTGCTTACTACTGTGATGTCCTCCTGGCTGCCCTTCTCCCCGTACCACTTCTCTACGCCAAAGGACTCTTCATGTTTTTCCCTTTATGTTGAAATTTCCGATCACTCTTTCATTGAGATACAATCTTCTGGAATCTTAATAGTGCTTTTTTCTTTTCCCCAGATATCCCAGAAGAAATTGAAGAAACAAAAACTTATGGCCCGGGAATAAATGCTGCAAAAAATAAATGCAAATAAAAGTAAAAGCAGAGTGTTGGTTGTCTTAATTAGTAAATCTATTTCAAGTGTCATCACAAAATGGATCAAATGAGTTTTCATAAAACATGCTGTTTTGCATCTTTTGGTGCTTGCGTAAAATGGAATTAGAACATGGGGAAATTTGGGGATCTCTTTTCCACCCACTTTATTGAGATTTAACACACTCTACAGTCTTCAGTAGCATTTAGTATATTCATTTATGCATCCGTCAGCACAGTGAATTTTAGAGTTTTTCATGATCCCAAAGAGGAACCTTGGTAGTGGTTGGCTGTCACCTCCCCCCAATCCAGTGCTGGGTGACTACTTGCCTATTTCTGACTGTAGATTTGCCTATTCTGGACAATTCATATAAATGAAATCACAGTGTGACCTTCCTCACTGGCTTTGACTTAGCATGATTTTTTCAGGGTTGTAGCACGTACCTGTGGTTCATCATCATTTGGGGCTTTTAGCTACTGTTAGCGTTGCTGTGAACTATAAAAGTTCCTGTGTGGGCCTATTATCCTTTCACTGGGATGTATACCAAGAGTGGAATTCCAGGGTCATATGGTAATTTTAATGAACATTGGAGGAACTGCAGGACTCCTAAAGCAGTGCCGTTTACAGTGCGACCAGCAGTGGTTCGAATTTCTTCATCGCTTAGATTTCGCTGATAATAGCTGTCCTAGTGGGAGGAAAGTTGTATACCCATTTCTTGTAAAAATACCCGCTCAAAGCTGAGGATGTTAATTTCCCCTGCTCTTGAATTTAAGACCCTTGTAGGAGGGTGAGTAGCTTAGCCTCAGCTGCGTTCGAAAACATCCTAGCCATCACCGCAAGCTTCCCTGTTGGTGGTGAGTCACCGGTACAGGCGCTTATCCTCTCCTGGGTCCGCGTCGTAGATCTTGTTCCAGTGACGGCAACTGGGGAGCACAGCGCTTCCGCCTCGCCCGCAAGCTCTAAGCTGATTGCCGGGGCTGCGCCGGAAGCCGCCGCCGTCCCCGCAGGGCGTCACCGTTACGTCGTGTGCGTCATCAGGCTGACGCAGGCGTGCCTTTGTCGGTCCCTCTTGCGGTGCCCATTGGGTTGGCTGCGGTTTGTCACCCCGCGAGCCTCCCTCCGGAAGCCTGGACACCGTCACTGGGGCTTGGTGGCCGCGGGTGAGCGGGGCTGGGTGGGTCCGGGCTGCGGCCGGGGCTTCGCGGTTCTCCTGCCCTCAAGGTACACCAGCGCCCCTGCCCTGTGCCTACCCCTGCGTCGGTCTCCACCCCTAACTTCCTCCGTCCGCCTCTCTTTGCTTCAGGATCCGCTCTCTGGCCTGAATTGTCGGTATCACTTTTTATCGTCGTCGCCACCATTCGCTCGTACTCTCCCCTGTCTTTCAGTCCTTGCCTTTGACTTAGCCTCTCCCGGTCTCTTTTGTCTCCAGTGAAGTGATCCGCCGACTGGTCACTTAGAGGAAGTGGCGTACCCCCGCCACAGCTGCTCTTGTTCTCATAGAGCCTCCGCCTTTTTCTGTTCCGTTGTATTGGACTAAGTCGAATGCAAGAAATTCCTCTCCTCCACGTTTCAATCCATCTTTCTCGCTGTGTTGTATATTCGAGAATTGGCTTGGAGAGAGTAAATAAAATCATGATTTTATCAATTTATCATAGTCACCTTCTAGACCTTTCTAAGCCATAATTATAACAAAAGTAATTAGTACTAATTGTTCTTGAGAATTCATTTAAAGCGCAATTTCAAGTAGGTAAAAACCTGAATCTTTATGATGGAGGGATTGCCTGTCATCGTATTAGCTTGGTGCTCGGTAGCATTGCCAGTTGTTTTAAAGGGTTTTAGTTGCATTTGAAAGTTTGGTAGAAAGGGGAATAACATGATGATCGTGTTTGGGGGAGAGAAAATGCAAGAGCACTGAGCTAGGAAACCAGAATTTGGAATTCTGGTTTTAGCCAGTTCTAGTTACTTGATACCTGCAGTGTGGACTTTGGACAGGTTACAACTTTTGGATGTGTTTGGTATTTGTTTTGTTTTTCTTATGGTAGCGACATTTACGTAGTACTTAATATATGCAGACACTGTTCTGAGCTTTGTATTCCTACTAATGTATCTCATCCACACTACATCCCTGTGAGATCGGTACTATTATTGTCCTCTTTTTACGCATGGGAGAATTAAGGCACCGTCTGGTTAAATAATTTGCCCAGGAACGCTATCTAGAAAATGGTGAAAGCAGGGCTCAAATCCAGGCGGCTGCCAGCCATCCTGTTTGATTATCATGCTATGGTACCTAAACCAGTAAGAAGTCTTTTCAGATCAGATTCTAAATGTCTAGTAGCCAAAAATTATGATTTCTTGAAAAATGCTGAAAAAGACTCTTGCTCGTTTGGCTTATTTTGATTGATTCTTTAAAATTTTGGAACAAAATATTTTGGCAAATTCTAAAATTATTTTAATTTGTCTAGGGGACTGTTTTAAAGACTCCAGTTATGAATCCCTTATAAAAGAGTTGGTCATTCCCTGATACACATTTACATTTTTATTTGTTTACAGCTCTTGTAATTCATTTCAAAGCCACATTCAGATTGGATTATGTATACCACTCTTCACTTGTGTTGTGAATCATTTTAAATTGCCTGAGCGTAGCAGTACTTACTCATTTACCACTAAATACTACTTAGCTTACAATATTTTGAAAATAAGTTTAACATGCTGAATTATTAGCCTTATGCACTGTTCTGAAGTTTCTTAGTTTTTAAAGCCTTTGCTAAGGGATTAAAAATTCTTGTAAATTTAAGAGGTCTTCGGTTTAATTGTGTGTTATGGAAGTAGTATTGGCTCTTTTTCAAGAAATTGCTGGTCTTGAGAAATTCCAAGTTGACTTCTAATTATCAAGGAAATTTAGGTGTTAATTTTTGGAAATGGACAATTGACTTATACCAATAATACTAAATAAAACTTTTATTACTCAATACCCCTTTATTGCCATTAAAAAGAAAAAGCAAATCTGTCAAGGGAGAGTTGTTGGCTGGGAAAGGCCAGCCAGTATGCAGCCTAGAGGTCTTCCAAAGTGATATCTTAGTGAGTTCCATATTACAAGATTTGCCCTTAGCATTGTTCAGTCCCTGGAGATGATTAGGCCCTGGGAGTTAATTCACACTAAACTGGCGTATGTCAAAATTACCAAATTCCTTAATGTTTTTGTGCCTCCTTTTCTTTATCCGTAAATGGAAATGCCAGGGTACCCAACCTCACTGGGTGTTTTGAAGATTAAATGAGTTGATACATGTAAAGGGCTTAACTGCCTAGCACCCCGCAGATGATGGTGTCATTCCTTTATCATCAAATCTATGGTTGTGGAGCAGTGATTGGAGAGGTTTGGAGGCAGGCACCTCACTATTATTTTCAGGTCTACCACCTGTTATTCTTTTACCTTGTAGATAGCAGCATTTTTATTTAATAGACTTGCTTTAAGCTAATACCTGTAGTGTGATTTAAGTTTTTCCTTCAGTGTAGAAATAGTCTTTTCATATATCTTAATCTAGCTAAATTCCTTCAGTCATTACTCTATGATGATCTAATTTGTTCTTTCTTCTTGTTTATCAGCAGTTCAGGATCTCAAGCCTGGGACAATGGTGTGCATTCCCTGCATTGTCATTCCAGTTCTGCTCTGGGTCTACAAAAAGTTCCTGGAACCATATATATACCCTCTGATTTCCCCCTTTGTTAGTCGTGTGTGGCCTAGGAAAGCTATACAAGAATCCAATGATAAAAACAAAGGCAACATAGACTGTAAGGTAAGAACATTAAAATGCCTTGAATAAGGGGGCGTGGGGATGCAGGATGAAATACTTGGCTTTTGGAAAGGCAAGTTCTTCCAGCCAGAAGCTTCATTAATGTGTCTAAATTCCCTTCTTTTTTAAAATAGGGGTTTTGGATTTTTATTTGTAATTAACGTTTGCTTTAAACTAAGGTTCTAAACTAGTCCTCTGATTGATGCATTTGTTTCTTGCTTTATGGCCGAGATAATAACCAGTATTTCCTGAGTGGTAAGAGTAATGGTAAATAGTTAATAAATAACAAGAGATGGTTCTAAAATAAGCCAAGTTTCACTGACTGATACCTTTGATAAGAGATTTGATTGGTAGGATCATAGAGTTTTTTATTTTTAACAAAATGGAGTTATTTTTTTAAATGAGTATTTAGACAACTCTGTTGTCTTTAGTGTTGGTGATTGTTAAATACAACTTTCTGTTCAATTGCACAAATTTAGCCATCCTGCACATTTCTAGAAGTAGTTTTTTCATTCTGAAGTTATTGTCTGTTTTTAAAGAGAATATGTCTTAAAATGTATGTCTGTTTGTTGTAATAATATCTAAAGTGGTTTTTCATTTTAGGGTGCAGACATAAATGGATTACCAACAAGAGGACCAACAGAAATCTCGGATAAAAAGAAAGACTAATGTGATGGTCCCAAAGGATCTCATTGTTTTAAAAATGGATCTGATAGTATGAAGCACCTTCTTTGTACTTGTCTCTGATCTTTTTCCCTGAAACCAGAATTTGGGTTAGATAGTTTAGATATTTACCTGACACTAATCAGGAGATACCTGGTATTTGTATTTCACATGTAGCTAGTTATATTTAATGACCTCATTCCTGAGTTTCTTTTTCATTAAAGTAGCTTTCATTTCTTTTATTGCATTTTTAAAAATATGAATAAAGAAAAGGTTCGTGCCAGTAGACACTGTTACTAAATCAGTCCCTGAAAATCCTTGGGCCTCTAGCTTTTATTCAGGCTCTTCAAATTTGAGGAGTATAATTTTACTGTGAAAGAGTGCAGGGAGACTGTGCGGTGAAATGAAAGGTAGTTTTTGGAGATGATAATGACTTGAAACATAAAGATGGAATTACTGTCTCACTCAATGGAGCAGCTTATCTATGAGAGTAGTAATTACTGTTTATTGCTCTGAGGAAGATAGGAAAGACAGGGAAATGGGGTAACCTCTCTGAAAAATGGAACATTTTTTACGTAAATGGCTAATGTATATTATAAAATTCTAATTCTTGTCGCATTCCTTCTGTTCCTACAAATGTATTAAATATTCAGTTTAGCTTGTTGTTCTTTTTTCTTTTAAAATATAAATACTTAAAAGTAAGATTTTTTAACCACATCAGAAGTCAGGATTGTAATAATGTGATGGCATCCGGATAGTTATGGGGGCAGCGATATTTTTTTTCTTCTTTTTTTTTTAAGTTTAGATTGTATCAGTTATTTTGTTCCATAATAAGACACCAAAATTCATGTTTTTCAGCAACAGTGACGTGACTGCACAGTTATTTGCTGGTCTGGGCCTCTCCACATGATCTTTCATCCCCAGGCCTCTTCATTTTAGTGTAAGGATCTATAAATATTCAAAGACGATGAGACATATCTTCATAGAATATTTATTTTCACTGAAGCAAGGAGAAGTTAGAAAGGACTCCCTGCCTTGGGTCCCCAGGGAAGTCCTGGGTCCTAACTGAGGCTCTGTTAAGCTGTGTCTGGTCAAGTCATTGATCCACCTTGGACTTCCTTTGATATCAATGTGTTTCATCTTTTCTGCCCCAGCCTACCTGAGGGATAAGATAAATTCTCATTAGCAGCTAAATCCAGTTGATTAGTTTGTTTTTTAAGGTATTAAAAACTATATTATGAAAATAGCAGATGTTCATAGTAGAACAATGCAAGGGCAGGTTAAATGAAAAGTTAATGTTCTTTCTCTACTCTCACTCCTTTGTTCTAGCTCCACAGATGTAACCACTATTAGCTTTTTGTATAGCCTTCTAGCAACTTTCTTAAAATATATCATTTTTTAAAAATCAAATAAGGTCTATAATGTCCTTCCTCCCATAGTCCCCAAGGGCTTTACTCATTTAGCTGTTGATTTTGTTTAGGATTTATCTTCATATTTTAAGTGATACATGTATACTGCGGTTTTTGGAGCTATCAACTTTAAACATTATTGACTTCCTGCCATGGTTGAGATACAGCTGTTTTACACTGTAGTCCCTCTGCTTCTCCCACACATCCTCCAGATATGTTTTTGTAAATTTTGGTTAAGTCATTGATCAGTGTGTATATCATTATGCATACTCCAGATGTTTTCCATTTGCCCCTCCAAATCTCTGCTCCCTCACCCTACTCTCCTGCTCAAGAAAGCTGTATGGACTACATCAACAGGCTTCCTATGACCTCTGGGATCTGTTGGTTTGGCCAGTGGTATCTGCAGCAGGAGATGGGAGGGAGGGAAGGAAAGAGTGAGGTCAGGGTATTTATTCCCTTGGCTCCTTCCCTTCGAGGTCTCTTCAGGTCAGATGTGTTCCTCAGCCAGAAGTCACTGTACCTCATGGTGACCAACTCCATCCACATGACCCCTTTCAGTTTCCACTAATGCCTCCCTTTCCTTGTCTTTTTGGGCCTAGGGTTGATGGCATCTGTTACTACTGGCTTTGGGTCACTGCTTTATCTTGAGCGTACCGTCTGCTTCTTGCTGGACACTGATAGGATGAGCAGGTGACTACTGCTCACTGCATAGATTGTGCGTGTAGGGCGATTGAGTTTCCCTTCACCTAGAGCATCGCTTGCCTGCAGTCACTCATTACCTTTTTCTCCCCGTACACTTCCCCTATTGACTAGCTGTTGCCCAGGCCCGAGGCACAGTGGCAGTCCTTGGGACTTTTCTTCACCACTCCTGTGTTGGATCTCTTGTTCCCTGGATCCCATATCTTCCTCTGTTGGTTTACTCCTTCATTTTTCCTGTAGCATACCAGTTTTTCTAATTCAGTACTCTTAAAAAGTTGAGATGGATAATTTTGAAAAGTGATCCCCCAGATCACTCCAGTTCATTTAAGCCTACCTTCCTGAGAATCACCAGTCTTCTAAGGCCTTTTCTGCTTCTAGCAGTCTCCCACTAGAGCACTGGTTCCCAATCTTGTATTTTCACATACTAGTAAAAAAATATTTTTAAAAAAGTTGAGGGGGCTGCTACACCGTTACCAACTTTTTATTTTGCCAAGCGGGAATATATTAAAAGGCTGTGACTTATTATCACCATTATTTCATAAAAGAAGACATTTTGACACCAAAAGAGTGAAGAGGAACATGGGAATAAAGGATAATAGTAGCCCATTAGTGTGAATACGTTTATGAAAGATATATTCATTTTCGTGAGAAATTCACAATTTTCTCCATATTTTTCTTTTTTTTTTTTTTTTTGTCAAAAGCTTTTTCTGCATCTCTTGAGGTGATCATATGGTTTTTATTCTTCAATTTGTTAATATGGTATATCACATTGATTGTGTATATTGAAGAATCCTTGCATCCCTGGGATAAATCCCACTTGATCATGGTGTATGATCCTTTTAATGTGCTGTTGGATTCTGTTTGCTAGTATTTTGTTGAGGTTTTTTGCATCTATATTCATCAGTGATATTGCTCTTTAATTTTCTTTTTTTGTAGTATCTTTGGTTTTGGTGTCAGGGTGATGGTGGCCTCATAGAATGAGTTTGGGAGTGTTCCTTCCTCTGCAATTTTTTGGAAGAGTTTGAAAAGGATGGCTGTTAGCTCTTCTCTAAATGTTTGAAAGAATTCACCTGTGAAGCCGTGTGGTCCTGGACTTTTGTTTGTTGGGAGATTTTTTTTTTTTTTTTAATGCGTTACGCGGGCCTCTCACTGTCGTGGCCTCTCCCGTTGCGGAGGACAGGCTCCGGACGCACAGGCTCAGCGGCCATGGCTCACGGGCCCAGCCGCTCCGCGGCATGTGGGATCTTCCCAGACCAGGGCACGAACCCGTGTCCCCTGCATCGGCAGGCGGACTCTCAACCACTGCGCCACCAGGGAAGCCCTGTTGGGAGATTTTTAATCACAGTTTCAATTTCATTGCTTGTGATTGGTCTGTTCATATTTTATATTTCTTCCTGGTTCAGTCTTGGAAGTTATACCTTTCTAAGAATTTGTCCATTTCTTCCAGGTTATCCATTTTATTGGCATAGAGTTGCTTATAGTAGTCTCTTAGGATGCTTTGTATTTCTGCGGTGTCTGTTGTAACTTCTCCTTTTTCATTTCTAGTTTTATTGATTTGAGTCCTCTCCCTCTTTTTCTTGATGAGTCTGGCTAATGGTTTATCAATTTTGTTTACCTTCTCAAAGAACCAGCTTTTAGTTTTATTGATCTTTGCTATTGTTTTCTTTGTTTCTATTTCATTTATTTTTGCTCTGATCTTTATGACTTCTTTCCTTCTGCTAACTTTGGGTTTTGTTTGTTCTTCTTTCTCTAGTTTATTTAGGTGTAAGGTTAGATTGTTTATTTGAGATGTTTCTTGTGTCTTGAGGTAGGCTTGTATAGCTATAAACCTCCCTCTTAGAACTGCTTTTGCTGCATCCCATAGGTTTTGGATCATCGTGTTTTCATTGTCATTTGTCTGTAGGTATTTTTTGATTTCCTCTTTGATTTCTTCAGTGATCTCTTGGTTATTTAGTAACGTATTGTTCAGCCTCCATGTGATTGTGTTTTTTATATTTTTCTCCCTGTAATTCACTTCTAGTCTCATAGCGTTGTGGTCAGAAAAGATGCTTGATATGATTTCAATTTTCTTAAATTTACTGAGGCTTGATTTGTGACCCAAGATGTGATCTATCCTGGAGAATGCCATGCGCACTTGAGAAGAAAGTGTAATCTGCTGTTTTTGGATGGAATGTCCTATAAATATCACTTTATTGGGTCTCTTGTGTCATTTAAAGCTTCTGTTTCCTTATTTATTTTCATTTTGGATGATTTGTCCATTGGTGTAAGTGAGGTGTTAAAGTCCCCCACTATTGTGTTACTGTCCATTTCCTCTTTTATAGCTGTTAGCAGTTGCCTTATGTATTGAGGTGCTCCTATGTTGGGTGCATATATATTTATAATTGTTATATCTTCTTCTTGAATTGATCCCTTGATCATTATGTAGTGTCCTTCCTTGTCTCTTGTAACATTCTTTATTTTAAAGTCTGTTTGATATGAGTATTGCTACTCCAGCTTTCTTTTGATTTCCATTTGCATGGAATATCTTTTTCTATCCCCTTACTTCCAGTCTGAATGTGTCCCTAGGTCTAAAGTGGGTCTCTTGTAGACAGCATATAGATGGGTCTTGTTTTTGTATCCATTCAGCAAGCCTGTGTGTTTTGGTTGGAGCATTCAATCCATTCACATTTAAGGTAATTATGTATAGGTATGTTCCTATGACCATTTTCTTAATTGTTTTGGGTTTGTTTTTGTAGGTCCTTTTCTTCTCTTGTGTTTCCCACTTAGAGAAGTTCCTTTAGCATTTGTTGTAGAGCTGGTTTGGTGGTGCTGAATTCTCTTAGCTTTTACTTGTCTGTAAAGCTTTTGATTTCTCCATCGAATCTGAATGAGATCCTTGCCGGGTAGAGTCATCTTGGTTGTAGGTTCTTCTCCTTCATCACTTTAAGTATAGCATGCCACTCCCTTCTGGCTTGTAGAGTTTCTGCTGAGAAATCAACTGTTAACCTTATGGGAGTTCCCTTGTATGCTATTTGTCGTTTTTCCCTTGCCGCTTTTAATAATTTTTCTTTGTCTTTAATTTTTGCTGATTTGATTACTATGTGTGTTTCTCCTTGGGTTTATCCTGTATGGGACTCTCTCTGCTTCCTGGACTTGGGTGGCTCTTCCCTTTCCCATGTTAGGGAAGTTTTCGACTATAATCTCTTCAGATATTTTCTCGGGTCCTTTCTCTCTCTCTTCTCCTGGGATCCCTATAATGTGAATGTTGTTGTGTTTAATGTGGTCCCAGAGGTCTCTTTGGCTGTCTTCGTTTCTTTTCATTCTTTTTTCTTTATTCTGTTCTGCAGCAGTGAATTCCACCATTCTGTCTTCCAGGTCACTTATCCGTTCTTCTGCCTCAGTTATTCTGCTATTGATTCCTTCTAGTGTAGTTTTCATTTCAGTTATTGTATTGTTCATCTCTGTTTGTTCTTTAATTCTTCTAGGTCTTTGTTAAACATTTCTTGCATCTTCTCGATCTTTGCCTCCATTCTTTTTCTGAGGTCCTGGATCATCTTCACTATCATTATTCTGAATTCTTTTTCTGGAACGTTGCCTATCTCCACTTCATTTAGTTGTTTTTCTGGGGTTTTATCTTGTTCCTTCATCTGGTACATAGCCCTCTGCCTTTTCATCTTGTCTCTCTTTCTGTGAATGTGGTTTTTGTTCCACAGGCTGCAGGATTATAGTTCTTGCTTCTCCATATTTTTCTTTTTATGGTTGGTGAAAGCTTTTTTTTAAAATATATTTATTTATTTTCTTTTGGCTGCATTGGGTCTTCTTTGCTGTGCGTCGAGCTTTCTCTGGTTGTGGTGAGTGGGGCCTACTCTTCGTTGCAGTGCGTGGGCTTCAATAGTTGTGGCACATGGGCTCAGTAGTTGTGACTCACGGGCTTAGTTGCTCTGCGGCATGTGGGATCTTCCCGGATCCAGGATCAAACCCGTGTCACCTGCACTGGCAGGCGGATTCTTAACCACTGTGGAAGCCTGGTTGGTGAAAGCTTATCACCTATCCTTGGTCTGGACTTGGTAGCCACTGTTCTATACCACACAACTATTCTCTTGCCCCCAACCCCAAAAATCAATTCTGACGTGTCAATCTATATTATATATATGTTAAGTGTAGAGTCTAGGATTCCAAAGCTGTACTCTTAAATTGTCTTAAAATATTGATCCCCTACAGAGCCATCACAGCTGCTGATACCTTGTAAGACCTTAGTGGGAATAATTGGGAAGAAATGGAGAGGAAGAGTGTGGACTAATCAGTGTGGACTTGTTTTCAGTGTTTGATTTTGATCACCTTAACATGACTTTTTAACTTAACTAGTTTTCAGTAGCTTATTTTGCCCTACTTAACTTTAATTGCATTTCCTGTCTCTGTGAGACGGGCTCTTTTTCTCAGTTCTCTGAGGCTCACCTGAAAGACTTGGGTTTTGTCTCATCTTTTTTATTACTAAGTGGCCTTCCTAGGAGACAGGTGAGTCAGCACTTCCCCAAAATGACCACGTCTGATGTTTAGATCTACTCAACAGACTGATGGGATTGAAAAGAACTTTTACCCACTGATCCTAAGCCTCTTGAACTCTCAAAAGCTAAATGTCCTAGGTTCACTCATAATCAAAAGGAAAAAGACGAGGGAAGTTCCCTTGTGGTTTCCTCTCCATATAGCTACTGGCTAGTTCTATCTGCAAAGCCATATTCATTAATATGGTAACAGTTCCTTAAGAAAGAAACGAAGTCTGTGGATAGATGTATTTAAATGAAGTCAGAGGTTAAATTGAGAAGGTGTGACTGTGAAGGGCAGTGTGTGGTGGAGTAGTTGCAGAGTATACTTAAAAACTCTAAATGTTGAGCTGGTATGGACCTTCAGATACAACTAACCCCATCCTCTCATTTCTACTAAAATGGCTCAATGGCCAAAAAAAAAAAAAAAGTTAAAAGAGGTAGCCTAGATGCTGGAACAGGGCAGGTCTGCAGGACTGCCATGTACAGTTGTGCTATGTGCACTGCCCAGCTTCAGAGAGCACCATTCACACGGACAACAATGTAAATGATGCCCCTAGATCTACACATTGCACATCCACAATCCTGCTCAGAGGTCCTGCTCCTGACATGTAAATCAGCAGATGAAGTTTCACACTTCCTTGGTGTATTCATTTTCTATTGTTGCATAAAAAATTACCACAAACTTAGTGGCTTAAAACAACACAAATTTATTATCCCACATTTTCTGTAGGTCAGCCATCCGGGTATGACATGGCTGGATTCTCCACTCAGGGTTTCACCAGGCTGAAACTAGGACGTTGAGGTTCTTTTCTGGGCTTCCAAGTTCACCGGTTGCCAGCAGAATTCATTCCCTTATGGCTGTAGGACTGAGGTTCCTACTTTCCTCTAGTCAGCCAGGGACTGCACTTAGCTCCTAGAGGCTAACTGTGGTTCCCGGGCATCTGGCCCCTACAGGCAGCTCACAACATGGATGTTCACTTTCTTCCAGGGCAGGCAGAGCACCTCTTTGACTTCTAAACTTCTGGGACCCGCAGAGAAAATTCTCTGCTTTTAAAGGGCTCATGTGATTAAATCAGGTCCAAATAATTTCCCCAACTTAAGGTCAACTAATTTGGGATTAATTACATCTGCAAAATATCTTTACAGCAGCACCTAGTTTAGTATTTGTTGTTTGGGAGAAGGTGTGCGTACATCAGGGGCCGGGAAGCTGGGGGACCATCTGAGAAGTCTGCCTGCTGCACTTAGCCTCTTTCTTGACTGATGATTCTAGTCCTTCTATTCCTAGAATCCACTTTGGATTTAAATCTCATGGTCTCCACCTATCAGTGTCCCCAGGATACACTGATTTTAAACTCTTCGGCATTTATAATTGTGAAATTTAAAGAGCTACTCAGCATAGTCTCATCTAATTTGATGATCAGAAATCATTTCAGAAGAGGGGAAGAGGAAGGCAGTTAGTGTATTTTACAGAAGAAGAAAGGCTCATAAACATGGAGACACATGTTTCAGCAGGGAAATGCAAATTAAAACCACAATGAAACAACATAGGAATGGTTAAACATCAAGAGTTGGGAGGATGAAGAACAGAAAGTGTTTGTGTATACTGCTGGTGGGAGTGTCAACTGGTACAACTGCTTTGGAAAACAACGTGGCATTCTCCAGTAAAGTAGAGCATGCACTTACACTATGCCATTCCATTCCTAGAGTCTAGATACCAGAGAAAACCCTGTATGTGTGTGCCAGGAGATGTACAAGAATATCCTTAGAAGTGTTGCTTATGTAACAGCGCAAACAAAACAAAAAACCCACAGAAGTTCATGTAAAGTAGGAAGAATAAATTGGTATATGAAAACCTTGTTATAATGCTTTAAGGAGAGTTCAAAGAATTCCATTATGTAAGCTTTGGGGTAATATCATTTTGGGTTAATGAAATAATGGGGGAAAGCTTTTTTAGCTCACCTGATCAAGGGATCCAAAAGCCAGTCAGCAATTATATTATGTCTAAATTCACAAAATATGTGTATACTGGAATACTACGTAGCAGTGAAAAACGAAAGAACCCACAAGTAATTACGTTGCATGATGTATGAAGAGTGGTTACTTCTGGGGGATTGGAAAGAAGAACAAGAGAGCTTTCTAGGGTGCTGGAAATGTTGTCTATCTCCCTGTGATTGGTGGTTATACAGATATATATTGAGAAGATATACATAAGAGAAGATTTAGATACAAGCTTAACATTTGTCAGTTTACTATAGGCAAGTCAATAAAAAAGTAAACATAAAAGTGAATTCTTCGATGTATGCATCCACATGGGTGAATCTCGAAAAAAAATTTGAGAGAAAAAAAAGCCACAAAATAATATATGCTGAATGATTTTTATATAATTCAAAACTAGGCAAAATAAACAGTATTACCAAAGTGGTAAAACAATTTCTAACAATCTAGAGAATAATTAGCATAGAAGTTAGGATGGTGGTTACCTCAGGGGAGAGAGATGCAGTTAAGGAGAAGCAGAGAGGGCTTTCTGGGATATTGCTGCTGTGAATGAAAAATGTTGCCTGCCACATCAGTAAACAAGGGATGCTGCAGCCATCAAGCCATCGCATTACACCAGCAACCCCCCCCCCAACACTGAGCCCTAAAGGAACTCGGGGTGGAGACAGGATGCCTGCCACCAAGCCCTCAGCCACTGCAACCACACCCCAATGGTGCACTCTGAGGAGACTCAGGATGGAAAACACAGGATACTGGGTTTAGTACTGATCTTATTGTCAAAAAGTTCTTATATGGAGTGGAAACCTGCAACCTGTAACTTCAGATCTGTGGTCCTAATTTGGTTCCCTGGCACACACAAAATAAGTGGTCATGCCCCCTGCTCCATATTTATCTCAAGTCTTCTCTTTAGCTAGCTGTGCATCCTCAGTTCTGTCAGCCGTTCCACATCGAACATGAGACCTCTCACCATCCTGATTGCCCTTAATCTAGTTCTGGTTAATGTACAGTACATCCCTGTTAGGAGGGGCACCCAGAAGCTGGCAACTACATGTGAGTTGAGTACCATCTGGATTATGCAGGTGAATTAACATTTACAGAAAAAGGCACACTACATGCATTACTTAATTTAACTCTCACAGCAACTGTGAGATATGAGTGGGGTATTACTGTCTCCAGGAATAGAAAACTAGTCTCACAGAGGTTAAGTAGCTGCTATGGGGTGCACGTTTGTGTTCCCCCTAAATTTATATATTGAAACCCTAACCCCAATGGGACAGTATTAGGAGGTGGGCCTTTTGGAGGTAATTAGGTTTAGGTAAGGTCATGAGGGTGGATCCCCCAGGACAGGATTAGTGTCTTTTTTTCTTTTTCTTTTGGCCTCACCGTGCAGCATGTGGGATCTTTGTTTCCTAACCAGGGATCAAACCCGTGCCCCCCTGCAGTGGAAACACAGAGTCTTAACCACTAGACCACCAGGGAAGTCCCAGGACTGGTGTCTTTACTAGGAGAGAAAGAGACTAGACCTCTCTTTCTCCACCATGTGAGGCTACAGTGACGAGAGCCATTGACAAACCAGGAAGAGTGTTCTCACCAGATACCAGATCTGCCAGTGCCTTAATCAACAGAGGTTGGACTTCCCAACCTCCAGAATTGTGAGGAATAAATGTCTGTTGTTTAAGCTATGCAGTGTATGGTATTGAGTTATAGGAGCTAACTAAGAACAGACTAGGATAGTCTCTTTCTCAAATCATTCAGCTCACAATTATGGAACCGGAATTCAAAGTCAAGTCTGACTCCAAAGTCTGCTCTTTCTCAGAAAAGTTGGAAACAGCACTGTTTGTGGACAGGCTTGAAACAATAATCTAGAGATAGTTTTGATCCTGCTTGTGGAGAGGCCTCTAATAGGCACAGGTCCTTTTTGGCCCTTTAGGTTCTAAGAAGAGTCAGCACCCTGTAGATGAAGACTTATTCACACATGAAGTCTGTATTCAACTTGCAACAGAGAAAAGCTGCATGCCAGACATTGTAAACCAGCAGTTATAAAAAAACTCGACTTAGGAGGTTTAGAAAGACACCTGGTCTACCCATTTGGCTCCAATTTATGCCCTGACCCTTCTTTTCCTCCTGTTTTGTTGGTTTCTTTCTTTTCTTTTCTTTTCTTTTCTTCTTTTGGCTGCACCATGCAGCTTGCGGGATCTTAGTTCCCTGATCAGGGATTGAACCTGGGCCCACAGCAGTGAAAGCACCAAGTCCTAACCACTGTACCGCCAGGGAATTCCCTCCTCCTATTTTTAATGTTCCAATTTTTGTATTTCATGTGTTTTCAAGTCATTTTAAATATTTGGGGAAAGAAGAGTATAAACGAACTAACAAACGAATAATTAGCTCCAGCTCTTTCCCTTTTACTACATCATATCTGAACTGAGCTTTCCGGAACACAAGCAAGCTCGTTTAGCAGCCTGCCCTACTTATTGAACTTACAGTTATCTAATACCTTCTAGGATCCCTTTAATTTGAACCATAACTCACCCATTTTAAAAAAAATTTTCAGTCTACAGCATTTAAAAATCTTTAATCATACTTTTTTTGAATAGGTGATATGTTTACGAGGTACAAAATTCACAAGGTACAAGAGTGCATACAGAGAAAGATTTCGTCCTCCCACCCTGGTTCCCAAGAACCCAATTGCCCTCCTAAGAGGTAGTCAGATTTACCAATTTCTTCTTTATCCTTCCAGAGTTATTCTCTGAAGGCATAAGCAAATACACACATATGTATGTATTTACTTTCTCTTTTTTTAGACAAAAGTAACATACAATATGCTCTGCTTGGTTTTCTTTTTTCAATTAAAAGTATATCTTAGGACTTCCCTGGTGGCTCAGTGGTTAAGAATCCGCCTACCAATGCAGGGGACACGGGTTCAATCCCTGGTCCGGAAAGATCCCACATGCCGTGGAGCAACTAAGCTCGTGTGCCACAACTACTGAGCCTGTGTGCCACAACTACTGAGCCTGTGTGCTGCAACTATTGAAGCCCAAGCACCTACAGCCCATGCTCCACAACAAGAGAAGCCACCACAATGAGAAGCTCGCGTGCCACAGCAAAGAGTAGAGCCCACTCACCGCAACTAGAGAGAGCCCACGAACAGCAAGAGACTCAATGCAGCCAAAAAAAAAAAAAAAAGTATATCTTAGAAAGAATAAGTGTATCTTGGGACTTCCCTGGCGGTCCAGTGGTTAAGACTCTGTGCTTCCAATGCAGGGGACACGGGTTTGATCCCTGGTCGGGAATTAAGATCCCACATGCTGCACCGTGTGGCCAAAAAATGAAAGAAAAAAAAAGAATAAGTGTATCTTGAAGATCAATGGATATTAGGTTGTTTTCTGTCTTTCAACATTACCAAAAATACTGTATCAAAATACAGGAAGGAAAAATGGGCAAAATTGAAAGGAGAAATAGTTTACAATAATAGTTGGAGACTTTAATACACCTCTCTCAATAATAGAACCATCAGACAGAAGGTAAGTAGAGAGAGGACTTGAACAACACAGTAAGCCAACTGGCTCCAACAGACACATGCAGAAAACTTTACTCAACAACAGCAGAGTATACATTCTTCTCAAGTATACATAGGTCATTCTCAAAAATAGAGCATATGTTAAGCCACAGATTAAGTCTCAAAAGATTTAAATGATAGATATCATATAAAGTGTCCTCTCTGACTACAATAGAAGTTAGAAATCAGTAGAAGAAGGAAAACTGGAAAATTCACAGATTTGTGGAAATTAAACAATAGATTCTTAAACAACCCAGTGGATCAAAGAAGAAATCACAAAGGAAATTAGGAAATAGCTTGAGACAAATGAAAATAAAAACACAAAATAGCAAAACATGGATTCAACTATACTTCAATAAAAAATAAATTAAAAAAAACTTACAGGACCCAGTGAAAGCAGTGCTAAAGGGGAAATTTATAGCTATAAATGTTTACATTAAAAAAGAAGAAAGATCTCAAATTAACAACTTAACTTTACAACTTAAGAAACTAAGGGAAAAAAAAAAAAAGAACAAACTAAACCCAAAACTAGCAGAGGGAAGGAAATAGTTAAGATTAAAGCAGAGATAAATGAGATAGAGTAGGAAAATGATAGAGAAAATCAACAAAACCAAAAGATGATTTTTTGAAAAGATCAACAAAATTGACAAATCTTTAGCCAGACTGACTAAGAAAACGAGAGAGAAGAGTCAAATTACTAAAATCATAAATGAAAGTGGGGACATTACAACCTATGCTACAGAAATAAAAAAGATTATAAGAGAGTACTGTGAACAATTGTACACCAACAAAATGAATATCCTAGATGAAGTGGACAAATTCTTAGAAACACAAGACCTACAAAGACTGAATCATGAAGGGATAGATATCCTGAATAGACCTGTAACTAGTAAAGAGATTGAATCAGGAATCAAAGATCTCCCAACAAAGAAAAGCCCTGGACCTAATGGCTGCTTTACAGGTAAATTCTAGGGACTTCCCTGGTGGTCCAGTGGTTAAGACTCCACACTTCCAACGCAGGGGACACGAGTTCGATCCCTGGTCAGGGAACTAAGATCCCACATGCCACACTGCCAAAAAAAAAGAGGGAGAGAGACCTGAAACCTACAGATCAGTATCTCTAATGTATATAGATTCAAAAATTCTCAACAAAATACTAGCAAACCAAATTCAACAGTATATTAAAAGGACCAAGTGGGCTTTATTCCTGGAATGAAAGAATGGTTCAGCGTACAGAAATTGCTCGATGTAATATACCACATTAACAGAATGAAGGGGAAAAAACTCCACGTGATCATCTCAATCGATGCAGAGAAAGCATTTGACAAAATTTAATACCTTTTCATGATAAAACACTCAACAAACCAGAAATAGAAGGAAACTACCTTAACATAATACTATTCAGCCTTAAAAAGAAAAGAAATTCTGATATGTGCTGTAACATGGATGACCCTTGAGGATATCAAGCTAAGTGAAAAAACCAGTCACCAAAAAGGCAAGTACTCTATGTTTATAAATGAGGTATCTAAAGTAGTCAGAGTCATAGAGACACAAAGTAGAATGGTGGTTGCATTGGTGGGGTTAGGGGCAGTGAGGAAAGGGGAGCTAGTGTTTAATGGGTGCAGAGTTTCAGTTGGGGAAGATGAAAAAGTTCTGGAGATAGACGGTGGGGACAGTTAAACAACAGTGTAAATATACTTAATACTACAAAAATGTACATTAAAAAACGGTTAAGATAGTAAATTTTGTTTGTATCTTACCACAATAAAAATGTTTTTTAAATTACCAAAAAAATTACTGTAGTAAATATCTTTGTATGTAAATTATTTCACTTGTGTGCTTTTTTTTTTTTTTTGGCCGCACTGCAGGGCATGCAGGATCTTAGGTCCCTGACTAGGGGATCAAACCTGTGTCCCCTGCAGTGGAAGCTCGGAGTCCTAGTCATTGGACTGCCAGGGAATTCCCTTGTGTGTGAACTCATATTTGTAAAATAGATTTCTAGAAGTGTATGTTGCAGTGTCAAAGGGTATGTGTTTTATAATTTTGAAAATATTGTCAAACTGTTGGTGATGCTGATGTACATGCTCTCCAGCAGTGTATGGGGCCTGGTCCCTACACCTTTGCCAACAGTGTCTCATCAAACTTTTTGATGTTCGCCAATCTGATTTGAGAAAATATTTCAGGGTAGCTTTCATTTGACTTTCTCCTGTTATGAGTTTTGGTGAGGTTTAAGAGCCATTAGTATTTGCTCTTTCTTTTTTTTTAAATTTATTTTTTGGCCACACCATGAGGCATGTCCCAGACCAGGGATTGAACTTGCGCCCCCTGCAGTAGAAGTGCGGAGTCTTAACCACTGGACTGCCAGGGAAGTCGCAAGTACTTCCTTTTCAATTAACTGTTTCTATGTTGGGCAGTGGTATTTTGAACCCAAATGCAGAAACTTAGAGTTCATTTAAATGTCATTCACCTCTTTTTTTGTTCACTATTGTAGTTAATTGAAAGAATTTTGAATTCTAATTTTCCTACCCAGGCAACTGGCTCTCTTTATATTTTTGCCAGTCTGTGGATCTGGTCTCTGGCCACAGTGCCTGATCTTCCAACTGGGATTTCCTGAATTCCAGGGACATCCGGAGACTCTTTTTGGCTGTAGGGTCTTAAAGTTCAATTCTAACCTATAGTCTCTCCTTCCACCATCACCTCTCTTTTACCATAAAAATTCAAGTTCACAACTAAATCACCATAAAACAACCATAAAAATCCATTCTCTTTGGACTTTCCTGTTTATGTTGTTTATATTAGAAGGTGAACTCTTGGAGGTCTGAGTAAACTAGGAGTATAACGTTCAGTAACTTAAAAAAAAACACAAACTGTTTTGTATTATATTTTCTCAGGGGTAAAATGGAGACAACAATACTTTACTCACAGCATTGTGAAAATTAGGTCCAATTATGTATATATTTTGATATATTACATATATACACTTGTATATGTTTGAATACATGCACATATATTAGTTTTGTATATATATTGGATATATTCATGGATGCAAACTGTACAAATGCATAAAAATTGAAAAATAAAAGTTACATTTCCAGCCCAGTTCTTCAGACTTTTAAATAAATTGGAATTATGTTTTACATATTGTTTGTTAAACTTAATTTCATTTAACAACCTGTTGTGAAGGACTTTCCAAGTCATTAAATAACTTTCTATATCCTCTTTTTAAAGGCACGGTATTCTGTTGGATGGATGTGCCATAATGCATTCAGCCAATCCCCTGTCATTGAACATTTAGTACTTTGGTGATATTTTTCAGTCAAATACACATTTTTGCATACGTGAGCAAAGTAGGGGAAGCAAGTGGTGGACTGCTTGGTGTATTAGTTTGCTAGAACAGCAGTAATATAGAAGCATAAATTGGGTGTCTTAAACAACAGAAATTTATTGTCTCACAGTTCAGGAGGCTAGAAGTCAGAGGTCAAGGTGTCTGCAGTGTTGCTTTCTTCTGAGGGCTGTGAGAGAGAATCTGTTACATGCCTCTCCCTTAGCGTCTGCCAGGGTTTACTGGCAATCTTTCGTGTTCCTTGGCTTGTAGATGCATAACTCTGATGTCTGCCCTCATCTTCACATGGCCTTCTCCCTGTATATGTCTGTTTGTAAATTTCCCTCTTTTATAAGGGCACGTGTCATGTTGGATTAGGACCCATTCTAATGACTTCATTTTAATTTGATCGCCTCTATAAAGACTGTATCTCCAAATAAGGTCACATTCTAAGGTACTGGGAGTTAGAACTTCACTATATGCATTTTTTTTTGATGGGGGAGAATAATTCAATCCATAATACCTGGTGAAATGGTTTATTATTTATTCAAAAAATGTTTACTACGTGCCTATGGGAGCCTTGGGCTATGCCAATAAACAAAAAATCCCTTCTTTAGGGAATTCACATTCCACTAGCAAGGAGACAAATAAACAGATGACTATACAATGTGTGGAGGGGTGATTAAAAGCCCTGTAGGAAGATGAAGGAGGGGAAAGGATGGAGAGTGCTGGAGTCTGGGGACAGGAGGTGAGGGTGGGGAGGTGTTGTTATTTTATGCAGGGTGAACAAGGAAAGGGTTGATAATATCATATTTGACCAGAGTCTTGGAGGAGATAAGGAGAAGTGGTCTAAGTTAATTATAATTTGTTTTACTTATTTAATTGTCTTCTTCCACCAGAATGTAAGCTCCTTGAAAGCAATAAATAATACAGCTGATCTATAACATGCCAGTGTCTAGATCCATGTGCGGCATTTACAGGGCACGCAATAAAATATTCACTACTAAAAATAGGGAAAAGAGTGGTCCAAGCAGAGGGAACAGTAGGTACCTAAGGCCCTGAGCTGGGAGCATGCTTGGAGCAGCTGCAAGGAGGCCATTCCAATTAGGTCTGACAGTGAAATAACCACAAGTGGAGATGAGATTATAGTAGTGGGATGGCTTTGGGATTGAGGCATATTGTAGGGCTTTGCAGGCCATTTTAATACCATTGGCTTTAATACTGAATGAAGTGAGAAGCCACTGGAAGTCTTTAAGCAGATGGGGGACATGGTCTGATTTATGGAGATGGAGGGAGGGAATTATGTTTAGAACCTCAGAGAAAATCAGAAACAATAATCTCATTCAGAGACTTGCAGTGTATTTCATTCTCTGGGTAAACCTAGTAAAATTTCCATTATTCCATAGCCAAGGCCATTTGATCGCATTGGGAACCATTTATTACTGAGGGGCCATGGTGGCATTTAGCACCTCTGGAATAACTTTTTGTTGATTTAGTTCAGTTCTATTTGTTTCTTGGTTTTAACCCTAAAGGAAATTTCAATTTTGCAGGTATAAATTTTATTATTAAGATGTTGAAAATACTGGCCCTGCTCTTCCAGAAAATGGTTAATTTTTCACCATTTATTTCTTGAAAAGCTGTTTCCTTGGGGCTGGATACCAGGTTGTGCTGACTGTTCTTGTTCTTCATGGCAATTTAACCCAGTTTTTAATTGTATAATGCCTGTTTCCTCTTCTAGACCTTCAGCTTCTTGAGGTCAGGCTCAGCCCTGAAGCACAGTGCACACAAAATTGCTAAGTAAATATTAGCGGAATAAGTGAATGAATGAACAAAATGGACATCCTAAATCAGAAGCACCAGTCCTTGTTTTAAGTACCTTGCTGGAAAGTCACTGAGTAGTGAGGAGGATGAGGTTACGCAGGACTGCAATTTCAGATACCAGACTGTTTCCAATGACTCACTTGACACTTCATTGCTTGAATGACTTTCCTATGGAACTCAACATGTTTCCAGATACAGCTGGTTTTTATAATAGTCTAACCAAAATGAGCTGGGAAGTGAAGTATAATTTTTTGTGCATTTTCTGGTTTACAGTTTCTTTCTAAGTAGCATGGATATTTGTACAGTCCCAGATTGGGAATGTGTTGGCAAGACAGGTAGCCATTTGGAAGTTTTGTTTTTAATTATACCTTTTTTTTTGTTTTTTTGGCTGCGTTGGGTCTTCGTTGCTGCGCATGGGCTTTCTCTAGTTGTGAGCGGGGGCTACTCTTCATTGCGGTGCGCAGGCTTCTCATTGCGGTGGCTTCTCTTACTGTGGAGCACAGGCTCTACGCGCGCGGGTTTCAGTAGTTGCAGCACGCAGGGTCAGTAGTTGTGGCACGCAGGCCCTAGAGTGCGCGTGCTTCAGTAGTTGCGGAGTGTGGGCTCAGTAGTTATAGCTCGTGGGCTCTAGAGCACAGGCTCAGTAGTTGTGGCGCATGGGCTTAGTTGCTCTGCGGCATGTGGGATCTTCCTGGACCAGGGCTCGAACCCGTATCCCCTGCATTGGCAGACAGATTCTTAACCACTGAGCCACGAGGGAGGTCCCTACACTTTTAAATTTTTGAATGTATTCATTTTCCATTACTACTACAAAAAATTACCACATATTTAGTGGCTTAAAACAACACAAATTTATTGTCTTATAGCCCTGTGGGTGAGAGTCTGACTCAGTCTCACTGAGCTAAAATGAGGGTATCAGCAAGACTGTTCCCTTCTGAAGGCTCTTGCAGATAATCTGTTTCCAAAGCCAGTAATGCCTGGTTCTCACATTGAATCACTTGATCTTCTGCTAGAGCCATATTTATGACTGATGTTTTCTGCCTCCCTCTCACTTTTTACTTTTGTTATTACATCGGGCCCACCCAGATAATTGGGGATAATCTCCCCATTTTAAGGTCATCTGATTAGTGACCTTAATGCCATCTGCAACCTTAATTCCCCTTTGCCATGTAAACTAATATATTCATAGGTCTTGGGGGATTAGGATGTGGACATCTTCAGGGTGGCCATTATTCGGCCTGCCAGAGGGAATAATTTTAAATTTACAGAAGAGTTGCAAGGTACAGACAGTTCCCGAATATCCTCCTCCTAGTTTCCTTAAATGTTAATCTTATATAACCATACACAATTGTCAAAACTAGGAAATTAACATTGGTACAATATCCTTAACTAAAGTCCAGACTTTATCTGGCTTTCATCAGTTTTCCCACTATTGCCTTTTGTGGTTCCAGGATCCAATCCAAGATACCCCATTGCATTTAGTGGGAGGGTGTTTATGGCCTTCTTGTTAGTGTTTCTGCAATAACCAGACACTGAAGTAGTCAAGTCAAAGTTGTCATGATACTTGTACAGGCAGTATTGAAAGTTGCTGACCAAGGGTAATACTTTTCACATTACATGTACAATAAGTAGTTTTCAAAGGACTGCTACTTCAACTAATGCATTACATATTGTTAAAACCATTCCTATTATTATTTTCTGATTTATGATGTTTTCTTAGCAACATTATGATATTTGCCTAGGAACACTGGTTT
Organism: Phocoena phocoena; assembly: GCF_963924675.1. Taxonomy (NCBI): domain Eukaryota; kingdom Metazoa; phylum Chordata; class Mammalia; order Artiodactyla; family Phocoenidae; genus Phocoena; species Phocoena phocoena. Next base: position 24,569,506 of record NC_089231.1, read on the forward strand.
CTAGTGAAACTTTTTATTTAAAGCCATGCAAAAAATACAAAAGGTAGGGAATATTAAATTTCACAAATAGGATTGCCTCAAGGTAGAATAAGTTGCTTCTTGGTCTATCAAGAAAGTTCTGAAGAGATGCTCACAGTTTTTGCTAGGTCACTTTGGGGTAGGTAGACTGTGTGATTTTTGTATAGGCAAAATTAAAAAGTACTTTGAGGTTGATTTGGTGCCTGACTCTCTTTTCGCTATAGTAATTTAAAAATAAAATTATACATGTAATTCATATTTATTGCAGAAAAATTAGAAAACATGTAGGAAAAAACTATTTTTAATCATGCATGGGGACTTCCCTAGTGGCACAGTGGTTAAGAATCCACCTGCCAGTGCAGGGGACAAGGGTTCGAGCCCTGGTCCAGGAAGATCTCACATGCCACAGAGCAACTAAGCCTGTGTGCCACAGCTACTGAGCCTGCGCTCTAGAGCCCGCGAGCCACAACTACTGAGCCCGCGTGCTGCAACTACTGAAGCCCGTGTGCCTGGAGCCTGTGCTCCGCAACAAGAGAAGCCACCAAAATGAGAAGCCTGCGCATTGCAACGAAGAGTGGCTCCGCTCACCACAGCTAGAGGAAGCCTGTGTGCAGCAACGGAGACCCAATGCAGCCAAATATAAATAAATAAATTTATTTTAAAAACATGCATGACCTCATTTCCCAAAGATAATAATTGCTAATATTCCTTTAGCCTTTTTCCCATTGGGCCATATATACATAAGTATTATAAATATAATTTATTTTTGAAAATGGGTAATACTGTACATACCATTTCCTCTCAATATATCATGAACACATATTCATAGCATTGTTTACAATGGCTGCATAGCCATAAACTATCTAATTTCAGAACATTTTTATCACCTCATTTTTAGCTAGGCTTCTCAGATATCTTGTGTTTTTGTATATTTTCCTGTAATTATTCTGCAAGTTCAGGGAACTTGTTGGCAATAAAAGTTGGAAAAGTATATGTAAGACCTCTTTGGTACTTTTCAGAGTGTATTGGCACATACTGTTCATATTAAGGAAATAACAGTGATATCTATCTCATAGCGTTATTTGAAGAAATAAAGTAACAGTGAATAGCACATAGAAAACAACCCATAATGTGAGTTATTATTACTGACGTCGTTAGTAGTCCTGTATGGTTAGTATCATCATGATCCCGTATATGTATTTTAGAGGATGAAACTGGCTGGAGAGGTGAAATAAGGACCCAAGGACGTCAATCTGGTAACCTCAGCTCATTTGACTTTAAATTCCATACTTTTGCCACTGCACCACATTGACACTCTTTCCTGTTGGACCTGTCCTTTCTGACAGTATTGCAGGCAATTCTAGATCTGCTATTCTGCCTCCATCAAACTTTATTTTCCTATTTCCCAATTCTTTAGAGTCCTACAAGGAACTGCCTGACTTTGGGGTGATTATTGTGCTGGAATGAACAGGAGCCTTAATGAAGTTAAGTTACCAGAACAAGTGCTGTAGGGTGAGCCAGGACTGCAGCACGTAGGTAAGAAGGTTTAGCAGCTTCTCAGTTTTGCCACGCGTCTTTGCGGTTGCCCTGGAAGCGCAGGCGAGTGGAGAAACGCTGAACGCCGGAAGCACTTCATTTCCCAGAAGTCCGCGCGCCGCGCGCCACGTGACCGCCGGCTAGAGCGCGCCGGGGCTTTCGGTACCCCGGGCGTTCTCCGTAGCTTCCCTCTTCTCTCCCCGCCCCTGGGCCTCCGCACTGATCCTGTCCGGGCGGGAGCCGAGCCGGAGTCGGAGCCGGAGCCGGAGCCTCAGAGACGTGGAAACATGGAGGCCTGAGCCGGTGTGCGCCAACCCGGCTGCGGCGGCGACCGCGGCTTGTTCTGTCCCCTCTGCCACCCGTTCGTCCGTCTGTGAGCTGGAAGCGGATCTCCCCGCCGGCTGAGACAGGTGGGCTGTGGCGCCGCCCCTGGCAGCGCGGCCCTGGGAGCCGGGCGGGGCCCCCGCCCCTTGTCAGAGCGTGTTTGGGGACACCCTCCCCTCCCCCGGGCAGAAGGGTCCCTTCTGCCAGCGGGGGACGGGGCCACGAGAGCTGCCCCCCACTTCCAGGATTCAGTGGCACTTAGAGCCGGGAAGTGAGGGGGTGTGCTAATCAAGAGAGTGAGAAGGGCCTCAGTCCGAGTCTGGTGTTGGGAGTTGGTCGTGGCGTGGGGGATACCAAAGAGCAAGTCGTTGCTTCGGAAGATGGGGTTGATGTGACAAGTGGGCGTGTGATGGGCAAGGTGAGCAATAATATTGATTGTTTTTTTGACATACAAATTTTTATTGAGATGTAATTGACATACCACAAAATTCACCCTTTAAAAGTACAATTAAAGTATAACGCGGTGGTTTTTTTGTTGTTTTTTTTAAACTCAGTGTTTTTTAAAAGCATTTTCACAGGGTTGTGCAACTGTCTGATTTAAGAACATCTTTATCACCCAAAAAAGAAAACTATACCCATTAGAAGTCACTCCTTATTCTCCACTCCCTGGCAACTAGCGATTGTGTTTTAACTGAAAGGCGAGAGGGTGGGAAGTTAGATCGGGTGTTTGTGAACAGTAGTGAGTTAATAAAGCTGATAGGATGAAAGTACTGAAATAGAAGGGATGGGATGATTGTAATAGGGCCAGCAAAGGGGTACACAGGATAGACTCGCTAGGGGGGCAGATTGAGCAGGATCCTTGAAAGCTGGAGGGAGAGATGTGTAGAGAGAAGGTGCTGAAAGATATGAAAACACCGGTGTGTGTGTGGAGGCGGTGGAGAGGAGTGCACCCTTTCAGATGGACCCTGGCTTTGGGATGATGAATTGAGGGCTCGAGAGAGGAACTGGAGGTGGAAGGGAAGGGGATCTATAGTAATAGGTGAATGGTTGCTGCTGAGCATGGAAGTTATGAATAATGTAGATTTCTTGAATGGTTATCCTGCTTTGTATTGTTTATCTTAGATAATTTTCTCTGCAACTCAGAGACAGACTGGGCAAGTATAACTATTCCCATTCTGCAGATGAAGAATCAACCTTTTAGCTGTTAGGTGACTTCCTGAAGCTCATTAGGTTAGTAAACAGGGCAGAATGAGTGGGAATGAAAGAATTGATGCACGTGGATTAAGTGGCAGAAAATTGAGATGGGTCAATGTTACAGGAAGGAGTTTCAACTATTAAACATATTAAGAAATCTATATTATTATAAGTAGGTCGAGGACTTTGTTTTTGTAACTTTTAAATTTGGAAAAGCTCAACCCGGGATAATGTAATATACCCCCACGTACCCATTACCCAGCTCTAACAATCAGTAACTCAGGCTAATTTAGTTTCATCTATGGCCCTGAATTCCTATTCCCAACTCCATTTCATTTGTAAATATTTGAGTATATGTCTCTGGAAGATTGAGTCACTCTCTTTTTAATATACCCACAATATGATTGTCACACCTAAAAAATTAATAATAAGCTCTTTATATCTAGAAGGACTTATTTTTTAAAATGTGGTATCCATTTGATACTGAAGAAGCAGTGCAAACATTTTGATGTTTGACTTCCTGAAAAATACAGTTTGTTTCCTGATTTTTCCAGTTAATCCTGTTGTCCTGACTGTTCCATTTTCTTGGTTAATATGGTTCATCCTTCTGCAGAATGCTTGAAGAATTGTCACTTTGGCTAGCTCTTTAATGGATGGAGTTTTGTGAGGGCAGGAGAAAAATAGAAGTGAAATATACCACAAAATGCACAAATAACTTATATCTCATACTGCTCTAAGTATTTGGGCAATTTGATTATGTTTCTCTCCAGATGATTTCACATATTGTTAGAAGTTTTTTAATGTGTGTGTATTAGTTTTCTATGACTACTGCAACAAATCACCACAAATTCAATGGCTTAAAACAATACAAACTTATTCTTTAAAAGTTCTGTATTTTAGAAGTCCGAAATGGGTCTCACTGGGCTAAAATCAGTGTGTCAAGCCTGTGTTCCTTTTGGGAAGTTTCCAGGGGAGAATCTGTTTCCTTGCCTCTTCCAGCTTTTAGGGGCCGCCACATTCCTTGGCTTGTGACCCCCTTCCTCCGTCTTCAAAACCAGCAGCATTGCATCTCTCTGGCTGTTCTGTAGTCCATCTGACCACAGCTGGGAAAGGTTCTCCACTTTTAAGGACCCATGTGATTAGATCAGGCACACCTGGGTAATTCAGGGTACTTTCCCTCAATTTAAGGTCCTTAACTTAATTACATCTGCAAAGTCCCTTTTGCTATGTAAAATAACCGAATCACAGGTTCCATAGATTAGGATGTGGACATCTTTGGGAATTGTTATTCTGCCTATCACAGTATGTTTTGGGATATTTTGTTGAGACTTAAGAAAATCAGTGATTTTGTTTGCTGCTGCAAATGCAGTGTGTCCTCTTTCACTTTGTAGTAATGGGAATAGTTAGTGCTGGAGAGAACTGTTCCATTTTCCTTTTAGTGACTGTAAACAAATATGTGGGAAATACCTGTGACATTCGTAGTATAGGCTTTGGTAAAATGAGACCTTTAAAAGTGATTAAATATAAAAACAATGTAATAACGTGTAAAGTTTTTCTGTATTTTGTTTCGGTCTTTTATTTCATATTCATGTTTTTTAAGTATTGTTTACTTGTAATCAGAGTGTATATAATGCTCAACTGCTACTTGAAGTCACAGGACACTCTGGCAATGACGGTTCCCTTGCCCAGAGTGAGAGGGCAGGGGCTCTGTGTCCCAGTGGGTGATGGAGGCACCTCCAGTTCAACAGGAAGACTCAAAGGGAGAAAAAATTTTCAGGAAGAATGAGCTACTGTGAGAGTTGGGCTTGAATTCCCATCTAGAATTTTCCGTATGTGACTCAGCTGGGCGAGGGCGAGTGCTGTGGGCCTGCAAAGCAGAGGGGCAAGATGGCTGTTACTGCTCTTCGTCTCCCAGGATGGGGGAGAAGACTCTGAATCTTAGAGGTGGATTTCAGGAAGTCCTGTAGTTGGTATCCTGCTTCCTGAGGGGGTTCCACTTTCCAGCTTAGCTCTCAAGGTCTTGACTGCCTTGGAGCGTGAAGGTCTGGTCTCTCTGATGGTGGTGTGTTTTAGCTTACGGCTTCCAGTAAACATAATGGGAATTGTTATATATCTGTGCCTATTTTTAAGCTTATTTTCCCTACTAAGGTTCTTAGTTGAGCTTAATGCTTTGAACTTCTTAAAAACTGCTTGCAGTTTTAAATTATACTCATGTTTGTCTATTTGTAGACAAAGCAATCTAATAGGGCTGAAAACAACTTTACAGATAGCTCTTATTTACTGAAAGCTGTTTTTTTTTTTTTTTTTTTTTATTAAGAAAGTTTGGTCAGTACTTTTTGATGTCTTCTCTAGTTTTTGTTACATTCTTTAAAAATGCAGACACCAGGTGAGGGGTCGGGGGTGGGTGAAATGGGTGAAGGCGGTCAAAAGGTGCAAACTTCCAGTTATAAAATAAATAAGTCCTGGAATGTAATGTGCAACGTGGTGACTGTAGTTAATAATACTGTATTATATGTTTGAAAGTTGCTAAGAGTAGATCTTAAATGTTCCCGTCACAGGAAAAAAAAATAACTGTGTGTGGCGCTGGATGTTAACTAGACTGATTGTGGCAATCATTTTGCAATACAGTATATACATATATTGAATCATTGTGTTGTACACCTGAAATTAATATGTTACATGTGAATTATATCTCAATTAAAAAATGCAGAAACCAAAAGTGGCTGTAACTCTCCAATAAGAATATTGGAAGAATTAACAACAGTTTTTTTGTATGTCAAATGACAGATAATAAGTTTTCTTTTTTAGATTGAGTCAATCACTGAATCTTTTTTTTTTAATATTTATTTATTTATTTATTTGACTGTGCCAGGTCTTAGTTGTGGCACTTGGGATCTTTGTTGTGGCATGTGGGATCTTTACTTGCGGCATGCAGGCTCTTAGTTGCGGCATGCATGTGGGATCTAGTTCCCCGACGAGGGATCGAACCCAGGTGCCTTGCATTGGGAGCATGGAGTCTTAACCACTGGACCACCAGGGAAGTCCTGAAGTCAATCACTGAATCTTGACAATTATTCCTTCAAAATACCTTTTGCAAACCCTCCACCTTACAATACTTTCAAAGCCTCCTGTGTCAGTTAAGATTAGGTTTGTCTTTGAGCAACATACCGTTGCTAGCTTGAACATGTTGTTAGTTTGTTTCTCATGTAAGAGAAGTCCAGAGGTAGACAATTCAGGGCTGGTATGGTGGCTCTGCTGTCATCAGGGACCCAGCCTCTTTTCTAGCTTCTTACTCTGTCATCTCTAGGATATGGCCCTTGATTTCTGGGTCCAGATAGTAATGTATGGCATGTAGTCAGATAAATGGTCTGGCACCCATAGGATAGTTCTGGACTAGACTTAGGTGTTTTGAAATCATCAGTGTATTGGGGAAGAGTTCACTGGTCTAGAAGGCTGAGGGATGTATGCAATTTTATAGTTACAGTGGGCAAAGTAGAAGACATGCCCTTTAGTAAGTCTCCCCATCAGGCATCAGCTTGCTTTCTGGCTTTTTTTGCTTCCCTCCCTACTCTAGCCATGTTGAGCTTTTTTCAGTTCCTTGAATGGACCCTGCCTGTTTTTCCTAATCCTAGGCCTACACACATGCTTTTCTCTTACTTTGAAAAGTTTCTTAACTCCACACCCAACCAGGCCAGTCCTTCAGGTCTTAGCTTTTTTTTAAATATTTATTTATTTGGTTGTGCCGGGTCTTAGTTGCAGCAGGCGGCCTCCTTAGTTGCAGCTCGCTGGCTCCTTAGTTGCAGTACGCAGGCTCCTTAGTTGCAGCACGCAGGCTCCTTAGTTGTGGCATGTGAACTCTTGGTTGCAGCATGCATGTGGGATCTAGTTCCCTGACCAGGGATCGAACCCGGGCCCCCTGCATTGGGAGCACGGAGTCTTACCCACTGCACCACCAGGGAAGTCCTAGGTCTTAGCTTTTATGGCATGACCTCTGGGAAGCTTTCACTGAGTCTTGAATAGTTGCCATATTATAATTTCATGTTGCTTTATTTGTGTCTCTTACTCAACTGTAAATAAATTCTATCCTTCACAGTTTTAACCCCGGCTCTTGGTATTGTGCTGGCCACATAGTGGGCACTCAGGAAATATTGACTGAGTCGTTGTGCTTACATAACCAGTGTGATGGAGCTTGGGTATTGCTAGTTTGTTTTTTCAGCCCTGTACTATTCTTTGATATTTGCACATTGAGTTGTATGAATCAATGATTGTGAAATAGTAAAGCACATTCTCTCCAATGTATTTAAAAGTTAATATTTCTACTTAAAGTAATACTTGCAAATTGTTAGAAAAGATAATAATTTATAATAATGTTATAGAAGATCAGCAGTACCCTGCCTTACCTGTCCTTTTTAGTCTGGTTCCCAGAGATAACTGCTTTTAACTGTGTTTATAAGTAATATGTCTAAATGGCTATTTTGTGATTTATCAATTTTAGGTAATACCTGTTGATGCCTGTTGTGGTAGATGAGCCTCTTCCTCCTTCTCCCCCTCTTCCAGCCCTTGTAGTATAGATACTTAAGAATTCTTGATTGATTCAGTGTTTACATTATCCTGACTGCATAAATGTCAGTGCTGAGCTGAGTTTACCTTGCTTCCCCACCCCCCTCCCTATTTGCTTTATTTTTCTGTGAACATATTACTGATTTTTACCAAATACTTTGGAAGACCTGTGGGGATTGGGACCCAGGAAGCCGATGCAAGATGTTACTCTGGCTACTGCTGTTGCCGTGACAGTGAATTGTTTTTCATCCTCTCCCAGAGGCTTCATTGTCTTTGTTAATGAAGGTAAAGTACAGTCTCACACCTTCACAGTTCCCGACTTGACAGTGTCTTAACTTAATGCTCCTCTGTTTTGTTCATGCTGTTTGGAACTCCTGTTACTAATCTATTAAGACCTTCTAAATGAATTTTTTTTTTAACAGTACACAAAATGGCTTTTATTTCACATCCACTCATCTTTCAAGTAATTACACAGCTTCTATATTATCACACAAGACTGCCTATTGAATTTTTAAATCAGTTTTTAGTAGTTTCAAGTATCTTTCCTTGTTCTTTTTCTTTTTTTTTTGCGGTACGCGGGCCTCTCACTGTTGTGGTCTCTCCCGTTGCGGAGCACAGGCTCCGGACGCGCAGGCTCAGCAGCCATGGCTCACAGGCCCAGCCGGACCGGGGCACGAACCCGTGTCCCCTGCATCGGCAGGCGGACTCTCAACCACTGCACCACCGGGGAAGCCCTCTTTTCTTGTTCTTTGATTATTTCCTTGACATCTTGTTCTTGGTTCATGGGAACAATGTGGTATAGTGGTTAAGAGCATGGTTTCTGCACCCAGACTGCCTTAGCCTGAAACCTGGTCTGTCACTTTCTAACTCTGTAGTCTTGGTCTTGGGCAAGTCGCTTAACCTTTCTTTGTCTCAGTTTATTCTTCTAGGCCAAGGGTTGGCAGACATTTTGTGTAAAGGGCCAGATCATAAGAATTGGGCTTTGTGGGCCCAGAGGCAAAATGAAGAATATTTTGTAGGTACTTGCAAAACAAGGGAGAAAAAATTTCCTCAAGTTTTTTAATCGATGAAATTAAAAATACAATACTAATAATGGTTGAGAACTCTTTTTTTGGTAATAAAGGTTTTCTGATGAGAAGAATGAAGTCTCTTGGGGGAGAAGGGATAGCATTTTACTTAATTGGAGTTTAAAGTTACTGTTTCCTATCATCAAAATTGATCATAAATGTTCCTGTTTAATGCTGATTTGTAATGAGATTTAATGTATTTCACCTTTGAATATATCTTTTTACATAGATAAGTATTGCCAAATACTGATATCAATCTATGAACATATGTGGTTTTTTTTTTTTTTTTGGCTGAACTGCATGGTTTGTGGGATCTTAGTTCCCTGTCCAGGTATTGAACCCGGGTCCACGGCAGTGAAAGCCCGAGTCTTAACCACTGGACCACCAGGAAATTCTCCCAGTGGTTTTAATGAGCGTATTTATTGCTTGGAAGACATCTATAGAATTATGTTAGATTCATTTCTCATATTTACCCTTTAGCAAATCATTGCATTACCAACTAATCACTTCCAATTGAGGACTACGTGGAACTCCTTGTTGCACAGTTAAATGGGTTTTGAAATGTGGAAAGTACTTTTGTACTTGTACTGAGGTCTGAAAAATGCTGTTGGAACTGTAGTTTGACTTTGGAAAATATATCTACTGCATACTTGTGTGGGAGTAGAGGTCTCGAGTCTTATTTTGATTTTTGACAGCATCAAAAGTGTATATAGGGGCTTCTCTGGTGGTGCAGTGGTTGAGAGTCCGCCTGCCAATGCAGGGGACGCGGGTTCGTGCCCCGGTCCGGGAAGATCCCACATGCCACGGTGCGGCTGGGCCCGTGAGCCATGGCCGCTGAGCCCGCGCGTCCGGAGCCTGTGCTCTGCAACGGGAGAGGCCACAACAGTGAGAGGCCCGTGTACCGCAAAAAAAAAAAAAAGTGTATAAAGCAGCTTGACATTACCTGTGATTCAAACAATGTCGGTTGTCCTTGAAATGACTTTACCTCAGTATAGGTTTTACAGATTTTTAAGTGCTGTTGGCCTTCTAATTTGAGGTTGAATTCATTGAGAAATATCAAATGTGCAGCAGAAAGGAATTTCCAAAGCCATTCGGTGTCCAGTAACAGTGGCTGAGGGGGTTCTTCTTGTTCAGAAAATTTCAGTCTCAACCCTGAGCTTGAAAAATTAAATAAAACTATACCATTGCTGAGCCATTGTATTGTTGTGTGGTAGAACATATCAGGATATTCAGTTTTTATTTCTGAGAAAAATTTTATGGAACTGATAGTTAAGTTCCTGAGAGTGGATGAAGTTGGCTGTTGACACTGCTGGTTCAATAACACATCATAGATTCGAATATTTTTATGCAGAGTACCTGCTGATAGATAGCATAATGAACACTGTAGGCTATAAGCACCTTGCATTTAAGAAATATTTATGTAATTTACTTAAAAATAGAAATAATAAATCCACATGTTAACACAAGTAACATATTTTTGTAAAAAAAGTATATTTTGCAAAGTAAAATAAAATTTTGTAAACACCTTGCATTTTCATAAGATTTGTAAACTTGTCCAGCTAAGCTTTTTTCTGCTCCACACGTTTACCGCCATCTGTCATTATTCATCTTAGCAGATGCCACTTCAGGTTGTACTGAATTAGTATTTTCTCAACCAATTTGGAAAACATTCATGGCTGTAATTGTTCCTTACAGGCTGTTCTTGGAGCAATTATTTTCACTGAGAGACAAGTCTTAAAGATGTTTTATTTTCTCTGGACACATTTCTTTGTCTGCTGTAATCAAACACAATTTAAATCATGATTGGTAAATGACTTTCCTTGCTTGGTTAACAAATGAGCCATTCAGAATCTTACTCTAGTTGTAGCCTCATTTTCATTTTTTATTTTTGGGAAGACGTTTTGCTTGTGATGAAATGCCTTGTTTTAAATTTTCTAATTTTCTTGATTGTTGCTCTGATGAGTTGGAAGTGAGTGCTGTGTGGTAGGGCATGTCGTGTTATTACCTTAGTTGGTAATGTCTACCTATCTTGTATTCTTCTGACATAGCTACGATGATATTACATGATAAACGTAATACTTCGATATCTAATTAGATAAAAAAATCTACACTCCACTGTGACTTAGAAGTGTGACATCACAGTCTACTTCGTTCTTTTTTTTTTTTGGCCACGCCTTGGGGCTTGTGGGATCTTAGTTCCCCGACCAGGGATTGAACCCAGGCCCCAGCAGTGGAAGCACAGAGTCCTAACCACTAGACCACCAGGGAAATTGCCCTTTGTTCTTGCTTTGATATGAGAGATATTTACTGGTAATTAAAAATGTCAAAGTATGGCAATATGCCTGACACTTGAAATGCTGTCATTGTCACATGTGTCCCTGAGATTTGCAGTGCACTGAGCAGCAGTATAAGGGGATGAACGCACCACATATAGTCTCTGTAGTAACTACTCAGCTCTGCTGTTGTATCACGAAAGCGGCTTTAGTGTGTAAACAAATGACCATGGCTGTGTTCTAATAAAACTTCACTTGTAGACACTGAAGTTTTAATTTCATAGGATTTCCATGTGTCACAAAATACTGATTTTTCTTGACCATTTAAAAATGTAAAAATCATTCTTCATGCAGCAGGCTGGATTTAGCCCTCGGGTCATGATTGCTAACCCGGTGCGGATTAAAAGACTCAATATGTGTCAAGCACTTTGAATAGGACCCAGGGACATAGTAGGCTGTATAAATGTTTGCAGTTGTTATTATTAGTTTTATTATCTCCCTGAGGATATTAGTTAAAATTTTTTTCTTAGAATCATCTGTTTTCTGATTAATTTCTTTGGTTTCTTTATTTCACATTGGAGGCTTTCTTCACAAGTCTAATCATTTTTGGTGGACCACTCTTAATTTAAGATTGAGAGTCCCAGTATTGATTGAAAGCTCTGCATGTGAGTGGATTTTGCTGAGTGGTGAGCATTGCTGTAGATGGCAAGCCAGCTTTTTAAATGGGGAGAATCCCAAATGTCTGTATCTTTTCCATGGTTCCCCCTTCATTTTCTCTTGGGAAGAACCCTCCAGTCTCCTGCTTTGGAGGCTGGGAAACCCACCGTGTATCTGTGCAGCAGGCCGACTTCAACTTCGTTCCCCTGTTTTTATCCTCTGCCTCATTACTCTCTGCAACCTTGGCTTCAGAGTCCAGAGTCTCTTCATTCAGATTTCTTCAGAGTGCACATACATGGTTTCCTACTCGGGGGGAAAGACTCACAGACTTGAGCCCCCTGCCTTGCCCAGTCGTTCATGGTGCTTTTCTCCAGTTCTTTCACCTTCCCGGGGTTCCATGGGATGGATTGGCTTGCTTCTTGTTAGGGTCTCCTTTGGCAGGCAGGTATGTTGGGGGCATCCTCAGCTCTGCCAGTTCAGTTACTAGCACTCTGTCACCTTTCCATCTTTCACACCTCCTTTGATCTTATACTTGTGGGCTTACATCTTTTTATTTTCATTGCTTTCATTTCACTGCCGTGGAATACCCAACTGTACTTAATATAGCACTTGGAACATAGTAACCTTTTAGAGAATGTTCCATTACTTGGACTAATGGCACCTGTGGTGTTTTAACATGTCCTTTGGCCAGTGATCACTGCCCACTATTTCTCTGGACTCCTGTTTCAATGATGAGGTTTCACTTTAAAGTTTGTTGAGTACAAATGTGTGTGTGTGTATGTTTGTGTGTGTACACACACATATATACGTACAGGCGATTCTGGGATATAGTTTTATGATTTATGGAGTCTCAACTTAAGTCAGGACAAAGTGCACTAGGGTGTCATTTGTATATTTTGAGGGTGTTAAGACAGAATTTGGTTATTATGGATTTTCAGATCCACTAATGTTTACTTTCCAGCTAAGATACATTAAATCAGGAGACAGTGAATCAGTACATATAGAAGAGGAAGGAGATTTATTTTATGTATATATCAGATATTTCACAAATTAAATACAAAATATTGAGCATATCATTTCTTGTTCATAGTGTTCTTTTCACTCATGATAGTAAAATTGACTTGGAATAATTGATCTGAAGCGTTAAATAGCAGTATAAGTCAGACAGCAAAACAAGGCGTTATTTGAAGGGTAGTTAAATTATAAATGAATGGTGAAGGTAATGAGTGCTCTAGGACTGCAGAGAAAAAAGAGCGCTCACACTATGCTTAGTGAGTAGGGTTTCAGGTTCTGTGGGACAGGTGTGTGGCGGGGGAGGCAGGTGTGAACAGGAGCAGAGGAAGGGGAGAGCATGCTAGGTGTTGAGAACGTGGCTTGCCTTACTTTGTTCTGGTACTTTTTTGCAAATTGCGGCTCACATACAATTTGTATCAAAATCGCTGAGGATGCTTTTTAGAAAATGCAGATGCCTGGGCTCTGGCCTGACATTCTGAATCTTTGAGGCGTAAGCATTTGCATTTTTATCCACATGCTCCACAGGTGTTTTTTTATGTACCTTGAAGCTTGAGAACTACTGGTTTGGAGGACAGTTGGAAATAAAGTTGGAAAGCGAGCTTTCAGACTGTGGAGGGTCTTGAATGTCAATATTTGGCTTTTCATGTAATGAAGAATCATTGAATATTTTTGAGCTGGTTAAGTAAAATGATGGAAGTGGTAACTTCACAAATATTAAAAATAGATTATACTCGACCTTTTATTTGGCTAAACATGCCCTGTGCCAGGTCCTTTACTGAGTGCTTTGCATGTGTCATCTTGCTTCATCCTCAGAAAATATGAGTTGTAAGTAGTGTTGTTTTTCTCATTATGCAGTAGGGTTTGATAAGTGGTAAATGGAGATTCAGGCTGAGTCTACAGACTTAGCAGGGTCTGTCTCATACTAGAACCTTTGGTCTTTTTTTGTTTTAAATTTATTTAATTTATTTATTTTTGGCTGCACTGGGTCTTTGTTGCTGCACGCGGGCTTTATCTAGTTGCAGCGAACGGGGGCTACTCTTCGTTGAGGTGCGCGGTCTTCTCATTGTGGTGGCTTCTCGTTGTGGAGCTCGGGCTCTAGGCACGTGGGCTTCAGTAGTTGTGGCACGCAGGCTCAGTAGTTGTGGCTCGTGGGCTCTAGAGCGCAGGCTCAGTAGTTGTGGCGCACGGGCTTAGTTGCTCCGCGGCATGTGGGATCTTCCCGGACCAGGGCTCAAACCCGTGTCCCCTGCATTGGCAGGTGGATTCTTAACCACTGTGCCACCAAGGAAGCCCAGAACCTTTGGTCTTAATTTTGATGCTGGACTGAATTTCCTTTTTTTTTTTTTAAGGATTAATGTAGTAGTGGAATGTGCAGGGTGAATCGAAGTGGAGAGATTGGGAGCAAAGAAATCAGGATACTGTTGCACTGAATCATGTGAGATTGTAGAAGCCTGGTCCAGCATGGAAGCAGCGGGAAGATAAAGAGATGGGTTTAAAAGTTGATATGTAGAATTGTGGGTATTGTAGAAGAACCCACAGGACTTGTTGATGTCATTGGGGAGTCACCCTAGTAAGCTGGTGAAGACCAGGGACTCTGGAATTAGATTGCCTGGGTTCAAATCCTGGCTTTTCTACTTATTATCTCTGGGACCTCATGAATTTGGTAAGTTACGTAACCTGTCTGTGCCTTAGTCTCCTCATCTGTAAAATGAGAAAACTGTGCCTACCTCTCAGAGTTGTCAAGGGGGACTAAATGAATCAGTGAATTTAAAGCCTTTAGACCATGTAAATAAATCTGCTAATAGCGCTGTTGCATATGTGCCTCTTCTGCCTCAGATGCTCCTGTGTATTTCCATGGAAGCTTGTAATAACTCCATTGTAATACTTACCAAATGTGTTATAATAATTTATTGACATGTTTGTCTCTCCAGGATTTGAGTCCATTAATGGCAGGGACCTGGTTTTATTCATTTTTGCATTTTCGGTAGCCATCATAACACCTACATTTACAGTAAGTGTGTAATAGGCATGTGTGGAATGTATGCTTGGGTATGTGAGTGAGGTAACTTGAGCCAAGAATGCTGATGACATTGATAGGAGTAGTGACTTTTGGAAGGGTTGCTTGTTTTGGGGGACAAATGTTAAATTCTATTTTAAAATTTATGATGATAGTACGACATCAGTTGATATGTTCAGTATGTAGAGATTTATGCTTGGATTTTGACTGAGAAGTCAAGACAAAATATTAATTCTGGGTCACTCACATAGAGCCAGAAGCACATTCAGAGCCTTCCTGAAGGAGAGCAGGTAAAGAGAACAATCCATTTATTTAAGATTTTTTTTTTTTTTACTGTAAGTTACAACATGTTTCTGGTTTAAAAAAAAGTCAAGCAGTACAGAAGGACATAAAGTGAAAAGTCTCTTCCCTCCAGATTTCCATTCCCATTCTTCAGAGGTAACCAGTCTTGGATCATTGCTTATGTTTCCTTCCAGAAATTATCTAGGCGTATATAAGAATTTACATGTTTATTTAAGCTAATGGGATTTTACTATAGGAGCTGTTCTGTGTCTTTGTGTTTGTTTTTACTTGCAGTATTTGGGATATCTTTACATATTAACACATAAGATCTACCTCATTCTTTTCAGTGGCTACGTTGTATTCCATTATATGCTTATTCCATACAGTAGTTAATCTCCAGATGGTGATCATTTAGGTTATTTTGTGTATTTGCTATTCCAAATAGTGATTAACATCTGTATGTATAGAACTTGTCAACTTGTATGAGTTTACCTGTGAGATGAATTTCTAAAACCAAAATTGTTGGCACACTTAACATTTTGACAGGTGTTGCCAAATACCTACACACTAATGGTGGGGATGCCTGTCTCCTTATTACTCTCACAACTGCTATTAAGGTTTTTCTTAACCTTTGCTAATCAGATTGGTAAAAATGATACCTCACTGTTTTAATTAGCATATTTTATTCCTCATTTATACTGAAGATCTTTTCATATATTTATTAGCTATGGGACCTTGGCTATTTCAAAGTATTTTTTTTTTGAGTAATATCTCTTCAGCAGTGTGCTGTAAGTTACTTAGGGATAAGGAGGAATAATCTACCTTGGGAGATATGTCATATATACGACAAAACCATAACATTTAAAGGTAGTTTTTACATAATGGAAACTTTAGGTGAGTGGTAGGAAGGTGAGAGGGAAGACTGGTTTTGGGAGGGAGGGTGGAATCAGTTTTACACACATTAAGATTGAATTATTCACTACGTTGCCTTAAAGATAGGTCTTTTGAAAGGTACTGCTAAAAGCACGCTGCTTATTTCTAGTATAGATTTATGTAAGGAACATTGTTATCCACGAAATTACGGGATATATATGTATAAATTTTTGCATGTTACGTATTATAATTAATATAATATATTAATATATATAATTATGTTATATATATTATATTACCCTTAAGTTAAAAAAAAAATTCGTGTTTTAGGCATATCGATAGTACTGGCATTCCAGTCAGAGGTTGGGACTAGGAGAGGTTTGAAAGTAATAAGTAGTAATATAGTGGAAGGCACTGGTGAAACCAGGAGAGAGCCTCAGTTATTGAAACATTGAGAGAAAGCAGAGCTGAAAGCCAGGAAGTCTTCTGATGCACAGTGAGAGGGAAGAGCATTAGGACTATTAGGAGGTGGGGTGATTGGACAGTGGGTTTTTCAAGTTCCATTTTATTGTGGTTTTCATTGGTAAGGGTCTTGGGAGTTCCAAATACATTGAGTGCAAGTGGGGTGTGTGTGTGTGTGTGTGTGTGTGTGTGTGTGTGTGTGTGTGTGTGTGTTTGAAATCCTTGGCATGAATTAGATGCAGAAGAGGTGCCATTGGGCCTCAGTTTTCTACTTTGCTTTCTGCGAGGGTGGGGAGCAGATGGAACTTTCTGGCAAGAGTACCTCAGTGGCTAGTTGTCTTTGCTTGGCTGGACTTGTTCCTCCTTGTCATTGCAGCTGCCTTGGGTGCTGCTTTCACCCTCTGTTCTCAGCAGATAGTACCCTGTTGTTGCTGCCTAATGGAGTGAGGGCAGGAGTGACTGGGCAGGGTGTCCTAGCCAGGTCTGTTGCCCCTGGGCTCTGGCCCTTTTCTGGCCAGCTGCCTCTGGACTGGGGTTGCTGTTCCACCCTTGGTGCCCTTGATTGAAGACTCTTGAGTCTGCCCTGTATGTCACTTTCCTTTTCAGTCCATCTCCAGCTGTTTTACATTTTATGGGGATTTCTCACAGCTTCGGGTTTCCTGTGAATTTTTCAGCATGGCTGTGTAATAATTGACAAAAATTTTTTGCATTATTTTAGGGTTAGGTGAGGAAAAGAGGGGAAGGAGGCATTGCATTTTGTGCTCAGTTGGCTGTCTTGGTTTTCCTTGTTAATATTCTGTTCAGTGTCTTATAGCTGACAGACTTTATTCATATTGTTTTAGAAAGGTTTCATATTGGTCCTGGATTGAGCAGTTACTTTAGTACTTTGTGGTCTGTCCTAGCAGTTTTGAAAATAAAATTTATTTCCTATAAATCAATAGAAAATAGGCAAAGGATATGAAGAGGTGATGGCCTCATTCACAGCAATAGAAATGAAATGCAAATTAAAACCATATTGTAAACTAATTTTCATGTGTCAATTGGCAAAGATCAAAAAGTTTGATTAAACAGTGGTGGCTGTGGTGTGGAGAAACAGGCATTGCTGAAGGGAGTGGAAGCTGGCAACCTCTAAAGAAGGCAGCTAGGCAGTGTAGGGGAGGAAAAATAATTTTCCGTCTACCCTTCTGAGCTCTTAACTGTGATAAAAGATCAACAGGAGAAAAATAGAAGTTTATTCACGTGTACCTCATGTATACATGGGAGATACCTAGGGAAAAATGAGTGGCTTAGAATTCAGTTTAATACCATCTTAATATGGAAAGGAGAAGGGGAACGTAGGCCTCTTAAGGGAGAGTAAATGATTTTTAGAAAAGATGAATGGGCCTTAGAAGAATAGATGAGAGGTATGATAGTTTGTGACAAAGTTAGTCTCAGTGTTGTGTCAACTTCTAGGCGCTCTTGTGATAAGAGTCAGTCTTCCCTGGTTGATGAAACTGCTTAACTTATAATTTATGATAATGGAGTTCCTTTTGGAGAATCTGTCTTTAGGCAGATAAGGAGAGTTCAGAGAAGGCTTCACCCTGCATTTGCTATTTTTCAAGTGCCTACAGCTCAAAATAAAGTGGCAAAGTGGCAGATTTTGAGGTGACGTATTCTGCTACTCTTCAGCAGTATCTACCAAAGTTAGAAATGCACATAATCTTTGACCCACCAATTCTGTTTCCCTGGATTCATTGTACCTATATACTGATACACGTGTGAAATATGTACTAGATACTTACTGGAGAACGATTTGTAATAGGGAAAGATCATAAGCTACTTAAATGTCCATCGATACGGGATTTATGGAATTAAAAACTGGAATGTTAGAGTTGTAAAAATAAATGAAGTGCTTTATATACATATATGTAATGATTTCTAGTATATATTAACTGGGAAAAGCAAAGTAAAGAGGCATATATAGGATGTTATGGTTTGTGTAAAAAGGAGAAAATATGTGTTTATATATACATAGAAGATCTGTGGAATGATATCCAAGCAACCAGTAATATTTTCTCTGAGTTGAGAAACCAGATGGTTAGGAGTAAGGATGGGAGAGAGACTTTTTACTCTATACCCTTTGAACCCTTTGTATTTTGTACCAGGTGCATTACTGATTAAAAAAATAAAGTATAAATAAATCAAGTCTGACTTAAATTTTCATTAATAGAATTTGTGATGATAGTCTCATTGTTGCCTTATTTAGGAGAGGTGGGATGGAATTCTGTTCTTTTGAAAATTCAGCATTTATGGACCTTATTAAACTCCCAAAGTAAATTTTTCATTGATTGCTTTTAAGGTACCACAAGAAAAGTAAAATACTCGTTTGTTTAATTGAGAACAATTTGCTCTGGTTCTCATTTCTTTTTATCTGGTGCCATTTTTATTCTGTTAATTTTAATGAAGCAAAGAGAAAGGAAATTGAGTCCATGGCAGAGCCAAGGGAAACCATAATTAAAGTGCTTATTGCCAGTAAACCGGCACTCTCTTAACTAACGATTTTGATCCACACACTTAGGTGTTTATCCAATAAACTGTTGTTAGGCCCACAATGCTAACCACTAATTAGCATGGCTTCCCCCCGATAAACAGAGGACTTATGAACAAGTTGTGGCTGTCTTTTTTGTTCTTAAAAAATTTCTTTGAGGCATATCCAAGAATTGCAGAGATTATCAGACAAATAAAATAATTTGGAAGGTTTGATAAAAAGGAAATAGTTCTTTTAAGTAGGTGGTAGAGGGCAAAATCTGTTGTATCCTCCCAAGTTATGAAGTTAGTGTGGAATCCCCAAAGGACCATGACTTATTTTGCTTTTATTGAAAAAGTTCAGTTTTAAATAAGATTTATTTAGGGAAACTAAGTGAAAGAGCATTCCAGGACACCAAGTAAAATAAATGTGAGATCCTAATCATCTCATGTGATAATATAGGTGATGAATTAATTTCATATGTAAAAATAAACTTAGTGGTTGTGATAGAAAATAGCTGTTAGTCTGATTTGTTGACACCTTTCTTGGACATATAGATTCGATTTTTGGGTTTGATTTTGTTTTTATTTTAAAAAACTTTATTTTGAAATAATTGTAGACTCATAAAAAGTTGCAAAAACAGTGTGGAGAAATTCCATGTACCTTTCACCCAGCTTTCCCTAAGGTTAATATAACTATAGTACATTATCAAAACCAGGAAACTGATACTGACAGCACAGAATAGACTGCAGACTATACTAGAATTTCTCCACTTTTTACATGGACTCATTTTTTTTTCTTTTGTGCATATAGTTCTGTGCAATTTTATCACATGTATAGATTCAGGTAACCACCACCACAGTGAGGATTCAGAACTTTTCCAGTCCCACAAATGAACTTGCTCATCACCTGTATTCTGCATTTGTCCGAATCGTTCCTCATGGGGTCCTCTGATTTGCTTCTCTGTCCCCAGCTTATTGGTTTTGGGCACTCAAAGCATTTTATAATTTCTCTTCTTTAAATTTAAGATGTGTATTATGGCCCAGAATGTGGTCTATCTTGGTGAATATTTAATGTGAGCTTGAGAAGAACGTATGTTCTGCTGTTGTTGGATGAAGCAGCTAAAGATGTCAATTATATCCAGTTGATTGATGGTAGTGTTGACATCAGCTTTATCCTTACTGATTTTCTGCTTATTGGATCTGACCATTTCTGATAGTGGAGCGTGAAAGTCTCCAGCTATCATAGTGGATTCATTGTTTTCTCCTTGCAGTTCTATTGGTTTTTTGCCTCACATATTTTGATGGTCTGTTGTTAGGTGGATACACAGTAAGTACTGTTATGTCTTCTTGGAGAACTGACTCCTTTATCATTATATAATGGCCTTTATGCCTGATAAGTTTCCTTGCTCTGAAGTTGGCTGTGTCTAAAATTAATAAAACTCTTCCTGCTTTCTCTCTTTTTTTTTTTTTTTTTTTTTTTGGTACGCAGGCCTCTCAGTGTTGTGGCCTCCCTTGTTCGGAGCACAGGGTTCGGACGCGCAGGCTCAGCGGCCATGGCTCACGGGCCCAGCCGCTCTGCGGCATGTGGGATCTTCCCAGACTGGGGCACGAACCCATATCCCCTGCATCGGCAGGCGGACTCTCAACCACTGTGCCACCAGGGAAGCCCCCTGCTTTCTTTTGATTAGTGTTAGCATGGTATATCTTTTTCCACCTCTTTACTTTTTTAAAAAAAGATTTATTTATTATTTATTTATTTTTGGCTGTGTCTGGTCTTAGTTGCGGCATGCAGGATCTTCGTTGAGGCATGCGGGATCTTTGTGGTGCACGGGCTCATCGTTGTGGCGAGCAGGGTTCTCTCCAGTTCTGGTGTGTGGGTTTTTCTCTTCTCTTGTTGTGGTGCGCAGGCTGCAGGGCACATGGGCTCTGTAGTTTGCGGCACGCAGGCTCTAGTTGAGGTGTGTGAGCTCGGTAGTCGTGGCACATGGGCTTAGTTGCCCCGCAGCATGTGGTATCCTAGTTCCCTGACCAGGGATCGAACCCTTGTCCCCTGCATTGGAAGGCGGATTCTTAACCACTGGACCACCAGAAAAGTCCCTCTATCGCTTTCTTTAAAAAATAATTTGTTTTTGAGATGTGTCCATGTTGGTAATTGTAGCTCTAGTTAATTAATTTTTTCACTAGTGTATTATATCTCATTGCTAAGATATTAAAATTTTTAATTTTAAATAACTTAAAAGGTATAAAGTAGCTTTGGAATAGGGTATGACAAGTAAGGACTTTATATATTTCAGAATATTTCTTTATAGCATTTTCTAATTGGGCTCAATAATTACTTGAGACATTAAACTGAAATCTAGAGTTATGATTGACTGTTGGCTTGATATGAAGTCTGAGTTGGAGTCAGCTAGTGTTGGGGTCCCTGTCCCTATGATTAAGGAGGAGGAAAGTAGTGTGTGGCCTTGAGTTCAGGAGCAGGTGATAAGAAGCCAGATCAGTATTTCCCTCTCATATTCAGAAGGCCCAGCTGTCCATGTGCATTGGGGAAGCCTCATGTCCTTAGATAAGCAGCTCAAGCCAGTCCCAGAGTTCCAAAGGGAATGTGGACGATGTGCTTCCAAATTCTGATCTTGGCTTCGATGTCTTTGTGGAATGAGGAGGGACGTAGGTGAGAAAGTAAGTCACTACTAATGTAAATTCTCTTGTAACCTGAGCTTCCTTTAGCCACCGAACCCATGTAGTGTCCTTTCATTGTGATGGTAATCTTTTTTTAAAAATAATTAATTAATTAATTAATTTTTGCTGCGTTGGGTCTTCGTTGCTGTGCGCGGGCATTCTCTAGTCGTGGTGAGCGGGGGCTATTCTTTGTTGTGGTGTGCGGTCTTCTCACTGCAGTGGCTTCTCTTGTTGCGAAGCAAAGGCTCTAGGCGCGCGGGCTTCAGTAGTTGTGGCTCTCGGGCTCTAGAGTGCAGGTTCAGTAGTTGTGGCGCATGGGCTTAGTTGCTCCGTGGCATGTCGGATCTTCCCGGACCAGGGCTTGAACCCGTGTCCCCTGCATTGGCAGGTGGATTCTTAACCACTGCGCTACCAGGGAAGTCCCTGTGATGGTAATTTTAATTTAGTTTAATTTATTCTTCATTATTTTATTGTCAGTGAGAGACTTTTTCTGAACAAGTTGAGATAAAACATGATCTTGAACTATGTTACGTGTAATTTGATGAAGACTGATTCATTTTGTAACTGATCTGTTAGTTTTCCGCTTCGTGACCAAGCACAACAAATAATGAAGACAGTAATAATTTATTTACACTCATTCCTTCCTTCAACATAATGCTGTTTAGAGAATGCCTGTTATATGCTAATGTAGACATCTAGAAAGATGAATAAGATAGTTCTTATTTAAAAAAAAAAAAAACCCCAGCAAAACACAAGAGCTCATGATTTAGGAGACTAAGAATGCCAGCAAGGAGTATATGTGCATTACAGCAGGATGAGAGAGGCGCTGTGTGTGACTCCTTTGGAATTGGGAGCCCTTTCACTTTAATAAGTGTAGGTAGCACATGGTAACTACTTGAACAATTTTCTGCCCTTAGCACATTCAAGCCATCCAGTCTCTATTTCTTTAGCACCATTGTTTTAGACTATTTTTTAGTCAGTTATCATTGTTATGAATTTGCTTTGAGACATTTTCTTGGGCAAGGTATGCCCATTCTAAGATCTACAAGTATAGATTGGGATTTTGTGTTATGTTGGCTAAGACAGACTTTAGCCTCATTTTTCGCCTTGTATAACTTTGTATCTGATGTCTAATATATTTAAACATAAAGAGAGGTATGATTTCTTTTACTAAGTTTAGAGTTTCTTACATTTAGGTCAAGGGTAAGAAAAGTATGATGATTACTTTGAACACGTTTGAAATTTCTTTTCATTCTTTATAGGTTGTCTTGTGGAAATGAAGGTTTAAGGACAAGTTATCTACCAGATTAAAAGATGGGATCGAATAGCAGCAGAATTGGTGATCTTCCTAAAAATGAGTACTTAAAAAAGTTATCAGGCACAGAATCTGTCTCTGAGAATGACCCGTTCTGGAATCAGCTACTGTCATTTTCTTTCCCTGCACCAACTAGCAGGTAAGAGTGTACTTGGAGATTGAAAATTTGTATCAAGGGCCACATAAGCTTGTGTGGTATGCTGATTTAAAAAATTTTTTTTTAATTTTAATGATCTGTCTGTCCCTCCATTTGTTGTATATGTACCAGTAGAAAATTCAAAAGGTATGAAAAGGAGGAAATAAGTTTTTCTCTTTCCTTTCCCCCACTCAGCCACCTCCCTTGCCCAGAGATAATTCCTGGTAGCAGTTTCTTTTGAATGCTTCCAGAGGTAGTAAAACCATATTATTTCATGTAGTTTTACAAAACTGTTTAAACACAAATGGTAGCATACTACACATACCTTTCTTTTTTGTTTTTGCTTGCTGTCCCTTGCTTTTTTCCCCCACAGTTAAGTAAAACATATGTATATGCATATATGCAACTGCCTTATTCTTTTAAATGACTGCAGTGTGTGCATAGATTATATGAAATCGGTTTTTTATTGGTGGACATTTAGATTGTTTCTAATTTCTTGTTATAACAGATAATGCTGCATACATAATTTTTCAAGCATACAAATAAATCTCCAGTATAAATTCCTCAAAGTAGCATTGCTGGGTCAAAGTATATGTGCATTTGTAATTTGCCAAACTGCTCCATGGAAGTTGTACCAATTAACACTCCTACCAGCAATGTATGAGAAGGTCTGCTTCCCCACCCCTTTGTCAGTTTAATGCATTTTTAGATTCTTTGGCCTTTGTCAATTTGGTAGGTGAAAACCAATATCTCATTTATTATAAAAACTGACAGACACGTAATTATGTAGAGTGACTAGAATATTGACTTCCCATTACTCAGTATCTAGATTTTAAACATTTTTATTTATTTGTTTTTAACAGCTTTATTATGTAGACTGAATCATGGCCCCCTAAAGATACCTGTGTCCTAGTCCCTGGAATCTTTGAGTGTGATATGTTACAACATGTATCAATATTTCATTCCTTTTTATTTCTGAGTGAGATTCCTTTGTATTAATATACCATCTTTTCTTTATCCATTCATCAGTTAATAGCCATTTGGGTTATTTCCATATTTACTTCATCTATTTTTTAGGGTTTTTTAAAGTAAATTAAAATATGGACATTTTCTTTTATAACTGTAATACCGTTATCACACCTTACAAAGTTAACAGTAATTCCTCTTACCCAGTCCATTTTCAAATTTCCCTAGTCGTTTTGTAGTTCATTTGTTACAATTAGGAAGTAAATAAGGTGTATACAGTGCATTGCAATACATTGCAATAAGGTAGTTACATTTCTTCTGTCTTTAATCTCGAATAGAGGTATGTACTCCCCAACTCCTGCCACTGTTTTTTCCCCTATGCCGTTACTTCTTTTTTTCTTTTAACAAACTGGATCAGTTTTTCTGTAGAATGTTCCACCTTCTAGACCTACCTGATTGCTTCTCATATTTTGTTTTTTTATTTACTGTATTTTCTATAAATTGGACATCAGATTTAAAGGTTTGATAAAATTTGGGTTAAACATTTTTGGTAAGAGTATTTCATAAGTGATGCTAGGTACCTTATATTGTATTTCATTAGGTTACAGAAAATGTGTGGGTTTATATCAGTTATCATGCTAAGACTGATCAGAGGTTTGAGTGTGTTTTAGCATCCATTGATGATTTTGGTCTGAATCACCTGTTTCATAAGAGATTCCAAAATGGTAGTATTTTTAATTTGGTCATTTCTTGTACATTTATTAACTGGAATTCTCCTGTGAAGGAGTGCTTTCATGAATTAGGATATATAAAACATTGTTTTTACTACATTATTAATAAGGGTAAACACTTAATTCTTTTCCTCTACTGATTTTCAGTAACGAAAATGGTGCAATAGTGATAAATAAGTCTGTATTTCCCCTTTCCCCTGACCCCAGGGTTGGAAGGGCTCTCTCTCTCTTTTGAGTATGAATTTTAAAAATATATAAATATTGACATATGTAAATAAAATATGTGTGTATGTATGTGTGTTGTGGTCCTTGAACAATCAAGGTTATGTTTATTTTTATATGTTTAAGGATTAAGGATTATCGGTATTTCCTTTTTGTGAATTGTTTATATATTTTGGCAATACATTTTAATTTCTGACTTTTGGATATAGTTGGATTGGACTTTACAAGGTTGGCTTAGTTTGCAGTTTTTGTGATAATGTGGATTAGTTGTATATTATGGGAAGTGGATACATACTGCTGCTTCTGAGATCCTTGGAAAATTAAAGGTGGTTGTGGATTGGTGGGAGAGGTCAAACTGGAGATGAGCTGTAGCATCAGCAAGTTTTGAAACCATTTCATTAATCCTGAAGGAATTGTCATTGAGTATCACTGCTCATGTAGTAATAAGACTTAGAGAAAAAAGGGCATATAAAGAGAATATTATTTATTATCCAAAATAAATCTTCTTTTCACTTACGTAAACTGTAGTACAATCTATATATGCTCTTCCAAAAGACATTAAAGAAGACTTAACTAAATGGTGATGTATACCATGTTTAAGGATTAAGAATTGTAAAAGTGTCAGTTCTTTCCAAATTGACCTGTAGATTGAAGGCAATTCCAATTAAAATTCCAACAGCTTTTTTTGGGGGGTGGGTGAGGAGATCTTGATAAGCTCATTCTAAAATTTGCATGGGAAAGAAAAAAAACTAATAATAGCTAAAGTACTCTGAAGAAGGGAAGGAAGATATGTGTGTGTGTGTGTGTGTACGTGTACTTGATTTATGCAAAGCTGGCAATTCAGAGCATTGGGGAAGGGATGAACTTCTCAAGAAACAGTGATGGGAATAATGTTAGCCATTTTTGTCTATTTCTTTCTAAGTTTTACATACTTGTGCTGGTGCCTTGCAGTTTGAATTATTATGACTTTATAGTTTGTTTTGCTAATTACTGCTTTTTCTCAAAGATCCTTTGCTGTTCTCATGTGTTTATTCTTTTTGATGTCATTTCTTTTTCTTAATTCATCCTAGTTTATAGAGAAAAGTATAAAGGAATCTTAGAAAGTATAAAAAGCTGTAAAGTGAGTAAACTGCACATTGTGGGGGCATGGGTGGCTATTCAGAATATCCAGAGAAGCTTTGTTTGTGGTGGTGCATATGCTTTTGTCACTTTTGTCACTTTTTTTGAGGCCCCCACCCCACACCCCAGCTCCTCAGTCTGGTATTTGATGTGTGAACCTTGACATTGAGCAGGCCTTGAGGTAGAAGGTGCCACCACCTCATTGACAGTCAGGGATGGAATTACCTAGTTTATGAATTATTCAAGACTAAGAGGAATATCTTTAGGGAAGACTCTGAATCCAGACATTTCTGAGATTGCTCACTCTTGGAATTCCTTGGATCCTGTATGTGCTGTCTTCAGGTGCAGCCAAAAATTGATGGCTGCCAGTTTTTTTAGAAGCACTAAGTCCTTCAGGACTAATCTAATCCTTCCTTACTATAAACTGTTTTTTGGCACTACAATAACCAGATTTTGTTATAGTTTCCAAGCATGGTTGAAAAATCTTTAGATTCTTCAATAGTTTTTAACTTTTCACCTTACTAAAATTCCTTGTGAAGCAAAGGTCTGAAATAAAATCAAGGTTAATTCAAGAGTAGGGACTTCTCTGGTGGCTCAGTGGTTAAGAATCTGCCTGCCAGTGCAGGGGACACGGGTTCACGCCCTGGTCCGGGAAGATCCCACATGCTGTGGAGCAACTAAGCCTGTGTGCTACAGCTACTGAGCCTGCACTCGAGAGCCCGCGAGCCACAATTACTGAATCCTGCGTGCCTAGAGCCTGTGCTCCGCAACAAGAGAAGCCCCCACTGGCTGCAGTTAGAGAAAGCCTGTGCACAGCAACAAAGACCCAATGCAGCCATAAATAAATAAATAGATAGATAGATAAATATTAATTCAAGAGTAAAGTTTAAGTAATATACTGTTTGTCTTAATAAAGTGTTTAAAAATTACTTACATGACTGATTTCATACTAAATATAGCAGCAAAACCAAAAAACAAAACTGTGCTAAAGACAAAGGTAGTAGAATCATCTATATCCACAATAAGTAGTTAAGGGATACATGAAACAAAAAGGTGTTAAATATGATGTCAAAACACTAAACTATGTATATATAGTTATATATCAATCTCATGGTAGCCACAAACCAAAAATCAGATGCACACGAAAAAAGAGAAAGGAATCCAAACATAACACTAAAGGTAGAAGAAAGGAACAAAAACTACAAAAACAACCAGAAAATGATTAACAAAATAGCAATAAGTACATACCTATCAATAATTACTTTAAATGTAAATAGACTAAATGATCCAGTCAAAAGACATAGAGTGGCTGAAGGGATACAAAAGCAAGACCCATCTATGTGCTGCCTACAAGAGACTCACTTCAGATCTAAAGACACAGACTGAAAGTGAGAGGATAAAAAAGTTATCCCATGCAAATGGAAACAAAAAGAAAGGGGTAGCAGTACTTATATCAGACAAAATAGACTTTAAAACAAAGACTGTAACAAGAGACAAGGACATTACATAATGATCAAAGGATCAATACAACAAGAAGATATACAATTGTAAATATATATATGTGCCCAATATAGGAACACCTAAATACATAAAGCAGTTAAGAAACATAAAGGGAAAAATTGACAGGAACACAGCAATAGTGGGGGACTTTAACACCCCACTCACATCAATGGACAGATCATCCAGACAGAAAATCAGTAAGGAAACTCTGGTCCAAATGACATATTAGGCCAGATGATATATGTTTATTATATATATTCCATCCCAAAGCATGAGAATATGCCTTCAGGTCCACATGGGACATTCTCTAGGATAGATCACATGCTAGGGCACAAAACAAGTCTCAGTAAATTTAAGAAAATTGAAATCATATCAAGCATATTTTCTAACCACGGCAATATGAGATTAGAGATCAGTTACAAGAAAAAAAAAAAACTGCAGAAAACCCCAAACGTGTGGAGGGTAAACAATATGCTACTAAACAACTGTTGGGTCACTGAAGGTTTCAAAGAGGAAAGAAAAAACCTGGAGACATGAAAACAGAAACACTATCATCCAAAATCTATGGGGTGTAGCAAAAGCAGTTCTAAGAGGGAAGTTTATAGAGAGATACAGGCCTACCCCAGGAAACAAGAAAAATCTCACACAATCTAACCTTATGCCTAAAGGAACTATAAAAAGAAGCAAAACCCAAGGTTAGTAGAAGGAAAGAAATAACAAAGACCAGAGCGGAAATAAATGAAGTAGAGGCTAGAAAAACAATAAAAAAGATCAATGAAACTAAGAGCTGATTCTTTGAAAAGATAAATAAAATGGATAAACCTTTAGCCAGACTCATCAAGATAAAGAGAGGACCCATATAAATTAGAAATGAAAGGGCAGTTACAACTGACAGCACAGAAATACAAAGGATCATAAGAGATTACTATGAACAATTATATGCCAGTATAATGGACAACCTAGAAGAAACAGATTAATTCCTAGGGTGTACAGTCTTCCAAGACTGAATTAGGAGTAAATAGAAAATATGAGTAGACCAGTTACCAGTAATGAAATTGAGTCAGTAATCCAAAACCTGCCAACAAACAAAAAGTCCAGGACCAGATGGCATCACAGGTGAATTCTACCAAACATTTAAGGAAGAAATAACACCTGTCCTTCTCAAGCTATTCCAGAAAATTGCAGAGAAATGCTCCAGAACTCATTCTGTGAGACCAGTGTCCCCCAGATACCAAAACCAGAAAAGACCACAAGAAAAAGAAAATTACAGGTCAATATCACTGATGCAAAAATTCTCAACAAAATATTAGCAAACTGAATTCAACAGTACATTAAAAGGATCATACACCACGATCAATTGGAATTCATCCCAGGGATGCAAGGATGATGGTTCAGTATCTGCAAATCAATATGATACACCACATTAGCATATTGAAGACTAAATCATATGATCATCTCAGTAGATGCAGAAAAATTGACAAAATTCAACATCCATTTATGATAAAAACTCTCAACAAAGTGTAGGTATAGAGGGAACATAACCCAGCTTAATATATGACAAGCCCACATCTAACATCATACTCAATGGTGAAAAATTGAAAGCGTTTGCTGTAAGAGCAGGAACAAGAAAAGGATGCGCACTCTTGCCACTTTTATTCAACAGAGTATTGGAAGTCCTAGCCAGAGAAGTCATACGAGAAAAAGAAATAAAAGGAATCCAGATTGGAAAGGAAGAAGTAGAACTGTCACTGTTTGCAGACGACATGATACTATGTATAGAAAATTCTAAAGATACCACCAAAAAACTATTAGAACTAATAAATGAGTTCAGTAAAGCTGCAGGTTACAAAACTAATATACAGAAATCTGTTGTGTTTGAACTAACAATGAACTATCAAATAGAAATTAAGAAAATAATCCTATTTACAATTGCATCAAAGAAAATACTTGGGAATAAATCTAAACAAGGAGGTAAAAGACCTATACTCAGAAAACCGTAAGACATTGATGAAAGAAATGGAAGACAACACAAACAAATGGAAAGGTATATCCTACTTACGGATTGGAAGAATTAATATTGTTAAAGTGACCATACTCCCAAAGGCGATCTATAGATTTAGTGCAATCCTTATCAAAATACCAATGGTGTTTTTCACGTAACTAGAGCAAATAATTCTAAAATTTGTATGGAAACACACAAGATCCTGAATAGCCAAAAAGATCTTGAGAAAGAAGAACAAAGCTGGAGATAACACACTCCCTGATTTCAAACTATACTACAAAGCTGCAGTCATCAAAATAGCATGGCACTGGCACAAAAACAGACACAGATCAATGGAACAGAATTGAGAGCCTAGAAATAAACCCACACACTTATGATCAATTAGTCTACAACAAAGAAGGCAAGAATATACAATGGAGAAAAGACAATCTCTTCAGTAAGTGCTGGGAAAACTGGACAGCTCCATGTAAAAGAATGAAATTAGAACATTCTTTAACACCATATACAAAAATAAACTCAAAATGGATTAAAGATTTAATGTAAGGCCTGAAACCATAAAACTCCTAGAAGATAACATGGGTAGTATATGCTCTTTGACATTGCTCCTAGCAATATTTTTTGGATATGTCTCCTCAGTCAGGGGAAACAAAAGCACAAATAAACAAATGGGACTACATCAAACTAAAAAGCTTTTGCATAGCCATGGAAACTGTTGAGAAAATGAAAAGGCAGTCAGTCTACTGAATGGGAGAAGATGTTTGCAAATGATATATCAGATAAGGGTTTAATATCCAAAATGAACAAACAACTCATACAACTCAACATCAAAAAACAAATAACTGGATTAAAAAATGGGTAGAGAACCTGAATACACATTTTTCCAAAGAAGACATACAGATAGCCATCAGACACGTGAAAGGATATTCAATACCACTAATCATCAGGGAAATGCAAATTAAAAGCACAACGCAAATTAAAACCACAATGAGATACCCCCTCACATCTGTCAGAATGGCTATCATGAAAAAGACAACAAATACGTGTTGGTGAGGATGTGGAGAAAAGGAAACCCTTGTGCCCCGTTGGCAGGAATGTATGTTGGTACGGTCACTATGGAAAACAGTATGGAGGTTCCTCAAAGAGTAAAAATAGAACTACTCATTTTCCTTCTGGGTATTTTTCCAAAGAAAGTGAAAACACTAGTTAGAAGAGATACATGCACCCCTATGTTCATTGCAGCATATTTACAACAGCCAAGGTATGGAAGAAACCAAAGTGTCTGTTGATTGCTGCACATACCAGAACTCATGTAGCCATTTACTTTTACCATTTGGATTGCTTCCAGTGTTTTCCTGTTACATATATTGAATAATACAGCAATAGCCTTATACGTAACCCATTACATATAATATGGCAGTAGCTTTATATGTATGGTAGAATTGACTTCTGTCCTGTGAGTAAAGTATGGCCAAATGACTTCCATTAATTCTTCCAGTCTGTGTTGGTAGAGCATGAGAAACAAGTATAATAGGTCAGGAACAGATTTTATGGAACACTGAAAGTGCTTCCCAACATATTTCTTGTTGTTTTTTGGTTTTTTGTTTGTTTGGAAACTGATAAGGCTGGTCACATGTATGTGGTGGCCTGGAGGCTCTGAGGGTGCAGGGGTTCTGACCACGGGGGACTGAATGGGAAGATCACAGTTTGTCCACTTGCCCATTTTTGGCACACTGGTTAGAAAGCTGAGGATTAGAATTGATTCCTTGTGGGTTCTTGTTAAGTGGATTTGGTGAAAGCATTGTTTTAAGGAGTTTACTTTTGGGGTGGAGTGAGTGGTAGATTGGAAAGAGGAGGAAAGAGGAGAAACTCAGGAAGGGAAACCAGATGGGAGGCAGCTGCAGTGACATAACCACCATGTAATGAAGGTCTGAATTTCTTTGCCTGTACAGGAAATGGGAAGTCCTCCAGCCACTATTCGTTAAAAGCTCTTTTATTTTAAATTGATATTTGACTTGGGCATTAATACTTAATGAGCTTAGAATTCTAGATTTGAGAGCAGTGATGAGCAATGTAGTGACAGCTTGTGTGCTTACCAAGAATGAGAATCAGTTTGCCAAAAGGTGTGGTGATTTTGGGCAAAGTGTAGAGAATGGAGACAGTGGAACATGGTAGGAGGAGCATAGATTTTGGAGCCAGACTGACTTTGTGTTGCATCTCAGCTCTACTGCTTATTACCTCTGTGAGTTTAGTCAAGCTACTTAATTCTCACCGAGCCTGTTGATGCTTCTGTAAAACGGAAATAATATTACCTACCATGTATATAGATTTGTGGGGAGGATAAAACACCATAATGCCCGTAAAGTGTCTGACTTTCCTCTTCTTACAAGGAATAAACACCCATTAATTTAAAAAAGTGCAAGGGCTCTCTGTCTTGAGAGTTAGTCTAAAATATTTGAGGATTGAAAATAAATAGCAGAAATTTAACCAATTTTCTGATGACTGCTTTATCCTCTGATTGAAAATTCTATGACTCTTTTGAATTAATTGTTCAGCTGTTTTAAAAATTAGGCCAAACACTGACTATAGTAATATTTGTCTCTGTGCAGACTCCATGTCCTTTATATAAAGGCTACTTTTTAGAAGCCTTTAC
Source organism: Phocoena phocoena (assembly GCF_963924675.1). Classification (NCBI taxonomy): domain Eukaryota; kingdom Metazoa; phylum Chordata; class Mammalia; order Artiodactyla; family Phocoenidae; genus Phocoena; species Phocoena phocoena. The sequence goes on from NC_089231.1 coordinate 24,601,608, forward strand.
TGCGCAATGAGAATTGTATTATGTGTACTGAGCACTAGATGGTGCTCAAATAAGGCAAGAGGCAGCTCTTGGTACAGTCACACAATCACTAAACTCATTTTTCTCAGTTGCAACGTCATGTGTGTTCATCTTTAGTACCTTTAAATACAGAAAAGCTCAAGGAATGTAAAAATGATAAACATAACACTAATCAGAAGTAACCTTTGTTAACTTTTTGGTGTATATCTTGTCAGTTCTCTCTCATTTAAAAACATTTGCATCATATTCCACACATTTTTTCTTTAACTCACATATTCCTCATGTCATTGTGTTCATACAACATAATTTTAAATGGTTGTAGAATGTTCTGTCTTACAGATGTCCATAATTCATATCGTTGAACATTTTGCTTGTTTCTTATTTTTCCCGATTGTATATAAAAAACTATGCTGAAATTCCTTGTAGCCAAGTCTTTGTGCATATCCTTAACTATACAACTGGAGTGAGTTCTTGGTAGTTGATTTGCTGGTAAAATAGTCTTTCTTTTTTCTTTTTAAATCACACAAATCTTTCATCGTATATAAGTTAGAAAATACAGAAACAAAAGGGAAAATTGGCCTGTATTATCATCGTATAGAGATAACCACTGTTGATATTTTGGTATATGTTTTTCCATACTTTTTTTTAATGTACATTCCTAATAATAGACATGTGTATTTATGTCTCCCTCCCCCCCATAAATATGTGATTGTACTGTATTACTGTTATGTAACTTATAAAAATTAATGTATTTGATATATTTCCTTTTTTGTAAATGTGAATATTTTAAGATGTATTTACCAAAAAATGGTTGTTGAATGCCTCGCATTTGTTAGGCACTGTTTTTAAGGGCTGGAAACATTGTAGTGAACATGAGGGGCAAGGTCCCTGTTCTTAAGCAGCTTATATTTTAGTGGAGGAATGGGCAATAAACAAGTAGAGAAATAAATACATAAAGTCAGTTTTGAAAAATAAAGCAGAGCAAGGTCATGAAGAGTGATAGAATGGGAACAAATACCAGCGGGAAATTTCTTTAGCTAGAGGGTCTCTGGGGTAGCGGCATTTAAGCAGACATTAGTGAAATCAGGGAGTCCTGTGTGTCCTGGGGAAAGAGTATTCCACCAGGTAGAGGAAACAGGAAATGTTAAAGGATTTGAAGCAGGAATAAGTTCTGCATGTTAGAGAAATAGCAAAAAGGCCAGGGTGGCAGAACAGTGAGCAAGGAAACAAATTACATAGGGACTTTAGGCCATGGTAAAGATTTTTTATGATGTGTGGAGTTGCAGAGATGAGCATGCTTTAATGTTGGTATTTGGGGAATTTAGTCTGCTGTAATTTACTTACTCTCCTATAATATGGAAAGATTTTACTCAGTTTGTTTTATTGTGGTATAATTTACATAACATAAAATTATATCATTTTAACCATTTTTAAGTGTATAGTTCAGTGGCATTAAGTACGTTCCCAGTGTTTTACAGTTATCACGACTCTCATTTCCAGAAGTTTTTCATTATCTCAAACTGAAACTCTGTACCCATTAAACAGTAACTCCCTATTCCCCCCACTTTCCAGCCCATGGTAACCTCTACTCTACTTTCCGTCTCTATGAATTTACCTATTCTAGGTACCTCATATAAATGGAATCATTTAATATTTATCTTTTTGTGTCTGACCTGTTTCACTTAGCATAGTATTTTCAAGGTTCATCCATGTTGTAGCACATGTCAGAATTTCCTTCCTTTTTAGGCTGAAAAATATCCACTGTATGTATTTCCCACATCACATAATGTTTTTTAAACTTCAGTTTGTTGTACTTTCTTATAAATTCTTTTAAATAAATGCCTTTCATTTCTCTTCAGCATTGTTAGGTTCCAGTTACCACTCTGATTTTGTTTTCAGGGATCCTCCTTGCATTCTAAAGAATATGTTCCTTCTGCTGAGAGGCTTGGCTAATGTAAACAGCAGCATTAATTTAGCAGCTATTTATTGAGCACTTACTGTGTGCCAGGTGCTGGGCTTATTCCTTAGACGCATTTCCTCATTTAGTTCTCACATCAAGTCTGTGGGGTTGGTACTGTTATTATTCCTGTATGTGAGAAAACAGGCCTGGGGAGGTATTCCAAGGTTACGTGGCTAGTAGCTGCCATGGACCAGATTCAAACCAGGTTTATGTAGCTCCAGAGATGAATTCTGTTGGTCATTATGCTACACAGTCTCCATTTGGAAGCATAGACCAATCAATGACTAAGTATCAAATAATGGCTAAAGAGATGCAACATTAAATTATACATGCTAATCTTTGAGAAAAGAATCACCAGATCTATATATTCACATTTTCAAGCACTTTCAAAGTGAGGGTGATAATAACACATACTTTATGTTTGAGTGCCATTATTTACAATGTAAATGTAATAAATGTATTATTTACAATTAACATAGGCAAGTTGATGGATAATCTGTCCCGTGTTTTAACCTTGCTTTGTGTCTTCTATGTTTAAGGGGAGCTGCCAGAATAATCCTTCCTCAGAGTTTCTTTTTTTTTTCAAACATCTTTATTAGAGTATAATTGCTTTACAATGGTGTGTTAGTTTCTGCTTTACAACAAAGTGAATCAGCTGTACCTATATATATATATATATATATATATATATATATATATAAAATCTCCCCATATCTCCTCCCTCTTATGTCTCCCTCCCATCCTCCTAGAGGGGTGAACCCCTCTAGGTGGTCACAGAGCACCGAGCTGATCTCCTTGTGCTATGTGGCTGCTTCCCACTAGCTATCTATTTTACATTTGGTAGTGTATATATGTCCAAGCCATTCTCTCACTTCATACCAGCTAACCCTTCTGCCTCCCTGTGTCCTCAAGTCCATTCTCTATGTCTGTGTCTTTATTCCTGTCCTGCCCCTAGGTTCTTCAGAACCACTTTTTTTTTAGATTGCATATATATGTGTTAGCATATGGTATTTGTTTTTCTCTTTCTGACTTACTCCATTCTGTATGACAGACTCTAGGTCCATCCACCTCACTACAAGTAACTCAATTTCGTTTCTTTTTATGGCTGAGTAATATTCCATTGTATATATGTGCCACATCTTCTTTATCCATTCATCTGTTGATGGACACTTAGGTTGATTCCATGTCCTGGCTATTGTAAATACTGCTGTGATGAACATTGTGGTACATGACTCTTTTTGAATTATGGTTTCCTCAGGGTACCTGCCCAGTAGTGGGATTGCTGGGTCATATGGTAGTTCTGTTTTTAGTTTTTTAAGGAACCTCCATACTGTTCTCCATAGTGGCTGTATCAATTTACGTTCCCGCCAACAGTGCAAGAGGGTTCCCTTTTCTTCACACCCTCTCCAGCATTTATCGTTTGTAGATTTTTTGATGATGGCCATTCTGACTGGTGTGAGGTGATACCTCATTGTAGTTTTGATTTGCATTTCTTTAATGATTAGTGATGTTGAGCATCTTTTCATGTGTTTGTTGGCAATCTGTATATCTTCTTTGGAGAAATGTCTGTTTAGCTCTTCTGCCCATTTTTGGATTGGGTTGTTTGTTTTTTGATATTGAGCTGCATGAGCTGCTTGTAAATTTTGGAGATTAATCCTCTGTCAGTTGCTTCATTTGAAAATATTTTCTCCCATTCTGAGGGTTGTCTTTTCATCTTGTTTAGGATTTCCTTTTGCTGTGCAAAAGCTTTTACGTTTCATTAGGTCCCATTTGTTTATTTTTGTTTTTATTTCTATTTCTCTAGGAGATGGGTCAAAAAAGATCTTGCTGTGATTTATGTCATAAAGTGTTCTACCTATGTTTTCGTCCAAGAGTTTGATAGTGTCTGGCCTTACATTTAGGTCTTTAATCCATTTTGAGTTTACTTTTGTGTATAGTGTTAGGGAGTGTTCTAATTTCATTCTTTTCCATGTACCTGTCCAGTTTTCCCAGCACCACTTATTGAAGAGGCTGTCTTTTCTCCATTGCATATTTTTGTCTCCTTTATCAAAGATAAGGTGAGCATATATGTGCGTGGGTTTCTCTCTGGGCTTTCTATCCTGTTCCATTGATCTGTATTTCTGTTTTTGTGCCAATACCATGCCGTCTTGATTACTGTAGCTTTGTAGTATACTCTGAAGCCCTGGAGCCTGCTTCCTCCAGCTCCATTTTTCTTTCTCAAGATTGCTTTGGCTATTCGGGGTCTTTTGTGTTTCCATACAAAGTGTGCAATTTTCTTGTTCTAGTTCTGTGAAAAATGCCATTGGTAGTTTGATACGGATTGCATTGCATCTGTAGATCGCTTTGGGTAATATAGTCATTTTCACAATGTTGATTCTTCCAAACCAAGAACATGGTATATCTCTCCATCTGTTGGTATCATCTTTAATTTCTTTCATCAGTGTCTTATAGTTTTCGGCATACAGGTCGTCTACTTAGGTAGGTTTATTCCTAGGTATTCTTTTTGTTGCCATGGTAAATGGGAGTGTTTCCATAATTTCTCTTTCAGATTTTTCATCATTAGTGCATAGGAATGTAAGAGATTTCTGTGCATTAATTTTGCATCCTGCTGCTTTACCAAATTCATTGGTTAGCTCTAGTAGTTTTCTGGTAGCATCTTTAGGATTTTCTATGTGTTCTATGTGTTCATGTCATGCACAAACAGTGACAGGTTTACTTCTTTTCTGATTTGGATTCCTTTCATTTATTATCTTCTCTGATTGCTGTGGCTAAAACTTCCAAAACTATGTTAAATAATAGTGGTGAGAGTGGACAACCTTGTCTTGTTCCTGATCTTAGAGGAAACAGTTTCAGTTTTTCACCAGTGAGAACGATGTTGGCTGTGGGTTTGTCACATATGGCCTTTATTATGTTGAGATAAGTTCCCCCTCTGCTTGCGTTCTGGATGGTTTTTATCATAAATGGGTGTTGAATTTTGTCAAAAGCTTTTTCTGCGTCTATTGAGATGATCGTATGGTTTTTCTCCTTCAGTTTGCATTCCTGGGATAAACCCCACTTGATCATGGTGTATGATCCTTTTAATGTGCTGTTGGATTCTGTTTGCTAGTATTCTGTTGAGGATTTTTGCATCTATGTTCATCAGTGACATTGGCCTGTAGTTTTCTTTTTTTGTGACATCTTTTTCTAGTATCAGGGTGATGGTGGCTTCGTAGAATGAGTTTGAAAGTGTTCCTCCCTCTGCTATATTTTGGAAGAGTTTGAGAAGGATAGGTGTTAGCTCTTCTCTAAATGTTTGATAGAATTCACCTGTGAAGCCATCTGGTCCTGGGCTTTTGTTTGTTGGAAGATTTTTTTTTTTAATTTATTTTTTGGCTGTGTTGGGTCTTCGTTTGCTGCGCGTGGGCTGTCTGCAGTTGCGGCGAACGGGGGCTACTCTCCGTTGAGGTGCGCGGGCTTCTCATTACAGTGGCTTCTCTTGTTGCGGAGCCCGGGGTCTAGGCGCATGGACTTCAGTAGTTGTGGCACATGGATTCAGTCGTTGTGGCTCGCGGGCTCTAGAGCACAGGCTCAGTAGTTGTGGTGCGTGGGCTTAGTTGCTCCACAGCATGTGGGACCTTCCTGGACCAGGGCTCAAACCCGTGTCCCCTGCATTGGCAGGCGGATTCTTAACCACTGCACCACCAGGGAAGTCCTGTTGGAAGATTTTTAATCACAGTCTCATTTTCAGTGTTTGTGATTGGTCTGTTTATATTTTCTATTTCTTCCTGGTTCAGGCTCAGAAGTTTGTGCTTTTCTAAGAATTTGTCCATTTCTTCCAGTTTGTCCATTTTATTGGCACATAGTTGCTTGTAGTAATCTCTTATGATCCTTTGTATTTCTGCAGTGGCATTTGTTACTTTCTCTTTTTCATTTCTAATTCTATTGATTTGAGTCTTCTCCCTTTTTTTCTTGATGAGTCTGGCTAATGGTTTATCAGTTTTGTTCATCTCAAAGAACCAGCTTTTAGTTTTATTGATCTTTGCTATTGTTTCCTTCATTCCTTTTTCATTTATTTCTCATCTGATCTTTATTGATTTCTTTCCTTCTGCTAACTTTGGGTTTTTTTTGTTCTTCTTTCTCTAATTGCTTTAGGCATAAGGTTAGTTTGTTTATTTAAGATGTTTCTTGTTTCTTGAGGTAGGATTGTATTGCTATAAACTCCCCTCTTAGAACTGCTTTTGCTGCATCCCATAGGTTTTGGGTCATTGTGTTTTCATTGTATTTGTTTTGAGGTATTTTTTGATTTCCTCTTTGATTTCTTCATTGAACTCTTGGTTATTTAGTAGTGTATTTAGCCTCCATGTGTTTGTATTTTTTACAAATTTTTTCCTGTAATTGATATCTAGTCTCATAGCGTTGTGGTTGGAAAAGATACTTGATACAATTTCTATTTTCTTAAATTCACCAAGGCTTGATTTGTCACCCAAGGTATGATCTATCCTGGTGAGTGTTCCATGAACACTTGAGAAGAAAGTGTATTTTGTTGTTTTTGCATGGAATGTCCTGTAAATATCAGTTAAGTCCATCTTGTTTAATGTATCATTTAAAGCTTTTGTTTCCTTATTTATTTTAATTTTGGATGATCTGTCCATTGGTGAAAGTGGGGTGTTAAAGTCCCCTACTATGAATGTGTTACTGTTGATTTCCCCTTTTATGGCTGTTAGTATTTGCCTTATGTGTTGAGGTGCTCCTGTGTTGGGTCCATAAATATTTACAGTTGTTATATCTTCTTCTTGGATTGATACCGTGATCATTATGTAGTGTGCTTCTTTGTCTCTTGTAATTGTCTTTATTTTAAAGTCTATTTTGTCTGATATGAGAATTCCTACTCCAGCTTTCTTTTGATTTCCATTTGCATGGAATATCTTTTTCCATTCCCTCACTTCCAGTCTGTATGTGTCCCTAGGTCTGAAGTGGGTCTCTTGTAGACAGCATATATACTGGGGTTTTTTTGTATCCATTCAGCCAGTCTGTGTCTTTTGGTTGGAGCATTTAATCCATTTACATTTAAGGTAGTTATCGATATGTATGTACCTATTACCATTTTCTTAATTGTTTTGGGTTTGTTATTCTAGGTCTTTTCCTTCTCTTGTGTTTCCTGCCTAGAGAAGTTCCTTTAGCATTTGTTGTAAAGCTGGTTTGGTGGTGCTGGATTCTCTTAGATTTTGCTTGTGTGTAAAGGTTTTAATTTCTCCATCGAATCTGAATGAGATCCTTGCTGGGTAGAGTAATCTTGGTTGTAGGTTTTTCCCTTTCATCACTTTAAATATGTCCTGCCACTCCCTTCTGGCTTGCAGAATTTCTGCTGAAAGATCAGCTGTTAAGCTTATGGGGATTGCCTTCTATTTTTCTTTTTTTTAAAAGAAATTTATTTATTTTATTTATTTGCTTTGGGCTGTGTTGTTTCTCTGTTGCTGTGCGTGGACTTTCTTTAGTTGCTGTGAGCGGGGGCCTCTTCATTGCAGTGTGCAGGCTTCTTATTGCAGTGGCTTCTCTTGTTGCAGAGCACGGGCTCTAGGCACACGGGCTTCAGTAGTTGTGGCTTGCAGGCTCTAGAGCGCAGGCTCAGTAGTTGTGGCGCATGGGCTTAGTTGCTCTGTGGTGTGTAGAATCTTCACGGACCAGGGCTCAAACCCATGTCACCTGCATTGGCAGGCAGATTCTTAACCTCTCTGCCACCAGGGAAGCCCCACTTGGATGTTATTTGATGTTTTTCCCTTGCTGCTTTTAATATTTTCTTTGTATTTAGTTTTTGATAGTTTGATCAATATGTGTCTTGGCTTGTTTCTCCTTGGATGTATCCTGTGTGGGACTGTGTGCTTTCTGGACTTGATTGACTATTTCCTTTCCCATATTAGGGAAGTTTTCAACTATAATCTCTTCAAATATTTTCTCAGTCCCTTTCTTTTTGTCTTCTTCTTCTGGGACCCATATAATTCGAGTGTTGGTGCATTTAATGTTGTCCCAGAGGTCTCTGAGACTGTCCTCAATTCTTTTCATTCTTTTTTCTTTATTCTGCTCTGCAGTAGTTATTTCCTGTTTTATTTTAGTTATTTCCATTTTAATAACCTTATTTTATTTTTCTGTCTTTTCTTTTTTCTCCCTTTCTGCAGTAGTTATTTCCTATTTTATCTTCCAGGTTACTTATCTGTTCTTCTGCCTCAGTTATTCTGCTATTGATTCCTTTTAGAGAATTTTAAATTTCATTTATTGTGTTGTTCATCATTGCTTGTTTGCTCTTTAGTTCTTCTAGTTTCTTGTTAAACGTTTCTTGTATTTTCTCCATTCTATTTCCAAGATTTTGGATCATCTTTACTATCATTACTCTGAATTCTTTTTCAGTTAGACTGCTTGCTGCTTTTTCATTTGTTTGGTCTGGTGGGTTTTTAACTTTGCTCCTTCATCTGCTGTGTGTTTCTTTGTCTTCTCATTTTGCTTAACTTACTGTGTCTGGTGTCTCCTTTTCACAGGCTGCAGGTTCATAGTTCCCTTTGTTTTTGGTGTCTGTCCCCAGTGGCTAAGGTTGGTTCACTGGGTTGTGTAGGCTTCCTGGTGAAGGGGACTGGTGCCTGTGTTCTGATGGATGAGGCTGGATCTTGTCTTTCTGGTGGGTAGGACCGTGTCTGATAGTGTGTTTTGGGGTGTCTGTGACCTTATTATGATTTTAGGCAGCCTCTCTGCTAGTGGGTGGGGTTGTGTTCCTGTCTTCCTAGTTGTTTGGCATACGGTGTCCAGCATTGTAGCTTGCTGGTTGTTGAGTGGAGCTGGGTCTTAGCATTGAGATGGAGATCTCTGGGATAGCTTTTGCTGTTTGATGTTACATGGAGCCGGGAGGTCTCTTGTAGACCAGTGTCCTGAACTCAGCTCTCCCACCTCAGAGGCACAGGCCCGACACCCGGCTGGAGCGTGAAGACACTGTCAGCCACATGGCTCAGCAGAAAAGGGAGAAAAAAAGAAAGAAAGACAGAAAAATAAAATAAAGTTATTAAAATGGAAAATTAAAAATTATTAAAAATAGAAAAATTAAAAAGTAATTAAAAAAACAAGAGAGCAACGAAACCAAAAAACAATGACAAGTGCTAAAAAGTATACAAAAAAAGTGGACAAACAGAACCCTAAGACAGATGGTAAAAGCGAAGGTATACAGACACAGTCACACAAAGAAGCATACACATACACACTCACAAAAAGCAAAAAGGAAAAAAATATATCTATATATTAAAAAAAAAGTAAGAGAGCAACCAAATCAATGAACAAATCTACCAGTAATAATAAGCTCTAATTACTAAACTAAGATAAACATAAAACCAGAAACAAATTAGATGCAGAAAGCAAACCCCAAGTCTACAGTTGCTCCCAAAGTCCACTGTCTCAATTTTGGGATGATTCGTTGTCTATTCAGGTGTTCCACAGATGCAGGGTACATCATGTTGATTGTGGAGATTTAATCCACTGCTTCTGAGGTTGCTGGGAGAGATTTCCCTTTCTCTTCTTTATTTGCACAGCTCCCAGGGGCTCAGCTTTGCATTTGGCCCCACCTCTGCGTTTAGGTCGCCTGAGGGCGTCTGTTCTTTACCCATACAGGACAGGGTTAAAGGAGCAGCTGATTAGGGGGCTCTTGCTCACTCAGGCCGGGGGGAGGGAGGGGTACGGAATGAGGGGTGAGCCTGTGGCGGCAGAGGCCAGCATGACGTTGCAATAGCCCGAGGTGCGCTGTGTGTTCTCCTGGGGAAGTTGTCCCTGGGTCACGCTCTCTTCCGTGGCTCCAAAGCTCCCCCCACCCAGCACCCCCGTCTCCGCCCTCGAAGGGGCTTCCTAGTGTGTGGAAGCTTTTCCTCCTTCACAGCTCCCTCCCAGGGGTGCAGGTCCTGTGCCTATTCTTTGTCTCTGTTTTTTCTTTTGCCCTACCCAGGTACGTGGGGAGTTTCTTGCCTTTTGGGGGGTCTGAGGTCTTCTGCCAGCGTTCGGTATGTGTTCTGTAGGAGTTGTTCCACATGTGGATGTATTTCTGATGTATTTGTGGGGAGGAAGGTGATCTCCACGTCTTACTCCTCTGCCATCTTCCTGCTAAGAAACAGGAAAAGAAACTTTGATTGAATTAGGTCACAAGTTTTTAACTGACAGAAAGAAGTGATTGTAAAATATTTTTTTTTGCATTTTTGATGCTTGTCTCTGCTTTTATATTTTTATTCTCTTTGGCACACTTTATATACAATTTTATTAGAACTTTTCAAGTTGAAACAACCTGCTCTGTCATTGAGGTGGGCCTGGGATAACTCCTAAACCATTTTCTAAACTGTCTCTAATTCTTTCATCATATGCTTTCTTGAATGGTGACCAAAATAGTGTACTAGGCCATTTTATTAAGGGAATAAATAATTCGAGACTTTTTGTGGCATCTTATTTTCTCAGATTGTGGGACCAAAAGAAGTTCAGCTTTTATATCTTGAGTAAAAACCTTTATTTCCCTATGTTTTATTTATACCTTTCTACACAAAATTATTTTAGAAGGTGCTTGAGTTTGCCCAGGGTTGATTGTTCCCTTAAACTAAAAGCTTAAGTGGGGGAAAACATAACTAACATTGTTTAAAGCATTAAAATAAGGGAGAAAGTAAGTTTTGCTCCAAGTATACCTTTCTTTCCTTTTCTCACTGTGTTGGTTGGAATCTAAATTTTTAAGTCATTTTTTTCTGTTGCTTTCTTGAGAAAATAAATGCAGGATGATCTTGCATGATAGTTGCTGAAATTTTTACGTTTTAATAGTTACAGTTTCTTCCATTTTGGAAGTTGAATGACAGCCTATAGGATTGTCTGTGAATCACATGAATATAAATACTTTTTGGTTCTGCTTGGTGCATTAAAAATTGCTATAATAAATTTATATGCAATTTTTATCCTTTAACTTTTTCCTTTGAATAGCCTCTTTTAAAACATTAATGTTTCCACAGTTTAACCACTGAATGGGCTGATTCTTGTTGGTTTTGTGAATGATTTCCATAATTCTCTCTTTGCTAAGGTAAGGAGGAAAATGTCTTTAGAAGTGCTTCTGTGCTTTTCTGCATGGTTACGTGTTGATTTTACTCATGTTGTGTCTTAAATTGACAAACATAATTTGTTAGAGAATGTATGTTGTGGGCTGAAAATGACACTATTAATATAAAATGTCAATTTTGAAATCATTTTATGGTGGAATTTTCAGTGAAAAAGACTTAAGAATTGGGCTTCCCTGATGGTGCAGTCGTTAAGAATCTGCCCGCCAATGCAGGGGACATGGGTTCGAGCCCTGGTCCGGGAAGATCCCACATGCCGCGGAGCAACTAAGCCCGTGCACCACAACTACTGAGCCTGTGCTCTAGAGCCCATGAGCCACAGCTGCTGAGCCCATGTGCCACAACAGCTGAAGCCCGTGTGCCTAGAACCTGTGCTTTGCAACAAGAGAAGCCACTGCAATGAGAAGCCCGCGCACCACAACGAAGAGTAGCCCCCGCTCGCCGCAACTAAAAGAAAGCCCGCGCACAGCAATGAAGACCCAATGCAGCCATAAATAAATTAAAAAACAAAGTAGAATAAAACCAATCTAAATTACTGAAAGCTGTGAATTCGGCAATATGTAATTAAAAAATTTAGCTTTCTTACCAAACTATAGTTTATGATTTCATAGCAGTTACAAAAAAGTCATCTGTCACCTTACCACTTTCGTTATTAGACTTAATTTTTTCTGTTTTCTTCTAGTTCTGTATCATTCACATAATTTTTAAATGATTTAAATCATAACAGATGTAAGTTTTATAATAATACATCTATGATAACTTCTGTTAGGTATATATAGAAATTCCAGTTAGTGGTAATGTTCTAGATTGATATTATGTGGGTTTCCCTTAATAAAAAAGTAGCTAAATATTATTCATATTGAAAGAGTATTAAACTAGAAGTTTGACATATTTATTTTTCTATTGTGACCTGGGACCAGTTACTTAGCTTCTCCATTTCTGTCACTTGTAGATTGAGGATACTCTTATTTCGTTAGTCAACTTCTCAGGGTTTTTAAAAGAAATCAAATGAAATAATCAAGGTGAGAGAACCTTGAATAGTATATAGGCCTCTACAGATTACAAGTTATAGCTAATCAGCAAATTTATTTGCATATCAACAATTAATATGCTGAAGTCTTTGAATATATTTCTTCTGTAGGAGGTTAAACAGTTCTTTTCCTTAGTCTTCTCCCATGTTGAAATACTTTCTTTAAAATATAACTTAAAAGTTAGTTTCAACTCAATTTAACCAAACAACCCCAAATTCTATGTTAGTGGAGTTCAAATTACTGAAAATCTGCTAAATGTTTACAATACTTAGTTGCAGTTTTGAGTTTTGTTAAATAAATTATTTTTCTCTCTAGTGTAAACATTTTTTTTTAAATCTGAGTTTATGTGGGAACTTAAGTTACTTCTACATTTGAGAATATGATAAGATTTTTTTTTTTTTTAGGTTGCTCTACAACCATTTGGTAAGCTTCTTTTCTAAGGTTATGTATTATTCAACCTCTTTTTTCTTTCTTTAATCCCGGAGGGCCAACACCATGGCCTGGCAGTTTCCATTGGTACCTCTTAACGTTACTTAAAAATTTGTAGTGTGGACACATGAAGAAGAATGAGATAGATGGGTTGACAGAAAAGAAAAGAGAAAGTTGAAAAAGAAAATGTTGGATGGTAGAAACTGCCTAAAGGACCACAAATAATTCCTTCTGGGGCTGTATGTTGGCTCCATGGTTTAGGTCATGGGTCATCAATTAAGTTATCAGCCTAAGTATGCTGCTTCTGTGAACTCCCATGGTGAGTCATTTACTTGCCAACTGTAGCCTGTCTGACTTGTTACACCAGCTGACTAAAATACTGTAAATAACTCTTACATATATTTTTATGTGTGACAGTTATCAGGAATAGGTGTTAAGTTCATTAGATGACCCGTTTTATATATTTATTTTGGTTGTGGACCCTTGTATTCTTGAACTACAGGCTTCATATGAAATTAGCTTTTTTCCCCTACCAACAAATGTTCTTTCTTGTTTATTTGTCAGTTTTGGAAAACCACTTGCCATCTGACAGTGGTACTCTGTTGATGAATGAAGGGATGCGTGCTGTAACAGTGAGCTCTGGTCTTTTTATTTTCATACACGAACTAATGGCAGGGTCTCCTTGAGGTTGTGGTGGAGAGCAGATCTAACCATCAAGGCCAGGGTTGTTTTTCTTCTGTCACCTCATGAATCATGGCTCATGACATCTGGACACATTTTCTGCATAAATGGGTGATATAGTTGATCATCTCTTTTTTTTTTTTTTTTTTTTGTGGTATGCGGGCCTCTCACTGTTGCGGCCTCTCCCGCTGCGGAGCACAGGCTCCGGACGCGCAGGCTCAGCGGCCATGGCTCACGGGCCCAGCCGCTCTGCGGCATGTGGGATCTTCCCAGACCGGGGCACGAACCCGCGTCCCCTGCATCAGCAGGCGGACTCTCAACCACTGCGCCACCAGGGAAGCCCCTGATCATCTCTTTATATTGAAAAATATCCACAGTTTTTTACTTCATATTTGCTAATTTTTTTCTTTTTCTATCACAATCGAACATTTCTGTATCCTCTTCACTATACCATTCTTCAAGTTAAGGCCAGAGTTGTTTGTCATGTAAGAGGATTGTAACACAGAGTTTAAATCCGAAGAAGCTGTAAACTCTCTGTACAGTGGTTTCTTGATATTCCCCACCATCCATGTTAGTTGATACAAAAATTGTCTGCCTGGTACAGTGAAAGAATTTAGGTGGTGTTGAATAGAATTTGTTTTAAATTTACAGTGACATGATAATTTGCCAGTTAGATGTCACATCCTTTATGAATTCCTCTCTATAGGCAATTTTAAAGGGGAAAAAAAAATCTGTATTTGTCATGAAGGTTCTTATGCTTGCTTACTGTCAACACATGCTTATCTGAATATAAAAATCATTGGATTTGGTGTCAAAAGATCTGGGTTTGTAATTTTGCAGATTTAGGAATATGTATGGGTTAAGCCACAGTTATGCATTTTGGTTTATACATTTTGGTGGGAATGGTAATTGGTTAAATCTTTCTGGAATGTAATTTGCAGTATTCATCAGAACAGAAGTGTCACTGACCTAGCAATTCCACTTCTAGAGTTTATGTTAAGGAGATGATTGGACAAGTTCAGAGATGTATGTATGAAGACATTGATAGCAATGTTTATAACAGAAAATTGCTAACAATCCTAAGTGTCCAGATGAATGAACAAATAAAAATGGTGCATCTGCACACTGGAACAATATGTAGTCGTTAATAATGATTATGTGTTTATAGATATGGAAAAATCCACAGCATATTAAGTGGTTAAAGCCAGTTAGAAAATCGTTCACGTAGCATAATCTCGTTGAAGCAAAATTGTGTTATATAATATTAATTTAAAAAATGTGTATATTTATATAATTCTTCTGTGTAAGTTTTTATACCTTTATTTTTGTTTCTTTTTTTTAACTTGTTATTTTGAAATAATTATAGATTCACAGGACGTTGCACACACACACACACACACACACACACACACACACACACACACAGTAGTACAGGGGAGGTTCTTTGCATCCTTCCCTGTTTTCCCCAATGGTGACATCTTGCGTAACTCTAGTTCAGTACCAAAACCAGGAAATTGACACACAAAAGTTATTGAGATTTCAGCAATTAGTTATACATGCACTCATTTGTGTGCACATGTATAGCTCTGTACAGTTTTATCACATGTGTAACCACCACCACAATCAAGATGCATAACTTTCATACCAGCAAGGCTCCCTTGTGCTTTCCCTTCATAGCCACACCCATTCTTTCTACCTTCCGCATCTCTAAACCCTGGCAGCTGGTGATCAGTTTTCCATCTCTATAACTTTTTTATTTCAAGAAGGTTGTGTAAGTGGAATCATACAATATGTAACGTTTTGAGATTGGCTCTTTCATTCAGCATAGTGTCTTTGAGATCTGTTAAGGTGGTTCTGTGTATCATAGTTCGTTCCTTTTTTTTTGTTGAGTAATATTCTGTGTTGTGTGTATACTATAGTTTGTTTCTGTTTAAAGACTTATTGAAGGACACTTGGATTGTTTCCAGTTTTGGACTGTTATGAATAAAGCTGCTATGAACATTTGTGTACAGGTTTTTGTGTGAATATAAGTTTTTATTTCTTTGAGATAAATGCTCAAGAGTTCAATGACTGGGTTATATGGTAAATGCTTAGTTTTATACAAAACTGCCCAAACTGTTTTCCAGAGTGGCTGTATCACTTTACATTCTCACCAGTAATATATGTGATAACCAGTTTCTCTGCATCCTTGCCAGCATTTGATGTCACTGGTTTTTATTTTAACAGTTCTGATTGGTGTGTGGTGTTTCCTCCTGGTGGTTTTTAGTATGGTTCATTTTTACAATAATAAATACAAATTATTTTCTTTTTTAAAAAAGAAAAATTACTTAGACATAAGTTTCTTTTCTGCCAGTTATTAAACGTTACTTAATACTGAGAAGTTTTGCTAGGTGAATAAGGAATATTGATTTCCTTTGTAATCCACTAGTGTTATACTTCTGTAGTAACATATTAATGGAAATAAAATCAAAGCAGATCATCTACAGATTGACACAGCTGTTTTGATACTATTTCAAAATGTAAAACTACTTCAAAAATTACTAAATTATGCCTTATACTTGTCCTCTGCCCCATGGAGGGAAGAAAGGTGAAGACTGGCAAATTACTTATAAGATGTATTAAGGAATAAATATATGCAAAGTTTGACAGTTTAACACTTGTAGATTCATTTCATATTGTCGTTGAGGGGTTAGGGAGCTCACATTCATTGAGCGGAGTGTTGAGCACTTTCCACATGTTGCTACGTAGTCCTTACAACTATCCTATCAGATGGTGGCATCCTTACATCCATTTACATATGAGGAAACTGAGCCGCTCAAATTAAGTATCTTGGCTAGTCATACCAATAGGAATGAGGAAGCTGGAATTTAAATATGTGGCTTTGGAATCTTTCCATTATATGGGAGCATATGTTGTCTTCAGTAACGGGAATGGTTGGAAATCCATGCGAGCAGTACGCAGGAATGAGTTTGTTAATTGATGGTAATGGTTAAATCGAGAGGGTAGTACACTTGGAGTATAAGAATTGAAAGTGACCAGTCTGTGAATCTAGTGGGAACAGAATCATCTATATTATTTCTGTTACTGTTTCTTACTAGTGTTCCAATTTGGTATATTATTTTAGTGGAATTAAACTAGAATTTTTTTTTTCTTTTTTGACCACGCCATGCACCATGTGGCATCTTAGTTCCCTGACCAGGGATCACACCTGTGCTCCCTAAATTGGGAGGGCAGAGTCTTAACCACTGGACTGCCAGGGAAGTCCCTAAACTAGAATTTTTAAAGATTAGGTAGTTGACTGTGTTCTGCTTTAGTAATAGTAGTTTATCCAAGTTTGCTGGCCCAACAGTTGGCAGCAGTGGTTAATTATAGTGGTGGTTGTATCTGGTTAGGCTTTATTATATGTACTACTAGAGGCATTATTATTGTTGTTGCTGTTCCCATTGTCCTTTTGTTTTTTGCTAAAAATTTGAAGATGATTGAAGACATTTAACGATTGTACACCTGGGGCACCTCGCTGCTCTGTGAAGAGTTCTGTTAGTGTGTCTCTATATATATTATAATATTCCAGCTGGGTTTTTTAAAAAAAATATTTATTTATTCATTTGGTTGCATTGGGTCTTAGTTGCAGCAGGCTGTCTCCTTAGTTGTGGCTCCAGGGCTCCTTAGCTGCAGCATGCATGTGGGTTCTAGTTTCCTAACCAGGGATCAGACCCGGACCCTCTGCACTGGGAGCGTGGAGTCTTATCCATTGCATCACCAGGGAAGTCCAGTTAGTGTATATTTTTGATTTTTTTTAAATTTATTTTTGGCTGCATTGGGTCTTCGTTGCCGTGTGCGGACTTTCTCTGGTTCGCTGAGTGGGGGCTACTCTTCGTTGTAGTGTGCAGGCTTCTCATTGCGGTGGCTTCTCTTGTTGCAGAGCACAGGCTCTAGGCGTGTGGGCTTCAGTAGTTGCAGCAGTTGGGCTCAGTAGTTGTGGTGCACGGGCTTAGTTACTCCGTGGCATGTGGGATCTTCCCGGACCAGGGATCAAACCCGTGTCCTCTGCATTGGCAGGTGGATTCTTATCCACTGTGCCACCAGGGATGTCCAGTTAGTGTATATTTTTGATTCTATGTTTATTGGCTTCCTATTTTATGTAGGATAAAATCCAAATTCCTTTAGATGGCATTAAGATTCTTCTCTCTTTTGCTCTATTTTACCTTGTAAGTCTTCTCTGCTACGTACACGTCCCAGCAGAGGCAGCAGAGGTGGCAGAGATGACAATGATTATTTGAGACATAACTTAGAAGTAATCCAGCTGTGTTATTGGTATTCATTGGGGAATTTTGTTGTGGAAACTGTCACTGGAACATGTGGAGAGTGAGAGGTTGACGTTGATGTTCTCTCCCGAGGGAGAGTCCCTTCATGAAATCTAAATAAGGAAGGGAATAGACTTAGGATATAGCCCAGAAATGGCCACATAATGTTTAAGAACTTCCCTATAGTTGTGAAAATCTTGATAATCACTTCCTTGCTGAATTATTTTCAGGGAAGCCCAATGAAGGTTCTTAAAACTGGAAAAATCGCTTAGACCAGTTTCAAATGTTGCAGTGTGTGTGAGAGCTTCTTGGGCATGGCTCTCCAGTCCCATAGGTCTCATTGTCCATCGGGGTGTCACTCGCAAAACTGAGATTCCTGTTCTGTGAATCCATCTGTTTATGTTGTTGCTGGAATGATAGCAGCTCTGAGGAGGAGGAGCCTGGTCTGCTGTCACATATAAGGATTGCTTCAGACAGAGTCACACCGGGCCATTGGAGCAATATGATTGTTTATCTAGAGTTTAGTTCCTTTAGCAAATGTTTGATTAAGAGATGACTTGTTTTAAGTATTTATCCCTAATCTCTCATTAATGACATTTTCCATATTGACCTGGTTGTGGAGTTTATGTATACAGGAAGTTTGAAGACCTCTGTGATATTAATTTATTTAATCTGTATTGGTATGAATATTTGCTGCCTTTTTGCCCCCCTTTTGTATGCCTCCAGTGCCCCAAATCTGCCTTCAGAAACAGCATTTGGTTTCTAATTGTAATTGTCTTGGAAACATTGGCATATTTTGCATTTCAATTTTACTTTTATTTACTGCAAATGATGATTTGTAAGTTGCCTGCTACCAGAACGTCTGAGTTCATTTGTTTAACTAAACAGTACTGTGCAAAAATGCCTATAAACACGCGGCAACAGTTACCAGCCACCCCGGTTGCTTACCACCTCATTTTAGCTCTACATCAAGCACATGGGAAACATTATTCTTAAAATGTTCCGAAAAGTTTAGAAAATTGGAGGATGGAGGGATGGGAGGAAAGGAATTCTATTATAACAGTCAGTGTGTTGCTTTTGGCAGGGGTGTGCCTGGCTGATTTCCTTTGTAGAAATAACACTGCAACAAACAGAGCTTTATGAATCCTTCATTTAATAGGTAATTGCCATGTGTTCTTCTTTTGACTGAGCCACTGTACCAGGCGTGGTGGGGGAAGGCACGGATGAATGAGACATTTTCTCTGTTCTCACGGAGGTTATAATCTGGATACTCAAGATGCTTCTGATCGACAGTGGTGATTGTTGAGGAAGTGTGGTAGCTGTGGTGCTGTTTCAGATCACGGCCATGTGTAGGGGACGCAGGCTTGAGGGGCCTAATTACAGAATGGTAGGTGCTGGCTGGCTAACCACAAGCCAGAGCTTCTAGCAGAGGTGGGATAGTTCCCAGCTTTTCCTGTCTCTTCATCCTTGAGTGACAAAGAAACCAGCCTGCTTCAAAAAGTTATATTATTTTACATTTAGAAACAAATAAGTGTCTTTAAAAATATTTTAATAAAAATGTAAACTTGGGGGCAGATGTTGCCTTGAAATCTGGGGAGTGTGAAGTGTTTCTTGAGGGACGGGGAAGGAATTTTGTCCTCTGGTAGTGAAGTGTCTGACAAAGGCTTTCATTGATTCAGTGCATTTTTATTAAGTGCCTGATTTGTACCAGGCTGAGAATGCTGTGATGAGCAAGGAGCACACAATCTAGGGGGGGCTACAGACATAACTTGGCAGTCTTGCTACCGGGTGCTCAGTTTCATGATTGGGTGCTGTTGGGACAGAAAGAGGGCTTCTTACCTGGTCTTTGGTGATCAGAGGTGGTTTCCTGGAGGAAATGGTGTCCAAACCAACCTCACTAATACATGTTGGGATTAATTCTTTTTTTCAGGCTAATATTGTATTCAAAAGAAATCAGAACCTGGTTTTTGCTTTTGTTTTGGGAACACTCAATACCTTTCTGTTGAGAATGAGTTGAGAAACTGAACTCCATACTCCAGCCATCTGGTATATTTTTCCAGGCTTGTAGTTGATCATTCTCCAGTGTTGATTAACCTCTGCTTCCCAGAACCTTCCAGGCTCTCTGTGACTGCCATACCTTTGCGTACGCATTCCTTGTGTCTGGAAAGCCGTCCCTTTTTGTCTGCCCAACTGCCTTCTCTTCCTCCTTCAGGACAGACAGTCTCTTCCTCCTTCAGGACAGACAGTCACTTCCTCCAGGATGCCTTCCTTGAGTGCTAAGAGGGTAGGTTGGGACAGGGCCGGGCTTGATCTGCGTACTTCCCCTGCACTAAATAGTCTGTCTGATTCTTCATTCCTCTGTGTAGCCTGGAGGCAGAGGCAGCATCTTTCACAGAGCCCAGCATGTCCTGGGCACCCAGGCAATGTTTGTTGAACAAGCAAATTCCGAAGCTTTTGAAGATTGTAGCCACATGTATATAATTGAAGCTCTTGGTTCCAGCTGGTTTTAAGAGAGTGTTATTGACTCAAAGTAGAAGCACCAGTGAAACAGACTTTATGCATGTGGTCTAGTTATTAGCCTCATAAAACTCTTTACAGTCTTTTGCATTTTATACGTCTTTACTTTTATTTTTTGCCCGAGTAACCCATAAACTGAGTAATTCATAGTTTTCACTTCTTGCCAACTACTGATGTATATTATTAAATCTGACCACAGTGATTTATTATAATAGAAGTCTTTTGGTTATTAACAAAAATCAATGTGATTTAGCATATGTCAGAAAGAGGGGCTTATGTGATGAAGAGAAAGGGCTGTCTCATAGAATCCCAGATGAGAAACACAGCTAGGCTTCAGGAAGAACTGGTCCCAAGAATTACAAGGCCAGCAGGAATCCTGACTGTCCTTTTTGTTTATCTCTGCTGCTCAGTGGATAGAGGATGGCTTCCTATAACCCTCAGCATGGCAGGCCAGTTCCAGCCATATGGAGAACCTGTCTTTACATCTCAATTCCAAATTCCCCAAGACTCTGGCATAGCTTTTGTTAGATGCCTATCTCTGAGCCATCAGCTATGGCCAGGGAGTGGGGGTCAGGCTGAACAAGCCATGTCTGCTTCTGCTCACCCCTGAGGAGTAGGTGGGAAGGTAGAAGAAAGGGAGGGGGAGGACAGTAGACAGATCATATGAGGTGGGCAGACTCTCCAAAAATATCTAATACAGGGATAAAGACCAGGGACATGCAAAGAGTTGACTATAGAATCATTTCTAGGTACTTTTTGGCTAAAAATTTTTCAATCTTAGAAACTTAAAGATTACTTTGGAAAGATATTTATCTTTTTGAATATGAATATAATCTGAGATTCTTAAGGTAATGGCATATTCACTGAAGTAATTAGTTTTAGCTTTGTGTATATTCACAGTACTTCTTACACATGATACTGTCTTCAGTTGCTGGGAGACAAGTTCTAGAGTAGCTCTAATAGAAATAAAAGGTTAGATTGGAATGTATTTGAAATTTTCTAGTAGCCATGTTAAAAATGTAAAATAAAACAGGTGAAATTAATTTTAATAGTATGTTTTATTTAGCTCAGTATATCCCAAATATTATAATTTCATGAACATAAAGATTACTAATGAAGTATTTTCTATTTTAAAAAAAATCTTTGAAATCTGGTATGTATTTTGTATTACAGTTTATCTCAGTTGGGACCGGCCACTCTTCAGGTGGTCAGTCACTACATGTAAGCTAGTGGTTCCCATATTGGACAGCGTAGTTCTAGAAATAGCTGAAGTAATCCATTTTCTTTCATAGTTTCTCTAAAATTTTCTTGTCAAAAGCATTGGTGCTTATGGATTGTTTTTTTTAAAAAGTATGCTTCAGCAGCAACAGCAGAGAACCCTGGGAGGTAGGGGTTTTTAAACTAGCCCT
The DNA here is from genome assembly GCF_963924675.1 of Phocoena phocoena. NCBI lineage: Eukaryota > Metazoa > Chordata > Mammalia > Artiodactyla > Phocoenidae > Phocoena > Phocoena phocoena. The sequence continues at coordinate 24,623,046 of NC_089231.1, forward strand.
TGAAAGAGTTGCCCATTTGGAGGATTTGCTATGTGCCATGTGTGTTGGCAGAAAAGAACAAAATTTTTAAACCAGTCACCAGGCTGTAAAGCTGGTTCTTGTTCTTCCGCTGATTCCTGGAATGTTACTTAAACTCCTTGGAAGCCTCAGTTTGCTTATCTATTGAAATAGGGTTTATAACTGTCCTGCTCATTAGAAGAGGTTCTCATGTGCTAATAAATTTGAAAGTGCTTTGAAAAACTTTTAAAGGGTTACATAGGTGTAAAGCATTATTTTAATTTATTAACTGGGAAAAAAGCAATGCATTTTGGAATCAATAGTAGCTCATTTATTGAGGTTTTACTTTGTGCCAGGCACTGTTCTAAGTGCCTTATACATATTACATAACTTAATAACCACACCTTTTGAAACAGGTACTGTTTTTATCATCTCTGTTTTATGTATGAGAAAACTAAAAGAAGGCTAAACGATCCCTAGGTTATATAGCTAGTAACTAGTTGAATTGGAATTGGAATGCACTTTTTTCTCTAAATTGTGGCAAAACGCACACAACATAAGATTTATCATTTTAGCCATTTCTAAGTGTTTACTTCTGTAGTATTAAGTAAATACATTCACATTGTTTTTTTTTTAAAATTAATTAATTAATTTATTTTTGGCTGTGTTGGGTCTTCGCTGCTGCACGTGGGCTTTTCTCTAGTTGGGGCGAGGGGGGGCACTCTTCATTGCGGTGCGCGGGCTTATCATTGCAGTGGCTTCTCTTGTTGCGGAGCACAGGCTCTAGGCGTGCGGGCTTCAGTAGTTGTGGGGCACGGGCTTAGTTGCTCCGCGGCATGTGGGATCTTCCCGGACCAGGGCTCGAACCCGTTTCCTCTGCATTGGCAGGCGAATTCTTAACCACTGCGCCACCAGGGAAGTCCTACATTCACATTGCTGTTTAACTATCTCCATCGTCCATCTCCAGAACTTTTTCATCTTCCCCAACTGAAACTCCATACTCATCACATACTAACTTGCTATCCCTCCCCCATCCCCCCACCTCCCTGTTCCCAACCACACCAATAACAACCACCATTCTACTTTGTCTCTGTGGATTTGACGTGGACTCATACAGTATTTGTCTTTTTGCAACTGGCTTATTTCACTTAGCATAATGTCTTCAAGGTTCATCCATGTTGTAGTGTGTGTCAGAACTTTTCCTTTTTAAGGCTGAGTAATATTCCATTGTATGTATGTACCACATTTTGTGCCATCATTCATCTGTTGATGGACACTGGTTGCTTCCACCTTTTGGCTATTGCGAGTAATGCTGCCGTGAATGTGGGTGTACAAATATCAGTCCTTTTGGGTATATGTATACCCAGAAGTGGAATTGCTGGATCATATGATAATTCTCTTTTTGATACTTTGAAAAGTTGCCATACTGTTTTTCATAGCACTTGCTCCTTTTTACACACCCATCAGCAATGCATGAGGGTCCCAGTTTCTCTACATCCCCTCCAACACTTTTTTTCCTTTTCCCTTCCCTCCCCTCCTCTCCCGTCCCCCCCCCGGTTCTTTTTTTTAATAATACCATCCTAATGGTGTGAAGTAGTATTCACTGTGGTTTTAATTCACATTTCCCTAATGACTAGTGATGTTGAACATATTTTCATATACCTGTTGGCCGTTTTTATGTCTTTGGAGAAATGTCTATCTGAATCCTTTGCAGATTTTTAAACTGGGTTGTTCGGGTTTTTTTGTTGTTGTTGAGTCAGAGTTTTTAAAAAATATATCCTGGATATTAGTGCCTTATCAGGTATGTGATTTGCAAACATTTTCTCCCATTCTGTTGGGTTGACTTTTCACTCTCTTGGTAGTATCCCTTGATGTGCAAAAGTTTTAAATTTTGGTTAAGTCCAATTTATTTATGTTTTCTTTTGATGATGCCTGTGTTTTTGGTGTCATATGTAAGAAATTACTGCTGGATCCACTGTCCTGTAGCTTCCCCAGTTTTTAAATCTAAGAGTTTTATGTCTTTCTCTCCTGTCTCTGTGTCAATTTGCATTGGCTTCTGTTTTTCTGTATATTTATAAATTATTGAAGCTTATGTCTGTGTTTTCTCTCTTTTCTTGCCTTGTTTCTTTTTTGTTGTTGTTGAACCATTTGAAAGTATTATAGAAAAATAATGGCATTTTTCTAAATAACTATAATCCTGTGATCAGTACTTCCTTGGAAATGGGCACATGAGGCCCCTGCCTTGTGCTCTGTGTTTGAGAATACCTTTCTCGAATTTTTCTAAGTCCCACCAGCCCCACCTCTCCTCCCTGCCTCAATACCTAAAAGGCAAGGCGCCCCAAGTGCTTTTCTTTAGGAGTCTCATGTTGAGAATTATAGTAAATTTTCTAATTACATTGAGAATAGAAGCTTTATTTAGCTGATATTATTGTTTACCACTGTACACCTTATTTTCCTTCTAAATTGTCTTTCTTGTCTTTATTTTTATGTATTCCTTTAACTGGTTAGTATGTACATAGTTAATGTTATAGTTATTAATTACCTTTTTTCTCATTTTCCAGTACCGAGTTGAAGCTCTTGGAGGAGGCAACCATTTCAGTCTGCAGGTCTTTAGGTAAGGAGGAAAAATGAATGTGTGTGTGTGTGTGTGTGTGTGTGTGTGTGTGTGTGTAATGTGTATATATATGTATGTGTGTGGAGACAGTTATTTCAAAATTTCTGTTACAGATTTTGCTGGTGCAATGTGAATTGAATTAATGAAGTGATATATTTTTGTTGATGATGATAATTATAATTGTACTAATAATTATATTCTTGGTGTTTATTGATGCCTCTAGAGGTTCTCATTCAGTTAACAGCAATGAGACACATGCTTGGTTTATTTGCGGTAGTGGTAATGGACTCCACTAAGCCGTAGAGCTTATTCTTTTTACAAATTTTGAAATACTGAGAAAAACCCAAAATATTCTTTGTTTTGTAGTTGCATGTATAGTTCCTAGAGAATATGGATCATTCATCCTTTGCTTTGCCAACTGCATGCACTATATATGCTGTTGCTGGATTTGTTAACTAGAATAATTATCACTCAATAGGAAAATATATTAGGAATCTTCTCAAATTAGTAATAACAACTTGATATTATGGTAAAGTGCATGGGCTCTGGAATTATTTCATGGTCTTAATTATAGCTCTGTTACTTAGTAGCTGAGCTTTAATTTCCTCATCTAAATTGCAGGATTCTCATGGGAAGAAGTCAGATAACATACGAAACATCCAGTATAGTGCCTAGCATCTCGTCATTATTCATTATTTATGTCAACAAATGTTACCTTTTTTTGGACCTCATTTCTCAAATACTTTGCTTTCAAATTGGTAGCAATTGGAAAGAAATGTATGCTTTAAAAAATGTGAATGATTATACTTACATTTCATTGTTGCTTTGAAAATTAGAGATAACGTATCTGTGAAACGACTGGTGGACCGGAGCTTAATAAGTGATGACGAGCTTGTTTTTAAATCAAGCTTATGGATGTGCTCCATGTAAGCTATGTGGCTAACTCCCATATAAGTTACTCTGCCAGAAACAGTCTTTGATGAAATATTTTTGCTTTTAAAAACAAATTATGTTGGTAATGATAGAGGTGGTATTATAATAGTTACCTTGAATTTTGTCTGCAGTTATAACCATAGATTTGAGGATTTTGTGCTAAACAGAGCTGACTATCAAAAACCTATATGACAGTTTGCTGAAAATTAATTTTATGTAACAGTGATATTATGCAGTTATTATGATGATGGTTTTTAATGTGACCTTGGGGTTTTACAAAAATAACATTTTAAAATTGGGAGTAATAGTTACTTATTAATACAATGTGGAAAGCATACTAAAGTGTAAAAAAGGCAGTAATTGCTCATATTCCACAACCCTGACGTAGCTATTGGTAATATTTTGCCTTCTGTTATTTATTCTTTGGATATACATTTACATGCATATTAAATACACATACTCAATTATTTTAATCTGTGTTTTTCACTTGATATTATGTATCTAAGTGTGTCATTCTATATTTAAAACTACTTTGGAGAATAGCAAATATGTGTATGTGTATATATATATATATATATATATATATATATTTAATTCCCCAAATTCTAACAATATAGTGGTATAGTTAAAATTAAAGTCTTCCCATATTAAACAGTGCAGGAAATCATTGCTAATCTTTTGTGGTAAGATCAAAATTTTATCAGTAATTCTGTGTGTATTGACTTATATGCGCAATTTTATGTAAGTGGTATTATTTCTACGTTTTCACTTAGCAGTATTCAGGAACTTCTTTCCATGTTGATAGATATAAATGTATATCAGTTTTAAGGGCTATGTGGGTATGTAACAATTCTCTCTTTTTTAAATTTTTTTGGTCTGAAAATGTTTTCATTTTTCCTTTGCTTTTGGAGGATATATTTGCTGGGTGTAGAATTCTAGGTTGGCATTAATTTATTTACATACTTTAAATATACCATTCTGTTATTTTTCTGGTTACTCTCATTTTTGTTGAGATTAAAACTGTCAAAAAAAAAAAAAAAGCTGTCAGTGTTAATGTTGTTCCTTTGAAAACAATGGAGTTTTTTTCTTCTGGATGCTTTTAAGTTTTTCTTTTCTTTTTTTTTTTTTTTTAAAGAAGATGTTGGGGGTAGGAGTTTATTTATTTATATTTGCTGTGTTGGGTCTTCATTTCTGTGCAAGGCCTTTCTCTAGTTGTGGCAAGCGGGGGCCACTCTTCATCGCGATGCGTGGGCCTCTCACTATCACGGCCTCTCCTGTTGCAGAGCACAGGCTCAGTAGTTGTGGCTCACGCGCCCAGCCGCTCCACGGCATGTGGGATCTTCCCAGACCAGGGCTCTAACCCATGTCCCCTGCATTAGCAGGCAGATTCTCAACCACTGCGCCACCAGGGAAGCCCTAAGTTTTTCCTTTTTGTCCTTTGGCTTTCAACATCTTAGAATATGCTGAGGAGTATTTTTGCTTCCTTCTCTCCTTCCTTCCTTTCTTCTCTCCTTCCTCCCTCCCTCCCTGCTTGAGGTTTGTAGAGCTTGTTAAATCTGTGGGTTGATGTCTTTCATCAGTTTTGGAAAATTGTCAGCCATTATCGATTTATACATTGTTTCTGTCCTATTCTGTCTCTCCTCTCCTTCTAGGGTCTCTGTTATATTTGTGTTAACATTTTCATTGTGTTGCATAGGCTTGTTAGGCTCGCTTGCTCTCTTTTTTTTTTTTTTTTTGTATTTTATTTTCTTTTTTACTTTCTCTCTGACCTTCTGTAGGATATTTTTTTATTAATCTGTCTTTAGTTTACTAATATTTTTTCTGGTAAACACATCTATTGAGATTTTTAAGATAAAATTTAAATTTTAGAATAGCTTTAGATTTATAGAAAAGTTGCAAAGCTATGTAGAGAGTTCCCATATAACCCTCTTTAGTTTCCTCTATTGTCAACATCTTACATTAATATGGTACATTTGTTACACTAAGGAATCAACAGTGGTACATTACTATTAACTAAACTTGACCCTTTATTCAGATTTCACTAGTTTTCCCAAATGTCCTTTTGGACTTTTTTCTGTTCCAGGATACTACATTACGTTTAGTCATTAAGTCTCCTTAACCTCCTCTTGTCTCAGATTTTCCTCAATTTTAATGACTTTAAGAGTTTTGAGGAATACTGGTAGAGTATTTCTAGAATGTCCCTCAGTTCGTTTGATGTTATTCTCATGGCTAGGTGGGGGTTATGGATTTGTAGGTGGAAGATCACAGAGGTGACATGCTGTTCTCAACACATCATATCAGGGATACATGCTATTAACATGAGTTTCACTGATGATATTGACCTTGATTATGTGGCCAGGGTTGTTTTTGTCCATTTTCTCCACTGTAAAGTTGTGCCCCTGCCCTGCTGTTGCCTTCATTTTGAAGGAGAGTTTTTCTGGATACAGAATTTTTGGTTGGCATTTATTTTTTCATATCCCTTTGACTATATCATTCTGTTGCCTTCTGATAAGTCATTTTTTGGTTACTGCTGTCAAGATTTTGTCCTTGCCTTTACAAAATTTTAAAATTTATTCTTTATTCTGCTTGGGGTTTGTTGATGTTCTTGGATACGTAGATTGATGTTTTTCATCATTTTGGGGATGTTTGTGGCCATTATTTTTGTTGGGCTTTTTATATTTATTACTTTCTTCTATGAATCTGCACATGGGGTTCTCTGGGTCCAAACAGATTTCTTATTAAATATCTCACAGTGAATTTTAAGTGCATTTCCCCCACTTTTTCCTAGTTCTTACCTGCTGGGATAGTGCTATGAGAGCCAGGTCAGTTTTATGTGAGGAGGTGAGGTTTGCTCTGTGTTTGGCTTGTTTAATTCTTACCAGTTGTTTTCTGGGACTTGTCGCCTCTGAATCTGTATAGCAAGGTATTGGGTGGGACGGTTAACGTAAGGTTTCTGGTTGGAGTAGACAAAAGTACTTTCAGGCAGTTAGGCTTGTGAATGATCCATTGATTACCAAATAAAATTTTAGTCCAGTTCTATAAAATTTGTAGTTAGTTAAAGTGTTTCCTGTTTTTAGGGGAAAAGGACTATCCTTACTCAGCCTTTTCATGAGCTTGTATCTTTTTGTATTTTTTCATGGGTATTTTATTTTTAATTCTTTAAAAAATTTCTCACTCATACAGAGGCAGACAGAATAATGACCTCCTGTATGCTCATCTCCCAGTTTCAATCATTTTCAACTCATGGCCAGTCTTGTTTCATCTGTATCTCTCACCTATTTATTGACATATGGATATGTACAGAAAAGTGCACAAGTAAAAAGTGTATACAAAAGAAAAAGCGTATCCTCACATAATTAATTTGACACAAACCTCTGGCATTATATTATTTCATCCATAGATATTGTGATATGTATCTCATAATAACAATTTTTTAATGGAAAAAATACCATTATCTACTAAAAACAATTTTTAATATCGCAAAACATCCACTGACTGTTCAAATTTCTAATTGTCTCAGTTTGTTTCAATCAGGAGACAAATAAGTCCATACATTATTATTGGTTAATATGTCTTTACATTCTTTTCAGCGCAGGTTCCTCCTGAATTTGTCTTGCCTTGTTTCCCCTCTCAATTTTCTTATTGAAGAAAGTGGGTAGTAAGAGTTTCCCACAATGTAGATTTTGTCGATTGCATCCTTATGGATTGTTAGCATGTCTCTGTCTTTTATATTTATGGTATATTGGTTATTGGATCTTGGAGATCGTGGGTATTTTAGTGAGATACTGGGAAAGGTTGTTTCAGGGGCTGGAAGCAAGGTCAACCTCTCACCCCAGGTGGAAGTCCTCTTTATAATACCCTTGTCTGAGTATTACCTGGAATTTGCTTGAACTCCTGTGGAGATGGAGAATTCCTTTTTCACAAAGCCAGTTCAGTTAACAGATTGCTTCAAGTTCAAGCTCTAGAGTTAAATGAGTTAGTTTTCCATTACTGAAGTATTATCGTTACTTGAATTTTTACAGATGAAGAAACTGAGGCATGGGGAGGTTAAGTAAGTTGCCAGGTGTCACACAGCTAGTCAGTGCTGGAGCTGGGCTTTGAACGTAGTCACGTTCTGTAGTCCAGTTCCACGTGCTTTTCTGCCTTCCTGTCAGACATCCCCTGTTCCTACTCTGGTCCTGAAGCACTTTCAACTTCAATGTAGCATTTGATTTTTGCCAGTTAAGTTTGATCCTGTTAAATTCCACTGAGGTATTTTGGAATATTGAATCTACCATTGAATATTGTTTTTGAAACATCATTAAGTGTACTTAATTTTATAAATTTATTACCCCATCTACATCTTGTCCAAAAGAGTACTTTGGAAACTTAGAATGTCATCCACATTAAGAGAGGGAGTTCCGTTTGTAAGTATCTTCTTAGTACCTGACACAGTGCTGGGCACATGTAAGTAGCTCCATGAAGACATGCTGAATGAATGAAAAGGGTACACAAAACTTTAATTACATCAGTCTAGTGGTCTTGGTTGTTCTTTCTAACAACACAGGGTTTTTTGTTTGATATTTTAATGGCTAACCATAAAATTCAAGTGATTACTTATAAAGCCATTCAATAATGAAGGGGCTGTTGAATGAACACAAGATTGTGAAGTTGAGATTCAGAAATATGGTTGAAGTCCTGTCAGCCTCAGCATTTTGTTTTGATTTACAATAGCTATGAAATATTAATTCATACAGAGACACACTTGCACACATTAACTGGGTTTTTTTTTGTTTAGTTTGGTTTTTTTTTTGGCTGTGTCGCGTCTTAGTTGTGGCACACGGGACCTTTGTTGAGGCATGCGGGATCTGTCATTGCAGTGTGCGGGCTTCTCTCCAGTTGTGGCCTGCGGGTTTTCTCTCTCTAGTTGTGGCGCGTGGGCATGGTTGCCCCACGGCATGTGGGAACTTAGTTCCCTGACCCGGGGTTGAATCCATATCCCCTGCATTGGAAGGAGGATTCTTTACCACTGGACCACCAGGGAAGTCCCCTACATTAACTGGTTTTTAAAAAGCCGTTTGTCTTGAAATCTCAGCATAGTCTTTCATTAAGCTAAACCCAAAGCTTAAAAGTAGGCAGTTTTTGATTCAGAGTGAAACTCTAACAATATCTAATCACGTGTCTATTCTGAATTATGGAATCTGGACAAAAACCTGCCCTAACTTAAAACACAGTTTGCCCCTTGCTACTCACAGTGGGGCTCTCCACCCAGCAGCAATGGGCATCACCTGCAGAATCTCAGGACTCACTTCACACATGCAGAATCAGAATTTAAACTTTAATGAGAATGCCAAGTGATTTAAATGCACATTAAACGTTGAGAAGTGCTGTCAACTTCAGTAGTGTAGGGTGGCCGTGGGATTCTGTACTTCCAGCAAGCTCCCAGGTAATGCTGTTGCTGCTGAACCACACTTGGATTAGCAAGGTGCTATACATTTTATCACAATGAGAAGATTATACAGTTACTTGCATCTACTCTCAAGCTGTGACAAGAACACATACCCAGCAGATAGACCTGGGTTAATTGGACAGTTACTGAGCGCTAAGCAGGTGGGCTGTAATGGTGTACTTATTCCTATGTATATCTTTTCTTTACAGTTTTGGATTCTGAGATGAGGTGGCTCTTTTCTCCTAGAGTTTCTATTATTTCCATTTATAAATCATGTTTCGTTGTTTAGAATTAAGACCAAGCAGCAATCTCTCTCTTTGCTAATTTTCCCAATTAGATTTGAAATTGACAATAAGGTTCATCCCTGAACAACTTCAATCTGACATTTGGCTTTGTAAATGTTATGATATGCTCATTTTGATTTCGGTTCTTAACTTTAACTTTTAAAAACCTTTTCTTCTCTTGCAGTTGAAAACAATCCTCGAACAGGAAACCTTGGTGCACTAATTAAGGTCTTCCTGTCTAGAACCAAAGAACTAAAACTTTCAGCAGAATGTCAGAAGTAAGCTGGATGATTAAATCACACTCTCTCTATATTTAATTTATATTTAACAGTATGATTTTTCATTCATTGGTAGAAATAGGGTATGGTCTTGGAATTGTTCTCATTATTAAGGCAAAAAGTAAAAGAGGTTTTAATTTACTGTCCAGGTCATTGTAGTGAAATTATAAATTCTGGAATCTGATTTCAGCATTTTAGACAATCTTTAGAAATATATTCTTTAAGAAGATTAATTGTGTAATTATTATTAAAAAAAGGTAATTTTCTCCCATTTCCACTGCTGGTTGTATCTAATTTAAATACAGTAAGTCCCCTACATATGAACCTTTAGATTGCAAACTTTCAAAGATGCGAAAGTGTGTTTGCATGTCCAGTCACGTAAGTTAGTTCACGTATCTGGCGAACATTGTCACATGTGTGCATGCTCTACAAGTGGTCGTGCTTTTGTGTACTTTACAGTACTGTATAGAGTACCGTAGTACAGTACCTTTATTTCAAGCCCAGGATGTCTGGAAGCAAGCATAAAAGCAGTGGTGATGTAGCTGGTACTGCTAAGAAGTGCCAAGTGATAACGATGGAAACAAAAGTGAAAACAATTTTGAGAGTGGAGCAAGGCGTGTGGAAAGTATTATAAACCTATTACAGTACAGTACTGTTTAGCTGAGTCTGTTAGTTGGGTACCTAGCCTAGCTTTGGTTGGACTTATGAACATGCAGTCAGAATGGAACTCGTTTGTATGTAGGGGACTTACTGTAATGACTTAGTGTATTATTTCATTCCACATTTGTTTCCTTTATTTCTTTCATATTAGGTGAACGAAGGTTTAGATTAGATATTATGGTTTTTTATTTATATAGTGGAAGATTCACCTTTTATCCACCCGAGCATTTTTTGAAACCATTTTTGGAGGGTAGTCTCTTAAAAGATTGCTCATTGCCCTGTTTCCAAATAATTTATATTGAATCCAATTAAAATTGTTGTGAGTCTATGATTATTAATACAAATACCAGGTATTGTACTGTGCAGCTGGTGATGCCCCATTTAAAATTTTGGTTGTGGGGACTTCCCTGGCGGTCCAGTGGTTAAGACTCCGAGCTTCCACTGCAGGGGGCATGGGTTCAATCTCTGGTCCGGGAATTAAGATCCCACATGCTGCAGGATGCAGCCAAAAAAAATAATTTTTTTTTGGTTGTGTATTTGCATATATTCTCTTTATGTTACTATAGTTTTCATGTTTTCTATTTTTAGTTTTCTTTTCTTTGAATTGCCTGTTTATGGGGCAACTATAAAGTTAAGAACAAAGAGCAGTCATGCCTAAAGGAAAAAAAATTTAAAGTTGACTCACTATGTAAAATACACAGGATGAAATATGAGGTAAATTATAGTAGATATCGTTGGTCCAGTGTCATAAATCATGAGCCATAAAAAAAAAGTATGGACATTGTTCTAATATTACAAACAAAATGGGCAAAATGAGAAATCAGTGGACTAGAAATAAAGTGATTGTGCTCATGATTAAATACTGATTCTTGTGTAATTTTGCTCTTTCTTTCTAGCCACATCTTCATTTGGCAGACACACAATGCTTTGTTTATTATTTGCTGTTTGCTGAAAGTGTTCATTTATGAGATGTCAGAGGAAGAGTTACAACTTCATTTTACTTATGAAGAAAAATCTCCTGGCAGTTACAGTAAGTATTGCCTTTGAAGATGTTCTGGGATAATGTGTGTAACATATAAGGATAGAATTTGAAGAATTAGAAGTATAATTTTGAAAATTCTACTTTTCCTCATAATTTTTTTTTGGCCGTGCCATGTGGCACGTGGGATCTTAGTTCCCCGACCAGGGATCGAACCCGTGAACCCGGCAGTGGAAGCATGGAGTCTTAACCGGTGGACCGCTAAGGAAGTCCCAATTTTCATTTTTAAGTGACCTGACACCATCACTCTTTCTTCCCCTATATTAATTTAAATGAGCTGAGGGCTTCCCTGGTGGCGCAGTGGTTGAGAGTCCGCCTGCCGATGCAGGGGACACGGGTTCGTTCCCCGGTCTGGGAAGATCCCACATGCCATGGAGCAGCTGGGCCCGTGAGCCATGGCCGCTGAGCTTGCATGTCCGGAGCCTGTGCTCCACAACGGGAGAGGCCACAACAGTGAGAGGCCCGCGTACCGCAAAAAAAAAAAAAAAAAAAAGAGCCGAGACACTTATAATTTTTTCTTTTTTCTCTTTTTTTAAATAAGGGTGCCGGTAAGATTGAGACTTTTCTTTATTTTGACTTCTATGTGTATGGGAAATAAAAATAAAAATCACAAATATTCCTTTCAAGAAACAAATGTCAATTTAAATACCATTACTAGGCCAACACATTATTAAGGGAGACAACCAATCAGAATTACAGATTTTATAAATGTTAAAGGTTACTTTCATAGGACATAACTGTCTCTGAGTCTGGGTATCTCTGGGACTGCTTGATCAGAAATAATGTTTTTAAGTATAGTTTTATGATGCCAAAGTATATTGTCTTTTTCTAAAGATACAGAAAAAGGTTACTTTTTTCTCCTGATATTGCCGAAATTTTTTTTCCCCCCGGTAGTTAGGAGAGCCTATAGTTTTCAAGATCAACTGCTGGTGTTTCATTTCTTAGCATTAAAAGTTACAACCTGGAAAATAAAAGGGCATAATGGGATTATTAACAGTTCAAATACAGGGAATGCAGTTTTGCACCTACTCTTCACGCTTGCTTCTCCCTTCCTCAAGGCAAAGGCACTGTTGCTTCTGAGTTTCCTGGGTTCATTTTTCGAAACACACCTCTGCCTTCATCAGGCTTTCTCGCCCACCTAGAGCTTTATACATTGAATATGTTTAATTTACTACCTTGATAATCAGCCTTCTATATTTGTTAAATATATACTGATGTCTCAATCTGTTGTTAAATATATACTGATGTTTTAATCAGGATTGTATCTTGTATGTGTTAGTTTTGTTAATGCTAGGCTTTGTTTTTGTGCCAAAACATAGTTCTGTTTAGTGAGTTGCATTCCTTTCCAGGAAGTTCTGTCAGCAAGAATGGAGTGAATGTTTATCCCCGTTGGGCCTGAGAGCATAGTCCAACCAGCACCTGTAAACCCAATACTTTGTTTTGCATTATGTCACAAAAATTAAGCAAATATTGTGCTTTATTTAACACAATATCATTTTTATTTTAATATAAGATCATTTTTTCCCATTACCATTGAGCAAATTGATGCACTTGAGAGATACACTGTGCTTATTTGGGGGCCAAACGTCTTGCCACAGTACCCTCTCTGTACCTGCACTCCTCGCTCACATCCAGGCTTGAGAAGCATGGTTTTGTTGTACATCCCAGGTAGCCTCATGTAGAGGCAGGACAAAAACGACACTCTTCAACCATGGCCACTATCAAGATGGTCGTCTCACTGAAAGAGCTGCCTGTGAGGTTTGGTAATTGGTGATTTTGTGTGCTGACAGACTGTCCTGTTCCTTTATCCGGTTGGCAATTCAGGATTTTATACATGCTCTTTTGTTCTTTTCATTTGCAGCTGAGCTGCTGTTTGTCCACCAGCTTAAGTCCAGTGAACGTCTCCTTAAGGTTAAAGACTTGCTGTTTTTGGCATGTGTAATTATTTTCATCGTAGCCTTAGGTTGTTAGTTTGAGATTTCTACTTCTTATCACTAGTATAAGTCCTTTTTTATATTTTCTGTCAACGTCTTTTTACAGTTTGTAAAAGTGTGATAAAATTAAATGATTGCACAGGTACTGTTGAACGGTAAAAAATGGAACCTCACTCTGAAAACATCCATTTGTTAGCCAGTATATGAATATCTGACTTAGGTGTGTAAAAGACTGTTCAGGGATAGGTAAGATACAGTGGTAAGGGTTGTTTGAAGGTTGAATTGACAAAAGTAGAGGGCCATCTGCAAACAATTGAGCAAATCAACCAAGGCATTTTAGGATTGTTGGGTTATTACAGCATACTGAATTTTTTGTTTATCCCAACTCACTGTAATACTGCCATGATCAGATGGATATTGCTGCCATATTCAGTGAAGCCATCTTTACGAGGGTAGTATGACTCTTAGTCTGCTCTCAGTTTGTAATTGAAATTTGTGAGGATTTCATATTTGAACATTTTCCTATAGGCTATATATGATGTGGTAGCAGATTGTTTGCTAGAGAGAATTTGTATCGTTATGCAAACATAGCTCTTTCCACTATTCCATGCCTTCCAGAATAGTCGAGGGGACAAAGCCAGCCCTAGGCAAAACTGTGAAGTACTACAAAATTGTTTGCATTCCCTTTGCCTTCAATGCAAGTTTTCCTTTCCTCTGTCTTGGTATTATGTCCTATTTTTGCTGATACAATAACTGATATTTATTTTACATTTTTTAATGCATAAAGCCAATCTTTTAAGTCCTTAGGGGCCTAAATCTGTTGCTGGCTTCTGCAGACACTTAGGTAACTTGTTTCCTTATGTCTTTGATGGTGCTGACTGTGAGCTTTTATTTGTTTGATCTTAACCAGAGGCCCCAAATAAGGGTAGGATTTGCATTTGCTTCTAACGGGATCCAGGGGCTGCACCATAGGCCACTTCAGTCTCCTTCAGCAGCTCTTGGCTTAATGTGGCTCTCAGGTTCAGCTTCCCAGTGGCAAGTCTGAAGACTTAGTTTCCCAGTAGCTGGCTTCATCCTCAGGGACACCCTACCCTTAGAGTTTGCTTATTGTTCAGTGTTTTACTCTGGATTCAAGCCACGGTTTGTTTGCTTGTAGCGGTGCTTCTTTTTGGTTATGGTGCTGGGGTCCTTGGAGATTTCCTTTACTTTATGGAAGCCCATCAGTGCACTAAAGAGTGTATTTTAACCAAGAACTCGTTGTTTTGTACAAGAGGGCCCTTTGGAGTAACTACTCCACAATACTGCTGCCAGTTATAGTTTCTTTACAGATATTTTTAATTTTTTAAATGAGGGAAGATACCTTAGGAGATTGAGAGACTGAAGATAAAAAAAAAAAAGATGGGCGAGAAGCAGTAAAAAGGTCCAGGGAAGTAAGAGGCACTAGGATCTGGAGCACAGAGAGGGAACACAGGTTTGCTCTGGAAGAACGTGCCGCCTGTGTCCCAGAAGGGGCAGGTGAGAAGGAGGGGGAGGAGGAATGGCACCTGCCGAGAGCTGGGCAGAGCAAGACGTGTGGGCCTGAGGAGCCTGGGAACCAGTTAGCACAGCTTTGTGCAGAGTAGAAAGAGACTAGGCACGGGCTTCCCTGGTGGCGCAGTGGTTGAGAGTCCACCTGCCGGTGCAGGGGACACGGGTTCGTGCCCCGGTACGGGAAGATCCCACATGCCGCGGAGCGGCTGGGCCCGTGAGCCACAGCCGCTGAGCCTGCGCGTCCGGAGCCTGTGCTCCACAACGGGAGAGGCCAAAACAGTGAGAGGCCCGCGTACTGCAAAAAGAAAAAAAAGAGACTAGGCACTTGTCAAGTCCAGGTAAAAGGCTTGCTTGACTACGTTTCCTTGGCGCAGAATAGTTCAATATATATTTATTTTTAAAAATCATTTATTTTGTAGGACTTGCTCTCAAGCATAGTAGATTAAACATACATGATCATCTTTGCTGAAAGATCAGTAAAGGGATTTTTAATAAGTTATGAATTTATTAGGTTAAAGAGAAAGAGAGGGGGACACAATGTTTTTTGGTTTTTTTTTTTTTTTAAGTCTATTGAATTTGTTACAATACTGCTTCTGTTTTATGTTTTGTATTTTTGGCCGTGAGGCATGTGGGATCTTAGCTCCCCAATCAGGGATCAAACCCTCACCCCCTGCGTTGGAAGACAAAGTCTGAACCACTGGACCGCCAGGGAAGTCCCCACAATATTAGTAACATTTTGCAAGTTGGAAAACTGAGTAATGCTGAATTAAACTGACCAGTGAAAGCTGGGAGCTAAATGCCTTCAGGGTTGGAGAACTTCAGAGAAAAGCCAGTTCTTGCTGCAGAATCCTGGAGATGCTTAGGAATTAGAAGTGCCAGGTGTCTCTGAAGGCAGACAACCAGGGGGATTGATGGAAAGATATCTCCCCTGTCATGTACAGTCATGGGACCACCCCTTCCCCAGTTTAGTACTAAAATCTGCTCTCTGTAGAGGCTGGACCAGTGGGGCCTCCCTTAGTGAGCTCTTGGGCACAGTGGAGGCAGTGGTGTACCGAGAACAGGGTTAAGAGAAAAGGCTACAAAATGGAAGAGTGAGGCATCTTGACTTGGCTTCTAGAATGCTGGCACTGGGGTTTTACCCACCCCACTTTCTTTCCTGCCAGAAGACGAGTGGATACTCTTCTGGAGAAAATGAACCCAAAACAGGGACAGACTTATAGAAACGGACATTTAGATGCCCCTCAGTGAAGCAGCTCACAACCCACCTGTGGGAACCACCGCATGGCAGGCTGTGCCGTTTGTCTCCCTCTAGCTGGTAGATGGGGAGTCAGGGATCCCATACAGGTGAGAAAACTTATAATTTGTGAGAGACCAAAACAAACAGAAGAAAAAAATTACATGAGATAGAAATTTATGGGAAAAAAAAATCCTTAATCACACCTCTTCAACACAACCAATTTCCTTTTTATTCCCCTCTGGCTTAAAACCTTTTCGAAACTGTTTGGAATTACCTTCCCAATCCTTGGTGTATTTGTTTTACTAAATGCAGTGGAGGTAAATCTCTGTCCTTTGAAAGTAGCTTTGATTTTTTCTGATGGCCGAGGTGCTTTGGCTCCCATGATGGCAGGGCTTTACTGCTCTTTCCTCCACTTGAGCTGGTTCCCTAGGGCCTGGGGCCGCTGTCGCTCAACAGGTGAACCAGAAATTGTATTGTGGGGGGAGGTGAGTGATTTTGGTTTTATTTTTGTCTTAATATAAAACTTAATAGTTTAATCTCATTAGTTATAGATAAATAATGCAAAACCCCCCAAAAAAACTCCACGATAGTTGAACAACGTGACTCAGAGAAAAAAGAAAGCGCAGATTTATTCTTTTAAAATATTTAGCATATAAGATTTGTAATCTGACTTTGCAGAAGAATAAAGTGCTTCTAGGGACTCCTGACTTGTTCTTTGGTTATTTAATAGGTGATAGTGTGATTCGCGCTATTTCTTTCTCTCCCCTTCTTTCTTTTATGTAATCAGTGGAACAAAATGAATTAAATTTTACTACTTGGCACATTTTATAATGAAACCTCATAGAGTATATTATCCTTGAGAGTAATTAGAAACATTTCTGTTCGACTGCAGTAATAGCAGTTGACCAAAATTATTGCAGATTTTATTGGAATGGTTGTGCAACACAGGTTTATAAATACTGTGATGCACGGAAATGTAGACCGGTTTTATTTTTAGAAAAGACTGAATCCATTTGCTTTTCCTTATTTAATTCATGGAGGCATATTTGATTTTGCTAATTAGAAGTTTAAATATGATTTTTAATACGTTAGAATAATTCCAGTATTAGCTTCACAGTTAAAATAGACAGTAACCTAGACTCTGTCATGTTTTTTCTGAGTAGAAGTTTATAGTAAGTATAATCTAGCTATGTGTCTTCATCTTAAGGAAGTCTTTTGCTCTGAACTTTCAAGCACTCTTTGCAGTGTAGCTCTGTTAATTCTTAAGTTTTAAGTACCTGTATTAGCACAGTATTGGGCAGCATTGAGAAACTGACAGTTTGACTTTCTGAATGCAAGGAAAACAATGATTAGCTCTCTGTCTTTTAATATTCCTTCTAATAACTATGTGTAACCTGATTTAATTGACCCATATGTTTCTTTTTTTCTGGCTGCTGCTTTGTTTTCCGTCAGTGCTGTTTTTTCCCCTTCCTCGAATGAGTGCTTTAAAAATTTTTCTTTTCTCTCTCTCTTCCCCACCCCTCCTCCCCCCAACTCTGATGGAAGGCGTTTGGTTATGACAGTATTTTATTATCTCTGATTGTCTCCCTAAGGCCAAAATAAGAGAGTTGAATCTTAGTCCGTGATTCTGAATGGGTGCCGAGCAGAAAGCACTGACAGGGACTGGCCACAGCTTAGTTTCAGGTGTAGATTTATTAGAGCTGTGAGGGACCATAAATCTTATCTTACTTTCTCTTTCTTTGCACCTTCCTCTGCTGACGCTCGTAGGGACCCGGGAAGTAGCATTTGGGCTTTAAAATGGGAGAACCTCAGGGATAGGGGTGGGATTTCAGTGACGTTGATCGGTAAGCTATTCGTAATAAGAGTATGTATTTATTAGTTGTTTGAGATTGTTTGTAAATTGGATATTTAAGTCAAGAACTTGAGTATGTATTGATGAATGTGTAGGCGAATGTGTAGGCTGTCACCTTGACGTGTAAAGTGATATGTGGTATTTCCAATCTGTCCCCTAACATGGCTCAGAGTACTCACTTACCAGGGATTGTATTTAGGGTCTTCAGTGAAACATGGATTGGTTGACTGGATTTTTTTCCCAGCTTGTAGAAACAGGTCTTTATAGAAGTAATTTTTAAGGGTTTTGTTTTTTTTTTTCTCCTTTGGAAGTCTGAATTTGGGTTAAATCTGAATTCTGCCACTTACTCTAAGTAAGCTAACCTCTCTAAGCCTTGATTTCCCATCTGTAAAATGATGATGATCATACCTGCTCCTTAAGGGTTATTGTTAAGATTATTGTGAGCTAGAGAGAATGGAACGCTCATGATTTAAAATATTAAAATATTTAACTGGAGATATAGAGGCAGTTAAAAACCCTTTAAGAGATTAAAAAAACAGCTCTAG
This sequence comes from Phocoena phocoena, assembly GCF_963924675.1. Lineage (NCBI taxonomy): Eukaryota > Metazoa > Chordata > Mammalia > Artiodactyla > Phocoenidae > Phocoena > Phocoena phocoena. The sequence goes on from NC_089231.1 coordinate 24,641,377, forward strand.
GTTATAAAAGTTCACAACACAGTAAACACGCTGAACCTCTGCAAATTTCTTTACTCAACATCAATTTACTTTGTCATGAACCTGCAAATTTCAAGGACTTTTAAGATTCTCTTTCCTGTGAGAAATGCATGAATAATTTTTGGCAGGTGAGTTTTATATTTACTTGTTTTTATTGAAACTAAGGAAGATATTTGGCCTCACATGAAAGCTAAGTGATATAAATGCTTGGAAACTAATGCAATATGAGTGACTTGCTTAATGTAAAACCTGCTAAGCAGTCATTCTTCACTTGCTGTGAAATTATTTGCTTCTAGATTAGCCCCAGAAATAAGAATATAGTATTATGCAAGAATGTTTTTGCTTTAGTAAATGGAAGTTGTCAGAGATTTCACCTGGAATTTGCTTATTCTTGCCTTTAGTTTTGTTAGAGCTTTGGCCTTGAAATGCTACTCTTTACTTGTATGAAATGGATTTATCATTATTTTCATTAGTATTGAATTACATTGATAACGGAGCTGTGTATGTACTCCTTAATTAACCAGCTGTAAACTTGGCTGAGGTCATGATGTGAATGGCACATGGAACCAAAGAGAGGATCCTTGTCGCCATTTTAAGATTTGAAAATTAGATGTGTTTACACCCCGTAAGGAAAAAAATCCAATCAAGCACCATCTGTGTGTCCTGAGTACTTGTTCCCTCACCTTCTGTAATTAAAACACTTGTGCTGGGGACTTCCCTGGTGGTCCAGTGGTTAAGAATCCGTCTTGCAATGTAGGGGACGCTGGTTCGATCCTTGATCGGGAACTAAAATTCCACATACTGTGGGATCTACTGAGTATGTAGAGCCCGCGTGCCGCAACTACTGAGCCTGCGCGCCACAACTGGAGAGCCCATGTGCCACAACTACAGAGCCCTTGTGCTCTGGAGCCCGCGTGCCACAACTAGAGAGAAGCCCATGTGCCACAACTAGAGAAAAGCCTGTGCATCGCAACAAAAGATCCCACATGGCGCAGCTAAGACCTGACACAGCCAAATAAATAAGTATTAAAAAAAAAAACCTTGTGCTGGCTGCTTGGCTGAACCAGGGGTATATTATTAAACTGGCTAATTTATTTGGTCTAAAATGTTCTTTAGGGAATCAGTGAGTGACTTTAAATGTTCTTGCTGGGTCTGGGTCACCACATTCTCTGGGGTAAGCCAAGGAATGACAGTTCAGAAAATAAGTATTATGTATTATATGCCAACAAACCAACTTGTTGGAATCGGTTGTTAACTCGTTTGGGTTATGTTGGACAGCTTTTTTTTTTTTTTTTAAGATGTATTTATTATTTATTTATTTATTTAAGGCTGCGTCGGGTCTTAGTTGTGGCACGTGGGATCTTTTATTGTTGCAGTGTGCGGGCTCTTTGTTGTGGTGTGTGGGCGTCTCTCTAGTGGTGGTGTGTGGGTTTTCTCTTCTGTAGTTGTGGCGCACACGTTCCAGAGCGTGAGGGCTCTGTAGTTTGCGGCACGTGGGCTCTAGTAGAGGTGCGAGAGCTCAGTAGTTGTGGCACACGGGCTTTAGTTGCCCGGCGGCATGTGGGATCTTAATTCCCTGACCAGGGATCGAACCCGCGTCCGCTGCATTGTAAGGTGATCCTGTTGGACAGCTTTGGCAGAGAGAGATTTAGTTATATCTTCTCCTGACTTTCTTCACTAGTTGAGCTATAAGCCTACCACTTCTAGAATGAGATTTAATGTGGTTATTGAACTTGATTCTTGCTGTGTATTCTTTTTAGCATTGATTCGTGTCTTCAGCGTGAAAGAGTAATCTCTTCGAGCTTTGCACTGACCTCTCAGAGGGCTACTGTGCCAGTTCTATTTTTGGCGAGGCAGGAAGGAATTTCTTCATACTTTCTAATGATACCAGGAGATACTGTGGTCTAGAAAAACAGAATTGCTAAACTTTGTTTTGGGATTCCAAGTGCTTTGATGTTTTGGAAGTAACTACTAGATTTGGACTTAGACACCTGTGTTCACTTCAGTGAACACGTATTGAGTGTGTATCATGTGCCAAGTTCTTTGTCAGTCATCACCCTGAAGAAGGACAAAGTCTAATAGGGGCCAGCTTTACATGTAGTCAGAAACTAAGATATTGCAACCAACATTTATAATAACAGACAGATGCACAAGGCATAGGTGCTGTGTAGATGATTATTTTTATTCAGGGTGAGGCAAGAGAGTTGGATTTTATGGAGGAGATGAAGACTGAGGATGGTTCAGGTAGATAAAGTTGGGCTTTAAAAAAAAAAAACAAAATCAGGTTTTTTGGGCATTCCAGGAAGAGAGAATGTAATTGTGGGAGGCATGATACGGCATGTATTAGGCAGCTTGGCACTGCAGGAATATAAATCACGAAGGGAGTAATGGTGGGAGATAAAGATAGAAAGGGATTCAGGGCTTGTATCTTGCAGGGTCTGACATACTGTAGTCTGGGGCTTTGAGTTTTTTCTGATGTGTAGTAATCAGCTTAAAGCAATTGACAAGCTCTAAGCCAGGAGAATGAAAGGATGGAATTTAGTTAGCTCCCTCTGATAGCGATCTGGGGTTTGGATTGGAGAGGAGTAAAATTAGAGGTAGGAATACTAGTTAAGAAGGTTTAAAGAAGTTCCAGAATGAGTTTTAATTTAGTAAATTTGTTTAAAATGATGACATAATGAACGAAAGAATGACAAGGAGTTAAGGAAAGAGGAAATATCAGAGGGGCAGACTGTGTAATTGAGAGGACCTAGAGATTGATTGGTTATAAAAAGATGAGTAGGAGAGAATCATCTGGGTTTGGGGCTTGGGTTACTTATGTAGTCACCAAAAAGGACAATAAAGAATAAAGAACTGGATTTGAAGTGTTGGGAAAGAGGAGTTCAGTTTTGAGTGTGTTGAGGTTGAGGTACCAGTGAAGTATCTAGGTGGAGGTGGCCGGGAGGTAAGTAGATATAAAAATATGACGTGCAGTGGAGAGGCTGAGAGGAAAACCATAGACTTAGCAATCACCAGTGTGTAAGTGATGGTTGATGAAGGGAGAACACAGGGAGTGAGACATGAAGAGAAGAAACCGGTGGTGGAATTCTGGGGGAACATGTCAATGTTGAAAGGCATTCTGAGGTAGCAGATACTGGGAATGAATAGGAAAAGTAGTAGGTTAGAAAGAAGGCATAGGGACTGAGAGAAGAAAGAACTTCATGAAGGAGTAGGTGTCAATAATGTCCAAAGCCAGGAGCCATGTGAGATCCTGATTGGCTTTGGAAGTTAGAAGGTCACTTGGCCTAGAGAAGTTTGGGACAGAGGAGCATTTCTATTGGAACAGTAATTTGTAACCTACCTTCGCTGCTTACTTATTCTGTGACTTGGGAAAGCCATTTTGTCTTTGGCTCTTTGTAAAGAGGTGGTTGGCCTCTTAGCGGGTTTCATTCTGTGATTGGTGGGGCTCCATGGGTTCAGAGAAGGCACTTTGAGGCTCATCAAGGAGATCAAGGGTTAGGTCAGATATTCGTTGGGGGAGAAGGTGCAGATAGTCTATTCCTGATTCAAACAGAGCAGCTGGAGCAGCTTGAATTTTTATCTATTTGACTTTAGTATCAGATTTTATTTGAAAAAACGTAGTACGGTATAAGAAACTTGAAAACTACTGGCCTACAGAAGCCATAGTTAACCTTCAAGCATTAAAAGAGATAGAATAAATAGCTGGTGATCAAAATTCCTCTACTAGGGCTTCCCTCGTGGCGCAATGGTTGAGAGTCCGCCTGCTGATGCAGGGGACACGGGTTCGTGCCCTGGTCCAGGAAGATCCCACATGCCGTGGAGCGGCTGGGCCCGTGAGCCATGGCCGCTGAGCCTGCGCTCTGCAACGGGAGAGGCCACAGCAGTGAGAGGCCCGCGTACCACAAAAAAAAAAAAACAAAACAGTTCCTCTACTAGATGAAGATTATAATAGATGCTGACTTGCTTCATGACATAGATTTTATTCAGAGGTCAACATTAGTGTTCGAGTTTCTGTAATATTCTTATTTTCATTAGGAATGAAAACTAAACTTCTGAATAACTGAATTCTAGGGACTTCCCTGGTGGTCCACTGGTTAAGACTCTGTGCTTCCACTGCAGGGGGCCCGTGTTCGATCCTGGATTGGGGAGCTGCATGCCGCATGGCGTGGCCAAAAAAAAAAAAACAAATTATGAGCTGAACAACCGAATTCTGTTTTACACTGTGTTCAAAAACGTTTTATGTGTCTTACCAGGTTCTGACTCAGAAGATCTTTTGGAAGAATTGCTGTGCTGTTTGATGCAGTTAATCACTGATATTCCACTCTTGTAAGTTCTGGCTAAGCCAGGATTAGTTTTATCTTCTTTGTATATTGAAGATGGTAATTGATCATGTTGAAGAGTTTGTGGGTTGTGGTGTAGTACTTTCATGTATGCTTTTTATGTATGCCTCCGTGTACATCCATGGGCTTCTTCTATCTCTCTTGCCTAATATTTAGACTCTGACGACCTGTCATCAACACAAGAATTTTATGTTGTTGAGGGGAAAATAAGCTCTTTAGCAATACTGAGCATATGATAGGCACAGAATTAATCTCTGTAAACAAGGGTTTGAGTGGGAAACAGTTAAATCTAGTAAATATGTGGTAGATGCAGCTAGTTTTCCACCCGTTATTTGTTCTCCCCTTCTTCCTTGCTTCCTGATTTTATTGCTGTATCTGGCCTTTTTTGGAGAGGTCAGATTTCCATTTTTAGCCTTTCTTGAAGCTGTGTGTGGTCAGTGAGATGTGGGGGGGAAGTCCTCAAATGAAACTTATGGGTGCAGCTTTTTAAGGGGACCTGACTCGTCTAGGAGGCATACGTATATTTTTGTTTGTGAGAGCCCACTTTCCTGCTTTCTGGAATGTGGACAGGGTCTCTTTAGAGTTGTGTTGAACATCTTGGCACCAAGAGCTAAGAGACTCAGAGAAGATTCTGCTTTGATGTCATCGAGCTGCTGAACCAAAGTCATCAGCTACTACACCTCCTCCCCCTTCCCCATACCCCACCCTTGGAATTCTCATGTGAGAAAACTAGACCCTTATTTGTTTACACTGTTACAACTTGATTTCTGTCACTACAGCTGAATGCAGTCTCTGTGTGATTCAAAATGTCTGTTACTTTTAAAGCAGTTACTCTCAACCTTTTTTTCTTAATTGCCTCTCTGAAGTCCTAATGAAATTTGAATACTCCAGATACACTGAATATCTGTGTATTGTGCTCTGGCCTTTTTGAGGGCCACACATCATCATAATATCTATGAAGTTTTTCACCTCTTAAGAACCAATTTTCACCCTCTTGAGGGTGATCTCGACCCCCCCATCGAGAATGCATATTTTATTTTATTTATTTTTTAATTTTTGGCCACACTGCACAGCATGCAGGATCTGAGTTCCCCGACCACGGATCAAACCCATGCCCCTTGCAGTGGAAGCTTGGAGTCCTAACCACTGGACCACCAGGGAATTCCCGAGAATGCATATTTTAAAGGAATTATTTTTTGAAATAAAAAAGTAGATTTTTAAGATTTATCATCACAGAATCTCAGTCTTTGTGGGGATATCGTTGGAAATGTACCACTTGCCTGTAGCCCAAAAAGGAAAGACAGGTATTTGTGAGAAAACAGGCTCCTGGCCTCTGTTGTGCACAAGTGCAGCATCCAAAATTGTAATATAGATTTAGGAATGAGAGCCACCAAAGCCTGTTGTGACTTGGTCTGGTGACGTGCAGCCTGGAAGGTAGGGCTGAGACAACTGAGGAATCACTGACAGGGACGGGCACGGGAAAAATGTCCCAGGCAAGTTGAACTCTTGTGACAGACACAGGTCTTTGCATGCCTGGTATCCTTTCTCCCCTTCCTCTCCAATATTGTTGGGGGCAGGGTGTGCCCAGCTTAGTTTTCAGGCACTTTGGGAACTAAATATGGCTCTGTGACACAGTTTGAGCCAATTACACGTAAGCAGAAGTCATGAACTTGCAGAGCACGTACCTTCAGCCCGTTGCCCTTGGCCCTTCTCTTCCTTCCTGGATGTGGAGGCAGTGTTTGGGCCATGTTGAAACTATGAAGATGGGCGCCACACACGAAGAACAGTGTCCCAGCAGTGTGGGATACTGATAAAGTTATAGAACCATTACACCAACCCTAGATGGCTTATCTTTGGATTTCTCCTTATGTGCAAAGAGCAAACAGTTATTTTGGTTAAGCCACTGTGGCTATTAGCTTTCTGTTACTTATGGTCAGATGTGGGAAGGGGAACACATATATTGCCTGCTATTTGCATATCACAGTATGTGTGGTGCTTCATGTGTTCCTGATTTAATTTCAAAAGTAGCACTACCTCTATTACATTTGTTGTTACCAAATAGCAGCAATTTTGTATATATCCTGAATGAGTGCCTTTTGTTGTTGTTGTTGTTGATAAAATGTCATGGTAAAGTTAAGGGGGATGGAAATGATAAATCCCTTTAGATAGTAAATAAGCTGTGAATACAATAAATAGACCAGCCACTTAAACACTCTTGGGGAGGAAGCAGTGTTGTAATAAATCAAACATTTTAGTGTTTTATGTGTTTGTACTTTTTAAATGAACTGAAAATGCACAGACAACCAGATGTCTTGTATTATGTACACTCAGCTTTAACCAGCTGCTGAAACAATTTCTTATGATTTAATGTTCTTGGAACTCCATCCTACAAAAAGGTTTGTCTTGGTAACAGTTTCCATGTGAAACCAACCTACTCTTTAAATGTTTCATCTACTATAACCATAGTGCAGTGTTACCGATCAGCTTATAATTTAAGGAGGAATGTTAACCTGTGAAAACTGAGGATGGTCTAGACACACCTGACTATCATCAGTCTCGCTATAAACGTTGAAGTTTAACGTTGGCATGCCAGTGCTACATTAGCGGGTGAACAGCAAGAGGAAACTAATTTTAATCGCCATCGTGGGTAATGCAAAACTAGCTTAAACGTTTTGTTTGAGACTATGAAATCACTCTATTAATATTGAAAGCAAATGATTACCAAGAACAGAGGTAGATAGACATTTAGAAATCTATACATTTTAACTGATACTTCATCATTAAGAGAACGGGATCAACTGTGGAAGCTTAAACTCCCAGAATTTGTAGGAATTCATTTGTAATGAAAATGGACCTTTAAGTAGTAAGTGGATACTGCTTCTCAGTTTGGATTTCTTGATAAAATATTAATTCTCTGAGGTGTTAGTCTCCAAAGACAGATTCAAATTACACACCTTCCAGGAATCCTTCCTTAACACCACACCTCTCAGCGTTTATATATGTATTTAAAAGAAAGATTAAGTCAGGCACCGTCTTGTGACTTGACATTTTTTAGTATATATTGGGTTGATCCAGTAGAATTGAAATGTCTTCCAAAAGTAAAACCTTGTCTTTAATTGTTATACCTTCTTGATCTCAAGGAGTTGAATGAGAGAGGAATAAGGTACGATAAAGGTATGACCCTCAAGACACTAATGGAGAGTGTAATGGAACATGGTCGGCAGGCCAGGGTTGAAAGCACACACTTAGAATTTGTGACACTGGTTTGCTTCTTTCAGTGTTACCGTGAAGGTTGAATGAGACCCCGTGATTCTTCCCAGTGATGGAGTTTAGGTGGGGCCCTAGCAGCATAAGCAGCTTGTATGGGCCTAATACTTACATTTTGAGGACTGCTTATGATGCTTTTTTATTATGAAATAGAGTTTATTTTGAGAACTTGAACTGGATGTCTTTCCTTGTCTTTTTGTCTCTGTTGGTTGCTATTGTTTTTGTCAAAGCTATCACTCTTAGCTGTTTACAGTGATGCCATTGTCAAGAACAGGCCCTACTCCTTGCCTCTGTGCCCTCACTCTGGACACGTCGTGAGAGGTCTGCTTAGAGTGGGCCTTTCTGTGGGCTCCAGCCCCTTCCTCTGAGATCCATTTATGTGTCTTCTCCTTTATCAACCTGTGAACTCAGTAAGGAGGATTGGGACGGCTTAATTCTCAGCCTGGCCCTGATGGGCAGATTTTTTAATTCTATAATTTAAGAAACTTTAGTTTTTTCATGTTATATATTGATAAAGATACCATATTCAAATTGGATTGCCTTCACCGCCTTTTCCAGGAGTGTGTGTATGTCTGTGTAGTGGGACTTTGCTGCTTCAGTGCCGGGGTATCTGATGTCATCTGCTGACCTTGTCCATGTTACTCATTCTGCTTCAATAATGCTGGTGTCCTTGCTAATTTGGAACATGCCAACCCACTGCTGTCTTCAAGGCCTTCGACCTTCCTTCTGCTGCCTTGCATATCTCTCTTCAGACATCTGCATGGCTCTTGTCCTGACCTCCTTCAAGCTTCCTTCTGCTCAAAGTTCTGCTTCTTAGAAACAGCCGCTCTGACTACCCTAAAATAGCACGCTTCTCATTTTCTGTCCATTAAAAAAAAAAAATTTATTTATTTATTTGGCTGTGCCTGGTCTTAGTTGCAGCATGCGGGATCCTTAGTTGCAGCATGTGGGATCTAGTTCCCTGACCAGGGAATGAACCTGGGCCTCTGCATTGGGAGTGTGGAGTCCTAGCCTTTGGACCACCAGGGAAGTCCCTTTTTGTCCTTTTATCATGCTTTATTTTTTTGTCCTAATACTTATCACTGCTTTTAATTAATTAATTTATTCATTTTTGGCTGCATTGGGTCTTCGTTGCTATGCGCGGGCTTTCTTTAGCTGCAGCGAGCAGGGGCTGCTCTTTGTTGCGGTGCGCGGGCTTCTCATTGCGGTGGCTTCTCTTGTTGTGGAGCTCGGGCTCTAGACACGTGGGCTTCAGTAGTTGCAGTAGTCGGGCTCAGTAGTTGTGGCTTGTGGGCTCTAGAGTGCAGACTCAGTAGTTGTGGCGCATGGGCTTAGTTGCTCTGTGGCATGTGGGATCTTCCCGGACCAGGGCTCGAACCCGTGTCCTCTGCACTGGCAGGCAGATTCTTAACCACTGTGCCACTAGGGAAGCTCGTATCACTGCTTTTCATATTACCTGTTATTTCTCAAAGAAATTGGAATGAAAGCTACATGAAAACAAGGGCTCTTCCTGCGTTAACATTTGTTTTGCTCACTGCCGTCCCCTTAGTACTCAGGTTAGCCTGGCAAGTGGAAGACTCAAAAAATATTTGTTGAATGAGTAAATCCGTGGGAGCACAACCTATTCAACGTGCTTAAATATTTTGTTTGTTTCTCATCACCTGGTCTATATGGAAACACAGTAGTGTGCTAAGGCATATTCCATTGCGGATATAGTGGCTCAAAGCCCCTTGCAGTTGGTACATTATATTATAAACACTAGGTATCTTATAGACGTTAGCAGTGGAAAGAGGCTACTAGAAACCGAAACACTGAGAAATTACATCTGACAATATTTAAGGAAATGATATATTAATTAGCTATAAATGCTGACTAGTCTGGAGCCATTTAGTTTAGGGATGGACAGTCAGCATTGTATCTCAGTAGTACCCCAGACGATCCCTTCACAATATAATAATTTCCTTTTCATTAAGTTCATCCACAAAAACATATGTTATGAATATACTAAACTATGTGTATTTACGGTACTGGGCCCCGGGCAAAGAAAGGCATGACTTTGGAAGAGCTTAGAGATGGATAGATGCGTAGAAATATAGCCCAGTAAGAGGAACAACTGATACATGCTGCAGTCATTGGGAGCTGTAGTGATGAGCAGCGGCTAGGTCTTCAAGGAGGCAGAAGGGAGCTGCATAGGGACCTCTTGGATGCGTCTAATGTGTTTGGAGAATCACAAGTGTATTCGTTTGATTAGAGTGGAGGGTTTATGGGAGACTAGGGCTGCAGAAGCTATGTGGTTTGATGGAGCAAAGACTTGAATGTTAAAAGGACTAAATGTTTGATTAGGTTTAGGGTTCTCTTTATTAAGATATAAAAGAACATAATATATATATTTTAGAGCTAGTTCTCTGAAATCCATTTTGGATGTATTTGGGGAGGGATGAAACTGATTAAGAATCTTATTGGTAAAATTAACTTTACTGGATTTATGAAATGTAATAAAATGATATAAAATACACATTTATTCGACCCATAGTTGTTGGTATTGGCTCAGATGTTATACTTTGGAAAATCTGAATATTGAAAACTTTTGGTGGCAATGGTTAAGTAGGTGGTTCAAGAACCTGAAGAGCCATAAACAGTTTCTTTATGAAGTCTGCAAGTTTTTGAGAGTGAAGGAACTGGAGAGACCCACGTTGGCAGTGAACGGCCTAACTGTTGGGAAAATGTCTTTGTACGGCCCTTCATGTTGATACCCAAACTCTTCTCAAATCCAGCCTCAGCAGAGTGGGTAGCTAAAACAAGACAGCATTTAAGTTTTAGGTGCTGTAAAGTAAATATCTGGTGTAGCTTTCTGATTGAATTAGATGTTTAAGACATTACAAGCACTGAATTAAAGATGATAGCATTTTCAAATACCAAAACAGAATTAAGTTCACAATAGCTTATTAGTTTGAAAATTGATTTCTGGTGCCTCTGGGGAAAAAATCCCGGTTAAAAAATTTTAATATGTAAGCCTTTACCAGGTTTATTGAAGAAATCTGACTGAGATATATCCAGTACCACAAATGTTGATATTATAAACTATGTGCTCAGATTGTTCATAATTGCATTATTGAGTGTTGCCAAGAAGTGTAGGAGACATTATGTATTAGGAAAAAACACCACTAATTCTGCATCCAGAAGGTAGTGTTTGAATCCTAGCATTACCACTCATCAGCATTGTCACTCCAGGCCTCAGTTTTCTCATTTTAAAATTGGGGTTCGTAGATCATAGACTGTCACTTGGAAAAGACATTTGAACACATCTGGTTCAGTTGTTTAATAGTTTAGATGTGGAGATTGAAGTGCTTGAGTTTGGAGATCAACTCATGTAGCCATTGAAGGAACAGCCAGGCAAGTTGTTAGTTTAATACACCATGTCCTGAGCTGCAGTAGAGGGGCCTGCAGCTGAGAGGGAGCATCTCATCCTGGGATGAGGTGTGTCTAGCGCTCTCACTGCCTACTCTGTTGCTTAGGATTGCGTTGAAGACCAAAGTAATGCCCTCGAAAATGCTTTTATAAATTTTAAAATGCTTTATGATTATAAAACTGTGTTGCTTTACACATACTAAGTACTTAAGAAAAACAATATGTTTGCTTCTGAGTCAATTTTCCTATTTTAAACTTCTCAGTAAAAAGTAATAGCACTTGGTCATTAACAAGTATAGTGATCATAGGACGCAGCATGTCTGAGATTCAAAAGAACGAGGCTGAATAGTTTGTGTGGGAACCGAAGTAAGTTCCTGTTGGGTCAGGCTGCTTGGAGGAGCTTCTCTGACTGCTTTGGAGGACTGGTTCTAGGCTGGCATTAGGTGTGAGAGATTAGCAGCAGCTAAAGCAGAGTCCTGAATCCTGACTCTCATTTTGCCTGTGTTTGCCTGTTTCCTTGTAAGTTGTGGACTATTTAGAGGCGTATAATCATTGAATTTTTTAGAACTGGAATTAACCTTATTTTATACATTTTCATTTTATGTGTAATGGCACTGAAGTAGAGAGAAAGGAAGTGACTTTCCTAAGGTCAGTTTGCAAGATTCTTAGGTAGCTCAGCCCTGAAAATGTTGAATCTCTGCCTTCAAAGAATTTTTACTCTTATGAAAGCAAGACTGGTACAGGATGCTTTTGTTAATTTCTTTTGCTGTTATTAATACACGTATAGCAAAATATGAATGAGGTGGTTTGATATTAATAACTACAACTTTTAATTCTACCAACAGTCAAACAATTGATTTTCTTTTCCTTTTTAATTTTTTGTGTTACTTATATAAGTTAATTCTTTACAGAGTGATTTCTTTTTTGGGCACAATCCAGATTGCATTACCTTTGGATATCTCATGCTAGTCATTAATGCTGATGCAATTATTTTAAATTGTAACGTATGTATGCACATGGTTTGGGAAGACAATCAAATAGCATAAAGGGCTTATGATGAGAACAAATCTCCTTGTCCTATATCCCTTTGCTCTCCAGAGACAGTCATTTTTCGTTTTTGACTATTCTGGTGGTTTATATAAATCTTTACCCTTATCTTACCTTTATATGTATTTCTAAATAATATGACACTATTTCTTTTTTTTTTTAATTAAAGGCTTTATTTTTCAGAGCAATTTTAGATTCACAGCAAAATTGGGCAGGAAGTACAGAGTATTCCCATACCCTTCCTCCCACGCATAGCCTCCCCTGTTATCAACATTTCTCACCACAGTGGTACATTTGTTACAGTGGATGAACCTACATTGGTACATCATTATCGCCCAAGTCATAATGTACGTTAGGGTTCACTCTTGGTGTGTTGTACAGTCAGTGGGTTTTGACAAATGCATAATGACACGTATCCACCATTACAGTATCATAAATGTACTTTCACTGCCCTAAAAGTCCTGTGTGTTCTGCCTGTTCATCCCTCCCACGCCCTTAACCCTTGGTCACCCCACTGATCCTTTTACTGTTTCCATATTTTCACCTTCTCTGGAGTGTCATATAGTTGGAATCCTACAGTTTGTAGCTTTTTTAGATTGGCTTCGTTCACTTAGCAACATGCATTTAAGGTTCCTCTGTGTTCGTGGCTTAGTAGCTCATTTCTTTTTAGCACTGAATAATACTCCATTGTCTGGATGTACTACATATACATACATTCACTTAATGCATATATACAGATATAGTCCTCATTTAAGTCTTAGAATTGGAGTTAAGTGTGACCATTTTAAAATTTGGTAAAAATATAATAAATTCGGTAAAAACTTGTTCCCTAAAGGGAGTATATCATTTATAGTCCCACCAAAAACGTTTAACAGAGCCTTGCCAATATTGTGTATTATAAAATTTTTCGTGTGCTGAAAATGGAAATCATATTGTGATCTTTATATGCATTCACTCATTACAAGTGAGGCTGAACATTTCATATATTTAAAAGCCATTCATAACTTTCGATGAAAGTTTAGCAATCATTTCTAGTTCTTGAGAGCTCTTTCTCTCTGATTGTTCTTTGTTTATGAATGTTCTTTGTTTAAGCTGGCATAATTGCAGTTTGGACACCCACATAACAATTTTGGTATATTTGCTTTATTATTATGTATCCACCTTATCAATCCATCTTAACTTTTGATTTTTTAGAATGTTTTAAAAACCTCTTTTTGGTTGAGCTTTATTTCAAGAAGGTATGTGGCTATATTTTATACATTTGATGCACTGTTACATATATAGCATTAGTTCTTTGAGAAGCTGTAAAAACATGGAATGGATATTTGAGTTTATTTGATCCGCTCCATTAATTTTTATGTATGATGAAGCTGACAGATAAGGTGACTGATAAAGGTAACTAACGAATGACAGTTCTGATACTAGAATGCAGATTTCTTGGTGCCTAACCTCCAGGCACTTTCTGTTCCATTGTTAATACTTTTATAAATGAGGAGTATTACCATGTCTTCGATTTTGTTGACTTTTAAAACTAGCCGTTACTGCTGTCGACCGTATCTGTAATACACGGTACCACTTTGTAGTCTTTCCTCACATTTTACTTTTGGAATCTCCCTGTTGGCATGACATTGATATTTCTAATTTTTGGTCTTAATCCTTTGAACTTGTCAGTTGTTTTTATTAAACTTACGTTCCATTTACAGTACTGTCAGTTTCTTATCCAATAGCAAGTCAAAGGAGGATGGTTTTTTCTCCTGCATATTCGTTGACTTTGACCTTAGCCAACACTAACACCCATTTCATGAAGGCTTTTGTCTTTATCCAAGTGTTCCACTCTGCCCTAGCAGAGCACTGCAAGGTCATGGCGCCTTTTTTTTCTTCACATGAATTAATAACTTGCTCCAACAGTAGTTTGTTCTAGGACATTTCCAGCCCAGATGGTGGAAAGTTCTTGTGATAATATGGCAGCCGAAGCAACATTTTGGCTTTTTAAAGTTGACTTTGTTTTGGCGATTGTGTAATGAAAATCTTCTGAAGATTATGCAAGGACATTAAACAAGAAAGATCTGTTGGCTTAAAACATTTTTCATCTTTTAAAAACCACCACACTCAGCATGGTAGAATTTTGGTTTCTTTCAAGTATTGGCCTGTCTTGGCTCTTTTCCTTGATTATTTGGCACTTAAGATAGCCCAATTAATGGATTTAAAATTTTGTTTCCACAGGAATAAAACGTTGCTTTGAATTCCTTTTTTTGAGCATCATAGAAAGTTACAGCAAGAATTGACATTAGAGGTCATCTTGCCCAATGTACTTATTTACAAATAAGAAAACTGAGACCCAGAGGAGTTATTTTTTGAAGTTAATAGAGTGAGTTTAATAGAGAACTTAGAAACAGATCCTAGGTTTTCTCACTTGGGGTCAGTGACTCTTTCAGCGTACCACAATATGATTTAGCTTTTGTTTATTCTTATTTCAGTGTCATCAGATTTTAATCAGTAAATTTTGATTTTATAATTTATGATAATCCTCTGTTTTTAGTTCTTGATTAATTTCATTTTCAAACAGGTGATACATTTATGTTGTTCAGATACCAAACACGTAAAAGTGTACATGAACAATCTCCTGGCTGTCCTTGTTCCCCATCTCTCCAGCCTTCTCATTTGTCTCCCTAGTAACCACTGTTCATTCTTAGTTTCATATGTATCCTTCCTGAAATTTTTCATGCATATATATTCAATTACGAATTTAGATTTTTATTTCCCCTTGTATTCATATAAAAGGTTGGAAGTTATACATAGTGTTTTGAATTTTCCTCTTTTTCCAGTTAGCAGTCTATCCTGGCAGTTTCTGTATACAAGCATTCAGAGAGCTTTCTCATTTTTGTCTTTCAAGTAACAACTTTATTGAGATATAATTCAAATACCCCAAAATTTACCCTTTCAAAGTATATATTTAAGTGGTTTTTAGTATGTTCACAAAAGTTGGGAAACTATCACTGCTCTCTAATTCCATCATTTCATTACCTCAAAGAGAACCCCTGTACCCATTAGCAGTCATTTCCCATTTCCCCCTCCCTCCTGTCCCAGTAACCACTAATCTGCTTCCTGTCTCTATAGGTTTGCCCTTTACGGACATTTCATATAAATAGAATCATATGATGTGTGGCCTTTTGTATCTGGCTTCTTTTATTTAGTGTAATGTGTTCAAGGTTCATCCATGTTATAGCATGCCCCAGTACTTCATTCCTTTTTATTGCTGAAAACTATTCCATAGTATGTATATACCACATTTTGTTTACCCATTCATTCAGTTGATAAATATTGGGGTTGTTTCTACTTTCTGAATAGTGCTGCTGTGAGCATTCATGTACAAGATTTTGTGTGGACGTAGTTTTCAGTTCTCGGGTATGTGTCTAGGAGTAAAATTGCTAGGTCATATGATAACTCTGTATTTAACTTTTTGAGTAACTGCCAAACTTTCCCTCAGTGGTTCCCTCATTTTACATTCCCACCAGCCGTGTATGTGAGTTTTGATTGCTCTACATCCTTTCTCATTTGTTTTTAAAAGTTGCATTATATTCTGTTGTAGGTCAATATCAGTTTATATTTAATCATCCCCCTATTGAAAGACATTAGAATTGTTAACATTTTTTGCTAATATCCTGTGCTCCTTCTCATTTTGGCACCTTTATTGTATCTATTTCTAGGACCAATTTTACATTAGAAAGGTTAGTCCTTTGTGACATTAATTTAAAGTACATTTTTTTTCTAAGTTTGCTTTTTGACTTATTTGCTTTTAGTATATGTTTGTTTTTGCCATGATACATTTTTAAAAACTATTTTTGAGAATTTGAATTTATCGGGGTTCCCTGGTGGCGCAGTGGTTGAGAATCTGCCTGCTAATACAGGGGACACGGGTTTGAGCCCTGGTCTGGGAAGATCCCACATGCCGTGGAGCAACTAGGCCTGTGAACCACAACTACTGAGCCTGCGCATCTGGAGCCTATGCTCCGCAACAAGAGAGGCTGCAACAGTGAGAGGCTTGTGCACCGCGATGAAGAGTGGCCCCCGCTCGCCGCAACTAGAGAAAGCCCTTGCACAGAAACGAAGACCCAACACAGCCAAAAATAAATAAATAAATAAATAAATAATTTAAAAAAAAAAGAATTTGAATTTATCAATCTGTTACAGCTTTTAGGCCTTTCAGGCTTGTTGTTATCTTTTTGGGCTCATCTCTTACTACTCTCCTTCTTGCAGATTTCATTCTAACCCCACTGACCTCTTTGCTGTTCTTTAAGTATGCTAGGTGTGTTCCTACCTCAGGGCCTTTGTGTGTGCTGGTCCCTCTCCCTGGAAGACTTTTCCCTTGCTTCCTTATTTCTTTCAAGTCTTTGTTCAAATGTGAACTTCTTGTTGAGTCTTCCTATTTAAAATTGTAACACACCCATGATGGATGTCAAATTTTGGGGTACTGAAATATGAATTCACTTTTTAATGATTATAACAAATTAGGTGAGTGTTAGAATGCTGTTTGTTTTTTATGATGGAACAAAAATTTCTAAGTGTAAAACATTTCAAATAGTGCTTAAATGCTTTTAATGACTAAATGCTTTTAATGAGACTGAATCTGTGACTCTGTGCCCTTTGCCAGTATTTAAACACTTAACTTATGTCTTTGGCAAGTGTGATGGTTAATTTTGTGTGACAGGTTGAGCTGAGGGATGCCCAGATGTCAAACATTATTTCATTTTTTCTGGATGTGGCTGTGAGTGTGTTTCTGGAAACAATTAGCGTTTGAATAGGTAGATTTTGTAAAAAAGATCATACTCACCACTGTAGGTGAGCATCATCCAGTCCATTGAGGGCATGAATAGAACAAAAAGGTGGGGGAGGGGTGAATTTTTTCTCTTGCATAATCTGAGACATCCATCTCCTTCTGTCTCCGGGTATTGGCACTCCGGTTTCTTGGGCTTTTGCCCTCGGACCAGGGCTTTTCTGCTTCTCAGCACTTGGGTTTGGACTGGAGCTACACCGCTGGCTTTCCTGGGCCTCCAGCTTGCAGATGGCAGATAATGCCACCTTGAGCCTCTGTAATTGTGTGAGCCAATCTCTTATAATAAATTACTTTCTATGTATATATTTCTTTATATCCTGTTGGTTCTCTTTCTCTGGAGAGCCCTAAATAATGCAGCAAGTGTGTCTAATTCATTGCTACAGTCTGAATGTTCATGTCCTCCCCAAACTCGTATTTTGAAACCTAACCTCTAAGATGATGATGTTAGAAGGTATGGGGTCTTTGGGGGATGATTAGATCATAAGGGCAGAGCCCTCATGAGTGGAATTAATGCCCTTATAAAAGATACCCAAGAAAACTTCCTTGCTGCCTTCCATCATAGGATAGCATAGCAAAAAGGTGCTTAATCTCTGTGACCCAGAAGCCAGCTCTCATCAAATACTGAATCTGCAGGTATCTTGATCTGGCCTCTCAGCCTCCAGAACTGTGAGAAATACATTTCTGTTGTTTATAAGTTACCCAGTCTGTATTAGTTTGTTATTACAGTCCAAAAGGAATGAGACACTTAGATTGTTTTTCCTAGTTGCAAATCCTCTTTACTTTGATTGTTTACAGTGAAGTGAGAGAGAGAGGAATAATTAAGAAAACCTGGGACTTCCCTGGTGGCACAGTGGTTAAGAATCTGCCTGCGAAATGCAGGGGACATGGGTTCGAGCCCTGGTCCAGGAAGATCCCACATGCTGCAGAGCAACTAAGCCCATGTGCCACAACTACTGCCTGTGCTCTAGAGCCTGTGAGCCACATCGACTGAGCCCATGTGCCACAACTACTGAAGCCTGCGTGCCTAGAGCCTGTGCTCTGCAACAAGAGAAGCCCGCACACCGCAACGAAGAGTAGCCCCTGCTCGCTGCAACCAGAGAAAGCCCGTGCACAGCAGCAAAGACCCAATGCAGCCAAAAATACATAAACATTAAAAAAAGAAAACAAAACAGAAAAAGAAAACCTATGGTCAGAATGGGATTAGAGATTGTCCTCAGACCATCTCTCCTGATATTTTATTTTTTTTCAGGAAATTTCCTGGTGGAGACAGCCAATTTGAAGTAAATATTTCTCCCATTCATTTTCTTTATGCCCTTCCCATTTTGAAAATTTAAATTAATAATAAAAGTATTCACCTATAATCTCATCTTCCAGGATTGCTCTTTTTATTTTTTGCATATTAACATCTGTATGTGTATTCACTCATATGATGCATACTATTCTGCTATCTTTGCTCAACATCACATCATGAAGCAAATCTTTTTTCAATAAAGTGTATTTCAAAAGCAGATGGGATGACTTGTTTTATGAGGCCAGCATAACCCTGATACTAAAACCTAACAGTGGCATTCCATAAAATGAAAATTACAGACTGATATTTCTCATGAATACAGGAGAAAAAGCTTAAAAAAGTTAGCAAATTTCATCCAGCAATGTAAGAACAGGATAATACATTATAACCAGGTGGGACTTATCTCAGGAATACAATATTGTTAACACTTGAAAATCAGTATAATATGCCACATTGACAAAATAAATTAGAAAAGCCATGTGATTGTCTCAGTAAATGTCGAAAAAGCATTTGACCAAATTCAACATCTATTCATGGAAAAAAAAACAAACCTCTCAGCAAACTAGGAATAGAAGGAAACATCTTCAACTAGGTTAAGGGCATCCATGAAGAACCTGTAGCTAACATTACACTTAATGATGAGAGACTGAAGGTTTACCTCATCTGTGATCAGGAACAAGCCAAGGATGTTTGGTCTTAGCATTTCTGTTTGCTACTGTATGAGGCCCTAGCCAGTTCAGTAAAGCAAAACAAAGAATAAAAGGCATAGAGATTAGAAAAGAAACAGTAAAACTATATTTGCCAGCAACATAATTGTTTATGTAGGTGACCCTAAGGAATATACAAAAGCTACTTGAACTAAAAATGAGTTTAGCAAGGTTGCACGTTGCAAGATGATTGTACAAGAATCATATACTAGTAGCAAACTATTGGAAACTAAAACCTTAAAAATTCCATTTTAAAATGATATGAAATACTTAGTAAATTCAACAAATATGTGTACAGCTTATATATTAATAACTAAAAAACATTGCTCAGTGAAGTCAAAGAAGACCTAAATGTAGACATACATCATATTCATGAATTGGAAGAGTCAATATTGTTAAGATGTCAGTATTACCCAGATTGATCTACAGAGTCAGTTCATCACATTTGTACCAGAGTATTTTTTGCTGGTTTGTTTTCTTCATAGACATTGACAAGCTGATTCTAAAATATATATGGAAATGCAAAGAACCTAGAATATCTGAAGAAATAATTGAAAAGGAAGAACAAATGGAATACTTACACTATATCACTTCACAGTGTGCTATAAAGCTACAGCTTTGAAGATAACATGGTACTGACCTAAGTATAGACAAGTAAATCAGTGGATCAGTATAGGGGGCCAAGAAATAGATCTGTACTTCTCTGGTCAATTGTTTTTTGTTTGTTTGTTTTGTTTTGAGAAAAGAAGCAAAACAATTCAGTTGGGAAGGGAAAACTTTTTAAACTAATGGTGCTGGAAAAGCTGATTATATGGGAAAACAAAGCAAAACAAAAAAATTTTGACTTGTACTTTCACATATAACATAAAAATTAGAAAAATACACACAATCTTGTTTTAGGCAAAGGTAACTTAGAAAACATACAGAAAGCAATAGCCAAAAAAAGAAAAACTTGATAAGTTAGACTACTTCAAAAGTAAAAATCTTGCCTCTTCAAGAGAGACAGTTCAGAAAAAGAATAGTCAAGCCACAGATGGGAGAAAATGTCTCCAAAACGTATAGCTGGCAAAAGACTTTATTCTTGAATATATAAAGATCTCTTACAATTTAAAAATAATTAGGCAAATATCCCAATTAAAAATGGAAAAAAGATTTAAATTGCTACTTCACTAAAAAGATATATGAATGGCCAATAAGCACATTGAGTTTTAGTGTGATTAGTCATCAGAAAATGCAAATTAAATGCTATAGTGAGCTATTACTACACACAACTAGAATAGCTAAAATTAAGAAGACTGATAGTACTGAATGTTGGTGAGAATGTGGAGCAACTGGTACTTTCAGAAATTGCTGTGGGTAAAGAAGCCAGTCTGAAAAGGCTGCAATACTGTATTATTCCCACTATATATTTTGGAAAAGGTAAAACTATGGAAACAGTAAAAAGATCAGTGGTTGCCAGGGTTTGGCAGGAGGAAGGGATATATGGACAGAGCACAGAGGATTTTTAGGGCAATGAAACTGTTCTGTATGATACTATAATCAAGGATACATGTTATTACCTTTGTCAAAATTTACAGTGATTATAGAAATTACACAGCAGTAGTGAACTCTAATGTATATTATGGGGTCTTTAGGTGATAATGATGTGTCAGTGTTGGTTCATCATTTTTAACATATATGCTACTCTGGGGCAGGATATTGATGGTGGAGAAGGGTATACATATGTGGGGGCAAGGGTTATATGGAAATTCTCTATACCTTCAGTTTTGCTGAGAACTGGAAACTGCTTTGAAAAATAAAATCTATGTAAAAAATTGCTGTGGTGTATAAAATGGTACAACCAGTTTGGGAAAAGTTTTGACAAGTTCTTATGAAGTCAGATATCCACCTCTCTTCTCATCTAGCAATTTTACTTTCAGGTATTCACTGAAGAGAAATGAAAATATATGTTTGCAAATGACTTGTATGCAAATGTTTATAAATCTTTCTTCATAAACCTTCTCATAATAACCCCAATCTGAAAACAAATGCCTCTCAACATCATCATGTTGTCTCTCTATACTTTATTCTTGGTTATTTCTTATGACTTTATGTCCAAGTCACTAAATCTCTCTTCAGCTGAGTCTAATCTGCTGTTAAACCCATTCATTGAGGTTTTCTTTCTTTCTTTCTTTCTTTCTTTCTTTCTTTCTTTCTTTCTTTCTTTCTTTCTTTCTTTCTCATTTACTTATTTTTTTTAATCAAGTTTTAAAATTTGGCTATTGTATTTTTCATTTCCAGAATTTTTTTCTAGAACTTCTTAAAAAGAAATATCTGCTATATTTATATAGTTTACAGGTCCTTGAGAAATTTTTGATTTGAAAACTTTGGCTTTTATGCCATAGGTAGAGTAGGCATAGTTGTATTTGGTAATTAATATTATTATTGGGAGAGTTTTGTTTGTTTTAGGGGTGTATGGTGGTTCTTGTTCATGTAGTTTTATCTCTTTATGTGCCTATTTTTGATTGTTTGCTAGTTTTTATATTTGTAAAGTTGTAGAAGTAGTTTGATAGGATGATTTTATCTTTCTTCAGAGGGGATTGTCTGTTTCTGTTGGGTGCCTTGGATTCTTCTTAATTCCATTTCAGAATTTTTCTGGCCACCCAGGGAACTTAAAGCTGGGTTGTTAGTCCATGAGATTGTTGATTTACTTCCTGCTCCCCCTTACTTCCAAGGTAAGGATCCCCTTGAGGATCTCTACCCTGTGTGTGGAATGGAGTACTAGGGCTTACTCCCTTGGTAGGCTTGGACTCCAGTTTTTGTGCCCTAGATTGTCAACCCTGTCAAAAGCACTGCTTGGATTCCCAGCCACCGCTTATGGATCAGGAAGCATCCCAAGGCCAAAGCAATTCCAGATGTCAGGCTGACCTCTCTAGGTTTTCTTAGTGCCTTGAATCTTGGCCTTGTAATTCTTCGGTATTTTACTAGCTCTTTGGTCCTTTTAGAAAGTGCCCTTCCAGACCCTCCATCAGTGATTTTTGTTGACCTCATTGGGAATATTCTTCTGAATTTTCTGTCTGTCATTGCTGGAAATGGAGGTAGCCTCAATTCCTGTGATCTCTTTAAAAATTATGTGGTTGTGTAAGTTAATATATAAGCTGTGCTTTATTACATTTTTCATTTTCTAATATTGGTTGTTTTTTTTTTTGGTTCAGCAAATATTTTCTTGTGTGATGTAGACTATAGACTATGAAAAGCATAGTCCAAAGTCTTGAGTGATGAATATGAGTCAGACAAGCAGTTTGGGGGCAAGGGTAGAGGGAGCTGAAGCCCTCACACAGACTTGGGAGATGTGCGGGAAGGAGGTAACTAGGAAGTTAATTGATGGATAGTTGCATTTTATCCATGTGTGTCTTTAAAACATATTTCTTAAATGGCTATTTCAGAGGTTTTCCTGTTTAGATCAGTTTTTTCCCCATAGGCAGAGCCCAAATTTATATTCACAACTTATTTTGAAACTGACTTTAAAAATATGTCATCTTCTTTCTTTTTTTTTTAAACTTTCAGTTTTTAAAAAAATTTTATTAATTTACTTTTGCTGCGTTGGGTCTCTGTTGCTGCACATGGGCTTTCTCTAGCTACGGTGAGTGGGGTCTACTCTTTGTTGCAGTACGCGGGCTTCTCATTGCAGTGGCTTCTCGTCGCGGAGCATGGGCTCTAGACATGCGGGCTTCAGTAGCTGTAGCTTGCGGGCTCTAGAGTGCGGGCTTCAGTAGCTGTAGCTTGCGGGCTCTAGAGTGCAGGCTCAGTAGCAGTGGTGCTCCAGCTTAGTTGCTCTGCAGCTTGTGGGATCTTCCTGGGCCAGGGCTTGAACCCATGTCCCCTGCATTGGCAGGCAGATTCTTAACCACTGCGCCACCAGGGAAGTCCAGTCATTTTCAATACCATTTATAATAGAAAATATTATAAGGGCATGTTGAGTAATTACATGTTGAGGGCATGTTGAGTAATTACTTTTGCTGTTGCTACTAGTTCTGTAACTGTAGCCCCAGGAGTCTAGTGAATTTTCTTTTATTTTTTTTCTTTTCTTTTTTGGCCATGCTGCCCTGTGTGCGGGATCTTAGTTCCCGAACCAGGGATGGAACCTGTGTGTGGCCCTACCACTGGACTGCCAGGGAATTCCATTTTTGTGTGTGTGTGAATTTTTATGCAGAGCACTAAATCATGAATTAGTTTCTGGAAGCTGGGAGTTTCAGATATACTTTGTCATGTAAAATTCGTACATGAATGAATGTATTTTTCTTGGTTTTGGTAAACCCCAAATAATATTAATTTCTCACTGTGCCCAAGAGCACAAAGAGACTATTCAACAAATATGTGTGTACTTGTGGCCAGCCACAGTTTTAGGTGTCAGGGATACAATAGTGAATAAGATATAGATTCTAGTTGTGCATAGGGTAAGACAGACAATAAACAAATTAATATATTACTTAATGTTAGAATGTGACAAGTACAATGGAAAAAAGTAATGTCGTGTTATTTTAGTCAAGATTGTAAGGGTAGGCTCCTTGTGAATTGGACCTTTTAATAGAAACCCAAAGGAAGTCAGAGAGGGAGTCCTGTCACTCTCTGGTGGAAGAGCATTCTAAGCAGAGGGAGCAGCAGATGCAAGGCCCTGAGGTGGGTGCATGCTTGGTGTGTCCAGGGACCAGTAACTAGTCCAGTAGAGCTAGAGCCAAATGAGCAAGGATGGGTGAGTGATAGACAAGGTTGGATGGTTAGTCAAAAGTCATGTAGGGTCTTAGAGGCTAGGTTAAGGACTTTGCATTTTATTCTGAGCAGGATGGGCAGCTAGTGGATGGTTATTGCCCTGTTGTGAATATTTGTTACTCTGTGCATTTAAATTTTCTTCTGCTTTGTGGCTATAAGCACTATCTTCATACAATGAAAATTGGAAATTGGGTTCTTGACATCTTTGCCAAAAAAAAGGAAAAGATTCTGTTTTAGCCATTTCTAGTATCTGTATCTTTGCTATGTCATTTGAAGCTGTGCTTCATTGTGTACTTAAATTATCTTCTACCCTGCCAGTTTGTTGGAGCCTGCTTTATTTGAACATTATATTCTCCCCAGCCCCCAAATCTGGTAGATTAGTATAACTTTGAGTAATATTTTCATGTTGGCTGGTAGGGAGGTTTTTGGTTCTTATTGAAATTAGCGTCTAATTCTTACTAGCTGCTAGTGGTAGGCAGAATAATATCCTCTCCAGCCCAAGGATGTCCACTTCCTAATCCCTGGAAAGCTGGTGAATAGATACCCTCACATGTCCAAAGGATTCTGTAGATGTGGTTAAAGTTAAGGGCTTTTCAAGGGGAGATTGGGCCCACTAGGATAATAGAGGACAGTCTAATCACACGAGTCCTTAAAGGTAGAAGAGGAAACCAGAAGGGTGGGTCACAGAGATGCAGCATGAGTCATTCAAAGCCACTAATGGCTTTGAAGATGGAGGAAAAGGATCCTTGAGTCAAAGAATGAGGTGACCTGTAGAGCCTTGGAAGTGCCGTCATCTTACCGCCAGCAAGAAAATGGGGACTTAGGGCTTCCCTGGTGGCGCAGTGGTTGAGAGTCCGCCTGCTGATGCAGGGGACACGGGTTCGTGCCCCAGTCCGGGAAGATCCCACATGCCGCGGAGCGGCTGGGCCCGTGAGCCATGGCCGCTGAGCCTGCATGTCCAGAGCCTGTGCTCCGCAACGGGAGAGGCCACAACAGTGAGAGGCCCGCGTACCGCAAAAAAAAAAAAGAAAATGGGGACTTGGATCCTAGAGTCATGAGGAACTAAATCCTTCCAACAACCCAAGTGAGCAGGAAATGGATTCTTCCCCAGAGCCTCCGGAGTGGAAAGCAGCTTGCTGACACCTTGATTTTAACACCGTGAAACCTGTACTGCACCTACAGAACTGCATGATAATAAATTTGTGCTGTTTTAGGCTACTAAGTTTGTGGTGATTTGCTAATGACAACAATATAAAAACTACTGAAACATACCCAACTTCTCAAAGCAGATAACTTTAGCAAATGAAATTTGTTAAATATAGAATTTTGGATGATTCATTCACTCCAAATAATATCTGTTAAGTGCCTACTATTTGCCAGGAAATGTGGTAGGAGCTAGGAATAAGAGAGGTCCCTGTCTTCACCAAACTCTGGTCTACAGTTGTGCAGTCAATTTTTAATTTTATATTTTTAATCTTATGTAAAATTTTAAGCATATAAATGTAGAGAGACTAATGAACTCCCATATGCTTATCACTTAGCTTTAGTAATTAACAACTCATGGCCACTTTTATTTCAATTATACCCCATCCGCAGCTACCCTCCCCTACTTCTCAGATTATATTTAAGAAAATTCCAGACATCATATCATATCTGGATAGTCAGTTTTATATGAAGCTTTGCTATGTAGTTATTTCCTGTTCCCCGCTGACATTAGAAAAGTGCAGACTTTAATTTTATCATCTTTAACAAAGTAACTTTATCATCTGTGAGTTCATTTGCAATCGTTAGCTATTTTTTTGTCATGAAATTTTGCCTAGGATTCCTTTGGTGCGAGTTAGAAAATTACGTAGATCATTTCAACTTGCAGAAGTGCTGCAGAAAATTGTTTTGGGGTTATAAGTAAATTTTAGTGAGTAGGTAAACTCACAAACATGGAATCTGTGAATAAAGAGCATCGATAGATTATACATGTAAAGTGATTTTTCCATTTCCTGTGTTCTTGATTTAGGTTGATAACGTCACCTTCTCTGAGTTCTAAATCTAGAAACCTTGGTCTTTCTTGATTAGTCTTAGTCTTTCTCGCCCACTTTAAGCATCCAATCTGTCACTGAGTGCTATTAGTTTTATTTTGTTAAGCGTTATTTAAGTCTTACTGCTCTTTTCCATTGCCATTGTCATTATTTTAATGATGGTCCTTATAATGTCCTAACTGGATAATTTATTGCTGGTATTTTTTGTTTCTGGGGTTAATCTGAGCATTCTCCCACTTCAATATGTCCTCCAACCTCTTATGCCTCCCTTCATTCCACAACCCCTGATTTTGGACACATCAGGCATAGGGTTGAGTCAGTCACATTCTTCAGTTCAAGGGTCACTATCATCGTTGGTTTGTGTAAGGCCCATCTCCCCCTCCATTTAATATTAATCCATTTACTTCTTCCCATTTATCCCCATTCATTACTCCTTTTCTTTCCCATAAACAGCCATTTTACTAGGTTTAATGCATGCATTTTTTATGTATATGTCTGAGTACAAGATGTTATACTTATGTGTACATGTGTTTTTCTCTTTTTTTTAAACATCTTTATTGCAGTATATTTGCTTTACAACGGTGTGTTAGTTTCTGCTTTATAACAAAGTGAATCAGCTATAGTGTACATGTATTTTTAATATACATAAATAGAATTGTGTTATAGAACTCATTGTTTTTTGCTTTTTCCTCTCAGAATTGTTTTTTGTTTGTTTATTTTTGGCTGTATTGGGTCTTCGATGCTGCACACGCACTTTTCTCTAGTTGCGGCGAGCGGGGGCTACTCTTCATTGCGGAGCACGGGCTTCTCATTGCGGTGGCTTCTCTTGTTGCGGAGCATGGGCTCTAGGCGCACGGGCTTCAGTAGTTGTGGCTTGCAGGCTCAGTAGTTGTGGCTCGTGGGCTCTAGAGCGCAGGCTCAGTAGCTGTGGTGCACGGGCTTAGTTGCTCCGTGGCATGTGGGATCTTCCCGGACCAGGGCTTGAACCCGTGTCCCCTGCATTGGCAGGCGGATACTTAACCACTGTGCCACCAGGGAAGCCCTCAGAATTGTTTTTAAAAGTTACCTGTGGTCCTAAATGAACACCTAGTCTATTGCTGTTAAAACTGCTCCATTGTGTACATCCACAACATTTTACTTATCCAGTTCCTCAGTGCTGGACACCTGGGGTGCCTCCAACTTTGCAACACCACGAATAATGAATGTCTTTATATTATTTATCTATTACTGAACAATAAGCTACTCTAAAATTTAGAAGTTTAAAACAACATTGTTTCAATACCATATGATATCACTTATATGCAGAATCTAAAATAGGACACAAATGAACTTATCTATAAGACGGAAACAGACTCACAGACATAAAGAACAGTCATGTGTTCCTAAGGGCATGGGGTTTGGGGGAGGGATGGAGTCGGAGTCTGGGGTTAGCAGATGCAAACTGCTATATATAGAATGGGTAAACGACAAGGTCCTACTGGATAGCACAGGGAACTCTATTCAGTATCCTGTGATAAACCATAATGGAAAAGGATATAAAAAAGAATATATATGTATAACTGGATCACTTTGCTGTACAGCAGAAATTAACACAACATTGTAAATCAACTATACTTCAATAAAAACAAAACAAAACGTTGTTTCACAGTTTTTTAGTATCAGGAATCAGGGTACTGTGTAGCTTGGTGCCTCTGACTCCAGTGTCTCATGAAGCTGGGGCTGTGGTCTCATCTGAAGGCTCAACTAGGAAGGACCTGCTTCCTGGACTTCTTACTTGGCTGTTGGCAGGATTCAATTTCTCTAGGGCTGTTGGACTCAGTTTCTTACTGGCTGTTGACTGGAGGCCTTCCATAGTCCTTTGCAAGGTGTACTTCTCTGTATGTCAGCTCACAACAAGGCAGCTGGCTTCCCTTGGAGAAAGCAAACAGAAGAGCAAGAGCAGGTGCCCAGCACAAGCCACGGTTGTTTTGTAAGCCCGTCTCCTCTCAGAAGTGGCATGCTTTCACTTTTACTGTATTCTCTTCTACGCAAGTCATCCTACACTCAAGGGGAGGCAATTACACAAGGACATGAATAACAGGAAGCAGGGATTATTGAGGGTCATTTTGGAGGTTTGCTTACCACAGTCCTCAGACATATTTCTGTGAATTTTTCTTTGGCATATACATATACTGGGTTATAAATTGTTCTCTAAAATAACTGTGTTGGTTAATATTACTATCAGCAGTACATGAGGGTTTATATATCATTATGTACCTGCCAATACTTTACATTTTCTAGGACATCAAGGGATATTATACTGTTTTAAACAGACTGTTTTTTATCTTTTGCTCTTTTTTTTTCCTAGTGAAGTTCTTGGCTTTTTCTTGGCTTTTTGCGGGAGTTGCTTGTAATATTCTAGATATTAGTTCTTTGTTCTTCTTCCATTTTATCATCTGCCAGTTAACTTTGTTCAGGGTTTCATTTGTTGAGCAATAATCTTTAATTTTGATGTAATTAAATGCTTTTATTTATTTACTTTATGCTTTGTGCTCTTAGGCTTTTATTTAAGAAGTCCCTTCTTGTGCTTATGTTACAAACTTATCATTGTACATTTTCTTCTATTAATTTTAGTGTTGCCATTCACATCCAAGTGAATGTAGGTCTTTAATTCTTCTGTAGTCAGTCTTTGAATATGTTGTAAGATAGGGAGCCATCATTATTTTTCTTTATGAAATAAGCCAGTTTTTCCCAGCACCATCTTCTGTACAATCTGTTCTCCATTGATTTATAGATCCGTTTTATTGTATGTTTCCATAGAAACATAGGTTTGACCTGTGTTTCAGTTCTCAGTTGAGTTTCATTGGTTTGTCTAATATTTTTGTGTGTGCTTGCAAATACCATACCGTTTTTATTGCCACAGCTGTGTAACATGGCTTGATATCTGGTAAAGGAAGTCCCTCTCTTCACTTTTCAGTTTCAAGATTGACTTGGCTATATGTTTATTCTTTCATAAAAATGTCAATTTATGAAGTTTCTGAAAAAAACTCAATGAGAATTTTGGTTGTGATTAAGATTAATTTGTGTAGAATTATCTTCATGGTATTTAGTCATTCCATTCAGATCATCCTGTTTGCCCTTTATTAATGTTTTAATACTAATAAGTGGATGCTGGCCAGCAGAATGAATAGAAGATATCCTCTAAGTCAGTCAACAGCATCCTGGATCCTTTTTTCATGAAATTCCTTTTACATTTTTGTTGCAAAGAGTATTCCTTTTGTATTATGATCGTGTATTATATGGCCTCAACATATCTCTTCCTTTTTGCTGTTCTCAGTTATGTATGCCTGGTACACTATGCTGATGACTGTTCAGGAAGTCCTAGTTAGTTCCAGTCAGAATCAGAGCAGTAAAGATCCCTCCCATTTGTGATGTTGTTTGGTCCAATTTATTTTGAAGGAGAACAGCCCTCTGTTCTAAATCTACATTCTTTCATTAAAGTTGTCAGACTTTATTTATTAATTATTTAATAATTTATTATTTATTTATTAATATTTATTAATAGTCATAGTTTTAAGGTTTTTTTGCGGTACACGGGCCTCTCACTGTTGTGGCCTCTCCCGTTGCGGAGCACAGGCTCTGGACGCGCAGGCTCAGTGGCCATGGCTCATGGGCCCAGCCGCTCCACGGCATGTGGGATCTTCCGGAACCGGGGCACAACCCGTGTCCCCTGCATCAGCAGGTGGACTTTCAACCACTGCGCCACCAGGGAAGCCCCATAGTTTTTAGTTTAAACAAATTAAAGCAGTTTCTTCCTGGATCAGGAACCTAGTGTAAGATGTTAAATTGTAAACCACTGCTGGTTTTTTTTTTTTTATTATTGATGCAATGACTAAATGCATTAACAAGTGCACTGGAGGTAGTCACCTACCTAGATAGCATGTACTGTGGCAAGATACTTGTTCTTCAGTATTTGGCTTTAAGCCCTGACCCAACTGAAAAGCCTACCAAATTGACTACAGAGTATGGATTCCTGACAGGCATAGGCTGTATGAATAAATGATGATTGTGATTCAAAATCCTTTGGGTTTTGAGCACCCAAAACATCATTATTGAAGAATTAATGAATCCTGATACAACACATCAGGGTTGTTTTTCATTCAATTCAAGAAATAAGTACAAATGTAAGATGTGCCTTTTATGTGGTTAATATTTTACAGCAATAATTATGGAAATTTCAGGAAAGAGAATTGTTCTACAGTATTAGTCA
Source organism: Phocoena phocoena (assembly GCF_963924675.1). Taxonomy (NCBI): domain Eukaryota; kingdom Metazoa; phylum Chordata; class Mammalia; order Artiodactyla; family Phocoenidae; genus Phocoena; species Phocoena phocoena. Next base: position 24,671,320 of record NC_089231.1, read on the forward strand.
GATTTCTGAGTAGAAATGAGATTTATTCGTTACAAAATAAGATCATTTGCACGGGTCTCTTGTGTTTTGTTTTGTATACTTTGCTTTTAAAAGATATTTCATCAGCAAAATCACTCTGTAAATATCTGGTAGAATTAGAACTTAAAAATCTGGTAAGCTTCTCCATTTCTAGAATCAAGTCCTCTTTAATTTGTTTGATGAGCTTCATTTAAGTAGGTGTTCAGTATTTTTCTTTGGGCTTTCCATGAATATTTCAGATCTGTAAAAATAGCTGATATTCTTTTGGAGCTGTTACGCTTTTTGTTGTGCTGTTGAGATTTTCACTTTCCTGGGCTAACATGTTACTGTTCCCCATGATAATTGTGTTTAAACTTTTGCAATAATTGAAGATTTCTTGATGCATTTGTTCCTGTTCATGCTCAGCCAAAATTTTGTTTCCTTTTTATTTGTTCTAAGATTTGTTTCTAAAAGGGATTAATGATCTTCGGAGGACAATGGTAGTCCTTCATAAAAGAAATACGCTTAATAAAACAGGAACAATTTGTTTACTGTTCATATTTTGCTGAGCAGGCAGAGTTGGCCTTGAGAAAGTAGACACTTAGAGATAGAAGATCTAGGGTATACCATAGTTCTTACTGTAAAGTTATTATCAACTCAAAAAGACACTGTTGTCTTCCCTACACTGTGACTTCTTTTCAGTTTTACAATCTGAATATTTGTTTCTGTGTTATAACTAAACAGGGAATGAGCATAAGGGCTTTAGAGTGGACCTTCGAAGTAGAACACTGCTGGTAACTGTTTCCATTATACACTAATGTATTGATACTTGTCATTCATTGGTAGATGGGCCCTGGAAAATAGGAAAGTAATGGGATATTTGACCCAAGTACAAAAACTAATGACAAGGAAGGGTTTCATATTTTTGTTTGACTTAATTTTTATGTTAAACATACTAGTATTTTTTAATAATCTGGAAGCATATTGAATATTTTGATTTGAGTTTTTAAATCTGTAGTTTATTTAGAAAAGAGCAATATCTTAATCTTCCAAAGTGATCATTATTCTGATTTGTTTCCTATTTTTCCAGAGATATTACATATGAAATATCAGTAGAAGCTGTGTCAACAATGGTGGTCTTCCTTTCCTGCCAACTCTTCCACAAGGAAGTTCTGCGACAGAGCATCAGTCACAAGTATTTGATGCGAGGTCGATGGTATGTTTCTATTTTAAATTTGTCAAGTTTTTTATTGAATTAATCTATAGTTCTCGTCTTGTCCTCTTTCCTTAGTGTTGTTCCATATCTCCAACCAGACATTTCCTCTGGTTGTTCTGTCAGAACTTCAAACCCAACACATAAGGATCTGCTTTCCTGTCTAAACTATCCATCCTCCCTGCCCCTTTCATCCCCTAGCTTCATTACCTTCTCTAGTGGTTTCTTTGTAGAGTTGAAACTTTGAAGCCATGTTTTCTTCCTTCTGCATCATTCTCTATGTCTAAGCATTCATCCAGTCATATTTGTTCATTGAAATTATTTGTATCTTCCCCTTCCCACCAGTCCCATTGAAACGACTACTGCAGTGGATGCCCTGTCACCATGTGTTTGGACTTCACCAGCAGCCACTTAACTGACTGTTCCTACTTTCATGTAGTCAACAAATGTTTATTGTGTGTTAACCATGTGCCAGGCATGTGTTAGGATGTGGAGCTGTGCTCCTGAGCACAGCAGAAGCTTACAGTCTCCTGGTGGGTAGGGACAGGAGTAGATAAATATTAAACACACACACACACACACACACACACACACACACACACACACAGAGAGAGAGAGAGAGAGAGAGAGAGAAGCACCTTTGTCTTTTTCACATCCCTCTTGCTACCTTGATTATACTTGTGGCACATTCACAGAATCCTTTAGAGCTCTTTTAGAACATATTTGAAAATCACTGATAATAGGGATAAAAGGCCTTAAGCGTTGGCTGAAGAGTCTATTCAAAAGTTTTCTCCAGATTGCAGGAATTGATTTATCACCAATTTGTGGACACATATCCCTTTTAACCTGTTTTCTCTGCCTTCTCCTCTCATTCTGTTACTTAAAAGCAAAGGGTATTAACATTAAAAGAAATCTGTATATATACGGACATGTTTTTTATATGTATGCATAGATTGAATAACTTCATACTTTTATTTTAAACAATGTAAGATATTTAACAATTATTATATTGATTATATGTTGAATATTTTGGATATATTGGGTTAAGTCAAATAAATATACTATTCAAGTCAGTTTCCATACTTTTAAATTCTTGCGTTTTCCTACTGACTCTGTGTTACTACCTCCCTTCAAATGCCAAGTACTGTATTATACACTGAATTTATAATATTTCACCTGTTATACAGATTACAAATAAGCTAACTGAAGCTTAGGAGTTGAAGCGATTTGATGAATGACATACAGCATAGTAAGAGGAAAGCCAGATTTAAGCCTCAAGTCTGATCTCAAAGCCCATGGTCTTCACTGTTGTGACAGTGCCAGATTTCTTTGAATTGTGCTAATCCCTTTTATGTCGGTAGATTATATAGGTTATATTTATCACGATACAGTCAGTTGACTCCCCCAAATCTGAGTTTATTTTCTTCTTTTTGTGTAGCCTCCCATATACCAGCAAACTTGTAAAGACCTTGTTGTATAACTTCATCAGGCAAGAAAAGCCGCCTCCTCCAGGAGCACACGTTTTCCCTCAGCAGTCAGATGCGGGAGGGCTGCTGTATGGACTGGCATCAGGAGTAGCAAGTAAGTCTTACCAGATTTTGTCAGGTCTTTGTTATATGTAGGTTTTGCCCAGTTAGTCATAAGAAACTCTGTTCAGTTGGCTGCCGCTACTAACTATTATATTGCATCTGTGCAGCTGGTTAAATGTGTGAAATATTGGAAATAATTTAAAATATTTTTTCCATTTGGTGCACTGATTTATACAAGGAAATATATGCAAATCATGAATAGATTGTTTACCTATAAGAGGACATTTTTCAAGAAGAATATTTATAAATATGCATATTGCATGCATTCTAGCTGTACAATATAAATACAGTCATGCTCTTGGGAACTTTTTACCGCTTGTGTTTTATGAGGAAATTATTCTATTTTAGGGACTTTCTTGGTTAGGATTTTACGTGACTAATTAGGTATGGTTTTCTTATTATACTCAATGTTTCATTTGTTCGGTGACAAATTAGCACATTTTGAAGAGTCTTGTAATAAATTCTGAAGTGGCACAAATGTGAGTTTTATCAGATTGGAAGCAAATTTCATTAACTGAACAAAGTCCTTTCCCACAATCCAGTAAAGCCTCATTTCTACTTCACAGCGTTTAGACCTAAAGAGACCAGAAATACAAGAGGACCTGGGTCATGTGAGGTTACGTCAACTGAACTTGTGCTTTGTTCTGAAGGAGAAACAAAAACTAGACTGGCACTTTGGCAGTTGTAAGGTCTGCCTGGGTGCTCTTACTAAAGAAACAGTATACAGTCTGCTTAATTACATAGTGCAGAGTTCAGCTGTCTGAAGGAATTTTAAATGGGGCTGAGTTCCACAGCTGAATTAGGCTGGGACGTGCTCTCCACACTCAGGCAGGGGCGTCAGTTTGTTAGGAAAATGGAATACTGTGTGATAATTTATGGGATGAGGAGTCTCAGGAACCTCTTTGGATGAGAAGACCTCTGTTCTAGGTTTGCCTACCTTTGACTTCTTTCAATGTTATGAGTTGAATTACATTTGTAATCGCTCATGGCTGTCTTTGGTGCTGAGTATGCTTCCTAGCCCACCAGACCTGCAGAGGTTCATTCTCCGAGTCACCCCTCCCATTGCCCTCATTGTTTCCGATGAGGGGGCTGTACAAGGCTTGCTCATGTTCGGCCTCTGAAGGCAGCACAGGAATCCTGTGTGCCTGTGGGAATCGGGTGTCCTGTGGGAAGGCTTGATTAATCCATTAGTGTTTCCTTTTTTCAGTCATTAAACTGGTGTAAGTATTCAAAAGCTGAGTATTTTCCCATTCTCCAATACGGTTGGACATTTTTTTTGGAGGAGGTAGTAGAAGTTCATTACCTGCTTTCTTCAAAACAGTGGCAGTGCTTCACAGTTTTTAAAAATACAGACTTGTGTGTAGTTCTTGATTTTTCTTGCAGTTACGTGTCATCATAAAGAAGTCCAATATGGTGTGTGGTGTCATCAGTACCGGGTGCCAAAAAACTTGTCTTGCTAACTTTAGATCTACTCTGCGTATCGGAAGGAAGTTCCTTTTCTTAGCTCCCAGTTTCTTTGTCTACCAGATGTCGATCACGGTTGGAATACATGATCTCTGACACTATTTCCACATAATTTTTTTTTTTTTTGCCTTACGCGGGCCTCTCACTGCTGTAGCCTCTCCCGTTGCGGAGCACAGGCTCCGGACGCGCAGGCTCAGCGGCCATGGCTCACGGGCCCAGCTGCTCTGTGGCATGTGGGATCTTCCTGGACCGGGGCATGAACCCGTGTCCCCTGCATCGGCAGGCGGACTCTCAACCACTGCGCCACCAGGGAGGCCCCTCTCCTCCTCTTTTGAAAGAGCTTTTTATTTGGAAATAAGTTCACACATATATAAAAATACCAAAACTAAAAAAATCCCCCAAATTATATACCTTTAACAAGGCTGATTTATTGTTAACATTTTATCCCATTTCTATTGTATTTGTATTCCTCCCCCCAAATCTACACACACACACACACATTTTTTTAAACCATTTTTGAGAATAAGTTATATAGATCATGGCCCTTTACCCCTAAGTACTTGAATGTGTATTTCCTATAAGGGGATATCTCTTTTTTTTTTTAACTTTTGTTAAAAACATTGAAGTATAGTTATTTAATTTACAATGTTGTGTTAGTTTGAGACATACAGCAGGGTGATTCTGTTATTCATATATATATATTCTTTTTAGAATATATTACAAGATAATTGAGTATAGTTTCCTGTGCTACACAGTAGGTCCTTGTTTACGCATTTATATAGTGTGTGTATATGTTAACCCTAAACTCTTAATTTATCTCCCCCATCCCCTTTGCTAACTATAAGCTTGTTTTCTATGTCTGTGAGTCTCTTTCTGTTTTGTAAATAAGTTCATTTGTATCATTTTTTTAGATTCCACATATAAATGATATCATATGATATTTGTTCTTCTCTGTCTGACTTCACTTAGTATAATAATCTCTACATCCATCCATGTTGCTGGAAATGGTATTTTCATTCTTTTTTTAAAATCAATTAATTAATGCATTTTCTTTTTTCTTTCTGGCTGCATTGGGTCTTCGTTGCTGTGCACAGGCTATCTCTAGTTGCAGCAAGGGGGGCTACTCTTCATCACGGTGTGGGGGCTACTCTTCATTGCGGTGCATGGGCTTCTCATTGTGGTGGCTTCTCTTGTTGGGGAGCACAGGCTCTAGGAGCGTGGGCTTCAGTAGTTGTGGCACACAGGCTCAGTAGCTGTGGCTCACAGGCTTTAGAATGCAGGCTCAGTAGTTGTGGCACATGAGCTTAGTTGCTCTGTGGCACATAGGATCTTCCTGGACAAGAGCTTGAACCCGTGTCCCCTGCACTGGCAGGCAGATTCCTAACCACTGCGCCACCAGGGCAGTCCTATTTCATTCTTTTCATGGCTGAGTAATATTCCATTGTCTGTGTATATTTGTGTGTGTATGTATGTATATATTTATATGTGTATATGTGTGTGTGTATACACACACACACACATATATATATATATATATATATATATATATATCACATCTTCTTTATCCATTCATCTGTTGATGGACACTAAGGTTGCTTCCATGTCTTGGCTTTTGTAAATGGTGCTGCTTTGAACATTGGTGTGCATGTATCTTATGATATTATGAATTAGAGCTTTCATCTTTTCTGGATATATGCCCAGTAGTGGGATTGCAGAATCATATGGTAGCTCTATGTTTAGTTCCTAAGGAACCTCCGTACTGTTCTCCATAGTGGCTGCACCAATTCACATTCCCACCCACATGTGCTTGTGCTTACACCTTGGAATTTCTGAGCCGTTAGATATGAAGTGCGGCCTGGTCATACATATTTTCAGTAAGCATTCTAGATGGTTCTGAAAAAGCTGGTCCATTTCTGCACCACTTTGTGGTGCGGGTCCCTTTCCTGTGCTTGTATCTGTTCTGCTGTGGGCCCATCATGGCAGATAGTTGAGCCAATTCTGTTAACTGTTGGGGATTACATTGTTTTGAGGCAGCTCTAATGGGTTTAACTGACACTCTCCTTCAGTATTATCTTGCTTTCTCTTCTTATTACTCTCTTACTGATGAGGTCCAGTTTATCAGAATTTTTTTTTAATTTATTTTTTTATACAGCAGGTTCTTATTAGTTATCTGTTTTATACATATTAGTGTATGCATGTCAATCCCAATCGCCCAATTCATCCCACCACCTACACCCCCGCCACTTTCCCCCATTTGAGTGCATACTTTTGTTCTCTACATCTGTGTCTCTATTTCTGCCTGGCAAACTAGTTCATCTGTGCCATTTTTCTAGATTCCACATATATGTGTTAATATAAGATATTTGTTTTTCTCTTTCTGACTTACTTCACTCTGTATGGCAGTCTCTAGGTCCATCCATGTCTCTACAAATGGCCCAATTTCGTTCATTTTTATGGCTGAGTAATATTCCATTGTATATATGTACCACATCTTCTTTATCCATTTGTCTGTCGATGGGCATTTAAGTTGCTTCCATGACCTGGCTATTGTAAATAGTGCTGCAGTGAACATTGGGGTGCATGTATCTTTTTGAATTATAGTTTTCTCTGTGTATATGCCCAGTAGTGGGATTGCTGGGTCGTATGATAGTTTTATTTTTAGTTTTTTAAGGAATCGCCATGCTGTTCTCCATAGTGGCTGTATCAATTTACATTCCCACCAACAGTGCAAGAGGGTTCCCTTTTCTCCACACCCTCTCCAGCATTTGTTGTTTGTAGATTTTCTGATGATGCCCGTTCTGACTGGTGTGAGGTGATACCTCACTGTAGTTTTGATTTATATTTCTCTAATCATTAGTGATGTTGAGCAGCTTTTCATGTGCCTCTTGGACATCTGTATGTCTTCTTTGGAGAAATGTCTATTTAGGTGTTCTATCCATGTTTGGATTGGGTTGTTTTTTTTTTTTAATATTGAGCTGCATGAGCTGTTTATATATTTTGGAGATTAATCCTTTGTTGATTCGTTTGCAAATATTTTCTCCCATTCTGAGGGTTGTCTTTTCATCTTGTTTATAGTTCCCTTTGCTATGCAAAAGGTTTTAAGTTTCTTTAGGTACCATTTGTTTATTTTTCTATTTTTTTCTGTTACTCTAGGAGGTGGGTCAAAAAAGATCTTGCTGTGATTTATGTCAAAGGGTGTTCTTCCTATGTTTTCCTCTAAGAGTTTTATAATGTCCGGTCTTACATTTAGGTCTTTAATCCATTCTGAGTTTATTTTTGTGTATGGTGTTAGGGAGTGTTCTAATTTCATTTTTTTCCATGTAACTGTTCAGTTTTCCCAGCACCACTTATTGAAGAGGCTGTCTTTTCTCCATTGTATGTCCTTGCCTCCTCTGTCATAGATTAGTTGACCATAGGTGCATGGGTTTATCTCTGGGGTTTCTCTCCTGTTCCATAGATCCATATTTCTGTTTCTGTTCCAGTAACATGTTGTCTTGACTACTGTAGCTTTGTAGTATAATCTGAAGTCAGGGAGTCTGATTCCTCCAGCTCCGCTTTTTTCCCTCGAGATTGCTTTGGTTATTCTGGGTCTTTTGTGTTTCCATACAAATTTTAAGATTTTTTTGTTCTATTTCTGTAAAAAATGTCATTTGTAATTTGATAGAGATTACATTGAATCTGTAGATTGCTTTGGGTAGTATAGTCATTTTCACAGTGTTGATTCTTCCAATCCAAGAACATGGTACATCTCTCCATCTGTTGGTGACATCTTTGGTTTCTTTCAGCAGTGTCTCATAGTTTTCTGAGTACAAGTCTTCTACCTCTTTAGGTAGGTTTATTCCTAGGTATTTTATTCTTTTTGTTGCAGTGGTGAATGGGATTGTTTCCTTAATTACTCTTTCTGATCTTTCGTTGTTAGTGTATAGGAATGCAAGAGACTTCTGTGCATTAATTTTGTATCCTACAACTGTACCAAATTCATTGATTAGCTGTAGTAGTTTTCTGGTGGTGTCTTTAGGATTATCTATGTATAGTATCATGTCATTCGCAAACAATGACAGCTTTACTTCTTCTTTTCCAATTTGTATTCCTTTTATTTCTTTTTCTTCTTTGATTGCCGTGGCTAGGACTTCCAAAACTATGTTGAATAAGAGTGGCGAGAGTGGACATCCTTGTCTTGTTCCTGATCTTAGAGGAAATGCTTTCAGTTTTTCACCATTGAGAATGATGTTGGCTGTGGGTTTGTTGTATATGGCCTTTATTATGTTGAGGTAGCTTCCCTCTATGCCCACTTTCTGGAGAGTTTTTATCATAAATAGGTGTTGAATTTTGTCAAGCTTTTTCTGCATCTATTGAGATGATCATATGGTTTTTCTCCTTCAATTTGTTAATATGGTGTATCACATTGATTTGTGTATATTGAAGAATCCTTGCATCCTTGGGATGAATCCCACTTGATCGTGGTGTATGATCCTTTTAATGTGTTGTTGGATTCTGTTTGCTACTATTTTGTTGAGGATTTTTGCATCTATATTTATCAGTGATATTGGTCTGTAATTTTCTTTTTTTGTAGTATCTTTGTCTGGTTCTGGTATCAGGGTGATGGTGGCCTCATAGAATGAGTTTGGGAGTGTTCCTTCCTCTGCAATTTTTGGAAGAGTTTGAGAAGAATCGGTGTTAGCTCTTCTCTAAATGTTTGATAGAACTCACCTGTGAAGCCATCTGGTCCTGGACTTTTGTTTGTTGGAAGATTTTTAATCACAGTGTCAATTTCATTACTGTGATTGGTCTGTTCATATTTTCTGTTTCTTCCTGGTTCAGTCTTGGAAGGTTATACCTGTCTAAGAATTTGTGCATTTCTTCCAGGTTGTCCATTTTATTGGCATAGAGTTGCTTGTCGTAGTCACTTATGATGCTTGGTATTTCTGCAGTGTCCGTTGTAACTCCTCCTTTTTTATTTCTAATTTTATTGATTTGAGTGCTCTCTCTCTTTTTTCTTTTTTTAAAATGTATTTATTTTTGGCTGCACTGGGTCTTCGTTGCTGCGTGCAGGCTTTCTCTAGTTGCGGTGAGCGGGGGCTTCTCTTCGTTGCGGTGCGTGGGCTTCTCATTGCAGTGGCTTCTCTCGTTGCAGAGCATGGGCTCTAGGCACGTGGGCTTCAGTAGTTGCGGCACGAAGGCTTCAGTAGTTGTGCCTCACAGGCTCTAGAGCGCAGGCTCAGTCATTGTGGTGCTCGGGCTTAGTTGCTCCATGGCATGTGGGATCTTCCCAGACCGGGTCTCGAACCTGTGTCTCCTGCACTGGCAGGCAGATTCTTAACCACTGGGCTACCAGGGAAGTCCTCCCTTTTTTTCTTGATGTGTCTGGCCAAAGGTTTGTCAATTTTGTTTATCTTCTCAAAGAACCAGCTTTTACTTTTATTGATGTTTGCTATTATTTTCTTTGTTTCTGTTTCATTTATTTCTGCTCTGATCTTTATGATTTCTTTCCTTCTAGTAACTTTGGGTTTTGTTTGTTCTTCTTTCTCTAGTTCCTTTAGGTGTAAGGTTAGATTGTTTATTTGAGATGTTTCTTGTTTCTTGAGGTAGGCTTGTATAGCTATAAACTTCCCTCTTAGAACTGCTTTTGCTGCATCCCATAAGTTTTGGATCACTGTGTTTTCGTTGTTGTTTGTTTCTAGGTATTTTTTGATTTCCTCTTCGATTTCTTCAGTGATCTCTTGGTTATTTAGTAATGTATTGTTTAGCCTCCACGTCTTTGTGTTTTTTACGTTTTTTGTTCCCTGTAATTGATTTCTAATCTCATAGCATTGTGGTCAGAAAAGATGCTTGATATGATTTTAACTTTCTTTAATTTACCAAGGCTTGATTAGTGACTCAAGATGTGATCTATCCTGGAGAATGTGCTGTGTGCACTTGAGAAGAAAGTGTAATCTGCTGTTTTCAGATGGAATGTCCTAAAAATATCAGTTAAATCTATCTGGTCTATTGTGTCTTTTAAAGCTTGTGTTTCCCCAATAATTTTCTGTCTGGATGATCTGTCCATTGATATAAGTGAGGTGTTAAAGTCCCCCACTAAATTGTGTTACTCTTGATTTCCTCTTTTATAGCTGTTAGAATTTGCCTTATGTTGACTGGTGGCTTGAACAGCAGATGTTTATTTCTCCCAGTTTTAGAGGCTGGGAAGTCTAAGATTAAGGTGTTGGCAGATTTGGTTCTTAGTGAGGGCTCTCTTCTTGGCTTGCAGATGGTTGCACAGTATCTTTACATGGTGTCTCTTTTTCCTCATATAAGGGCACAAATATCATCACGGGGGCTCCGCCCTCATGACTGCATCTAAACCTAATGACTTTACAAAAGGCCCTACCTCCTATTACCACCACATTGGGGTTAGGGCTTAATATATGAATTTGGGGTTGGGGGACACAAACATTCAGTTAGTAATAGGTATTAAATAGGTCATTGCTGGAATTCCCCTCACTAAAATTCTCAGTTTGGGAGGCCATTGGTCTCTTTTTTATGTCAACAGCTAAGGCACTCTTTAGCCCCAGTCACAGCCCATTCCAACCTCACTAATATGTTTTTTTAAAAAATAAAGAAGGAAAAGGCATTCCAGAATGCATAAGGATTCCACCACCACCACCACCAAATAGTCCTGTGATTGAAACAAGTTATTTTCTGTTCTGATTTTGGAGGCCCCTCCTTATATTGTCCTTTGGGAGGGACTAGCTTTAGATCTTGATAATTTGGTATTATGGAAGAGGCATAAGTATCAGACTCTGGCTGTTGGTATTAGACCTAGAATTGAAAGCCAGTCCTGCCATTTACTAACTAGATGTTCTTTGGCTATTTAACCTCTTAGTGACTCAAATTCTTCAAGGCAAAATGAGGGTAATACCTTCCTTTATAGGGCTACTGAGGGCATGAAATGAGCAAAAGTGTAAGAAGGAGCCTCGTACCCAGTAGGTGCATAATAAATGGTCACTGTTAGTCACAAATATTACATAGTTGTATTTGAAAGATAACTTTTGTTTAAAATAAATACAAAAAAGGCAGTGACCTTATAATGATTTACAAGTTTACTCAGATTTTTTATGTAAATAAATTACGAAAATATCTGATATTTGGTATACACATTTATAATAGAGACTTCAGATAGTCACTACAGGAGTTATGTTGAAAATTTATATTGTGAGAAGGAAAAACAGTTATAAGATTTATTGTTTTACTTTTGATTCTATCCTTCTTTGACCCTGTCTTTTAATATATTTTAAAGCTTCTAAATTGCCTCTAATACCTAAAAAAAAGGGTGAAGCAAAGGAAGCATTGACCTTGAAATTTCTTGTGTGTTTTTTCATTGTAAGACAGAGCTGTAATGTGATTATAACTGAGTATTTAACGTTTTAAAGAGCCAAGCCTAATTGAATGTGTTCTGCCAAGCTGGGCTTTCCATCGCAACTACTGAGGTTTCACACGATAATTTCTGATATATGGCTTTTCCATTTGAATGAGCCATCAAAAATGTTTTTTTTTTTCCTTTGCTTGCAGTGGTGGGTGTCCCAGCCAAATTATAAAGCCAAAGTAGTGATTATTTGTTTAGGTAAATGCTATAATAGAGAAATTAATAAAGTTGAATTTGAAGATTAAAACTCATTTCTCCCAATTGGTGTTATTGAGAAAGTTACTGAATTCATTATGATAGGTACGGTATGAAGTAGTTGTAATTTTTTTTTACGTGACGGTTGTTTTTCTCTTCAGTTTTGGCTTCTTCTGGGCTGACTCATTGAGAGAAAGAACAACTACAGTAAGTGAAAAAGTATGTGGCACTCAGAAACAGGCGTAGTTGTGAAAGCATTTCTAATTAAAGCACTTTGAATTTTCAAAGAAAGAAAGTGCTTTATAAACAGTAATTACATTTCAATTCATTTTTATTTGGAATGGTCTGTTAGATTTTTTATATACCAGGTGAAAGAATGACTTTTCTCCCCTTCTTTATTTTCAGGACTGAACTCATTTTGTGACTTTTAAAATATAGTTAATTTCAGTTTACTGTTTACTTGTAATGGTTCTTTGCAGGCATACAGTGAGCATTTATTTACTTTATTTTTGGCTGCGTTGGGTCTTCATTGCTGCGCGTGGGCTTTCTTTAGTTGCGTCAAGTGGGGGCTACACTTTGTTGCGGTGCACGGGCTTCTCATTGCGGTGTTTCTCTTGTTGCGAAGCACAGGCTTCAGTAGTTGTGTCTCGCAGGCTCTAGAGCGCAAGTTCAGTAGTTGTGGCCCACGGGCTTAGTTGCTTCATGGCATGTGGGATCTTCACTGACCAGGGCTTGAACCTGTGTCCCTTGCATTGGCAGGCAGATTCTTGACATGTACCATTTTTTAACGTCTTTATTGAATTTGTTACAATATTGTTTCTGTTTTATGTTTTGGTTTTTTGGCCGTGAGACCAGGGCTCGAACTCGCACCCTATGCATTGGAAGGCGAAGTCTTAACCACTGGACCACCAGGGTAGTCCTGGCAGGCAGATTCTTAATCACTGTGCCACCAGGGAAGCCCCAGAGTGAGCGTTTAATTAGTATCTACAATACAAACTGACCATATTTAGTTGTAGGGTCATAATATAAGTTATTTTACTTTTAATTGCTCTCTGAAACAAGCATTATTTCAGATTTTAGACTTGTAAAAAATGTTTATTAAAAGATATTCATTGGAAGTGTCAAAATATAGTATTGACTTGTTTATCTTTTATCCTTGTAATTTGCTGACAACCGCTCCTAAACCAGTTTCCAGAAATGGTTTGTGTTTTTTCTTTTTTTTTTTTTGTGGTACGTGGGCCTTCCACTGTTGTGGCCTCTCCCGTTGCGGAGCACAGGCTCCGGACGCGCAGGCTCAGCGGCCATGGCTCACGGGCCCAGCCGCTCCGCGGCATGTGGGATCTTCCCGTACCGAGGCACGAACCCACGTCCCCTGCATTGGTAGGCGGATTCCCAACCACTGCGCCACCAGGGAAGCCCTCTAGAAATGGTTTTGAAAGTCAGTATGCCAGCCCTCTAGTCTCATTTTCTTCTTAACAGATTTGAGGGGAAGACTGAAGCTTTTTTTATGCCACAAATCGTTGGGGAATGAATTCATTCATATTCACCAGGAAGAAAATAGAATAATGCAGTCAATTTCAGATGAAATCCTAGGAATAAGTTTCTAAGACTGCTATAAATGTTGTTTATTTGGCATCGACGATTTAATGTTTCTGAGACTCCACTAACGTAATTTATTTTATTGTGGAATTTAAAATATTAAAGATATTTTAAACATAAGAATATTAAAAGCATGGAATTCTAATTTTGGGGACTGAATCTTATTTGAAAAATGAAGGAATTAAAGTGGATTTGCTGGGGCTTCCCTGGTGGCGCAGTGGTTGAGAGTCCGCCTGCCGATGCAGGGGACATGGGTTCTTGTCCCGATCTGGGAGGGTCCCACATGCCGCGGAGCGGCTGGGCCCGTGAGCCATGGCCTCTGAGCCTGCACGTCCGGAGCCTGTGCTAAGCAACGGGAGAGGCCACAACAGTGAGAGGCCCGCGTACCGCAAAAAAAAAAAAAAAAAAAAAAAATATATATATATAAAATTCTGTTCGATAAAAATACCCTTCAGTATTTTTTTGCATGGGAGTGTAGATTTATGGAGCCTAAAACTGTATGTCAAATGACTAAAGAAATAAGCAATGTTAATAAACATTATTACAACACATAACAGGAGTTAGCCAAGCAGGAGAAGAGACTAGTAAGTTGCTTTGGGATGCTTGGGATACTTTCCAGAGATGTACAAAGGATAGGGTATGAATATCTTAATTCACCCTGCTGGTCCTGTGTGGAGCTAGGTGCTGCTTATTAGACTGTAAATGTAGTTTTACCCTTATTTTGCATGAAGTGAACGTGAATTAAATTTGTTTCAAAATCAGACATATATGAAAGTAGGTACAATTGCAGCCAGTAACTTTTAGAGGTTTAACACTGGAGATGAATGTCATAATTTTAATTATGAAAGAAGGTGTTGGTACACCAGTGGGAACTCTGACAACTCTGCTAAGAGTGTAATTAGGTATAGCTACTTTGGAATATATTTGACCATTATTTAGTCAAATATTGACTGAATATGAACATACCCTGTACCCCAGCAGCTCCATTCTTAGGTATATGTCCTAAAGGAACCTGCACACCTGAGTGCAAGAAAACATGAAAAAAGTTTCGTAGCAACATAGTTTATAATCGTCTCCAACTGGAAACACGTCAGATGACCATCAAGAGTAGAATGGATGAAGAGTATTATGTTCGTTATATGCAGTTGAAGGGACTGCAGCTCCCCATGTAAACTGATGACTCTTAGAACACCATGCGGCGTGAAAGAAGCAAGTTAAAAGAAAACATACACAGTATGAAAGTTCAAAAGTAGGCAAAACTACACCAAAAAAGCCAGGCAAAACTAAACTAAATTGTTTAGAGTTTGGTCTGTAGGTGTTTGAAACTATAAAGAAAAGCAAGGAAATGATTATCATAAATTTGTATAGTAATATTTGATAAGGAGTAAACTACCTATCCTCGATTTACCATGGATGATAGCAGTGTGTAAGAGTTTTATTCTTCAGATGCCTTTGGTTTGCAGTCTTATATTAATTTCTTACTTGCTCTTGTTCATTACTTTTATTTTTGTCCTTCCTGCCTTATAATCATATTATCCTTTCAACATATTAATCATTTGAAATGCCTACACAGAACACTTCCTCCTCTTGTATATTCAATTTAGTGGATCTCTGGTTCTTTGAAATGTTTTGGTATAATTTACAAACTTAGATTCTCTTATGTCTTGGTGTTGCATACATCCATGGTGGTTCTCCTGCTGTACACTGAACCATTTATATTGTCCCCCTGATACCTGGACACTGGAGGTCCACGCCCTTCAGATGGGATTTTGTTTCAACCCTCTCCTGCATGCGTTCATTGAAGTTACACTAACATGTACTTTATTCTTCAGGGAGATTTCTGTTTGCAGGTGTTTCTTAACATGTTTCCCCATTTCTTCATTCTAAGGAGCCTTTTTATTTTTAGTTTTATTGTAATATTTTTAAAAAAAAATATTTATTTGGCTGTGCTGGGTCTTAGTTGTAGCGTGTGGGATCTATAGTCACGGCGTATGGGATCTTTAGTTGCGGCACGTGGGCTCTTTTAGTTGTGGCATGTGGGAGTGAACCTGGGCCCCCTGCTTTGGGAGCACAGGGTCTTAACCACTGGACCACCAGGGAAGTCCCAGGAGCCTTGTTAGACTGTTTTTTCTTAATTGCCACTGCCACTCCCAAAGGAAAATTAAAACTACAAATATACTGTATATCTGTTTATGTACTGTATGTATCTGTGCTTCATACATAAAAAGAGGGTTTTTATTTTTTGCTGTCTTCCGAATCAAGTTTTCAAAGTTTGTCCCCTTGAGATGATATTGCCAACTTTGCAATGCGTAATGTAAGCAAAAGTCTGCAGCCCTCCACTTAGGCTGAGCCAAATTCCTCCCTATGTTTTTACTGCTGGAATACATTTTCTCTTCTTTCATGTTCTTTCTATCTGGCTGGGCCATAACTCTCATAGATATTTAAATGATATACAGTTTGATCTGCACTTCCCTCATGCCCTTGTCATGCTCTGCAGTCACAACACTAACTGATGCTAATGGCAAGTGTAGTTTTAAGAATCCTGTCTTGTTCATGTAACATTATGTTGTATTTTCCATGCCATTAATATTTCTTCATAAATACAATTTTAATCATGTATCATATGGATTCACCTTAATCAGTTAAAATGATTAGTCATTTTGGTGGTTTCCACTGTTTTGTTATTCCAGATAACACCCTAGTGAACATCTTTATACAATATGTTGCAAGAGAACCTGCTGGCTCCACCACAGTAGGAGCCTTACTACCTGAGCAGGAAGCCATTGGAATCCTGATTGAATCTCCTAGAGATCCCCCCAGAAGCTGAAGGAAAAATGGCTTCTCTGTTCTCACGCCCCACCCTACCCCCAACCCAGTGTCTCTGATTCTCTGCCCTAATCTGAAGCCAGCAGGCAAAGAAGTTTGGAAAATATAGTTTGCAGGTTTCTAGCCCCCTGCACTACAAGATCATAGATGGGAGGGGTGTGGAAATGGCTACTAGTACTGTGACCTTATTTTACAGAGGTTATGTAATTTTCGTAACGTCACACAGCTAGTAGAAATCATGTGTGGCTTTCTCCATACTGTATGCTGTATGTATGTAAGATACATATGAGTGTGAGTGTGTGTTTATAAAGTCTTAAATATTATCGCACAGGGGGCACTAGAAGTTATGAAAAATTTAAAAACTAAGATTAGCTATAGTTCTACCACTGTAACAAATCAACTGTTTCCATTTTTTCATTCTTTTTCCAGTGCTTGTCCCTACGTATAGGTATATACTTAGAGCAAATTAAATAGTAAAGTAGGAAGCATTTAAAATGTGCAAATAATAATCAAGTTTTATCTTGTTATTAGGGTTATGAAAATAAAATAGTATATTGCTACGTATTTGAAAAGTTTGAGCCCTAATCAAGAAAGGTGCGGTTGAAATCCAAGCTGTTACTTTTGTTAATTTCATTTCCTGACTTGGTCAGATCAGGAGAGCAGGCAGATTTTTGCTGTAAAGCAGCTAAAATTACTTACCTCCTTCTTTTGGCTGTATGGTTAATAGCGCATGTTTTGAGGTGTCCGGTTGCTAGTATTCAAAGGGAAGACGTCATGGTAAGACTACCAATACTGCTGCCAGTTCTCATGTTGTTCATAAAGCTCACTGGTTTATCTGGGCACAGTTGTTTCCCTGAGCAAAGGTAAAGACAGGGCTCTAAAGACAGGGGACCTAAGGCCAAGTTCCATCATCTCAAGTAGAAGGGATATATTTTGGAGACATTGCAAAGGATTTATTCATATGTGTCATGATGATGACTGCTAGTTTGTCTCCTCCCCCATTTTAGCTGACTACATGGATGCCAAGAATAGGTTATATTTCTCAGTCCTCTTTTCAACCATATATGATCTATATTTTGGCCAAGGGAATGTAAGCACAAGTGGTATGGGCAAACCTGCAGGTAGAGTTCTCAAAGGAAGTGCATGTCCTCATCTCTGTCTGCTGACTTGAATGAAAATGTGATGGCTGGAGCTGGATTAGCCACATTGTACCATGAGTAAATTTAGAAATGGAGACTGTACACAGTGAAGCAACAAGAGAAAAGGAGCCTGGCTCTTGAATATCATGGAGTAATGGGCAAGCTCTGCTACACCTACTTTTGGACTTCTGTTGAAGCCATAATTAATACAGGTCTGTTACTTGTAACTCACCCTAATGCTGACTTATACTTAGTTGATAATGTATAGTGGATGAAGACGAGGCAGTAATATGATAAACTAGCTTTCTAGGGTAGGTTATTTGTACGAGTTATCAGCATAATCTCACAGAGACCAGAAGACGGTGGGATGAGGCAGAACCTAGTACTTCTCCCTCTCTGCATACCAGATTTTGTCCTCAGTCCCCCAGCATTTTTGTTATACTCTTCACAAAATACAACATTTAAGTTCAGAGTAAAAGAAACAACAACAAAAACAGTGAATTACACAAATAATCTTTTGTTGTTTTTGAATTCTGCCAATCATAGTAATTTACACATTATTGAGAAAACCATTAGAGCCGTTAACGGTGCTTTTTCAGCCAGCCCATAACAGCTGAGGTAAATGAGTCATAACCTTAAAGATCTAGGAGTTTGTCAGAAGCCTCTTAGCCATGCTTAGGTTTCATATTTTATCTTATAAATTAATGCACATTTTAAGTTCTACTTCAGTAATCATATCCACGTTTGTTTTATTACTATTAAGATGGCATTACCTGACAGTCCAGTGACTTAATTAACTATCTAGAAATCTTAGTGTAAGATTAGTGATCCAGAAAAAAGTATCATGTTTGTTTTCTGACCTTGCTTGTTCCTGGCACATCATGGATTGTCTCCAAAAGTTCATGCATACCTGTTGGAGAAATAGCATATGTATCATTTGAGCCTAATGGAGTTTCTTAGCTAACTGGATTTTTCTTTCTTTCTTCTCTGAGTGTTGTGATATATTGCAAAAAGCCTGAAACCTGGATTTAAGCCTGCTAGTTTTGTGACCTTGGGGGTAGTGATTGGGATCATTAAATTTCTACTTTCTGGTAGCTTTTGTGATCTGCAGTTTTATTTTGTTGTGTTATATCTCTGCTGTTCTTTTTTTTCTTTTACCATGCTGTGCGGCTTGTGGGATCTTAATTCCTCAACCAGGGATCGAACCTGGGCCCTGGTAGTGAAAGCCCCAAGTCCTAACAACCGGACCACCAGGAAATCACCTCTGCTATTCTTTTTACTTCTGAAATTTCTGTCATATCTTCATAGTCTTCATATCTCTTAATCTCTCTTAGAATTTCATTTGTCTCTCTGAACTCTGAATAAGTTCTTCAGATTTATCTTCTAGTTCACTAATTCTCTTCCCAGTTGTATCTGATCCATGAAATTGTTTCACTGAAGTTTTCTAATGTTTGAATTATAACATAGGTGCAGTAAAGTACAAAATCTTAAATGTACAGCTTTATGCAGATTTAAGTGAGAGGTTGATTAAGGAGAGGCCTTAGAAATGACTGTTGGAATCTGGTAAGATGGAAGTTGTTGGTTACTTTGTGAAGAATCATTTAGGTGGAATGGTGTTTAGGAAACTAATTAGGGTAGGTTGAGGGGAGAATGAGAGTCAGAGAACAGGCAGAAAAATAGGGCAGCCACTGGAAGGGGACATGGATTCTAGGGAGGTTTTATTCTTTTTATTTTTGGCTGGGAAATGGTGCAACATGTTTACATACTGTGGTAGGAATGATTTATTCCAATTCTGTAAATATTACTAAATGCCTGCATTCATAGAACTTACATTCTATTACAGATGGGGAAATTCTTATTCATAAAGATTGGAGAAGGGATATTTCATTCCTTTATAACAGGAGTGAAGGCAGAGTATGTACATGTTGATGCAGGTGGGTTTGGATTTTAAAGTGGAAAGACAGGGTAGTTATCTGATAGACTCTATTGAGAGTCAGCTGAGCATGAAGATTGGGGATTGGTGTTGGAAGTTTACCAAGAGAGGGAGCTGTAGGAGCCTAATTCCCCTGGGACACTAGAGAAGCATAATAGGATTGCTGGACAGAGCTGAGGGCCCACTTGAAATTTATGGGGATGAACTTAAAAGCAGTCAGAATGGTTGTATGTTGTTCTTGTGTATAGCTGCTTTGGAACATGGAGTAGTTAGAGAATTGGATTTAATCGAGGCTGGAGTTTTGCTAGGCAGTTATGATGGAGGAAAGCGGGAGTGTGAGGGAGTTGGGAAGGAGTAAGCAAGGGAGTGATCCTGTTGCTGATGCGCTGAATCCTAGCTGGGTTAGGAGGGGCTGGTGGTAGACAATGAAAAAGTGGTAGAGAGAGCCAACCAGGTCACAAATTGTTTGAGTCAGGTACTAGAGGAAATGGTCTGGAAGGCTGGGCAGTGGTGGTATTCAGAGAGTGGAATATATGAATTCAAAATTGTGGTGGTAGTGCAATTATTAGCAAAGAGAACGTGCAACCAGGGCATGACCATGGGAATGGGTAGTTGGGGTAGGTTAGAGGAAGTGAACAAGCAGATCAAGGCCTTAGAGACCATAGTTTTGGGTGGCTTGAATATGAGTATGTTGATATTTTAAAAATGAGGGCTGGAGTAGTGTGGAGGGGCGGGCAGTGAAGCAGGTGCTCAGATGATTAGAAAATGACCAGGAGTGACAGTGCTGTCTATAAATGACTGTAGCAAGAAGCATTGATGGGTAGTATAGTCTGATGGGATGTTTCAGGGCAACTGGGGTGTCAGGAGAAATAGTTTGGAAGCTGTACTGCTTCTCTGTGGTACAAGGGTTGTGGAGAGAGAAAAACAAGTTACCACTTATAAAGCCTCCAGAGAAAGAACTGTTCTCAGGGGACACCCAGGTTTCTGTTAGACCAGGGGCAAAGAGGTTAAGCTTGAAAATACTGAGGATTTTTTCTGATGAAATATGTGAGTTCCAGAGGGGATGGGGAGAGCTATGGGAGACTGTTAGTTTAGGGGCTGTACTGAATCGTACGGCACTGGGCCAGGGTATGTAGCAGCTTTAGTTCTCTTTGCTGATCAAGGTAAACAGGGATATAAGGCATAATTATAATTAGCCCTGATGATCCTTTAGGGGAAGGTAGGTAGTAATTCTAATGATAGCTTTGGACAGTTTGTCATGGTGAGGCTTTTGTCCTCATGGCCTGAGAAGGAGGTGTCTTCCTGAAGGATTCAGAGCTCTGTGAACCTCCCTTATATCCCGCTGGTTGGTTGTGTCCTGGTAGGGGAAAGGGTATCTTAGTAGTGTGGTCTTAATAGTTATGCATTGTTGTATTGTGTAGGGTTAACTAGAGAATCTACAATCATCTTAACTGCTCATTTTGAAGCTAAATTTAACTGAAATTTATAACTTAAAAAGCTTGAAATGCATCAGTGGAAGACCATGACCAATTCAGAACAAAATGGTTAACAGAACTTCCTTCTCCCAAGCTGCCGGAATTCCAGGCACCTGTGATATGTATGTCGGCGTGCGTGTTTGTGCACAAGGAGCTTTGCAGCACAAACAAGCATTGCACAGCAGCCAGACTTTTTGATAGGAGACTTAGTTATTAGGATCTCCTGTAAGCTCTGGTTTTTTCTAGGTTTATGAAAATACAATATCCCATAACTGATTTAGTGAGTTAATAGGTTAGTATTAATCCTAGGTAAAACTGAAAGTGAAGGTTGTATGTATGTATGAATTGTATGTCATTCATTTGTAAGATCACCAGAAAGGACTTGAATTCTTGGTCTGTTTGGGGTCCTTCAGAATTGGCAGTTGGAGTGACCTTCAGAAGCACCGTCATGTAGGCCCCTCACAATCTGCCCTCTGTTTCCAGCCTTACCTCACTCAGAGTCTCCAGCTGGAGCGCCAGGTGCACCGAAGGTTCACCCCTGCCCAGCTTTGTCTGATACCATCCCACGCACCGAAATGCCCTTCTCCTCTCCTCCTGCAGATCTGTCACTCACCGTCACACCCCAGGTTACAGGCAGCCTTCTTTGGGAAGCTCTCCTGGAATGCCCAAGCAAAGCTAGTCCTCTTTCTTTGCACAGGACTCTGTGAAACTCTCAGAACATTGTGTTATAAAGACATTCCTGCCTGTCTTAAGAAGATTATGGGCACCTTGAATGTATTGAAAACAATTTATTCATTGAAGAACCTGTGCATGCCTGCCAAAGAGATAATTTAGTAAATGTTTATTCACCATAAAAAAGGGGCAAAACGCCTGGGAGAGATGGTTCCTTAGGGGGATGTAAAGAAATGCAGATGTGGTACCAAGATGAACAGAAGGCAGTAGAGCCAAAAACACAATCCAAGCAAAAAAAAAAAATATATATATATATATATGTAGGGTTCCGTGGATGAGGCTGAAGAGCGGGAGAGACTTCTGTCTGGCAAGATAATTTGGGACCAGACTCACTGTAAACCACAGAATGCTATTCCTTATAGCAAACAGATTGAATTTAGGCCTGTTATATCCCAAGTGCTTGAAGATCTGACTTGTGGTAAATGTTAAACTTGTAATACCCAGCGGAGGCCAGGGGACCCCGTTTATTGTTTTGGAGCTGGAGGGGCAGTGAAGGTAGTGGGGGAGAGCATCTGCTATAGACTCAGAGCACTGTGGGTGCAGACCTGCTTAGCTCTATTATGTGCGTAAGGAACCTAGCCTCCTTGAGTGTAATTTCTTTATGTGTAAAATTAGGTGAATGATAATTCTTGGTGTTACACATTTGATAATTTGTATAGATCACCGTTTAATGGCAGAAGCTGCTCTTTTTCTTCCCCTCTTTCTTTCACTGCCTCTCCCCACAACAATCCCTTGCGTATAGTAGTCTTTACTTATTTATTTAATAAATTTATTTATTTTATTTATTGATAAGCTGTGTTGGGTCTTCATTGCTGCACGCAGGCTTTCTCTAGTTGCGGTGAGCGGGGACTACTCTTCGTTGCGGTGCGTGGGCTTCTCATTGCGGTGGCTTCTCTTGTTGCGGAGCACGGGCTCTATGTGCGCGGGCTTCAGTAGTTGTGGCTCGTGGGCTCTAGAGCACAGCCTCAGTAGTTGTGGCGCATGGGCTTAGTTGCTCGGTGGCATGTGGGATCTTCCCGGACCGGGGCACGAACCCATGTCCCCTGCATCGGCAGATGGACTCTCAACCACTGCACCACCGGGGAAGCCCTGGATGAGTTTTTAAACTCAGTTGCTAATCACAGTGGCTTCACAGTGTCATTATTTAATGTCTCAAGGAACAGTATATTTTATAGCCTTGCTCATTGTTAATAATGGTGGCTATAAATCTTTATTTCAGAGAGGGTTGGTAACGGATGGGGAGGCAATTTTCTTCAGAGATTTGATAAACATTGTCTTATTTTTAACTTACAAAAATGACTTAACAAAGAGCCGACACAGGGAGTAGAATGGTAGGCTCTACTGTTGTTTGCTTGTACTAGATCTTTACTATATATTTTTTTCAGTCTGTGATTTCTTTACCAGAAAGTTTAAAACAGTTTTATGGTTCCTTTTTTTTTTTTAATTTTCATTTTTTTGGCCATGCCACATGCGTGGCTTGTGGGATCTTAGTTCCCCAACCAGGGATTGAACCCAGGTGAAAGCGCCGAGTCCTACCCACTGGACCGCCAGGGAATTCCCTGGTTCCATTTTTTAAAAAATAATTAATTAATTTTTAATTTATTTGTTTATTTTTTAACATCTTTATTGGAGTATAATTACTTTACAATGGTGTGTTAATTTCTGCTTTATAACAAAGTGAATCAGCTATACATATACATATATCCCCATATCTCCTCCCTCTTGCGTCTCCCTCCCTCCCACCCTCCCTATCCCACCCCTCTAGGTGGTCACAAAGCACCCAGCTGATCTCCCTGTGCTATGCGGCTGCTTCCCACTAGCTATCGGTTTTACATTTGGTAGTGTATATATGTCCATGCCACTCTCTCACTTTGTCCCAGCTTACCCTTCCCCCTCCCTGTGTCCTCAAGTCCATTCTCCAGTAGGTCTGCATCTTTATTCCCATCCTGCCCCTAGGTTCTTCGTGACAATTTTTTTTTTTTTAGATTCCATATATATGTGTTAGCATGCGGTATTTGTTTTTTAAAATTTATTTATTTTTGGCTGCATTGGTTCTTCGTTGCTGTGTGCAGGCTTTCTCTAGTTGCGGTGAGAGGGGGCTACTCTTCGTTGCGGTGTGTGGGCTTCTCATTGCGGTGGCTTCTCTTGTTGCGGAGCATGGGCTCTAGGCGCGTGGGCTTCAGTAGTTGTGGCTTGCGGGCTCTAGAACGCAGGCTCAGTATTTTTGGCACACAGGCTTAGTTGCTCTGTGGCATGTGGAATCTTCCCGAACCAGGGATTGAACCCGTGTCCCCTGCATTGGCAGGCGGATTCTTAACCACTGCGCCACCAGGGAATCCCTGGTTCCATTATTTTTAAAATAGATTTTTACGAGAGTCAGTTTAGTTAAAAGTAGATAATCAAGCATACTAAACCACAGTATGTCTCCTTATGCTGCAAGGGAAGGAAGGAGCACGTGCCTCTTTCCCCGCTGTTGCGGGTAGGACCCCACTCAGGGTACCTGGATTACTGGCATGGCCTGTGACTTCTGACAGGTGGGCTGAGTGTGAGCACCAGTGCCAGTCTGAGTAATGTGTACTGCTGAGGCTTAGGGTCTTCATATTTCTTAGATGAAACACAAAGTTCTGGTATTTTCTTTGCTCACCCACTTTGGAGACCATTAGTGTTAGTGTGTGTTTATTAACTGCTGGTTGGATTGTATTGAATGCTCTGTGGATATTTCTTCAATTTCATGAGTACTTTCAGACCATTTGATCTAGTGTTCACTCTTACTTGCATTTACTACCTGTAGCTTTCATTTGGGGACCATTTGTATCTTGGGTACTCTCTGGATTCATTAATTTGGAATCGTCTTTTTCAAATATTTATGAATGTGCTCTCTTTTCATAGATTCTACTTTCCTAGTCCCTCCTAAGCTCTTATCTTACTCTTCTTATCCTTTGATGGTAGATGACGTTGCTGTTGCTGCCTTTAAGGCATTTAAAAATTCATTTCAAAGTGGTCCGAGTTTTGGAAGAAATTCTTCCCATCTTTCCTTGAATGTCACTTTCAACCAAAGAGTAATAGTTACTCACAGATCCTCAGTTTTTAATGCCCAGGAGAGTAACAGCTGGAAACCTATATGGAAAAAATGACTGTTACTGAGGTGGGAATAAATCTATTCTGCATATTTTGTTATAGTCGTTTGATTTATATTTACTCCTTCACAAGTGGAAGTTGAATGCTAATGTAGGCACTCATTCTAAGATTGTACTGTTAGAAATCTATTTGTAGATTACAAATGGATTCTTTTTGGTTATTGATACTGTTAAAGTTAGTAAACTTATTAGTATAGGTAGTTTTTGACAAAATCTCTTGCATAATTCAGACTTCAATCCTGATTTTTATTTGGAGAAAGTAAAGAATTTTGTATGAATATTTTACATAAAATGTAAAAAATTCAGTTTGTAAAATTAAAAATTACTCATTTCCTATTTAATGTAATATAAAAAACTACATTGTCAGGGTGCAAAGGAATCAAACCACAGTGAAGAAGGGAGACACCCATCTCAAGCAACCCACAGTCTAGCAGGGAAGACAGTCATGCAAGCCAAGTGTATGAAGTAGTACAGCTGTGTATAAGAGAGAGAAGTTTGCAGTAACAGTGAGAGCTCTAGCCCTAATAAGGCCCTTTAATTTTCACAGGGCTGACATACTACACTGTTGGATTTCCTCAGCTGAAGGAGGGGTGAATGGTTATATTTGGTTAAAGCTTGTTGAAAGGTACTTATGTTTCTCTTCCACCATTAACACACATACCTCTATCTTATGTTTTGTTGGGGATGCCTCATTGCCAGCAGATGGAAAGGTGGCCAGGGTATTGAGGGGTTAGAGATCATGTACCATGGGAAAATGTTGTGGGAACAGGGCTTTTTTGGTTTGAAGAGTGGGACTTCTGTGTAAGTATACACTGCCAGATGCTTAGAGCTGTGATGTGAGGACTTCTCTGTTTTCCTACAGGAATATTTCCCCAACTTCACCCACATCCATGCAACCACCATGATTTTGTCTTATATGAGTACAGCTTGAATTCCAGTTTACTTACCTCACTTTTTCAAAAATTTCAGCATATTGTTTACTCTATCCTTATATTACATGGTGAAGTCCTTGAAAATTGAGATTGATATCCTAGTTTATATATTTCTAATATATAATATACATAATATAATATACATAACTCTTGAAGATTTTTAAGAAGTGCCACACTTAACCATCTCTCACTTCATCAGTGGTTTGTGCACCATTTTGGGAAACACTGCTTTAGGGGCCAACCTCAGGACAGATGGAATGAGGTTACTGGGGAACCAGATATGGACCTGTTCAAGGGAAGGGCTATCTGTCCTCTGAGCGTACAGGCACAGTGCCCCTTTCTTATTTCTTGCATCAGATTTAATTTATTTAATGTTTTTGCATGGGGGTATGAGATGGGATTTATCTCAGAGGACACTAGGTTTTTTATTCATTTTGTTTCCCTTCATACTGTACACTTTACTATAGTACCTGGCTCATCTTAGGTTCTCATAAATGTTTATTTTAAGGATATGTGATTCTAGAGTTTTACTTAGACCAATGAATTCTGTTACCTTTCATTGTTTCTCCTTTTTGAAAACAGGTGTTATCTTCATAAACACTGAATTATTTCAGTGGATGTTTTTTCAATTTTTCTTTAATCTGTTCTTAAAGGAATAAGACTTTTAAAGTTTCATATGGCTTATATTATGCTGGATTATAAACCAGAGGTTCTGAAAGATTTCAGACTACAAAGGTGGATAAAATGTTTTAGTGTGCTATGAGTTTTTAAAACATTTTCCTCTGTTCTTTTTTTTTTTTTTTTCTCTGTTCTTTTGTGGTGTGTTTTTTTCTCTTTTTTGAGATGGTCAAAGCATTCCTTTTGGGAGACAGGCTGGGGGTTTTAATATCATGTTGTTTTGTGTTAGGAAAATTGAATTTGACTCAGAACTGTTTTAGGAACTAGCAGTCACCAGATATTTTAAGAGTGCTTTAAATGTAAACACATGTAAAAAAGTGAAAATATTAGTGACCTTCCCACCACCCTTCCCCCTTTCCTAGCACTGTAGTATGATTGGCTGTAGTTCAAGATTGTGTATGTTGCTGTTTTATATTCATTTTCAAATGAAAAAAATAAATTGCTAAAGAATGTTTTTTTAACATATAGGCTGATTACATAGAGAGGTACTTGAGGACTGTGCCCTTTAATAAAGATATAATATAAGATGTATATTCTTATATATAAGATATATCAAATAGGGTATGTTTTCCTCAATAAACTAACATTTTAATATATTTCTTTTAAGAAATATTGTTCTAAAGATATATAACTATTTTTCACATTTTATGGTTTCTTTTACTACATTATCATTTTAGAAATCAAAGCATTCTAATGAGAAAAACAAATCACCTTTAGTTCCAGTAATCAAAGGTAACCACTGTGAGCATTCTGGTGTATACTTATCATCTAACAAAAAGGAATGCATACTGGGTTTTCTTAGTGGTAAACATTTTAATGTAAGTTTAACATATAGAAAAGTGTACAATTAGTGTAGAGCTCAATTCATTGTCATAAAGTGAATGAACATACATGTCATTACCAGTCAGGTCAAGCGATGCCAGCGTCCCAGAAAGCCGCTCGTGCACTCTCCTAATCGCTGTCCTCTCCCAGCCACACGGGAAACCACGGTTGTGACTCCAGCAGATTAGTTTTGAACTTTATGTAGACGGAATCACGTGCTCTGTATTCTTTGGCATCTTCTTTGGTTCGTAAAGTTCATTCGTGTTTTTGCATGAAGCATATTTTGTTCATTTTGATTATTATTTCATCTTAAGACTATCCCATAATTTATTTATCCTTCATACTGTAATGTATATGATTATTACACATTTGATTATTTCTAACTTTTGCCTGTTAAAATAATGCTGCTATGTGTATTTTTGTACATGTCTTTGCACATAATGTTAGCATTTTATTAGGTATAATAATTAGGCAAATTGCTGGGTCCTAGCTGTGCATCATTCAAGTGTAGTGGTTACAGTTAAACAGTTTTCCAAATTATTTTCACCAATTTACTCTCTCACTATAGAGTATATGAGAGTTCAACTTGCTCCACCTCCATGCCCAACATGTTTTTGGAGAGGGAAAGGAAGGAGTCATGTTTATTGAGATATAATTTATACACAGTAAAATTTACCTTCTGTTAGTTTTAACAAATATGTATAGTCATGTAATAACCACCATAACCATAAGATTTTGAACATTTCCATCATCTTAAAAAGTCTCCTTGTGTTCCTTTGTAGTCAGACCCTAACAACTGACCCTCCAAACTAGTTATACAATGCAGGTATCTACCACTTAATATCAGTAATCACAAAAATTAACAAAAATCAGACATTATTCCAAAAATACTGATCTGGAACCTATTTAAATACCATTATTTTAAATTTTAAAAATTATAGTGTATATAATAACTCAACCAGTTTTTTAAACCACATTAAATGCCAGTGTTTAACAAAGTAGTGTGTTTTTATATAAAATGCTTAAAACATGGCTTCCTGATGAAAGTGATGATTTAAATAGTAATCTCTTCTCTTCCATTTAGTCATTTTTTTCCTCACTCTTCTTTACAACTTTTTCAACTTTTACCTCTTATTGTATAACACTTAGCAAAATCAAGGGCTCAGTGTGAAAGGTCTTAGGAAACACATTTAGTATGTGTGCCCAGTGGTGGAGAATGGCTCACACAGGGCATGACACTAAGATGCCCTGTTAGTTATCAACAACATCTGAGACATTCATCTCGTTTTTTTTTTTTTTTAAACACTCAGTTCAGTTTCAAAATGTCAACAATTCTGTCACACCAGTTATCTTTGTAATGAAATTTGATTCCCCCTCTCCCCCAGTACGTTATTTTGTTTAAAATGTTTTGAGTTTTAGAGATACAAATATAAAAGATTATTTTATGAACACTAATTGAAAAGGATTAAACTGAGTGATATATTCTAGGAAGTTTAGATATTAAAAACTAGCTGACATTCTACTGGGAAAATGTTAACCTTGTTGACATTCTGAGTGATATGTCTGGATTTCTAACCACGGGCTTGGTTTTCTCTTGTGTTGATGAGTTATGTCACAATTAATTCAGCCAGTTTCTTCTTATTCAGTATTTAAGTGTATATGTTTCTCTTGAGTTTTAAGATGGATAGCTCTTTAATATGATCTTTGTATTCATTCTTTAGAATAAATTGTGGAATTGGACTTATTAGGCCAAATAATCTGCGTATTGTTAATGTTTGTGATGCACGTTACTTGACTGCCTTTCCCAAAGATGGTGCGTACCCATTTACAGTCCTACCACTGGTGTCTGAAAACACCTGTCTCCTAGTATTCTCATCAGCATTAAAGTATTATAATTTAGGGGCTTCCCTGGTGGCGCAGTGGTTGAGAGTTTGCCTGCCGATGTAGGGGACACGAGTTTGTGCCCCGGTCCGGGAAGATCCCACATGCCGCGGAGCGGCTGGGCCTGTGAGCCATGGCCGCTGAGCCTGCGCGTCCGGAGCCTGTGCTCCGCAACGGCAGAGGCCACAATAGTGAGGCCCGCGTACAGCAAAAAAAAAAAAAAAAGTATTATAATTTAAAATATAGGACTAAAGCCAACTTTTTTTTTTTTTTTCCGGTATGCGGGCCTCTCACTA
Source organism: Phocoena phocoena (assembly GCF_963924675.1). Classification (NCBI taxonomy): domain Eukaryota; kingdom Metazoa; phylum Chordata; class Mammalia; order Artiodactyla; family Phocoenidae; genus Phocoena; species Phocoena phocoena. Next base: position 24,700,630 of record NC_089231.1, read on the forward strand.
TTGTAGCCTCTCCCCTTGCGGAGCACAGGCCCCAGACGCACAGGCTCAGCGGCCATGGCTCACGGGCCCAGCCGCTCCGCGGCATGTGGGATCTTCCCAGACCAGGGAACGAACCCGTGTCCCCTGCATCGGCAGGCGGACTCTCAACCACTGCGCCACCAGGGAAGCCCTAAAGCCAACTTTTGACACTTACATTTAGCACTTTAAAAAGAGCATGCTTTTCCTTTAAATAGCAAATATAAAATCTATATTATTTATATACTTTTAAAATATCAAATGTAAAATCTGTCTTATACACTATAAAAATAACCTTTGGTAAGTAACTGAAGTAAGAAAGAAAGTAAAGTTGAAGTAAAGGAACAAATTAAGTTTGTAAGTTGGAGCCCTCTAAGGAATATGAAACATGAAAAAGATGTAGCTATTTTCTATCAAGGAGTCCACAGGAAGATCTGTGCCTAAGTTACATACATAAGTATAATCAATTTCAGACTGTGGTAAGTACAATGCTGGAGAGAGCTATATAATCAAAGTGCTGTAAAAGCAGTCATGTTTTTGCTTCATTAGAATAGACGAGTCTGATTTGAACCTTGAAGGATGCTCTAAGCAAGAAAGAAAGTAGGAAAAAGAAATGAAAGAAAATTTTTTAAAACTGGGGGGAAGTAGAATGGCTTCTCTGGTTAATTGTAAACTTGGAAAAAGTCTAAACCAATGGTCAGTTCTACACATTGATTTCTGAGTTATTTCTCAACTGTTTTTTCTTCCAGGGTCATCCTGACATTTAGGTAACATTCTTTTTCTCCCTGCAAACTCATTACCATTTATTTGCTTGTCTTTTCCATGTCCATTTCTCCTTTAGACTATAAACTTCATGGTCTTTGGGTTCTTTAGTGTCTAATCCAGTTTCTTGCACTTTGCCTAATCCATGATGATACATTTCCTCTGTGGCTGGTATGTGACCCTTAAAAGAAATTAACTTCAAAGAAGTTTAGTGATCATCAGATATTTTTTCCCATACAGATGTTCCTAACTAGTGATGGAATTGTTCTGTATTTTGATGGTGTCAGTGTTAAATCCTGATTGTGATACTGTACTATAGGTTTGTAAGATGCTACTCTTAGAGGAAATTGGATAAAAAGGTGTGCATTTTTTTACAAGAGCATATGAATCTATAATTATCTTAAAAACTTAAATAAACTTTTGATATGCAAAAATTTTTTAAACTATTGTTTGGGGAAAAAAAGGTCTCTAACCAAGCAATAATATTTTGGAACTTTATAACACATAATTGTGTTAGGATATTGGTTTGGCTTTTAATAGAAATCAGATACCAGTGGCTTAAAAAAGATAGAAGATTAATATTTCTCTCATGTAGAAGTCTACGCTAGTCCAGGGGTGTAGGCAGGTTTGCTTCCTGAGGTCATCCAGGGACCAGAGTTCCTTCTGTCTTGTTTTGCCATTCCCTTGGTGGTATCCTCATGCACAAAGTCAAATCTGTCGGCCCACCACTCTACCTGGGTTCTAGCCCATGGGAAAGGTGAGGATTTGAAGAGAAAATAATTTCCTTTTAAGGATATAATCTAAAACTCACATGGGCTGCTCCCAGTCACATCTCGTTGGCTGGAATTTAGTCATATGGCCATAGTTTCCTGTAAGAAAGATTGGGTAATGTAGTTCTGCCCAGCTAAATCTCAAGGCGTTTTATTAATAAAAGGGAAGAGAGCATGGTATTGGGATCAGATAGTTACTCTGCCCCAATGTTTGCCCTGGGATGCATGTTCAGTAACTTTATTGGTGAAACTGTCTTCCCTTATTTCTCTGTACTTATATAGGAAAAGTATAGATGTTTGAAGAGTTAGGTATATTTGTTGGATCATTATGACAATGAAAATTGGTATGAATATTTGCTTCCCCTTTCTCTAACCTCCTCAAAGACAAAGTATAATTTTTTTCTTCTTTGTATTTTTTATACCTGGCATAGAGCCTAACCCTAATTAGGCACTCACTACCTACTTATTGACTGATTACCCTTTTATCTGTGTTAATTAAAATGTCTCTAGCAGAATTTTCATAAGTATTTGTAATAGCTGACCTGCTTTCTCCTTAATTTCTTCATGGTCTCTGTTTTGTTACAGTATTACAGTCTCAAAATATATGAATATGACCCTTTTAGCAGATTTTTATAACTATGGATGACAGTATAGTATGTTATCATTATTTTTTTGTATAGTTTTGCTTGAATAATTAGTGTTCTGTAATGTATTTTTTAGACATAAGAAATCAGTTATAGTGGCAAGTGGCATGTTTAGTAATATAAAAAACAGTAATTTACCTTAATTTCGTTGTCTTAATAGTTTACTTTTGAGTTCAAAATTTCTTAAAATGAGAGTTCTTTTTCCTTTGGTTATTATTTTATTGATGTTTCAGTTTGTCATACTTTATATTTTTCTCACATTTTTATTGTTAAGGATAAATAATCTTGAAGTCACTACTTTTAAAAGGTGGAATCATCAGCACTAGATTTTTTCTTTTAGTTAATTTCAGTACTTTTTTAGTTTTAGTTAGGTGAATTTTATTTTAAGCATTTATTCGGAGGACCTGAGGGATACAATTAAAAAACTTTGGAGACCATCCTTAATTTGGTTTTTAGAACAGAAGGAAATACACTGTAACTTTCCCTTTTTTTGTGGTGGAGAGAAGCTTCTTTTGCCAACAGGAAAATGCAGTTCCACTAAGATTCTTGGGTCATAGATCAGAGGCTTGGATCAGCAAAAAGAAACAAACTTTTGGAAGAATTCTGGTCCAGTATTATGGCCAGTTTAAACTACAGTGTAGGCAGTGGCAGGCTGCCTCATTTCTCCCTGTAAGGAAAGGCCACATAGCAGTAATATTTATCAGAGAAAGGAAGGAAAGCTGTCTGTCCGGTGGGGGTGGAGTGGGATAGCTTCTCAATAAAATGTTCATTTGTTGACATTATAAGCAGCTTTGCAGCCCTGTTGAAAAAACTTGAAGGGGGGTGGGGGGGAAGGAGACTTCAAGTTCTGTTAAAAGCGAGTCAGAATTTTGTTTGTGAAATTTGTCCAGTGGTAGTCAACTCTTATTTCTCCTAGTAATGAAGATGCACAGCTGTGAAGAGAATCCCCCCCAAAATAAAACACTTATATTTTACCTTGGAGAGCATTTTGTGATTTTTTTTTTGCAGATTGAACTTTCTAATTGTGTTTTTCTTTGCTTACTATCCTCGAACACACAGTGGTGGATATAGGGGTAGGCAGTCATGGAGCATACCCTGAGTGGAAGGAAGTGACTGGAAATTTTAAAAAATGTTAAGATAAACAACAAATCAGTCCCAAAGCAAGTAATACTTGGCTACTGGTTTTACTTTCTTATATAATTTTGATTTTCTTATTAAATGCCTCAGGTTTCCCAACTGTATCATGAACATTGTTTTGAATAAATTTAAATTTGTGATGTGTAGTGATCACTTATTTTTTTGGTTTGTTTTTAGCTGAAGTACAGTTGATTTATATATAATGTGTTAATTACTGCTGTACAGCAAAGTGATTCAGTTATACATATATATTCATTCTTTTTTTAAAATATTCTTTTCCATTATGGTTTATCATGTGACATTGAATATAGTTCTCTGTGCTACACAGTAGGACCTTGTTGTCTGTCCATTCCATATATAACAGCTTACATCTACTAGCCCCAACCTCCCACTCCATTCCTCCCCCACAGCCTCCCCCTTGGCAACCACCAGTCTCTTCTCTATGTCAGTGATTCTGTCTCTGTTTCATAGATAGGTTCATTTGTGTCATATTTTAGATTCCACATATAAGTGATAGTCTTTCTCTTTCTGACTTGTTTCACTTAGTATGATAATCTGTACTTGCATCCATGTTGCTGCAAATGGCATTATTTTGTTCTTTTTTATGGCTGAGTAGTATTCCATTGTATATATGTACCACATCTTCTTTATCCATTCATCTGTGCTTGGACATTTAGGTTGTTTCCGTGTCTTGGCTATTGTAAATACTGCCACTGTGAACTTTGGGGTGCATGTATCCTTTTGAATTACAGTTTTCTCTGGGCATATGCCCAGGAGTGGGATTTCTGGATCATATGGTAATTCTATTTTTAGTTTTCTGATGAGCCTCCTTACATATAAGTCTTTCACCTCCTTGGCTAGGTTTATTCCTAAGTTGTTTTTTAATGTGATTAAATGCATTTTTTAATCCAGTTTCTGTATCAAGGAGATTTTTCTGGCCTTGTCAAATGAGTATGTAGCTATGATTCTTGTTCTGTACTTTGGCACTGCGTATATAGTATGAGAATTATCTGTACTTTGAGGGTTTGGTAGACTTATTTGTAAAAAAAAAAAAAATCTGGACTTGGATGGTTTTTAAGGATTGGCTCTTTGACTCTGGTTTACACTCTTATAAGGTTATTTGTCCATTCAGGCTTTCATCTTCTTTGGACAATTTTGTTTTCTCCTAGATATTTTAATATTTTGCTTAGGTTTTCAAATATATTGGTATAAAGTTGTACGTGAAATTTTTTTATAATTATGTGTATGTTTTGATATGTAAAGAAAAATTTAGAAAGATGCATAAGAAACTTAATATTATCTTGGTTATCTATGGGAAATGGAAGTGGAATTATGGGAATAGGGAATGACAGTCTTTAAAATTTTTATGTCCTTGGACAATATGAGAATTTCCAAACTATGGACTTGTTTTACTTTCATAATCAAAAAAGGGAGTGTTATTTCAAACTTTAAAATGTGAGAAAGTATAGAATATTGTACAGAAATAGATTCATCTTACAAGTCCCAGCACATTTCTTTTTTGTAGTTTTCCACCAGAGCTGAGTTGTATTTTTATTTTTATTTATTTATTTATTTTAACATCTTTATTGGAGTATAATTGCTTTACAATGGTACATTAGTTTCTGCTTTATAACAAAGTGAATCAGTTATACATATACATATGTTCCCATATCTCCTCCCTCTTGCGTCTCCCTCCCCCCCTCCCTATCCCACCCCTCTAGGTGGTCACAAAGCACCCAGCTGATCTCCCTGTGCCATGCGGCTGCTTCCCACTAGCTATCTATTTTACATTTGGTCCATGCCACTCTCTCACTTCGTCCCAGCTTTCCCTTCCCCCTCCCCGTGTCCTCAAGTCCATTCTCTACGTCTGCGTCTTTATTCCTGTCCTACCCCTAGTCCCAGCACATTTTAATTGTGTGTTTTCTTCTCAAGCTGGACTCTGGACTGTTTTCACACTGGGCGGTGTGGGCAGCAAAGCGGCTGCTGCTCCAGAAGTTTCTTCCCCTCTGGCCAACCAGAGTCTCCTGCTTCTGCTGATTCTGGCCAACCTGACAGACGCTGCAGATGCACCAAACCCCTACAGACAGGCCATCGTGTCCTTTAAGAATACACAAGGTTTGTGGTATTTTCTTTTCCTCTGAATAGTCTTTCTAATGAGGAAAGAGGGTATTGTTTACCCCATATTGTGTACTTTCACTTGTGGAGATGACTGTCAAGTTGTATATTTTCATGTTGGTTAAAGATGAGGAAAACTAAATTTTCTGTGTATATTCTCAGGAAGGTCAAGTAAATCTTAGATGAGGGCTGTGGTTCTTTATATCCATTTATATTTACATTTCTTTCAGAGATAACCAAGCCATCATGTGCTTAATTTAGATCCACCTGTCCTACCTATTGGGGATAGGAATTAACCTGGAAAACTCCAAATGATACATTATTTGAAATTTTTAATTTAAAATCTATATTCCATTTAGGGTTTTATATAACTAAAGATAGGAGCAGAACTCAGCAGACTTTTTCTGCAAAGGGGCAGATGGCTTTTGTGGTCTCTGTCACCACCTCTTAACTGCCATTGTCGCATAAAAGCAGCATAGGTAATACATAAGCAAATGAGCATGACTGGGTTCCAGTAAAACTTTATTTCCAAAACAGGTGGTGGGGTGCCTGTGGGCTGTAATTTGCCAAAACCCTGAAGTAGAGCACACGCAGATAGTTCCATGTTGAAGCAGTAATCACTTATCAAAAGGTTATACTCTAAAAGCAAGATTAATATGGTAGCTAGATTTTCAAAATACATCCAACACTAATATAATTAAGTTGGGTAAGAAGTGCAGTTATTGGCTAGGAAGATTTTTAACACTTCTGGTGCTCTTTGCTTTGTTCCTTTCCAGAGCTGTTCTAGTATACGTTTCTTACAGACAGTGTTTGTTGAGCCTTTGCCATTTCTGGCATTATTATTTGCAGGGGGATATGAGTCTCAAACAATTAGATAGATAAGAAATGAAGACTCATGTATCTAATAGTATTTTCTATTCTCATTGCTGTGCTCTTCTTGGTGACAGTGTGACTTTAGGGTTAAAAAAGGAAGGTTTGGAGTCAAGCTGACCTGACTTCATGTCACACTCCTGTCACTTCAAAGCTGTGAGGCCTTTCACGGTTTGCTTAATCTCAATAAGCCTCGATGGCCTTTTCTGTAAAATGAAGATACTATCACCTAATAGGATTTGTATAAGTACCAAACAAGGTAGGGTTTTGAAATGATTAGCTCAGATTTTGCAACATAGCAGGTGTTCAGTATATGGTATCTGCTATTATTACTTTTGCTGCTCTGGCCAGATGATACTGTTTAGGGTTGAACCTTCTTGGGAGAGTCATCTTTTGGGAGACTGTGGTACAGAACAGTGTGATTCAGAGCATTGGCTTTAGGGTTAGACTGACCTGGGTTCATATCCCAGATTATATTCTTTATATACTAGTTTCCTTATTTGTGAAGCAGCGATTATAATCTCTACCTCATAAGGTTCTTAGAAGAATTAAATGAGCATTTATCATAGGACGGACTCACTAAATTATTGCTGCTGTTGTAAGAAACAGTATAATGTGGTGAAAACGACAGGAGCTGATCTGTGTTTACTCAGGGATGATCTTGGAAAAGTTGCTTAATCTCTCTAAGCCTCTATTTCATCCTTTGTAAGACTGGTCAGAGTAATGACATGGTTGTCATATGGGTTAAATAAAGGATAATACACGTAAAGCTGTCAGTATAATGGCTGGTTCATAGCGCTTACTAGCTAGTAACGTATAGACACACAACATATGTATTCCATTTGTAGTCAGGTATAATACAGGTTGATGAACCTGTATTATTCTGCTTCCATTGTAAAGAGGTGTAGTGTGTCCAGCATCTTCCTCCAGCAAGTCTTCTGTAAATCCTGTAATATTTGCATACTCACAATATATCCAACACTTCCTTTTGCCATCCTTTGCAAAAATATAGGTCAGTCTTACAAAACAATTATTTTTGTAAGTGTCAAAAATACAGTGCTAGGATTGAAAAAATAACCTATGTTCTGAATGTGGAAGGATAAGTGAGGGCACTTTGTAGTAAAGTTGAAGACATTTTTTAGATGCATTCTTCCCACAAATATAAAGGTTAAAAAGGAAAATCTGAGAGACATAGGACTGTGCTATCATAAAGATTTTGTTGGCACACGTTTCTTTTCCATAAGAGCGCAGCTTCTGGAAATGTTAAAGCAGTGGTTTTTTAAAATTTTGTTTTGTTTTGTTTTGCTAGTGGTTCTGGGTCTTTAAAAAAACAATTCTTTCTGCATACTTGTCAAAACACATTAAAATATCAGCTCTTTGTGCTGTTATGTTCCAGTGTTTTATCTGATGAGACTATAATTTTCTCTAAGTCAGTTGACCTAGCTTTACCTCCTTTTAAACTTCCTAACCTTGCTTGCTTCCGTTTTTAAACAAATCCATTAAACTGTAGGAAAGGGGCTATGTCAGTTTTGGAATATCAAGAATTTTCCCTATGTGGGTTGTAATTTATGCTTTTCATCATTCCAGTAACTCTACTTAAAAAAAAAGTTTCTTAGTGGTTGTAGTCAATTAGTTTTAAGTTTTCCTTTAAACAAAAATGTTTTATGTTTTCCAAGAGTTGTCTTAGGTTTGGTATGTTCTATTATAGAAGCTAATGTTGAACATACTGATTTTGATATCATTTTAAAATTATCTAAATTATATGTTATCCTAGCTATTTTCTTCATAAATGGATTGATGACATTGATGGATACTTCAGCCGTGATAATTCATTTGAAAAAAATTAACTTAGCTTCAAGGCAGTTTTTTTTTCTTTTAAACTCTTATCTTACAAGAGACTTTTCTGTTTGTCTCTAGATATTTTTATTTAGGACTGATGACCATTTAGTTTTGGTAACAAAGCATTTCAATGTTGTGGTTAAATTGTATGTATTAATTGTATGGGTTTTTTTGCCTACCCCCATAGCTGTATTTATTTAAGCTCATATTTTTATTGACAATTTAATTCAGCTATGTTAATGCAAAAATAGTAGTGGAGTCAAACTGCGTGACTTAGTTTTTTTTATACTTGGCTTTAAAAAAAAGTCACTCTGTTACATGGTATTTGCTCATATATTTATAATCATTTGAAAGCTGTGGTTTAGATAGTACAGAGAAATAAATTGTCTGAGTTTAGGTTGGGTTGGGTTTTTGTGTTTTGTGTGTGTGTGTGTGTGGTTGTTTTTTTTTGTTTCTTTTGTTTTTGGTGAGAACATTTCAGTTCTTCTCTCTTAGCAAATTTCAAATGAACAGTACTGTGTTATCGACTGTAGTCATGTTTTAGTGTAGTTGTTTTTTAGGTAGAATTTAGAATACAAATTGAAATTTTGAGCCTGAAATGTAGCAACTTACACAAAATTAATGGGAACTGAATTGTATACATTAACAATACTTTTATTATTTAATATCAGGCACAGTCTAGAAAATAGATGTAATATTTTTTAAAAATTTGTGTTTTCCATATTCCAGATAGCAGTCCTTTCCCCTCGTCAATTCCACATGCTTTCCAGATTAACTTTAACAGTTTGTATATGGCCCTGTGTGAACAGCAGACATCTGATCAAGCAACTCTCCTTTTGTATACATTGCTCCATCAGAATAGTAATATTAGAACATACATGTTGGCTCGCACAGATATGGAAAATCTTGTAAGTATCATATTAAACATGGTTTTATATTTTATAATATTTTGAAGAGTAATTTCTTTTCCTAAGAGGATATGTATATTTGCCTGGTTGCAAAGGTGATAGTCAAGAGGTTGATAGGGAGATGCCACCAGGCAAAGGCAGAGGTATGAGTTTTACAGTGTAGGAGACAGTGTACGTAGAGATGGCGTCACAGTGCAGAGCAGGAGAGCACACAGCACAGCAAACTTCCCTGTCCTTCAGGTCCTTAACAGCCTCCCACTGCCCATGATTCAGCCTGGATGAAGTCCTCCAAGAAGCACTGGCTGCCATTGTCAAGAAGATTTTTATACCCTTTTGGTTCCTTTCCGCTACTAAGTGCCTGGTCACTAAATTCAAGTAGCTGATCACAGTTGTCACGTATTCCTGATGAGTATGGCTAAAAGGAAGGGTGATTTTTCAACTCACTTTCCCAAGTGTCCTATCCCTTCAACAGGCTTTGACACTAAGGCTGTCTGAACTCAGTTCCTGGAGTGTTATAGTTATTTTAAGGTACCATTGCCGGATATCATATAAATGTACTTTACCCTTTACTATGTGAGTGAAATTGGTTCCAAGTTTTTGCTCATAGACAACAACTCCTATGGGCAATTATTGATTTCCATTATAACTAATGTGTAAACAAAAATGTTTCTATGAAAAGTAAGCTGCCTCACTAAGGTGTTGATGTCATGTTTGAAATACGTAATTATAGATAACGTTGGACTGTTCATGCATTAATAAAATTGTGAACATCTCTGAAATAGCTGGCAGCTTGCTGGTGGCAACAGGAATGTCCCCTCTGCACCAGTTTTTATAGAGTGATAGCAGGATTCACCAGGGATTTGGTGGCCACTTTTTTTCAGCATTAAACATGAAAATAATGAGTAAACATGGAATATTAGAATTTATTGAAGAGCATATTCTATGTCAGAGTGACACTAAGGACAAAAAAATGTGATGAACAAACCCATCTGCACACCAGCTATATGTGGAAAACATTGGCTTAAATAGCAAAATTGGGTGTGACAGTGGACTGCTCATGTGAGTAAAAGCTTGTAAAGAAAAGGCTTATTTACTAATGGGTGAGTGAATATAAGCAGAGACAATTCTGAACATGATGTAGCCTAACGAAAATGATGGGAATAAGCAGAAAGCCCATGACATCATCGGCTCTAGAAAGTTCCATGGTAAGGATGTTGGTACAAAAGATCATGCAGGGGAACAGTTGTCTGTATATGATGACAACACCAGTGAAAAGTTAAAAGGTTTTGTTTGGGGATTTTTTGGGGGGCTGGGATGGGGTGAGGTGGGGCTTGTATATTAGTTTTTAATGTCTTGCATAGATTACTTTTATAATGTTTTAACTGATGTCCTTCCCTTTCCTTTTTCTTCTATAATTTATTGAGTCTGTGATTAGAAAATATGTTACTGGTAGGAAATTCACTATGCTGATCTGATTTTGTTGTTAACAGTTCTTTTATCCTACAATCTTTGCTGTTAAGAAGGTAATGCTTGATATATTGCATTGTTTGTAAGAATACCTTATTGTGTAAGTTCCTGCTAGGCTGGAGGCCGAATCGCCTCTATTGAGTGTCAGGTGTTGACCATTGGTCTCTGTAAACCCAGCCTGTACATGGCGGCACCTTTGCAGAAGAGGATGCTTTTCTCTGGTGGTCCTTTAGTTATACAAATGGAAAGTACTTTCAGTCACAGGCTGGTTTATGAAATTAAAGCAAAGGGTACATGATAAAAGTATAGAGGTTTAAAACATTGGTTTTATAATAAAGTAATGGTAATAGTAAATTAAAATTTTTATTCACTAGGTTTTACCAATTCTCGAGATTCTGTATCATGTGGAAGAAAGAAATTCACACCATGTCTATATGGCCCTTATAGTATTGTTGATCCTTACAGAAGATGATGGCTTCAATAGATCCATTCACGAAGTGGTAAGTTAGCTTCACTTTAATCGGAGTTACAGAACAGATATGTCACTCCATAAAATTTACTACCCTTAGTACCCTACTTCCTTCTTTTGCTTCTGGTAGATATTTCTGCAAGTCCCTGACTTAGAAATGGTGTGCCTTTCTTTAGATTTATGAAGTGATGCTTTTTTTTTTTTTGAATGACGATTAGCTACTATTAAAAACTCTGTCAAAATAGTTTCTTTAGTAATTGATAGGAATGTTTTTGCTGCAGTGGGATCACTTTTCCTCTCCATTTCCACTTTTTAGTTGTGGCAGAAATTATCAAACAGGTTTGCTCCTTTTATGTAGAATGAGTGAAAGAATAGGGAAGAAGAAGAGGACTGAAAATTGTTTTGTAAAACAATGTAAAATAGTGTAGTATAATTTAACTCTTTACATTTTAGTCCTGTTTATGAGTTCCATTCCCAAACTGATTTTATCTTCCTCTTTGGTATTTTCTTTGTGTCAAAGTAATACATGTACATGGTTTTAAAACTTAACACAGAAGTACCAGGTTTTAATGCAAACTAGCAGACCCCATGTCTACCCCATACCTGATTACCACTCTCCAAAGACAAATGCTGTCAGCTCTTTCCATGTTTCTAAATAACATGCTTATATTGTTATTTCTTGATTTTTCAGATTTAGAGATTAACTGCTTTCCCTCCTGCACATCTTGAGTGTTCCCTCTGGGTTCCTAGACCCCTTTCCAGCACAGAGACTTTTTCCTTCTTCCATCTTATTATCATTTTTGGTTAACTCAGCTTTTACATTATTATGATTTTGTTAACTATTATTCTACCCTCAGATGGAGTGATTGATAATTGTATTTCCTTTCTTGTACATGTTTTAATTTTTCTGTAGCACATCATTACCCTGTTTTATATTCATATACCAATCACTAATGCAACTCCCAACTTTAGCAGAACCGAGAACCCCCCTAAAGCTATTAAAACATATTGCATATTTTCTCCGTTTCATTTTCGTCTTTGGCTCCTGTCTTAGTCCTCGTTGGAGGCTTTCCTGAAATGTGTGGTGATTCTTGCTTATCTGTTTCTATCGAGGAGCATGCACTAAAATGTTGATTGCAAGTTCTGTGTGTGGGCAAGACTTCTTCAGCGTAATGAGCTCTATATATTCTATTTCTCTGGGTGTCCTACTCACTGTAGGCCTTTTCTTTTGGGGTAATTGATCAATTTCTGAGAAGTGATTCTTCCAGTCTCGTGTGGGGGTCGGCTGGGAGAATGGGGCTATAGGGGTCTCACTCTTCTTTGAGTACAGACACCTTCTTCTTCAGTAGAGCTTTCATGTCGTCTTTACTCTTCTTTACTGTTCCTGTTGAAACGATTTTTGCCTCTTACATAGCGTGACCATCATTTCAGCTAAGGTTTAAGGGATCTTGACACTGTAGAAAGAGGATAAAACATACACATTTTTTTGATTCTTTTATTTAGTAAAGTACCATGAGGGAAAATATTTGCACTGACTTAGTTTTTTTTTTTTAAACTAGCATTTATCTTTCCTTTGATAAGTTGAAAAACCAGATGATTTTTAAAAACATTTTAAAATTGAAGTATAAAACAGAAAGTACACAAATTTTAAAGGTACAACTTATGAGTTTCTATGTATATATATATACCTGTATTATTACCACCCAGATCAAGTTATTGAACATTTCTAGCATAGTAGAAGACGCCCTTTTGCCCTATTCTGGTCAATATCCCACACCAAACTACATTCTGAATTCCCTCCTAATAGATTAGTTTTTGCTTCTCCTTGAATTATAGTTGTCACTGGGGGAAAATGGGTAAAGGATACATGGGATATCTCTGCATTTTTCTTAAAACTACAATTATTTCAAAATAAAAAAGTATAATTTAAAACATTGGGGAGAAATTTGGAAAAAATACTTTTCAAAAGAAGATATGTAAGCACATGCAAAGTACACGAAAAATGCTTTTACTATTACTGGGCATTAGGAAATGAAATTAGGGTGTTCCCTTTTATTTTGGCTTCTTTCACTGAAGACAGTGTTGCTAAAATTCACCCATGTTACTGTATCATTAGTTTGTTCCTTATTATTGCTGTGTACTATTCCGTTGTATGAATGTGCCACAGTATATTTATTCATGCCCTTCTTGGTGGATATTTGGCTTTTGTTCCCCACTTTGGGGCTATTTTTGCTAAAGCAGCTGTGCACATTTTTGAACATGTATTTTGGTGGACATGCGCACTCATCCTTTTGGGCATATACCTAGGAGTAGAATTGCTGGGTCATAAGACAGGTGTGTGTTTAGTTTTAAGGGATACAGGTAAAATTGAAGGCTGTGTATACCCCACAAGTCAGCATTTCACTCCAAGGTTATCTAGGAAGACTCTTGCACATTTGCAGAGAGGACATGCTTATTAGTGGTCATCTAAAGCACTGTTTATAATATTGAAAATGTGTGGAACATGCAAAGTAAAACAGTCAGGGTACTGGCTATATCAGAGCAAGAAAGGGGAGTGAAAATGGGGAAGGGTGCACAGTGGGGCTTCCCCTAGGTCTGTAGTATTCTTTTCACTTCAACAGCAGCAAAAACAAAAGTAAAAGAAGTAACCACGCAAAACTTTGAACCATATCCGACCAAAATATTAAGATTTGACATAATTTAACAGTGGATATACTTTTTATTATATTATTTTGTGTACTTTTTTGTATCTTCATTACATTTGGTAATTAAAACAATTTTAAGTTAGCACAGGATTTTGCATTAAAATTAAATTTTACTGACTGCCAAAACAGGGATGGTAAGATAGGGAAGGCATTAGATTCAGTCAACATTCAAGTCCATTCCATAAGGATTTCAGGATATTCTAGATGACATTCAGGTGTTTAAAGAAATTGTTCTTTTCTCTAGAGTCTAACTTTCTTGTTGATCTGTTTACTTTTATCCTTTTCCTTTTTATGTGTAATAGTAAAAATGAGTAAGTCAAGTGTTTTTACAAAGTTCTCTACATGGAATCATCCACTGTGGACCTAGCTGTCTGTGATATATATTCTGGTATCTTATTCTGGTTAGAATTATCATTTCTTAATACCCAGTGATACTGAGCATTTTTCATGTACTTTTCATGTGCTTACATATTTGCTTTTGTGAAGTATTTTCCAAGTTTTTTCCCATTGTTTTAAATTATACTTATTTTGAAATTGTAGTTGTAAGAAAAATTCAGAGAGATCCCATGTACCTTTTACCTGTTTTCACTCAGTGACAGCTATAATTGCAAAACAGTAGTATCGTACCACAACCAAGACATGGACTTCGAAATAGTCATGATTCAGAGCATTTCCATCACCACGGGGATGTCCCTCACGTTGCCTTGTTTAGCCATACCTCCTTTTTTATAAAAAATTTATTTATTTATCTATTTATGGCTGTGTTGGGTCTTCGTTTCTGTGCAAGTGCTTTCTCCAGCTGTAGCAAGCGGGGGCCACTCTTCATCACGGTGCGCAGGCCTCTCACTATCGTGGCCTCTCTTGCTGTGGAGCACAGGCTCCAGACGTGCAGGCTCAGTAATTGTGGCTCACGGGCCCAGCCGCTCTGCGGCATGTGGGATCCTCCCAGACCAGGGCTCGAACCCGTGTCCCCTGCATTGGCAGGCAGACTCTCAACCACTGCGCCACCAGGGAAGCCCCCCATACCTCTTTTTTTAAAAATTGGATTTTTGTCTTACTATTGACTTGTAAGGCTTCTTTATATATTCTGAATCACGTGGATTTTTTTCCAGTCTGTAAATATAGTGAATTATATACTGATTAATTTTTGAATATTAAATCAACCTTGCATTCATGGGATAAACTGCGCTTGGCCATGATGTAGTATCCTTTTATATATATTTTCATATACAATTTGGTTAAGTTTTGAGCTTTGGTACTTTGTGTATTTCAAGGTATTTGTACACTTCTAAGGTATTGCATTCAGTGTCATTAGTTGTTCATAATACATTCTTATTACCTTTTTTTAAAACTTACTACCTTTTAATATCTGTAATGGCCATAGAGATGTTAACCTCTCTCAATCTTGGTATTGAAATGTGTGTCTTTTCTCTCTTATTCTTCATCTTTCTGTCTAGAGGTTTTTCTTCTCTTCTCTTCTCTTCTCTTCTCTTCTCTTCTCTTCTCTTCTCTTCTCTTCTCTCTCCTCTTCTCTTCTCCTTTCTTTTTTCCCTCTCCTTCTCCCTCCCTCCCATTCTCCCTTTCTTCCTTCCCTCCATTAAAATCTTTTCAAAGGACCAACTTTTGATTTCATTGAATTTTCTCAATTTTTAAAAATGTCATTAATGTCTGCTCTTTATTTCCTTTCTTCTGCTTGCTTAAACTTTACTTGTTCTTTATTTTTTTCAATTCTTTAGGTAGAAGCTTAGATCTTTGATTTTATATCTTTCTGCTTTTCTATTACAAGCAAAATATATGAAACTAGTAAGATTGATAAATGCCTAGAAAGATGATCAAGAAAAAAAAGCTACAAACATTTATTATTGAGAGTGCAAGTGCATAAGAGGAGATCAGGAAAGGTTCCACAGATATTTAAAAATCCTCAGAGGATACTATTGATACAAGTAATTTTATACCATAAAATTTAAATGTTACATGAAATGGACACATCCCCTCCCCCTCTAGAAAAAAACCTAAGCAAAGCTCACAGAAGGAACAGAAAATCAAAATAATTGTTTATATTAAAGAAATTGGCTCTGTAATGTAAAATCATCCTAAATAGAAAATTGTAGGCACAGATGATTTTTTACCTATGAATTCTTCTGAAAATTGAAGGAAGAAATAACACCAGTCTTATAGAAGCTCATCTAGATGGTAGAAAAAAGGGAAATCTTTCCAACTCATTTTAGGAGGACAACATAATCTTGATACCAAATTTAACAAAATTTAAGGAAAATTGCAGGCACATGTCATTTATGCAAATAGACAGGAAAGTAGAAACAAAATATAAACAAACTGAACCAGCAATATGTGAAATGATAACATGTCATAATCAAGGTGGATTTATTCAGGAATGAAAGGTTGGCTTAACATTTGGAAAACAATGAATGTAATTCATCATTTTAACAGAATAAAGGAGAACTGTCAAATGATAAATCTAAATAGATACCAAGAAAGTATTGTGTAAAATTCAGTCTCTTTATTCTTTAAAAACAAGTAAGCAGGGGCTTCCCTGGTGGCGCAGTGGTTGAGAGGCCGCCTCCCGATACAGGGGACACGGGTTCGTGCCCCGGTCTGGGAAGATCCCACATGCCGCGGAGCGGCTGGGCCTGTGAGCCATGGCCACTGAGCCTGCGCGTCTGGAGCCTGTGCTCCGCAATGGGAGAGGCCACAACAATGAGAGGCCCGCGTACCGCAAAAAAAACAAATAAGCAAACAAACAAAAAACAAAACTTAATGAATCAGGAGGAAAATTCTTAATCTGATGAAGGGTATCTACCAAAAAAAGAAATAACAACTGTGTTAAGCATCATATCTAATGATAAAATGTTAAAAGTCTTCATTCTGAGATCATGAACAAGTCAAGGATATCTGCTAACAATACTCTATTGAGCATGTGATTGGAGGTCTATTCAGTGTATTATGGAAAGAAAAATAACTAAAATATGTAATACTAGAAAGCAAAGAAAACTTTTTTCAGATGATACGATTGTATAGATAGAAAATTCAACGAAATCTATATATAAAATGTTAGAGTTAGTGAGTTTAGTAAAATTGGTGGATGTAAGATCAATCTTAAAAAAATTGTATTTCTCATACCAGCAATAAGTAGAATATGGATTTTTTAAAAGATACCTTTTACAATAGCATCATAAGATATCAAACACCTTAGAATAAATGTGGTGAAAGATGTGTATGATCTCTACTTAGAAAATTCTAAAACATTGAGAAAGATTAAAGAAAACTGAAATAAATGTAGACTTTTATGTTAATGCATTAGAAATATTACTATTGCAAGGATATCTTTACCCCTATATTGATATATATATTTAATGAAATTCCCCCCTTCGAAGTATTTTTCTTTTGAATGTGAGAGTGTAAATGTATGTGTAAATTCTACAATTTACTTAGAAGTGAAAAGGGCCAAGAATAGCTGAGATGCCCTTGTAGAAGAGGAACAAAGTAGGAGAACTTGATCTACTGGATATGAGAACTCTATATGTGAACACAGCTTGTTTCAAAGGTTGCCACAGAGAAAGGTCTTTTCATTAAATGATTAGTTATCCATATGGGGAAAAAATGAATCTGATCCCCTACTCACTCCATACACAAAAACCAATTTCTGATGAATTCTAGATGTTAATATAAGGAACAAAACAGTAAAGCTTCTGGAAGATAATGGAGGAGAATATCTTCATGATTTGGGGACAAGGAAAGATTCTCAAACAGGCCTCTGCAAGCATTAGCAATAAAAGAAAAGATTAATAAACCAAACTAGATTAAAATTTAAAATTTATTTATCAAAAAATACTAGTAAGAGAATGAAAAATCAAGCCAGATAGTGGAAGAAGATATTGCTATATATATATTACTCACAAATGGCTTATATTTAACGTATATAATGAACGCCTACAAACCAGTAAGAAAAAGACACAGTAATAAAATGAACAACAGGCTTGAAGAAGCACTTCAAAAAGGACAGTATCTAAATGGTCAATAAACATATTAAAAAGTGTTTTAAAAACTTCATTTGTAATTAGGGAATTGCAAATTAAAGCCACAATGAGGTACCAGTATACACCTACCAGAATGACTAAAATTAAAAAGGATGATGATACCTAATATTGGGTAGGATGAGGAGCTGCTGGTGGGGTTTTAAATTGTTACAACTCCTTTGGTAAACTCATTGTCATTTTCTACCTAATTTGAACATATTGAACAAACATCCAGAAATTCTACTAGATATATATGCAAAGAAATGTATGTACCTATGTACCAAGAGACATGCAGAAGGTTATATGTTACAGCAAAGTGTCATGACTATGCTGATGAGTCTTAAGATACTAGTTTCATTAAGAAATATAGAAAAATCCCATAGTGCATAAAGCTTTTGAGCACTTGGGTACCATGCAAGTGTAATTGCTGATCATATGTAATTAAAGTAGAATAACTATCCTTCAAACCAGGTTGAACATGAAAAATAAAGTAAAATAATAAACAAGCTGGGAAATTTGAAATTTCTTATGTACTAATACAATCGAAAGTATCTTTCATGTTGAATATATGTGTTCAACTTGTTCTAAATTGGTAACTTTTCATAATAAACCCAAATACTGTAATGTGCAAAATTACTACCTGCTTCACTTTCTATTTCTAATAAGAAAAAAAATCACTTCTTGCATATCACTATTCTACTGATCTACTACATTGCTGTGGTATTCATATCAAATTTTCAGTTGACAGATAGTGAATTATTGTAAGTCATTCTTACCTGTCATCATTACCATCAGCACCAATAGACTATTGAAGGAATTCAGCAAAGTATGGCCAGCAGGCCAGCTGCTTGTTTTTTGTAAATAAAACTTTATTGTAGAACAGCCACAACTATTTGTTAATGTAGTCTCCACAGCTGCTCTCAAGTGACAACAGTAGAGTCGAGTCATTGGTGACAGAGACTATATGGCCTGCAAGCCTAAAATATTTAGTATATTTAGTCTTTTAAGAAAGAAGCTGCCAACTCTAAAGAGGATAGAAAAGACAAGTGCAAAAAGTAACTGTTATCATTAATCTGACAGAGGAGGAGGAAGGAATTTAGAAATTTAAAGGAAGCTTCCCCATATGCTTCCAAAGCTGAGGGTCAGATATCTGAGGAAGAGGACCTGGTTGTCCCAGGAATATGCAGTTTGCCAGTAGTGAAGAAACATGTCAGAGGATGTGGGCCAAAGTGGAACTGTGAAGGTCACTTAGGTAAACATTACAAGGTCCCTCATGCTGATCTGTCATTGGCTACTGCATGGAAAACACTACATTGAAGAAGGGAAGAAAGAGCTTTCCTCTTGCTCTGATGTTGAGGTGTCCTTCCAAATGTCCTCTATTAATGAAACTTAACATCAAGACAGCCAACAAAGGAGAAATGTCTACAGTGTTCAGCTTTGGTATCACAAAGCGGGCAAAGAAGAGTGGATTTCGAATTGAGAAGCAATACTGACACAAATGTAGTCACAAAGCTTATAAATCTAATATTGTAAAATGGAATAAAGCAAGATAGGAAAAAGAGTATGTCTGTCAATACCAAGTATTGCAGGGATGCAAGGATGGTTTCATATTAGAAAATATCTTAATGTAATTTATTAAGAGTAAAAAAGACATATAATCACCTCAACGGATGCAGGAAAAGCATTTGATAAAAGTCAGTACTTACTTATGATTTTAAAAAACCTTAACAAAATAAGGGTAGAAAGGAAATTCCTTGTCTCAACAGAAGATATCTGCCAAAACCTATAGTTAAGTATTATATTTGACTGGGGAATTTTAAAAGTCTTCCCTTGAAAGTCAGAACAAAGTGTGTATGCCCTTTATTACCACTTCTCAATGTTGTACCAGAATTCTAAGGAGGTCATTAAGACTAGAACAAGCTATAAATGATTTTAAAATTAAAAAGAAAGGAAATCTAAATGTCAGTATTTGCAGATGTTATGACTGACTACATAGAAAATTCAAGACTCTAATATTAGAACTGTTAGGAAAGTGGAACAAATTTTCTGGGTCAGAAATCAGTATACAAAATAAATACTATATCTGCGTACTAGTAACAAAGGACTTCAAAATGTGATATAGGGATACTACTTACAATGGCAGTAAAACTACAGTGAAACCCAGGAATTAATCTAAAAGAAGTACAATATTTTAATGGCATAAATTACCTAAATGAAAGATATTAAATATGGCTTAATAAATGGAGAAAGATACCATGTTCACAGATGGGAAGACTCAGTGTCATAAAGTTGTTAATTTTGCCTCCAAATTAATTGCTATGTTCATCTGATCAGAATCTCAGCAGTTTTTTGTGAGACTTGAGAAGCTGATCCCAGAAATCGAAGGGAAAAGCAAAAAGCCTAGAAAGTTTTTGAAGCAGTTCATTGTGGAGTTACTCACCCTACCAGATCGACTAGTTATAAAACTTTAGTACTTAAGATTGTGTTTTATTAACAAGAGAATAGAAAACAAATAAATGGAAAAGAACTTAGACAGTCCAGAAACGACACACTCAAACATGAGTTGTGACAGAAGTAATAAATAAATTATGCTGAGAGTGAGAACATGGCTCATCCAAATGGAAAAAGTAAAATTAGATTATCTTGCTCCACATACAAAGAAGAATTCCACTTGGATTAATAAGACCTAGATGTGAAAAGCTCCATTTTAAAATCTTCAAAGAGAAATTAAAGGGTAATATTACTATGAACTTGAGAAAGGAATTTCTTAAGCATAAAATGTATAAACCATGAATGAAAAGATTAATAAGTTTGACTACATTAAAATGAATGAATTTCATGAAAATGAAAATTTTCACTGTTACAGCAAGTGAAAACAAGACACAGACAGGAAGACAGGGTTAGCATTTTAGTTTATTTTTTAAATAAATTTATTTTTTATTTATTTTTGTCTGCGTTGGGTCTTCGTTGCTGTGCGCAGGCTTTCTCTAGTTGCAGTGAGTGGGGGCTTCTCATTGCAGTGGCTTCTCTTGTTGCGGAGCACAGGCTCTAGGCGTGCAGACTCCAGTAGTTGTGGCATGCGGGCTCTAGAGCGCAGGCTCAGTAGTTGTGGCACATGGGCTTAGTTGCTGCGCGGCATGTGCGATTTTCCCGGACCAGGGCTCGAACCCATGTCCAGTGCATTGGCGGGTGGATTCTTAACCACTGCGCCACCAGGGAAGTCCCAGCATTTTTAATTTATAAAGAATCCTTATAATCAGTCACAAAAGCAAAGTATTGCTAGAATAATGGGCAAAGTAATAGAAGAACAATAAAAAACCTGAATGACTGGTAAACATTATTATTATTTTTTTTTTTTTAAACAAGTTTTTTGTTTCGTTTTGGCTGTGCTGTGAGGCTTGTGGGATCCTAGTTCACTGACCAGGGATTGACCCCGGGCCCTCACCCCAGGCGACTGGCAGTGAAAGCGTGGAGTCCTAACCGCTGTACTGCTGGGGAATTTCTCCCACTAAGCATTTTTAAAGGTTTAATTTGAGCATTTTTAATGCTCAACCTGATGATTTTTCGGGATTGTGCTAATTAAGATAACTGAAATATTCTGTACTCATCAGATTGGCAAAAATTATGAGATCTCATATATCAGGTGAGAATACAGAAAAAGAGAACTCTCATATACTGGTGGTGACAGTATAAACTGGTAGAACCACTTTTGTGAGGAATTTGGCCTTTCACATTCCTCAAATTACCTGCAGAAGTAAATACTCTACCTCTGAGCAATTCCGTTTCCTGGTTTGAGTCCTAGGAAAAACTTTTCCATAGATTCACAAGAGCACGTTTGAAGCAGTGTTCATTGTAGGATTGTTTGTAATGTTCAAAACTTGCAAACACCTGATAACATAAATGAAATACTGCAGAGGAGCTACAGTGGATGAAACAGAGCTATATGTATTGACAATAATAAATTCAAAAATCTTCATGATAATGAAGTACCAAATTTAGGAGAGTGTTGTCAGAGGTTAGAGGGTCAGGGAGGAGTAGCTGGGGGGCTTCAGGTGCTTCAAAAGCAAAAATATTAACATTTGCTAAAACTGGATGATGGATACAGTGGTGTTCTCTATACCAGGCTATTCAGTTGAACTTTCTGTGTTGATAGAAATCTGCTGCAACTGCGCTGTCTGATAATGGCAGCACTTGAAATCTGACCAGTGTGACTGAGGGATTGAATTTTTAATTTTATTAAATTTGAATTTAAATCCCCACTTGTGGCTGGTGCTACTGTGTTGCTCTGTGGTTTTTAGTTAATACTGATCAAAACATACATTTTTTTTTTAACGTCTTTACTGGAGTATAATTGCTTTACAACAGTGTCTTAGTTTCTGCTGTATAACAAAGTGAGTCAGCTATATGTGTACATATATCCCTATATCCCCTCCATCTAGTGTCTCTCCCCCACCATCCCATCCCTGTCTCACCCGTCTAGGTGGTCACAAAGCACCAAGCTGATCTCCCTGTGCTATATGGCTGCTTCCCACTAGCTATCTATTTTATATTTGGTAGTGTATGTATGTCCATGCCACTCTCTCACTTCGTCCCAGCTTATCCTTCCCCTTCCCTGTGTCCTCAAGTCCATTCTCTATGTCTGTGTCTTTATTCCTGTCCTGCCCCTAGGTTCTTCAGAACCTTTTTTTTTTTTTCTTTTTCTTTTTAGAATCCATATATATGTGTTAGTATATGGTATTTGTTTTTCTCTTTCTGACTTACTCCACTCTGTATGATAGACTCTAGGTCCATCCACCTCACTACAAATAACTCAGTTTTGTTTCTTTTTATGGCAGAATAATATTCCATTGTATATATGTGCCAGATCTTCTTTATCCATTCATCTGTTGATGGACACTTAGGTTGCTTCCATGTCCTGGCTATTGTAAATAGTGCTGCAATGAACATTGTGATCCATGACTCTCTTTGAATTATGGTTTCCTCAGGGTATATGCCCAGTAGTGGGATTGCTGGGTCATATGGTAGTTCAATTTTTAGTTTTTTTAAGGAACTTCCATACTGTTCTCCATAGTGGCTGTATCAATTTACATTCCCATCAACAGTACAAAAGGGTTCCCTTTTCTCAACACCCTCTCCAGCATTTATTGTTTGTAGATTTTTTGATGATGGCCATTCTGACTGGTGTGAGGTGATACCTCATTGTAGTTTTGATTTGCATTTCTCTAATGATTAGTGATGTTGAGCATCCTTTCATGTGTTTGTTGGCAATCTGTATATCTTATCTGGAGAAATGTCTGTTTAGGTCTTCTGCCCATTTTTGGATTGGGTTGTTTGTTTTTTTGATATTGCGCTACATGAGCTGCTTGTATATTTGGGAGATTAATCCTTTGTCAGTTGCTTCATTTGCAAATATTTTCTCCCATTCTAAAGGTTGTCTTTTTGTCTTGTTTATGGTTTCCTTTGCTGTGCAAAAGCTTTTAAGTTTAATTAAGTCCCATTTATTTTGTGTGTGTGTTTCCATTTCTCTAGGAGTTGGGTCAAAACGGATCTTGCTGTGATTTATGCCATAGAGTGTTCTGCCTATGTTTTCCTCTAAGAGTTTTATCATGTCTGGCTTTACATTTAGATCTTTAATCCATTTTGCATTTATTTTTGTATACGGTGTTAAGGCGTGTTCTAATTTCATTCTTTTACCTGTAGCTGTCCAATTTTCCCAGCACCACTTATTGAAGAGGCTGTCTTTTCTCCATTATATTCTTGCCTCCTTTATCAAAGATAAGGTGACAATATGTGCGTGGGTTTATCTCTGGGCTTTCTTTCTATCCTGTTCCATTGATCTATATTTCTGTTTTTGTGCCAGTACCATACTGCCTTGATTACTGTAGCTTTGTAGTATAGTCTGAAGTCTGGGAGCCTGATTCCTCCAGCTCTGTTTTTCTTTCTCAAGATTGCTTTGGCTATTCAGGGTCTTTTGTGTTTCCATACAAATTGTGAAATTTTTTGTTCTAGTTCTGTGAAAAATGCCAGTGGTAGTTTGATAGGGATTGCATTGAATCTGTAGATTGCTTTGGGTAGTAGTCATTTTCACAATGTTGATTCTTCCAATCCAAGAACATGGTATATCTCTCCATCTGTTTGTATCATCTTTAATTTCCTTCACCAGTGTTTTATAGTTTTCTGCAACCAGATCTTTTATATCCTTAGGTAGGTTTATTCCTAGGTATTTTATTCTTTTTGTTGCAATGGTAAATGGGAGTGTTTCCTTAATTTCTCTTTCAGATTTTTCATCAATAGTGTATAGGAATGCAAGCGATTTCATTGGCTAGCTCTAGTAGTTTTCTGGTAGCATCTTTAGGATTCTCTGTGTTTAGTATCATGCCATCTGCAAACAGTGACAGTTTTACTTCTTCCTTTCCGATTTGGATTCCTTTTGTTTCTTTATCTTCTCTGATTGCTGTGACTAAAACATCCAAAACTATGCTGAATAATAGTGGTGAGAGTGGGCAACCTTGTTGTGTTCCTGATCTTAGTGGAAATGGTTTCAGTTTTTCACCTTTGAGAACAATGTTGGCTGTGGGTTTGTCATTTATGGCCTCTATTTTGTTGAGATAAGTTTCCTCTGTGCCTACTTTCTGGAGTGTTTTTATCAAAAATGGGTGTTGAATTTTTTCGAAAGCTTTTTCTGCATCTATTGAGATGATCATATGGTTTTTATCCTTTAATTTGTTAATACTGTTTATCACACTGATTGATTTGCGTATATTGAAGAATCCTTACATTCCTGGGATAAACCCCACTTGATCATGGTGTGTGATCCTTTTAATGTGCTGTTGGATTCTGTTTGCTAGTATTTTGTTGAGGATTTTTGCATCTATGTTCATCAGTGATATTGCCCTGTAGTTTTCTTTTTTTGTGACATCTTTGTCTGCTTTCGGTAGCAGAGTGATGGTGGCCTCGTAGAATGAGTTTGGGAGTGTTTCTCCCTCTGCTATATTTTGGAAGAGTTTGAGAAGGATAGGTGTTAGCTCTTCTCTGAATGTTTGGTAGAATTCGCCTGGTCCTGGGCTTTTGTTTGTTGGAAGATTTTTACTCACAGTTTCAATTTCAGTGCTTGTGATTGGTCTATTTATTTTTTCTGTTTCTTCCTGGTTCAATCTAGGAAGGTTGTGTTTTTCTAAGAATTTGTGCATTTCTTCCAGGTTTTCCATTTTATTGGCTTATAGTTGCTTCTAGTAATCTCTCATGATCCTTTGTATTTCTGCAGTGTCAGTTACTTCTCCTTTTTCATTTCTAATTCTATTGATTTGAATCTTCTCCCTTTTTTTCTTGTTGAGCCTGGCTAATGTTTTATCAATTTTGTTTATCTTCTCAATGAACCAGCTTTTAGTTTTATTGATCTTTGCTATTGTTTCCTTCATTTCTTTTTCATTTAGTTGTGATCTGATCTTTATGATTTCTTTCCTTCTGCTAACTTTGAGGGTTTTTTGTTCTTCTTTCTCTAATTGCTTTAGGTGTAAGGTTAGGTTGTTTACTTGAGATGTTTCTTGTTTCTTGAGGTAAGATTGTATTGCTATAAACTTCCCTCTTAGAACTGCTTTTGTTGCATCCCATAGGTTTTGGGTCGTGTTTTCATTGTCATTGTTTTTAGGTATTTTTTGATTTCCTCTTTGATTTCTTCAGTGATCTCTTGGTTATTTAGTAGTGTATTGTTTAGCCTCTATGCATATCTTTTTAAAAGGAGGTGCTCAATGACTTAGTAATTCTGCTTCCTAACAAACTCTTGCCGAAGTGCTTGTGAAGTCACTGAGTACCACACACTGGGTAATGTATAACAGGGATTTTACAGATATTTTTGTTTTCAAAATCTGTGTAATTCCTGACTTTAGGTAATTAATGGCCAGATACTACAAGTATGGAGAGTAAGGACTCCCTGGTTTCTGAGTTTAGTGTCCTGAGATTTTGGATAATGAGGGTAAGGATCTATATTGTAACATTGATTTTAATAGGGAAAAAACTGGAAATAACCTAAATTTCCATAATAGAAGAGTGGATAAAAAAATGTGACCTATTGGCACAAGACTGTACCGTGCTTGGATGGAATGAAGTAGAGGTGATTTTCAACTATTTAACTGTCATGGCATCAAAATCATCCAGTAAAAATGGCTGTTGTCCATATATCCTTTGTCCTCTGCCGTACATTAATTGCCAAACCACGAGGAAGTCCTGGAGGAGTGTCTTGGGGCAGCAGCTATTTACTAACTAGTATAGAAGCAGTTCATTAAAAAAACAACTAGTACTATTAGACCTTGGCGTATGTGGTAAACATAATTCTTCTTATATATATCTATCAATATAGAGGAGTTGCAAAGACGTATTGTGTGAAAAAATTTGGATGCAAACGAATACTTAAATGTATCAGTTTACTACTGCTGCCATAACAAACTGGGTGGCTTAAAACAACAGAAATTGCTTGTTACCATTGTGGAGACTAGAAGTCCAAAAGCAAGGTGTCGGCAGGACCACGCTGTCTCTGCAGGATCCAGGGGAGTGATTCCTTGCCTCTTTCTAGCCTCTGGTTGTCATTACTTGGTGTTCTTTGGCTTGCAGCTGCATCCAGCTGCTGCATTGGTCTCACATGGCCTTTTCTCATGTACCTCTCTGTCTCTCCTCCTTCTCTTATAAGGACACCAGTCATATAGGATTTAGGGCCCACCCTAAACTTGAGGGCCCATCTTAACTTGATTGTGTCTACAAAGACCTTATTTCCAAATAAGGTTGCATTCACAGGTTTTGTGTGACATGAATTTGGAGGCCACTATTCAACCTGATACATTATGATACTGTTTATGTAAAGTAGAAAATATACAAAGGAATGCTGGTTTTTGGTTGTGTGTGTGTGTGTGTGTGTGTGTACATATAAAGTATTTGAAATGGACGGGAAAGAGATATACTGAACTCAAGATAGTGGTTGTCCCTCTTTGGGGGAATAAAATGAGATTTTCATCTTAAAATACAAAACATTAACATTAACGTTAAATGTTAATGTTAATAAAATGTTAATGTCATTTGTGGGAGTATGGAAGTTCATTATTCTTTGTGCTTTTCTATATATATTTAATTTTTTAAAGAGTTGACATTATATAATATGTTACTATATAATATTGTAGCCTTTGTAACATATGGAAGAGATATATTCAATAAAAACAAATCCTATGGGGGGAAGAAGCTGAAAAGAAGACCTAGAACCACAAACAATTCTCATATACTTTTTGAGAAGGAAGATATTTTCAGATCCTTGAGGAGTTTCCTTCTACATGTTTGAGTTATTTTGGCATAAAATGTTAAATGTATGTAATGTGTAATCAAGATGATAACAGTCTACAGCTATTAAACTGTATGGATGTTGAATGCAAGAGATGAGGAATTTTTTTTTATAAGAACCAAATAAATAGGTCAAGAACTACAGCCAGGTTACCAAGAAAATTTTCTGTATGCTGCCAAGTATGCATTAATGTCCCCTGGGAAGCTGTGTGAGCTCTATAGCTAGTTATTTTTAATTTTTCTTAAACACTACCAGAATTTACAGATAATGACTTATTTTTCACAGGAAGAAAAGACAGACCTTTATGTAAATGCCAAATTGGATTTCTGATTTTCATAGTAACATCATAAGTTTACTATGTGGATACTCATTAAATATTTGTTGAATGTTAAATGAATAAGACTACTTTTATTCAAAACACTTCTTCCATCCAGTTACATAGTAGACACGCACAAGTAAACACTAAGAGCCAATGACCTTGGCTTCAAATAAGGTGGCTTATGATAATTTATTTCTAAACACAGGAGCCAAGAGAGAGGAGAAACCAAACTATGCTCAAATGTGTGTATGCTCAAGTGTGACCTTTTAAAAGACAGAGACTCCTCTCACTAGTAAAGTTGCCTAACGAGTGTCCTGGCTTAGTATTCCCTTGGAGACTTAGAACAGTGGTCTTAACCTTGTTGGTCTTTACACTTAAAAGTAGTTTAGGACACCAAATAATGTCTTTATGTGGATTATTGTTCTCTACATTTACTGTGTTGGAAATTAAAATGGACATATTTTTAAAATATTTGATTAGTTCATTTAGAAATAATTATTATGATAATAAACCCCATTACGTGTTAGCATCAGTGACATATTTTTATGAAAGTAACTATTTTCCACAAACAAAAGTTTAGCAAGAGAGGGGCATTGTTTTACATTTTTGCCTTAGATTCTCATGTCTCCCTCTGTATTAAATTTGTTGTGCTATTAGACATGTTATGTAGCCTCTGGAAAGCTGAACTATATACTCACGAGAGAATGAGAGTGGAAAGTAACGTCTTGGTATTATTGTGAAAATAGATTTGACCTTGAGAATGCTCCAGAAATGTCTCAGGGACCCCTAGGTCCCAGGACCACATTTTGAGAACTGCAGCCTTACAGAGTAAATCAGAGGGACTGAGCATTACATCATTCCTTTATAAAGATTCAACTGGCAAATCTCATTGTTCTGAGTATTTTCAGCTACTATCATTTGTTTTACACATAGGCTGTCTCTTCTAGTTGATTAAGGTCGTTATTAGTCATGAATAAATGGAAATGCTTAAAGTGTTACATTTTCTACTTCACAAACAGTACTCAGCTACCATGTAGTGGGCATTTGTACATGCCATCCTCTGAGTGGAGCCTCCAGCGCAGGTCACTGTTAGGTTATTTGTAACCCAAATGGCGGATTCTAGGTGACATGGGTCTCTTGTCAAAGAGTTGAACTGCGTCAGAATCTGTTGTGGAGGCACTTGTGGGCACTTACGTGAAGTTGAAGACAGTATTTCTTTACTTTTTAATGCTTATCTGCTTCCATGCCCCCTTTCTCATTTTTAATATTGTTTGGAATTTGCAGGGAGGCAGACTTAGCAGAGAAATATTTATTTTATCTTAGCAAAGAATTAAGGTCAACCATATTATTTAGATTTAATTATATTTTCCTCATTTCAAGAATTATAACTGTGGTGTTTTTGGGGGGCGGCTGTTGTTGTTTAGTAGTCCATATTTTCCTTCCTTGACTTTATCTGGCTGTTACGGTTTTGTCGTTGTCATTACAGTGGTGAGGAGGGGCAGCTAAGCACTTACATGTGTGGTGGTTTGTTTTTTCCCCAGAAACAGTGCATGGGTGGTTCATGCTGAGTCTTTGCATACTTAAGTCTTCACTTTTCTGTATACTTGTGTGGTAGCTTCTCTAGATATAGAATTCTAGAATGATAGTCTATTCCTCAAACGTTTGTAGACATTGTTCTGTTGTCCTTCAGATATTATATAGTGTTCAAGATGAGAAATCTTATGTTAGTCTACCTTTCTTTCTTTTGGTGATAACATGTTTCTTCTGTCTAGAAGCCAATAGATTTTGGCATGTTTCTTCTGGCTAGAAGCCAATGGATTTTCTCATATACTGTTGATTCAGAAATCTTATCAGAATAAATTTTGATTTTTTTTTTCAATATTTTTGCTTAAAGTGTTGCAAGTTTGTCTTCCCCTCAAAGAAATTTTCTGTTACTAATTTTTCTTTTTTAAAAAAATTTTTTAAAATAAATTTATTTATTTATTATTTTTGGCTGTGTTGGGTCTTCGTTGCAGTGCACAGGCTTCTCATTGCAGTGGCTTCTCTTGTTGCGGAGCATGGGCTCTCGGTGCGTGGGCTTCAGTAGTTGTGGCTCGCGGGCTCTAGAGTGCAGGCTCAGTAGTTGTGGCACACGGGCCTAGGTGCTCTGTGGCATGTGGGATCTTCCCGGACTAGGGCTTGAACCAGTGTCCCCTGCATTGGCAGGTGGATTCTTAACCACTGCGCCACCAGGGAAGCCCTATTACTAATTTTTCTCTTTTGCTTCTACAGTCCTCCCTTGTTATCAGCGGGAGATTAGTTCCAAGACCTGCCCTGGATACCCAAACCCACAGATGGTCAAGTCCCATAGTTGGCCCTCAGTATCTGAGGATGCAACCTGCGGATATGGAGGACTGACTATATACTTACTGAAAAAAATATCCACATATAAATGGACCCATGCAGTTCAAACCCATGTTGTTCAAGGGTAGATTTTAGTCTTTTCCTTCTGGAACTCTTATTAGGTATATACTGGATCGCCACTTTTCTCTTATATTTTGTCTTTTTGCCTTATACTGCTGTTATCTGAGGGAACTTCTCAGTTTTGTCTTTCACATCCCAAGTTCTGTTTTCCATAGCACCCATTCTGCTAATTTCTTTCTCTTTTTTTTTTAATTCAATTTTATTTATTTGGCTGCGTTGGGTCTTCATTGCTGCACGCGGGCTTTCTCTAGTTGTGGCGAGTGGGGGTTACTCTTCGTTGCGGTACACGGGCTTCTCATTGCAGTGGCTTCTCTTGTTGCGGAGCATGGGCTCTAGGCACATGGGCTTCAGTAGTTGCGGCACGCGGGCTTAGTTGCTCCACAGCTTGTGGGATCTTCCTGGACCAGGGCTCGAACCTGTGTCCCCTGCATTGGCAGGTGGACTCTTAACCACTGCGCCACCAGAGAAGCCCTCCTCTCTCTCTTTTAAGTCTCAGTCATCATATTTTTAATGTTCAGTAGCTTTTCTTCATTCTGTGATTTGCATTTTTCATAGTAGCCTGTTCTTATTTTATGGATACAGTATTCTGTCAACTCTCACCGAAGATACTAATTAGAATTTCAAAAACTTTTCCCCAGCCTCTTAAATTATCTTTGTTTAATTGGGGGTATGTTTGTTCTGCTTGTTTAGTTTCACATTTATTCATTTTCTTATTATTTATTTAATAAACTTTTAATTATGAACACATTAAATGTAAGCATAATTGGAAAAAGTAGTATAATGAATCCCCATGGATTCATCAATATTCTTCTGTTCTCATTTCATCTACCCACCCCACCCCCTCTGCTTTTTATATTTTGGCTAAAATATATTTTTTTAATCTTGTAAATCGTATATATATATATATAAAATTTCATTTGTAGATATTTAAGTATGTCACTTTGATAAATATAGGCATAAAAAATAAACATGATACCATTATCACATCCAACAAAACCAACGATATTTTATTTTATTATTTTTTAAAATAAATTTATTTATTTAATTAATTTATTTTTGGCTGCATTGTGTCTTCATTGCTGTGCGGGCTTTCCCTAGTTTTGGCGAGCAGGGGCTACTCTTTGTTGTGGTGCCTGCAGCCTTCTCATTACGATGGCTTCTTTTGTTGCGGAGCACGGGCTCTAGGCGCACGGGCTTCAGTAGTTGTGGCACGTGGGCTCAGCATTTGCGGCTCGTGGGCTCTAGAGCACAGGCTCAGTAGTTGTGGCTCACGGGCTCTAGAGTGCAGGCTCAGTAGTTGTGGCGCATGGGCTTAGTTGCTCCGCGGCATGTGGGATCTTCCCAGACCAGGGATTGAACCTGTGTCCCCTACATTGGCAAGCAGATTCTTAACCACTGCGCCACCAGGGAAGCCCAACGATATTTTTAAAATTCCTACTAATATTCAGTTTTCTCTCAATTATCTTTAAAGTGTCTTCCTTGAGTTGGTTGGTTTGAATGAGTTTCCGAAGCATTTAGTTCTTGACTGTTATCTGTAACAGTCTCTCCCTCTCCCACCTTATTATTACACCATTCACTTTTTGTAGAAACTGACTTATTTGTTTAGTAGAATTTCATACATTTGGCTTTGGATGATTATATCATTGTGTTATTTATCGTGTTTTTCTGTCCTCTGTATTTCACATATGCTGGCAATTAGAACAGAGGCTTGATTAGATTCAGCATATCTTTTTCACTGTTGGATTTCTCTACGTTTTTGGTGGCTTCTTGTCCGTTCATAATTATAAATGAAAGTCTAGATTCACTTATTTTGAAAGGTGGTGAGACCTCCTTTGGAAGGTATGAATGATGGAGGTCTCCTGTGCTCTACAGGGGGGCTTATCTTCTTAGTGGAGAGGGTGGGAATCAGCCAGAAGTCTTGTCCTTTTTCAGGCATGGATGGAAAGAATGTGGCACATTGGCTTCATGCGTCAAGGAGAAAAGAAGTAGGGTGACCTCAATGGACGAGAACGTTCGAGGAGTTCTGGTGCCAGATGAGCCTGTTGGTTTTTGTGCATTTTGCCTCCTTCATTGTGGCAACCCAGCATTGGCTGCTGTGCTGCCCAGTTTTTCTCTCTCTGATGCCCATGTTACAAGTCTGTGGAACTGCACCAACTGAAGCTAGACAGTTTTTGCTTACCAAGGCCTGGAGGTGAGCACCGGAGCTGGAGCAGAGCATGGGCACGTCTCTTCTTGAAGATCTTGGCTAATTTGCATTCTTGGCCTCTCCTCGACCCAAGGGTAGAGATTTTCTGTGGTTGTTACGATAGCTCCACTTTTTCAAGAGACTCCTCAATTTTCTTATTTTTGCTTTCAAACTACTGACCTCTGATGGTTTTTCTGTCAGACTTGTTCTATGTGCCATACCTTTTTAAATATAGCTCCTTTTTGTCTACTAATGATAGCATCGTCTGTTTTTTTTCTTTTATATTTAAGAAGGAAGAAGAAGAAAATACATCAGCACAGTTTCACTATCTTGAACTGAAATTCTCACAGTTTACTTTTATATACTGTTTAACTCACCTTCAGAGCAAAGCCACAGCTTGTCAGAAATTGTAGACATGGATAATCCCTTTTTCCCTAAAGCAATCATATTTACTTAAACTTTTCTTCCCTATTACAGATGTTAAAAAATATTACTTGGTATTCAGAACGGGTTTTAACTGAAATTTCACTGGGGAGTCTCCTGATACTGGTTGTAATAAGAACTATTCAGTACAACATGACAAGGACAAGAGTAAGTATTCCGTAGCTATTTTTCTACCTTTATACATACAGTACAATGAAGACTATAGTTTAAAGCAATCTCAATATTTAGAGTGCAAACGTTCTCATGGAATATGGTGGAAAAATATAGACCAACATATAGTCACTGTATTATGATCCTAAGGTAATGTTTAAAGTGTTTGCTTCTTAATATTTCATAGGTGGTATGATCAGAGCTATTTTACATGTAATAGAAAATAAGCAGTGGAGCACATTTAGTTAAAAGGTGTTGTATGTCTTTGCTGGACTGATAAAACTGGTTTACCTTTTAAAAGTAGCAACAACGAACTGTAAGAAGGTACAAGCACAAGCAAATATGAATTCAGATGGGAAAGAAATGGAGAAAAAGAGAATACTTTAAAGAGTAAAAGGAAAATTTCAACTAGATTGTATTTGCTATGCCTGGGAGCAAATTTCAGTTCCAGTCACTAGAGAAGTGATATACAGAATTCATAGCTTAGAGAAGTGGTCAAATTTACTGCACCGTTTTCAGTTACGCCCCTCTGGGAGGCTAACATAGGTCAGCCTTTCCACAGTCTTTTATCTGAAACTCTTGGAGTCACATATGTTTTAGCACAGAAAATTTTTTGATTTTAGAAAGATAATTATAGTTTGTATGCTACACTATATGTAACCATGAGGTTCTGGAGCCACGCACTGTAACGAAACATTAATATTTCTGCAGCAAAATAGTTCAGTATTCTCCAGGGTGGGCTTAATGAAGACCATAAATAGCATCATTATCTTTTGTGCCAGACGTTGGTTCCAAACTAGCAGTGAAAAAACTTTGGATTTTCAGTGCTTTATGGATTTTGGAATTAGAGAAAACAGATTGTGGATCTACACTTTCTAAAATCAGTGACAATTGAGTTTACATTTGCTTCTAGTTAACCTTGCTTAAAATGTTGAGAAGACTCGATGTATGTTTTAAACTTGCTGTTTTCTGACAGGACAAGTACCTTCACACAAATTGTTTGGCAGCTTTAGCAAATATGTCGGCACAGTTTCGTTCTCTCCATCAATATGCTGCCCAGAGGATCATCAGGTAAATATGAGCTTTAAAAGACATGCTGATTCTTGCCTTTTAGCTGGCCTATTGGAAAGGATACTATGGTGGTTGCTTTTAAAATGCTATCTGCAAGGAATATCACATTTTCCTACTTACTTTTTATCACCTTCTTGTCTGACTGAAAATACCTTGTTCTGCTTTGTTTTCTAACCCAAGGTTTTCTATCAAAGTTAATTGTATTTACTTTCAACCCTTTTATAAAATCTAGTTTTAAGATTTGTGTGTTAGCCTTTTACAGCAGAGCAGGTCTATGTCTTAGTAATACAAGCTAAATCTTAATTCACATATTTGCTGACCATTTTATAGAGCGTCACTCTACCCTTTTCAAAAGCAGTTATCTGTTTTAGAGAATTCTTTCTGTGGCAGTTAACCATTGTATTAGTTTCCCAATGCTGCTGTAACAAATTACCACAAATTAATGGCTTAAAGCAACACAAATCTATTATACAATTCTGTAGGTTAGAAGTTCAGCAAGGGTCTTACCAGGCTGGAATCAAGATGTCAGTAGGGCTGCATTCCCTTCTGGAGGCTCTAGAAGAGAGTCTCTTTCCTTGCCTTTTCCAGCTGCTAGAAGCTGCCCGCATTCCTTGGCTCATGGCCCCTTCCTTTCCTTTCAAAGCCAGCAACAGTAGGTTGTTGAGTTCTCCTCACATCTTATCACTCTGACTTTCTCTTCTACTGTGAGGATCCTTGTGAATGCCTTGGCCCTACCTGAATAATCCAGGATGATCCACCCATTTCAAGGTCCTTAGCTGAATCACAACCACAGCAGAGTCCCACTTGCCATGTAAGGTAACATATTCATAGGTTCGTGGAAGTTAGGATGTGGATATTTTGGGGGAGCCATGATTCTGGCTGTCAGAACATCACCAGAAACTCCCATCCCTTACCTGTTCTTTGCCAAAGGCACAATCTTTAAGGTTAGGAAGCTAATTAACGAATGAATGACTGTCATTAGCAGGATTTAATGAGTATGGTTACTTTTTGGTCTTCAGGTAGGATGCTCAGTATTGCCCTAGCAGCTCTCAAGTAGAACATTTTTTATGTAGTCAGTAACATTAGAGCCTTTCTTTTACTTCTTGCTTTTGGGGTAATGCAGCTCTGATAATTAGTTGTTGTGTTCCAGTCATTGGTGGTTATCACAACCCCATATCACTTTTTAAACTCTGATCTCACTTTCCGCCCTTTGGTTAGAGACATTTATTGACCTGGGCTCATTTTTAACAATCAGTTACAATTAACTTATGTTCTTAGTCTGTTTATTTATCCTCAGAATTTAGCACAGGATATTTTCCTTTGACTCACTGTTTACTTTAGTCATACATTATTTTGGATTTGTTTGTTTATTTGTTTGTACTTGAGAAATTGTCCAGTTGACTGACTTTGGACTAACACCAACTTTGTGATTGAAAGTAAACATAGTGTCTCCTCATACCTCAGATTCTTCCAGGTGTTCTGAAGAGCCTTTAGTTTCTAAAAATTGACCTTTGTCATCATGCTTTATTTCAGCATGACAGATGTAATGATATCTGTGCTGCTTCGTGGTCTATTTTTCTTTGTGTGTATGTAGAGTTTTATAATGGTTTTAGGAAGATTTCATTACAAAATTTTCTTCAACTGATATATAAACATTTGGACTGTTCAATATGAAAATGCCAGGTGAACTGGTTCAGAATTTAAGTTCTGATAAAATGATTCAAGTAAGATTAAATAAAAATTTTCTAGGTGTCAGAGTTGGAAAAATGCAAATAAAGCCCAATTTTCTGTGATGACTGAAGTAGAAAACCAATAGTATTTGGAGAAATAAGAAATGTAATTTAGATTTGTGATTTGAGACTATTTAGATCAAGTTTATCATCATTAAGGAATAATGCTTTACTTCAATTTTATTGGAGCTTTATTTAGCATTTAGTGAGGAACTGTGTTATGCAATGCAGGGAATATCAAAATTAGTTATAAAAATTCCTACCCTTAAATAGCTTGTAATTCAATAGCTGAGATAAGGCAAAGACCAACATATGTCATATCTAGCAGAATGTAGTAAATATTATAATGAAAGAAAAATTCCTGTGGTGAGGGCGAGTGGGTGGTTCCGAGAATGGTGAGGTCACATCTCATTGAGAAATCAGGCAAGGTGAGCAGAGAGAGATGGCTCTAGAGACTGGCCTGATAGGGGAAAGCATCAACCAAACCAAACCAAACAAAACAAGGGGGGGGGGGGTGTGGTGAGAGAGCATGGTTTATATTTAGAAAACAACCAGTCCATTCAGTTGGCATGTTGTGGACCAGTACAGGGATTATCAGCTTTTTTTTTTTTTTTTTTTTTTTTCTTTGCGGTACGCAGGCCTCTCACTATTGTGGCCTCTCCCATTGTGGAGCACGGGCTCCAGACGCGCAGGCTCAGCGGCCATGGCTCACGGGCCCAGCCGTTCCACGGCATGTGGGAACTTCCCGGACCGGGGCACGAACCCATGTCCCCTGCATAGGCAGGCGGACTCTCAACCCCTACGCCACCAGGGAAGCCCCCAGTACAGGGATTATTAGAGAGAAGCCTGAAAGAACCAGCTGGGGCCTCCTTGTGGAGGGGCTTAGCTATTAGATCCACGGTTTAGGATCATGGAAAGAATAGAAAGAAAAGAAGATGTCACCTTTCCTACCGACAAAAATGAAAATG
This sequence comes from Phocoena phocoena, assembly GCF_963924675.1. Lineage (NCBI taxonomy): Eukaryota > Metazoa > Chordata > Mammalia > Artiodactyla > Phocoenidae > Phocoena > Phocoena phocoena. The sequence goes on from NC_089231.1 coordinate 24,737,017, forward strand.
TCAGTGAATGAGTTGTAAATGGATTTGAAAAGAAATACTTTAATGTAAATGCCTAGAGTTATCAGCTTCAGCAGATGATATTGGTCTGTTGTTTGTCACACTGAGGGCCGTGCAGTTCTCAAAGTCCCCCAGTAGTGCCAGTGCTTCTGGTCCAAGCGCCACAGTGGAGTAGCCAGTGTGGACCAGAGCATCTCATCATGCAGGAGGGAGCTTGTTAGAAATGCAGAGTGTTGGCCTGGTTTCAGATCTGCTGAATCAGAATCTTCCATTTTAACAAGATCTCTGAAAGATTTGTACATGCATTAAAGTTGGGAAAGTACTTTGAGTTTGGGCATGGAAATCAAGATTAATAAACACTTAGAAAACACTCGTGTTGAATTGGAAGTGGAGGCCAGCATTTTTGTATTTTGAGGAAACTCATTTTCTACTAAATGTTTGTGAGGAAACTCATTTTCTACTAAATGTTTGTGTTTAGGGTATAAAATTGTAAAGTATAATAAGGAATGCATAACCAAAGACTGTTTAGATACACAGAAGGTTTATTATAGCAGCACAACTCAAGATTCACCAGATGCTCTAGTAACTCCTTCAAATGAGAAGTAATTAGTTTTCGTATACACGGTTTCTAAATCCTTTTTTAGGAAGAGACCACACAATTTTGTAGCTGTCATTTGCAAAACTTAGAGGAGCCAGTATTTCATGTGATCTTCAACAAAATGCAAAACAGAGTAACGTGTTTCATTGCTGTGAAAGTAGGATGTGAATAAAGCTTTAAAAAGTCTTCTTAGTTGGGGCGTCCCTGGTGGCGCAGTGGTTGAGAGTCCGCCTGCCGATGCAGGGGACACAGGTTCGTGCCCTGGTCCGGGAAGATCCCACATACCGCAGAGCGGCTGGGCCCGTGAGCCATGGCCGCTGAGCCTGCGCGTCCGGAGCCTGTGCTCCGCAACGGGAGAGGCCACAACAGTGAGAGGCCCGCGTTCTGCAAAAAACAAAAGTCTTCTTAGTTGCACATAAATGTACGGAATGATTTCATATGGTGTCTAAGCTATTGTTTCATATTAAATGACACAGTGTCTTCCACAAACTCTTGGTATTCTAGAAAAATCTCAGACATACATGATATAGGTTTTGCTCACCTATGAAATTTTTTGAATATGCTGTAAGCATGGATATTTGATGTGATCATTATTTGGTATTATAGGGCTATTAATTCAGTTAAAACATTTATGTGGAGTAGATTATATGCAAGGGATTGTTGTGAGTTACAAATATATCATCACTTACTTCCTGCCCTTAAGACTTCCCCTATTGCCTGTCTTACCCTCCCCCCCCTCACACCCCCCTCACTGGCTCCTTCCTCTGGCTCCCCCTTCACCTTTGGCTTAACAGGTACTTATACTTTTCTCCAGTATTTCATCCTAGATTGTTCTTCTCATCTTTGCTCATTTTCCTTGCCTGTGACTTCACCTACTCTACAAGAGCACAGACTCTGAGTTTGGGATCCCAGCTTCAAAACTGACTAGCTATGGAATTTTGGAGAAGTTACTTAACTTCTCTGTACAGCAGTTTCCCCGTCTATACAATGGGGTGGCAGTAGTTGCTATCTCAGTGAATAGGATGAAGATTAAGCGAATTAATATTTGAAAAGGGCCTGGCACATAACGCTCACGATATAAGTGTTGACCCCTTGAAACCTAACTGCTAACCTCCCTACCTGGATATCCCACACTTACCTCAAACTTCTTTACATTTAAAACAGAACTCATTTTTATTTATTTATTTTCTTTTTATTATTATTTTTTTGGCTGCGTAGAGTCTTAGTTGTGGCACGTAGGATCTTTGTTGAGGCATGCGGGATCTTTTATTGCTGCACTCGGGCTTCTCTCTAGTTGTGGCACATGGGCTCCAGGGCATGTGGGCTCTAGTTGATGCGTGCGAGCTCAGTAGTTGGAGCATGCAGGCTTTGTTGCCCCATGGCATGTGGGATCTTAGTCCCCTGACCAGGGATCAAACCCCCGTCCCCTGCATTGGAAGGCGGATTCTTTACCACTGGACCACCAGGGAAGTCCCCGGAACTTGTTTTTATTTATTTATTTTAAAATACATTTATTTATTTATGGCTGCTCTGGGTCTTTGTTGCTGCCTGCGGGCTTTCTCTAGTTGAGGTGAGCAGGGGCTACTCTTCGTTACAGTACACAGGCTTCTCATTGTGGCTTCTCTTGTTGCAGAGCTCAGGCTCTCGGTGCATGGGCTTCAGTAGTTGTGGCGCATGGGCTTCAGTAGTTGTGGCTCATGGGCTCTAGAGTGCAGGCTCAGTAGTTGTGGTGCACGGGCTTAGTTGCTCCGCAGCATGTGGGATCTTCCCGGACCAGGGCTCAAACCCGTGTCCCCTGCATTGGCAGGAGGACTCTTAACCACTGCGCCACCAGGGAAGTCCCCGGAAATCATTATTAAACGTGCTCTTCCTGTTAAATTCCCTATCCTAGGTAATGACTCTCACTACAACGATCTAAATTGCCAAGTCAGAAACTTACAAGTAATTCTGTGCCATTTTTTTCCTTCCCCTCAAATGCTCTATCTGACTGGGCCCTGGTGTTCTAACTCTACCATTGTAACTTGCATTCATTACCGTTCCTGTCTCCACTACTGCTGCGTTAGTTCACGTGTTCATCATCTTCACCCAAAACTATGTCTTTAGTCAGCCCAGTCCTTTTGCCTCCCTCCCTGCCCCTCTACAGTCGACCCCTGCACTGCTCCATTCATTCGAGAAGCAAATCTGATCCGTTTTGTATTGCTTCCTATGCTTAAAATCATTAAATGCCTTCCTGTTGCCAGCAGGTTAAAATTCAACCTCCTTAAAGCTGTGGCTCTCAAACATGGGTGGTTTTGCCCCCAGGGGACAGGAGTCAAGGTGGTTTATTTGTGTTTTTTTTAATTTTGGGGTGGTTTTTTTTGCTGTTTTGTTTTGTTTTTGTTTTTTCTGTTGGCGCAACTGGGGAGGAGGTTGCTACTGACATCTAGTGGGTAGAGGCCAGAGATATTGCTAAATATCCTGTAATACACAGGACAGCAAAGAATTATCCAGCCCCAAGTGTCATCGTGCTGGGGCTGAGGAGCCTTGTCTTAGAGTGGGCCTTGTCTGCCCAGCTGGCTCTACTCAGCTCCTCCGTGGCGAGCCAGGAGTCACACAGCCAGTTTCTGGCCCAGGGGCTAGTTTCTGGGGTAGGAGCAGAGAGGAGACGGCAGGGAAAGGAAGAATATCACATGTTAGAAATATGGTTTCTCTCAGAGAAGGTGTCAGGGAGAGAGAACTTCAGAGTCTTGCCCTGGCCAGTGTAGTTGCTTGTGACACACTGGCTTTGCCTGAAGTTTTAAGTCTCATTGCTCAAGCAGAGTAGTAATTACTGGAGATAAAAGATTTGTCTTGGATTTCTTTGCATCACTTTACAAGAGTAGCTGTTAGTAGGTACACAAGAGAATTTTAATAAATACCTAGCCACTGATTCTTAGAAGATGGGCGGGCATCTGGGATTTAAGCTTAGTTGTGGCACCCATCATTCTGAGACTTAACCTAAATTGATTCATCCCATTTTGCAGATATATGCTGCTGCTTGAAACTAGTGAAGTCGATGACATTGCACATTACGGAAAGCTTTATGGTCTTTCAAACTTCCTGAGAATAAAATAATAAAAAAACATAGATTAGATTTTAATTAAAGCTATTTAATTACAGTGCTGGTTTTGTTTTTTTTGCTGCGGTACGCGGGCCTCTCACTGTTGTGGCCTCTCCCGTTGCGGAGCACAGGCTCCGGACACGCAGGCCCAGCGACCACGGCCCACGGGCCCAGCCGCTCCACGACATGTGGGATCCTCCCGGACCTGGGCACGAACCCGCGTCCCGTGCATCGGCAGGCGGACTCTCAACCACTGCGCCACGAGGGAAGCCCTTGTTTTTTGGTTTTTTTGGTAAAATCTAATCATGTAATTTAAGAACTTTTACATACTTCAATTCATAATTTATGCTTACACGTTTTTTGACTGTTAATAGCCACTAGTAGTGAATATATACTCTTGAGATTTTAACCAAGTTCACTGCTGTCCATCTTGTCTTTGTCTAGCCCCAGGCTGGCATTTTATGTAAGGTGCCTTGTTCTGCTCTACACATGTAATGGTACATATTGTAGTCACCCAGCCTTTTTCTGAAGACTACAAAAACACAGTTTGCCTTATTTAACTCTGGGTGGTTAATTCCTCTAATTTGGACAAATATAGATGTTTCAGAATGTCCCGTGGAATCAAAGAAAGTTGGACAATTTGCTTTTAATTAATACCTCCTGGTATTAGCTTACCACATCAGGCTTCCTCACTTTTGTCCCCACTGAATGAAGTCTTCTGGAGTTGATTTTTTTCTAAACCAAATAATACGTTGAACCGAAAAATACAAGAGAATGTTAAGAAGCAAAATGGCCTGTTTCTTGTTGGGATACGTTTATATTATACAATGTAAAATATTATACGTTTATATTATACAATGTAAAATATTCACTTATAGTAACATGTCTGGTTATTTCTCTCGTTTGAGAAATATTGGTTATTTCTTGGTTTTGGTATTTCAGGAATACTGTCTTATTTTAAAAATAAGGTCCATTTAATGATCAATTCGTACCTATCACCTGTAGTGTTTCATCGCTTCTCTCTCTTTTGTTACATTTAAGACTGGTAAAAGTCTGGAGGCTTATATAATTTAAGGTGTTGGTGTTGCACAGCTGACAAGTGGCTATGCAGACACTTGGCTGACAAGTTTGTCCAGATTAAAAGCCTGTGCCTATTCCACTTCATTGTCATGGAAAGACTGGCAGGACATTATTAATGAGAGTAATTCACCTGCCATGGGACCATCAATCCAAGCTCTCTGGGGTTTTCTGAAACAGATGGTTCTCTGCAATCTAGGGTAGCTAAACCCTTGTTGATTATTCAGTTTGCTGCCCCCCACCCCTCATTCCAGCTTCCTTCCAGTATAGCTAGACCCCTAAAGTTATAGTAGCAAAGACTGGGTATTTCTTTCTTTCCTCCTCCCTCCCTCCCTGCCTCCCTGCCTCCCTGCCTACCTCCCTGCCTCCCTTCCTTTCTTCCTTCCTTCCTTCCTTTTATCTCTCTTTCTTCCTTGAACTGGCTAGTTGAGAAAGGTATGGATGTGTCAGGTATTGCAATACAAAGTATATGGGTATTTTCCTGGAAAATAAACATGGAAAAAAGGATAAGAACTGTATATATTTCAGCCTGAAACTTAATATTTTTCTTACATCTAATCCTTGATGTTACATTTTTTAAAACTTTTTGCCAGACTTTACTTATTTATTTAATAAAAAATTTTATTTATTTTTGGCTGCGTTGGGTCTTCGTTGCTGCGCGCGGGCTTTTCTCTGGTTGCGGCGAGGGGGGCTACTCTTCATTGCAGTGCACGGGCTTCTCATTGCGGTGGCTTCTCTTGTTGTGGAGCACGGGCTCTAGGCGTGCGGGCTTCAGTAGTTGTGGCTCATGGGCTCAGTAGTTGTGTCTTGTGGGCTCTAGAGCGCAGGCATTAGTTGTGGCTCACGGGCTTAGTTGCTCCACGGCATGTGGGATCTTCCTGGACTAGGGCTCGAACCCATGTCCCCTCATTGGCAGGTGGATTCTTAATCACTGCACCACCAGGGAAGTCCCTGATGTTAGATTTTATTTTTAATTCAATAAGTACTTATTGAGCTTTTGCTGTAAGCATACCACTGCCAAAGTCATCTTTAGTTTCATATTTGTTTACATTTTAATTTCAGACAAATGCCATTCATTGTATCTAGAAATTAAGTGTCATAGTCATGTTGGTTTTATTTTTTAACATTCGATTTCAACCTCGTATCATTTTCTGATTTCATTGTAGTTAGGAAATTGGTTTTTTTTTTAATGTTTTTATTGGAGTATAATTGCTTTACAATGGTGTGTTAATTTCTGCTTTATAACAAAGTGAATCAGTTATACATATACATATATCCCCATATCTCTTCCCTCTTGCGTCTCCCTCCCTCCCACCCTCCGTATCCCACCCTTCTAGCTGGTCACAAAGCACCGAGCTGATCTCCCATGCTATGCGACTGCTTCCCACTAGCTATTTTATATTTGGTAGTGTATGCTACCAAACTACCAATGCTACTCTCTCACTTCGTCCCAGCTTACCCTTCCCCCTCCCCGTGTGCTCAAGTCCATTCTCTAGTACGTCTGTGTCTTTATTCCTGTCTTGCCCCTAAGTTCTTCGTGACCATTTTTTTGGTTTTTTTCTTAGATTCCATATATATGTGTTAGCCTACAGCATTTGTTTTCTCTTTCTGACTTCACTCTGTATGACAAACTGTAGGTCCATCCACCTCACTACAAATAACTTAATTTCATTCCTTTTTATGGCTGAGTAATATTCCATTGTATATATGTGCCACATCTTCTTTATCCATTCTTCTGTCGATGGACACTTAGGTTGCTTCCATCTCCTGGCTATTGTAAATAGAGCTGCAGTGAACATTGTGGTACATGACTCCTTTTGAATTATGATTTCCTCAGGGTATATGCCCAGTAATGGGATTGCTGGCTCATATGGTAGTTCTATTTTTAATTTTTTAAGGAACCTCCATACTGTTCTCCATAGTGACTATATCAGTTTACATTCCCACCAACAGTGCAAGAGGGTTCCCTTTTCTCCACACCCTCTCCAGCATTTATTGTTTCTAGATTTTTTTGATGATGGCTATTCTGACCGGTGTGAGATGATACCACATTGTAGTTTTGATTTGCATTTCTCTAATGATTAATGATGTTGAGCATTCTTTCATGTGTTTGTTGGCAATCTGTATACCTTCCTTGGAGAAAGGTCTGTTTGGTCTTCTGCCCATTTTTGGATTCGGTTGGGTTTTTTTTTTTGATATTGAGCTGCATGAGCTGCTTGTAAATTTTGGAGATTAATCCTTTGTCAGTTGCTTCATTTGCAAATATTTTCTCCCATTCTGAGGGTCGTCTTTTGGTCTTGTTTATGGTTTCCTTTGCTGTGCAAAAAAAAAAGCTTTTAAGTTTCATTAGGTCCCATTTGTTTATTTTTGGTTTTATTTCCATTTCTCTAGGAAGTGGGTCAAAAAGGGTCTTGCTGTGATTTATGTTGTAGAGTGTCCTGCCTATGTTTTCCTCTAAGAGTTTGATAGTTTCTGGCCTTACATTTAGGTCTTTAATCCATTTTAAGGTTATTTTTGTGTATGGTGTTAGGGCGTGTTCTAATTTCATTCTTTTACATGTAGCTGTCCAGTTTTCTCAGCACCACTTATTGAAGAGGCTGTCTTTTCTCCATTGTATATTCTTGCCTCCTTTATCAAGGATAAGGTGACCATATGTGCATGGGTTTATCTCTGGGCTTTCTTTCTATCCTGTTCCATTGATCTATATTTCTGTTTTTGTTCCAGTACCATACTGTCCTGATTACTGTAGCTTTATAGTATAGTCTGAAGTCTGGGAGCCTGATTCCTCCAGCTCTGTTTTTCTTTCTCAAGATTGCTTTGGCTATTCAGGGTCTTTTGTGTTTCCATACAAATTGTGAAATTTTTTGTTCTAGTTCTGTGAAAAATTCCAGTGGTAGTTTGATGGGGATTGCATTGAATCTGTCGATTGCTTTGGGTAGTAGAGTCATTTTCACAATGTTGATTCTTCCAATCCAAGAACATGGTATATCTCTCCATCTGTTTGTATCATCTTTAATTTCTTTCATCAGTGTCTTATAATTTTCTGCATACAGGTCTTTTGTCTCCTTAGGTAGGTTGTTCCAAGGTATTTTATTCTTTTTGTTGCAATGGTAAGTGGGAGTGTTTTCTTGATTTCACTTTCAGATTTTTCATCATTAGTGTATAGGAATGCCAGAGATTTCTGTGCATTAATTATGTATCCTGCTACTTTACCAAATTCATTGATTAGCTCTAGTAGTTTTCTGGTAGCATCTTTAGGATTCTCTATGTATAGTATCATGTCATCTGCAAACAGTGACAGCTTTACTTCTTCTTTTCCGATTTGGATTCCTTCTCTGATTTCTGTGGCTAAAACTTCCAAAACTAGGTTGAATAATAAGGGTGAGAGTGGGCAACCTTGTTGTGTTCCTGATATTAGTGGACATGGTTTCAGTTTTTCACCATTGAGGATGATGTTTGCTGTGCATTTGTCATATATGGCCTTTATTATGTTAAGGTAAGTTCCTCCTCTGCCTACTTTCTGGAGGGTTTTTATCATAAATGGGTGTTGAATTTTGTCAAAAGCTTTTTCTGCATCTATTGAGATTATCATATGATTTTTATTGTTCTGTTTGTTAATATGGTGTATCACATTGATTGATTTGTGTGTATTGAAGAAGCCTTGCATTCCTGGGATAAACTCCACTTGATCATGGTGTATGATCCTTTTAATGTGCTGTTGGATTCTGTTTGCTAGTATTTTGTTGAGGATTTTTGTATCTGTGTTCATCAGTGATATTGGTCTGTAGTTTTCTTTTTTTGTGACATCTTTTTCTGGTTTTGGTATCAGGGTGATGGTGGCCTTGTAGAATGAGTTTGGGAGTGTTCCTCTCTCTGCTATATTTTGTAAGAGTTTGAGAAGGATAAGTGTTAGCTCTTCTCTGTTTTGATAGAATTCGCCTGTGAAGCCATCTGGTTCTGGGCTTTTGTTTGTTGGAAGATTTTTTTTTTTTTTTTTTTTTCGGTATGCGGGGCTCTCACTGTTGTGGCCTCTCCCGTTGCAGAGCACAGGCTCCGGATGCACAGGCTCAGCAGCCGTGGCTCACGGGCCCAGCCGCTCCGCGGCATGTGGGATCTTCCCGGACTGGAGCACGAACCCGGGTTCCCTGCATCGGCAGGCAGACTCTCAACCACTGCGCCACCAGGGAAGCCCCTGTTGGAAGATTTTTAATCGCAGTTTCAATATCAGTGCTTGTGATTGGTCTGTTCATATTGTAACACTAGGAATTTGTTTCTTTAGGGAAGGAGTTATGTGATATTAAGAGTTATGGACTTCCCTGGTGGCGCAGTGGTTGAGAGTCTGCCTGCCTATGCAGGGGACACGGGTTCATGACCCGGTCTGGGAAGGCCCCACATGCCACAGAGTGGCTGGGCCCGTGAGCCATGGCCGCTGAGCCTGCGCGTCCGGAGCCTGTTCTCCACAACGGGAGAGGCCACAACAGTGAGAGGCCCGTGTACTGAAAAAAAAAAAAAAAAAAAAGGAGTTATAACAAGTAGCTCAGTTTTGTTTCTAAAATCTTGTTAAGTTGTTTAACTTCTGTTTTCCATCTCTAAGATGATGTATGATACCTACTTCATTGTAGTGTTTGAGAGTTAATAATGGCTTATAACGTCTTTTGTAGCTGTATTATAACATTTTGAAGTAATTTTAATCTAAAAATAAATCTAGATAACATCCTTACAAAAACTTTCCTGCTCTCTAGAAATTGGGCAAGGAATTGGGCAAAGAATCAGAGTATTCCTAGATTCCGATTCCTAGCCCAAAGGATCATCGAATTGCCTATATTTCCCAAATATTTCCCTCAATGAAGACCTCATTGAATATAAATGGGGAGTTTTTGTTTTGTTTTTTAGATGGGGAGTTTTTAATGATAGTGTTTTATTTTGGATTGGTTGGAGGTCTGAGCAATGATTTTGCAGTTTAAGTATTTCTTTTATTATTTTTTGTTTGTTTGTTTTGATTTTTTGCGGTACGCAGGCCTCTCACTGCTGTGGCCTCCCCTGTTGCGGAGCACAGGCTCCGGACGTGCAGGCTCAGCGGCCATGGCTCACGAGCCCAGTCGCTCCGCGGCATGTGGGATCCTCCCGGACCAGGGCACGAACCCGCGTCCCCTGCATCGGCAGGCGGACTCTCAACCACTGTGCCACCAGGGAAGCCGTAACTATTTCTTTTAAACTTATGTGATTTATTTTTTAAAAGACAGAGTTAACTTTCTCTTGCCCAGTGCCTGGGCCATAAAGTAGTTCCAGTTTCTTCATTGCTTTTGGTCTTTGCTGATCCTTGTTTGCTCTTAACAAAGCAGTAGTCAAGAAAGGAAGGAGGAATGTTTTGCCTTAAAAATCCGGCTTCCTAAAAAAAAAAAAAAATCTGGCTTCCTACACTTCCTACAGCCAGTGATACTTTGAAGGTAGCTACATTTTTCAGGAACCCCTGTGACATGGTTTGCTTTTCAGCTTAGCCCTTTATTTAGAAGTTATATTGAGAGCACTTAGATAGCTCCCAGTTGAAAATTCGTAAGTGTTCAATAGAAAATTTCTAACTGTTCAGAGATTATTATTATACAGCAAAGGGTCTTTGTAGACTTGATCGGACATGTGAAATGTTAATAATTTGAAGTTTCGTTTCAGTTTAGACTGCTGGCACATTCAAAATGTCAAGTTTTAAAGAAGCATCGTATACATTTATCTGAATTTTGATTTCTTGTAAGTAAAGACCTTTGTGGACAAAACTGTCACATGGGAAAGTAAACATTAAAATAATTGGCATAGAGCTTTATAAAGTGTTACATTCATATTATAGAGGTAATGGGAGGGTTCATACCTTGTCCTCTTAGCCATGAATTATTAAGTCTCCATTTCTGTCTACTACTGTGAAGAATCTGAGACTTTTACTGTACTCTCAAGCTAACAGATAAGCCTGCCACAGTTTTGAGGATCCTCTTAGAGACTCAAGATTGCTGGGTCAGAGACAAAGGACAGTTTCTTGCTCACAGTAGTGGGAGGCAGAGTATCATCATTTTCTTGTGTGGTTCCCCATGCCCACTGGGCAGTGTGACCAGGGTCAGGTGACGTCTGAACATGCAGTGGCTTGCATTACTGGAGAGAACCCTGAGCTTAGGAAACCCCATCTTTTATAATAGGCTTCAAGCAAACCTGCCCAACCTTTGCTTTGGATGGAGATACCTTTCATATATTTGATAGCAGCAAACTGCCCTCTGCTGTATAGGGAGTCACTGTCTCTACTTTCCACATCTGTTCACTCTACAAAATTCATGAAAAGAGAATCCAGAGCACAAGGCTGCTAATGCCTCTGCTTTCAAGATGTACAGAAATACCAGAGACCCATGGGGAACTCTCCCTATAGTCTTAGTACCTAGTTATGCCTTTCTGTTGCCAATTGGAAAAACCTGTCACCAAGTCATTAAGGTAGCTAGTTGATACTGTTCTAGCTAATGCATGGGATTTATGTATCTTAGAAGAAGTAGTAAAGGACTGACGGGCCTCGCTAGCCTCTGCTTTGTCCACGTGTCATAATGAGTCTCCTGCTCAGGTGTCAATGTCATTAATGCAATCCTTAAAGCCTTGTTTCTGAGTGGCTTTGACATAACCCAAATATTTTTGTATTAAACACAAATCATAAAATTTTAGGTTTGGAAGGGCCTTTAAAGAACATCTAAGAGAAGTTTGCACATTTTACGTATGGAAATATTGACACCTAGATTTATTATGTGACTTGTCTAAGTGAACACTATTGCAGAAGCAGATGTAGAAATCAAGCCTCCCAGCTCCTTGCCTAATATTCTTCCCAGAACAAAAGAGAAAAAAGGTGTGTGTTCACGCACACATATTCTCTCTCTCTCTCCCTTTTTCTTTTACATAGTTGTGATACCTGATATGTTTAAAATGCTAAGCCAGGTAAGAGAAATAAAATGACTTAATAAAGCATTTTCTTTCTTGATGAATATTGCACATGCTTCACGGACTTTGTAAAGAGCACCTTTTCCAAGACAAAAAAACAAGGACTGTGCTAACAGGAGAAATGAGAGTGAACAGAAGGATAAAGAGACTTTAAATGACTCACGTGTCCCATATAAACACATGCAGGATCGGATGTACCTGAGACGGGGACCCACAGGGAAGGGAGAATGCTTGTTTAGGAGAGGTAGGAGGATAGTTGGGAAAAGGTAGCTGCCGCAAAGGTAGGTAAATACTCCCTATCAACAATACTGATGAGTATTCTGAGCACTTAACATTTATTTATTCATTTAATGGGCCTCGATTTCCTCATTTACAAAATGGGAATATCCCCTTAGGACTGCCGTGAGGAATAAATGGGTTATTATACGTAAAGCACTTAGAATAGAGTCTTTTCAATAGCTATCACCTAGGAATTATCAGAGGAAAAAACAATCTTGCTTGTTAGAGGACAGACAGCACCATGTCTTGCTTGTGGTGGCTCAGTAGGTATTGGAACAAGTGATGAAATTCTGACACTCTAACTGGATTAAAAGAAAAATAGTTAAAATCTACAGCTCTGGGTGAAGAGGAAACAACATGCCATGTAGACTGCCTTTGTTATTTTTGGTTTTTTGTATGGCTGGTATCTGCCACATGCTACATACTAGGCCCTATACAACATGTTACTTGTGTTATCTGATGATATGGGTATTATTATTTCCATTTTAAAGTGAAGAAACTAGATTTCAAAGAAGTAATTTATTTAAGGTCACCTTGCTGGACAGTGACAATGCTGGGGTTTAAGCCTTCATCTGTCCTCCATCCACAATACTGTACTACCTTCCATTGTCAAATGCTTCTTGTAAATGAGGTTTTAAACTAAAAGCATGCAAATAGTTTGTGTACAAGAATTTTAATATCGCATCCTGCCCTGGGTGAGTTGTTTCTGACCTTCCGAAGCATGTGATCCCCTTGTTGACATACTTTTATAAACTTTTATAAACTTTTAGGAACTGAGAAGATTCCAGAGTGAATTGTGAGGTCTCACATACCTCGTGATACTGTAGCAGCTTTTCTCAATTGGGGTTCTGTGAGGGAGTCAAGCCCTGTGGAGAATGACATGAGTGACAGTTTTTTCAGTTCTTCCAAGGGTGGCACATAGACAACACTTTCCTAAACATGTAGCAGAGAATTTGGTTGATTACCAGATTTACACCTTCTTAGGAACTCTGTTGAAAAACATCTGAAGGGCTTTTTGGGGTTGAAACCCATAAGTTAAGAAAAACCAGTGTGACACTCCTGTTAGTGATGTTTTTCCATCTAAAATGTGCCTGTTTTCTTACCTTCATTAGTCAAACATGAAGATCACACTGAAGCCCAGGAACATTCATATATTATTTACTTGATGAATTTTCATGACCCCATTAGTCCTGGCAATTCAGAAGTGTACACAACCCTGTCATTATTTACTGCTATAAACATAATCATGGTACCTTTGTACATAAGGTAATCAAAGACCTTCATATCATTACACATTTCCCATTTAGAATCACTCAGTCTTAAATAAATCACTGGGATTCTACATATACCCTCTGAGAAACTAGAGTAACTGGGTTCTAATAATGTTTTCTTCATGGAGTGTTTTATAACATGATTGTGATTTTTTAAAACAAGGGTAGGTATTTTGGGGTCATTTAATCGTTTATCAAATATTTTGTACGTCTGCTTGTGTTAGACATTGCTGGTCATTGGAGGTTCGCGTCATATATTTGTGCTCTGCTTTCAAAGAGCTTCTCATCTGGCTGAGGCAGTGGGTTAACAGTCATCGGGCAGCGTGAGTAGTACGCTGATGACAGGGCGACAAGGGAGAGAGCAGCTAACCTGAACACCACTGCACCCTTCACTGGTGAGGTGATGCTTGCGTTATCTGAAGAGGTGAGCAGTCTACCCTCTTTTATATTGGTGATAAGGGAGACAGTTCTTTTCTCCATCTGTCTTGCTCTCCCTAAACTTCCTTTAGAAACCCTAGGTAAGATTTCACTTATATAAATATAGCTCCCATTTAGCTACCTACAGAAAAACTCACAAAACTCAACTTCATCTAACTCGATTCCTATAGGAAGGTGATTAAATTTTTTAAAATATGTATTAAAACAAAAACTACTACTGCAAAAGCCATCTGGCAAGCTGACCTTAGAGCAACTTTATTTTCCTATTCAGAAAACTCTTCAACTTGTGTTACAGTTGTCACGTTATTGGAATACTCATGTGACTTTAAAATTTGGTTTGACTAAAGATGCAGATAACATCAGCACTTCCCAGGTGGAATGGGATGGGAAGGGGCAAAGAAAGCGTGTGGTGTGTGTTACTGTGGGAAAACTACTAGCATAGAAAGTGACTTGTTGAACCTGTGAATCTGTAAATTGTCAAATTAGCTAGAGTCAGTGGACAGACTTAAGTATCGTTTAAAGACTTTTCAAATAAGTGACCAGTGTTTTCCTTTTTAATTTGGAAATTTCAAAACATATTTAAAGAGCATACTATAATGAGCCTGTAGGTTCCCATCACTGAGCTTCAACAAATATATCAATTCATGACCAGCATTATTTTGTTTATACCTCTACCTTTTCCTCCTTATTTTGAAGCAATTTCTGACATTTCATCTATCAAAATTGCATTATGTTAAAGGATGAGTTTTTATGACAATCTGTTATGATTTGGTCCCTCCACAAGTGGTAGAGAGAAAAATAAAATCAGTGTTACCACTGTCATTCACATATGGACATTAGCCATATTTCTGGTTCTTAGTCATTTAGAATCCTGTTCAGTTTAGGACTTACTCTTTGTCACACACAGTGCTTGCCATTGTTATTTGGAGACTGTCCAAGTGTGACTAGCCCTGTATGCGGTACATAATTCCTACTTTATAGATGAGGAAACTGAGGCTCAGAGAGGCTGGGAAACTCATTCAGGATCACACAGCTCATAATGTGATGGAGCTGAAATCGGAATCCTTGAGTAACCCTAGCCTAGAAGTGTTCGTTCTTCTCTTTATGGCAGACCTGACATTGATACATACTGAAAAGGAAAAACAGATGTCAGCCACTTTAAACTCAAGTTCTCAGTTATGAATGAGTGAGATGTCTACTGTACAGAGTTACTACAGTCTTTTTTCTTGAATCACACCTGTGCAGAGGTTCTCAAAGTGTACTTCACAGACCACAGAGGTTCCGTGGGGTCTAAACCATTTTTTATAATAGGACGTCGTAAGCCATTTCCAGTGCGCTGACATTTGCACCAGGGTTGTGAAAGCTACGTTGGGGTAAAACTGCTGGTGCCTTAAGCATAAATCAAGGCAGTGGCACCAAACTATCCTGGGAATCACTATATTTTCCACAATCACACGCTTGCAGTGGGGGAAAAAAAAGCCACTTTTGCTTAATGTCCTTGATGAAACAGTAAAAATGATTAGTTGTAATAAATCTTGATCCTTGAACCCATGTCTTTATAATATTCTATGTGATGAAATGAAGTTCACATGAAAACAGTTCCACTGCATACTAAACTACAGCGATTATGTGTGTGGTTGAGTTGTGAGCTAAAGTAGCCCTTTTTTTGATAGGATACAATTTTTCCATGAAAGAACGAGTGACAGTCTGTGGTTATTTAGACTATGCAGACATTTTCTTGAAAATTAATAAAGTGAGCCTGTCACTTCAAGAAGACAGCTGCCGGTGTTGGTTGCCAATGATAAAATTGGAACTTACAAGCAAAAATTAGAATTTTAAAAAACTTGTTTTGGCACCATCAGTTTGACAGCTTCCCAATAATTAAAGACTTTTGTGATGACATTGATGATTATATTAATAAATGTGGGATTTTTTGGATACTGTATGATGCAATGTGTTGACATTTGGAAGATCTGTATAACTCAATAAAGTGGTATTTTCATAAGAGAATTTTGATTCTCAAAAAGTTGACTTCCACTCTTGGTCTGAATTGACTCCTTTTAATGTTTGCCTTAATTCCAACATCTTTGAAAGACGTTAATATAATTGAGACTATGGAAAGAAAGTTATTTCATTTTGTGAAGAAGTTTGAAGACAAATAGCATTACAATTATGACTCACCTCTGAAAGTTTAATGTTTCAACCTTTGCTTATTATTGTCTTTTTGTGCAGCATGATTAATGCAGTCTGTTTCTTGTGACTGTCACAAGAGCCATGAAATTAGCAACTTTTCCTTGAATGCTTGTGTATATAAGCTTACCATGTAAAAAAATTATACCACTCAAAAAAATAATGAAGTGGTATATTTCAAATGACCAGTGCATGAAGTTACAAATTATGCATGAGTGAAAAGATTCATTAAAAGTATACAAAATAGGGCTTCCCTGGTGGCGCAGTGGTTGAGAGTCCGCCTGCCGATGCAGGGGACACGGGTTCGTGCCTCGGTCCGGGAAGATCCCACATACCGCAGAGCGGCTGGGCCCGTGAGCCACGGCCGCTGAGCCTGCGCGTCCGGAGCCTGTGCTCCACGACGGGAGAGGCCACAACAGTGAGAGGCCCGCGTACCGCAAAAAAAAAAAAAAAAAAAGTATACAGAATAGACTAATGAATCTTAATGCAACAGACCCAAAAAGCTTTTCGTTATGGTGTCTGATTCTACCTTTTTGCCTATCTTTAAGAAACTACCACTTGTTTTATTGTAGTGTCAAAGAAGAGTATGTGCAATTTTCTGTAAAGGGCATTGAATGACTGCTCCTTTTCCCAAGTCCGTATCTTTTTGAGGCTGCATTTGCTTCATATGCTTCAGCCAAAACACATATAGCATGAGACTGACTTCAGAAGCAGGAATGAGCATCTGTTTTCTGTTAAGCCAGACAGTAAAAAGATCTGCAGAAATAGAAAATAATGCTTCTCTTCATCACACATTCTTTTGGTTTGGAAAAGAGTTGTTTCTCATTAAATATTTATGTTAATGTGTAAATGTGTTCATTATTATATTTAAGTGAATTAATAAGTATTTTAAATTTTTTTCAGTTTCATTTCTACTATAGTTAATGTTTGTAGGTATATTCCACATACAAAAAGTTCTTTGGGGTCCTCAGTAATTTTTTAAGAGTCTAAAGGAGCCCTGACATAAGTTTAAGAACCACTGTTCTAATGCCCTTTCAGAGGAAGGGGTAGAGATAGTGAATGTGAGCGTGCCTGTATCACAGAGGTCACTGTACATACTTTCAAATATCTATTTCTGAATTAATTATACCCTTACTTCCATCAGTATAATCAGTAGTTAGCTATGTTTGTATTATTCATGCTTCCATTTAATAAATATCTGTTGAGAACTCAGTTATCAGAGGTTGGAAGAGAAAGGGGATATACAGAATATATAAACCATGTTTATTCCCTGTAAGAGGACATGGTTCCTATCTCTAAAAGTCGTAAGATGGAGGGAGTTCCCTGGCGGTCCAGTGGTTAGGATTCGGTGCTTTCACTGCCGAGGGCCCAGGTTCAATCTCTGGTTGGGGAACTAAGCCATGCGGCATGGCCCGCCCCTCCCAAAAGTGGTAAGATGGAGATGTTACTGTACTAAATTGTCTTATAAGTTTATTGCTCCTCTTGCCAGGGTGTGGCTATAAAATAAATTTGTTCTGGTTGTCTATTGCTATGTAACAAAGCACCCCAAAACTAAGTGGTTTAAAACAACAGTGCATACGATTCTCCCTCCCAGTGCTGTGGATTGATTGCTTAGCCGAGTGATTGATACTCACTCCAAGTTTCTCACACGCTTGCAGTCAAACAGCAGCTGGGCTGGATATCCAGTGTGACCCAGTCTCCTGGCTGGCAGGTGATGCCAGTTGTCAGCTGGGGGGGTCTGTTTAGACGGTGACTGGAGCACCTCATTTTTCCCATGTGACCTGTCCACAAAGTTTGGTCTTCTCATCGGTTCCCAAGAGGGATGCTCCCAAGAATGAACATCCCAAGAGTGACAGAAACTCAGGTTTCTTATGACCCAGCTCAGCTGTCTCCGAACCTCGCTGTCACCACATTTTACTGATCCGGAGCGGGTCACAGGACCACCACAGATTGGAGAGGAGGGGACCACAAATGACATAAACTCTGGGAGGCCTGGTTCATTTATGGCCATCTTTGGATACTAGCTGCCACAAGACTGTCATAAATTATTACGCAGTGTAGCTGAAGAAATGAATAAGTTTTTTTTTTTTCTTTGCGGTACGCGGGCCTCTCACTGCTGTGGCCTCTCCCGTCGCGGAGCACAGGCTCCGGATGCGCAGGCGGCCATGGCTCACGGGCCTAGCCGCTCAGCGGCATGTGGGATCTTCCCAGACCGGGGCACGAACCAGTGTCCCCTGCATCGGCAGGCGGACTCTCAACCACTGCGCCACCAGGGAAGCCCATGAACAAGTATTTTCATTCTCAAATTCTAGGCTTAAGATAAATGTCTAGATTTCTATTCAAAAGAGAAAATTAAGCTGAACCTGTTCAAATGCTAAGAGTTCTCTCCCCTGACTTTTGCCTGTATTTGGTTTCTTTTGTTCAGAAGGAAATGCCCACTTTGCGTAATGGTGTCTTTACTTATACCAAGTGGGCGGAATTCCTGTCCTGTAAATGCTCGTGGGGCTGCACTTGCTGGTTACTGAGCGGCTGTCGACAGCCAACGCTTGGCTTTGGGCCGAGAAAATGTAGGGCTCTGTTACCCTGTGGCAGCGTGACTGGCCCGAGGGGCACTCCAATGATAGCAGCTGCAGAAGTCCTATATAAGGGAGGTTGAGTGGCAGCATTAAATTTGGAGGGCAGAGCTTGGAGATTGTTCGGAGGTGGAATTTGTACAGCGGTTGCACTGTCTCCAGCCGATTATGTGTTTGCTGTGGCTTTGAGACCTGGCTGAAGGACATCTGATGGGGGGATGCTTTAGCTAAAGCTCCCCTTGGTGGTGCTGTTGCGCTATCAACGTCCAAAGAAAACATCTTTCGGTGCCAGTTTTTTTTAGCAAACATTTTATTGTTCATCTAAGGTGCACCAGGCCCTGTGCTAGGCTTAGGGGAACTAAGACGTGGCTGTTGTCCTCATAGTCTAATCCTTGCCATTCACTTTCTTGACATTTTCTGGAAAGTGAAAAAATAATACCTAATTGAATTCAAGCCAGGCCCATAGCTACCTGTAGATGCTCTGAAGGTAGTGACCAATTTGCCTAAAGATGATGTATTCACAAAGTTTAAAAGTTAAAAACTTATCAGAGTTTTTAACTCTGGTAAGGATATCAGAGTCCTTAACTAAACTTTAAAATGCTTAGTTTCACTCTAATAAGAAAAATGCAATTTAAAACTTCACTGAGATTGCCACTTTCCACCCATCAGATTAGAAAATCTTTGCATGGTTATGTGGAAACAGACACTGGAGTGTAAATTGGTACAAACTCCTATGAAGAACAGTGTGGCAATATGTGAACAAATTCTAAATACATTACCCTGTGACCTAACAGTCATTCCTGCATTTGTGCAAAATGACAATGTACAAGTTTATTTTGGCAGTATGTTTTAATAATACGAAAAGGTTAGAAACAACTCAAATGTCCATCGGTAGAGACTTATTTCAGTAAATATGGTACACCAATACAGTGGACAGCATGTAGCTTTTAAAAAAAACAACAAAAAAGCAGTAAGGGTACTGATAGGAGGCTTTCCAAGATATATTAAGTGAAAAAGCAAGTCATGGTTTCCTCGCTTTCCTCGGTTTCAGTTACCCGTGGTCAACTACGGGCCGAAAATATTAAATGGAAAATTCCAGAAATAAACAATTTATAAGTTTTAAATTGTGTGCCATTCTTATGCTGTCCCACCCAGGACATCCCTTTCTCCAGTGTATCACTTAGTAGCCACATTGTGTGTGTGCGCGTGTGTATGTGTGTGTCCACTATGTTGAGAGGATATAGTTCCGTAGCATGACAGCTTCAAAATATCATTGAGTTTATCCAGTAAAATCAATAATGTCACGTATTGGATATTTAAGGTGTTGGCACACATGCGTATACGTACACATACAGCGTGTGCCTGAGGGACAGTGCGTGATAGTGGTTAGCAGTCACACTGGAGTGAGACCCACCTCTGCCGCCTGCTAGCTGTGTGATCCTGGACAAGTTACCTAACCTTGCTGTGGGCTTCTCTGTAAAATGTGGATTAAAATAATTCCTATCTTATAGCATTGTTGTGAGGATTAAATCAATAAAAATATGAAAACCTTTTAGAACGATGTTTAGCACATTTAACTGTTAGCTAGCCTCTTCTCTCCAAATGTGGGGATAAAATGGCAGACTTGGTTCTCAGTGACTGTTACTGTTCATTATTAATGACCCTCAAAACTCTTCACAAACATTTGTTTATAGCTGGTCCTTTAGGTACTCTCCCCTAAAGCGATCCCTGGGGTCACAAGCAGGAGGCCCTTATGGATAATTTGCATGAAGATACCCAGAATGAGCAGCTGCATAGGAGTTCTTCACTTCAAGGAGGTGAATCTAGTTATGCTTCCAAATCTCAGGTGTGTCTTACGCATCATTACGTATCAGGGAAAGTTGTTCAGCGTCTTTCTGGGGGGAGCACGTTGAAAGTGGGTGATCCCGGATTCCTCATTCACCTTGCTAGATGATGTGAGCAAAGAGAAGGCCTGGTTGGACTAACCTGACTCTGCTTGGTTATGTGCTGTGTTCTCCCACCACCTCAGAGGCTACGTAGTTGCCTTTTGGGGCAGTCAGTTCACATTTTCCCATCTCCTTAGATTACTATTTTTAAGTTTTTATGTTCTTTCTTATTTATTGTTAATTAGCTTCTAGAATTCATCCCTGCCTATTTTCCTTCCTGAGTCGCACCATTTATAAAGCAGTTTCTTCTTTCCACATATTGGTTCTCTTGAAGCGGGATATACTTGATCACATTGAAGTAGTTTTGAAATACAGATAACATGACTGAGAATGGCTGTTGATATATATTTTTTTCATTTATGTATTAATGGATATTTCACAGACCACCCTCATAGAAAGGAGAAACTGGAAGTCCTTTCTGATAGGTTCTAAAAGAAGGTTTTAATATTTAGATTATCTAAAAGTGACAACTGAAATGTAAATAAAGCATTCTACAACCAAAAAATTTTTTAACTAAATTTTCAAGTCTTTTACACAGATTCTGTTTTCCTCATGCCTAGAATCAAACGTTTCATGTTAAGATTGAATTAACTTAAACAGATTTGGTTTGCAGAAGTCTTTGCTTCCTTATGAAGAAAAATAGTGTGAAGGTTTTATAGTAGTATGTGTTTTTTATATTACAGTTATGAAATGGAGTATTTTGTGATAATTAAAAGATTTAGGTATTTTTTTCAAGCCATAGATATTTTTTTTTCTTTCACAGTGATATATAGTACTTACTTGAAATTGTGTTTTTCTTTCCTACCAAACTGTTTGTATCTATTTTGCTCATGTATACTGTATCCATAAGTAGTTACGAATCCTGACTGGTCTAGACATTGATAGCAATGTAATTTTATGCCATTTTGTTCAGACTTTCTTAAAATTGGATCATATACTAAGTGTTATGAAGTTTGAAGTAATGATATATCTGTTACAAATAAAAAAGTGAAAATAAACTTCACTGAGGACTAACTATTATCATTGCCTATATAAAGTGTTCACAGCTTGAAATAGTATTTCCCTTTAGCCTCTTCCACTTTGTAGCAGTTGATAATGATGCTGTGCTAGGTTGAAAGGATTTCGTCAAGTGTATCAGTCAAATTTAGGTTCAACTGTGAGTAACTGAAAAACTGACAATCCTAGTAGTTTAAAGAAGAAAGAATTTTATTTTTCTCCAGGTAAAAGTCCAAAGCAGACCTTCAGGGCTGATAAGGAGGCTCTACTACAGGAAGTCTGTATGAGTTTCCTTTATCTGCTGTAACAAATCACCACAAACTTAACTCCCGAAGATAGCACAAATGTATTATCTCACAGTTCTGTGGGTCAGAAGGCCGGCTTGGCTCAGCTGGTAACTCTGCCCCGGATTTCACAAGGCCTAAGTCAAGTTGTTGGTCTGCTGGCCTGACCAGCAGCCTTCTCCTGAGAAGGAGGGTCTGCGAGAATCTGCTTCTAGATTCCAGGTTGTTGGCAAAACTGGTTCCTTATGATGGTAGAACTGAGGTTCCCATTTCCTTGTTGATACTCAGCTAGGAGCTGCACTTAGCTCCAGTAGCTTCTCTCTGGTTCTTGTACATGGGCCCCTGCATCTCAGAGCCTAATGGCACATCAGGTGGCTCACATGCTTGAGATCTCTTTTATTCTTTTGCCACATCCCCCTGACTCTAGCCAGAGAAAGTTCATTGCTTTTAAGGGCTCATGTGATTAGATTGGGCATATCCGGATGGTCTGGGATAATCTCCCTATTTTAAGATCTGTAGTCTTAATTACATCTGCACATTCCCCTTTGACTTATAACATATACACAGGTCCCAGGGATTAGGGCATGGGCATCTTGGGTAAATTCCTTTCATTGTACCTCCACCATCCCTAGGGTCTGATCTTCCTTCTTATGGTCCCAGTCAGCATCTGAGTTTAAGCCACAGAACAGAGGAGGAGACAAAGAATAAAAGGTGAGGCAAGGCACCAGGTGACTCTTAAGGAAGGTTCCCAGAAGCTGCCTCAGTATCTAGTAAGCCAGAACTTAGTCACTTGACCACATGGGCAGCAGTGGAAGCTGAGAAGTGTCGTTTTCATTCACTGCAGCCATGTGCTCTGCTAAAAGAATCTTTTGCTATAGCAGGACCACTGGGGAACACTGTGGTGTTCCCACTGGGGAACCACTGGGGACCAACCACTGGGGAACAACCAACAGTTACATTTTTCCAATTACTGGAAAACAAGGAACTAGAGGGGATTATAGTAGCACAACTACCATATTTAAGAGTGGGGCAACAGTGGCTTCCTGGGTGAGTTAAAGGCCCTTAGGGGCAGATTGAAGCAAAATCCTTAAATAAGCAGAGCACCAAGTTTCGATACCTAGCAGAGCATCTAGTCTGGATTTATTTGTCTGTTCTTGTGTACCAGGCACAGTGCTTTTACAGAGTGAGTTTTAGTAAGTACTTTTGGAATAAATAAAAAATGTTAGTACTCATGTGGCACTTGGAGTAAGATTGTTTCATAAAGCTACAGTGAATCCAGCTGTTCTGTGAAAATACATTCTAGAAATCCCCTCAGTATATCACCCATCCGACCATTTTTGCATTATGTAGTCCTTAATTCCTACAACATTTAAGTATCTTATCTACTGAAAAAAATGTGAAAGTGTAGTTTAGGAATAAGAAATTCAGTTTCAATTCAGTAGAATTTGTATAAGGCCAACTGTAAAATAGTTGCTCAGAGTGCTGTAGGAACATAGAAGGAAGGGGAGAGTAATTCTAACCTAGGATAAAACGGAAGACTCCATGAAGTACCTGACAGTTAATTGCAAAAGTATGAATAATATTTCTACAGGTAAAGGCAGGGAAACAGGAAATTCATATGTGTAACTAAATAATATCAATGGGCTGTGACAAGGGAGAAGAATTCCGGGAAGTATTTAGAACTGCCTGTTATTATAGAAGAATTACTTGTTTTTTTATTTTATATCAATGAGTATTTACTTCGGAACTTTTCTGGTCTGCAACCTCTAGTCCTTTTCCTGTTAGCAGAAGTAAAATCAGATACAGACACTATTTTAGGAGCCATGTTGACGTGGCCCTCTTCAAAACTAGCCAGTACTGTAGGCTGCACTTGGACTTTGACTAAGGTTCTGCTGGTAATTTTTCAGCTCTAGATGTGCTACTACCATATGAGACTTTTTAATGGCTGTTGAATGTCATTATCTTTGGATGTAGACTGCCACTAATTCAAAGGAACTGGACACAAGTAAATTCACCCCACCCTGCTCTGTTTTGCAAAGTGGGCATGCTGATGCTAATAACTAGAAGGGGTGTGGTAGCTTTCATACATTTCAGTATCTTTCACATTGAACTGTGTAGCAATGACCTACATTTCAGCTTGACCTGGGAAAAGGCTAAGATAACTTAAGCTATTCAACAGTGGCTACATACCTTTGGAGGCAGCATAGACGAGATTGATGGAAAGTAAAGAACAGCAAGGTCCCTCTCAAATCCAAGATGCTATGGTTCTGCTTTCGTGTTTTATTCACCCGTAGATCTCATGTTTTCCTTGGTGGTGGCCACATGAGCCACCAGGGCTCTCATGCCGCCCTACTCATCCCAGAGCAGCAGTGCTCTACTAGTGTCTGTGTTCCTTGTTGCACTTTCACACCAGATTTTGTTTGAAGAAAGGGTTTCCATTGCTTTAAATACGTGCATGCATACATACCTCCATGAATAAATAACTAAGGTGAAAATGAGAAAACACTTCTTTAAATGAGGTAATGAGGTTGATCTTAAGGTTCCTCGAACTTCTCAGAAGGCAGTATGTTATTCTAACATATGATATCCATCTAAAAGATCTACAAAATGAATATCATGCCGTAGAATAATAGCATTTTTTAAGTACCGTTAGTGAAGTCAATGTTTTTTTAAAATAAATAATGGGTTTATTTGGTAATTTAAACTCTGCATTTTCTTATATACTTATAATTTAGAAACATTCTGTTTTGTCTTTTATTTCTACCTATAGGTTATTGAGTTTTTCTACTTGGCCCTATCATTTACTCTCTCTTGTTCTCTGCCTTCCATAGAATTTTATCTCTTAAAAGATAGAATGTAGATTCTTATGGAGAAAATCTGTTTTCTTAATTATAAGGCATATATCCCAGACTACCAAACCAAATATACTGAGTGTTTTGAATTAAATATTTAGTGTTTTATTGACTGTTTCCTCTGACTTCCATTAAGACCTCCAGAAATAATTCTTCTCTAATAAGCCTTTTGTTTGTTTTGGACCAATATGCAGATTGGTATGGAATGAACCATTGCTGTAATACTTAGTGTGTGGTAAGCTTTTCTTGATAACATATCTAACTTCAGTATAGTTCATTTTTGGTGAGATGTTCAGTTTCGGTCACAGTAGGAAACACTTGGTTTTTGTTCTCAGGAGACAGTAGTACTTATTTGGGAATAGTAAGAAGTTTTTGATGATGCATGGAATAAGAACTTTAAAAGTGTGCAGAGATTAAAAAGGGCTTGACATTAAAGGTTTTTACCAAGACAAATGGTCTGTACTTGAACAGGATATATAGAACTGAGCTTGGAATCTATAACCTAATATTCTTCTTCCCTTGAATACATTTGGTATGTCTGACTAGCAAAGGCTAATATTTCACCATAGATGATTGTTGTTTTTTAGGACAGTTTTAAAAATTGCTTTATTATTACAGAAAATTTCTCCTTTTTTGTGTATAGCTTTTTGAGTTGACAAACAATTATAGTCATGTATCTACCACCATGATCAAGATAAAGAAAAGTTTTATCTCCCTAAAGATTCCTCTGTAGGAGTCTATAGTCATACCCTTCCCGTCACCGAAGCCTTATCCTGTTCCCCTGTAAGTGAAATCATATGATATGTTTTGAGTCTGGCAGTTCGTCCATGTCGTTGTATCATTCCTTTTTATTACTGAGTAGTATTTCATTGTATGGATACTACAGTTTATCCATTTTTCAGTTGAAGGACATTTGGATTGTTTTCATTTGGGGGCATTTATGCATGAAGCTGCTACAGATATTTGTGTGGAGAATTTTGTGGGAATGTGAGTTTTCATTTCTCTTGGGTAAGTGCCTAAGAATGGCGTCTTTGGGTTATATAGTAAGTGTATATTTAACTTTATGAGAAACTGCCAAACTCTCGTCCAAAGTGACTGTACCAGTTTGCATTCCTACTAGCAGTGTGTGAGTGTTCATTTTCACCGAATAGCTAATAATGTCTTTTTGTAAAAGCCGTTCTGATAAATACATAGTGGTATCTCATTGTGCTTTTAATTTGCATTTCCCTGATGATGGAGCAGCTTTATGTTCCTATAATTCATATAACCTCTTTATATTCATGTATTCCTGTAACTCATATTCATATATCTTCTTTGCTGAAATGTCTGTTCATACCTTTTGTCCTTTTCATATTGGGTTGTTTGGCTTTTTAATTTTGACTTTTGAGAGTTCTTAATATGTCTTAGATATAACTCACAGGCGTATGTTTTGCAGATATTCATCTACCAGTCAGCGGTTGTCTTCTCCCTTAATGGCACCTTTCAAAGCGCAGAATGTTTTTATTTTGATGATGTGGTGATGCATATTCTCGTTACTGCCAATTGAATGGACACGTCTCACCCACTGTATTAGTTCCCTAAGGCTGCTGTAACAAAGTACCAGAAATTGGGAGCTTAAAACAACAGAAGTGTATCATCTCACAGTGGTGGAGGCTAAAAATCCGAAACCAAGATGTCAGCATAGGCCATGTTTCCTCTGAAACTTGAAGGGTAGAATGCTTCCTTTTCTCTTCTAGCTTCTGCTGTTTGCTGGCATTCCTTGATAGTATTTAGCTTATAGATGCATCGCTTCAGTCTCTGCTTCTGTCATCAAATGGCCATCTTCTCCCTGTATGTTTCTGTCTCTCTTCTCTCTTCTCATAAGGACACCCGTCATATTAGATTAAGTGCCCACACTTCTTCAGTATAACCTCATCTTAACTAATTATGTCTGCAAAACTCCATATCCAAATAAGTGACATGTGGAAGTACCAGGAAGTACCAGGGATTAGGACTTAAACATGTATTTTGGGATGATACAATTCAATCCATGATACCTACGTTATATTTTTCTCCTGATACTTAATTCTTTATAGTCTACAATCTTCTCTTTTGTCCTGTTCGTAACCTCTTATTGTCATAGATTTATTATTTTGTCAATTAGTAAATATATGGAATTGTGATACATCTTAGGTAGTTTTCTTTTGTCATTTAATTTTTACGCTGTGTATACCTTGAATCTTCAGCTACACTATAAACTGCCTGATGGGTAACCATTGGTTAATTTTCTTATGGATTACATACCAAAGAGAGATGAGAAGAGTCAAAGAACTAATAACTATTTATTCAGATGCTAGATAAATAAGCACCTATGTCACTTCCATCATGATATAGATCTTTCTTGTACCCTGTTTTCTCCTTCTGTGATGTCATAAAAACAAAGTACTTTGAAAAAAAAAACAAAAAACAAAAACAAAGTACTTTGGTCTGTCTTTCCATAGTAAGCTTTTTTTTTAATTGAAATATAGTCGATTTACATTCTTGTGTTACTTTCAGGTGTACAGCAAAGTGATTCAGTTATTTTTATATATATATATTCTCTTTTTACATTCTCTTCCATTATAGGTTATTACCAGATATTGAGTATAGGTCCCTGTGCTATAGAGTAAGTCCTTGTTGTTGTTGTTGTTTTGCGGTACGCGGGCCTCTCACCGTCGCGGCCTTTCCTGTTGCGGAGCACAGGCTCCGGACGTGCAGGCTCAGCGGCCATGGCTCATGGGCCTAGCCGCTCCACGGCATGTGGGATCTTCCCGGACCGGGGCACGAACCCATGTCCCCTGCATCGGCAGGTGGACTCTCTACCACTGTGCCACCAGGGAAGCCCCTGTTTATCTATTTTATATATAGAAGTGTGTATATTTTAATTGCAAACTCCTAATTTATCCCTCCCTCCTCCACTCTCCCCTTTGGTAACCATAAGTTTGTTTTCTATGTCTGTGAGTCTATTTCTGTTTTGTAAATAAGTTCATTTGTATCTTTTTTTTTTCTTTAGATTCCACCTGTAAGCTATGTATGATATTTGTCTTTCTCTGTCTGACTTACTTCACGTAGTATGATAATCTCTAGGTCCATCCATGTTGCTACAAATCATAGTAAGCGTTTTCCCTCCTTTTTTGATCTCTTTCATCCCATCTTGGCCATTTCCTGTATCCAACAGTTACAACTTTTGTCTTAAAAAAAGCATGTGAAGCCTTTTATAAGGCACCTAGCTCTAGAAGTTGGTAGATTGTTGCAAATTTTGATCCAAAATAATGTAAAGTAATTCACAGAATGAATAGAGTGATAGCTAGTAAGGTCTTCAGAACTATTTCAGGATGGCCAGCTCTGAAGTTAATCATCTTGATCCAGTACTTTACTCCATGGAAAGAAAATTAGAAGTTTTTGTTTGTTTGGGGAGGGTGGAAGTGATTAAAATGGTTGAATCTTTTGCACTTCTGCCGTGTGGACAAATCATGGGATTCCTTTAAAATTTTAAAAACTTAGAAGTTAGGGCCTTAGAGAGAAATTATTGTGTAAGTTCCTGTTGCTAGTGATTTATAGACCTTTGCTCACTTCTAAGGAAGGAAGGAATTTTATGTTTATGGTTATGACTCTGAATCCCAGCCCAGCATACAGCGTGATTGTCAGTGTAGTATAAAATGCAGAGAGACCCTCATAAGCAGAGTGACTTGTGGATCATTGAATATGGAACATTAATTGTTGTCAGTTTTCCTCTAGTGAATCAGTAAATATTGTGCTTTCTTAACGCCAGGCATTGCGCTGGGTGCTAGGGAAACAGAAATTCAGGATCTGCCCTCAAAGAGGTTAGGGTTGAGAGAGAAGATAGATACGAAGACAGTTACAAATGGATTTTGTTAAGTTGTGTATTGGCAGTAAGCACAAGGCAAAATGGGAACCTAGAACGGAAAGCCCCAGAATGTGCCTGAGGCAGTCAGGGAAAGCCTCACGGGAGAGTCACACTTACAGAATGGAGGAAGAGGAGTTTGCCAAAAGGACAAGGAGATGGAATGAGCATCTCCAGATAGTTGGCAGCAGGTGCAAAGACCCAGAGGCAAAAGAACACATGCCTGTCTTTTCCCCCAGGAATAGGTGTCCTGGCATGTCTGTCAGGTACTGTGGCAGTAAGGATAATACTTCATTTAGGCTGATGAGAGCATTGAGCTGGTGAGACCAAGATCAAGCTTTTCATCTCCACCCACCTACGCCAGTGAACTTCTTCAATTTCATGATGACCACATTCCTGTAACAGACCACTCCCATGATCCTTGCCTGCCAGCTCACAGATGTGGGTATGGTGTGTGTCACCACACCCATGTGGCTGAAAGGTTGAGGGAATGTGGTTCTTCCAGTGTATATCCATGAGCACACTGAAAAATGACTCCAAAATGGTCTTCTGATGATGGGTTATTAGCATAATTTCTATATGTGAAGATTTGTTCTTATTTTTAATGACCTCAATAGATTTCCAACTCTTGATTGTATAGCATTTTATCTTGTGTGTATTTTTCTAGCTCTGCTGTAGAAAGGATGTGACATACTTAATCAGTCTTAACAGAATTGGCCTTTGTTTCATGGCTCCAGATGATCTAACTTCACTGATCTAATACTTACGGCATATATGTTGAGAATTAAGACTCAGAACTCAGATTTTTCAGAATAATTTCACAATAGCTGTAAATCTTTCTGTGCCTTTTTGTCAAGAGAGTGTTTGTAAAATATAATGACCATAGAAGTGAACAAGCTTTTTGATGGTCATAAAATGTGCTGAATATGCTATTTTATACCTATTTCATTGTGAACCCAGTCTTTCTATTACATTCTTAGTGTTTATACCCCAGATTACTTAGTGTAGACAGATGTGTGTGGACTGAGGGACACTTTTGAATCTAGTATATAGTCATTATGAATGTCCCCTGAAGACTAGATTTTTGAAAACAAGTCTTTTAATTTCTCAAGATGATATGTAAAGATAAATTTTTAAAGTTTCAGGCTAAGTTCTCTGTCTTTAATAGCTATTTCTGTAATGAGCATGTGCTTCAGGTCTTCCTTTCCTTCAATCAACTCCACCCCCACTGGAACCAATTTGGAATCTGTGGGTGTCATCGCTTTAACGTGTGCTCTGTCAATCTACCACTTCCCCCAACACAAGGAAGGAACATAATAACATATAGAAATGTTTCTTTCAAAATATAAATTGTAAAGAAATCCAATCAAGAAATTGTTTTCAAGTAAATTTTCTTTCCTTATGAAATTTCCATCAGTGTTCCCTTCCTCCTAACTCTTTAAGTTCGTGGGAAGAAAATGTTAGGAACTTGAAATGAATGTCTGCATTTGTAGATTTTTTTAGACCTTGTTATTAGACCACAAGTAGGGTAGAGAACAGCACACTATTAACACGTTGAAATACAACTTCAGGCCATATAGGATAACTGTGCATTGTTGGGAACAAGCCAGCTCCACATTGCTGCATGGCCATATTGGATACTTGTAGGAGCAAATGTCCATAATGGAGAGCCACGGCGACATTCTTTTTAAATGGTTGCCTTGTCCACAGTCAAAAGACTTTTTTAAAATACATATGCCATGTAAAAAGGAATGCCGGTAATAAAGTGATTTGTTTATCCACACCTGTAAATATAGATTGTCACATCATCTTTAATACAAGGGATGATGTTATACTTAATGAGTACCGTGTAAGTTTCCATCTGCTTAGTCTAATATTTTTAGATATTTGGTACATATGACACATAATGTTTACAAAACTTAAAAATATATATTTTCAAGTGCCTTATCCCCTTTGCTTTTATAGTATATGAAAATCAGTGCTTTTAACTACTTTGTTTTCTACAAAAAGGAGAATGAGATTCTGTAAGCTGTACTCAAAGGCAAAGTTGAGATTCTCAGAAACATTCTTGGAAATAAAGTTTGCCCCTAAAAGTTAGTATGATTAATCCTATAGATACTACCAAATATATATCTGATTATAACAAATTTTTTTTTTTTTTTTTTTTTTTTTACGGTATGTGGGCCTCTCACTGCTGTGGTCTCTCCCGTTGCGGAGCACAGGCTCCGGACGCGCAGGCTCAGCGGCCATGGCTCACGGGCCCAGCCGCTCCGCGGCATGTGGGATCTTCCCGGACCAGGGCACGAACCCACGTCCCCTGCATCGGCAGGCGGGCTCTCAACCACTGCACCACCAGGGAAGCCCTATAACAAATATTTTAAAATCAGGAAGCAAGTACATTTACAAAGACATCATGAAATTGCCATCTAAAATGTTTGCCTATTTTTTTTTTTACTGCTTCCTCCTACCCTTTTCTAAATTGAAATGTAGTTGATGTACAGTATTATATGTTACAGGTGTACAGTATAGTGACTCACAATTTTTAAAGGTTATACTCCATTTATAGTTATTATAAAATATTTGCTATATTCCCTGTGTTATACAATATATGCTTGTAGCTTATTTTATAGACAGTAGTTTTTACTCTTAGTCCCTTACCTCTGTATTGCCCCTCCCCCCTTTCCTCTTCCCACTGGTAACCACTAGTTTGTTCTCCATATCTGTGAGTCTGTTTCTTTTTTGGTTATAGTCACTAGTTTGTTGTATTTTTTAGAGTCCACATATAACTGATATCATGCAGTATTTGTCTTTCTCTGTCTCACTTATTTTGCTTAACATAATACCCTCCAAGTCCATCCATGTTGATGCAAATGGCAAAACTTTTATTATTTTTTATGGCTGAGTAGTATTCCATTGCACACGTGTGTGTGTGTGTGTGTGTGTGTGTGTGTGTGTACCACATCTTTTTTTTTACATCTTTATTGGAGTATAATTGCTTTACAATGGTGTGTTAGTTTCTGCTGTATAATGAAGTGAATCAGCTATACATATACGTATATCCCCATATCTCTTCCCTCTTGCATCTCCCTCCCACCCTCCCTGTCCCACCCCTCTAGGTGGACACAAAGCACCAAGCTGATCTCCCTGTGCTATGTGGCTGCTTCCCACTAGCTATCTATTTTACATTTGGTAGTGTATATATGTCCATGCCACTCTCTCACTTCATCCCAGCTTACCCTTCCCCCTCCCTGTGTCCTCAAGTCCATTCTCTACATCTGCGTCTTTATTCTTGTCCTGCCCCTAGGTTCTTCAGAACCTTTTTTTTTTTTTTTTAGATTCCATATATATGTGTTAGCATACGGTATTTGTTTTTCTCTTTCTGACTTAACTTCACTCTGTATGACAGTCTCTAGGTCCATCCACCTCACTACAAATAACTCAATTTCATTTCTTTTTATGGCTGAGTAATATTCCATTGTATATATGTGCCACATCTTCTTTATCCATTCATCTGTTGATGGACACTTAGGTTGCTTCCATATCTTGGCAATTGTAAGTAATGCTGCTATGAACATTGGGATGCATGTATCTTTTTACATTCGTGTTTTTGGGTGTTTTTTACATATATACTCAGGAATGGAATTGCTGGGTCATATGGTGGTTCTATTTTCAGTTTTTTGAGAAACCTCCATACTGTTTTCCACAGTGGCTGCACCAATTTACATACTCACAAACAATGTAGGAGGGTTCCCTTTTCTCCACATCCTCACCAGCACTTGTTATTTGTGTTCTTTTTGATGATAGCCATTCTGACAGGTGTGAGGTGATATCTCATTGTGGTTTTGATTTGCATTTCCCTGATGATTAGCAATGTTGAACATCTTTTCATGTGTCTGTTGGCCATCTGAATGTCCTCTATTTTTTTGGATCTGTCTCCTAAAGCAAAGGAAATAAAAGCAAAAATAAACAAATGGGACCTAATTAAACTTAAAAGTTTTTGCACAGCAAAGGAAACCATCAACAAAATGAAAAGACAACCTACTGAATGGGAGAAAATATTTGCAAATGATATAACCGATAGGGGGTTAGTATTCAAAATATATAAACAGCTCAAATAACTCGACATAAAAAAAACAATCCAATTAAAAAATGGGTAGAAGACCTGAAATATTTGCTTATTTTTAAAATTTCTAAAAATGTTCATGTTGTAGGTCTTTATTGATGCATTTATATCCCAAAATAAGTAGCTAATTTAGGATGAAAGTGCTTATTAGAAGATTTTTAAATCAGAGAATTTAATTAAATTTCAAGTATCAATGATAGTATAAATTCTAACTGATTAAAATGTTGTGTTACACTGCAAATCCAGGGGATTTTCTTATTTTTAATTTCTTCAGCAAATGAGAATAAAACAAGTCACAGAAAAGAAGTTTATATCATAGTGTTATATTGTTGTTGAAGAGGTCCTTTTATTTATTATTATTACAATCTCTATTACTTTCTAGACCTGGCAGTGGGATATTAGGTCATTTCATCCCTGCTGAGCTAGTACTAGATTGTTCCTTTCAATGTATTTTCCAGTGTTTGGGCCAGTTTGTTAATCCTTCATACTAGAGATTCCCAGGATCTTCATTGCTGGCAATAGATTTCGCTCCAGGAAAAATGGCTTCTGCTGCCAGGGAGTTAAATGATTCAAGGGCTGTGCTTCCACCACTGCTGTGTAGTTTCCTGACACTTGTCCCAGATTTTATTTTGCTTAATTTTTTGGATATCCTTAGATATCCACACTGTATTGTAAGTTTTATCCTATGTAAAATTATGTGTATGAGAGCTATTTTTTAAATTTTTTGGTTTGCAAAAATCACCCCTGGCAACTTAATGGTATTTAATGCACTTAAATGAGCTAATCAGTGGTATTAAACAGAAGTCTTATATCCAGAGTTATGTTTTAATGAATGGTGTTTTTTTATGTTGCTAACAAAAGAGACTGTTGGTCACCAATGACTTCCATGTTGCTAAATCGAGGAGACATTTTCTGTCTTATTTGTCCTCTCAGTTGCATTTGACACTTTTAACTACTCTTTCCTTAAGATAGTCTCTTCTTGGTTTCCTTATCTTCCATCTGGGTTGATTGGTTTGTTTGTTTTTGCCACTCCTCAAAATTCTGTGGAAGTTTGTCTTCCTCTAGTCTAGCTTTAACGTGATCTTATTACACTATTAAATGTTGGCATTTAATACATAAATCCTAGATCCCCTTCCCTCTTCTCCTTTGGTAGGTGATCTCAGCCGCTGCCACTTATATGTGGATGACTCCCAAACGCATATCTCCTGGCTAGACCTGTCCTCAGACCTCTGAAACCTTTTGGTCCAATCAGATACGTGGTATCATCTTTCAAGTTTCTCAGAGTCATCTCAAACACAGCACGTCCAAAATGTAAATCTTGCCCTTTCCCAGCGCTCCCCAGTCCTCTTTCTTGTTTCCTGCCTTAGTGAATGACATCACCTTTTATGTGAGCCTGAAAGCTGGGAGTTATTTTTTGACACCCCCTTTCTCTTACCTGCCACATCCAATTGAGTAGCAAGTCTTGTTAGTAACTCTGTCTCAAATCCATTCGCTTCTCTCCTTTACTCCATTGCCTTAGTTCCCTACAGTAACTTCTGAACTGGTCTGTTACCAACTCTTCCCTCAACTGTCTGCAGCCAGACTGATCCTTTCAAAAAGCAAATCTTATCTTGTAACTCTTCTGCTTAATAGACTTCAGTTGCTTGTCATTGTTCTTAGGATAAAGACAAAACTCCTGGGTAATCTGGCCCGATTTACCTCTCTTCTCCCACAAGGTCAGCTCCTGCCACACTGTCTTTTACTTGCATAGGATACGTGTTCCCTTTGTTTTGACTTTCACCATTGTTGATATATGTGATGGCTTCATCTCTTGATGATTGACCAAATTAGTTGTTTCATTATAGGCTGCCAGAAGGAAAAATTTTAATTATAATAGTACATGCATATTTTTAGGTAGGATTCTTTTCCAGTTAGGTTTAGTTAGAAAGACAGGATTAATGCTTAATTAATTCTTTCCCTTTAAGTGCCCTTGTTACCTCCAGTCATAACTAATGCATTTTTATTTCTTGTTTGTTTTATTTTATTATGATCTCCTTGATCTCTGTCTCTATATATACATATATAATATGTTTCAGTGTATATATATTGCGTGTGTGTGTGTAATGTGTTTCAATCACTTGCAGAGTAATTTTTCTGATATCTTATTGTGCCATCTTTGGCCAATGGCAGACCTCGTATGATATTGTCTCTGTGTCCTTTTGATAGGACCCCATTTGTCTTTGATAGTTTTCTTGCTTCCTTGCTCTTAGGCCAATAAGATGTCTCAGGCCATCTTGCACATTTCCTGTCTCAGATGTAGAAACAGCCATTCTTCTAAGGACTCTGGTTTCTTTTAGCGGGAATGATACTTAGAAACCACAATCTGGCTCGTAGGTGATAGGGGTGCTAATTGCTAAGGAGACTGTCATTTCTTATAGCTCTCTTTAGTGGACAAAGCTAGGAAAATATAAATTCTTGAAAAGGAAAAAGTTTATACTGTTAGTTCTGATTCAAATTTAAGATTATTTAACATAAATTCTGATTTGATTGTTTGAACAGCATTAATATATTTTTCCTCTTTATCCTACTAAATATGTCTCTATATGTCTGTGTGTCTCTCTCATGTCTGTCTCTCTCTGTGTATATATGTATGTATATTTGTTTCAAAATAATGTTAATATTACTACTGTCAGTGAATGAAGTTTAGGATTTTTGGTGTCTCTTTGTCCTTAGAGTATATCCCACTGAGTATGTAGGATCAATTCTACATTTTAAAGTTATACAAAATAATTATTTGTGTAGTTTTATCATCACTTGATATACAGTTAAATTCAGTTCAGTTCTCAGTTTGAGAGAATTTTTTCTTTTTGATTTAATTTTAGTTTTTGAAATTATTTTGAGCTTTACTGATAGAATATAATTTTCTCATCATTGCCCGAAACACAACACATCTAATATGATGAGTTCACTTATGTTGCCGTATTTTAAGAATAACCAGTGGCGTACTAAGCAGTGGATGATATCAGTGGTTTAGGCAATAAGGGAGTGTATTGTCTATGCCTGTAAAGAATTTTAAAACTACAGTAAGACCAACTAAAAGTTGGTCTCCATTTTATTATCAATTGTAAATACTGTCAGTGAGAAAATACTCCTCTTTGCCTTTCTTACATTGCTGAGAAGGTTATTAATCAATGTGAATGTCCAAAGAAGAGTAATAAGACTGATGAAGAATTTAGAAACTGTAGTTCTTGAAAGATAGAAGAACAGATGGTTAGTATCAATGAGAGAAGAAAAAATTAAGGGGTTCACAATTTCTTTATACAGTCAAAAGCTATTACGTAGAGAAAAAAGTTAGACTTTGTGTATCTAATTCCAGATGTCATAACTAGGTAGAAATTTAACTTACTTTAAGGAACAATTTTCTAATTGTTACACTTATCTGTGGAATGGGGCTGTCTGTCAAATTAGAGAGTTCCCTTTTGCTTAAAGATGTATATAGTAAGAGCAATATGAACAACTTGCAGGAGTGCTTAGAAGGACATTCTGTTGTGGGTAGAAGATTGGATAAAATGACCGCTCGGCTCTTCCCAGCCCTGTGACTATGAAATCACAGATCCGCATTATCAGGCGTCCTCATTTTTCCAGTCCCATCCACTGAAAAAACTCATTATCTTGTTCATGTCTGAGCCCTATTCAGATTTATTAATATCTCTTTCAGTTGAAATATCAAATGTTTTTATTCAGCTATGGAGTAAAGAATGTAAGTTAGCTCATAATATTATGAAATACTCGAGAAGTTGAAATTGTAGTTCTCTTAGGCATTCATTTCTCAGCTCAGATGTCATTCCATTGGTGAAACCTTTCCGAACAACACAAGTTAGCCCCTCTGGCCCCTCTCCCACCACCCTTGTTCATATTTTCTTTATTTCATTAACTGAAATTTTCTTGTTATTTTTTTTTCTTATTCAATTGTTCTCAGTCTTCCTTCCTATTCAAATGTATGTTCTGTGAGATCAGAGCCCATGTGCATAAAACGTCCATATTCCTGTATTCTTGCCATCCCCATCAGCTTTTTTAAAAAAACACGTCTTCCAGTTTGATAGCCAAAAATTGGTGCTTCATTCTTGAAATTTTGTTTTTTTAATCACTAGTGAGAGTAAATTGTTTTCAAATGTTTATTGCTTGTATATTTTATGAATTACCAGCATATGTACTTTGTTCATTTATCAGTTGTGTTTTTCATCTTTCATTTATTGATTTTAAAGAGTTCTTTATAGACACAAGGAAAAATTGACTGTCTTATGTTATAAATATATGTGTTACCTTTTAATTTTAGTGATTGTTTTGACATTTTTTATAAAGTAACATCAATAATCCTTTTTCTTATGGCCACATCTCCCACTTCCCTCTTTTATTCTTCTGGTCCTTTGGTGGATTTTGTTTGATTTGCTATATAAGAAATATGTCTGTTTGGGGTTTTTTGTTTTTGTTTTTGTTTCAAATATGTTACTGGTTTTTCCAGACACATATCAAAAAAAATCCCTCTCCCTTACAAAGTTTAAATGCAACCCTTAGCACATACTAGATTCTGTTTTTTGGTTTTCTTAGCTGTCATATTGATTCACATGTCTGTTTTTCTTCTAGCACTTTTCTTTCCACTTTTATTATTATAGACTTATGTATTTGAATAGCATAAGGTTAAATCCCTCCTAATTACTATTCTTTTTCAAAGTTTTCTTGGCTCTTTTACCTATTTCTTCTACACAGGAGCTCAGTACTTGTAGTTCATAAATCTGGGACATAGGGATCATATGAATGGGCTTCAGGCATTCCATGAAGATCTTGAAATTTTATATAAAATTTTGTGTGTATGTGACTTGCTGCATTTTCCTGTAAGGGGATCCATATCTTTTATTGGCTTTTAAGATGAACACTTAAATAAAAGAAATTTAGGAATCACTGTAAGAGAGTTACACTGTCAAAATTAAACATTCCTATTGCGATTTTTAATCTGTGGAGGATAATGGCATTCTTTGTATTTTGTTTTCCCATGCAGAAGCATACTGGTGTGTCTTCATTTATTGAAGACTTCTTTTATGCACAATAGTAAATTTTTGTAATTTTCTTCATATTGGTCCTAAACGTTTATTATTAATTTAGTTTTCTCGGTATTTTAAACCTACGGGTGAATCTGCTGACAAGCTTTTTCAAAAGAAAGGAAGGGAGGCAGGGAGAAACAAAAGTGGAGATTGGAAAGGGATACACAGAATATTCTAGGTAGTCCATAAAGTTTAACCTGCCCCTGGCAACCTCATTTTTATGTTGTAATTTTATTGTCAAAGTATTGTAAAATACATTATTAGAAAGCCTGACCCTAGGTTCTTTTTAGAGCATCACTCTTTTTGCTTGTGGTTTTGGGGATCTTTTACAGACTTAAATGTTGTTCTAGGACAGAAATTTTCCTATTTTACTTTGGTGAGGCATAACCATATCAAGTAACGTTTCAGAACTATACATTGCATAATCTTGGACATTTTCATGTAAGAAGGCACTAAAGAGAATTTATTTTTTATGAAAGTGCAGCTCTTAAGTAACAGTGACTGTTTTTTATGGGATAGCTCCAGACCACATTTGCTTACTTCCCACACTCTAGTTTTTCTGATGTCCTAAGCTTTAAGTATAGAGGTCAGGATGACATTTGAGGACTCTAGGTTTGCGTTCCATAACCTTAAAATGGATGTTATTCACTATATCAAAAAGGCTAGTTTGGTTTTCTTTATTTCCTAGATTAAAAATAAATAAGTTTTTTGATGTTATAATATTGTATTTGTTTTTAAAAACCTTTTAAATTGCAGACTTGGAAAGATCATATAAAGATTTCTTATTTACCTTTAACTCAAATTCCCAAAATGTAAAAATTTCACATTTGCTGTATCATTGTGTGTCCTATTTTTTCTGAAACGTTTGAGAATAAGTGTATAAACAAGATGTACCTTTACCACCAAGAACTTCAGTGTGTATTTCTTAAAAATAAAAAGATATTTCTCAAAATTAGGAAATTAACATTGAGAAAATACTCTTGTCGAATCTACAGGCACTCAAATTTTGTCATTTGCCCCATTAATTTCCTTTCTAGGAAAAAAAAAATGCCTTTTTATTACCCTAGTCTGGGATCCAATCCCAGAATCACATACTACATTTAGTTGTCTTCTTTATTCTTCTTTAATCCAGAACAGCCCCTTGGTTTTTCCTCATCTTTCAAAATTTGAAAAACACAGACCCTTTTTATTTTTTTTAAATAAAGAATGCCCCTCAGTTTGGATTTGCCTGATGATTCCGTGTGGTTAGACTTAATCTCTACTGTGATCATATCAGGAGACACATAAGGTTTACTTTACTGATGTTAATATTCACTGTGATCGCTTGTTTAAGGTGGTGGTGATTCGCGTTTTTAAAGAGCACAATTTTTATGTTTTCT
The DNA here is from genome assembly GCF_963924675.1 of Phocoena phocoena. Taxonomy (NCBI): domain Eukaryota; kingdom Metazoa; phylum Chordata; class Mammalia; order Artiodactyla; family Phocoenidae; genus Phocoena; species Phocoena phocoena. The sequence continues at coordinate 24,776,017 of NC_089231.1, forward strand.
TAAGTTTTTGCTTTCCTTTGGTGGATTGAGTCCTGGAGTCCTTCTTAGGACTCAGTAACAATATCTATTTAATTGTAAACCTGTGAAAAAAATTTTTTTTAACCCTACCATATCTTGGACATTATCAGCTTCTTTTTTTTTTTGTTTTTTTTTTTTTTTGCAGTATGCGGGCCTCTCACTGTTGTGGCCTCACCCGTTGCGGAGCACAGGCTCCAGACGCGCAGGCTCAGGGGCCATGGCCCACGGGCCCAGCCGCTCCGCGGCATGTGAGATCCTCCCAGACCGTGGCACGAACCCGTGTCCCCTGCCTCGGCAGGGGGACTCAACCACTGTGCCACCAGGGAAGCCCATCAGCTTCTTAATAATACTTTTATATGGGAGAAGTGAGCAGGAATAGGACTTGGAGAACTTCCAGAGCAGATGGGTCCTGGGCTTGGATATTCATTTATAGAGTTAGAAAGCCTCGGGCTGGAGCATGACAGCATTGTTGGTGGATTCCACTGGGTAGAATTCTTCCATTACTAATTGACAGGATAGTTAACATGTCACTTCTTTATTCTGCAGTTTTATCATTTGTTAAATGGGGATTCTGATACCTGTTTTTAATTACCGTGGTGGAATATGGGGACAAAAAACATAAGTAGGTCATAAATGTGAAAGTATTTTTTTTCACATTCCTCCTTCATATATTTATGGCTGAAAAACATGAAAATGCTGTTGATTAGTGTTTCTCTATGCACTGATGGCCAACACAGAGATCCCTAGTGCATTTTTCTAGGAGGTCTGTCCTTGACCTGTTTCTATTCAGTGCTTCTATTAATGATTTTCTTAGAAGAAATCATGAGAGATATTCTCAGTTTAGTAGATGACAAAGTCACAGAGTTCATATTCAAAATTATCTTGACATATTAGAATGAAACCAAGCACTGCAAGATGACATTTCCTAATTTAAGTTCCAAAGATCAGTTGTAAAATAAAGGATTGGAAAGATTGTCCTATAATGCGTTACATTTGGTCACCAGCTTAATATGAGCAACTGCTAAAAATCCTAATGTAAACCTCTGCTCATCCAAAAATACTATACTGTTCCATTCATGGAAGGTAATAGTAATATTATCACTGTGTTCTAAGAATATTTAAAAATTAGAGCATCTAGAAAAAGGTAACCAAGATTTTGATCTTTTTGTCTCAGCAAGATTTCAGTCAGACGCCATATAACTTTTTCAGTAATGATTAGAAGGTATTCTTTTGTGTAAAATGCTGAAGTAAATACAACATCATATCTTTTTATCCATTTTCATATTTGTACCTTTTGAATTTTTATTTTACGTAGACTACATGCCTTTAAAATAATTTCATAACTGAAGTCTTGTTCAGCAACCAATAAATATTATTTATCCAGTGGATGCTCATAAAAATTAGTTAATAATGACAACTGAATATAATTAAAAGCCAATTTTCTGTGCCTTGATTTATATTTAAGGACTACAGATTGAGCTGAATTCAAAATAGCAATTTCAAAGTCTAGGGTCTACTGAATTTTGAATTCATTTTTTACCATTTTTACAATTATTGTGAAAATATTCAGACAGACTTCATGATAGACTTGTAAGTGGTTAAAAGGTAATTCCGAAAAGCTAGTTGTGTTGTTTTTTGTTCATTTCTTGGGTTTTTTTTGTTGTTGTTGTTGTAAGCTAAAAGTATGAAGCTAAAGGATTTTTCACGCAATGAGAATACATCTGTCACATGGCTGCTGGTCACCTGGGCTATTTCCATTCACTCTCTATTAAAAATAAGGAAGAATATTTCAAGATGATTAAATTAATAGGAAGGAGCTTCTCTAAATTGAACAGTAGCTCTGTTTATAAAAATATTTTTAACTATTTCAATCATATGGCTTGAAAAGTTTATTATTTATTTAGCATATTTGGAAATTATCTTAAAGGTGTATTATTACCAAGGCTACCTTGAAACACTCCTTTTCTTGATTTCTGACAACACTCTTAGATTTTCTTCCTGCCACTCTAGTTACCACTTAGTATTCATTATCATCTTCCCTACCTCTCTCTCCCTCTCTCTCCCTCTCTCTCTCTCCCTCTCTCTCTCTCTCTCTCTCTCTCTCTCTCTCCCTCCCCCTCCCCTCTCTCTCCCCCCTCCCCTCTCTCTCTCTCCTCTCTCTCTCTCTCCCCCATCCCCTCTCTCTCCCCCCTCCCCTCTCTCTCTCCCCGACTCCCGTCTCTCTCTCCCTCCCTCCCCTCTCTCTCTCTCCACTCTCCCCCTCCCCTCTCTCTCCCTCCCCTCTCTCTCCTCTCTCCCTCCCTCCCTCCCTCCCTCTCCCTCTCTCTCCTCTCTCTCTCTCTCTCTCTCTCTCCCCCTCCCCTCTCTCTCCTCTCTCTCTCCCTCCCTCTCTCCCTCTCTCTCTCCCTCTCTCCCTCTCTCCTCCCTTCCCCTCTCTCTCCCTCCCTCCCTCCCTCCCTCCCTCCCTCTCTCTCTCTCTCTCTCTCTCTCTCTCACCTGGCAAGGCTGTATCTTCTGGGTCATGCTTCTGTCTCATCACTTTGACTATAGGTGATCTCATACATGCTCTCAGAGTTTTGATTCCCATCTGTGTGTCTATGTCTCTATCTACCTGTATCTCTAGGTTAGTTAGTCCACACCTCTCCTAGCTTCAAACTTACCCATATACCAACTTTTACTGACATCTCACAACTACAGTATCTGATACCATACATGTTCAAAACCAAACTCATGATCTTTTCCATAAAACCTGTCTCTCCTTCAGTTTCTCGTATCTCAGAAAGTTTACTTTCATTCAGTTCCTAATACAGAAATCAGGGAGTTATTCTTGATATCTTCCTACACTGACACTGTCCCCCATTCCAATCAGTGTGCAGGTTTTACTGGTTTTACTCTGCCATACCTGTCCTCTAAGCCATCAGCAGTATTTGCCTAAACTATTGCAGTAGCTTCTTACTGGTCTTTGCTTTTCTACTCCTGCCCTTGTTTAGTTTTATCTTTCAACTTTTGCCCCTCTCCAGTTTTATCTTTGCATTGCAGAAATGTATCTTAAAAAATGTAAATCAAAAAAAAAAGTGTAAATCAGGGACTTCCCTGGTGGCACAGTGGTTAAGAATCTGCCTGCCAGTGCAGGGGACACGGGTTTGAGCCCTGGTCCAGGAAGATCCCACATGCCATGGAGCAACTAAGCCCGTGTGCCACAACTACTGAGCCTGTGCTCTAGAGCCTGCGAGCCACAACTGCTGAGCCCATGTGCCTAGAGCCCATGCTCTGCCACAAGAGAAGCCACCACAGTGAGAAGCCTGCGCACCACAAAGGACAGTAGCCCCTGCTCTCCACAAGAGAAAGCCCGCGCGCAGCAACGAAGACCCAATGCAGCCAAAAATAAATAAATAAATTTATTTTAAAAAATGTAAATCAGATATAGTGGCTCTCCGTTCAATCCCTTCATTAATTTTCCATGATAGGATAAATCTTGTAAAATAGCACATAGCCTGCATGCGCCTGCCTTACCTTTGACCATGTATTCACTGTTACAGCAGCTGTACTGAACTTCTTTCAGATCCATGAACTCGCCTAGATCTCCCTGCTTTAGAATATTCCCTCTGATTGAAAGTATCACTCCTGTGCCCCTTTAAATTTTTAAAAATTAATTGGTTATGAATTTATTTCTGTGATACATGAAAATGGCAAAAAGTGCAAACAGTACAAAAGATAAAGAGTGAAAAGTGTCTCCTCCATTCATGTTTTCCTTTTTTTGTGTGTGGTCAAATTTATGTCTTTATTTTTAAATGACTCTCAGGTGTTTGGTTTATTTTTGAACTTTCTTGTAGTAGTGTTTTTCTTTCAAGGCTTTGATCAACTTGGAATTTATTTTAAGAGGTGAGGTAGAAAGTCAGCTATATTTTTTTCTAGTTATTTACCCAGTTAACTATCATTTATTGAATAACTTATCTGGTTTTCTGTTTTAAAGTGCCACCTTTATCTTATACTAGGTTCCTGTCCTATTTGAGTCTATTCTGGTGTTCTGTCTGCTCATGCACTATACCAAACTGTTTCTGATAATGTCGCTTTAGAGTATTTTTTAATAGGTGGCAGAGCTAATCCCATCTTATAACTCTAGTTTTTCAGAATTTCCTGGCCGTTTTTTTTTTAAATTAATTTATTTATTTTGGGCTGCGTTGGGTCTTTGCTGCTGCGCACGGGCTTTCTCTGGTTGTGGTGAGCAGGGGCTACTCTTCATTGCGGAGCACGGGCTTCTCATTGCGGTGGCTTCTCTTGTTGCGGAGCACGGGCTCTAGGTGCACAGGCTTCAGTAGTTGTGGCACACGGGCTCAGTGGTTGCGGCTTGCGGGCTCTAGAGCGCAGGCTCAGTAGTTGTGGCGCACAGGCTTAGTTGCTCCACGGCAAGTGGGATCTTCCCGGACCAGGGCTCGAACCCATGTCCCCTGCATTGGCAGGGGAATTCTTAACCACTGCACCACCAGGGAAGTCCCCCCACCCTGGCTCTTCTTAAATGTTCAGTTTCCTATATGAACCTTAGAATTAACTTGTCTAGTTTCTAAAAACTCTTACTGATATTTGTGAGGATATAAATTTTTAGATTAACATATGAACATTTGGTGGCTTTACAACCCTAGAGTTTCCTGTCTAAAAAAATTTTTTTCCATTTTATCGAGTCTAAAATTTTTCCTAATTACCATTTTAAAGCTTTCTTCATACATATTTGTACATAACTTTTGATTTATTCTTGAATACTTCATCATTTTTTGGTGTCATTGTAATGGAATCATGGTATTTTTTAAAAAACGGATTGTTTTTTGAATAGAGGAAGGCTATTAATTTTGAGCCCACTCTTTTTGCCACATTCATATATTATTTGTAATAGATTTTTAATTTACTCATGTCCCCTCCTCCCAGCCCACACTCTTTATTTAGCTAACTTGCATTCTTCCTTAAGATGTCAGCTTAAAGTTCACTTTGCAAGAGCCCTTTCTCAACCTCCACATCTCAAGGAGATCCCCATTTTACTCCTCTTGAAGCATTCTGTACTTCTCCTTTAGAGTGCTTATTGCAGTTCAAAGTTTGAAATTTTACAGTTTATGGTGGAATTTTGTTACTGTCTAACATCTCTCTTTCCCGCTATCTTGTAAGCTCTATATGGGTAATAATTGTGTGTATTTCTTCCTCATCCTGTGTTTAGTGTCGAGCACTGTTCCTACATGCAGTAGATAGTAGATACTGCTTGGCTTATTAGTTGATTGATTGGTTGGTTGGTTGGATGATTGGATTGTCCATTTGTGGAAATTTCCCTGTTTCTCATCTTTCAGTCTCTTAGTTTTATTTTGAGTTCCACCACACTTTAAAAATCACCATTGCCTCCTTAGGAACTTTGATGGACTTTTGGTATGGTTTTTCAGACATGGTTCTCAAAGACAAATAGTCTAGGCATATCAATTGATGTATTCACTATTTAGTTAATTGACCTTGATTGACTTGGCATTTTCCTCTTTCAAACTTGTTTTTAAGTGGTCTGAAATGTGATACAAGTGAAATTGCTCTGGCAATAATAATAAAAAATTCTTACTATTTTACCTTTTTATAATATCACTTCAAAGTTTTTGGAGTAATTTAAACTTTTTACTTTCATATTGCAATTTGTGGAATTGAGACTTAGATCAAGTACCAGCTGTTATAAAGCTGCCAGTGGCTGGGCTGGATCTAGATTTCTAAGTTTTCTGACCCCTAGTATTCCCTCTACCATGGCATCTTCCACATTGCTGTAGTAGTATTACCTATCTTCCAGGAATGTATTTGTAATCCTGCAAAGAGAAAATATCTCACGTCTCTTTGCTCTACCAAGGCAAATTTTATATGGTTAACCAATGACATGATATTTTGAGACTTTTCCCTCTGTCCGTATAGCTTTTTTTCCTTTTAAATAGACTTTTTCTTTAAGAACAGTTTTGGGTTCCCAGCACAATTGAGCAGATTGTGCAGAGAACTCCCATATACCCCTGCCTCGCCCCTACACTTAGCCTCCCCCGCTATCAGCATTCTGTACCAGGGGTGATACATTTGTTATAATTGGTAAACCTACTTGGACACATCATTATCACCCAAACTCCATAGTTTACATTAGGTTTCACTCATGGCGTTGTACATTCTGTGGGTTTGGATAAGTGTATAATGTCATGTATCCACCATTATGGTATCATACAGAAGAGTTTCACTGCCCTAAAAATCCACTGTGCACTGTCTTCCTCCCCACCAACTCCTGGCAACCACTGATCTTTTTACTGTCTCCATGGTTTTGCTTCTTCTAGAGTGTCATGGAGTTGAAATCATACATTATGTAGCCTTTTCAGATTGGCTTCCTTCACTCAGTAATATGCATGTAAGTTTCCTCCATGTCTTTTCATGACTTGATAGCTCATTTCTTTTTAGTGCTGAATAACATTCCACTGTCTGGATGTACCACAGTTTATTTATCCTTTTACCTACTGAAGGACGTCTTAATGGTTTCCAAGTTTTGGCCATTATGGAAAAAGCTGGTATGAACATCCATGTGCAGGTTTTTGTGTGGACATAAGTTTTCATCTCATTTGGGTAAACACCAAGAAGCATAAATGCTGGACTATATGGTAAGAGTATGTTTAGTTTTGTAAGAAAACTAAAGCTGTCTTCCAAAGTGGCTGTACCATTTTGCATTCCCATCAGCAATAAGTGAGAATTTCTGTTACTCCACATCCTTGGCAGCATTAGGTGTTGTCAGTATTCTGGATTTTGGCCATTCTCATAGGTATGTAGTGGTATCTCGTTTTAATTTGTATTTCCTTCAAAACATATGATGTGGAGCATCTTTTCTTATGCTTATTTGCCATCTGTAAATCTTTGGTGAGGTGTCTGCTTAGGTCTTGTCCATTTTTTAAAAAAAATCAGGTTGTTTTCTTGTTTTTAATCTTTTTAATATTCTCTTTTACAGTTGTTTTTTTCTTGGGCACCATCTAGTGAAAATACACAGAAAGCTTTGAGGTCATTGAGAATGATTTATTTTTTCAAAGGAAAACTCCTCTCTTTCTGTTTTTCTCCTTTTACCCTTGTCTTTCAGTTATACCTGCCGCCACTTGCGGAGATATGTTTATGTGTTGGACAAACTGTATTTTCCCCACTCTCACTGTTCTACGCTTCAACATTGCTTCTCGACCCTCAGTGACAATGGAGAGGAACTCTTGTCTTTAACTTGCTCTCACATTCTCAGATCCTATGCTTCCAGGTTATTAACCTATGCTGTCCATTTACTGCATGCTGCATGCTGTATATTGACTGATAATTGCATGCTTTAATGGGATACATGTCAATTAAATGATTAAGGAGGAAGTTTATATTTGAAGTGATACTAAATATTTCTTTTAAAAAGTGGCTGGGACTTTTTTTTTAAACAAATGTCTTAAGTACTTTGTTATGTTTCATGGGAGAGAGAAAAGCTTTTAGCCACATAGTCGTCATGTAAACTTGACAGAATTTTTCTCTACTTTGCTTCATTTGGAAATCTTTAGGCTTAACTTATAATAGTTGGGAGGGCTCTGTCTGGTTTATATATGAAATTACATATGAATTTTGAGGTCTCTTTCTTGCTCTGCTCGTATAGCTGAGAGCTGGCTGTGAGGCTGCACCCGTGTTTTGATAGAGGCACATTCAGCTGAGCAGGTTTGATTTTATAAGAAGGTAGAAATTACTCATTGGGATTTTGTATTTCTCACTCATTTCATTTACATACAGAGGGGTTATAAAATCAGCAAGTTGCAACGTGTCATAGATGAATCTAGATTAAACTTAATGGAGATGGGAGCAGTAAGAAAGAGACAAGCCATCAATCTCAAGTATCAGAGAAAATCAACTCCTGTTGTTTAGTAGAGGGGCAGTATGACATTACTGCTTTGTACTTGAAGTTGACATTTCTAACACAGATTTTCTGTAAGTCAGAGATGACGCACACCAGCACTATACTGTTAGCCAAGTATGATGCCTGAAGGCAGTGTCTTCGCTGCCAGTTGATTTAGAGGAAGACGGAAAAAACTCCATGACCACCTTCTAGAAAAGAGCAAGCATTTAGAATTAAAATAGATCTTTTCAGGTGAAGACGCATAGGAAAGCTTCAGACTACACAGTATATGTAAGTGAAAACACTTTGATTATTAGGAATTGAAGACAGTGTGACGACTAAGGTGACAGATCCTTTTCTTGGTAGCAGAAAAATTTTAGACGCTCATAATGATGTTGGTCAGACTCTTACTGAGTCAGTAACGACACTTTCAAGAAATGAAAAAAATCAGATAGAAAAGCAAGTGGAAATAATAGATCAACTGTTATGTGTATAATATAGGAGAATTTATCAAACTAAAGCCAGTGACTTTCAACTGGCTTATAAAGTGAGTGAATATCAGTTAAGTGAATACTCTTTGGACCTGGAGACAGAACTTGTCTGGTTTCAAAGAATGGAGAGAGCAGCTACTAATCATTGAATCTTTGAATTGGACACCATAATTGCCCTTGCCCTTGTTTACTAGTGTACTAGTCAGGGTTCTCCAGAGAAACAGAACCAATAGGGGTGTATGTGTGTGGAGAGAGAGAGAATAGTTGAGATTTATTTTAGGGTGAGTCTGAAATTAGGTGGGAATTCAGGTGTTGATGTTTCAGTCTTAAATCCTAAATCCATAGGGCAGGCCAGCGGTCTGGAGACTCAGGCAGGATTTTTATGTTACAGTCTTGAGACAGAATTCCTTCTTCCTCAGGAAACCTCAGTGTTTGCTGTTAAAGCCTTCACCCACATTACAGAGGGTAATCTGCTTTCCTTAAAGTGAACTGATTATAAATGTTAATCACACACCCAAATACCTTCACAGCCACGTCTAGACAAGTGTTTGACCAAACAGCTGGACACCATAGCCTAGCCAAGTTGGCACACAAAGTTACCACCACACTGTGCTTCTGTTTTTCTGTGTGTCTTCACGTGCATCGTATCCGTCCTACCGGACTGTGAGCCTCCTGGGAGTGGACACTGAATCCTATTCCTTATTATACATCTTATAGCACCTCATGCCTGGTGCATTGTTCATTAATACTAGTTGCAGCAGGTTTTACCATCTGCCACGTGTGACAATGTGCCACTGTACTCTGGAGTCACACCCCTCACCTCAGGAACAGACAGGAGACAGAAATACACAGTCGACTGGGAAGATGAAAGAAAACAGAAGGAAAAGGACGAGGAAGACAAAGTAGGAAGGAACAAAAGTGAAAAGTTGACAGGAGGAAGATGAAGGTACCACATGGCTAACGAAAGCAGCGTGCAATTCCCAAGCCCCCTTCAGCTAATTCCTGGCAGAGTTAAGTCCACCCTCAGTTTCTGAGTTGCTGTAGCATTTCTCTCCCATTTTCCTTGTCCTCATTCACCACCTTTGCTCAAAGGGCCACCTCAGCCCATCCCTACTCCGGATCCTTTCTCATCCTCAGGAGGTTGCTCAGTATTCTTAGCAGAGGTTTAAAGCATCAGTCCTCCAAAGGGACTGTTTCTCAATCCAACGTCCTCGTCAGCACTGAAAAGCCTTTAGGACACGTTGGTAAGGCAATGTCAGGCCCAGGTACCTGGGTAAGGAAACATTCTGATGCCAGGAATACTTGCGGCATTTTTGAAATGCTGCCCCCTTGCAAGCCTGTCTCCTCCCTGACATCTCCCGTCTTCTCTCATCTTGTAACAGGGCGTTTGCATCAGAGTTGTGTGCTGTCTTTTGGCATCCAGTTTCTGCCTGGCCCTGTCTACTTTTCCTCAAGTGCAGAGGTTAGGGCCTTGGGCCCCTCCTCCTCTCCCACTGGCTTAACATCCACCACTTGTAGGCTGAGACAGTGGACAGGAAACGCTTCCATTTGGGACAGACTTCAGAATGTGGGCGGGATTCGCATAAAAGGAGACGTCTGGTCTCCTTTGTGTCATGTTCATCTGCAAGTGATGAACATCCTGCATACACAGTAACACGTGGTCAAGTGTGATCTAGTCGCTGCAGTTGAAAGATTTTTCTTTCAACTATGTTGTATGGAAGGATAAACCAAGCCAAATGTCTGAAAGGAGCAATCTCAGACTCAGTTCACAACCTCAAGTAGCTTTTGGTCATGCAGACTGTTTAAAATGTAATTCAATTCCTAGAGAGAAATATAAGCCTGTTCCTTAGGAAGGAACTTTACCTTAGTCTAACACGAATCACTGCGATGGAAATTTCAGTCATTCTACTGTAAACTTCTTTCCAGTGTAAGAGTTCTTTTTATAGCATCCCTGAGAGAGAGCTTCTGGGTGCTTCCTACTTCGGGAGGTGGTAGGGTTCTTGCTGTTTCATTGTTAGAAAGGTTGTCATATGTGAGGTCTGCCTGCCAGTAACTTTCACGTATTGGTCTGGCTCTGCTTGAGAGAAACACACAAATGTGTAAACTTTGCTGCTTATCAGAGGCCTTCCGGTTTTTGAAAACATCTGTCATGACTCCCCTTAAAGCTTTTCCTTTAACTTAAATAGCCTGATTCCATCAACCGTTACAGAGACAAATCAGCTTTCAGTTATTCAGCCCTCTTTTTCTTTTTCTGGATAATTATATTTGTGAGCACGTATCACAAAATTTGGTACCCAGAATTGGACGTAATATTCCAGTTGTACTTTATAATTTTGGCCTTTATAAATGAAAACTATATAAATTATAAACTGAATTATAGTTATAAATTATACTCTGTTAATTTGTCCTAAGACAAACTACACATTTTAAAGCAGGCACACCTTAGTTCATGTAAAATTCCCAGATCTTTTTCACCTGAACACACATCTCCTTAGACCTGTTGCACATTTAATTTTTTTTAACCTAACTGCAGGGCTTTAGATTTATTCTTAGTTTAATGTATTGCTTTGGGTCCATCTTACTCTTAAGTCAAACCTTATGAAGCTAGAAGGCTTTCAGACCTGGTAGCTTCTCCTGTTTATCCACACAAGCCTTGAGAGCAACTCTCAGATTACTAACCTAAGAGTTGCCATCTGTAGAAATCATATTTAGAATTTTGAGTGAGCATTTGAGAATTTTAATTAATCACTAGTAACCACAAGTAAACTATATCCTATCAACTCAATGGAATATTTTGCACCCATTAAAAATATTATAAGGAAAAACGAGTAGAAATACGGAAAACATCTGGTACAGTGTTAAGTGGAAAAGGTATATAAAGTTATGTACTGCTGTTAATACAACTGTAAAATTATATGCACGTGGACAAAAACTAGATAATGTATAAAAATAGTTGTGGAACGTTAGTAAAATATATATGACATTTCTTTTAAGTTTGCTTAGTTTGCAAAATTAATTTAAAAATATTTTTTAATTATGCAAATTTAAATTGTAAGTTTCTTCTCTCCCTTTTCTGTGCCCTCTCTCCACTGCCCAAATAAAATCTATGTCTTTGGCTTTTCTTTTTTTTTCCCCCTACCAACATATTATAATGTCATTTTATTAATTGACAAAGACTTGCAGTGTGATTTATGGGAATAGATAGGAGTTCCCTGATCTGTGATCACAGAAAATTTCTCCCATGGCTTATGTTAGAATTTTTATTACTTCTTTATTTTTTCTTTTTGAGAATGGGTCTATAATTCTAAGCACGACATTAAGTCATTTCTCTGTCTGACTTTCACATTCAGGAGTGCTTTTACCCTATTTGGTATGTCTTTTATATTGTAGTTTTAAAAATCACATCCAGTGCCATTTTATTGTTTTGAAAGGATTGCCTCTTCAATCTAAACCTAAGATAATATTCTAATGAGTTTCCTCAAGAGAGGTTTTTTAAATTAGTAGAACAGTTTTGTCATAGTGTATGCTGTTCACTAAATTTGTAATGAATAAATATTTGAAGCCATAGTCATAATTTTTCATGCATATGATGCTGTCTTAATAATTCCATTGTGGCTATGTGCTTTATTGATTTTTGTGCCACTTCTGTGGCATGAGTGAAATGTATTATCCCACTTAAACCATTATGGTTTCCTTTCGAGTTACATATTCACTACTTGATCTTGTCATCAAGCTTATCCCATTTTCTGTAATGTGGTGTTCAGTCTTAAGATTTATTGCCTTAGTACTCAGTGCTGTATAAATCAAAATAGGACAGGTAAATTCAGATCAGAAAAGTTGGGAGGAATAAACAATAGGCAGTGAAATTTTTTTTTAATCACTATTCTAAATTAGTATGTGTTCCGATCCGGAGATTTGGGGGTTTCTTTTTTCTTCTCAAGACATACAGGAATGAATCATCACCGTGCATTCTGGAGAAAAGAGGAGGGCAAAGCTTGACAAACCTAGCCACCATCTTTGCTTGGTCTCAGAGCTGAGGTGTAGAGAGCTTTGTCCCACACCCTTCTCTTTGCTTCTGTGACATTACACTCCTGGCTTTCTTCCCACCATTTTGCCATTTCTTTCTAGGTTCTTTTTAAAAATATTAGAATTCCTTAAAGCTTGATCCTAAGGTCTTCCTCTCCTTTCACTTAAACTCTTACCGTAGGCATTTTTGTCTATTTCTATGACTTTCCATGTCATGCAAGTGCCACTACTTCTCAAATGGATAACGCCAGCTGAAATTCTGAGCTCCAGGCCCATACTGTCAGCCGTCTTCATGCTATAATCACCACTCACAGCTCTCACAGGCCCCATCTTTCAGGTGAACTCTTAACCTTTCTCCATTAACCTTTTCTTTTAGTCTCCTCCATCTCAGTAAATGGTGTCTCCATCCATCAAGTTACTTTGGCCCATCCCATGAAAAGCTTCAGCATTTTCGTTCCCTCACCCCCTACATCCATCCTGACTCTATTCATTTCATTTCTGTATCCAAAATGTAAGTAGTATCTGCCTTCTTTTCTCTGTGCCCACTGCCAGCCACTCTAGCTCAAACTGTCTTCTCTTACACCTAGACTGAGAAAACCTATCTGGTTTTTCCTCCTCCAGTCTTATCACTCCCACTCCCACCCCTAATGCCTCACCTAGCAAGCATGTTCAGGCACTCTAAATCCAATTACTGCTCTTCCTTGCTCGAAACCCTTCAGTGGATTCCTTTGCCCTGAGGATGGCACATCCTCTAGCCACACCAGTTCTTTTATTGTCTAGGATTTGCTGACCCTATTTCCATCTTTAGGCTTTTTACATGCTCTTCCCCGTCTAGGATGTTCTTTCCCCAACTCTGTATTTCTTACACTTGTTCCTTCCTCAGATTTTCCCTTATCCCCAAATCCATTGTTATACTTAATATTGTACTATGTTTTCTCTCTCACACATGTTCTTTCTCTCTCTGTCTCTCAGAGTAGACTCTAAGCTCCATGAGGGCAGAAAATATATGCTTTTTTATCCACTAATCCCTAGGACCTAATATCATACTTAAGTATGCAACAGGTGCTTCATATTTGATGAGCACGGATGCTTTTAGTTTATTACAATTAACTTTTTTGCAGACTAGCCCAGTCTAATAATGACCACTTCTTCAGCGATTACTTGACCAGAAGCAGTAAGATGACAATCCTGTTTTAATGCTACTGTATCTTCAAAATGGCATTCAAGGTAGCATCATTAGATAATGAAGTATTCTTGTCATACTTTCTACAGATATGCAGTAAAACTGCCTGCCAAAGGAAGGCTCCTTAATTCTTGAATATGTGAAATTGCATTGCTTTTTTGCTCTCAGTTAAATATTTTACAAATTTTCCACTCAGCTTTTGGATTTATATGGTAAACCATGACCATCAAAGCAATATCAACATGGTTTGAAAGATGACTCATAAAAATGCAAAAATATTTTATCTGGTGGCTCTAGCTAAGCAGAAAAAAGCTCAGAGGAAGCAGTAAGCTTATTTTACGTTAAATTTTGTCTCTTGAAATTTAAACATAATACTATACACCATAATCATACACAGCATTTCAAATAATTTGAAGCTAGAATAGTTCTTACAAGCTTTACCAACCTCCCACCGAAAAGTTGTCCTTTGGCATAAATAAATTGTGGAGGCTAGTAGCTGTCATAGTAGTAACAGAATGAAGTTTCAGAAATATAGATAAGTAAAAAAATATATATCACTGTGTGTATTAAAAATTCTATTTAACTTCCTTTTTAATTCAAAATTACCTAGTAGAAAAGCAAACATATTCATTACACTATACCTAATTGGAAACATTTAGGAAAATATTTTCAGTGTGTTACTTATAAGAATATTGGTAAGATTTATTGAAGATCAACAGTAACATTAAAACCCTTCTCAAAATAAATTGTTATACTAGCATGACATAGTGATTGGCACTAAAGTGTCGCCAAGTCGCATTGTACAATTTATTGTCCAGAGGGAAGAAACGTAGATTAAGTCAGTAAAATATAACAAAAGATACCTATTAACTAAGTAAAAAACAATTTTTAACTGGTAAATTGGATTTAATGAAAATTAAAATTCTCTGCTCTTCCAAGGACACTGGTAAGAATAATGATTGCGAGAAAATATTCAATGTACATATATGTAAAAACACTTCCAAAAGAAGATATTAAAATGGTTAATTAAAAAAAAGGAAAGTTACGCATTACAGATAAGTAAAATTTTAGTCTAAGAAGGATATCATGAAGATTTTTCCATATGGAAACAAAATAAGAAAGAAAGGAAACAACAATATGAAAGTCATATTTGATCCCCCCAAGTAGTAATAGATCTTTTTTTCCACCAAATGCTCTTGGTATAGATTTCATTGGTAAAGGAGGCACTCAAGTCTTAGTTAATGTACCTGTGATGTGTAGGTGTAACAAGAGTTCCCGAAGATGAACACTCTAAACAACAAAATTAAAACTTCTCTTGCAGTTTAGACAATGTATGGAGGATTTGGAATGGATACAAAATCCCCCAAGTTGGATGCTCTTTCCCTGGGGCTGCCATTTGCAGGGAATTTCATGTACATATTCAGACATGCAGACCTGCATAACTGCTTATTATAGAAATATTCTTGGTTACTGAATGTCTAACAGACTTAAATATACAGGGTTTCCCATATATGGAAGAAAAGTGATTTCACCCATTCTCCATGCCTTGGCACGTCACGATTCCAGCCTTACATTTATTTGACTTCCAGAATTTAAATAGGCAGTGATGTAAATCAGAAGTTAATGTTTCACCTACTGGCAGTAAGTAACTAAATCCTTGTACTCATGATGAGAAAGGTAAATCCTTTTCAGTTTGGCCACAGAGTGGGAATGACATTTACTCTAATCCTATCCCTCTAAGTGAGATTGACAACAAATTTATTTCCATCTTACAAAAATGAGGAATTGGAGGAGAATATGGAGAAGTTAAATGGTTTGGCAAAGATCACACAAGCTAGAAGTAGAATCCAAGTCTCTGGAGATCAGAGTTTCATCTTACTGAATGTCACAGCATTATAAAGTGAGAAATGCGTCTCGCTATATACATGCGCTTAATGAATTATTCTCAATAGATAGCTCCCCCAATTTTAAAAAAAATTTATGTTTTGAGATTTTGAAATTTCAGTTCAATCCTGTTATTTTTTTTTAATTTTTTAATATTTATTTATTTATTTATTTTTGGCTGCATTGGGTCTTCGTTGCTGCGTGCAGGCTTTCTCTAGTTGTGGTGAGCAGGGGCTACTCTTCGTTGCGGTGCACGGGCTTCTCATTGCGGTGGCTTCTCTTGTTGCGGAGCACGGGCTCTAGGTGCAGGGGCTTCAGTAGTTGTGGCGCGCAGGCTCTAGAGCTCAGGCTCAGTAGTTGTGGTGCACGGGCTTAGTTGCTCCGCGGCATGTGGCGTCTTCCCGGACCAGGGCTCGAACCCGTGTCCCCTGCATTGGCAGGCGGATTCTTAACCACTGTGCCACCGGGGAAGTCCCTATTAACTATTTTTGTTTTTATCCTCAGAGCAACTCTGTGAGGTAGTTAATATTGTTATCTCAATTTTATAGATGAGGAAACTGATGCACAGAGGAGTTTAGTACCTTGCTAGAAGATGGTAAAGCCAGTATTGAAACTGAGATTATTCTAGCTGTAAAAGCTACACTGGTAACCTTATACTGCCTCCCAAGAAGCCTTTTAATAATAGTATGATTTTTTTAAGTAACTTTGCCCTTGAAATCATTTCAGCCCATCTTAGAGCCCAATACAAATCCAATATTATTTGATGATTATACATTTTAAACTATTTATGTTTAAATTCTTGAACTTCTCTACCCGCTCAAAATTTCACTTGGAGATAGTTTATAAAACTGGCTAAAATTCAAATTTGAACTGTGGACTGTAGAAACAGAAGAAACTCAGAACTGTGTTTCTTGGTTCTCTAAATTCTGTAGGTACCATTTAGTCTGGTTTCTACTCTCTAAACATGCAGTGTCTCCTGTTTTTCAAAGCTACTAATCCTTATAAAAGTTTCATAATGTTGTATCCCAAATGTCTAAGTTAGGTTTTAATTTTTGCTATAGGTTTGATAATTTTTCCTTCTCAAAGTAAAAAAAAGATATAAGCTATTCTCAAAAGGCTTTTAACCAGATTTCACAAAGTAAGCATTTATAGGCATATTTTCAAGGTAACCCAAAGGATATGTTTTACATTTTAGTTACCACTGGGAAAAGAAAAAAATAAGTGCAGTTAGCAGCTGAATATAATTTCCAATAGTGACTAAAAGTCTTATAGCTTCCATGTTACTCCTCTGTTTAGTGACTAACAATTGGGTCGTCCTTCTAACTTTGAATAAACAAATAAGCAGAAGCTTTCCTGGGGATTTAGAAGTATAGTTACCATCTATATATGTACATTTTTTTTTACAGGTAACATTTACATCAGCTTAAAAATGTTTGTTATTTTTAAGTTTATTCTTGGTGTATCTCATGTTGATACCAGTAGTTCCTTTTCCTGTGTGCATTTATTCTCAGGTAGCGCATACTAGAAGCCAATAGGAAGCTCAGGTCCCTGTCATGCATGGCAGTAGCAGTTTTACTGTATGGGCTCTACGTCCTGGCATGCAGTGCCTGTGGCAGCACTGGGAGTCTGGGCAAAGAGCAGTGTGTGTCTTGTTGCAGTGGGTCCACCTTTTAGGGTATACGTAATGTCCTTTGGTCCTAAACTTCCGAAATCACGTTTGAAGATAGGGATGCAAGTACATATAATAACATTTCAGTAGCATTTCTATAAAATGTTAGAAAATAAAAGAAAGGTTAACAAATTAATCTAAAACCAGTAAATAAATAGCTACAGGTAAATTTATTTCTGAGTGTGCAGTGAAAAAAGTGCATTTGGGGAATATTGTTCACAGTTCAGAAGATTGTGTAATAGCCTCAAGATTCCTCTTACTGTCCTTCAGTGGTCAGGTGGAGAGCATCACTATGGATTAAATACGGGTCAGTAAGACACAATGGGCAATCATCTGTTCTGTGGGCTTTTTCATTCTTGCTGTTTTCTTGTCTTGCATAACAACATATTACTGTAGCCGGCAAGATATTGAGGCAATGTGTTGTGATAGGAAAGGAAAGGAAAGAGCTTTGATTCTCATTCCTTTTTTTAATATTCTTTCTCAAGAAGTGCTGCCTTGATTTTTGTGCCTGGCACTAAGCAGCAAATGCAAGAGGTATCCAATCTACCAAATTTTGCATGACTCTTGGTGTGACTATGGTGATGGGGTATTTCCTGTTACCATGGTTTAGAGATTTTATTTTACTCTCACTGCCCGGTTTTCTAGTCCCTCCCTTCCTCTTGTGAATATAATAATGATAATAGTAACCTGTTTATACAGTGGATCTATATACATTAATTACTTGTGGTTCCACTGAAAGATGATCCACTTGAGCTAGAATTGTGACTAAACTCAGAGGCATTGGTTGCAAACTTGTAAATGTAACTCACGTATATATCTTTTCTTTAAGTGAGACCGAAGTCAGTTTGGCTTCAATTTGCAATGCCTTTTACAGCCAAAATGGTGGTGGTTTTGTTCTGCTGTCATGGGAATATTAGCCCAAACAGTAAAATGAACTCTTAAAATTGTTGCTTTGTTAACTAACTCAGCTCTGGTGTATTTGTAGTCTTGGATTTGAATTTGTTGGCACATGGCTTGAATCACTGCTTTTTATGTATTGGGGAATGTACATACTTATATGAGTCAGTGTTCTTTAACTTGAAAAATTAAAAAGAATCAATAAGTAGCCTTTTCAGAAGGTGATGTGGCCTTATTTGTTTACAGCATGTGGAAATTTGACATACCTCCCCATAACCAAAACCATAGAACTCACTTTCCCATCACATGTACTACAGCATTCTTTAGCATAATGAAGCTATGTATTATGCTGTATGTATTATCATGGTATTCCTAATCTGGTTCTGGAGGTGCCTTTTCTGATTTCGTGTATTTACAGAAGCTGATTTTCCCTCTTACACAATCAAATGACATTTCTTCCGATAACCTATACTTGTATAAATGCAGTAGTTATTTCCTTGCTTATTAATATTTGTTATTCAAATATTTTTCTGAGGAGAGTTTAGTTTTCATTTTCTTTTTAGATATGTTATCTCATTAAAAATATCTTTTTGGTGTTGTCGTTTCAGCCTTGAATTTTAATTCATTGTTGTTTTAGACAAACTGTGATGTTCAAAAGTTACAATATTACCTAGAACTAATTATCTTCCTCCTTGAATGTAAAATACCACTGAAAAAATAATATGAAAATGAGAGTTATTATACATTAATTCTTTAGACTGGTTCACTAAATACCACTAGTCTTTGGCCTAAAAGAGATGGTTTTTTGTGGGACATTTTGTTTTTCTGATTTTTCTCTGTAGCAGATATCTCTGTCCTTATTGTCAGTGTGGACGAACAGAGCTCTGGTGTTCAGAATTGGGCGAGTTGTAGGTGATAGCAGCAGGGTAAGACCAGTGTTCCAATTCACCAATTTTCTTCCCCACGAGGCCTAAGAGTAATTTTTTTTATTGTGTATTACCAGTGACTGTGGTCTTCTTTTTGACAATCATATTATCCACATATCACTTTTTGTCCCTGTATCCTCTAAAAGCAATGGTTCATTTATAATTTTTAGTAAGATCCGTCTGGATTGTGCATTCTTTTTGGTTAATAGATGTAGATATATCTAAAAGCCTTACTTTTAAGTTGTGAAGTCTGTCAGGATTCACATACTCTTTGATGTCAGTGAGTATGGTGAACCTTATAGTAGTGTAATAACAAAAACAATTCAAATTTGAATCGGATGGATTCAGTCCATAAATAGGACAGGTGGGTGCATGGGTGGTCTCAGGTAGGCTTTACTAACTAAAGTGACTCTTAAAAAGTGATTTGAGTTAAGAGATTTGGCGGATTAGTAGGTTGTTCCAAGCGTAGGGGGTGGCATGAAAGAAGATATAGGCAAGAGTAGGCGAAAAAGACAAAAGGTTCATTTAGGAGACAAGAATAGAGAATGGGACAGGGTGTGGGAGGAGATGAGATCAGACATATAAATTGGGAAAGAGTTGTGGGACCATTTGGAGACAAGGACAAAGTTGTACTTATATGTTGAGAAAGCCAACACTCCGATTAGAAGAAAAGATCTCATGAACTTACGCCCCCAAAAGAAAGAGTGGTGGCAGTTTACTGTGTTTCATTGTTTAATAAGGAAGACAGTGAATGGGTGGAGCAAAAATGAAGTGATTATGAAGTAGATGACCATGGAATTTATCATTCAAACCAAGACACTTAATAGAGTGAAAGGGAACTCTGCCTGATAGTTCCAGTGGGACAAAACGTATAAACTGGGACTGTCCTGGGCAAATCAGGACATATGGTTCTCACATTATTATTGAATATTTACTTGGAGTTCATTCATAGATAGATCATAAAGATAGGAAGCATTAAAATCCTGAGCTTTGAGAGCGCTACACCATAATATTCCTTAACAAAATAAAGTGTCAGTAGTTGTATCAGATTCTGGCCCTGACTAGCAGGACCCATCACTGAGGTTGATTTATAGATATTGGCGTTTCCATGGCGTTTCCATAACATGATGCTTAGGTGTTGAGTCAGGCCTAGACTTGACTGCTAGTTCTGCCGCTGAGTAGCTGGTAATCTTGAGCAAGTAAGATAGGGATAATAGGGGAACCTGCCTCTCTAGGTTGAGGTCAGATTTAAATGAGATGATGTATGCAAAACACTTAGCACAATGCTGATGTCACATACTAAGCAACCAAATTCTGCTATTATCGTTTTTCCCATGATTACTACAGCCACCACGACTATTTATATATTGGTGGTTAGCATGTTTTCAATTTAAGCTAATTTAAAGTAACAAATACTGATGTTGCTGGTAGCTTTCTGCCTTTTCTTTGTAACGACAATTCAGTAATTAAAGAAATAAGTTTGGAAAACTGTTTTGCATTCCAGCTTTAATATAATACAACTCACATCTCACCTTCTATCTATCTCTGCCAGAGGTAGACAGATTGATTGTCACAGTCATATTATTGAATACAGTAACTCTCATTTTGTATTCAAGTAAGTCTTAAAAATGTTTTCAGTAGGATTGTGGTTTTCAAATCCAGTTCCTGTTCTGCAGCAGACTGCTGGCTGAAGAATAATCATTTAATTTTCTGTTTTAGGTTAAAAAAAAAAAAAAAAAAGTTAAACTTAGTTTTTGCTGGGGGTGGGGTGTGGCCTTGGCAACTAAAAATAATGATGTGTTTTAGATCTTTTATGCTTTAAATAATTCTTTAGAGAGGTTCTTGAGATTGTTACCAGTAATGCAACTTGAACATGCCCTTCTTTGGTCCACTTACATTTATTATTACTTTTTCCTAGAATGCTCTTTCCCCAGATATCTACTCAATTCACAACCTCACTTTCTTCAGGTCTTTACTTAAATATCACTTCCTCAGTGAAGCCTTCTCTGACTACCCCATCCAAAACCAGAGCCTCTCTCCACTTTATTTATTCTTTCTTTAGCTTTATTTTTGTAAAGGACAGTTATTTCAGAAGCACTGTGATCATCCCCATACCTCTGAGATATATATATTGCTGGAGTAATTATAAACTCTAACCTTATACACCAGGTTATAGAATGTCTGATCTTCTTGGTTTGGAGTGAGTTGTGTGGTAGCAGTGGCTAAGGGTGAAATAGCAGCACTGTTTTCAAGTATAGCCCTCCAGAGGAAAGACAGAAATAAATTTCTTTTTAAACAGAAGAGAGAGTTCCTACTGCTGGTCCTTGAGACTCAAGAACGCTAACCTGCCTTCTGGTTGGGAGAGAGGAACTGCCTCATCTTAACCACCTCCCTATATGCATTAGTCAGCTCAGGCTGCCATAACAAAATCTCATAGACTGGGTGGCTTATTTAGCAGAAATTTATTTTCTCACACTTCTGGAGACTGAAAGTTGAAGATCAAGGTACTAGCAGGATTGATGTCTGGTGAGGAGGGCTCTGCTCTTGAGTTGCAAATGGCTGCCTTCAGGCTGTGTGCTCATGTGAGCTCTTCTCTGTGCCCACCTGGAGGGAGAGGGAGAGGGAGCTCATGTCTCTTCTTTTGAGGACAATAATCCTCTCCGATCAGGGCCCCACCCTTATAACCTCATTTAGACTTAGTTACTTCCTTACGCCACATACAGCCACACTGGGGGTCAGGGCTTCAACAGGACTTTTGGAGGGACACATACATTAAGTCCATGACATGCTGCCTCCCAAATTATTTCTGTTTCTGAGTTTAGTTAATTAAACAAGCACTTTTTTTTTTATTTTAACATCTTTATTGGAGTATAATTGCTTTACAATGGTATGTTAGCTTCAGCTTCACAACAAAATGAATCAGTTATATATATGCATATGTTCCCATATCTCTTCCCGCTTGCATCTCCCTCCCTCCCACCCTCCCTATCCCACCCCTCCAGGCGGTCACAAAGCACCGAGCTGATCTCTCTGTGCTATGCGGCTGCTTCCCACTAGCTATCTACCTTAGGTTTGGTAGTGTATATATGTCCATGCCTCTCTCTCGCTTTGTCACAGTTTACCCTTCCCCCTCCCCATAGCCTCAAGTCCATTCTCTAGTAAGTCTGTGTCTTTATTCCTGTTTCACTCCTAGGTTTTTCATGACATTTTTTTTTCTTAAATTCCATATATATGTGTTAGCATACGGTAGTTGTCTCTCTCTTTCTGACTTACTTCACTCTGTATGACAGACTCTAGGTCTATCCACCTCATTACAAATAGCTCAATTTCGTTTCTTTTTATGGCTGAGTAATATTCCATTGTATATATGTGCCACATCTTCTTTATCCATTCATCCGATGATGGACACTTAGGTTGTTTCCATCTCTGGGCTATTGTAAATAGAGCTGCAGTGAACATTTTGGTACATGACTCTTTGTGAATTATGGTTTTCTCAGGGTATATGCCCAGTAGTGGGATTGCTGGGTCATATGGTAGTTCTATTTTTAGTTTTTCAAGGAACCTCCATACTGTTCTCCACAGTGGCTGTATCAATTTACATTCCCACCAACAGTGTAAGAGGGTTCCCTTTTCTCCACACCCTCTCCAGCATTTATTGTTTCTAAATTTTTTGATGATGGCCATTCTGACCGGTGTGAGATGATATCTCATTGTAGTTTTGATTTACATTTCTCTAATGACTAGTGATGTTGAGCATTCTTTCATGTGTTTGTTGGCAGTCTGTATATCTTCTTTGGAGAAATGTCTGTTTAGGTCTTCTGCCCATTTTTGGATTGGGTTGTTTGTTTTTTTGTTATTAAGCTGCATGAGCTGCTTATAAATTTTGGAGATTAATCCTTTGTCAGTTGCTTCATCTGCAAATATTTTCTCCCATACTGAGGGTTGTCTTTTGGTCTTGTTTATGGTTTCCTTTGCTGCGCAAAAGCTTTTAAGTTTCATTAGGTCCCATTTGTTTTTGTTTTTATCTCCATTTCTGTAGGAGGTGGGTCAAAAAGGACCTTGCTGTGATTTATGTCATAGAGTGTCCTGCCTATGTTTTCCTCTAAGAGTTTGATAGTGTCTAGCCTTACATTTAGGTCTTTAATCCATTTAGAGCTTATTTTTGTGTATGGTGCTAGGGAGTGATCTAATCTCATACTTTTACATGTAGCTGTCCAGTTTTCCCAGCACCACTTATTGAAGAGGCTGTCCTTTCTCCACTGTACATTCCTGCCTCCTTTATCAAAGATAAGGTGACCATATGTGCGTGGGTTTATCTCTGGGCTTTCTATCCTGTTCCATTGATCTGTATTTCTGTTTTTGTGCCAGTACCATACTGTCTTGATTACTGTAGCTTTGTAGTATAATCTGAAGTCAGGAAGCCTGATTCCTCCAGCTCCGTTTTTCATTCTCAAGATTGCTTTGGCTATTCGGGGTCTTTTGTGTTTCCATACAAATTGTGAAATTTTTTGTTCTAGTTCTGTGAAAAATGCCAGTGGTAGTTTGATAGGGATTGCATTGAATCTGTAGATTGCTTTGAGTAGTAGAGTCATTTTCACCATGTTGATTCTTCCAATCCAAGAACATGGTATATCTCTCCATCTATTTGTATCATCTTTAATTTCTTTCATCAGTGTCTTATAATTTTCTGCATACAGGTCTTTTGTCTCCTTAGGTAGGTTTATTCTTAGATATTTTATTTAAAGAACCACTTTTTGAGAATCTGTTAAATACATAGGCACTATGCTAGGTACCAGGGAGGCCAAAGTGAATTATTCCATGCTCAAGAACTTCATATTTTAGTGAGGGAAATAAACATGGATACAACTAACTAGAAAACGTGATTGATGTTTTTTCTAAGTTTGAAGGGTGAGTAGAAATTTGCGAGGCAGATTTTTGTAGGAAAGGGATGTAAAGGCAAAGAGGTTAGTGTGAACAAAGGCATGGTGTATTCAGGAAATGATGAGCAGAACAATGAACAGTGTGTGGAATGAAGTAGGGGGTGATGGACTTGAACTAGAAATGTAAAACTGCTTTGTAGTGTTTGTCTTCCCTAATGGTGTCACAACATTATCTGAAAAAGTAGAGAGTACCTAGTATGTTGATTTCCACAATGAAGAATAATGAAAAAGACTAGGAATGACTGGCACTTATAATCTACAAAGGAGACTAGTAGTGCAAATAAAGTAGAGTTAGTACAAGGCATGTAATTAGTGGGATTATTTTGAGGGAGTACAGTTTCCACACAGATTGAACTAAGTGTGAACTCAGTGTCATATTTGAGAAATCAGGGTGAAATTTAAAATACCATGATTATTAGAGGTGGGAAAAATTGTACAATCACAGCTTAAGTAAGGAAAAATATTAGATTAAAATTCTTTGGTTTTCTCCAATATTCCTTAAGTTTCTATATAAAATTTGTAAAACTATGTGTTTTTTTCCTATAAATATTTAAAAATCACTATTCACTTCCCACCAAGATAGAGTAGCAGAGGGTGCACTTACCCTTCTACCTGAAACAACAACAAAACAGACAAAATATATGAAACAGTGGTTTTCAAGACATTGAGCATGAGGCAATAAAAGAACGAATCCCTGAGAGATGGGAAACAAAAGGAAGCAATCCCTGCGAAAATCACAGCTTACTATTCTAAGAGAATTTCTTGACCACTGCTCAGAATTATAGCTAATAAATCAACAAGTGGACTCACAAAATACCCTCAATTAATCCAAAAGAAGACAGAAAAAAAAGGAAAAGGGAAAGAAAAAAGAAGAGACGGGACAAATAGAAAACTAACAGCAACATGATAGACATAAACTTAACCCCATCAGTAGCACTGGTCAAAAGCAAGAGGGAGTGGCTTCAGAGCATAGACTCTCCAGGAATAAAGGAAACCATTTCATAATGATAAAGGAGTCAATTCATCAAGAGGACTGTTAGAATCCTAAATGTTCATACCCAATAGATAGCAACTTCAAGATACATGAAGCAAAACACTGATAAAATTGCAAGGAGAAATAGACAAATCCGCAGTTACAGTTGGAGATTTAAATATCTCTTTCTCAATAGTTGATAGAAGGAGTAGACTGAAAATGAGCACGAATATTGAAGACTCAGACGACACTATCAATCAACTTGACCTAATTGATATTTATAGAGTACTCCAACCAATAACATCCCAATACACTTTCTTCTCATTTGCACACAGGAACATTTATCAAGAAAGACCATATTCCCAATCAGAACATGCCAGAGCTACGTTCCAGACCATCAGAGTCCTGCTATGACCCTGACTTGTTAACGTGATAAACTTGACTCATGCCACAATATCAGTGGGTGAAAATGGTTTAAAGTGTTAGCTTGCAATGCTATTGGGGCCTAGACTGGACTTTCTAGGGCCTTATATAAATGCAAAAACTGAACAGAGATATCTTTTCTTTTCCCCCTCTGGCTTAGGTACTAAACTTACACATAGATCTCTGAGAGAAAAAACAGGTTAAAAAATAATTCTTTTATCTGGTTTTAAAAATTAAGGAGTTTTTGTTGTTGTTATTGTTTTTGCTTTACATTCTCATTTACTAACACTCTAAACTGTAAACCATTTCTTTTTTTTTTTTTTTTTTTTTTTTTTTGCGGTACGCGGGCCCCTCACTGTCGCAGCCTCTCCCGTTGCGGAGCACAGGCTCCGGACGCGCAGGCTCAGTGGCCATGGCTCACGGGCCCAGCCGCTCCGCGGCATGTGGGATCTTCCCGTACCAGGGCACGAACCCGTGTCCCCTGCATCAGCAGGCGGACTCTCAACCACTGCGCCACCAGGGAAGCCCTAAACCATTTCTTTTAAGTAGATCGTGATTCATGCTGAAATTAGTAGTATTTACCTGCTGAAGGCTTTATACTGAAAGGAAAAAAAGAGAAAATGTATTTCAAGTCTTACTAGGTATTTTTTCTGAATATGGTGCTTTTTCTTAAAGGTCTAATTTCTTATTGTATTTCATTTAGGTGAGAGATAGAACTTACAGATTTTTCCAAATTTAATATTAACTTAGAATAAAACTAATTCACAAATTTTCCCCAAAAAAGACCATATTCTGTGCCGTCAAACAAGTCTCAGTGAGTTTAAATAAAAGGGTTCCAGTCATGGAAAGCATATCCTCTCACCATAAAGGAATCATAATAGAAAGCTCTCTGGGAAATCCCCCAATATTTGGGAATTTAAAAACATACTTCTGAACAACCCATGGATCAGGGGAAATTTAAAAAGTAGTTTAGACTAAATGAAAATACAACAAATCAAAATGTGTGGGATGCCACTAAATCAATATTGAGAGGGAAATTTACAACTTAAAATGCCTATGTTGGAAAAGAAGAGAGGTCTCAAATCAGTGACCCCAGTATTCACCTTAAGAAACTAGAAAAAGAAGAGCAGATTAAACCAAAATGAGGAAATGAAAGATAATAATAAAGGGCAGAAATCAATGATATAGAAAACAGAAAAGCAGAAGAGAAAGTCAGTAGAACCAGAAATCATTCCTTGAGAAGATCAATAAAATTGATATACCTCTAGCCAGGACTGTATGTTCAGTAATTTTATACTGTATCCTGGACATATGAATGTTATGTTGTAGAGACTTTGGATTCTACCATAAACCAACTGATCTATTTCTGATAGAACATATTCTCTTTACTGGAGAATCAGGGATTAAATGGAAATGCATTTATACAAAAATCAAAGATTTTAAATTGGAATGTAAGTATAGTACTGAGCTATCTCAAAACTATGGTTTGCCAGGAAAAGCACACTTTTTGCTTTGAGTTGTTCTCATAAAATCTTCTTAACCTCTACCCTTGACTTTTCCTGCCGGAGCACATCTCTTTCTTCTAGAACATCCATCTAACCCCAACACAGCCTTGACTCCCGATGCCTTGCTCAGTTTCATGACATGTGGCATTTCCAGTGATTCTCCAAAACAGAAACTACGGTCTGGATTCAGCCCAGAGAGGTACTGTGTTTGGTTTTGCACAGTATGTTTAAAAAGTTAGCATTTGTTGCTAAAACATAACAGATAAATGGAATAGCTGGTAACCCAGGGCCCACATTTCTCCATGCCAATAATCAATTGGAACTGACTGGTGGCTTTTTCCTTTGACTCCCTATTAAGTGTTTTTACACTAATTGAATTAATTTAATCATCACAGGAATTCTTGTTCAGTAGCTTTCACCATCATCACCACCATATGTAAGGAAATTGAGTCTCAGAAAAGTTAAGTAACCAAGTTCACATAGCTAGAAAGTGGAGGACAGAAGTGTATCTGAATTATTCTAAATGCCTTTCCTTATAACATCAAAAACAAGGTAATTTTTATCTGGCATTTCAGTTGAAAAATCAATATCCATAAATATTATATGATGATAGCTATAGAGCCCTGGGTAACAGGTTTATCACATTATTTAAATTGTGCAAGGTTAAAATTTACATTCATCTGTCAGTTTTCCCTAAATTCCTTAAGGCTGGATTTAACCCAGGCTACTTTCTCATTTCTAAAATGTTGACATTTGTTGTTTGTACTGTCCAAATTGGTTACCAGTAGGTAATTGAGAAATGTATTCATTTCAACACTATTTTCCTATTTATTTAAATACTTTAACATGGTTCCCTTCCATGAAAATAACAACTAGTCACTGCCAGAGAACAAGGATGGGCGCTGATGCCTTTAGTTTTCTGTTTTCAGAAGGAGCACAGAATTTAAACTTGACTTTGAATAAAAATTGTTCTTGATTTAGATAACAATTTATATCTTTCATCAAGAAACAAATGTCTCTTCCCTGCAAAGATAGACTTGTATATTCTAGCTTAATAAATATTTACTTTTTGTCTGAATAGATTAGATTCTTTAATCCCAGACTGTTTGTGTCTATCTAAATAGTATTGTTATCAGACTAGAGCTAGTATTTCCAGTTTTCCACACACAGACTACTTGACAAATAATTATGCTACATCTATTCTACAAAAGTCAATTGGAATTAAATACTTATTCTTTGGGAACATTTATGGCATAGGTCATATACCTTATTCAACTAAAAGTAAGGAACGTATTAACCTCCCCACTTTAGATTAAATTTTAAAAGAAATTAAACAGGTTCTTGTTTTTAATAAACTATCTTTTCCCTAAAGCTTTCATTTTTAATTGGGCACTGAGAAAATTAAAATCAGGGGCACTCTTCGTATGTCTGCAGTGAATATTGGTCAGATGCTCTTACCAGTTGTAATTACAGCTCAGTGAAAAATCTGTGTGTGGCCCAAAGATATCAAGCTTCAGATTTTAGGTACTTGTAGCAAAATATAGTCTTGTACATGAAGACATTGACATTGTTACGGAATAGGAGGAACACTGGATTAGGAGTCAGACCAGAATTACTCTGTCTCTCGGTACGCTGTGTGACCTTGGTCAAGTTATGTTTTTATTTTTCCTCAAAGCCCAAAGAAGGGAGCTGTATTATATCTTTAAGATCCCACATATAATGTACCATTGCCTTTCAGTGTGTTGTTAATAGGATTGCATTGTACAAAATATCTCCCAAGAATGGGATTAACTATAGCTATATAGCCAGCAGAGGGAGCACAAGGCATGAATTTATGTCTGGATTTTAGGAAAATTGGGGGATTGTTGGGGGGGGGGTCATATGGTTAAACATTAACCACAGTTCTTAAAACAGAAGATTATTTTTTATCAGGTTATGTTCGACTTGATTTGAGCTATGACTGTCTTGAAATGGTGACATTTTTACAACTACTGATAGAACTCTACCTCTGTAATTATTGGTAGTTATAATAAAGAGCTGTGTTCTAAAATGACATTTAATAGTGGTTATTCGTGAAGTACTGTGGTTTATATTCTGTATTGTTAAATATATTTAACAAAAAAAATCATAATTTCTATCATATCAGAAATATTCTGGTTGATACTGTAATAACTCTGCTGTTTGAACTTAACCCAGAGTTAAAAGGGACTGTGGCTTCAAATATTACAGGCTTTTAAAAGTCCTGTTTAAGTAATACCTCATTTATCTACCATCCCTGGAATTACGGATTTCCAAATATTTTCCAGATAACAAAAGCATGTTTCATAAAAGTACTACCTTAAAATGGTTTAAAGTATTTCAGATAAGAGATGTTGCTATTGCAGACTTTCTCAAGTTTTTAAGTACAGGACCTTGTGCCCATTTGAGTCTTTTTCTTGATACTTTTGTTGCTGTGAACGTGGACTGTTGTTCTGAAAAGTAATGGAATTCTGAGTTTGCTCCTACTCTGATGTCAAAACTCTCTTCTCTTTTTTGGTTACGCTATTAACCATTTTGGGAAACCATCCTGGTTTTCCCTTCTTCATTAATTTTATTATTTAGAAGTTTTAGCTGAGGAAGCTAATAATTTAGCTTGTTGATAGTTGTGTTAAATCAGACAAATAAGACCTTGAGTTAAGTTCATAGCTTTTGTTTGGGCATTGATAACCACTTCTTGCATGGAAATCTTTTTTTTGGCTGTTTGGGTTTTTGTTTTTTTTTAATCTTTACTGGAGTATAATTGCTTCACAATACTGTGTTAGTTTCTGTTGCACAACAGAGGGAATCGGCCATGCGCACATACATGTCCCCATATCTCCACCCTCTTGAGCCTCCCTCCCATCCTCCCTATCCCACCCCTCTAGGTCATCGCAAAGTACCGAACCCATCTCCCTGTGCTATGCTGCTGCTTCCCACCAGCCAACTATTTTACATTCGGTAGTGTATACACGTCAGTGCTACTCTCACTTCGCCCCAGCTTCCCCGTCCCACCCCATGTCCTGAAGTCCGTTCTCTACGTCTACATCTTTACTGGCTTGGGTTTGTCTCGGCAGCTAGGAAAGGGGGCTGCTCCTCTGTCTGAGGATGAGTCACGGTAGAGGAGGGTTTCTTATGAAGTTACTATGAATACGTATTTGGTTTCTTGGTTATTCTAAAAAAGTATTTCTAAACTTTAACTCAAAGTATATTTTATCCACCACCAATCAGTCAGTGGATATTTTTCTTAAAAGGAAAGTGGAGGAGGAAATAACTAGTCACTGTGTATACATGAGAGGCATTGCAAAGGAGTTGAAAGAAAAGAAGAGGAATGGACATCTGTGCCCTTGAAACTGTGTTCACAAAAGAAATGGAATAAATATACAAGCAAAAAATAAAGGAAGATGTATGTTAAAATGTGTAGAACAAGTATAAATTAGTAATTAAGTACACAAAGGTTGAAAGGAAGTTGAAATAAGAGGATAGAGTTTTTACAAATCTTAAGATTTTTCATAGTAATGAGGCTGACAGATGTTGAGAAAAGGCACTTACTAGTAAAGACCTGTAATTCCAATTAAGACTTCCTGTTCCTATAGCCCTCCCAAAGACTGATTGTATTTGCTAAATTAAGATTACGGGCTAAGCAAAAAGAAATCTTGAAGTTCTAGCTGGGATCCTCAAATTAAGGGTCTACCACCACCTTCCTGATAAATTGTTTACAAGAGTAGGTATCCTGGGACTTCTCTGGTGGTGCAGTGGTTAAGAATCCGCCTGCCAATTCAGGGGACACAGGTTCAATCCCTGGTCTGGGAAGATCCCACATGCCATGGGCAACTAAGCCCGTGGGCCACAACTACTGAAGGCCACGCGCCTAGAGCCCATGCTCCACAACAAGAGAAGCCACCACAATGAGAAGTCCGCGCAGTGCAACGCAAAGTAGCCCCCGCTCGCCGCAACTAGAGAAAGCCCATGTGCGGCAACGCAGACCCAACACAGGCAAAAAAATAAAATAAATTAAAAAAAAAAAATAAGAGTAGGTATTCTGCATCACTTTCTAAATACAGTTATTAGTGTCGTGTTTCCTTTGACTATCTTTGTAAAATCTGACATAGAGTAAACATACTTCATTTGGTAGGTTTCCCCTGGGAGGAAATTTCTTACACTTAGGAAGTGCCTTACAATTTGTGATAATAACTTATAAACTGTTCACTCTGGCTCCTCTTGTGTTCACTATGAGATAATCCCACTTTTCAAATGAATATTCTCATTAGATATCATTTCAGTCCTAGTTGTTGCCATAAATTAGTGACATTTTGCTACAGAATTTTTGTTTTTAAGTGGATAGGTTTGCTGTCTGCTCAGTGTGCAGTCTTTTTCAAGGGACTAAGAAAGGGCGTCAGAAAAAGGCAACCTAATGTCTTTCAAGTCAGAAGATGCATTTCTGTCCTTTATAGAATATATTTTCTAACAAAAAATACCATAAAACTTCTGATAAACTTGATATCTTTAGAATTACATACTAATTACAAAATACTTTCTGTCTTGTGCTGTTCTTGAGTTTATATACGGATATACATTTTTAAGTATGTTAGCCATGAAAGAAGTATAAAGTGAAGTGAAGACTAGGGATAAAGTTTTTCTTTTGAGATAAATTAGCAATTTTTAAATTTAGTTAGGTCATTCTTATTCGGTAGCATTTCTGACCAAATTTAGTCAAAATTGAAAAAAATCTGCTTAAGAAAACAACCCTTTTGCATTATGTCCACTTATTAGTTTTCCACTGAATTACTTCAAAAGTTAAAAACATGCAAGAAGTTTTGCGTGCATGCCTTTGTGAAAAATAAAAGTAACTGTTTTTAAGTTAATGATAGATTATTTTATTTCATGCACTTATATTTTTGTTAATATAGTTACCAGATCATGTATTTTATCCATTATTTTCAAAATATTTTTACTTATAAGTCATGTAACACTATTTTTAAGGTTGTTAGTGATCTTTCAGTTTTCCTTCTGTGTCTTCCTTACGTTGTTACTATAACCAGGGGAAATTCAGTTCTTGAGTTTTAAGCTTTTTTTTTTTTTAAAGCAGCTGTTTAGTTACATTGTTGGTCACGTTGCATGACATGCATACAATGCAGATTGTCCTGGACATTGTAACCGTAATTTCACGTTCTTTCCAAGATACCTTTTGTGTTTTTATGGCAAAGAGATTGGATTCTCCAGTTGCAATTCAGGATGTTCCCTGGCTTACTAGATTTTATAAATGGGTGTCTGTATCTTTTGCTTGTACTTCAGAGTTTTTGAAGATGAGTTACTGCCTTTTCCTTAGAGTGCTGGAACATGGAATAATGTAGACCTGATGGAACATGTTGCACTCAGTGTGGATGGACACATCTTCCCATGCACTGTGCTCCGCACTGCTAGTCCACTAAACATTTGCATTTTGACAAGCCTTACTTGAAAATCAACAAGCTGGTGGCGCTGAGGTTTCTTATTTTGTACTCTACCTTATAAACCACAAAAATCAATGCCAGTTTAGCACTTGTCCTGGATGGAAATGAGTTTTAAACTAGTTATTATATATCTAAAATAATGTTTATGGTTATTAAGTCAGTTACATGTGAATGAATGGGCGGTTTGCTCTAACCTTGCTTCTTTTTGTAAATGTCAGTGTTTTTAGCAAAGATAATTATGTAGTTGGTTGTCTCCTTCATCTTAATTTTAGATCCTTAAAAATAAGATTTTTGTGTTCTAAAAATAAACAAAGACCTCTCCTTTCCAATTTTGTAAGGCAGGATTATGGATATCTTTTTTTTTTTTTTTTTTTGCGGTACACGGGCCTGTCACTGTTGTGGCCTCTCCCGTTGCGGAGCACAGGCTCCGGACACGCAGGCTCAGCAGCCATGGCTCACGGGTCCAGCCATTCCGCGGCATGTGGGATCTTCCCGGACCGGGGCACGAACCCGTGTCCCCTTCATCAGCAGGCGGACTCTCAACCACTGCACCACCAGGGAAGCCCTATGGATATCTTTGAAGTTTCTTTTACTGGAGTAAGAAAGATGGAAGAGAAATAGAAAGACATTAGTAACAAGCGTATTTTCAACCCTGTTATACGTAGAGCACTGTAAAAAGATCTACAAATCAAGGCTGTACGTGAACTTAGCATTTGGAGGGAAACCATATTTGCTATACATGTATATATTTTACATATGTATGTGTGTAGGTGCATAGCAATTCAATAGCATAAAACAAACAAATAGTTAGGAGTACGTAATTTGATAGAGAGGAAAAGCCTGGGAAGTTACTTTTTTTTTTTCTATTTCTGTTATATTCTACAAATATAAAGGGACACATTTTATGAAACGAATTTGTTCTAGTCTTCATAGACTTTGAGTTTTTAATCACTCAGAAGTGTTTTAATCCTCAGATTTCCCCCATGTTTATTAGAGCCATCCACTTCTCCCTCGGCCTTTCCCCCGACCTCTGATTTGATCTGACTGTCTTTGACAAAGACTACAGGGAGTCTTGTCTTTGCTCTGCTTGACTCTCTCTGAATAGATTGAGGGATTTTTCACGAGAAGCAGACATATATATAAACAGACCAATATTTCAAAAGTAGTAGTCATCATCTTCAACTCCCCTACAGCTACACACATGTACATGCACACACTCCAAGGTGCCTCTTCCCCACTCTCCCAGTACAGGTCAACAGTCATTTCATGCTGCATCAATAGAATGTTTACATGGTTATAACCAGATATTATTCACAGATGATCCATATAGTATAGATGATCCATATAGTTTACTTTCTTAGACAACTTGTCTAAAATTATCTTCAATCTTTAGCATAAAAATTTGGCAGGGTTTAGAATTCTATGTTCAGAGTCATTTTCACTCTGCATATGGAAGGCATTGCTCATTGTTTTGTAGTTGTTAAGATGTCTAATGCCCTACTAATTCTTGACAGTTTGTATATGGCCCTCCTTCCTTCTTTCTCTCTCTCTCTCAGTTTTTATGATCTTTTGTCTCCAGTGTTTTAAAATTCCATTCATATGCTATTATGCTTTGTTTTTACCTGTTTTCTGGACTCATGGAGGGCTCTTTCAGTTTGGAAATTCATGTTTTTCAGTTTTGAGAACTTTCCTTGGAATAATTCTTTAATAATTTCCTTCTTTTCCCCTTCCATTTTCTTTGCTCTTTTAAAACATTCTGTGTTAAACTCTGTGGACCAGTTCTCTGATTGCCATTTTCCCACTATTTTCCATCTCTTTGTCTTTTCTGTTCCACTTCCTGGGAAAGTTCTTCAAATTTATTTTTTAACTCTTCCGTTGAATTTTTCATATTTACATTTTCCAAGAGCTCTTTTTTGTTCTCTGATATTTCTTTTTATATGACTTCCTTCTTGTTTCATGGTTGCAGTGTATTTACTTTTTCCTTTAGCTTAGTAATTGTAACATTTTGGGAATTTCATCTCCTCCCTGCCTTTTCTCTGTTTCATCCAGGTTCCTTTTTTCTTTTTTCACTTGTTTGTCATTTTTGGTGATCTTTGGCAGAGTTGATATTTAAAGTGAGCCACTAAAGAACGAATTGGAAGTTCTCTGTGCTTGGGTTGGGATTTTTTTTTTTAATAAATTTATTTATTTTATTTATTTTTATTTTTGGCTGTGCTGTGTCTTCATTGCCGTGTGCAGGCTTTCTCTGGTTACAGCGAGCGGGAGCTACTCTTCGTTGCAGTGTGCGGGCTTCTCATTGCAGTGGCTTCTTTTGTTGTGGAGCACGGGCTCTAGGCGTGCGGGCTTCAGCAGTTGTGGCATGAGGGCACAATAGTTGTGGCTCGCGGGCTCTAGAGCGCAGGCTCAGTAGTTGTGGCACACGGGTTTAGTTGCTCTGCGGCATGTGGGATCTTCCTGGACCAGGGCTCAAACCCATGTCCCCTGCATTGGCAGGCAGATTCTTAACCACTGCACCACCAGGAAAACCCCTTGGGTTGGGCTTTGTTGGCTGGTGGCTTCATCTCAGAGTGTTCCAGCTGGACTAAGTTTTTGGAGAATCCCCAAATGTTGGTATCTTTGGGTTCGTCTTACACTTTTTTTTTTTAATTTTTAATTTTAATTTTTATCTTTGAGCAGCACTGTGTAGCTTGTGAGATCTTAGTTCCCCGACTACGGATTGAACCTGGGCCCACGGCAGCGAAAGCGCTGAGTCTCAACCACTGCACCGCCAGGGAATTCCCCACTTTTTATTTTCTCCTGAGAGTAATCCTCCAGTATTTTTCTTGAGTATACACACCTCACTGATGGCATTCTCTGAGCTGATCGGGGGATGAAGCCAGAGGTTTCAGTGTTCAGCATGTAGGCTTTTACTTAGTCACTATCAGGGTAGTGCTCCCATCCTCACTTGGGTGTTATATCCGTAAGTCTAGAGTCTGCCTGCTTCATCCTCTGGAGAGTGAACACCTCTATTCTTCTGCTAGGATGGAGGGAGGCATTCATTGGGCTGAGTGGGAGAGGGGAGGGGACTGAAAGTCTGACTTTGTAATACAGACTTTAAGTCAGTCTTCCTGTTTTGGGCCTCATCTGCATCCTACTTTCTAATACCTGGTACTTTTAAGATCTGTACCTTGCTGGAGGTCTAGAGTATAAAACTCATTAGCGTCTGGTCTTCCTTCACTTCCAGCTTAGGTTTCAGCTTTTTCTAGTCTCTCTTCTGCTCTCTATCTATACTAGTCACTGAATTTTCTCATCCATTGCCATGGCTTTCATTCCTGGTTGTATGTTTACAGTTCCCAAATGCATCTCTCTAACCTAATCTCTTTCCTGAAGCCAGATGCACACATCCAGATGTCTAGTCGAAACTTTCACTTGGATAGTGAGTAGGCATCTCAAACGGAGCATATCTAAGAGGGGACACCTGATGATCTCCCTGGAACTACCCCCACCCCAGTGGATAATCTCCCATATCAGTAAATGGTATACCTACCCTTCCATTTGCTTATGCTAAAAACCCTGATCATATCCTTGACTCTTCTCTTTTACCTCAAATCCAGGCTGGCAACAAATCCTTTTGGTTTTGGCATCAGCTAGGTGTGTATACCAAGGAAAGATATTGGAGGATAGCTCTCAGGAGAAACTGAAAAGTGTAAGACAGTTGTATTTCCAGGTAAATGGGAGAGAATGCTTTTTTTTTTTTTAAGTGCAGTAAAGATATGGAAAGGAGATATTTGCCTAACTATAAAAATCTCAGGTATTTGTGTAAAGAATCAGAAACCAGACAAACTTTGAAATTTTAAGCTTAGCAAAAGTACTTTTCAGGGAATTTCTACTTTGTATTTTATGCAGTGAACCAGTATTGAGTACCTGCTATGCACCAGGTGTTGTTCTAGGTACCAGGAATATAGCAGTGAGCAAAACAGGTGAAAATCTCTGCCATGGTGGAGCTTACATACTAGTGCAGGATCAGAAAACTTTTTCTGTAAAGGACTGGATAGCAAATGTTTTAGGCGTGGCACATCAGATTGTCTCTATCACAACTACTCAGCTCTGCCATTGTAGCATGAAAACAGCCATAGACAGTACAGGAATGAATGGATGTGGCTGAGACCCAATAAAACTTTATTTACAAGAACAGGTGGTGGACCAGATTTGGTCTGTGAGCTGTAGTTGGCCAGCCTCTGTTCTAGTGGATGGAAGCAGTAAAAACATATCAGTAAAGCATATAGTATTTTATAAATTGATAAGTAGTATGGGGAAAAAAAAATAGAGCAGGAAGGAAAATAAGGCGTTCCAGGGTTGGATTATGATCGGCTTCAAAGAGTAGGTGACATTTGGACAAAAACTTCAGGATGAGGGAGTAAGCCATACCAGACTGTAGCAGGTGTGAAAAAGGAAAGGTTTGTCTTAAGGATACTTAGTGGAGAATAGCTCACAAAAGAAATGCTGGAGATGTTGGGAACCTCAGAGACTTGAACTGGGGAGTCAGCACCTCCAGGGCATATTCTCTGCCCACCTCCCCCTCTCCCTTTCTTCCTGTGTGTCTGTGTCTGTATGCCTGTTTGTGTGTTGTGTCTATGGTCTGTCTTTCTCTTTCACTCTCTTAGCTTAGGTTCATTCTCTCCTTTTATATGTGGATTTTCTCCACGAAACTAAACCATGACCGTACATCTCTACAGTCGTCTAACCAAAGAGGAGAAACAGTCTTTCTCACCATTCCTAGTTAGAAAAATTTTAGGCAGAGTTTTCAACTGGTTCAACTTAAAACACGTATCCATTGACCAATCTTTGTGACCCAGGGGATGGGGTATTATAACTGACTCACCGTGTGCCATGAACTCACTTTTTTCGGGAGAGTCAGTTCTTTTCCTAAACGAAGTAAGTGGGAGTGAATCATGCTGGGCAGGAAAAAAAAAAACAAAACAGACCACCCCAGATAAGAGATAATAAAATAAGGTAGTTTTGAAGCTCTGAAGTCAGATTACCAAGGTCTAAATTCTAGCCCTTCCACTTAAAAGCAGCATAATCCTTGGCAAGCTAATTTACCTCTCTAATGCCCTAGTTTCCTCTTGTATGTTGTGATGATAGCATTAATACCCTTTTTATTAAGCATGTTGGATGTTAATTTAGTTAAAAATATGAAAGATTAGAAAGGTGCATGGCATAGAGTACATTCTAAGTAAGTGACAACTACTGTCATTCTTATTATTTATCCTCAGCATATAAAAGGATAACCAGTGGGATCGGCCC
Organism: Phocoena phocoena; assembly: GCF_963924675.1. Lineage (NCBI taxonomy): Eukaryota > Metazoa > Chordata > Mammalia > Artiodactyla > Phocoenidae > Phocoena > Phocoena phocoena. The sequence continues at coordinate 24,813,591 of NC_089231.1, forward strand.
TAGGAATGTAAGACTGCGCTAACATACCATCCTCAATTAGTACAGTCTACTGTATTAGTAGACTTAAAACTGTATGGTCATCTTTATAGGTGTAGGAAAAGCATTTGATGAAATTCAACACCTATTCATGATGATAAGAAAATTCAGTTAGCAAGGAATAGCAAGAAATAGAGGGGAATTTCCTCAACTGAGGAAATTCTATGAGAAAACTTACAGCTAAAATCTTACTTAATGGTAAAAGACTGAATGCATCTTCCCTAGGATCAGGAAAATAACAAGGATCTTCACTCTCACATTTATTCATTATTGTGCTAGAGATCCTAGCCAGTGCAGTGAGTCAAGAAAAAGAAATGTTAATAATCCAGATTAGAAAAGAAGATCTAAAGGTGTTTTTATTCACATAAAACATGGTCATATGTTTAAAAATCCTAATGAATCTACTAGAGTTAATAAATGAGTTTAGCATGGTCGTAGGATAAAAGGTCAGTATATGATAATAATTGTATTTTGATATTCTTGTGATAAACAGCCAGAAATTGAAATTTTAAAACAATACTATTTACAGTAGCATAAAAAAATACGAAATAATTTAGGAACGAACATAGTAAGATACAGGCAAGATCTGTACAATAAAAGCTAAAGCACTGCTAAAAGAAATTAAAGAGGACATAAATAAACAGGGTGATCCCTGCTCGTGGATCAGAGACTTCGTATTGTTAAGATCCTGAAACTGATCTATACATTCAAGTAATCCTAATCAAAATCCCACCAGATTTTGGTAGAAATTGATAAAGTTGATTCTAACATTTGTATGGATATAAAAAGGGCCTAGAATACCCAAAAGCAATTTTGACAAAGAAAGCTTAAGTTGGAGGACTTAAGAATACCTGATTGCAAGATTTACCCTCAATTACAGCTAGAGTAACCAAGGTAGTATGTGGTAGCTTTTTAGACCAATGGAATAGAATAGAGTCCAGAAATAGACCCATTCACATATGGTCAATGCAGTTTTGACAAGGCTGCCAAGCTGATTCAGGGGGTGAAAGGGATAGCCTTGTCAACAAATGGTTCTACAACAATTAAATATTTACATGCCAAAAAGCCCAATAACGACAAAGTAAACCTTGACTCTTACTGTATGCCATACATACGTATGAAGTCCAAATAGAGCACAGACCTAATTATAAGAGTTAAAACTATAAAACTTCCAGCAGAAATTATAGGAGAAAATCTTTGGAATCTTGGGTTAGGCAAAGATTTATGATGCAAAAGCTACAAATAATTTCTTTTTAATTTCATGAATTGGACTTCATCAAGTTTTAAAACTCTTCCACTTCCCACCCCTCCCCCCAGTATGGGAGAAGTTGTTTACAAAAATAAATAATACCTGATAATGAGATACAAAGTAAGGAAATGTAGGTCCTTTTCTCAGCGTAGTTAAGATCATTGTTTAATCTTCACCAATATGTTAAATGCTTCCTTTAGTTTTATAACCCACCCTACTCTGTGTTGTACTTAGGGTGTATTTTTATATTTATAGTTTATAGGTCCTAAGAGACAGCTGCCTCTGAGTAGACTGTAATTTTATCTCAATGACAGTACCCAGATGTTTAAAAAATGATACTACAACCGATTTGATGTTTAGCTGATAACAAGGTCAGAGAGTACACACTTCCAGTTTTATGATAAATAAGTTCTGGAGATACAATGTACAGCATGGTGATTACAGTTAATAGTACTCTAGCACATCCTTGAAAGTAGTTCGGAAAGTAAGTCTTAAACGTTCTAGCCACAGGAAAGAAATGGTAGTTATGGGATGGGATGGAGGTGTGAGCTAAAGCTGTGGTGGTCATCATTTTGCAATATGTATGTATCAAATCAGCATGCTGCACACCTTAAACTTTCACAGTGTCATATATCAATTACATCTCAATAAAGCTGGGAGAAGATACTTTAAAGCTGACCAAAAAAAATACCTGATAAAGGACTTGTGTCTAGAATATATAAAGAACTCTCACAACTCACGAAGAACAAAAACAACCCATTTTTTTAATAAATGGACAAAAGATTTGAATAGACACTTCAACAAAGGAAACCTGAGCACAGGGAAATTCACTAGGGGAATGCAAACTGAAACCACAGTGAGATCCACTTCACACCCGCTAGAATGGCTAAACTTAAAGACTGAAGTATCAAGTGCTAGCCAGAATGTAGAACAGACAGCTTGGCAGTTTCTTATAGAGTTAAAACAGAGCATACAACACAGCAATCCCACTTCTAGGTATTTATTCAAGAGAAATGAAAACATATGTTCACGTAAAAACTTGTACGAGAGTGTTTATAGCCTCTTTATTCATAATGGCTCAAAACTGGAAGCAACCCAAATGTCCACCAACTGATAAATAAATTGAGGTTCATTCATACAATAGAAAACTACTCAGCAATAAAAAGGGAAGAATTACTGACACACAAAACAATGGGGATGAATTTGAAAAACACTGTGCTGAGTGATAGAAGCCAGACACAAAAGAGTACATGTGGTATGATTCTATTTACATGAAAGCTAGAAAAGGCAGAACCATAGTGACGGAAAACAGACCAGTGGTTACCTGGAGTGAGGTCTCGGGGTGGGCATATTGGAGGAGGGACTTGACTTCACAGGGGCACAGGGGAACTTCTTGGGGTAATGGGAATAGTCTCCATCATGGTTATGGTGATGAGTCACATGAATGTTTGTCTTTTTCAAAACTCATTGAATTGTCTACTTAAAATTGGCCAATTTTATCATATGGAGATCATTCCTCAATAAAGCTGATTAAAAATAAAGTAACCAGGGCTTCCCTGCTGGCGCAGTGGTTGAGAGTCCGCCTGCCGATGCAGGGGACGCGGGTTCGTGCCCCGGTCCGGGAAGATCCCACATGCCGCGGAGCGGCTGGGCCCGTGAGCCATGGCCTCTGGGCCTGCGTGTCCGGAGCCTGTGCTCCGTGGCGGGAGAGGCCACAGCAGCGAGAGGCCCGCGTATCGCAAAAAAAAATAAATAAAAAATAAATAAAAATAAAGTAACCAGCAGTGTAAGACCGTATTTAAATATCAACCGAGTGGTAGAGAAGTTAGTATGGTTCAGAGGCAGGATGGGCGCAGGTTAGAGAACTCTTTCATAGAGGGTAGGGAGTTGTGCCTTGAAAGAGAGGCAGCACTTAGATGGGTGGAGGGGGCAAGAAGGGCTTCCTGCATGTAGAAAGAGTCCGTGTCTGCAGAGGAGAGAGCCCGAAGCTTGGCAGAAGGAGATTTGGTGTCTAGCTGGAGCTCTGCCTTTAATAACCTTAATAATATTTTGTGTTTCTCTGCATTTAAATAGCTCTTTAGGGTTTGTAAAGAACTTTTGTATTCGCTACTCTACGGAACTTTGACCTTGGGTGAAGTACCAGCTCTGTAGCTGAGCTTCTTCATCTGCTCCCATTGTAGTGTGGAGTTGAGGTGCTTCTCACTTCTCTGGTGACTACCGTTTGAGTGTGTCAGCGGGAAGGACTGGGGCATGGAGAGGAAGTGACTGCAAGTTGTGAGGAATGTCTGCAGTTTTCAAGGAGGGAACCCCATGCCACCCCGCAGTAACTGACCTCTGTCTGCGTTGCCTTCCCCGTCAGGCGGTTACTCTTAACTCTCCTCACCCCAGCACCACCTGTTTCCTCACATCCCGCTTGTCTCTCAACCACCAAGGGCCAGCTTCTGCCTCCTCCTCCCCACTGAAAACAGTTTTGAGTACAGTAACCGTTGATTTCTTTCCTGGTGTCACATCCAGTGACTTTGTTTCTTTTTTTCAATCCTTCTTTACCTTTTAACAGTGGTGAGTGCTCCATCCTTACGATTATTCTCCTGACTTAGAGAAGAATGTCTTTCTCTTCTTGTTCTGCTGCTAGCTCTTTGAATACCCTTTACTGTGTTTACTCTTTTAGTCTTGGTGTTTCCCAGATTTCTGTCCTTATCTCTCTTGTTTTATATTACATGTTTTCCTTGGGTGATCAGATCACCTGTACTTTAATGATTTCGACTGATGCTAATAGCCCTTAAATTTCTTACCTCTCTCCTGAGCACCAGATTAGTATGTCCTGAATCTGGATATTTCTTTTTTTTTTTTTTTTTTTTTTTAATAAATCTCTTCCAGGGCTTCCCTGGTGGCGCAGTGGTTGAGGGTCCGCCTGCCGATGCAGGGGACACGGGTTCGTGCTCTGGTCCGGGAAGATCCCACATGCCGCGGAGCGGCTAGGCCCGTGAGCCGTGGCCCCTGAGCCTGCGCATCCGGAGCCTGTGCTCCACAACGGGAGAGGCCACAACGGTGAGAGGCCTGTGTACCGCAAAAAAAAAAAAAGAAATCTCTTCCAAATGCAACTTTTTTAAAATTAATTAATTAATTTGGTTGTGCTGGGTCTTAGTTGTGGCTAGCAGGCTCCTCAGTTGCGGCACATGGGATCCTTAGTTGTGGCTTGAGGGCTCCTTAGGTGCAGCTCACCAGCTCCTTAGTTGTGGTACGCAGGCTCCTTAGTTTTGGCATGTGAACTCTTAGTTGTGGCATGCAGGATCTAGTTCCCTGACCGGGGATCGAACCCGGGCCCCCTGCATTGGGAGCACGGAGGCTTACCCACTGTGCCACCAGGGAAGCCCCTGAATCTGGATATTTCTAACCACCTCCGTCTGGATATTGCTGAGCACCTCTGCGTTTCGTGGCAGAATTGTTAAGAGCACAGCTCTTGGAGCTCTTGAATTTGTCTCCTGACTCCACCACTTAGTAGCTATGAGCCTTAACCATAGCCTCAATTTCATCATCCCTTCAAAATAAAGAATAGCACATCTGTCAGATGATGATCTGATGAACAGTGTCTGATGTGCAGGAAGCACCCTGCCACTGAGCTGCTGCTGCTCTTGTTTTCTTTGAGGCACAGCTCTTTGTCTTCCTGGGTCTTCTCCCTACTCTTTGGCTCTTCTTCTGTATATCCCTGGCATGTTCAGTCACATTCTCAGGCAGCCACTAAGTTTCCCAAACCTGAGAGTCACCCATGATCCCCTTTTTTCACTCTGTGTTGCCTCCTTTGCTTTCCAAATAGCTCATATTTGCTTCAGTTCAAGCCCTCCTCACCTCTCACTTTTAGTGGCATAAAAGTTACCCAAAGTATCTTTCTGTCTCCACTCCTGTTCCCTTGCCAGCCCCTGTCCATCCTTCCCATCCTCTTGAGGAGCCAAGGAATCTTTCTAAAACGAACGTAATTGTTATATACTTATACCTCTCTGCACAGGTATGTGGTTTTCAGGTTCCGTGACAGGGCCTCTGCGGCCACCACGAGATGAGAGCGCGTCAGGGAGAGATAGAGGACAGAGATGAGCAAGGTTGCTCCATCACCCCTCCTGCCCGTCCCTGCCCCCCACCTCCCACCTGGACACCGAACATAGCAGCTTTGCTTCTGTCCCTCTTACTTATCATTATAGTCCTGCTGTCAGAAAACACCTCTGGCTTTCAGGATGAAGTCCAGGGTCTAAGTAAGACACAAGAGGCACTTTATGAACTATTCCCGCTACTGCCCTGACCATATCGTGGTGCTCCAGATACTTAACTCTTTATGAGTGTGCGTGCTGTGATGTTTGCTGCACCCACAGTGCGCAGATTTCTCTGCCTACCCTCACGCTCTTTTCTCTGGCCACATTACCTTTCCCGTTGCCTGATTTGCTTGGCTAACTCCGGATCGTTCCTTAAGGTTCAGCTTAGGCATCACCTCCGGAAATGATTTCCTGTCCTTACTTCAGGTACGGTCAGGCAGCCCTCATCTTTGTCCCCAGTGCGAGCCATACTTGTCTCCATCATCACAGTGACAGTAGAACTTCTGTGTAGGCATAGCCTCCTTGACCTGACTGCACCCTCCAGGAGCACAGAACAAAGATCGTGCGGCTTTTGCTTGTTGCTGTATCCCAGGCAGACAACTCTCTCATTCCCTGGCATGAGTAGGTTCTTGGTAACTGTTTGAGTTACTGTCTGTCTCAGTGACTTAGTGCAGACCTCCTGCATGGTCTTTAACAGGCCCATGCTGACCTCGCTAGCTTCATCTCTCGCCATCTCGAACCCTCTGCCGCAGTGGACTTGCAACTTTTCTGGCCTTATAAGCAATTGGTACTTCCCTGAAGTCTCTCTGTGCCTTTCTATACACTTTTCCCCCTTTCAGAATGGCTCTCCCTCCCCCTTTCCTTTTCCCAACAAGCAAACCCCCTAACCTTCAAGGCCACCATCAAGGTAGATTTCCTCTGTGAAACGTACCTAACCTTCAACTGTACTCCCATGGCACTCTCTTCAGACCCATGGAGTTCTCTGATTTCAGTATTGTAGACATTTTTTTCCCCTTATTCCATTAGACTTGATTTCCTTGGGGGCAAGGAATCATGTCTCTTTAACTCATTTTGTAAGACTATAACATTAGCTTCTTACTCCATACAGAAAGGTCCAGGACTTTTGATGTGCCACAAGCGGCCCTTCACAGTCTGTCTTTAAACTGTCCTCATCTCCTGCCACCAGCTGGGCGCCCTGAAGGACAGCCCTTGGCAGCAGCCAGTGGTTTTCTGAGCACATTCCAGGTTGGACTCATCATGCATATTTATATGCTTCTTTCTTTTGTGAAACGCTGGCTTTTGGCCGGGGCTCTGTTTTCTTCAGGATAGTGTGTTCTTTTTATTCCAGTTTTTAAAATGTGTAATATTTCAGGTATACACCAAAAAAAACCCAGTAATATAGCAGTCACCTATGTATATATGCAGTATTACTGAAAGAACATTTTAGAGAGAGAGAGCTGAACCTCTTATTTCTTCCTCCCTGATCCTATTTCCTCTCTTCTTTCTCAGAGAATAATGACTATCCTAAATGTAGTGTTTATCATTTCCATATATGTTTTATTACTTCAAATGTTTTATCTGTAGAAGATATGTAATGTTTTGCATGTTAAAAACACTATATAAATAATACCTCATTCACATTCTCTACCAGGGTCCTTGCTTGTAGAGCAACATTGTTTTTGAGGATTATCCCTCTTGTTACACATAGTTTTAGATAACCTTAAATTGCTACATAGTATGCCATTGTATGACCCTTCCACAGTTTATTTACCCATTCCATTCCTGAGAGTTTTTGTTGTTTTTAAATTTTCACTGTTAAACCAATTTACAATGAACATTCTTGTACAAAAAGGAAAATGTAGTCTTTTTCTAATTTAAATAAAAAAGTATCCTGAGTGAAGATCAATACACTTGGAATCAGTTTCACTTATGTCCAGAATCGGAATTACCCCTTCCATACAAACATCACATGTGTCACTCACTCTAGCATTTAGCTGGGGCTGGTACTTTGAATGCAAAAGCTTTATGCAAAAGTTACTTTTCTCAGCAATTTGAAAGTCATGTCTCATATAAATTTAGGTCATTTTGCCTTACAAATGCTAAACAGGAGACAAAATTAGAATGTTTTTTAAAAATTAAAAAAAAAAAAAACAACAACTTTGAGAGCTCTGGCTAGCAGACCTGAGGAAAAAAGCATATTAGATTGTAGAAGAATAACAGCCTGAGTAAGTGTGAATTCTGTTTTTAATTCATGATAGAAAACTGGGAGTGACCTCAAATCATCTGTTCTTACACCAGCTTTCTTAAAAACAGCTGGGAGCAGTAGCCACAGCTTCTTGAGGTGGACCATGTCAACATTTTGTGCCCATAACAGTCAAATTTTCTGTTATGTCCAACTGAAAGAGCTTATGTTTGAATTGCAGCTCTCTTCCTTGTTTTGTCTTTTACCAACAAAGAAAAAGGATTGTTAGTATTCTCTTTTAAAATAAACAAACTAGGCTTTCTTCTCCAAAGGAAACAATATCAAATCCTTTTTGCTTTGATTCCTAGGACTCGTTCCATAAGTTTCTGAAAGTGATGATAAAAGTTACCATAGGTTACCTCTGTTATCCTTCTCTGAAGGGTACACTCTTAGAACACTGACAGAGAAAATCCCAGGTTCATTGAACCCATAAAACAGCTCCTGAGTTCTGGTATTTTGTAAACTTAAAGTGCACTGCTGTACTTCACTTGTCCCCTTTCCTCTTACTAACACCAAAAAGCTCACTTCTTCCAGGTATATTTATTGCTTTTGCTTTTTGTTTGGGCATCCAATTGATGCCTCTGAGTCTTGCCATGCCCTATACTAAAATCAACCACCAAAGTCCGTTCAGTCTCAAAAAACTTCTGAAACTCCATTTATTCCAGAAAATACACTACAACCAATTAAAAGAATCTTACTAATTGCCCTCTTTTATGCATTTCCATGTGAATATGCTTTATGCACTATCCCAACATATTTTTATCTTTTATTTTTCATTGCCTGCAAAATAATTTGCATATTTAAGAATATATACCCCCATTGCAGTTTAGTACTATGTTCAGTTATTCTTTTACTCAGCAGTTTTACTTTATCTATAGTCAGTCTCACCTCAGATATACTAAAAATTATGTACAAGGGTGTTCATTGCAGTGCTATTTATAATACAAAAATCTGGAAACATTGCAGTGATTCATTTCTAATGGACTAGGTAAATTAAGGTATATCCATATGCTTGGATATCAGTTAACTGGCACTCAATATGTGTTTATTGAACGAATCAAGGATTATATTGTTAAGTGGAAAAAGTGCAAGGTACAGAGCAGTACCTATTTTGTGGGAAGAAAACATGGATGTACATGTACAGTGTTCATTCATATACATGCCTTGATGCATATAATATTGTTGGAATCATAGATAATAAACTGCTAACATTTGTTACCAGTGGGTCATGGGTATGGATGTGAGGAAAAAGTGTGATGTTTACTTTTAACCTTAAAAAAGAAAAAACAAGCAAAACTAAACCTCAAATAGAGAAGACCCAGAAAAGTAAAATGATTGAAAAGAATATACATACCCTTACAGATTGAGTCTTTTTCCCTACTTCTTTACATCACTTCCACTTCACTCTTCTCACTGTCCCCTGTTTTGCCTCTGTGATTTGCCTTCTGTTTGGAAATGCCTCTCTCTTCTCTTGCACAAATCTTTTTCCTTCTTCATAAAGTCTAACCCTTCCTGAAACTTTGCTGAACTATTCCATTTCAAAGAAGTCTCTCTTATCAACATATGCTTGATCAGTATCATATGATTTCACACTTATTCACTTAATAGTTATTTCACTTATTTTCCTGCTGTATTTGAGTATAGATTTAGAGAATATTCTTGGCTTTGTTACATTTGCTTTATACACATCCAGCATTACCAATAAGTGTTAAGGAATTTTTTTCATTCATTTTTTAACATTTTAATGTTAAAACTTAATCTAGAAAGAATACTTAGTAGTCTTGTTTTCAGTAATTATCCCATTTAAGCCATTTGAAATAAGTAGAGATTTTCATAAATTGATATTCAAATCAATATTCGGTTTAGAAAGATACCACTAAGAAATACTAGAGTAATGTTTTGGGCATTAAAGAAGATACTACAGGTCATACTTATATGGAAAAGTACATGGAATCAGAATTGTCTGTATTTTTAACTTGTCATCTAGCCCAAGGAAGAATTCTTTATTCACTAGATATAGTAGCTTTAACATTAGGATCATATAATTATGTGTACTTGAAGCTCTATTATTAGGTACATACACATTTAGGATTGTTATAGCTTCTTGATAAATTTGCCATTTCATCACTATAAAATTTCTCTCTTTATCTCGGGTAATAATATTCTTATCCTTAAGCCTACTTTGTCTAATATTAATATAGCCGCTCCAGCTTTCTTATGATTAGTGTTTATACAATATCTCTCTTGTATCATTTTACTGTCCACTTATCTGGATCTTTAAATTTACAAGCGTGCCTCTTATAAATAGCATGTTACTGGGTTTTGCTTTTTTATCCAGTCTGACAATCTCTGTCACTTAACGAGAGTGTTTAATCCATTTACATTTAATGTAAATTTGTTTTATACTTTGAAAATTGCTCATTTAGGTCTGTTGGGATGCATCTTAGAATCGTCTTTACTCTGGGCTAGAATAGCCCTACTCCTAAAGCATGGCCTTTCTGAGAATTCAACTGAGTGTTCATGTTCAGTGAGTTTTATCCACTCTGGCTGGTTGGAACTTCAGCATACCTCCAGCCTTTTGTGATCTCCAAAATCTCTGTTCAGTTTGTGGCTCCTGGATGGTGGTTTACTGCCACACCTTGTGGGGTCTTTTCTTTGCATTTACCCAAACGTTCAAGAAGACACTGGGGCAGGTTTTGAACATTTCAGATGTTCAACATCTGAAAACAGTTATTTTATGTATTTTGTTCAGTTTTTTTTAGTTGTTTACACAGGGGAGTTATTCAGTACCAGTAAAGTAAAACTCTTATAATACATATGTTTAAAGCCATTCTTTTTGAGAATAAGAATATAAAGCTATAATATAGAATCATAGACTCTGTATTATGCTAGAGAAATAATCCAGTGCACTTATTTGAAAGATGAGATACTCCAATAAAGATGTTAAAAAAAATTAAATAAACCCATGCAGTAAGATACAAAAAAAAGATGAGAAAATTGGGATACAGCAAGCTCAAGTAACTTGTAACAGATTGCACTATGAGTTACTCATAAAGTCAGTCCATATCTCAGGTTTTCTTAATATCTGTCCGCTGTCCTGTCCATGATAGTAGTCTTCTGAAAATTCCTCCTCTGTTTGAAGTACAATTTGAAACTGGCAAACTTTTATTTTAGAACCCTTATAATTTAAACATTCTTTTCACTTTATTATTTGTTATATCAATAGTATTGTTAATCCTGCTGTTAACACAGGCACGAAAAGAAGAATCTTTTAGAATAATCGACATTCTGTGGAATGTCAATATAAAACCTAGAAAAGGAGACACTTAGTTCTTTTAATATAATTGGGGTTTTGTTTTGTTTTTTTTTTCAGCTTGTTTTCCTTGCTGTCTAAAAAACACAACAAAGTTCTGGAACAAGCCACACAGTCCTTGAGAGGTTCGCTGAGTTCCAATGATGTTCCTCTACCAGATTATGTAAGTAGTTACCTTACTTTGTCAATAAAAAAATTTTCCTTTCATTGCTAAATTTAAAAATAACAATACCCCTCTCTTCCCAAGATCTGGCTGTGATCTTGTTCCCTGAGAAACCTATGATAGGTAAATAAAGGATTGACATCTCAAATCAAGGGGAAAAAATTTTGATGATTATTAACAAGTAGTTGAAGAAAGTCAACCCTAAATCAATGATTGTTAATAATTAGAAATCTTATTAGTCAAGAAAACCACTCAAACTAATTACAGAGAAACAAAAGGAGGGATTTTATAAGAAGTGTGCAAACTTTTCTCACGGAACTCAAGGGGAAGATGTACACTTAGATTTCAGAGAATGAGAACCTGAAATGGAAAAGCCATTGTATTCATTCAGAATAGCCTATCTTGGGACTTCCCTGGTAGTCCAGTGGTCAAGAATCCGCCTGCCAATGCAGGGGACATGGGTTTGAGCCCTGGTCCGGGAAGATCCCACATGCCATGGAGCAACTAAGCCCACGCGCTACAACTACTGAGCCCATGCTCCTAGAGCCTGTGCTCTGTAACAGGAGAAGCCACTGCAATGAGAAGCCCGTGCCCCGCAAGGAACAGTAGCCCCCGCTCACCGCAACTAGAGAAAGCCCATGCATAGCAATGAAGACCCAGCACAGCCATACATACATACATAAATAAGGAATGATAATTCTTAAAATTAGGAAAAAAAAAAAAAAAGCCTCTCTTTCTGGGGCATTTAGTTTCTATTATCTGCTTCTTTTTGCTTCAGTTTTATTCTGCCGCTGCTTCCCGTAGGCCCGTTTTCCCTATTTGCTGACTGAAATAGCAACCCCTCCCCCACCCCCTTTCCCTCCCAACCCTTAACATGTCCTTGGGAGTGTCATGCCTTTTGCTGACTGATCAGAGTCCTAATTCTCAGATCCTGGGAGAGAGAATCTAATTGTCTCTGCTTGGGTCAGTATGCTGCTCCAATTCGTCAGTCATGGTCAGCAGAGAATAGCATAACATGTTGCATTTGTTCCCTCCTCTTTAAAGATGAAGAGCTTATTACCACCTGACCTCAGGGGATGATGATGGAATAGAACACAGCACAGGGATGAGCATTATATAATAGGAGGGGGAACTCGTTATGAGTTCCTTTAGGGCTGTGCCGCTCTCTGTGACACCTCTTGTGTTTTGGAACATACCTTAGATGAGGATGCTAAAAACTTTCATGTCACGGACCACAGAGGTAGTTCATCCAGTTCTAATAAGGACCTCCCTGTTTGTTTGTCTGGGGACAAGTTAATGAGTTGATATTTAGAAACTTTAGGAGAGAATTTTTATATCCTAAGTTTGAGGTGGTGATGTGTACCAGACAGCCGGAGAATTGTTTTGCTTGTTTCCTGCTGTCATTTGTTTCATTTCTAAATGGTTGTGCTGATATGAGACTGTGGGAACAGCACCCAGTCCAGATATCAGACGCTGATAAACAGAGATAGCTGTGTGCAGCCACAACCTGACTGGTGCTATTTTTCATCTCTTTTATTTATTTATTTAGTGTGGGTGTGAGAGAGATGTTATGATCTGTCTTCCCATTATGAAGTTTAAAATTCCAAAGTACTTCTCTCCTACCAAAAAAATTAGTATCTTTTAAGATTTTCCTGTTAGTTGAATATTCTCAATTTCTTGAAAAAAATGAGCATTATAGTTGACTTAATTCTATCCTTGTCATGACTTGTTCTAAGAAAAATAATTCTTTCTAATTGCTCCTTGGAAACCTCAGTTGGGGCCAGAGTGGCAATGGGGATTACGTTTATTAAGAACTTAAATTTTGGTCATCTGTAAGTATTTTGTCATTTTTATACACATATTATTTGATTTATGTAGTATTCCTGTTAATTCCACAAAAATGTGTTGAATGTATGTAGTACTGAGGTTGCCCTAGCAGTATTCTCCTTTAATCAGAGGCCAGAAAATTGGTATTTCTTTGAGAAAACAGGTCATGTTTAACAGTATTTGCCAATCATGGAGGTGATTATGCAGTGAAAGGACAAGTTGAACTCGTAATGGGCATATGAATTCTGTTGAACTTTACAGGTCATTGACTGTTTTCCTCTTGCATGAAGGTTTCACTGAGTAAAACTGAATTTCTTGAGGCATCCGCTTCCTAGAAATACAAAGAAAATTCCATTTGGAATCTGCCATTGATAGTCCTTATTATAACATTTGTGGGTATGAGACTTTGCAAATCACAGCATTTTCCAAATGGGTTTATGAACTTGAATTTTGCTGCCTTTCCTCGGAGCTAGGTGCAGAGGATGGGTAACACTGATTCAGTAGTAGTATTGATAACTGTGAATCACTCCTCCTGCCACTGACCTGAAAGGTGATTAAAAGAAACAATAGCAACCTTAAAAGTAAGTACTACACTATGTTCTTCTTTGGTGATAACTGATGTTTTATTGGTCATTCCTTTTGCTCAAAATACTACGTATAAGTGAGAGAACATTTGAAACCATATTCTCACTACCATTCTCTTTTAATTTGGTCATTAACTGGGCAAATACAGTATGTTCCCTTTTTCTTCCCCAGAAATTTTACTTGTTAAGTGTCTCTGCCAACAACCACATAAAATTCTGTGTCCTTGACTAATGCTTTAGAAAACTTGTTTGTAAAAGATGGAACAGGAAAACGAAAGGGTCTTAATGCAGCAGTGGATTCCTGAATGTATACTTTCTACAGCAGGATTGAGAGAACTATAGTAGCAGAGTTTGAACAACTGTGTAAAAATAAGGATATGTTTTTCTTCTCACTGTAGTACATAGAGTACTTTCAGTCTACCTAGAGAATTTTGAGTTTATTAAGAAAACGTTTATTCTCATTATACTGTATAGTTCACCAGTCAATTGACTAACAACATAGAAAGCAAATAGCAAGTTACAAAAACATTAGTATTAGTACTTTAGTACAGCCATGTTTGTCTGAACATCTCAGGGGAAACCTGAAGCCTTCAGCCAGCTTCTAGAGAGTGAGTAAATTCCCTGACTGCTTAAGGGAAAATAAAACAAAAAATTATACTCAAGTTCTCCATGGGGAGAGAGAATGCTCATTACAGAGAGTGATAAAGTTGTCTAGGAAAGCTAGTGAAGTTCAGTTGACTTGGCTGAGTTTGGTGTCTTTATATCAGGGTTTCATAAAGTTTAATTCAATGACTAAAGAGACATGAGAAAATTGTTAAAGAAGAATCTTTCAACAATTTTTTTTAATAGATTTATTTATTTTTATTTATCTTTGTCTGCATTGGGTCTTCGTTGCTGCTCGCGGGCTTTCTTTAGTTGTGGTGAGCGGGGGCTACTCTTCGTTGTGGTGTGTGAGCTTCTCATTGCGGTGGCTTCTCTTGTTGTGGAGCACGGGCTCTAGGTGCGTGGGCTTCAGTAGTTGTGGCTCACGGGCTCAGTAGCTGCGGTGCACAGGCTTAGTTGCTCCGCAGCATGTGGGATCTTCCCGGACCAGGGCTTGAACACGTGTCCCCTGCATTGGCAGGCAGATTCTTAACCACTGCGCCACCAGGGAAGTCCCAACATTTTTTTTAATAAGAATAAACCTCTAAAACAACTTTGGTCATATAAAACAGAACCTGAATATAGACAATATAGACAAGCAAAAATAATAAGTGAGTTATAGTTGCTTTTTAAAGATAAACATGGCTTTTAATTATGACTGTTGTCACATGTCATGTAACCATTGTTTCCCTAATTTCTAACAATTATCGTAGCAACTAGTTGAGATGAGAGGAATCTAACTTTTATTCTAGGTGGAATCATAAGGAACCAAAATTTATTGCCCCATGATCATCAAAGAATTTTTGAACCTTTTCATAGGACCAACTTTCCCATCTCATTCCAAACGTAAACGCAAAGGCACAAGCGAAAAAGACCCTGGCCAAAGGGTAAGGAGCCAAATCAGAAAAATCAGCAGAAGTATAAACAGTAACTAAGAGTTTATCATCAGCTTGCTAAAAGCAAGTACAGTCAACTCCCCCCTTAGCCACGATTTGCTTTCTGAGATTTCATTTACCTACGGTCAACAGCGGTCCAAAAATATTAAATGGAGAATTCCAGAAATAAACAATTCATAGTTTGAAATTTCACACCATTCTAAGTAGTGTGATGAAATCTCTCGACATCCAGTTCTGTCCTGCCTGGGACATGAATCATCCCTTTGACCAGCATATCCCGACCATTAGTCACATAGTAGCCATCTGGGTTATCAGATGACTGTTGCAGTATTGCAGCGCTTGTGTTCAAGTAACCCTTATTTTACTTAATGACCCCAAAGCCTAAGAGTAGTGGTGCGAGCAATTTGGATATTCTCTTACTGTACATAATTCATGAATTAAACTTTATCGTAAGTATGCATGTATAGGAAAAAACGTAGTATACAGTTGTCCCTTGGTATCTGAGGGGGATTGATTCTAGGAGCCCCCGCATATACCAAAATCCAAGGGTGCTCATGTCCCTTATATAAAGTGGTATAGTACAATCGGCCCTCCATATCTTCAGATTCTGAATCTGAGGATTCACCCAACCACAGATAGAAATTTTCATCCAAGTTTGGTTAAATCCACAGAAGTAAAACCTGACAATATGGAGGTCCAACTGTATATTTATTGGGAAAAAATCCACGATGTGATTGATGTAGGATGGTGAGTGATTGCTGACGGTACATGGTCTCTTTCGGGGATGATAAAAGTGTTTGAAAATTAGATTGTGGTGATGGTTGCACAATTCTGAATGTACAGAAAACCATTGAATTGTACATTTTAAATTGACAAAGTACGTGTGGTGTGTGAATGTTGTCTCAGTGAAGCCATTAGAAAAAAGTAGTACTTGGAGCACTAGGAAAAAGAAAAAAAGAACTATTTGTTGAACGTAATAGCATATAGATACCAGCTTTGCTGGCATTATGGCATGAGGGTGAATGTTAGAAAAATAAATTTTATACTTTGAGAAAGTTAATATTTTCAATTAGGGAAAATGATTCTTGAGTAGTGTCTTGACTTTAGAAACTGCTAAAGTCAATTAGATATGCAGTTACAAAAAGATATGTGTATTTTTCAGCCTGGCTTAAGAGCAAAATCTATCAATAGGGGACTGATTAAAGTTTAAATCTATCCAATGCAGTTATTCTGCAGACATTTTTTTTAACAAATTCAGTCCATATAGGTTTATCTGAAAAGATATCCATAACACTTAAATCAGTAGAAACAAACAGAAAACCATACTTTATAGTATGTAGGTTATATGTACATGTATGTTTGAAAATATGCATTTAATTTTTCTGGAATAATTCATAAACTATTAAATAGTGGTTACCTGTAGGGAGTCAGACTGAAGGGAAGGGAAAATAGAACTTACACTTTTTGCCTTATACTCTTCTTTATAGGTATAGATCTCTACATTTTTGTCAAGTATATGACTTATTTTCCCCTCCTTCCCTCCCTCCCTCCCTTCCTTCCCTTTTTTTATTCCCTCCCTCAGTCCTTCCTTCTCTTCTTTATTATTTTTAGATAATTTTAGACTTACAAAGAGTATTCAAGAATTTCCATATATCCTTCACCAGCTTTCCCTTTTGTAAATATCTTACATAACCATTGAACATTTTTCAGAACTATTAACCTTGGTACAATACTGTTAACTAAAACACAAATCTCATTTGAATTTTACCAGTTTTGACACTAATGCCCTTACTCTTTTCTAGTATCCAATCCAGGATGATCCCACATTGCATTTTGTTGTCACGTCTCCTTAGTCTTTCCTTGGATTTCATGACCTCGACACCTTGGAAGAGTACTAATCAGTTATTTTGTAGGATGTCCCTCAGTTCGGGTTTGTCTGGCATTTTCTCATGATTAGAATGATGTTATGCATTATTGGGAAGGATACTACAGAAGTGATATGCCCTTCTCAGTACATCATTTCGGAGAATACATGGTGTTGGTGTGTATTACTGGTATTGATCACTTCACTGGGATGATGTCTGTCCAGATTCTTCACCATAAACTTGCTGATTTTCCCATTGAAATTCCTGTATGTTTTTTTGTTGTTGTTTTTTTGTTTTGTTTGTGGTATGCGGGCCTCTCACTTTTGTGGCCTCTCCCGTTGTGGAGCACAGGCTTCAGACGCGCAGGCTCAGCGGCTGTGGCTCACGGGCCCAGCCGCTCCACGGCATGTGGGATCTTCCCGGACCCGGGCACGAACCCGTGTCCCCTGCATCGGCAGGCGGACTCTCAACCACTGCGCCGCCAGGGAAGCCCCCTGTATGTTTTATATAGTAGTTATTTCCACTATATTGGAAATACTTTATTAGATTATTAAATATTTCCACTATATTGGAACAGTATATGGGGGAGATACTTTGAGATGATGCCGATATCCTGTTTCTTCCTATACATTTTCCCACAAATTTTAGCATCCATTGATTGATCTGGCTTCAGCATTATTTTACTGATTTATTAGTGATTTTCTGTTTGTCTCATTCCCTCTAAATTTATTATTAGAATTCTTCTGCAAGGAAGAGTTGTCCCCTCTCCCTGATGTATTTATCTATGCAGTTGTATATTTCTATCACTATGGACTCCTGGATACAAATTTTCTTCTTATCATCCAGAAGTGTTGTTATTTTGTTACTCAGGTTGTTCCAACTTTAGGCACTGGGAGCTCTTTCAGGTGTATCCTCTGCCCTTTGAATATGCGTCAACCTTTTTTTTTTTTTTTTTTTGCGGCCTTCAAGATGCTCCAACTCATCTTGTATTTCCACTGCTCCAGCCCTAAAATCAACCATTTCTCCAAGGAGGATCATGAAATTTGAATCAAGATCTTTATATTGATAGTTACTTTCCTAATGTCAAAACCAATGTAAAAAACAGAGCCTGATCTTGTGAATAGGGTTGCAAATCTTGTGAACATCCCTAGAAACAACTGCTTTGAACTTAAGTATTAACAGATTCCAAGCCCCACACTGATTAGGTCCCAGAAGGTTTCTTCTTTAGAACAGTTGATTTTAAAAATCAAATAAATGAGGCCTCTAACAAGTGAGCAAGCTCCACACCCTATCCCTGCCACTTTTCTTCCTAATTAAAAACCAGGCCTGACTTTAACATAATCAGACTGATTTTCTTGGTTGTGTTATAACTTGGCTTTGGATGCATTTCTGAACTAGGAGTTCCAGAAATGTTCTGAGTATGCTTCTAAGGACAGTTTTAGTTGGAGGGATCCCCTCTTGTTTAAAAAAGAAAAATTTCTTCACTCTTAAAAAGCACACCTGAATTGAGGTAAAGAATATTGCCCTTTCTTTATTCCTAGAGAGGAAATTTGTCCTGTCCCTTCTTATGGAATATGGTAGAATATTCTTTTTAAGGATTTTTTAAAATTATCATTAAAAATACTTAAATAACTTTTATGTTCCTTCTAAAAGGAAATAGGATGTGTTTGCATTGAAATCTGGCAATGATTAATTAACCTTTTAAGAGAACTTTAAAGAATACAGAAAACCCATGCATATTAAATTCAGTAGCAATGTGTGATAATTTAAGAAATCATAGTGATTTCTTAAATAACAAAGAAAGTTTGAAGAATCTTAGGAAAAGCTGTTTTTATATTAGCTCTGTAGAGCAGCAGATAAGAATACTTTCACTACAATGGGAAGGGGGGAAAAAATGAAAAAATGAAAAAAATCACTGGTTTTTACAAATTTATCACACATTGCTACTGAATTTAATATGCATGGGTTTTCTATATTATTTAAACTTCTCTTAGAAGGTTAATTAATCATTGCCAGATTTCAGTGCAAACACATCGTATACACTACGCAATGTAAAATAGATAGCTAGTGGGAATCGGCCCATATAGCACAGGGAGATCAGCTGGGTGCTTTGTGTCCACATAGAGGGGTGGGATAGGGAGGGTGGGAGGGAGACGCAAGAGGGAGGAGGTATGGGGATATATGTATATGTATAGCTGATTCACTTTGTTGTAAAGCAGAAACTAACACCATTATAAAGCAATTATACTCCAATAAAGATGTTAAAAACATCATTATTTTAATTTTCTGTTTGCTCGAATTTTTATTGTTTTTCTCTCTCTTTCTCCCTTTCTGCCTGAGTTCATAGTTCCTAATAGGAAGAAAAGAAGTCTACTATTTGGAATTTTCTTTGATATATCCTTGATTTACATGGCAAATAGAAAGCAGCTGTCTATTTAAGCATCTAATTCTTGAAACCATAGTCCCCTCAAGCGTCATCTGGAAATAATGTAGCTTGTAAAACAAAGCTAAGAAGAAAAGGCAATGTTTGTTTTATGTGGGATGAATGATTTCTGTTGGGGTCCTTTAATTCGGCTATTATGAGGGTTATTAAAAAGCAGTATTACAAAAGAGGTTTAAATGAAAAGAATTTTTTTGAGCTGGTATCTTATTATTACAGTTGATTATAGTCAAAGCTGCAAATATAAATGGCACTTTATTGTAGTTTCTCCAAATAAGACCCCAAAAAACTAGTAATCTTACTCATTGTATGAGTGGAAATTCAACTCTTTCCATAGTGGATTTAATTTCTGAAAACAAATTGTATTTGAGAATTCAGCTTTGCCTGTTTTCCTGGAAAATTCATGGCTTTCTGAAAAATTCTTAAGAAATCTTACAAGTGTATTTGGGGATTACCTTATAAATGCAAAAACGAACATGAAAGCATCAGAGTTTATCTAGGCTTCAGGTTTTATTGGAAGACTCAATTAACACCAGATAAAGTTAAGCCTAAATTGTTGCGTAACTTATTTATACATTACTTGAGTTTCTGAGATGTGAATTTGGAGATCTCAGTCCTGAGAAGCAGTATGCTTTGGGAAACAGAAGTCAAGTTAATTTGTGCTTTGACAGTTGTTAGAGACTATTCCATGATTGGAGTGTATTGGTTTTCTTAATTTGTTAACACAACATAGTATTTGTTTTTGATAGTTGACACATAAGAACTAAGTTTCAGTTCTTAAGTGTACTTGGTACCACAGAAATGAAGTTACTTAGCATGTTTGATTATAAATAGGGCAGGCATGGTTAATTATTTTTATGCATTTGAGTCTTATCTCTCACCTGGTATCTTCTATGATCTCAAATTTGTATTTTGACTGAGGTCATAAAGAGAATATTGTGTTACTCTGAAACATATCTTTTTTTCTTGAACGTACAATGTTAATTGATCAACTTAGCGAATGAATTAATGACTTATCCTCTTTAGGGTCAAATTCTAAGCCTAAAACATACTGAGCCTTTAATAATCAGTGTTAACTCTCTTATGAAGTTCTCTCTTATGTATCATACTGGTCAGTGAATTCCAATTAGAGTAACTTTTGTTTCATTATTAGTAGCGCTTTAGCTCATTAACCAATTCCGAGTCCTAAATTCCCCATACCCATTGTGAATTCTCATATAATTACTAATATCATCCAGGTTAACAGTAATATCAGTTATAAGAGAGTAGTACATGCATTAAAGAAAACTCCATATGGTACTTGAAATTCCCTCTTCTTGCATCCAGCAAGTAGTGAGCAACTGCTGTCTTCTCAGGCACTTTTCTCTGCCGTTTAAGACATCAGTGGAGATAAAAATCTCTGCCCTCATGAAGCCTACATTCTAATGAAGAGAGATGTATAATGATTGTATTCATGGGCAAATGAATGAACAAGTGAATGAAATGTAAGAAGTTCCCATGGGAAAATAAAGCAGAATAAAGGGGTTGGGAGCACAGGCCATGGGAAGGTAGCAGTGTAATGGGTGGTTAGTGGAGGGTATGCCTCATTGAGAAGGTGACATTTGAGTAAAACCTAAGGAAGGAGAAGCAATGAGTCATGCAGAGGTCAGTGTGTTCTAGGAAGATGGAACAGGGAGTGCACAGGGCTTGAGACAGGAGCCTCCATGAGCCGTGACGGTATAGTGACTGGGAAGGAGATTATCTGGACTGTATTTATAATCATCTTGAATAAATGCATATCGACGAGTGATCCAGAAAAGTTTTGGATAGAGCAACAGCCTGAAAATAAGAAGACCTATTTCTAGGGTTTTGTTTTGTTTTGTTTACCTTTAATTTGCTGTGGGCTTGGGCAACTTTTTTGGCCATTCTGACCCTTGATTTCCTTGCCTTTAAAGTGTATCTTAAAGTAGACTTTTTGTGTGTGATTTCCTTTTCCAGTGTGATTGGCATTCTCTGGTTATATAGAAAGGGATTTGTATTGCTGCAATACACAGCAATTATAGGGGACTCCACTCTCTTCGTATTCTGTGTGAACCGTGTCCCCTGAAACATATTCTAGAATACAGTATTTAAGGATTTGAGACAGCCATTTGTAGATGTCACAGAGTGATGTACATATTTATAGACGAGATAGATACCAGCTTATGTTTTACAGAATGCTACAAATAAAAGGCTCCTCTGAGAAGACATCATAAAAAGTTTTGAGTGGTTTTATTCTGAGTCTTACAAAATGGAAGGGCCTTTAATTAACACTCAGTATATATGATGGTTAGGCATATAAGCTTTGTGAGGAGAATTCTTGGAACATAAACCCAGCTTCATAGTTTTTTAGTTTTCTTGAAATTTCCCCATGAAAACAAAGAGAATGCATCAACAAACACAACATTTACAACAAAACTAGGTGACAGGGTAGCCACATGAAACCCAAAATACCAGAGGGTAGGTACAAACTACCAAGAGCTACAAGATCCTTGCAGTATCTGTGTGAGAGCAACTAGGAGGAATGAGACCTCCAAGGGATCTGAGAAGTAGCCGAAAGGTATTCACTGGAAAGTCCACAGGCCAGTTTGAGAAAAGCACCTGAAACTGGTAGGGGTTTTGCATACCCTAACTCAGAGTCGATTGTCAGGGGTCTGCTGTAAGATCTGAAGGGGTTCCAGCATCTGGGCCCTATCGACTCTTAAAACTAAATAGCTGAGGGCTTCCCTGGTGGTGCAGTGGTTAAGAATCCACCTGTCAACAATGCAAGGGACATGGGTTTGATCCCTGGTCCGGAAAGATCCCACATGCCGCAGAGCAACTAAGCCCGTGTGCTACAACTACTGAGCCTGCGCTCTAGAGCCTGCGAGCCACAACTACTGAAGCCTGTGTGCCTAGAGCCCGTGCTCTGCAACAAGAGAAGCCTGCGCACTGCGATGAAGAGTAGCCCCCGCTTGCCATAACTAGAGAAAGCCCGCATGCACCAACAAAGACCCAGTGCAGCCAAAAATAAATAAAAAATTAAATCTTAAAAAAAAAAAAATTAAACTAAATAGCTGAACCTCTCTCCTAGGATCAAGCCCCACACTGAAGTGAAGCTGCTAGAATTGGAGCCCCCAGAGAAGGTCAGGGACAATAAGCAAAGAAAAAAGAAGGTTTCAGATAAATGTAGGGTTGGAGAAGAGAGCCAGGAGATCCCAGAAAGTGCATGACCATGTTTATGAGCACTTCACATAAACAAAGAAAAGGTGGTCTTGGAACTAGAGAGTGCTACCTTGACCTACCCTCCATGAGAAAAGAAGTCGGGAAAACTAACTTGATTAAAAATGAGCAAAAGAGGGACTTCCCTGGCCGTCCAGTGTTAAGATTCCACGCTTCCAATGCAGGGGCATGGGTTCAATCCCTGGTCGGGGAACTAAGATCCCACGTGCCACACGGCCAAAAAGAAAGTGAGCGAAGAGAAAAAGCTCAGTCAAATTCAGTGCAAAGAGAGAAGAAAAAAAGAGAATAAGGAGAATAATATGTCTTGTAAATAAAAGCATGATATTTACCCATGCTTTTAAAATAGATAAGTGTCCATCAACAGATGAATGGATAAAGAAGATGTGGCACATATATACAATGGAATATTACTCAGCCATAAAAGGAAACAAAATTGAGTTACTTGTAGTGAGGTGGATGGGCCTAGAGTCTGTCATACAGAGTGAAGTCAGAAAGAGAAAAACAAATACCGTATGCTAACACATATATATGGAATCTAAAAAAAAAAAGGGTCATGAAGAACCGAGGGGCAGGATGGGAATAAAGACACAGACCTACTAGAGAATGGACTTGAGGATACGGGGAGGGGGAAGGGTAAGCTGGGACAAAGTGAGAGAGTGGCATGGACATATATACACTACCAAATGTAAAACCGATAGCTAGTGGGAAGCAGCCGCATAGCACAGGGAGATCAGCTAGGTGCTTTGTGACCACCTAGAGGGGTAGGATAGGGAGGGTGGGAGGGAGGGAGACGCAAGAGGGAAGAGATATGGGGATATATGTATACGTATAGCTGATTTACTTTGTTATAAAGCAGAAACTAACCATTGTAAAGTAATTACACTCCAATAAAGATGTTAAAAAAATTTTTTTTAATCATTTGAAGTAACAGTGGTTCAGAGAATGTAACTAAATTGTCTAGAATTGCATAGCTAACAACTAGTTGTCTGTCTTGATATTAACGTGACTAAAAGAAAACTTTTTTTTTTAAAACAAATATATGCTTGTTCATTGCCAAAAATAAAAAAAATAAATTAGATGAGAACTGTTAAATAACTTTTCAAAACAACTAAAAGAAACTAAGAAAATGATACAGGATATAACAGAACAACAAATCAGAATTACAAATATTCAAATGGACAAATTTTATTTCTAAATAAAATTAGAAATAAAAAAATTATTTGGGACGTGTAAACTATCCATAAAGAGAAAGTATTTAGTAAATAAATAGATATAATGCCTTAAGAAAAATAGAAAGTAAAAAGGAGGAAAAGCTTAAAAGCAAAAAGAAATGAAAGAAAAAGGATTTGAGAGAAAGTGACTAAATACTATAGGCAGAAATCCTATAGTATTTATAAAATACATATATAAAATAGGAATCCCCCCAAGAGAAAAAAAATACTTCAAGGAAACTTTCCTAAAATTATGAAGGAAAAAGATTTGAAACTACATGTTGAAAGAGCATACACTGTGTGCCTTGGAAAATCAACCTAGGACAACAAATACCAACACATACTCCAATGAAACTGCAGAGTTACAAAGCTAGAGAGAAAAAAATTTGAGGGGTACTCAGGCAAAAAGACCAGGTCACTTTTAAGGGAAGAAAAGAAAATTGTCAACAGACTTTTGGGCAGTGTTTTATGCCACAATAAAATGGAATAACATTTTTAAGATACTCAAGGAAAGCAAATGTGAGCCAAGGATTTTATATCCACCAGACTGACTTGCAAGTATAAGAAACACACTCTTATGAAATCTAGGAACTCCGAGAATATTGTTCCCTTCCTGAGGGCTCTACTAGAGTAGTGGTCAGCAAAGGTTTTCCATAAAGCGCCAGACAGTAAATATTTTAGACTTTGTAGGCTACATTGCTATCTTTGTCACATATCTTTGTGTGGGGTGTTTTGTTTTGTTTACAACCCTTTAAAAATACAAAAACCATTCTTAGCTCAAAGGCCATATTGGGACAGGCCACAAATCTCATTTGGCCCGTGGTTCGTAGTTTGCCAACCCCTGTACTAGAGAAAGAACTTTAGACAACCACAATGACTGGAGAGATACAAACATAAAGACTGGTGATAAGCATTATCTATATTTTTACTTGTAGAACTAGCATGAAACAATATTCACGAAGGAGAGAGTGTGGTATAGTATGTAAAGGCTGTGTCTCTGGCAATGCAGATACATCACAACTATTAAAATATGGAGAAGGGAAATGGTGAGAACATGTAAAAAGTAGAATAAACTGCTGATTGCCTGATGGTTAACTGGGAGTTAAAGGATATTATATCAGGTCAGATGCTGGGAGAGAAGTGGGAGAAAGAAGAAGAGGTAATTAGCTGATTTGATATTGTTTACAGCAGCAAACCAATAGAAAATGACAAAAAAATAAGAAGACAGGAATTATATAGTTATTCACCTAGAGGTAACCATTAGAAGAAAAATACAAATTTCCTGAATACCAAAAAATAAAATATAAAAAGAAAGCAAATAAAATATACCGCATATGGAAAGGCTAGTTATATAAAAGACCTATATATATATATATATATATATATATATATATATATATATATATATATATATATATATATAAATATAACATAAAATTATATGTGAGAGCATTGAAACCAAACAAATTGACCTTCAGTCTAAAACTCCATTGATAAGAACTGGTTGAAGAATTTTGGTACATTCATACAGTAGAGTACTATCCATCTATAAAAATGAATGAAAAGTATTTCTATATGAAGTTCTGTAAGTTGCCACATAATCATCCTCCCTAGGGTAGGT
The DNA here is from genome assembly GCF_963924675.1 of Phocoena phocoena. Taxonomy (NCBI): domain Eukaryota; kingdom Metazoa; phylum Chordata; class Mammalia; order Artiodactyla; family Phocoenidae; genus Phocoena; species Phocoena phocoena. Next base: position 24,839,002 of record NC_089231.1, read on the forward strand.
TGCTGATATCCATTTGTATCTATTTTTATTTGAAAACAAAAACAATGGAAGGACAAACTATAAAAAAAATTTTTTTTAATTGTTACCTATAAAGAGAGTAAAAGAATAGGATGAAAGTGACTGAGAAGGATAAAGCTAGATTTTGAGTAATTCTTGATTTTAGATTTAACTTAAGAACTACATAAATAGTTCCTAAGAAAAAGTTCCTTCAGTAGAGTTGGATTGAATATTAGTGATTATACATATAACATGATTATAAAACAGTTTAAAAGGACAGTCTCTAAAATTGAAATAAATTGAAATACATAAACCTAAATATATATCCAGTAGGTGGTATAACCAAACATCCAAGTGACTCTTTATCCCTAGGAGGCTGTACCTTAAGACACAACTGAAAAAAAAAAAAATTAAACTGTTTTTACTAATCACGTTTGTGTAGCTACCTTGGTATTGTTATTTCATGACATGGGCTTTTAATGTAAGATAAAGCAAATGAGTAATTGTACAATATTCTAATTCTGTTTTCCCCATTGCCTTGGGAACCTGGATTCTTGGCGTGGGAGCAGTATATGCAGATATAAAATAGAAGAGATTGAATAAAAGCTCTTTGATCTTAGTTTGAATAGGAAGACTCTGTATGGACTCTGGTTTTTGTTTTTGAATATCTGTAGCTATGTCTAGTCATTCTACTTCTGTCCTTTGAACTCACAGAAACAGTGACCAGCCCAGTAGCACAGCATTGAACATCGCTAGCAACCAGATTTCCACTAAAAGGAACAAGGAATTTATCCTGCCTTTCATATAGGATGGTAACAAAACAGTAGTTATGTGAAAGTTCCTCTTTAGAGAAATGTTATAGCTGATAACTGAAAAGGGAATGATATAATTAGAATATCACCATTTAATTAACCTTAATAAATTAGTAGAGCCAAGCAGTGGACATGAATAGCCTCATACTTACAAAAAGAGAACCAGACATTATGTGCCTCTTGATGTAGAACACACCACCATTCATGAAGGAGTCTTGTTTTAAAAACGAAAACAACAACAAAAATCTAGTCTGATCAGACCTTTAGATTCATCTACCAATTTACCGGAAATATCTAGAACAGAGAAACATGAAACGCCACCACCAAAATCCAGATTGCAAGAAATTATATAGGACAAATAACCTGGTTTATTCAACTGATAAATTGCAGTGAAAAAGGAGAGAGAGAGAAACACCCTTTAATAAAGTCCAGTTGCACCGTAGCGACTTGATTTGGATCCTCATTCTCACAAACTGTCTTAAAAATAAGAACAAAAACCATTTTTTTGCCTAATTAGAAAGTTGAGGACTGACTGGATATTTGATCATTTTCACAGATTACCATTAACTTTTTATGTGTGAGAATGGCATTATGGTTACAGTTTTAAAAGAGGAATCTTTATCTTTTAGAGATACTTAGCAATATATTAATAAAGGTATATCTGGGGTTTGCTTCAAAATGACACTTGAGGGGAGGAAGTGAGTGAGTATAAGGAAACAAGGTTGGTCCTGAGTTGATAATTGTTGGAGCTGGGTAAAAGGTGAATGGAGGTTCATTATACTGTCCTGTCTTCGTGCTGTATATATTTGAATTTTTCCAATTAAAGAAGTTAAAGAGGTTGCACAACAGTGTGAGTATACTTAACACTACTGACATGGTAGAAAAATGGTTAGGATGGTAAATTTTATATTATGTGTATTTTACCACAGTTTTTTTAAGTTAAAGAATATGAGCTTTGGAATCTGAAAAGAACTACACTTAACCTGCCTATGACCTTGACCTAAACCCCTCTGATCTTTGGAATAAAGATACAGACGTAGAGGATGGACTTGAGGACATGGGGGCGGGTGGGGGTGGGGGGGAAGGGGAAGCTGGGACAAAGTGAGAGAGTAGCACTGACATATATAGACTACCAAATGTAAAATAGATAGCTAGTGGGAAGCAGCCGCATAGCACAGGCAGATCAGCTCCATGCTTTGTGATGACCTAGAGGGGTGGGATAGGGAGGGTGGAAGGGAGGCTCAAGAGGGAGGGGATATGGGGATATATGTATACATATAGCTGATTCACTTTGTTGTACAGCAGAAACTAACACAACATTGTAAAGCAATTAAACTCCAATAAAGATGGGGAAAGTTTTTTTTAATTAGAAAATAAGTTAAAAAATATGAGCTTTGGAATCTGAAAAAACTACATTTAACCTTCATGTGACCTTGACCTAAACCCCTCTGATCTTTGGTTTCCTCATTTGTTAAATAAAAACAATAATACCTTGCCTATGGGATTGTTGTACCAATTAAATGAGATAATGCATAGAAAGCACTTAGCGCAATATGTGGCATATAACTTTAACTATATAAATACGTATTATGTAAATATTAGTGGCCATTATTACCACCACTACAGCTTCTGCCACCTACAGTAGGAAAATATATCTTTTATTCTCCCATCACTGAAAACTTTAGCTTATTACTGAGGAAGCCTGTTAAAAATTCTCTTTTCAGCGTGCTGTGGTGTAATGGAATAAGCTTACTGTGCAAGTTAGACAGACTTGAGTTAACTTAAGTTTTAGCACTTACTTGAGATGCTACTTTGGTTAGTAAATATTTACTTAGTGAGCTTAGGGGAGTTATTGTAGCTGTCTGAGCTTTGATTATCTCATCTACAAAATGAGGATGCTAATACCTACTTTTTAAGTTGGATTGAATATTAGTGATTATACATATAATGTTCTTGACTGAATGCATTGATCATAGTAGGTTTTCAGTAAATGATGGATATTATCATCCATGATTGTATTCATTCATATATGATTATCATTGTTCAGGAATGGAAGGTAAGACGGACTTTTCCATATATCCTTCCTGGCCAAAATTTATCTGAACATAAGAATATTCTATTTCTGATTTAATTATGGCCTTAGATTTAATATGGATTTAATAGAACATACTATTGAATCGTATCTATTTTTCTCAACTTTTGAAATTTCGGTATGTATCTTTTCTTTTTTTCACTGGGTTTTGTTTATCAATAGAGCCTTATCACCTTTCTGTTTAGAGGAATGAATGTTCCGAGGGAGGAGTGCTCTGTTGTTGGTGACTGTGGCAGATTAAAGATAACTGGAATAGTGATGCCCAGTGTTAACTTGCTTTTTTTTCTAGTAACATAATGAAAATCCTACACCAAAAAGGACTTCTTGTTAGATACCAGATGTAATAGAAAAGTACTCTCTTTTTCCCACTAGAGATTCAAATACAACAGAGGTGAGGTCCGCATCTAACAGAAATGCTCTAGAACTGATCCCAGAAATATAACGGAGGTGACTACTCAGATCTCTTCCTAACTCTGTACCCTGTGATTCTTTTTGTCTCTATTTATTGCCATCCTCACTGCTTTATTTCTTCTCACTGAGTAACTCAGCATGACATTCCTTTCATTGTAGTATCATCATTATTGCTTACAGAGCACTCACAAGAGATAAGGCAATATAGAAAGCTTCATGGAACTTGCCTGATGCTGGGAGACCTGGTCATTGTCCTTAAGGAACTTATCAGTCAGTAGCATCACAAAGGGAAGCCACAGAGATTTTTTTTAATGAACTGATTGTAGAAAATTTGTATTCTCAATGTGTAAGTAATAATATGCATCTATTTTCCTTCCCAGAAAAAAAAGAAAACATTCAAGTTCTTATTACATAAGTCTGATCAGTCATATGTCTGAGCTTCAGTTTCTCCATCCAACAACAAAGACTCTGGAATCAGACATACCTGGATTTGAATCCTGCTTCTCTCTCTTAGTAGCTGTGTAATAGTAAGGAAATGACAATCTTTTGAGTTTTAATTTCCACTTCTGAAAATAATCATAACAGTCCTACTATTAAGTTACTTGTTAGTTTCTAAATAGGATTAAATACAGTGAATACAAAAGTAAAACAGCATAAATTCAAGAAGGGCATCATCCGTTCAAAACATATGATTTTATTCATGTCATATTGTGCCCCAGGCTTTGAGTATACAGTCATGAATGAACAGACATGGACGCTGCCCCACCTCAGGGAGCTAGTAGAGGGAAGAGCCCCATCAATTAGCAAGCAAGTGAATGCAAGATTATAAATAGGGTTAAGGAAAATAACCGCAACATAATGCAAGAGGATCGTGAGAATCTTAATTTAGATTTTGGGATATGGGGGAGATCAGGTATTTGCTCTCTGAGAAAGTAATATTTGACTGAGACCTGATAGATGAGTAATAGCCAGAAGAAGAGTGGGAGTAGTGTTTTGAACAGCAAATGCGAAGGCACTGAAGCAGGACAGGGCTCTGTTTATTCAGGAAAATGTAAGCAGACCAGAATGTCTTAGAGTGTGGATGTGAGAGGTAGAGAGGGAGTAGCATTAAATGAGATTGGAGGTACAGGTCAGCGTCAGCCCGTGCCAGGCCTGACGGACTCCTCATTTTAAGGAGTTCGGATGTTATCCATCGTTTGGCATAGAGTCATTAAAGGGTTTTGAACCATGGAGCAACTGGCCCAATCTGCCTTTGAAAAGAATATTGTGGAGAAGTGATTTAAAGAGGTGAGAGTTAAGACTGAGAGTCCAGTTAAATCAACGTGGTGAGAGATGATAATGGCTTGGAACTCAGAGAAGTCTAGAGTGGAGATGGAAATGCAGAATGAGATATTCAGAGTCATGAGATAGATGAGAGCACAATGAGAGAGAAAGTGGCATGAGAAGGAAAGAGGGATCAGTCCGGAGCCCTGAAGGGCCCCCAACCTTCAGAAGTTGGATAGATGAGGAAATGCATGATGTGAAGTTGGCACGTCTTAAAGAGGAAGAAATGGTGAACCAACTGTGGGTTGAAGATTGAGGATGAGATGAGGATTAAAACATATGCACTGGACTTGGCAAAACACAGATGGTATCTGGGCGTGTAAAAATGGGAATTATTTTGAATAGTATAAGCTGACAGGTAGCTAGATTAATAATGAGAAGATTTTTTTATGGGTTAGATTTTTTAAACCGAGGTCTAAGAAAGAAAGAGTACCACATTGTTTATTCTCAGTCTCCTGGTTAACCTTTCTTACCTTAGAATATGTGTCTACCCCTGTTCCTACTTCTTAGCATACCCAACTTTATGCATTTTTTTGTGTGGGCTAATGATAATAGTTAAGCTTGTTTAAAATGCAGGTTAGGCAATATTTAGGAATAAATTAACAACAAATACCTAGGAATTATATTAAGGTTATGTTAAAAAAATCTTTTTTTAATTTATTTATGGCTGCATTGGGTCTTTGTGCTGCACTGCTTTCTCTAGTTGCGGCGAGCAGGGGCTACTCTTCATTGCAGTGCATGGGCTTCTCATTGTGGTGGCTTCTCTTGCTGCGGAGCACAGGCTCTAGGCATGCAGGCTTCAGTAGTTGCAACACGCAGGCTCAGTAGCTGTGGCACACAGGCCCTAGAGTGCACGGGCTTCAGTAGTTGCGGCACATGAGCTCAGTAGTTGTGGCACACAGGCTCCGTAGTTGTGGCTCGCGGGCTCTAGAGCACAGGCTCAGTAGTTGTGGTGCAGGGGCTTAACTGCCCCACAGCATGTGGAATCTTCCCGGACCAGTGCTTAGACACATGTCCCCTGCATTGGCAGGCGGATTCTTAACCACTGCGCCACCAGGGATGTCCCAGGTAATGTTTAAATATTAACGAAGAGATAAAATAAGGCCTAAATCAATGGAGAAATAATGTGTCTTTCTAAACTTTAAGCTCTGAAATTCTGAAGATTTCATCCTTAACAAATTAATATGTCAAAGTTAATTTAATTTTTCAATGCAAATTGATAAAGTGATAATAAAATTCATTTGGGTGAATAGACACACTCTCTCTCTCTCTCTCTGCAGGTTAGGGAATTCCCTGGCAGTCCAATGATTAGGACTCAGCACTTTCACTGCTGGGGCCTGGGTTGAAACTGATCAGGAAACTATGATCCCACAAGCCACGCAGTGAGGCCAAAAAACAGGGAAAAAAATGCAGGTTATACATAAGGGCTGTAATTAATAACAACTCATCATAATAAACTTATAACTAAATATCCTGATTACTTTTCTTTAAACGTACACATTATCAGATTTTAAATTAAGTTATGCTTAATAAACCAAGTGAAAAGTACTAAAGTCAAAATGTACAGTATTCCCACAACTCAGGTTATAGGAAGCTCCAAATGGTTTCCTCATAGCACTGATATTATTTCCATGGGATTGCAGGATGTTTTTAAGTATCTCTTACCTTATATAATAAATGGTGCATTCACCATCCCATCCGTGGTTCAGAGGAAATACTCTTTGAAAGCATGTATAAATGTATTTTTGCTTTACAAATGTTTGTCATTTTCCCCTCAAAAAACTTGAGGAAGAGGTTTTGAGAACCGAGTACAAATGAGGAAAACGTGTGCTGTGTAACAAAGAATGACAATTAGAGAGGGAGAGGGAGTATGTGTGTCTGAAAAAGCTTTAGATTGTTTTTTTCTTCTCAATCTTTCATCCTAGTGTCCTTACTATTATATTACTTATGTAAAGCCTTCTGTCCATTGAGTTCAAAGCACTTACAATCATTAAGTCATTTATTTCTTGGATTTATTGAATGGGTGCCCATTGTTCAAAAGCCCGTGGGCGTAAGTACAAAGTTATAAAAGCACACAAATTAAATGTAATAGCACAGGAGCAAGGGAGAATGCCAGCAGGATCACTGCTGTGACTATTGAGAACGCCAGACTCTTATAAAGAAAGAAAAGAGAAAAAGAGAAGGAATAAAACAGCCACCTAAGATTCATTATATTCTGAGAGTTACAAAATAAATGTCAGGTCAAAAGCAGTGCCACAGGGTACAGTTAAGAGGCCTAATTGAATTTAGAGGGTGCTCTGGAAAATGGTCCAACTCTTAAACAGACTCAGATTCTACTCTAGTAATGAAGCAAGAGAAATTATTATTCTCTCTCCCTCATTTTACAGATAAGATATTCAGATACATGGGGAGTCGGTTAACTGCCATTGTCTCAAAGCAGTGTCATAAAATTTGAAGCATGATCTTATTCTGAGATTCCCAGTTAAATCTTGTTTCATTTCTTTCAGCATTTTAGCTTGGATATACATGTTTCTTTTTAGTTTTCTCCTTCATATGGTGGTTTAAAAATGGATATTTTCAGTTCAGTAAATCAGAGAGCCTCAAGCTGATTCTAAAATGAATTTAGAAGAGGAAAAGCCTCTCATTTTTCAAGAAGTCAATAGATATTTGAAAATTCTAAAATTAAGAAATACCAGCACACATTATTATTTCCAAATAAGAAGACAGATGTTGGAGGAAGTAGCTAAAATGGTTCAAAATAGTCACCTCTGGGGAGTGGGAGTTAGGAGAAGGGAAAGGAGGATGGGTCCTGGGATTGCTCTTGTTTTGTTTCAAATCTAGTAGTAGTCTTAACTTTCACACTATGTTCATTTGTTACTTTGATAAAAATTAAAACAGAAGTTTAGGGGGAAAGAAATAAAGAACAGGAAACCAAACACATGTACAATAAACATTTGAGATTATTTTCAAAACTGAGTTTAACATATTATTCTCTAAGTCTTAAAGTAATAACAAGCTTGTCAGCACCCTCGCTTTATAACGCCGAGTCTGATTTTTGGTAATTCAAGAGAGATTGGCTAAAACTGCCAATAAATTATGCATTCCACAATTAGGTATTTTCTCCTACTTCTGGTATTTTTCTTTATTTAATTGGAAATCTCTAATGACATTGACTGAAACTCTTGAAAGCATTATAATGTGGTCTTAAATGGGACACTTCCTGTGCTTTTGTGTTCAAGTCTTGGTCTAAATTGTGTTTTTTTTATCCTCCCGTTTCCCCCTTTTTCTTTGCCTTGAAGGATTTCCCACAATTCACAGTAATCTCCCACTGGGGTCTAAGCTCCATATAGGCAGGGATTACATCCATTGGTCACTGCTTGAATCCAGTGCCTTTTCACAGTGCCAGTCATTCAGTATTTTTAAGTAAATGACAGATTTCATCTGGGAATGTTGAGTTAACTAATAAATAGCTATTGGGAGGATTGATTAAATTGTACCAGTTAGCCTGGTAACCTGAAGGAGTTAATAAAATTTCCCCAGCTGCCAAGGCTACATTGAACCAGACCTTCCAAGGCCACTAAATTACAGGGGAGCACAGAATACTGGGCAGGTGTTCAGTATCCGTGCTGTTATCAAAGCTCTTAGGAGGCATAAGGAATATTCAAATAGAAACTGTTTTTGAGATCTTTTGTAAAAGGCAGTTTGTAACTGTTTTTTGTGTGTGTGCAGTTAATGAGATTTTAATTTCTCCCTCTGTGTCTTTATATGTCTGTCTTGCAGTTTCTGTATTCTTTTTGCTCAACACGACCAATTCCTCTCCCAATTTACTCAAATTTTGAATGACATAAAGTTGAAGCCATTAAGAAGGTTCTAATCATTCTTTTATCTAGTTTGTTGGCACCCCAAAGAATTAGAGTTAGCAGTGACTGTTGGATAATAGCCAGTAAATTAGTTGAAATATTGTCACCACATGTTTCTTAAATATAAATCAAACACACATATGAGGAGAAAAACTGCTTCCTAAACACTTTGGTTGGAGAGGCATTTTTATTAAGAAAGCAACTAAATTGCTAAAATTGATTTTATACTGCCATTGCCTTGTTCTTTGGCTATTTGAAAGTTCTTGTTCACCTAGCTCGCAGTATGATCTTGCGGTAAAACCAGGTGATTATCAGGAAAGTTTGAACTGATCGTTGACTTTATTGATGCAGTGAGGCAGAGGTTCCTCTGTAATCGTAGCTGTGCACATTTAGGTCCTTGCCAGAGCTAAGTGAATGGCATCAATCACAAAAGACTTTCTCCTGCACTCACATCTGTGACTGTTGCTCACATGCAGCAGCGTGTTCAGTCTCTTCCACTTGAGCTGGTGCGCATCCAGTAACACTTCTGACTTTGGACCTTAAGGAAACCATGGTTTTCCTTTAACTAAAGAAAAACTAAAATTGTCTGTCTCTTATTTACAAACCTACAGGACAGCTGACCAAAGAGAATTACCATTAAATTGCCACTTAATGGTCTACACATTGTAGAAGAAGCTGCATCTTCATTACGTTACTTCCTTGTACTGTCACCGTGGGGTTTTTTTAAGTGAGAAATGCTACCAAGCAAATTTTAGCTTTGTTGCCAACGATACTAGCATTAGTACTAGAAAGTTTTCTTGTTACAAGCTACTCATTATCCTAAAATGTCTCTTGCTTGCATTTTGTATCTTCCGCCTAACAAAAATTTTTCCTTATTCCCAAATTGATAAAGACGTGCAATAGAGAAAAGGAAAGGGGGAATCACATTCCTTGTTGTCAAGTAAATTTTGACTGAAGAGACTCCTTTAGTAGCCTTTTTCTCTATTTCTATGTTCACATCACCTTTCCTTTGCCTCTCAAAGAAGGATTTCCTTCATATTACATTACCCCCCCATTTTGATTTTATCTTTTACATGCTGATAGTTGTTTCTACAAACTTTTGTCCAGGAAAAATGTCCAGAAAATAAAATTAAGCATCTCTTGCCAAGAAATCAGCACCAAATAGCAAAATGACAGGCAGCCCCAACTCATGACTCGATTGCTAAACTGTGATCCTAAGGTGGGCCATTTTAAGTCAGATCCTTATAAATGTTACACATGTTAAGTTCCTTTCCCCCAAATCAATTTCGTGTTATAGAAACAGAAAAACAGATTGCAGTGAGTGAAAAATTTGCACTTTATAACCCTATATCACAAACAACAGCAAGATAAAAATTGGGTTCTGTATAAGCTTTTGGGTGCCTTTGAGGCTTTTGAAAATATAAGTCCAATAACATTTAGACTGAAGACATCTTGTTTTAGTAACTCTTCCTGTAGTAAGCATTGTTCATTACTCTAAGGACCTTCAAACTGCTTCTAAAATTAGTTTCTGCCACAAGAAATAACTTGCAAGTTTAATACAGGATTGCCTCCCAAAGTATTTGAATGGTAATTGCTGGGCGATAGGTAGTTGCCATGGCAACTCTTCAGTGATTCCCTTACTCTAATTGTAGCAGCAGACTGAGTCACCTTCACTGCCACTGACCTTGACTGAATCGTGAGCATTGGCAGTTGTTTTCACAAAATGTAGGCATTGGTCCCAGCCATTAAGCAACCATAAATACAACCTTTGGCCATTATGTGGAATATGGTTGTAATGCAGTGGGTTTCAAATCAAGCTGTCTTCAATCAGGGGTCACCTATATTTCAGGAGTAGACTTGGAATTTTTCTTTTTTAATTTTATTTATTTTTGGCTGCGCTGGGTCTTCATTGCTGCGCACAGGCTCTCTCTAGTTGCGGCAAGCAGGGGCTACTCTTCGTTGCGGTGCACGGGCTTCTCATTACAGTGGCTTTTCTTGTTACGGAGCACGGGCTCTAGGCACGCGGGCTTCAGTGGTTGTGGCTCACGGGCTCTGGAGCGCAGACTCAGGCTCAGTGGTCGTGGCACACGGGCTCAGTTGCTCCATGTGGGATCTTCCCAGACTGGGGCTTGAACCCGCGTCTCCTGCATTGGGAGGTGGATTCTTAACAACTGTGCCACCAGGGAAGCCCAACTTGGAATATTTTTGAACATACTATTTCGTAAAAGGATTAACCATTTAGTATAACAATAGCATTTAGGTTCTTAAAGAGCTCAGATTCACAGTTAGCTCAGAGCGTTTCATTGTAATGCACACAAATGTTCTAAAATTCAAATTTCAGTGTCATGGAAGCACTTCTCTGTAAATAGACATAAAAGTGCAAGTCAGAAAACAATACAGTTATATGACTTAGTGCCCGTTAGAGTTAACATACATCCCAATTACATCTGTATGTAATAGGAAACTTCGATTTATTATTACTATTGCTTCTGTTAGTAAAAGCAACAAATAAAGGACAAGGACTGCATTTTATTTTATAGCCTTAGAATCTGTTCTCAGTGCTTAAGACGATGCTACATGTCATGACATTGGCCTTCAGTTACTGTTTGTGAAATCATTGCCTTCTGTGGTTATTTTATGTTCATTTCACTGTCTGTTTCAATCAGTTGAGAATCTGTTTTGTCAAATTTTGTTAAACCGTGGGATAGATTTGTTTATTCCCAACTAGAAGTAATTAATAGAGATAGCATTAGTTTTACATGTTAGAGAGAACTTCCATTTTAAAAATAAAAATGCCTCAAGTGTCAGATGTAATTTGGGGGGCTTCCCTGTGGCGCAAAAAAAAAAAGATAGGGCTTCCCTGGTGGCACAGTGGTTGAGAGTCCGCCTGCTGATACAGGGGACACGGGTTCCTGCCCCAGTCTGGGAGGATCCCACATGCCGCGGAGCGGCTGGGCCCGTGAACCATGGCCGCTGAGCCTGTGCATCCGGAGCCTGTGCTCCGCAATGGGAGAGGCCACAACAGTGAGAGGCCCGCGTACCGCAAAAAAAAAAAAAAAAAGATATACTTTGGTTTTTACATTAACAATTCAAAAAATGCATTCTATATTATTGCTTTTTTATTTTAATTTGCTAATTATCTGAGAAGTAAAGTGGAGTGCTATTTAATGCTATTTGAGACTTAGTCTCTGTACAAACCTTACACAAAAGCTTATTTGCTGCTGCTTTGCTAGAAATCTCACAGACACCTAGATTTTCACCCAGTACAGTCTGAAGACCATTGACTGAGTGGGGAGGAGGGCCTGCAAGATCACTGGGTTAATTGTTTTTTGAAATTTTTCAAATATACAAAAAAGTTGAAAAATTTTACAGTGAACACCCATATACCTACCACCTAAATTCTACAGTGAACATTTTACTAAACTTGCTTTATTACCTACCTATTCATCTCTGACCTTCTATCAATCCATTGCCATCTTTTATACATGTCATAGTGAGTTGCTCAGTACCCATCATTTTAATAACTACATGGTATTCCATTGTCCAGATGGACTATAATTTATTTAACCAGTCATTGACTGTTGGACATTTGGGATTGTGGTAGGCATAATGACCCTTAGGAATTGCGGTAAAGTGTCCATGTCCTAATCCCCAGAACCCATGGATATGTTAAGTTACACAGCAAAAGGGACTTTGCAGGTGTGAGTAAGTTTATGAACCTTAAGATAGGGAGATTAGTTTCGCTTATTCAGGTGGACCAAATCGAAACACGGAAACCCTTAAAAGCAGAGAACTTTCCCCATCTGGAGCAGAAGACAAATGCCAAAAGGGGAAGTCGGAGAGATTCAAAGCTGAGAAGGATTTGACACGCCGTTGCTGGTTTGAGACGGAGGGGGCAATGTGATGCAGGCAACATAAGTTACTAACGGAGATTCCCAGCTGACAACCAGCAAGAAAATAGGAAACTCAGCTCTGCAGCCATGAGGAACTGAGTTCTGCCAACAACCTGAATGAACTTGGAAGGGGATTCTCCTTCAGATCCTCCAGATAAGTGCCTCGCCCAGCTGACAGCTTGATTTTGGTCTCCTGAGACCAGGGCAGAGGAACCAACCAAACCTACCTGAATGTCTGCAGAACTATGAGATAATAAATTTGTGTTGTTTTACACTGCGAAATTTGTGATAATTTGTTATGGCAGCAATAGAAAACTAATTCAGGGATGATGAGAATTTTTTTCTCTCGTACAATAAACATCCACAGGGCTGAATCCTTGAGCACAGTCTTACTTATTTCCTTAGGATGAATTTCTAACATTAGAATTGCAGGGACCATAGGGTCGTCGAATTTAATCCGATTTTTGACCTTATAAGAAACATCCTTGTGAAAAAAACATTTAATTGGCACTGACAGAAAAAAAAAAAGAATTGCAGGGACCAAAAAAAAAAAGTCTTATTTTTTTAAGACTTTTAGTACATATTTATACATTCATCCCTGGAAAAGTTGTTTCAGATTACAATTCCATCAGTACTCTGTTGAGAATGTCCATTTCCTGTCTTCTTGACAATACTGGGAATTTACTTTATTTGTTATTTTTAATCACTGTGATAGGTGTAAAAAAAGATACAGCGTTATAATTTTATTGCGCATTTTTTAACTACTAGAAAGTTGAACATATTTTAATGATTTTATCTTTTGTGAATTATGTGTTTGTGTCCATTGTGCATTTTTCAGTTGAAGCCCCTTTTTCCTACTTTACCAAAAAACTTTTCAGATGAGAAATGATAATTAATTTTTCTCAAGTTCCTTTTAAAAATCGACCAGGGTGATCATAACTTTTTTCTTCTTTGAGTATTTACATGATTACATCAATAGATTTCCTAATATTGCCTCATTCTAGAATTTTTGAAACTATTTGGGTTGTAGAATTTTTTGTATGATGTTGACTTTGATAAGTATATGTTTCATTGAGTATTTTGGTGACACTGGTTTTTATTTTCATTTTTGAGCTAACTTTACCATATTTTGAAATCAGTTATTGTTACTCTCCTTTAAGGAAAAAAATGAGAAACTATCTTTTTCTTCTGATTTAAAAGCTTAACTGGCATAGTAATTGTATATTCCCTAAAGATGTAAAGGAGTTACTTATAAAACTATATAAGCACAATCCTTTTTAACAGCATTACCTCTGACACATTTTTCCCTTTTCTTTCATGTTATTCTCTTCACATTTTTTATTTAATTATAGGTCAAGTTGAACAATTTGTATTTACAAAGATAACTTTTTTCATTCAAATTGTCAACTTAAAAAAATATTCTATTATGAAAAAATTCAAACATATTACAGAAGTTGTTTAATGAACCCCTATATGCCTATTATCTAGATTTGACGATTAGATTTTGTCATACGTCCTTCATCTGAACCTTTTATTTTTTCCTTTGCTGAACTATTTCAAAGTACATCTTGGAATTTTACTCCTTCATATTTCGGTATGCATCCCTAAAAATAACAGCTTCTTTTATAATCACATATCATTATCATACCTAACAAAAGTAACAATATTTCCCATTTGTAATCTAATATACAGCATAATCAGAGTTCTCCAGTAGTCTCAAATAGGGCTATTGGCAATGTGTTAAAATCAGAATCCAAATAAAATTCACACATTTAGCTGTTATGTCTATTAAATCTCTTTTAATCTAGAGCAGTTCCTTCTCCATTTCTTTTTTCCTATACCATTCTCAAGTTGCAAAAACAGCCATTTGTCCTGTAGACTCTTCCATATTCTGAATATGTCCTTTTGCTTTCTTTGGTATTATTTAACTTGTTCTGTGTCCCTCATATTTACTGTACATTGACGTTAGCTCTAAAGGCTTGAATAGATTCAGATTCATCTTTCTTGGCAAGAATACTTCATAGGTGGAACTGTTTGCCCCATACATCAGGAGACATTGTCTTACTTTCAGTGATGCTAAGATCAGTGATTTCAGGTGGGGACAGCCTGGTTTCTCCATTGTGAAGGTTCACTTCAGATTTTTATCTAATAGTTTACAGTTCATTGAATATTATTGCCAAAATTAGTTGATTAAGAATTGTAATATTTTGATTTTTCAAAATTGTTTCTTTTTATAGTTACTAGCTGTAGTTCTTCTATAAAGAAGTATATTCCTCCATCAGATGGGGCTAGGTGAAATACAGTTCATAAAGGAAAGGCTTAATTACTCCCTTTTAATCTTTAATTTTCAGAGTAAGAAGCTGGTGGTCTACTTATAATGTTTTCCAATGAATTGGTGGGTTTTAGGGGTGAGAGGTTTCTCTCATCTTTTAAAGGATTAGTAGTAAACTTATGGAGGTTTTAAAAATTGAAATATGGTTAATTTACAATATTGTGTTAGTTTCAAGCGTACAGTATAGTGATTTGGAGGGTTTTTTGCAGATTATATTTCATTATAGGTTATTATAAGATATTGGGTATAGTTCCCTGTGTTATACAGTCAGTCTTTGTTGCTTGTCTAACTCATGGAGTTTTACATATTGAATATGTTTACACCCACTGCATTCTTATCCTTAAAAAAAACTTTTTAATGAAGTATTGCACACATACAGAAAAGTGCATAAATCATAAGTACATAGTTAGAAGAATTTATCACAGATTGTCCCCCTTTGGCTGCTTTTAAGATACTCTTTGTCGTTGGTTTTTTTAGCAGTTTTACTTAGAGTGGTTTTGGTCAGATTCATCCTGCTAGTGTTTATACTGCTTCTTGAATTTGTTGCTTGAAGTATTTCCTCAGTTATAGAAAATTCTCAGCTAGTACCTCTGAAATATTGTTTCTGTTCCTTTGTCTTTATTCTGGATGTTTTATTATCAACTATTTTCTATTTCACTAATTTTCTCTACAGTTGTGTCTTATCTGCTGTTTAACCCAACCATTAAGTTCTTAATTTCAGTTATTGTATTTTTAATGTCCAGATTTTTCATGCAGTTCTTTTATGTAGTTTCCAATTCTCTGCCAGAATTCTCAGTCTTGTCCTCAAATCTGTTAAGCACAGTTATTTTAAAGTACATGTCTGATGTTTCCCTGTGGGTCTGTTTCTACTGTCTATTGTTTCTCTTGTCTTTTGGTTATGTGCTTCTCTTTAGAAGTGCCTAGTTATTTTTATTAAGTGGGAGACACTGTATATGAAAAATTCTGGAGATAATTAGAGGCCCTGGGTAAGGTTTTCTTCCTCCAGAGAAGATTTATGCTTGTGGCAACTGTCTAGGCTAGGAATGCTTTACACCCAGATTGGCCTAATCCTGTCTGATTAAGATGCTTCAAAGCTGGATTTGAGTCTCTGTGAGGGGTGATCTTTTTCTTTTTACTCTTGACAATTCATGTGTAGCTCTTGGACTTTCAGATGAAAGCCTGAGGGAATTTACCTGGGCCCCTCTTCTTTGACAGACCCTGAATTCCAGTCTTTGTCCTTGCCTTCTTCAAGTCCTTTGACCCTGTCGAACTTTACACTAAGCTTCTTAGCTACTCCGCTACTCAGGCTCTCAGCTATACTTCAGCATGCACCTTTACGGGAAAAGTTGTTCTAAATGCCAGATTTATCCTCTGGGCCTTCCTTTTTTCCTAAATCTTGCACTAATAATTTCTTACTGCCTTGATAGCTTTCTGAGGCCATTAAATGTGTATGGTGACTTTCTGAGGACATTAAACAGTGTGTATGGATATGTACATGCACATATCCAGCTTTTATAGCAGTTCTCGGGTGAGAGAGTCGGTCTAAAACATCTATTCCACCTTCCAGAAATCTCATATTTGAAGCTCAGCTCTTTGAAGTTTTATCTTTGGTTACTTGTTATCACATCATGTTGACTTCTGGGTCCCTTTAACACAGTCCACTAGTCATTAAAAGCTTCCTTGATTTCCAGCACAAGATGTCCCAGCTAATATTCTGTACTTTCCGCTACGGACCTGGTATCAGTCACCTTTTCAAGAAGACTTGGGTTGGGTGGGGGTTTTTTTCTTTTGGGTTTGTTTGGGTTTTTTTGGTGGTGAATGGTGTTTAGAGAATATAATCTGACAGTTGATGTTCCCATTGCTATTTGGTTGTCATTACTACTAGACCTTTTCAGTGGACTATTAATAAAGATATATACATTTTCCAAAGAAAAAGTCATTTGTTTATGATTTTAAATTCACATTTAACATTATGAACTTTTAGCTTTATTTCTTCGGTTTTATGTTTGTATCTCCTCTCGTACACTGAAAACCTTGATTCTCAAAAGCATTAACGTAATTATTTACTTGCATTAAGTAACCTATAGCCTCAAAATAATGCCACCAGTGTGACTGTTAACAGTGAGACTATTGAATAAAGTTTGATATTTCAGTTCTATTTGTCCTTAGAATATATTCTACTTAATATTCTACTAAGATTATACTTACATACAGTCAAACTACTATGTTCCAAAGCCACATGAAGTAATTCTTATGTCTGTATCCTTGTGTCATCCTTCTGATACATCATTCAAGTTTGTTGTCAGGTTTTAGAGAATTCTTTTTAATTCTTGATTTAATTTTATTTTGGGTTATGTAAGGTATATGTTTCCAAAGTCAAAACTGTGTAACAGGGTGTACCTAGGAAGGTCTTGCTTTCATCCCTATTCCCTCTTCTTGTTTCTTCCCTTCTTCTAAAGGTAACTATTTTTATTTGTATTATTTTTAGTTTATTCTTCCAGAGGTTTTGTTTTGTTTTATTTTGATTTTTGTTTTGTTCTGTTTGCATACACACACGCTCTCTCTCCCCTAAGTCCTTTGTTACTCAAGAGATAACATACCATGTGTACTGTTCTACACCTTGCTATTTAAACAGTAAGTCCCAGAGGTCACTTCATCTTAGTGTAAAGCCATCTTCATTGCTTTTCCCAACCGCATAGTATTCCACTATGTGGACATACCATAGTTTTTTGATGGACATTTTGTTTTCTTTCACTATTGCAAATGATGCCATAATGGATAGCCTTGTGCGTATGCTGTTGCATAGTTGTGCAGATGTACCTTTGTAATCACTTCCTAAAGGTGCGATTTCTGAGTCAAAGTGCAAATGCCCATTTAGTTTTTCTGTATATTGTCAAATGTTCCTCCAATGAGGTTGTACCATTTTGCATTCCCACTAACATAACATGAGAGTTCCAGTTTTCCTACAATCTCGCTAATAGAGTATATCATTCGTTTTTCTAATTTTGCATTGTCACAGATTGTCTATTTTCTTAGAGAATTGTATGAAGAATTTTAATTGAAATGTCCTCCATATCTGTAGTTACAGTCCTTTTGTGTTTTTCCTCTTTTTCCTGATGAGCATTTTGTCTTATCTTTTGTTTGCTTTTAAAAGGAGCAAATTTATTTACTTATTCTCTTGTGGTGTTTTTTCTGTTTTCTTATTTATTCATTTAGGTTTTTATTTTTTATTATTTTTTTCTGTCCTGCTTTCTATGGGTTTATAATGTTTACTATTTAAATTTTACTTATTTACTTATGGATGACTAACTATGAGGCTGTGCCTTTTCTGTAAGTACGCCATTGGTAGCATCTCTGTTATTGATTAGCATTTTTCAATTTAAGAGATTTACATTTTCCTGTATTCAAAGCTGTGTGTTTTTTCTTTTGGGAACTCTGGATTTTTTTCCCCAAACTTTGAAAAGCCTCCCTGTCTTCACTATCTCATCCCTGGGTCGAGATTATGAAAATATTTACCTGTATATTTTCTACCGCCTTAAGATTTATTTTTCACCTTTCAGTGTTCTAGCATTCTTTTTGTTGAGAGGAATGAATTAGAGATCTTGCCTTTACTCTTTTTCTACTTAATTATTACTCAGTTAACCCAGTAACAATGATTCAATTATTTATCCCCTCTGATATGAAATTCCATATAATTTACTGAATTCCCATGTATACTTGGATATGTTTCTGGATTCTTTTTCTTCCGATATTCTCTTGAAAGGAGCAAATATATTTCTATGCTACCATTTCTAATATATTAATTAGTAAAGCTTTGTGTACTGTGTCTCGTTCTGTTAGAAAATGTCTTCCCTTTGCTGTTTTTCAAAATGGTAAATAGTAGTTCCAAAGTACACCCTTAACTTTCAGTCTCTGCTATCTCCTTTCTGTTTCTCATGCTCTTGGCACTATGACTAGCAAGTAACATGCCTGAATCTCTACCTCAGTAGGTTTTCAGAATGTGCTCCCTGGACCTCTCTGGGTATTTTTCACTGTCTCTTCTCTGAGAGCTACTTGAAATTCTCCAGTGCTGTCCTTTAGCCAGAAGTGTTTCTCCTTCTCTCTTTGGGTACTTCTCAGGTGGAAGGAGCCCTAAAGGTCCTCTTTGTACTAAGGGAAGTCCTGAACTCATCTGCCTTGACCTGTGAGGCCTACTTGATCTAGTTTCACCTATTGTTATTCCTTTCTTATATGTGACATTGTAGCCAAACTGGATGTCCCTACTGTTCCATGGTCCACTTCACTATTAGGCCTTTTGTACATGCAGTTCCTTCTGCCTATCCACCTCTCCCACCAACTTGTACAGGTATCTGCCTATTAATAATAAGTAATCATAGTAACTACCAGGTAATGAGCACTTTCCATCTGCTAGGCAAGACAGCAAATGTTGTTAAGTACATTGTACTATTTAATTACATCCTATAAAACAGGTAATATTATAATTTCTCAGATGAGAAAGCTGAGGCTCAAAGAAGTTCAGTAAATTGCCCAAGGACACACAGCTAGTAAATGCTAAAGCTGGGGTTCAAACTTAGCCCTGACTCCAGAGCTTATGTTCCTAACCACTCTGCTGTACTTCCTCTGGGAAGCCTCTTTCTCCTGCCTGCCCCCGCATCAACCTCCAAGTTTCCCATAGCACCAACCTCCAAGTTTCCCATAGCACCAACCTCCAAGTTTCCCATAGCACCAACCTCCAAGTTTCCCATAGCACCAAATACTTCTCAGGGTGTATCTCCTCTAAATGATAACCTGTGTAAAGGTATGGACATGTCTGGAGCACTACTCTGTCCCCAGCATTTACCAAATCATATATTCTGTTTTACTTTTGGACCATATAATGTATTTTATGTGTCTCATAATTTGCTGTTCCATGCCAGTCATTGTGTATAGGACAGCAGAGTCTAAACCAAAAAGTATTTATGACTGTAAATGGTCACACCTCTGCTGCTAGGCTGCTAATAGGGAGTTGGATCATTCTAGTTGGGACTGGAGTTGGGTTTGGGTTTTGTATCTTCATTGTACCACCAACTTCAAATTTCCCCAGCAGTTGTTACCTGTGCTTAAAGAGTGGGCCTGGGTTTGTTTGTTGTTGTTGTTTTTCTCAGTGTTCCTTTATCATACTCTGCTTTCAGCAGTCCTTGCAGTGGAGTTAGAGAAGAGAAGAAATATTTCTATTGTCCTGGTCCAGCCTCAATCTTGAGGAGTCCTTGGGTGCATCCAGGTCTTAGAGATAGAGCTTTCTCAGCATCTCTGCTCCTCCTCCCCTTGGCAACCAAACTGCCTCGTATCTGTGGTGGGCCTTGACTGGGAGTTTTCTGCCCCTTCCCCAGTGATAGCAGACCTCTGCTTGGTATTGGTATAGGTATGGGATCCTGGCCTCAACCCCAGTGTTAGAAGGTTTTTGCTTCTATCCCTCCACCAGCAAGAATGGATCTTTATGGTCACCTTATCTTTGATAAAGGAAGCAGGAATGTATAGTGGAGAAAGGACAGCCTCTTCAATAAGTGGTGCTGGGAAAACTGGACAGGTACATGTAAAAGTATGAGATTACAACACTCCCTAACACCATACACAAAAATAAGCTCAAAATGGATTAAAGACCTAAATGTAAGGCTAGACACTATCAAACTCTTAGAGGAAAACATAGGCAGAACCCTCTATGACATAAATCACAGCAAGATCCTTTTTGACCCACCTCCTAGAGAAATGGAAATAAAAACAAAAAAAAACAAATGGGACCTAATGAAACTTAAAAGCTTTTGCACAGCAAAGGAAACCATAAACAAGACCAAAAGACAACCCTCAGTATGGGAGAAAATATTTGCAAATGAAGCAACTGACAAAGGATTAATCTCCAAAATTTACAAGCAGCTCATGCAGCTCAGTAACAAAAAAAGCAAAAAACCCCATCCAAAAATGGGCAGAAGACCTAAATAGACATTTCTCCAAAGAAGATATACAGATTGCCAACAAACACATAAAAGAATGCTCAACATCATTAATCATTAGAGAAATGCAAATCAAAACTACAATGAGATATCATCTCACACCGGTCAGAATGGCCATCATCAAAAAATCTAGAAACAATAAATGCTGGAGAGGGTGTGGAGAAAAGGGGACACTCTTGCACTGCTGGTGAGAATGTGAATTGGTACAGCCACTATGGAGAACAGTATGGAGGTTCCTTGAAAAACTAAAAATAGAACTACCATATGACCCAGCAATCCCACTACTGGGCATATACCCTGAGAAAACCATAATTCAAAAAGAGTCATGTACCAAAATGTTCATTGCAGCTCCATTTACAATAGCCAGGAGATGGAAGCAACCTAAGTGTCCATCATCGGATGAATGGATAAAAAAGATGTGGCACATATATACAATGGAATATTACTCAGCCATAAAAAGAAACGAAATTGAGTTATTTGTAGTGAGGTGGATGGACCTACAGTCTGTCATACAGAGTGACGTAAGTCAGAAAGAGAAAGGCAAATACTGTATGCTAACACATATATATGGAATCTAAGAAAAAAAATGTCATGAAAAACCTAGGGGTAAGACGGGAATAAAGACACAGACCTACTAGAGAATGGACTTGAGGATATGGGGAGGGGGAAGGGTAAGCTGGGACAAAGTGAGAGAGTGGCGTGGACATATATACGCTACCAAACGTAAAATAGATAGCTAGTGGGAAGCAGCCACATAGCACAGGGAGATCAGCTCGGTGGTTTGTAACCACCTAGAGGGGTGGGATAGGGAGGGTGGGAGGGAGGGAGACGCAAGAGGGAAGAGATATGAGAACATATGTATAACGGATTCACTTTGTTATAAAGCAGAAACTAACACACCATTGTAAAGCAATTATACTCCAATAAAGATGTTTAGAAAAATGGATCTTTGCCTGTGCCTTGGGAGTGAGAGGGTTTCTTGCTTCTCTTCGGAGGCAGGTGGGTTATGTTCCTACTTCTCCCCTAGAAACAGTGGAAGTTTGCCTGTGCTCTAGGCCGAAAGGGTTTGCTGTCCCAGTAGCTTAAGGCTTTTGCTCAGCATGAGAAGAATGCCTGGGAAGTAACAGTCTTGGTGCCTGCCCCCAGCTGCAGCTGGTCACCTTCTGCAAGCTTGAGCCAAGCAGAGGGGCTCGTGAGCACTCGGTGGAGTCCAGTGGAAAAGAACTTTTGGGTGAGTGCAAACTCCACTGCATCTGAGTTTCTCGCTTTCCAGACTGACACATTAGACCACACTTAGCTTTTAAGAATTCATTAAAATTTTAGCCTATTTCTTCTTACCACTTTCTGTGGAGACCACCTCTTCTGCCTGCACTCTGCCAAAAGCGAGGGAGTGCTTGTGTTCCTTCCTTCCTTAGAGGGACTCGTCCCTCTTGGGAATTCATTTCACTTCATTACCTTGCAGAACTATTCTCTGATGGCCTTAAGGAGACTTTTGACTTATTAAATTATCTGTCTATTCCTCCTTGTTAGGGTAGGAGATGACATTCTTTGCAGCTTTCCACATCCTAAGCAGAAGTCAGTCTGAGTCCCTTAATGCTTCCCTGCATTGCCCAAAGAGCCCATTTGTTTTACATTTGAGGCACAGAAAGGGACTTGTCTGGTCTATGGCAAAACTGAGACTAGAACTCATTCTAGAGCTTCTCTCTACTAACTTGTAGCTACCTCTCTTTTTCCTTTTTCCTTTTTTTTAAATATCAGCACTACAGCTCTTTCTTTCTTTTTTTTTTTTTTTTTTGCGGTACGCAGGCCTCTCACTGCTGTGGCCTCTCCCGCCGCGGAGCACAGGCTCCAGAGGCGCAGGCTCAGCGACCATGGCTCACGGGCTCAGCCGCTCCGCGGCATGTGGGATCTCCCTGGACCGGGGCACGAATCCACATCCCCTGCATCAGCAGGCGGACTCTCAACCACTGCGCCACCAGGGAAGCCCTCTTTTTATTTTATTTTTTATAATTTTTCTTGGAGTATAGTTTCCTTACAATGTTGTGTTACTTTCTACAGTACAGCAAAGTGAATCAGCTATACGTATACATATATCCCCTCTTTTTTGGATTTCCTTCCCATTTAGGTCACCACAGAGCACTGAGTAGAGTTCCCTATGCTATATACAGTAGGTTCTCATTAGTTATCTATGTTATACATAGTATCAATAGTGTTTATATGTCAATCCCAATCTCCCAATTCATCCCACCCTCTCTTTCCCCCTTGGAATCCATACGTTTCTTCTCTACGTCTGTGTCTCTATTTCTGCTTTGTAAATAGCTCTCTTATATGTGATTGTTTACTGCCCTTCTTAGCACCACCTACCCTTCTTCCCAAGAATGAATGAAAAAAGGGCACCAAGCATCATTAGGTGTCTGACATTCATGTGAAATCCCTGACATACAATTTAGAGATTATTTCCCTTCTGTGGCTTAACAATATCAAAGATAATTAACAAACACTGAAAAAAATGAGATATAGAAGAATCAGTAGGTTCCTTGGTTTAGAGACTGATTATTTTCAAGCTTCGCCTTATACATTTTTATTCTCAAAGTTTGTTGGGACTTTTTTTTCCATTCTAAACGAACGGTGACACTATTTTAGGTGCTGCGATAATCTAAAGTAAATTCTGAATTTTAGTGAAGTTTGAGGTCACCCTAAGATTTTTCTACATTAATTACATTTTTGGCTAGTCTAATAAAATGTGCTTTCTAAATTCAGTATTTTCTACATTCTTTAAGGAAGCTAGGACTAGGAAGGGATTTTTTAAAGCACTTATTTTTGCAAATAAAAACAAGCACTTATTTTTGCAAATAAAAAACTTCAACTCAGGTTAAGTGGTTACCTAAAGTCACACAGCTAGTTACTGTTAGAATTGGCACTGGAACCGGGACTCTTGTATCTCAGAGTGGGGTGATGGGAGGCACTCAGTACAATGTCAAAGCCATTTCTAAAAATGCAATACATCTTCATAGACAATTATTTCACTTAGATATTACTTTTTATAGGATCTGGACGGACTTTGGTTTTATAATAAAACACCAATGTATTTTGGTTTTGTTTTTGTATTTTTAAGATTTTTTTCATGTGGACCATTTTTAAAGGCTTTATTGAATTTGTTACAATATTGCGTCTATTTTTATGTCTTGGTTTTTTTGGCCACAAGGCACATGGGATCTTAGCTCTCCATCCAGGGATTGAACCCACATCCCCTGCATTGGAAGGTGAAGTCCTAACCACTGGACTGCCAGAGAAGTCCCAACACCAATGTATTTTGGAGAATGGAAGTGAACACTAATTCTTGATGCAAAGCCTTGCATTTTTAAAAACAATATGAAAAACTCCAAGCTCGGGTGTGTGCTTCCTCTCTTCTGCCAGTGGGAGGGCCTGGGGAGGGGTAAGAAGCACTGTTAGGCACCCCACTTGCTGCCCAGTATGAGTAGCCTGCTAAGGGTAACTGCTTGTTGGGGGCTGCAGCCTAGCTGGATTTCAATCAGAATGTTCCTTTTTTGTGTGTTCTCTGGCTGTTTTCCAGGTATGGGAAAACATGTGAAGTTAGCCCATGGCCCCTGGCAGCCACCATTATCTTGCCTTTCTGCCACCAGTAAGCATGTTTTAAATAACAGCCTTCCCAGGGTTCTAGTTTAGGCTTGTGGGCCACATTCAGACCCTGCCCAAGGAATGGAGAAAACGACCACATCGTTTTACCCAAGTTGGTGGTGCTAGAGCACAGCCTTCTGCCCGCCCCCTTCCTCCCCCCCACCCCCCCTCCCCGCATTATCTCCTCTGGTCACAGGATTGATTCTTCAGCTGTGATTTTGCATGTAATAGAAAGCTAGTTCTCGCTATCAGAAGCTCGATATTCTGGGAAAAATCCAATACTGGCTGGAAATAACATGGTGGACACAAAGCTTTTCATCATGTGTGCCAGTGAATTTTAACAACATAGAGATAACAAGACTCCATCACCGAATGATTGGCTTTGAAGGCCATTTGCACGTTAACTTTCAAAAGAGTCTTGCTTGTGCGCTTCCTCCCCCCTCTTCCCCACTTCGGCAAAGTCCCATTAATTTTGTTGAAGGTTTTATTTTCTGCTGAAAATGCAGGAAATTTAGACAACTCTCTTGGAATCCCCCCAAAACTAATACAAACAAGATACATATGCTTCTCTTAAGGAAACTAAAAATAAATTATTTGAAACTATTTAACTGTATAAATTCCCTCTTGAAAGGAAAAGGAAGTTTATATAATGAAGCAGCCATGACTGCTGTTGACAGGGTAAGATACTCCCACAACTGCCAGCTTGTCCGTTTGACGTAAATTCACTACTTAGCACAGATCATGTTCAGTGTTCATTACCAACGTGTACAAAACCATCAGAAACATCTGAAAATGGAGCCATTTTCTCAGGGCCCTTGTTTTTACATTTGAAATTTTCTACAATAAAATAAGTTTGCCTTTTTTTTTTTTTTGAGAAGAGAGTCTATTTGACGAGGAATCCATTCCTGGAACGGAAGCTATATGTACTAAAAAGAAAATACCATGAATGAAAAAGGCACAATATTCTCCACGTATTTTGCTTCTCTACCAATTAGCCATCTGATATTATCTCTGACAAAGCTAATTTTTGTTAGTTTTTTAAAACCTGTCTTTTTTTTTAAAAACTTATTCCATAAATGTAAGTCCATTTTTTTATACACTTCCCTAAAGGACCAGTTTTGTAAATTAATAAAAGTGTCATTTAGCAGTTATATCTAAAACTAAGAGATGTGATTCTCTGCAGTTATAGTAATTGCATTAATTTATCCACTTTGCAAAGGCAGTTCTTTTGTGTTCTTTTTGTAATAATGTCTAAAATCTAAATGATTTACAGTGTTACATGTTAAAATAGATATTGTCAGAAAATTATAATCAACCACTCCCTAATTTAAACTTATTTTTAATTTCTAAATTATGTTTAATTTCTCATTTTTGTTTTATAATTGTTTTATAACATTAAAATATACAGGATGCTTTCTAGTATGATGACAATATGACAAAATATGATATCATATAAAATGTCTTTGCTGTAGCTTCTTACATTATATTTTCAGTTGATTTGAGTAATGTCAGAGAAGCTTTATGTCCTTGTCATTTAATTTGTAAATCTGCAGCTGAAAATAATCTTTAAAAGATAGCATTAGAATTAGGACTTGTCACAGAAACAATAAAAAAGAAGTTAAGTAAAATACCTAGTAACTCCTATAAGTGTAAGAGGGTTAGTATAACCCTTAAGGGGCCTCAGTCAGATTGGTTAATGCAAAGTGAAAACTAAGGGCTTCCCTGGTGGCGCAGTGGTTGAGAGTCCGCCTGCCGATGCAGAGGACACGCGTTCGTGCCCTGGTCCAGGAAGTTCCCACATGCCGCGGAGTGGCTGGGCCCGTGAGCCATGGCCGCTGAGCCTGCGCGTCCGGAAAAAAAACCAAAAAACAAAAAGTGAAAACTAACGTGGAGGATCTTCCCTGGTGGGCCAGTGGTAAAGAATCTGCCTTCCAATGCAGGGGACGCAGGTTCAATCCCAGGTCGGGGAACTAAGATCCCACATGCTGCAGAGCAACTAAGCCCACACACCACAACTGTTGAGCTCAGGCGCCTCAACAAGAGAGCCTGCGTGCCGCAAACTACAGAGCCCACGCGCTTTGGAGCCCGCACGCCATGAAAACCCCCCGCATGCCACAACTAAAGAGAAGCCTGAGTGCCACAACGAAGAGACCGCACTCCACAACGAAAGATCCTGCGTGCCTCAACAAAGATCCCGTGTGCTGCAACTAAGACCCGAAGCAGCCAAAAAAATAAGGAAAATAAATAAAAAAGAAATATTTAAAAAAAAAAGAAAGAAAACTACTGTGGAGTATGCTTATTGATGTAAAGTTTCCAGTTTGTACTTCACCTGACTTGGGAATAAAATAAATGGTCAGTAGTTTGGTTTGGGTTTAAATGAGCAGGTGCCTATTTGGGAGTTGAGTATATTACCCTGCTTGTTGCGGCAAATTACTTATTAAAACATTGAGAATAAACTACCAATATGTTTGAAAGCAGAAATTGTAAGCTATCGAGGTAGTTAATTTTTGATATTTAAGTTTAATATATTAGGACTTAACATAAATGGATGTGAATACTTGTGAACATAAAATTCTGCAGAAGCTAATATTCTGACTTGTATTACTACAGTAGTCACAGTATCGCACTGGGTTGCTCTTGGATGACTTCGAGAGAGAATTCTGAAACTCAGAGTTTCTTCTTCCTCTTCTACTAATTCAAGTACCAATGTGAGATGAAAATATAATTGAGAGAGCTATAGTCGAGATTATTTTGATAGTTCCCTTTGTTCCAAAAACATAAAAGTAATAGATGAACTATAACAAGAGAACCTTTAAAACATATAGTCTTACCCCAAAATGAGATAGATACTTCAGGATCAACCAGAAATAGAAAAAGCCATCAATGCAGATAGCAAGGTCTGAAGCAGTGAGGCTGCCAAGCTTCAGGCCTGGAAGGAGGCGGGAGTGGCTGGGAGCTCAACTGCTGCAGGGCAGGCGTAGCACTAAGGGGCCCAGTGAGAGGCAGCATGCTAGTGCCAGGTTCCCTGCTAGAAACTGAGAGCTGGAATAGACCACTTACTGAAAGGAGCCTGAATAGAAGTACTAATAATGACGGTTAAGTTCTATGCCTAGGGAGGTGGGAAGACACAGGACCAGCTTCACGATGGGATCTTGAGCCCGTTGTGAGGGATGTGGCTTGGTGACGGACCCTGCCTATACTGCCTTCAATGTGACTGCAGGGCAGCAGCCCTGAGATACCAACAGTGAGACCTAGTTTCAGACTGGGGGCTCTAGGAAGCTGCTGCATGACCTGTAGATTTGGGGGGATTAAGCTACATCAGATGAGCCTACACAACCAAAGTTCCAAAATACATGCCAAAATCTAACTTAATGCTAAGAAAGATAGCCATGAACATAGTCATGATCATAAGTAAGGTAAATTCACCCAAAGAGAATGAAAATTTAATAGGATAATTTTGAAAGCACTAAGTATTTTTAATACCCTCAAAGATAAATGAAGGATATAATATTCATTGAGATGAATAAATAATTATGAAATAAAAACAGGGAGAAATGAAATAAGAACATGACTCAGAGAACTATTCAATTAGAAAGCTTAGAATGAAAACTATAGTCATTAAAATTGAAAGCTCAGTAGACAAAATAAGTTCTAAAGTGGGTACTATCAAAAAGTGTTAGTAAATTGGAAGGTAACGAGAAAAAATTATCCAAATTATCTTTATGGAAGAGACTAGGTTGTCAGATGAAAAGTATGCTCTGAATACTGAGCAGGATACATAAAGATAAATCAACACCTCAACACATGGTTGTGAAACTCAAGAGTGTTAAAGGATAAAAAGTAAATCTTAAAAGCTATCAGAAAGATTTTCTGCAGGGGAACGGTAGTTAGGTTTGCAGTAAACTTCTCCATGACAAAAATAGATGCCAGAATAAAGTGAACCAATATCTTTAAAGTGCAGAAGAAAGTAACTGTAATTCTAACTATAATTCTTATTTATGTATAGTTAAAATATAATGTAAGAGTGAATGTAAAATCAAGACATATTTCAACCACACAAGGACTAAAAGAGTTTATTAGCCGTAGACTTCACTGAAAGCACCACTAAAGGATGTACTTCAAATAGAAGAAGAATAGATCTGTAAAGAAGTGGAATGCAAGAAAGAGTGGTGTACACTGAAATTCATATGTAAATTTATTTAACCATTGACTTTTTAAAAACCAATTTATGGGGTTTTTTAAAAGATGAAATTAAAAATCTAAGCTACTGTAACAAAACAAGGAAGAATGGGGTCAGGGGCTTGCTGTTCAAGGAGCAGCGAAAGTATGTTAACCTCCTTAGATCTTGTTCAGGAGGTAGACAGCAGTATTTTTAAAGTTGGAAGTGTATGTTAAAATTTTAAGGGCTACCCCTATAAGAATAGAAATGCTATCTTTAGCCTGTAAACCAGCAGAGAGGAAAAGGAGGGGCCAGGATAACAAAAAGCTTTATTAATTCAACAGAAGCTGGAAAGGGAAGACAGGTTTGGAAGAGGTACACTTATAAAGGATGGCAAAAAAATATACATTATACATTATATTGTATACATTGTATAATGTATATACATTATATACATTATAATGTATACAATGTATACATTATACATTCCAGAGATGACGGCCACAACATCTTCTGCTTCACGTGCTCTTCTAGAACTTTGCCACTCCTCAGTCAATTGTGTGTGGCACCATTTGGTAGAAACACTAAATGGCAGTGACAGTAAGTGATTTCCAACATTGAATCTCCTGGAACCTTCAACCTGTGAGGAAGCTCATGCAGCCCAGAAGAGACCATGCAAAGAAGAATCAAAGGCTCTGGTCCCCACCCACAGCTGTGCCCCCAGCTCACAGCCAGCACCAACTTGCCAGCCATATTACGATAGAGAGCTGTCATAAAAGTAGATTCTCCAACCACTACTCAAGCAGCCCCATGTGAAGCGTATGGAGCAGAGACAAACTGTTCCCACCAAGGCCAGCCCAAATTGTTAGCAAAACAAATGATTATTGATATTCTAAGCTGCTAAGCTTCAAAGAGCAGGCATACCTTGGAGATAATTTCAGGTTCGGTTCTAAACCACCACAATAAAGCAAATATCACAATACAGTGTGTCACAAATCTTTTGGTTTCCCAGTGCATATAGAAGTTATGTTTACACTAAGTCTATTACGTATGCAATAACACACTGTCTAAAAAAACAAATGAGCATATCTTAATTAAAAGTTACTTTATTGCTAAAAGCTGCTAGCCATCATCTGACAATGCAGGGTTGCCACAAACCTTCAATTTGTAAAAAAACACAGTTATCTGTGAAGTGCAGTAAAATGAGGTATGCCTGTAGTTAGTTATACAGCAATAGATTACTGATATAAAGTCACAAAACAAGATGGTAGGAATAAATTCCAAACATATCAGTAATAACAATGTAAGTGAATTAAACTCAAAAGTCAGACTATTAGATTAGACTTAAAAATTATAAACCCTAGCAGCATAGTTGCTTTTAACCATATTTGTTTTCAGTAACACAGAAAGTTTGAAAATTAAAGATATACCTAGCAAATGCTAAACAAAATAAAGATGGTATAGCAATATATATATATATTTCTTTTGGGGGGGGTTGCATTGGGTCTTCATTGCTGCACGCAGGCTTTCTCCAGTTGCAGCGAGCAGGGGCTACTCTTTGTTGCGGTACAGGGGCTTCTCATTGCGGTGGCTTCTCTCGTTGCAGAACACGGGCTTCAGTAGTTGCAGCACGTGGGCTCAGTAGTTGTGACACGCGGGCCCTAGAGCACACGGGCTTCAGTAGTTGTGGCACGTGGGCTCAGTAGTTGCAGCACATAGGCTCTAGGGCCCACAGGCTTCAGTAGTTGTGGCTCGAGGGCTCTAGAGTGCAGGCTCAGCAGTTGCGGTGCACAGGCTTAGTAGGTCCATGGCATGTGGGATCTTCCCGGACCAGGGATCGAACCCGTGTCCCCTGTATTGGCGGGCAGATTCTCACCCACTGCGCCACCAGAGAAGTCCCAGCAATATTAATATCAGTAAAACATACACTTATGAATAAAGAGAAGCAATACATAATGATAACGTTTTTAAAAAGAGGCCAATCATGAACCTACAGTCACTTTGAATACAAGAATCACTCAGAGGAATTGATAAATACTTAATCACTACAGGAAATTGTGATATAATGTTATTAAAAACTGATGAGTCTTTCAGGCAGTAAATATTAAAAAGAACAATTACACTTGTTCATGAGAAAATGAGAGCAGGAGCTTTCCTACATTGTCATTGTAAATGGGTTGTTATAGCTCCTTAAGCAATGTCTGGCAACATCTATTAACATTACAAACACAACCTTTCAGCCATCCGTCTCCTGGAATCTCTCCCAGAGAAACAAAAGTGCCCATATATAAGAACAGAGCTACCAGGATGCTTATTGCATCCTTGTTTATGGAAACAAGGAAACAAAATAAATTGGATGCCCATTAGTAGAAGGACATTTTGATAAATTTTACATGTTTTACACGTATAAACCTATAATACATTGTTACTGTTTTGTTTCTGGAATCCGTTTTCTTTTAGAATGATTTAAAATAAAAATGTCTTTATTTCCTTGTGTAGATCTACAGTTCTGTCTAGTTTCATATTCCTCCTGTCTGAAGAAATTCCTTTAACATTTCTTATAGTGTGGGTGTACAAGTCATACATTATCTCAACTTTTTTTAGTCTGAGAAAGTATTTATCTTACCTTCCTATTTGAAAGATATTTTTGCTAGTGATAGAATTCTTGCTTGACTCTTATTTCAACACTTTATTGATGCTGCTTCATTTAGATTGGCTTGCATAATTTCTCATGAGGAGTCTCTACTGTAATTCTTAGCTTTGTGCCTCTGTATTTAATCTGTTTTTTCCTTGGGCTGCCTTCAAGATTTTCTCTTTCTCTTTGGTCTTCAGTAGTTTGAATATGATGCATCTAGTTGTGTGGGTTTTTGTTGTATGGGTGGGGGGGGGGTGTTTAGGGAACACTTTGGAGTTATTCTGAGCTTCTTGGATCTGTTGTTTGATTCTTTTGTTATTTTTTTTTAAATGCTCAGCCATTATCTCTAAAAGATTCTTTCAAGTCTACTGTTGAACCTATCTAGATATTCTTTACTGCTATTACTTTTTTTTTTTAATTCTAACATTTCCACGTGTTACTTTCTTATAGTTGGTTTTTTTGGTAATTTTTAAATTTTATTTTTGGCCACATGGGGTCTTCGTTGCTGCATGTGAGCTTTCTCTAGCTGTCGCGAGTGGGGGCTACTCTTCGTTGCGGTGCGCAGGCTTCTCATTGTGGTGGCTTCTCGTTGTGGAGTATGGGCTGTAGGTGCACGGGCTTCAGTAGTTGCAGCAAGTGGGCTCAGTAGTTGTAGCACATGAGCCCTAGAGCACACAGGCTTCAGTAGTTGTGGCACACAAGCTTAGTTGCTCTGTGGCATGTGAGATCTTCCCAGACCAGGGCTCGAACCCGTGTCTCCTGCATTGGCAGGCAGATTCTTAACACTGCACCACCAGAGAAGTTCCCTCTTATAGTTTTCAACTCTGCTAAAATTCCGCATCAATGCAAGCATATTATAGACTCGTAGTAGATTTTGTATATCATAATTCTTTTAAATTCCCTATTTGATATTTTCAATATCTGTGTATCTCTGAGTCTGCTGATTACTTTGTCTCTTGGACATGGATTTTTTTTACTTGCTTTTTGTTTATCTCATAAATTTTGATTGAATGCTGGACATTATGGTTAAAACAATATAGGTGGAGGTAAATTGTATGGAAACAAGTATACCTTTTTGTCTGCTAGACCAGGGGTGGTAAACTTTTCTGTAAGGCACCAGCTAGTATTTTTTATTTTGTAGGCCATACAGTCTTTGAAGTGAAGTGTACCTTATCAGATATTAATATAGCCATCCCTACTTTCTTTAGATTAATATTTGCATGTTATATCTTTTTCCATTCTTTTACTTTCTATCTAACTTTATTTAATAAAGTGAGTTTTATATTTGAAGATTCTTATAGATTGCGTATAGTTGGGTCATGTGTTTTTTATCCACTCTGCCATTCTTTGGGTTTTAATTATTGTATTTATACTGTATACAATTAATGTAATAATTGATATGTTAGAACTTAAGTCTGCCTATTTTACTTTCTGCTTCCTGTTTGTTCCTTGTTTCTCATCTGTCTTATTTGACTGCCTTCCTGTATCAGTAGTATTTTTGTGTATACTATCTCCTTGTATAAATTCACTCTAGGTGTTTACATACATAACTTACCACAGTCTAGTCTTGTTGACATTTTACCAGTTCAAGTGAGATGTAGAAACCTTCCCCTCTTTAAATCCCTTTGCTCTCCCTGGTTTATAATGTAACTGTCTTAGGTGTTCCTTTACATCCATTGAGAACCACATCAGACAGTGTTATAATTTCTGCTTCAGCTGTCAAACATAATTTAGAAAACTCAAGAGGAGAAGGAAAGTGTTGTATTCACCTGTGTTTTTGCTTTCCATTGTTCTTTCTTTCAAGAGAGATATTGATTGCTTACTTTGAGTTTTGCTCTTATAACTATTTCACATTCAGATTCCCAAAGGCTATTGACTCTGAGGAAGCAGAAACAAAACAGTAGGCTCTTTATCTGTAAATATGGACGTTGAAATGACAGTGCAGAAAAATGAGGTCATATTCGGAATTAGACACTTTTCTTGGAATTGGTAAGACCCTACCACCACTTTGTACTGTGCAAGTCTAATGATTTAGGGTGATACAGTGATAAGAGTACAAATTTGGATCTATTAATCAAAGGACTGAATAAGCTCCAAATTTCCTTCTAGATTGGCAAGTCTATAATTTATTATGTGAAATTTATAATTATCACCATACTAAGTTCAAAAGATTTAAAATCCTTTAGTAACTGATAAACTTAATTGTAAAAATTCTTGACAGAAGTAATCTTGAAGAGCTCTTTTGCACGGTCTTTCCAATGCTGTTTGAATTGCAAAGCAGTTGCCCTCATTCTAATTAATTCTGTGTCAAGGAAAATAACACAGACTCTATATGGGGATTTTCTTTCTTTATCAGGCACAAGACCTAAATGTCATCGAAGAAGTGATTCGAATGATGTTAGAGATCATCAACTCCTGCCTGACAAATTCTCTTCATCACAATCCAAATTTGGTGTATGCACTTCTTTACAAACGAGATCTCTTTGAACAATTTCAAACACATCCTTCATTTCAGGATATCATGCAAAATATTGATCTGGTAAGTGTAAATGGAGATATTTATTATGATTCTTTTTTAAATATTAAAGTAGAGGAAGTTTAACAAACCTTGATAAAAAAAACTGCAATAATTAGTCTCTTGAACGTTAACTCTATTTGCTGTCTATTCTGCTACAACAGTTGTCACCTTCCGTATGTGTGTGCATTATATACAGACATATATATACACGCACGCATATATATTTAGTAGAATTGAGATCATACTTTATATAGTTCTGTATTCTGCCACTTTTACTTAACATTATTAACATTTTTCTGTGATATCATCAATTCTTTGAAAATCTCACATTTTAGTATTTGCATAACCTGTATTATGGAGGTCCTAAAATATATTAACTCTTATCTCATTATTGCTCATTTAGTTATTTCTCATATTTTGTATTAATTTATAATTATCAGTTTGTAAATACATCGTATCTCACCTTTTTTAGTTCTATTTTTGAAGTAGTCTTAAAACTGGAATTGTACTAGTTTTTGCTGTCAGAGGGATCAGTATTTTCAAGACGCAACCCATGTCAAATTGCTTTCCAGAAATATTGTACAATTAATGCATCTGTGTGTCATCTTATACTTCTACAAGTGATGTATGAGAGGATGTATCTCACTATACTTTTACAGCTTTATTATAATTATTTTAATATTTGTCCTTTTATATCAAAAATGGTATTTCATTATTGTTTTTAATTTTTATTTCTTTCATTATTAGTGTGATTGAACATTTTTCACAGGTCTATGAACTTTCACCTCCTGTCCTTTTTAAAAAGGTTTTTCTGCTAAACTTTCTATTGTTGTATTAGTGTTTCCCAGTTCAGTTTGATTCCACAAAAATTTCTTGCATAGCTAATCAGATTCATAATGCACAAGAGGAAACAGAAGAGCCACTATCCCTGTCCTTGTGTTACTTACATTTAGGAAGATTTTTAATAATTTAATTATTGCACAAGTATGAATATATAATTTCCAGCATAAGTAAGCACATGTACATGCCTTCCTCCAGGGTGTACACCTCATAGTGGATTTGCTGCATAACATGTATCGTACCAAACCGTTTCCCTTGGAGTGCTGTCATTTTACCCTTCAACTGGTGGTGTATAAGATTCCTGTTGCTTCACATCCTCATGAACACTTAGTTTGGTCAGTTTTGTAGTAACATCTCATTATAGTTTTAATTTGGATTTCCTCTTTTCTGAAGCTAATTCAAGTCTTTTGCCAGTTTTTTCTACTGAGTTATTTATCTGTGTGTAGATTCTTTGTATGTTCTGGATTCTAGGCCTTTCTTGGTTATGTTTTGCAAATATCCAGTCACTAACACAAATACAGACTTTCTGATGTAACTCTAAAACTCCTCTCAAAATAGTCGAACATCAAATTCTCAGTTCCATTCTCTTCTTGGAGAGCTGCTTCCAGCTCCAACCAGGTTGTACTCTGGTTCTCCTGCCCAGCTGCAGCATCTTCCTGGGAATTTCCTTCACCTGTTTCCATTGGTTGATCTTGGCTCCTGTGAATTCTTCTTTCTTGGTTTACTGCTTCATGTTGGTGGAGCATATACTACAGTAGCTTTCTGGGGAAAGGGTGTATGTGAGGTAGGTTTTTTATTTTTTAGTTTCTCATGTCTGAAAATGTTTTTCTTCTCTTTTTACATATGACCTGCTGTCTTGGGAAGCATTTGGGATCTCCCTGTTATTGTGTCCTGAAATTTCATGGTTTGCCGTGCCTTGGTCAATTGTACTTGGCGCTTGGAGGGTCCTTTGAGTCTAGAGGCTCAAGCTCGGAACTTTGAAATGTTCATTTTAATTGTTTCTTCCCGGTTGTCTCTCTCTCTCTCTCTGTCTCCTGCTATTTCCTCTCTATGAAACTCCTATTAGATGGCCATTTCCTTTTGAGCCCCCTCCTGTCAATATCACTAAGTCTTATTTTTGGCCTGATCAGTGTCATCATATTAAGAGTCCTCCAGGCTCCTGCCTGGGGTCCGTAAGCCCATCTGTGAGGGTTTTAAAAGCTGAGGTAGAGAGAGGCTGGGTAAAATTGGGGGTGGGGAAGAGAGGGTGAGAGTGACCTCTGAAGTGAAAATTCCCAGTCTTCTTTCAGGATAACAGCAATACATAAATGGACACATGGACTCTGATTAAGTTTAAGATACTTCAGAACATCTCTATCCATTCTCATTAAGCCAGTTTACCCAAGTAGGTTAATTTTTGCTCATCCCAATAGAGTCCTGTGTACTTGTTCAGTACTTAATTGAAATCAGCTTTGAACTATAACCAGGCTCCCATTCCAGACTCTTAACGCATAGTTCTGTAAACTGCTGAATACTCTGGAACCCACACAGTTACATGGGTTTAACTACAAGTATGTATACTGTTGCAGATCTGTTCATTGATTTGCTCCATATCACTGCTGTGTAATGATTGCAGGTAAACAGAAATAAAAATTAAACCTCTTTGCTGTCAGCGTGAAAGGATGCTCAACATCACTAATCATTAGAGAAATGCAAATCAAAACTACAATGAGGTATCACCTCACACCAGTCAGAACGGCCATCATCAAAAAATCTATAAACAGTAAATGCTGGAGAGGGTGTGGAGAAAAGGGAACCCTCCTGCACTGTTGGTGGGAATGTAAATTGATACAGCCGCTATGGAGAACAGCATGGAGGTTCCTTAATAAACTAAAAATAGAACTACCATATGACCCAGCAATCCCACTACTGGGCATATACCCTGAGAAAACCGTAATTCCAAAACAGTCATGTACCACAATGTTCATTGCAGCTCTATTTACAATAGCAAGGAAATGGAAGCAACCTAAGTGTCCATCAACAGATGAATGGATAAAGAAGATGTGGCACATATGTACAATGGAATATTACTCAGCCTTAAAAAGAAACGAAATTGAGTTATTTGTAGTGAGGTGGATGGACCTAGAGTCTGTCATACAGAGTAAAAGTAAGTCAGAAAGAGAAAATACCATATGCCAACACATATATATGGAATCTTTAAAAAAAAAATGGTTCTGAAGAACCTAGGGGCAGGACAGGAATAAAGACGCAGTTGTCGAGAATGGACTTGAGGACATTGGAGGGGGAAGGGTAAGCTGGGATGAAGTGAGAGAGAGAGTGGCATGGACATATGTACACTACCAAATGTAAAACAGATAGCTAGTGGGAAGCAGCCACATGGCACAGGGAGATCAGCTAGGTGCTTTGTGACCACCTAGAGGGGTGGGATAGGGAGGGTGGGAGGGAGACACAAGATGGAGGGGCTATGGGAATATATGTATACGTATAGCTGATTCACTTTGTTATATAGCAGAAACTAACACAACCATGTAAAGCCATTATACTCCAATAAATATGTTAAAAACAAAACAAAACAAAAAACCCTCTTTGCTGTCAGTTTAATTAGCGTTTTCATGAGCTTTCCTTAAGTCGCCTCAACTATATACCTAATGGTTGCAGCTATAGCAAATTACTTTGCCACACACACTCTTGTCATTTTCCTAAACTACTATCAGTATTATTTAAATTTCATTAACAGAACTGGGGCAGCTGGGTACTATTGTCATCTTTGCAGTTAGGATAAAGCAGAAACATCATTTCAAACGAGCATGTTTATATCTTAGAGTTAGACTTGACATTTATATTCTTTAATTAAATTCTCACCATTATGAACCAGTACTCCCATGTAGATTTGTTGATATTTAGGATGTGTGAGAGCATCCTCAAGCTGCTTCTCAAATATTTCTTCTCTGGCCCCATGTCCTTCTTGTTTAATGGGAAAAGCGCCTCCTTTTAAAATTGATAAGTAGTGGTAACAAGATTATGAAACAAATGAATGCCCAAGGGACATCCATCAGAGCTTATTTCTACCTTTTTCTGTTGGCTAGATGCTTTTTGACAACGAGGTAGTCAACTAAGACCCTGCAAGCCGTGCAGTGCGGCCAAAAAAAATTTAAAAATAAAAAGCCATTTCTAGCCAACCTGTTCATGGATTTGTCCAAATTCATTTCTAGTTTCTTGCTTGTACCATTTTGGGGAGTAGAATACTGAGATTAAGATTCACTGTGCATGTGAGGAAAGGTTCAACAAAACCCTTTTCTATTTTACATGGGAAATTGGCCTTGGGTTAAGCTGCTTTTAGCTCTGTTCCTTGGAAATCTGATGAAGGTGGAATGTCAGCCATGTTACTAGGTAACACTGCTGTAATAAAATGAGAATATGATAGAATGACATTTGAATGGTAAGTTGAGTCTGGACTGAAAGGACTATAGCTTTGGGCTTCCCTGAGTGAAAAAATTCATAACCAGGCATGTCCTTTTCAGGGACCTAGAAGCTGAGACTATCACAAGGGGTATTGGTTTCTGTTTGGGACATGGCTTCTAAGCTAGGGTGGCTATTGGATCTGTCCATGGTAGTCTCATTCTCTCACATTGGAGCTATCATTTGAGGGTCCAAAGACCAGCCCCGAGACTGCTGTGAGTATTCCCAGGGAAAACAAAAGCCTGGGGCTGTGCTGTTGGCATGCTCTTTTTCCTGGCCTTCTGTCCTTTTAAATTAATTTTATGCCCAGTGTGGCCTATTACACTCTTTTTTATTATTTTTTATTTATTTATTTATTTTTTGCAGTACGTGGGCCTCTCAGTGTTGTGGCCTCTCCCGTTGCGGAGCACAGGCTTCGGACGCGCAGGCTCAGCGGCCACGGCTCACGGGCCCAGCCGCTCCGCAGCATGTGGGATCTTCCGGACCGGGGCACGAACCCATGTCGCCTGCATCGGCAGGCAGACTCTCATCCACTGCACCACCGGGGAAGCCCTTTTTTTTAATTTTTAAAACTTTTTATTATGAAAAATTTCAAGTGTATACAAAGTAAACAGAACCGCTATTATATTCTTGAGCCTCTCGATGTCTCATTGGGTCTAAGAATACCACTCAGGAAAGAGCACTGAAGTGCTAAAATAATATCTTCTTATAATACTTATAAATGTATCTCTTTCACATTCCAGGGTGGAGGATATCCTGGTTTTTCCAAGGTTTATCCAGATCTTTGAATTATAGAACTATCCAATACGTCCTTTTTTAGCTTTCATATTTCTAACCTGCATCATCCTGATCGTTTCAGTCTGCCCTTATGGCAAACCCCTACCCCTTGTCTCTTTTGCCTTTCTCTGGACCTCTCTGATTTCAGTTTCTTTCTTCATTCCTTCCTGTCTCTTTTCTCCTTTTACCCTTTCCTTCCTTCCTTCCTCCC
Organism: Phocoena phocoena; assembly: GCF_963924675.1. Lineage (NCBI taxonomy): Eukaryota > Metazoa > Chordata > Mammalia > Artiodactyla > Phocoenidae > Phocoena > Phocoena phocoena. The sequence goes on from NC_089231.1 coordinate 24,877,947, forward strand.
TTCCTCCATTCGTCCTCCTCCCCCTTCTCTCTCACTCACTCATTCTACCTTTCTTTCTCTGGATAGTCACCTGAACTGTGCACAACATATGTCAGATAATCTATATCTGCAGTGTATTGGAAATGTTTTCTCTTTAATTACCAATACCTCTTTTCATAATAGTGCATTTTTTTTCTTTTTGTTTCTGATAAAAGACTAACCAAAGTTTCTTTTTTCCTGTGGTCATAACTGTAATAGATGATAAATGATCATGTTGTAATACATTGTTTGGATTATTTAGTTTTAAATGTTTAAACCACATCAAAAACCATTTGCTCCTTTTCTATTCATCTCATCATTAGCGTTGCTAGCTTTTATTGCATACTTGCTAAGCATTTATGTGCATGATCTCTCTTAATCTTCATTAAAAAACAAACTGAGGTATATTTCATTTTTATTTTCAATTACAGTTAAAGAAACCAATTTAGAAAGATTTAACTTGCTTGTGATCACATATTCAGAAAGTGATAGAGCCAGAACTCAAACCGAGGCAGTTTGATAATAAAACCCTTGTTTGTAGTCATCATGCCTGACTACTATCCCCATTCACTAAGCGTTCCTACAGTTTCTCATTGGTTTGCCTATTCACTGCCTGAAAACATCTGAAAACAAACCCGGAAATTTACTTTCTCCTTCAAGTTCACTTCTAATAATGTCAAATCAGTCTTTACTCCACCAGTGGTGAAAGTGATGTTCTTTTCTTAGTAACCAGGCTGTTGACATCCTTAAAAATAACCCTGAAGGACCATATTATTTTTTGAAAGGACACACAAGAACCATGCAAAGGATTTAAACTACATCCATTTGAAACTTAGTCTCCTTTGGAAGAGGTGAAAATTAGAGTAAAGATGAGGAAATAGAAAGGACCTCACTTGTTTTTCTCACAGTATATCACCACATGGAAATAAAAGCAGGGTGTTAAACTGGATTTATATCCAGTGCTCACTTTCCTGTCCTTGTCAGTAATTGGCCACTTACTGACACTCCAACTGTATTCGTGAAAAATGCAGTCTCTGGGTAAACATTTGACTGTGTGCTGTTGTGTAGTTCTTAAAGCTAGATAAATATATGCCTAAACATGTTTGAGTCCCTACTAAGTGCTGGGAATGAGACTAAGTACCTTTACATAATATTACTCATTTATTCTTCTTAAACCAGGAAATTAGTTATTGTTATCCCACTTTACAGATAAGGAAACCAGCAGGCTGAGAGAAGCCTTCCCAGGTGATTTTAACACAGATCCCCACCTAAGAATCATTCCTCTTAGGGAATTCCCTGACCATCCAGTGGCTAGGACTTGGCACTTTCACTGCCGGGGCCTGGGTTCGATCCCTGGTCAGGGAACTAAGATCCCATAAGCCATGCAGCAAGACCAAAAAAAAAAAAAAAAAAAAAAAAAATCCTCTTAAATAGTCATCACATGTTTGCGTAGGGCTTTATCATTGAGGGCAATTTGCATATGCCCTATGTCATTTGACCCTTAAATTATCCTTGTGAAGGAGGCAGAGCAAGTCTTCAGAGGTGAAATGGTTGGCTCAAGGTCACTTAGCTAGTAAATCACTCAGCCTTGAATCCAGATCTTCTCATTATAAACTCCATATTTTCAGCATTCACTTGGATAAACCTAAATAAGATTCCAAATGAGCAGATTTTCCAACAACTTTTTGTTGAATACTATCATCTAAAATAGTGTTGGACACACTGGAGAGTCATTCAAAATCATTTTAAACTCTTTTTTACATATTTTGAAAAGAATACCGTGAGAAAGATATAAATAACATCTCTACTTTTGCCTCTTTCAGCACTTTACCTTCTCCTTCCCTCCCCTAAATGCTTCTGAAATCTTGGCTTAAGCAAACCTTTGCTATTTCTTCTTTCAGGGAGTTAACCTTGAAAAATGTTGGTAGAGGAGACTATGAATCTGCTGTTATTTGTAGCTGACAGGGAGTTGAGAGTTGATGTTTTTCATTAAGACATTAAGCAATGTTGAATGTCTGAGACAGGAGTGACTAACCTTGGAGTACTTTTAACTTCTGCTGAAGGAGTTAGACATGTGCTTTTCAGGTAGCCAAATTACTGTTAGCCACTTGTACATAACCCTCCACTCTAACTCATAAGATGATATGATCTGGCTGAATTAATAAACAGGACAAAATAGAAATACCACACCAAACAAGAGAGGGCGTGAAAGAAATTTCATGGCTGAATATAAGTATAGGACAGAGACAGTGAACAACAATAGTTTTGTGGTATGGTAAAGGCAAGAACTATTTTTATCTCTTGACAGTGTAAAATTTACACTAGGTTTTCTGTATTTCCAGACCTGACCATTCTTATTGAGCTCCAAACTAGCTCATTCAGTTGCCTATACAACAGTCCCACAAATGTTGAACAAGGTTAAATGAGAATTCATTATTTTCTTCAAAAAAAAATCAAACACAAAATGAATCTGCTTTTTCTTCTGCAGTCTTCCTTAAGCTCTGTAAATGACATCAATATCTACCTAGTTGCTTATGCCAAAATGCCAAAAAAGAAGAAAGAGGAATAATGAGTGCTATTTGGAATAGGGTTGGGATATTGCAAATTTAAAGAGTGCAATCAGAGAAGACCTCTCTGAGAAGGTACATTTGTGCTCAAACTTGAAGGAGGTAGAAAATGAGTTGTGCAGATACCTGGGATCAGATGCGGTAAAGATGGGAGCATGTCTTTGTCTCCCTCTGAAGCAAAAGGTAGACACTTTTACTGACCATTATAAGAGATTTGGGTTCTCTAAGCTCAGGGTTCTGTTGCTATAATATAACCCACGGCATTTGCAGGGGTCATCTGTTCACCTTCAGATCACCTTGTGCAGCCCCACTTACATCAATGGACATATCATCCAGACAGAAAATCAGTAGGGAAACACTGGCCTTAAGCGGCACATTAGATCAAATAAACTTAATAGATATATAGAGAATATTTCATCCAAAAGCAGCAGAATACACATTCTTTTCAAGTGCACGTTGAACATTCTCCAGGGTAGACCACACGCTAGGCCACAAAATGACTGTCAGTAAATTTAAGAAAATTGAAACCATATCAAGCATCTTTGCCAACCACAGTGCTGTGAGACTTGAAATCAACTACAAGAAGAAAAAAATTGCAAAAAACCCAGACACGTGGAGGCTAAACAATATGCTACTGAACAACCAAAGGGTCACTGAAGAAATCAAAGAGGAAATTTTTTTTAATCCTGGAGACAAATGAAAATGGAAATACAATGATCCAAAATCTATGGAACAGCAAATGCAGTTCTAAGAGGGAAGTTTATAGCAATACAAGTCTACTTCAGAAAACAAGAAAAATCTCAAATAAACAACCTCACCTTACACCTAAAGAAATCAGAGAATGAAGAACAAACAAAACCCAAAGTTAGTACAAGGAAAGAAATCATAAAGATCAGAGTGGAAATAAATGAGATAGAGACTGAAAAAAATAGAAAAGATCAGTGAAACTGAAAGTTGATTCATTGAAAAGATAAACAAAATTGATAAACCTTTAGCCAGACTCACCAAGAAAAAAAGAGAGAGGGCCCAAATCAATAAAATCAGAAACAAAAAAGGAGAAGTTACAACTGATACCACAAAAATACAAAGGATCGTAAGAGATTGCTACAAACAACTGTATGCCAATAAAATGGACAACCTGGAAGAAATGGGCAAATTCCTAGAAATGCACAGTGTCCCAAAACTGAACTGGGAAGAAATAGAAAATATGAACAGACCAATTACAAGTAATGAACTTGAATCAGTCATTTTAAAGCTCTGAACAAACAAAAATCCAGGACCAGATGGCTTCACAGGTGAATTCTACCAAACATTTAGAGAAGAATTAACACCTGTCTTTCACAAACTATTCCCAAAAATTGCAGAAGAAGGAACACTTCTGAACTCATTCTGTGAGGCATCATCACCCTGATACCAAAACCAAAGGCATCACAAAAAAAGAAAATTACAGCCAATATCACTGATGACCATAGATGCAAAAATCCTCAATAAAATATTAACAAACTGAATTCAACAATACATTAAAAGGATCATACACCATGATCAAGTGGGATTATCCCAGGGATGCAAGGATAGTTCAATATCTGCAGTATGGAGTTTCCTCAAAAAAACGAAAAATAGAACTACCGTATGACCCAGCAATTCCACTCCTGCATATATGTCTGAAAAAAACAAAAACACTAATTCAAAAAGATACATGCACCCCAGAGTACACAGCAGCATTATTTATGACTGCCAAGATACCAAAGCAACCTATGCAACCTAAGCAAACTGTGAAAGCTTCCTCAATCTGGTACTAAGTTTAATTTTTCTGAAAATAATAAAATTAATATAAATTTCTTGGGAAAAGTTGTACATAAATTCATCAAGTAAAAAAGAGAAGAGTGGTTGTTAGTTGACCCTCAGTAATGTATTAAACTAACGGTGATCATGTAGGTTTTAACCTGCAGGCTTTCCTAAAATTTACTTTCAGTAGATTTCACTCGATAGGCCTGACTGGTTTGGGTGAGATGACCTGTGCCACCAAACTCAGTTCTTACAAATTTTTCGCCTATATCAGGCATAAAATCAGGAATATAACTACAAAGAAATGTTACTGATTGGATACATTGGTGGGTACTGACATTCATGGGTTTCATCCTTAACAGACTACTTTTACATGTATTATGATTGTTTCCTATGCAGTAGATGGGGCAACTTTTTCATTTTATAGACAAAGATACTGAGATACACCTAATGACAATCATAGTTACTGACATTTTGTGAGCACTTACCATGTGCCAGGCATCGTTCTTTGTGCTCTGCAAGTATTAATTCTAAGAACAAACCCATGAGGCAGGCATTTTATTTTTCTTCATTTATAGATCAGGAAACTCAGGCATGGAGATGTTAAATAACTTGCCTAAGTTTATAAGGAGAGCTGGGATTTAAATGCAAGCAATCTGACACCTGATAAATGCTCCAAACCACTGCACAATTCTACATCTGGAAGAAGTTGAGCATCTTACAAGTCACATGGTTAGTAAGTGTCACAGGCAGGACCCAAACTAGGCCTCTGACTTTGAGCATTTTGTAGTGTACACTACCATGATGTCTTAAATCCATTTAATTATACGTTTGATCAGTGTCTTGTCCCCCAATTATTACCTTGCATCTTTCTCTTTTTTTTCCCTTTTATTGAATTTCAGTTGCTGTACACATTGCATCTTTCTTGCAGACAAAAAGTATCATCTATTTCCTTTGTAAATTCTCTGATTATTCCTTCCACTGAATAGGTTGTCAAGGGTATCATCGGTGTCTTAAGTAAAACACAAAAACTTCAGGTACAGCCAAAATTCAAAAAAATATTTTCACGAATTTACTTATTTTACACGTATAAAATGTCCATTTAAAAATAAAAAGAGGGACTTCCCTGGTGGTGCAGTGGTTAAGAATCCACCTGCCAATGCAGGGTACATGGGTTCGATCCCTGGTCCGGGAAGATCCCACATGCCACGGAGCAACTAAACCTGTGTGCCACAACTACTGAGCCTGAGCTCTAGAGCCCAGCCCGCGAGCCACAACTAGAGCCCACAAGCCAGATGATCCCATGTGCCACAACTATGAAGCCCACGTGCCTAGAGCCCATGTTCCGCAACGAGAAGCCACTGCGATGATAAGCCTGCGCACCACAACAAAGAGTAGCTCCTGCTCGCCGCAACTAGAGGAAGTCCACGCGCAACAACAAAGACCCAGTGCAGCCAAAAATAAATAAATAAAAAGAGACTTAATTACAATTTATGAAAATCAATTATAGTACCTGCTGTGTCTAAACTCTTGTGAACAAAATTTTATCCCAGAGAGCTTAAAATCTGACTTGGAAAAAACAAGACCCATAGGCACATGTTGAAAACCAACCTGTCGTGGACAAAATAAGCAACTTGCAAAGGAGCTGATGCCAGCAAACTGCCTGAGATAAAGAAATGATTTATTTGGAATCAACAGCAGTGTAACCAGGCATTGGCTGCCTTTGTTTTCGCTCGTTGCCACAGTCCTTCAAGGCACAAGCTTGTTAGGGTTCTGGCTCCAGCTGGGTCTCTACTTTCCAGAATAAATCTATTTCAGTGGCATTTTTGTCCTATCATGCACCTTCCACTAGAATGGTTAGGAGAAAAGTTACTGTGCATTTGAACAATTAATATTTAGGAGAGTAATCTTGAAAGAAAATCTAGAAAACTGTTTGGAAATAACTCTTAGTTAACTTAAAATAATTTACCTATAAAATAGAAAACATGTAAATGGAAATACTCAACTTTTTAAGAAACATAAATTTTTGTAGGCATCTTTGACTATAAACACTTGTCTGCAGTGTATAGTCTCTTGAATAAAAAGTGACTTATGGTCTTCTTGATTTATTGACATTGTGGTTTTTAAGTGATTTCCTAAAAAATGATGACAATCTTTTAGTTTTTAATGACAAGTGTTAAGAGACAGTGTTATTTCCAAATGTTACTGTGTTAGCACCTTACTACATAGTTCAGGCTGTGCTGTGACATGAAACCAAAAAATTACAGCTTGCTGTTGATTATCCCCGGTGCTCAGAGGCAAGAGTGTTGTGGATAAATTAAATTGATAAATAATCCCCCAAACATCATTTTAGCCATTAGCTTCAAATTTCTTTCTTACCAAGACTTTTTCTGGTCAACTACTATTAAGCCTCAATATTAACAGACATTAAGCTTTAGCCTTCTCTTCCTACCTTCTGATGGGTGCTGCTCTCTGAATGAAACATGAATGCAAGGTGAGGCAGCACAAGAAAGTGCAGAATTCAGGGGCCTGCTTAATTCACAGAATGCATCATCGACCCTGAACATTCAGGGGTTGGCTCTGATTCAGCCATCAAACCCTTTATACAGAGGACTTATTTAGGAGAGCTAGTGAATTGAAAGCCAGGTCACTCAAAGAAATGGAACCATGATCCTTTGACCGCCGTGTGAGAAAGGCATCTACTGAAAATACCTCTCATACATGTACTTGTTTAAAAAAATAACACTTTACATTCCAGGTGATCACCTTCTTTAGCTCGAGGTTGCTACAAGCTGGAGCTGAGCTGTCAGTGGAACGGGTTCTGGAAATCATCAAGCAAGGGGTCGTCGCACTGCCCAAGGACAGGCTGAAGGTAAGACTGGGGGAAGAAACATACTGTTGTATCACTTGTTGTAAATATTGGTGTCTGAGTGGACTCTATTCAGAATCATACCACTTACCCAGCACTTGCACTGGAAAAGGCTCTCTAAACTTGCGCTGCCTACTCTACTGTATATTGACACACAGAACTGTGGTGAAGGATTCTGACAGTCTTCTAGAAGAACTAGCAAAAGGACTGTCTTCACACCACTGCATAGCCTATGAGTAGCCACTGTATATACTATGAGTAATTCATATATATACTATGAACAAAGGAGCACCTTACTTTTTTAACCCAGTGAAATAAATACAGGCTTGTAAGTATCATCAAGGGTTGATGGGAAGATGGTGGTGGTGGTGATGGCGATGATGATCACTACAACAGTAGCTAATGTTTACATAGTGTTTACTCAGTGCTTTTGGGAGATTCTAAGTGTCTTACGTATATTAACCTGACCAATCCTCACAACAGCCCTTTGGCGGTAAGTAGTGTCATCACCCTAATTTTCAGATGAGGAATCTGGTGCACAGAGAGGTTAAGTAATTAACCCAAAGCCATATAATTAGAAAATTAGGAAACTAGGAGATTCATACCCAGGCCATCTGGCTCCAAAGTCCACGCTCGTAATCACCACACTGTTTACTGTGTGCCCGGGAGTAGCTGTAGAAGAGGATCGCCTCATGGAGGAGGTAGGGGAAATATTGTATTTTGAGGAGGCATTTACATTTGTGTGTTAGATATGTTTCTAAGTGATCTCATGATGTAAAACTCATACTTCAAGACTAATTTTCCCATAGGAACATATGTAAGGGGGATATTTGGGGGAAGATGCGTGAATGTACAGCATTGTCGCCTATTTTTACCTTAATACTTCTTTTAATTTTTTCCTTCATTACCTCTCATGTTTTTAGAGTGCTCATTCCTAAATGAACAGCACACAGGGTGTCACAGTGAATGTTTGGCCTTCTTCATAATGTTTAATCAGAACTAGCTTCTGTTCCAAAGTTACTGTTTGGGGGGCTGTGTTTTTCAGCACTCTCACTAGAACCGCTGCTTAATGAACATTGTAGGATACGAAAATATTTTCAGTTATAATAACAGTTTATAAAGCAACAGCACATTAGTCATAATCACTTGCAGAAGTTCCACTGTCCGTAAACAGCCGTGCAGTTCGCGCAGTGCCGAGCAAAGGAGGGGTTTCTGCTTATCAGCTAAAACGGCACCACCATGTGGCTATAGCATAAAACCTGATTACGGTTCACCAGACCCTCCAGCTTTGACTTTACTCTCTTTTCCTGACAATTCCTGAAGTGTAGAGAATTCATATTATTTCCTTTCTTACCTAAAGTAAGACATCTGAGGTCTTTCGGGTTTTTTCTCACTGTTTCAAATTTATTTGAACTCTACCATGTTAACCAGTACAAAAATCCATGATGATTAGACTGGCAACTCATAGGAACTGATGGATCGTGGTGTTTAAGCTAGTCAAGAAAGAAGTGGAACTATCAAGAAACCATAAGGAAAGGATAATGCAGAGGAGTCAAGGGAAGCGGGATTTTGATGAGATCAAAGAACCAGCATAGGGCTTCCCTGGTGGCCCAGTGGTTGAGAGTCCGCCTGCCGATGCAGGGGACGCGGGTTCGTGCCCCGGTCCGGGAAGATCCCACATGCCGCGGAGCGGCTGGACCCGTGAGCCATGGCCACTGAGCCTGCGCGTCCGGAGCCTGTGCTCCACAATGGGAGAGCCCACCCCAGTGAGAGGGCCGCGTACCGCAAAAAAAAAAAACAAAACTGAAACCCCATCGTGTCTCTCCTCTTGCACTGGTTTCCCATTTCACTGCACCTCCCCACCCCCAGCATCCTGTTTACCTCCTGTTCCTCTCCCCTTGTTCACACAGCTCTAGCTGCTTTGTTCTTTTCATTATTTCTTCAACATGCTTGGCATCCTCCTGGCTTTGGACCTTTTTAGTAGTTGTTCCTACTGCTTAGGACTCTGCTCTGAATAAGCATGCCTAATTCTCTCGCCTCTTTTTTTTTTTTTTTTTTTTTGCTAAAGGTTTGCCCGGACCATTCTCTGTAAGATTTTCTCCCACCACATCCTCACGGACACTCCCACACCCCCTCAAGCTGCTCTACCTTTTCTGTATTTTCCAGAGCATTTATCACATCCTAGTACCCTAGATCATTTTGTTATTTATTATATTACGCTGATTGTTCACTGTCTGTTTCCTCCTGCTAGACTATGAGCCCTGAAAGGGCAGGGACCTTTGCTTACTCTGTGCCCAAGCACTTACAGCAACATTGTCACAGAGCAGTTTCTTGAGAAAGACTTGCTCAGTGTTGATGGAACCTTGTGGCAAGCTTAAACCTAATGTCATATGTTCTCATCATTGGTCATTGCCATCTTCTTTTGTACTTTCATCCCCATTCCTCTTTGTGCTTTCTCTCCCCAGATGCAGCCTCCTATTACTTCCCTGCCTCCCATACCCTACACTGCCTTTTTAGACCCCAATTTCATGGTTAGGATGTATCCCCACACTCTCAGTCCCTGCACTGAATCTTCTCTCTTCACCACCTCTTTAACTGAAACCTGGTTCTCCCCTCAGGACTCCCAAACCCCTGCAGCATTTGGAAGTAAAAGCTGCTTGTTCTTTCACACTCCCCACCCTTCGGGGTCTGGAGGTGCAGTTGGTGTCTTCTTTGTTTCCACTGTTGTTGCTTAGCTATTATCCTTCTACCCTTAAGTACAAAGCTTTGTTCATATGAGGCTGGTACCAGCTTCTTCTCCTCCTTATAGCTGCCACCTACTGACTCCTAGGCCTCTCTCTCATTTACTATAGCATCTGGCTCAGTCTTTCTTTCCGTCCATGGCTTATCATCCTGGGCGCCTATGATGCCCATGTGTATGGCCCATCCTTGGCATCCAATTCATTAACTGGCTCAGTCACACTGACTTTCATTCACATCTGTGTCATTTCAGTCCCCCACTCATGGCCAAATCCAGATCATGTTGTCATGGAGATCTCCTTTTGAACATCTCTGGTCTAAATATACTGCTCTCCAATCACAACTTCCATTTCTTCTACTATGCTGGGTTTTTTTGGGTTTTTTGTGTTTTTTTTGTTTTCTTTTTTTTTTTTTTTTTTTTGTAGTACGCGGGCCTCTCACTGTTGTGGCCTCTCCTGTTGCGGAGCACAGGCTCCGGACGCACAGGCTCAGCGGCCATGGCTCACGGGCCCAGCCGCTCCGTGGCATGTGGGATCTTCCCAGACCGGGGCACGAACCCGTGTCCCCCGCATCGGCAGGCAGACTCTCAACCACTGCGCCACCAGGGAAGCCCAGGGTTTCAGTTTTAATAGGACCACTCTGGCTGATGTGTTGAGGGTAGACTATAGAGCAACAATGAAAGCAGAGAGATCAGTTAGACTATTGCTCGACTTGGACCACAGTGGAAAGGTGGAAGTGCTAACAGAATTCGTCCAAGAAATTGTCTGGTGGGCAGAGGAGTGCACTTAGGCCTTTTAGGAGACAGCTATAGTCTGCATTGATTACAGAAGCTCCAGGGAATGGTGGCTGAACGTAGGTTCTGATGGACTGGTTAGAGAACTGGTCTGCAAGTACTGGAAGAACTGTTTATGGAAGTGGATTTGGACTTGGACTAGGCGGTCTCAAGGACAGCTTTCAGGTATTGGCTCGCTGAGTCTTTCATCGTTAGATGCCTGGCTCTGCTTTGCTAAATGTTGTGTGGCTCAACAGTATACGTGAGTCGATCTGCTACTAGTTTCTAGAGGCTGTCTGTACTAGACAATTCAGAGCAAACTTTGGAGGCCACACACCATAAGACAATTTGGAAAACTATCAGAGAATCACCAAAATTGTGAAAGAACACAGGGAATGATTAGGGGAATTCACAGGATCCAAGCAGAAGAGACTTGTCTTCAAGTACTGGAAGAATTGTTTACAAAAGCAGATTTGGACTTCTGTGTGGTCTCAGGAATAGGACCAATGGGTAGAAGGAACTTGCATTTCAGTCCCATAGAAGGGAGAACTTTCTAAGAAATGGAACTACAGTTGCCCCTTGAACAATGTAGGGGTCCAGGGTGCAGACCCTCCACACAGTCGAAAACCCAGATATAATTATCATCAGCCCTCTGTATCCACAGTTCCTCTGAACTCACAGATTCAACCAACCATGGATTGTGTAGTACTGTAGTATTTACTGTTGGAAAAAAATCTATGCATAAGTGGATCCACCCAGTTCAAATCCTTGTTGTTCAAGGGTCAACTGTATTTAGAGATGGAATAGGTAACTTCTGGGAAGTGGTGCATTCACTGTCACTGGAGGTATTAAGAGTAATAGGACGATGGCCACTTGACAGGGATGCAAATAGGTTCCATCTTACATGAAGCTCTTATCTGTTGGTACTAGCTGGCCAGCACGGTAAATGGAGAAGGATTCTAAGGCTGAGTTCAGGTGCAGCAGGAAAAGTGCTGAGATCAATTAGCAATGCCTGCCATTGGCAACAGGAGCAGAAAGCCAGGAGCACATGTGCAGTTATTTGCCATTCCAATTGTAAGGACTCAAATATTGGTGGGGAAAACCAACTGTGTGACTTCTAAGAACGTTTCCATTCCTAAGAGTATAATTTTGTCTGTGTATATACTAAAATTATCATTCTCCACAAAGCAGGAAACGGAATAAACTTTTGATAACAGTTTTTACTCTCAGAAGATGCAAGAAACAATAAGGAAATATTATTAATCTGTGGATTTTTTATGACAGAGATCACCTTTCAGTTCATAATAGCAGAGGGCATAGTCAGTTTTGTATGCCAAAAGAACATAAATTGCTAAAAGTTGTATATGGTTCATAACAAGAAAAAATGTAGTTCAAGTGGGATGGAAAACAAATAAAATAAAAAATATTAACTATCCAATCACTGATTGTTCTGTGTAAACAAATATGAGAACTACGTTTGTACTGAAGTATCTGTTTGCAACTCTGTATCACATTCGCCTCCTTCTCCAGTCTCCTCTGCGTCACAGAGAAGCATCCAGAGTACATTTCCCAGAATCCTCCTGTCTGTGTAGTTCCAAATTGCAGTCGGCCAAGGAGAGGCACACTTGCATGCAATTTGGAAAGCAGAAGAGAAGAAGCCATTATTCTCCAGAGGCAGCTCCTGCCTGGCCTGGTGCTGTAGGCAGCCAGGGTCGTCGATGTCTCCTCAGAGATACTGAGGTTTGCAGCAGCTTGCAGTGAGCTCTTGAGAACCTCCTACTCCAGTGCTGAAGACAGTCTTCTGTTGCAGCTTCCCTGATCTTGCCTTTTCAACAGTTGCATAAGCCTCTATTTTCCTTACAAAATCCTTTATACTCGAGTTATAGAGAGGACCTTCTGTTTTCCCTACCAAACCTGTCAGAGAAATAAAACCCCTGATTGTGAACAGAAAGCAATTTAATATAGGAAATTTGAAAGTCATTGAAAGGACTGAGGAAGCCAGCAAAAAACAGTGCTGGCTTTCAGGAAATCAGAAGTGGCAAGAATGTCGTCACTGATGGTCTGGCCTGCCTGCAGACATCCATGTGGAGATCTGCAGGAAGATTGTAGAAACCACTGTCAAAACGTTTGCTGAAGCCCACAGTCTGCCCACCACTGTTACCAGAGCACCAGTGGCTTCTGTTTCTCTTCTGCCTTCTGAAATACAAGTTCCTCTCCTTGCCACAGTCTAACCCAAAGCCCTTCGGGAGAGATGCTAGGACATGTAGTTTCCAGGCTTTCAGCATGAAAGGGGAAGAAAGGTGCTTGAGTTGCCAACAGCGTGGCATACGATCAAAAGAAACTAAAGAAGCAGAATGAGAAGTTCCTTGATGAGCATGGATTTTTTTTAAAGGATACCTGCAAAAGATAGAAAGAATGGTAGGTACAGAGGCCAAAAGTAATGGAGTGGCATGAACTTACACAAACGTTGTCAAAGACTAGAATTGGAAGGGGCCTTTGATCCTCTGAGAGGAGAAAGCAAAGAAAATAAGAAATTGTGGGCCTTCAGCATTGGAACAGTGGACAAGATTACATGATTGATTGACTGATTTATGCATTCTCCCATTTTCAAATGCTAGTTTATCTCCTTTAGTGACAATAATCTCCAACTGGAAAAGAGTATATCCTCTAAATAAAATTGAAGCCTAAGGAGGCAAAAGACTTGTACTCAGAAAACCATAAAACACTGATGAAAGAAATCAAAGATGACATAGGGCTTCCCTGGTGGCACAGTGGTTGAAAGTCTGCCTGCCGATGCAGGGGACACAGGTTCATGCCCCGGTCCGGGAAGATCCCATATGCCGCGTAGTGGCTGGGCCCGTGAGCCATGGCCGCTGAGCCTGTGCATCCGGAGCCTGTGCTCCGCAATGGGAGAGGCCACAACAGTGAGAGGCCCGCGTACCACAAAAAAAAAAAAAAAAGATGACATAAACAGATGGAGAAATATACCACGTTTTTGGATTGGAAGAATCAATATTGTGAAAATGACTCTACTACCCAAAGCAATCTACAGATTCAATGCAATCCCTATCAAACTACCAATGGCATTCTTCACAGAATTAGAACAAAAATTTTTACAATTTGTATGGAAACACAAAAGACCCCGAATAGCCAAAGCAATCTTGAGAAAGAAAAACAGAACTGGAGGAATCAGGCTCCCCGACTTCAAAGTATACTACAAAGCTACAGTAACCAAGACAGTATGGTACTGGCACAAAAACAGAAATATAGATCAATGGTACAGGATAGAAAGCCCAGAGGTAAACCCACGCACGTATGGTCACCTAATTTATGACAAAGTAGGCAAGAATGTACAATGGAGAAAAGACAGCCTCTTCAATAAGTGGTGCTGGGAAAACTGGACAGCTACATGTAAAAGAATGAAATTAGGACTTCCCTGGTGACACAGTGGTTACGAATCCACCTGCCAATGCAGGGGACATGGGTTCGATCCCTTGTCCGGTAAGATCCCACATGCCGCAGAGCAGCTAAACCCGTGCGCCACAACTACTGAGCCTGCACTCTAGAGCCTGCGAGCCACAACTGCTGAGCCTGCACGCCACAACTACTGAAGCCTGCACACCTAGAGCCTGTGTTCTGCAAGAAGAAAAGCCACCACAATGAGAAGCCCATGCACCGCAACAGAGTAGCCCCCGCTCACCACAACTAGAGAAAGCCCGTACACAGCAACGAAGACCCCACACAGCCATAAATAAATAAATAAAGTTATTTGTTTATTTTTTTAAGAGAATGAAATTAGAACACTACCTAATTCCATACACAAAAATAAATTCAAAATGGATTAAAGACCTCAATGTAAGACCAGACACTATAAAACTCTTAGAGGAAAACATAGGAGAAACACTCTCTGACATAAACTACAGCACGATCTTTTTTTGACCCACCTCCTAGAGTAAGGAAAATAAAAACAAAAGTAATTAAATGGGACCTAATTAAACTTAAAAGCTTCTACACAGCAAAGGAAACCATAAACACGACAAAAAGACAACCCTCAGTATGGGAGAAAATATTTGCAAATGAAGCAATGGGCAAAGAATTAATCTCCAAAATATACAAACAGCTCATGGAGCTCAATATCAAAAAAACAAACAACCCAATTAAAAAGTGGGCAGAAGACCTAAACAGACATTTCACCAAAGAAGACATACAGATGGCCAAGAGGCACATGAAAAGATGTTCAACATCACTAATCATTAGAGAAATGCAAATCAAAACTACAATGAGGTATCACCTCACCACCAGTCAGAATGGCCATCGTCAGAAAATCTACAAACAACAAATGCCGGAGAGGGTGTGGAGAAAAGGGAACCCTTTTGTACTGTTGATGGGAATGTAAATTGATACAGCCACTATGGAGAACAGTATGGAAGTTCCTTAAAAAAACTAAAAATCGAACTACCATATGATCCAGCAATCCCACTACTGTGCATATAGTCTGAGAAAACCATAATTCAAAAGGACTCATGTACCCCATTGTTCATTGCAGCACTATTTACAATAGCCAGAACATGGAAACAACCTAAATGTCCAGTGACAGATGAATGGACAAAGAAGATGTGGTACATATATACAATGGAATATTACTCAGCCATAAAAAGGAATGAAATTGGGTCATTTGTAGAGATGTGGATGCACCTAGAGTCTGTCATATAGAGTGAAGTAAGCCAGAAAGAGAAAAACATGTCATATATTGACGCATATTTGTGGAATATAGAAAAATGGTACAGATGAACCTATTTGCAGGGGGAATAGAGACGTAGACGTAGAGAATGGACATGGGGTGGGCGGGGAAGGGGAGGGTGGGACGAATTGGGAGATTAGGTTTGACATAAATACGCTACCATGTGTAAAATAGATAGCTAGTGGGAATCTGCTGTATGGCACACGGAGCTCAGCTCAGTGCTTTGTGATGACCCAGATGGATAAGATGGGGTGGGGGAGAGGGAGGTCCAAGCGGGAGGGGATATAGATATACATATAGCTGATTCACTTCATTGTACAGCAGAAACTAACACAACATTGTAAAGCAATTATACTCCAATAAAAAAAATAAAATAAAACTTAAGAAAAAAAAAAAGAATGGTATAAGCACTGCCAGCCTTTTTCATCTTAAGGCTCAGATGCACAGTTTCTCACGATGCTGGCAGATATAACCTGTGAGTAAAATTTGAGAACTCAAGCTCAACAATAATACTAGTCATGCTACAAGACACTTTTCTGAGCGCTTTGTAGCACTATGAGTTGATGCTATTATCCTGATTTTCTAGACGAGGCAACTAAGGCTCAGAGACGTTAAATTACTGCCCAGATGCAAAGCTGGGCTTCAAACCAAGGCAGTCTTTCTCCAGCGTCCATTTTGTTTACCACTGTCCTGTACTATCCCCTTCCGTGCCAGTAAGACCGCACTAGGATCGTTAGATTCCATCTGAGCATCACATTGGTAAACCAAGATGTGTGCACAAGCAGGTGACGTTATAGTAAAGAGCCTGTAGGTCACTTAAGGTGAGGAGTAGGGGATATATAACCTGGAAAAGAGAGAAAGATATAAAAACTGTGTTCAGCTACTTTAAGGATTAGTACTGTGAAAGAGGAATTAAGCTCCTCGTTTTATGCCAAGGGCAATGGGTAGTAACTGAACAAAGACAGGTATTAGTTCCACCTAAGGAAGTGTTTTCTGATGGGTAAAGTTGTTCAGCAGTCCATATGGGGCTTCATGAAGTAGTGAAGTGTCGTCTTCACGATAAAGTCTGGATGGTAAATGTAAAAAGAGCACCAGATGACAAAGGAACTCAAATCTGTAACATAGGGGGAAAAGATTGAAAAGAGTTCATGTTAATAAAAAGGTACACAGGGGCTTCCCTGGTGGCGCAGTGGTTGAGAGTCCGCCTGCCGATGCAGGGGATGCGGGTTCGTGCCCCGGTCCGGGAGGATCCCACGTGCCGCGGAGCGGCTGGGCCCGTGAGCCATGGCCGCTGAGCCTGCGCATCCGGGGCCTGTGCTCCGCAACGGGAGAGGCCACAGCGGTGAGAGGCCCACGTACAGCAAAAAAAAAAAAAAAAAAGTTGCACAGGATGATCTGAAAGATTTCTTGCAATTCTTATGAGTCTAGAATTCTGTCTTCTAAAATTCCATGAAGAATTTTTGTGGAGCAGTGCTCTAGTAACGTCCTTCTGCTATTTAGAGGTCAAGCCCTGTTGCTCCCTGACAAGGTCTGGAGTGCTTAGGCTGCAATTCTAGACCATTCACAGTCTAACCCCAGCCTGCCATTCCAGTCCTTTGCCTCCCTACTTCCCATTACCCCACCCCCACCCAGTGCTCTAGCCGAGCAGAACTATCTCTGTGCTTTCTTCCTTCCTGCAGTTTTGGATTTACTGACACAATTTTCTTTTCGCAATATACCATTCTCCCACCTTTGCTTTTTGCTTATTCAAATTCTAAGCATTCATTGAAGCCCTTGATCAATTTAACAACATTTAGGAAGCCTTTCCTTTTACTCCTCAACCTACCTGTGCCTCCCTGCTCTGAATTGCATTTTATATTTACATTTTTGGGGACTCCTCTCCTCTTCTACCTCGTATGTAGTTATTTAAATGTTTTCTCTCTCCCACTCACTGTAACTTCCTTGAGAATAGGGGTCATGTCTTAGTCATCTGCATCCCTTTGATGTCTGGTACATAGGAGTTGCTCAGTAAATGTAATAAGTAGATGAATGAAAAGCTCACTTTATATATGCTAAAGAGGAAATGGGGACTTGTTAGAATTCAAGAGTTCTGGAGTAAAATTTTCAATCTCCAGACCTGCTTTTCTAATTTTTATTTTACCATCCTCTTTGCAATTTTAATTCACTTAACTGTCTCTCCCTATATGTGTCAGGCACTGTTCTAAACTCTGGATACAGTAATGGACAAAGTAGACAAAAATCCCTGCCTCTTCATAGAGCTTGGTTTTTTGTTTTTTTGTTTTTTGTGGAGGAGATAGACAATGAGAAGGAGGTAAAATATGTGCTCTATAAATAAAAAAAATAATATTTTTTTATTTTTTGTTTTCTTCTTTCTTTTTTTAATTGACATAGTTGATGTGCAATATTATATAATTTACAGGTGTACAATATAGTGATTCACAATTTTCAAAGCATATACTCCGTTTATAATTATTATAAAATATTGGCTATAGTTGCTGTGTTGTACAATATATCCTTGTAGCTTATTTTATAATATTTGCTATTTTAGGTAGCAGTAAATAAGAAAAATAGAGGAGGATAGATAACATTGGGAAGGGAGCAGTTTTAGATAGGTTGTCCAGAAGAGAAGATATTTGAATCAATGCCACCTTGATTTTTTTTTACATTTTATTTTAAAATAATTTTAGACTTACAGAAAAGTTGCAAAAATAGTAGAGACAGTTCATGTAAACCCTTCAATAATAGGATCCGCTGATGCTAACAACACATATAACTGCATAAAACTATAGTACAATTATCAAAACCAGAAAATTAACGTGAGTACAATACTCTTAACTAAATTACAGGCCTTATTTGAATTATACCAGTCTTTTTTTTTTTCTCCCAGTATGCTTATTTCTGTTTCAGAATCCTTTCCGGGCCCCACACTGCATTTACTTCTTGTATCTCCTTAGTCTCCTCCAACCTGAGACTGTTCCTCAGGCTTTCCTTATCATTCATGACCTTGACACTGTGGATGCGTGCTGGTCACTTATTTTGTAGAATGTCTCTCAACTTGGGTTTTTCTAATGTTTCCTCATGATTATATTGAAGTGACACATATTTGGCAAAAATATCACAGAAGTGGCATTGTGCCCCTCTCAGTTCATCATATCAGGAGGTACCTGGTGTCAGCCTCTCTCATTGCTGTTGATGTTATCCTTGATCACTCGGTTAATGTGGTGGCTACCTGATTTCTCCAGTGGAAAGTCACTGTTTCTCCCTTTGTTATTGATTACTATCTTGGGAGTGAGACTTTGCTAGTATCCTGTTTCTCCTCAAACTTTTGCCTTGATTATATCATTCATCAGTGGAGCTGCCCTACACAGTTATTACTGTGGTGTTTACCTAATGAATGATAATTTTATATTTTATTCTGTAGATGATAATTCAATATTATCATTTATTTATTTTGTTGCTCAAGTTGTTCTAGCTTTGGCCAGTGGGAGCTCCTCCAGGTTGGCTCCTGTATCTTCCCCAGCCCTGGAATCAACGATTTCTTCAATGAGCCCTGGTCCCTTTTTTTTTTTTTCAATGGTATTTAGGAAACAAGACCTGGGCACTAGGCCCCCTTTTTTTTTTTTTTTTAAACTAGCTGCTTTTTTTTTTTTTAATTTATTTATTTTATTTATTTTTGGCTGCATTGGGTCTTTGTTGCTGCGCTCAGGCTTTCTCTAGTTGCAGCAAGCGGGGGCTGCTCTTCATTGCGATGCACGGGCTTCTCATAGCCATGGCTTCTCTTGTTGCGGAGCACGGGCTCTAGGCATGCGTGCTTCAGTAGCTGTGGCACACGGGCTCCAGTAGTTGTGGCACTCAGGCTCAGTAGTTGTGGCGCACGGGCTTAGTTGCTCCGCAGCATGTGGGATCTTCCCAGACCAGGGCTCGAACCCGTGTCCCCTGCATTGGCAGGCGGATTCTTAATCACTGTGCCACCAGGGAAGCCCTAGGCCACCTTCTTCTTAGAACTTTCTGGACCCTTCCACTCGCCTGTCCTTTCCCACCTCCTTTCTCTTCTGAGGACAGTTACTGCTTCCTCACTCTGCTGTTATACCCAGGTATTCTTCTTTTGTATCTCTCCCTCCCCTATGATAAACCTTAGCTCCTCTCTTTTGGATTGTCTCTCACTAGTTTCGTCTTTAGTCCATTTTTTTCCTACTGAATTCCAGTCCCAAATTTTATTTCCTAATTCCTTTAGTGAGCACTCCTGGCACTCCATGGGCCATAGCAGGTACTGAAAGTTAATTTTGTAGTTCACTATAATACTTACCTTAAAGCAAAATGAATTACAGTGTACAAGCTATATGTTTGAATGTTACTGTGTTGTTCATTTATTATACTATGTTCGGAAAGAAAATGCCCTTTATATTTGAGACAGTAAAATATAAATGAGAAATATAACTCTTGTTTTTTCAGGATTATGGCTAAATAAATGCAGAAATTAATTGATCTGTGGGAGGTCCCAGGCCGGTTAACTGTAATTTAGAGCAAGATCCCATTGAAGCCAAGGTCATGAGTAAATTCTTTAGGTAGGCCGGTTAATTTTGTTCAGGAACATAGCAAGAAATTGAATTCCTGACTGCAGCTTAGCATCTCACTCTGTGGTTGCAAGAGGGACAGATGATGGAGGATGGATGATTCCGTTTAAAAAAAGAGAGAGAGAAAGAAATCCGTCCCCAGTACTAGAACAGAAACCAAAATTACATTTACTCACAGATGGTGAGTTATCCTCAGTTGGTTTAAATGATAGCACATTATTACCACAGATGTTTCTAGAAAAAAAGACTGTTTATCTTTATAATCAAGCCTTATCTCAATTATTTTAATCATCTTTTTGGATTGTTTATAATAAAACGAATCACTTAAAACCTCTAGAGTTTAATTCACAGAATTCTGCTGTATCTAAAGTTGATTGAAAATTCAAGCTGTGTGTTGAATAATATTTGTACTATACCACATTACAGCACATTATAGTCTTTTGGGTGGTTCACTAATATATCCTGATAAAATAATTGTCGGGTATGTAATAATAGCTTTGTGCATGAGATTGATGTAAAAGAGTTTGTTTCAAATTGGAAATGCTTTTTAGTAAGGTCTTTATGAAAGTGTAGAATAGTGTGTGTACTTACTGATTTGTTCTTTCTTAAAATATAAATTAAACATTTAGAAATTTTAGAACGACCTTTTGGGTTGTTAAGAGAAGCACACTGCCTCTTACTCCTGAGACTAGCCAGCTAATGTCAACTGAAGAAGATGAGCCAAAAGTTTTTGAAGTTTCCTTTGAGTTGCAGCACTGAAGCCAAATTTGTAGAAGACTTATTCTTCCAATTTTGGGCAAGTAAACATTAAGATTTGGAAGCCCATGACACAGTAATTGACTTTCAACCAAATAAAATATTTTTCAATCGAATGTTATTTGACATAGCCTTGTAAAATATTTGTGTAATATCCTGTGTGGGAATATATACTCTTTGGATAAATCTGTCTATACAGTTAAACAAGTTGGCTATTCAGAGTAAATAGTATTAATATCATTCTAAACATCCTCTTCTTACGGGTATTGCGTGAAGTCTGGGAAAGGCAATACCAGGTAATTAGTTTTGGGGGGACCCTCCTGCATAAACAGAGACATAAAGAACAGGCTCTGAAACCCTAAGATGCTTATTTCTCCTTTCGAGTTTGGAAGGAAATAAATAAAGTTAGTGTGTCCTCCAGGAGCTCAGTTAGAAGATGCAGCTCAAAGTTCTCACTGTCTGCGTCCACAGCAGGGCCTGCCCCTGGCTCCTATTTGGCCTACTAGTGAGCATTTGGAATGTCATGATGATGGGTCAGAATTCATCCACATCTGTGCAGGTTCTCAGCCACCATCACACCACCTCGTACGTAATGATGTAAGGGTTCCTGGGCCCTTCTTTTCTTCGGTTTAGTGAATTATCCATGTCATTTGAGGATTAAGAACTTTGCCATATCTAGTGTTTGAAACAAAGGTCATGCTTTTCAGGGGGAATGAGCCAGAAGATAACTTCTCTTTTAGTGTAAATAGGAAACTAGGGAAAATAGAAGTTACTGGCACTAACTGAACTTTTCATTTCATTCACTTAAGACACTTGACAAATCATAGGATTCGAGTGGCTAGGTGGTTTCACGCTGAGTGATTTTTAAAGCCTTTATTTTATATCCACCTTTTAGAATACTTTCATGGTTGTTGTTAGTTGCATATAGAAAGTTGATGAAATTTCAAGAGTTTTTTCATAGCCTCTTAATATTGACTCGCTTAAAATCTTCCCCCATCTCATATTAGGAGTCTCTCTCTGTTCCCAGCCCAAGTGTCTTTTGTTTCCCTGTCAGTTCTCTGTCTCCAGAGCAGAATACTGAGTGCCACTGTGGTATGCCCACCTCCCCTTGGACGGCCCCACCTCAGGGTACCACAATAACCAATGCTCATGTCCAGAGACACACTTCTCTGCGTCCTTACGTGTGAGTTTCCACGCATGGGAATACGACTAGCCAGCCTCCTCCCCTGGGGCTGGGACCCGGCAGTAGCCCTCCAAGTGTCTTCTGATGTCGGCTCAAGTTTAAGAAACACAGCAGTAGATAATCCCCCAGACACACCAGCACTCTCCACCCTTAAGGCCTCTGCTTGGGCTTCTCCTTCTGGCCTCGATTGCTTTCCCCCAGATCCCTGCACACCTCGCCCCTGCACCTCCTTCAGGTCTTTACTCACATGAGCAAATGAAGCCTCTCTCTCAGTGAGGCCTGCCTGACCTCTTTGTTTAAATTTCAGCACTTCCAATCCCCCTAATCCTGCTCTAGGTTTTCCTTTTCCACAGCATTTATCACCTAGCATGCTATGTAATTATTATTATTATTTCAGATAATATAAGCTCCAGGAAGGCAGAGCTCTGCGTATTTTGTGCACTGATGTATCTTAGGTCATATCTGGAACATAGTGGGTTAATATTTGCTGAATGGAAGAGAGAGAGGCAGAGAGGAGGGGAGCTGTTGACCACTGAGTGATGGTTCCAGATGCTGCTTCAAGTAAACATTGTTTTTTGGAGAACAGCTCTCCACAGACTCTTGCAAGGTCAACTTTCTTGCCAAAATATTATTAGAGAAGCTAAGTTAAGAGTGGAGGCCCTGGTCACTTTGCTGAAATAGTTACATTTTTTTAAGCGTATAATAATTGTTCCATGCTCATGCATTCTTATAGCTGCAAAACCCTGGTCTAAAGACCTCCACTTTAGTACTCCTCATCAGTAAGTTAATTACTATGTAAATTGGCCTCACTTAATTTTTAATAGTTTCTCAGGGGTTCTCTTCTTGGCTCTCACCTGCCAGGATTTCATTACAGTTCAAGCAGAGTAAAATATTCTGATTTATGTTATTAGAATAAAGTTTCTCAGGTGACGTTATTTTATTCTATTTCTGAGTCTTTCTCGGAGGGTGAAGAACATGCTGGAATTATCAGGCTCATAGGAAGGCTTTTTTTTCTCCTGTTTTAAAACTCATTTTGGACTTTTTTCCCCTGGCTGTTTTCTCTCTCTCTCTCTGAAATATTGTTATCTTAATTACTTTTTACTTTTAGGTGGCGACTAGGAAGCACTAAAGCATAAAAGGGACAGCTCTGTGCTGGGCTTCTCTCCTTAAAAGGGGAGACGAGCACACTCCTGCCATTTCCTTCAAACCCCAAATGATCTGTGCAGAAGTTTGACCAGTAGAGTGGTTCTCTCTCCCGTTCTAACCCTCCTTGAGTTTCTTGTCCACTAAAGACAGAGATCAAGTCCTACTCATGAGTTACCAGTGCCTCTCATGGAACAGTAAACACAATCATAAATGGTTTCAGAAACTGCGGGGATAATGCTGGCACCTTATTTTTAGGACCATTCAATCCCCTATGAGGAATATAGTATGAAATACATGACCTCACATGCACAAATGCGTGCGCACTCACACAACCCCGCACACGTGCAGGGTGCCGTTCTAGCTTTCCAAGTCACTGATTTTTTTTTTTTGCGGTACGCGGGCCTCTCACTGCTGTGGCCTCTCCGTTGCGGAGCACAGGCTCCGGACGCGGAGGGTCAGCGGCCGTGGCTCACGGGCCCAGCCGCTCCACGGCATGTGGGATCTTCCCGGACCGGGGCACGAACCCGTGTCCCCTGCATCGGCAGGCAGACTCTCAACGACTGCCCCACCAGGGAAGCCCCAAGTCACCGATTTTATACATTGAGAGGGAAGCAAATGGGAAAGCTTAACCAAGGACAGGACAAGACAAGGACTGTAGGAAGCACAGAAATTTTTAAATGTTGTTATTAGAATTCCTTCTGTACTGGTCTTACGTAAGAACAAATCTGCTTACACTGATTCTCCTTCCATCAAGGCGAGGATTCCAAAAGAATGAACACAGTCGCCTGGAGCATTGTTTTCAAATGCAGGTTTCTGGATTCCACCTCAGATTCTGATTCAGTGGTCTGGTGATGAACTCAGGAATCTGGCTTTTGAAACAGTTCTCTGAGTGATCCCGATAATCTGCCAGATTGGAGAACCACTACTGTATGGCCCAGTTTTCTCTAGTTCCCTGCCCTAGATGCAAGAGGGAGGGGATATGGAGATATATGTATACGTATAGCTGATTCACTTTGTTATACAGCAAAAACTAACCATTGGAAAGCAATTATACTCCAATAAAGATGTTTAAAAAAAATGTTTTTTTAAACCAAGGAAATGATGGCTAGGGTTAACAGTAACCTTGATAGGATTGGAACTGTTTTATCTTCCTTTCCTACAAAAGACAAGAGAACTTTCACTTCATGAACCTTAAAATAGAAGATTCCTTTTAAGTAGATTTTTGACATGTAGCCCAAATATGAGAATTATCACAATTATTTTGTAAATTAAACAAATAGTAGCAAAAAATATTAAAGGCTATGGTCTTTTAAAATGTCGCATCTGCTCTTTTTTTTTTTAATATGTATTTATTTATTTGGTTGTGTCGGGTCTTAGTTGCAGCTCCAGGGCTCCTTAGTTGTGGCACGCGAACTCTTAGTTGCAGCATGCGTGTGGGATCTAGTTCCCTGACCAGGAATCAAACCCGGGTCCCCTGCATTGGGAGCGTGGAGTCCTGTCCACTGAGCCACCAGGGAAGTCCCAGCATCTGCTCTTCAGTCTGACTTAAGTATCCCTCTTTTGACTCAACTCCTTTTTCTTTGTTGTTTATCATCTAGTTACATTTATTGAGCACTTGCTCTGTGCCAGGCCCTCTGCTAGGTATTTTTTTTTACAGGTGTTCTCATTTAGTCTTCCCAACAGCCATATGAACTGTAAGGATAATTTACATTTTGCAAGTGAGGAAACAGGCTAAAGAGAATTTAGAGATAAGAGAATGGCTTGTCCAAGATTATTTCAGTCCCTCTTACCTTTGAGCCATAAAAAAGCTATTCTTTCCTTGAAATCTTAAATTTTTGTCTCCTCCTGCCTCACAAATCCATTTGCCTATTAGATCAATTTGTTTAACCTAAAGCATTCATAATATAACTAAGTTCTTGGTTTTGACAGTATCTGTATACAGTGTTGTAGTCTTTGGAATGTTTGAACAGTTATACCCATTGCTACTTCAGGGAGTATTAGAAAACTCAGGCTTTTCTCATACATAATAATAAAACTGCACTGCACATGCAGTGGCTTCATGTCATATTTACTTTTAGGATAGCCATTCTTGATAAGCAAACTAACTCTGGTATTTGTTATAATGTCTTTCATTATTTCTGTTTAATTAAACATACGGTAGATTTGTAAGCAGTTTACAGGATATTTTCTCTTCCTTTCAATGGGTAAGAATTAGATTAAACTTAGTTTTTACTTTGTGATCTCAAAGAGTATAAAAATATGGTCTTTATTACAAATCATTACATCTTGAATATAGTCATGAAAACTAAAACTCTTAACTGAAAAATGATGAATATCTGATTTTTCTATAGCAAAAAAATTTTTGCCCAGTTCTCCAAACCGTGGTTTCCGATGACCGAAGGACACAAGTTCACAATGCAAGGTTTTCTCTTCTCTAGTTGTGGTGCGCAGGCTCCAGAGTGCGTGAGCTCTGTAGTTTGCGGCACATAGGCTGTCTTGTTCAGGCTCAGTAGTTGTGGCACGCGGGCTTAGTTGCCCCGCGACATGTGGGATCTGAGTTCCCCGACTGAGGATCGAACCCGCGTCCTCTGCATCTGAAGGCGGATTCTTTACCACTGAACGACCAGGGAAGTCCTTGTCTCTGCTATTACTTTTGATAGAATTATTTTCTTTGGTATAATCAGAAATTTGTGATTCACAAACTAAAATTTCCTAAAAGAGACTCTACTATGTAGGTTGAAAAATAGAACCATTTACCATTCTTCATCTGTCCCAATCTTGACTCTTCTGTTAGGCTGACCATATGAAAGTTACTGAGATTGTTTCATTGCCTCTACAATTATTGTTCGAGTCATTTATTGCAATCCTTACAAAGTATTTTGTAATCTGATTTATGCCAAGAAATAATGGCTCCCAGATAGTTATAGAACTGTTTGTCTTTAATGGATGATAAGTGAAGACTGAATTATTTCTGATAAAAAGAGTGACTAACGAATTATAATGATTTGTTCTGTGGGTTCTGCTTATTTTATTAGTGTTCTGAAATCAACTTTTCTACATAGTTGGGTTTTTTTTAAGTAAAAGAATAAAAAAACTAAATAATTGTATTGATATTTGGTTCTTATGATTTTTCAAAAGGATTTTTTTTGTTGTTTTTGTGGTACGCGGGCCTCTCACCGTTGTGGCCTCTCCCATTGCGGAGCACGGGCTCCCGACGTGCAGGCTCAGTGGCCATGGCTCACGGGCCCAGCCACTCCACGGCATGTGGGATCTTCCCAGACTGGGGCACGAACCCATGTCCCCTGCATCGGCAGGCAGACTCTCAACCACTGTGCCACCAGGGAAGCCCTCAAAGGGATGTTCTTAATTGAGCATATATCCCAAAAGTTTCTGAAAACTTTTAAGGTGATATAAGGCTTTTTAAAGAAACCAAAGTCTTATTAAACACTAATATAGTTCATTACACACAGCAAAATTGGTCATTTGAGGGAACAAAACTGCTTTTGTTATGATGGCTTTCAGTTCTGGGGCAAGTTGGAAGGGGCAGTGATTGGCATATAACTAATCACATCGAGGTAGCTGGTAAGCATCTGGCCATACAGTTAAAGTTTTTTTCGTACAGGGTTTGTTGGTTTTAGAGGATTCGAGGCCCTAAAACCCTAACATAGTTCTATGAAGACTGAATATGATTGATACTTAACAGTGAGTTTGAGACAGTTAATTAACTAATGTAACAATTTTTGTTTTCCTGTCAATTCAGCACACCCAGTTTCTTTATAGCAGTGGTCCCCAACCTTTTTGGCACCAGGTACTGGTTTCGTGGAAGACAGTTTTTCCACGGACCAGGGGCGTTGAGGGGAATGGTTTCAGGATGACTCAAGCACATCACATTTATTGTGCACTTTATTTCTATTATTATTACTTTGTACTATATAATGAAATAATTATACAGCTCACCATAATGCTGACAGGAGGCGGAGCTCAGGCGGTAATGAGAGGATGCGGAACGGCTGTAAGTACAGATGAAGCTTCACTCGCTAGCCCGCCACTCACCTCCTGCTGTGCGGCCCAGTTCCTAACAGGCCACACAGATGGGTACCAGCCTGTGGCCCAGCGGTTGGGGACCCCTGCTTTATAGGATTCTTGCCTGGGAGCTCTGAGGGCAGTAGGAAGTACCTTGGGCAGTGAACACTAATTGGTAGAAATCTAATCCATTTCGAAACTTGGAAATATTGATATAGTGTTTAGCTCAAGCACAGCTTAAAATATGAATTTGGACAAATAGTTGAGGGGATTTCCTAATCTCTGACTAATATAGTGCCAATTATTAGATTGTCAAGATCACTACCCGTATGCCGCTCTTGAAGAAAACCTAATATACAAAAACCCCAACCTTTAAAAATGATAAGTTATAGACTAATTAGTTGTGTTCAGGAAGGATCTTGGCTCACCAAAACGACTTCTCACATGATCTTTCAAATAGAACTGACTCCGTTACATTTAAATAGGAAAGAGTTTTTTTAAAGCACTTAAAGTCAGCTTTTCTCTGGCGCTAGGTAAGTTAAGCCAGACCTGTGTTTAGTACCAGATTATATTTTTGCTCAGTGAGATTGGAAGGAATATATTTTATACCCATTTTCAGAAGTATGTTGGGTCACAAGAATAGTAACTAACTTGTTCATAGTCAGACATCATACCTAGAATGTAGCCAAGTTTCCATCTACTGATAAATCCACCACCCCCCTCTTTTTTGACTTTTTTAAATTGTGAGAAAGTGAATATCCATGTAATCACTCTTCAGAACAAGAAATGGAACATTGCCAGCAGCCCAGAAGTCTCGATATATGTACCCTGTCCCACTATAAATATACACTGTCTTGACTTTGAAGATGATTGTCTTCTTTTTCTTTATAACTTTACCATCTGTGTGTGTATAGTGCCAAACAATATGATTTCCTGTTTTTGAACTTTTTGTAAATGGAATCTTGCAGTTTATTTTCTTTTACACCTTTCTTCTTTCACTCAATGTCGTTTATGAAAGAGGTTTATGTTGTTACACAAAGTTTGTTCCTTTCCACTGATGGATTAGTATTACATTGTGTAAATAGTCCACGATTTATGCATTTTACTAATGGTACACGTTTAGATTATTTCCAATTTTAAGCTACTAAAAAAAAGTTGTCATGCTATCTTTATATATAAATACGTATGTATATATTTTAATCTCATTTGAGTTTAAGTTTCTTGCTGTATTTTCTATATTTATATCTCCTCCATAGTGTTTGACATAACACACTGCCTTGCACAGAATAGCTACTTATTAAATATTATTGAATGAATTTATTAATTCATTCAGCACGGTTGAAAATCAGCTTGAGAATACTTCCAGGTATCATAGACTAAGACCCTACCAGATGACACCCACTGCAGAAAACAACCATAAAGCCTGGACAAATAATACAAAACACAGCTGCCTTTAGGTACTGGAGAGCAAATAGAAGCAGACTCTGGCAGGGAGTTCATGCTCATTTAGAAGAGGGAGATAGGAAGCTATATAAGTAAGTTTCCATGTCCGTGGCCTTTAGCCCAGGACTAAGCACAGTCCTTGGGGTTTACTTTGTAGTGGCGAGGGACTCACATGGAAAAACTGTTAGTTTTTCTGAGCTGGGGAACCCCAGAAGTGAGGCTGGAAAAGCATGAGGACTGAAGACAGTAGAGGAATCCCAGAAGGGGAAAGAACCAGAGGAGGAGCCCCCAGACTGTATCTGTCCACACCTCTGACTGATCTCTGAACCATATGTGGAAAACAGACTCAGAGCAGCTCAGCCAAAGACGAGAATTCTAAACTAAGACCAGACTTGCCACCCTGAAGATACAGAAGAATGAACAGATGCAAGAAAACTCTGGTGAAGAGTATACTTTCACTTGGAGGATGGGAAATAGCAAACTCCGTATCTCTGAGGTCTTTTAGCCTGAGGCTAATTGCAGTCCATGGCACATACAGCAGAGATGGGACACATGGGGAAAGTTGTAGCCTTTCTGGGCTGAAGAACAAAAAAAAAAGAAAAAAAAGCTGAGAATCTATGAACTCTGAAAATAGTGGAGGAATCCCAGAAGAGAAGGAATCAGAGAAGAGGATCCCTAAACTCTGTCTACCCGCACCTCTGACTAAATCGTGAACCACCTATCTGTAGACCAGACTTCAAGCAGCCTAGATAAAGACAAAAGATCTGAACAGAGATTGGTGCTGCTACTAAAAATATAGAGTTTGCAGTTTAAGCCCAGACAAGAATCTCCACAACTTAATATTATTCAGGATGCAATCCAAAATTTCCCAGCATCCACAGAACCAAGAAAATGGAACATGTTCTCTACATAAAAGAAAATCAATTGAGTTCAACCTCAAAACAAACCAGATGTTGGAACTAACAGACAAGGATTTAAAAGCAGTTACTATAACTCTGCTCAATGTTTTCATTGCATGAAACATGTTTTCAGTGCATGAAAATCTCAGCAGAGACATGAGAAGACTCAGCTGAGAAATAATGACAATAAAAAAGTCAGTAGTTTGCAGAGATGAGATGCTAATACCAAGCAGAATAAACACAAATAATCCCACATCAAGGCACATTATTGTCAAAACTGTTGAAAGCCAGCGATAAAGACCAGGAGAAAAATGGTATAGTACATACAGAGGGACAACAATCCAATTAACATCACTTCTTATTAGAAACTGTATAGTGTTGAAGAGAACGGAACAGCGTCTTTAAAGTGCAAAAGAAAAATAACAGTCAACCCAGAATTCTGTATCCAGTGAAAAGATCATTCAAGAATTAAAACAAAACATAATCAGTAAAAGAAAACTAAGAGAACTTGTTGCCAGCGCATTTGCATTATAAAAAATGCTAAGAAAGTCCTTTGGGCTGAATGGAAATGATATCGGGTGGAAACTCAGATTTTCAGAAAGAATGAATATTTACCAAAAATGGCAAATATCTAGATAAATGCAAAACGTTCATATCTATTCTGTCTCTATTTCTCTTCCTTCCACCCCCCCCCCATTTTTTGCTTAGCTTTTTTTGTCTTAATTTTTAAATAAACCACATAAATTCCTTTTTTAAAAAAAATTTATTGGAGTATAATTGAGTATACAATGTTGTGTTCGTTTCTGCTGTACGGCAAAGTGAATACATATACATATGTCTACTTTTTTTTAGATTCTTTTCCCATAGAGGTCGTTACAGAGTATTGTGTAGAGTTCCCTGTGCTATACAGCAGGTCCTTATTAGTTGTCTTAAATAAACTTATTCTTAAAACCAAAGTTATCACATTGTCTTGTAGGATTTATAATGTATGTAGATGTATCATATATACACACACACAGCTGTAACATAAAGGATAAAAGAGGATGAATATGATCCTGTGTGTTGTGGTCCTGTATGACGTTCTGTATTTTACATGAAGTACTAAATTGTTATCTGTAATTTTGCCGTGAAAAGTTAAGGGTTTACATTGCAAACCTAGGGTAGCCACTATTTAAAAAATATGAAAATCAACAGCTAAAAAACCAACAGAAAAATTAAAATAGAAATCTAAAAAATATTCAAATAATTACCTCTCCCCCTCCCTAGGTAGGAAAGATGGAACAAAGGAACAAAACAGAGGATTCAAACAGAAACAAAAAATAAGATGATAGACCAACCTAAACATATCAATAATTACATTAAATGTTAATGCAGGGCTTCCCTGGTGGCGCAGTGGTTGAGAGTCCGCCTGCCGATGCAGGGGGACGTGGGTTCGTGCCCCGGTCCGGGAAGATCCCACATGCCGTGGAGCGGCTGGGCCCGTGAGCCATGGCCGCTGGGCCTGCGCGTCCAGAGCCTGTGCTCCGCAACGGGAGAGGCCACAACAGTGAGAGGCCCACGTACCACAAAAAAAAAGTTAATGCACTAAATACTCATTAAAAGGCAGGGATTGTCAGAATGGATAAAATAAGACCCAACTATATAGTGTTTGCAAATGATGTGCTTTAAATATGAAAGCATAGATGGTTTGAAAGCAAACGATGGAAGGAAAAGGAAGTGCCATGCCAACAGTAAGCATAAGAAGGTTAATATGGCTCTGTTAACATCAGCTATTACAAATTTCAAAACAAAACCTAAGATGAAGGAGAGAGTTCAAAATGATCAAAAAGTTAGTTCAACAAAAGAAGACATGATAATTGTAAATGTATATGCACCAATGACAGAGCTTCAAAATCATGAAGCAAAAGATTGGCAGAATTAAAGGGATAAACAGACAATTCTATTATGTTGAAGATTTTTTTTTTTTTTTTTTTTTGCGGTACACAGCCCTCTCACTGTTGTGGCCTCTCCCGCTTGCGGAGCACAGGCTCCGGACGCGCAGGCTCAGCGGCCATGGCTCACGGGCCCAGCCGCTCCGCGGCACGTGGGATCCTCCCAGACCGGGGCACGAACCCGAGTCCCCTGCATCGGCAGGCGGACTCTCAACCACTGCGCCACCAGGGAAGCCCTGTTGAAGATTTTAACAGCCTCCTCTCAGCAGCTGGTAGAACAACTAGACAAAAAAGAATCAGCAGAAACATAGGAAATCACTTTGACTTGATTGATATTCATAGAACATCTCACCCAACAATGGCAGAATTCATCTTTTGGAATGCACATGGCACATATTCTGAGCCATAGAACAAATCTCAATAATTTTTAAAACATTAAAATCATTAAAGCTAAATTAGATAATTAGAAATCAATAAAATGCTAGAAAAGGCAAAATTGTCACCAAAGACAGATCAGTGCCTGCCTTGGGCCAAGGGGGATAGGGCAGGGAATCAAGTGCAAAGGGGCAGGAGGGGCTTCTCATCTATATCTTGACGGTAGTGAAGTTACATGGTTATATACAAACAGCAAAATTCATCAAATTAAACATTAAAATTAGTGACTTTTAATTGTATGGTGTTAATCTCAAGCAAAAAAGAAGGAAATAATCGGTTTGGTCATTTACACCTAACGAATACCAGAGTTCAATTCAAAAATGTAATTGGAAACTAGAAGAACATTGCCAAAAGGAAAAAGAAAAGAGGTCCTTCCGTGAATCTCCCCTGTTGTGCAGGGTACCATATGTTTTCACCACTTCAGCAAAGAGCTAATTTATGGTTAGATCATTTAAAGAGCTCAGATTTGAAGTTCAGAGTTCTCAAGAGCATTTTTTTCTCCATGTCCCTTCTCACACAGTCCAGACCCAGTCCTTGCAACAACAAAAGCTACATAATGCCATCCTCAAAAACCAAGCTTCCTTCGGTGGAACAAAAAAAAAAGATTTTCCATCTAAGCATATTATCTGTCAAAAAGTTCTCAGTACCGGCAGCAGTGGTGTGCACTGTGACATCCATAGCCTGTCTGTGGCTCTCTCGGGGAGGATTCTGGGAGTAACCAGTGCCATATTCATGCAGTACTTCCAAAGGTTTTTAAAAAGCAGAACAGACAACTCACTTATTCCCAGGTGTCTTCAGGATATGAACATTCTGCACTTTGTATTGTTACTACATCTTTATGTAACTCTTCATACAAAAAGTAAAATGATTCCAGAAAAATCGTTTTGTGTGGCCTGTAGCCTTAAAACCTAGACAACACAGCACTTGTTATTACATTGGAGTTGTGAATTACTTGAACAATTACAATAGTATGTTTTACCAAAACATATTTCAACCATTTACTTCTGGCATGATCTCTGTCGCATGGAGAGTAAACGAAAAGTAGGAAATAATTTATAGTGCCATCTAGAAGTAGGAAGGCATGGCTGTTTTTCTTAATGTGTCTCCCAGACTTCAAAACATCATAATACTTTTCATATGGCTGTAACTATGTTCATATTTATATTTATACATACACACTTACTGTGTGTGTGTATTCACCCATCCAAATGTAGACACACAAATACAGACAGAAAGATTATTCCCCAAAATGAAAATATTTACTTCCTTTGAGTGGTAAGATTAAGGGTGGGTTGGGTTGGGTTGCTTGCTTGCTTGCTTTGCTTTGCTTTCTTAAAATTCCCTTTCATGTTCTGCTGCTACAGTAACAGGGTGCTCCTGCTAGCACATTTCTGACATTGCTCTATCTAAATGGAGGATAAACATTACCACAGCCTCTACAGGAAAATATGTGTTAGCAAGCTTTTAAGTGTATAGGGTTTAAACTCTTCCCATGTTATATCAGATCCTTACTGTAAACTAGCCAGAATGTTTCCCAGCAGAAAATAATAATTATGTCTTCCACTGGAAAGAGCACTTCATAAAACTTTTTTTTTTCTAGAAAACAGAGTAAACATTCTTTTGATCCCTCTGCTTCCCTACCTCAAAACTTAAACTACCATTCCTTGTTTCCAAGACTCACAGCAGTAAATGTTTTGAATTCCCAGTGTTGGAAAAATTCTGATATTTTCTAGCATTACCCACTACCCCCGTCGTCAAAATGTGGATAAAATTTCACGTCTGTAGTTTAGCTTATCATGCCCGTTGCCAGTTTCCCAAGTAAGGATCCAGAAATGTGTGTTTTCCTCTTGATCCTGTCATTGCCTCCCTGTTCATTCTTCACTAAATCTCTCAGTACCTGCATTTACTCAGCTGTGTATTGGTCCTGTTTTTCTCACTTTAAAACATTTCTGAGTGACTCTGATCCGTGGAGGGAAGTCTGAGGAGAGGTGTGAGGAGTAGTGGGCATCGGGAAGTATCCCCCATTCAGGCCGAGCCGAGCCAGTAAACCCCCCTCCTAGAAGCTGCACACTCTGCTCTCAGAGGGGAAGGTATCGTGACTCATGTTGACGGAAAAAAAACTGGAAGGAAGGAAAAGCGTACCGTGAAAGAGGGAACTTCCCTGGCTCCTCCTCAGAATAAGGACCTCAGATTCGTTCATACCCTAGGATCACGGGTCCTCATCCATTGTCCAGCAGTAAAGGTCATGCTGTCCATCCTTCTCCGGCAAGGAGGCAGCGTTGAAGCTGGGTCCCTGACCTCCTGGACTCTGAGCTGATGCTCATCTGAAGGAAACCCTGTCCTGCCTGCCTCCCCCAGGCTCATCGACGGCCTCTCTTATCAGGACTCCGTGCGTCAGTCAGGCCTTTTCCACAGCAGTTTCAACGTTATCGCTCTCTAAACCTTCCCCTCCCCTCTCCCTGACTCCCACCCCATCCAGCTTCTGAACTTGAGACCATCTGGAAGCAGCCACATCCAGAAGAAAACAGAAAAATGTTTTAGTTCTCTTGGAACTTACTGTATAAGAAACTCACGTGCTTTGCAGAATATTTACAAGAAACAGTTCTTGAGATTAATTAAAGGCTTCAGATGTGATTTTGGCCATTAAACTCAGTCATTTGTAGCTCTGTCCACAAAGCACTGACGATTACCCTTTAAATAACTCAGTTTTCATGTAATGAACCAGACTAATTGTCTCCTACCACAGGTAATGAGCTCTATTTTTAAATTAAACCTTTCAGTTGTGCTTGTTTTCTGAATTTGAAAGTACCATGCACAGTTACTATATATGAGATAATTAAAATTTGAAGTGGTTCATAAACGTAATATTTAGAAATTTGTTTTTTGCCCTTGATTTATAAACTGTCACGTGACTGATCAGAGTCACAACTCAGAGGGTTTTAAAATAACCTAGGAGGCTCCCTTTCCCTTCAGTCTTTCTGTTATCGAATGATTTGACCTAAACAAAGCAAACTTTACTGACTCCCTGTAAGTGAATGCACAGACTTCTCTCCCTACTCTGACCCTGGAGACAGCCCAACTCAATGTCACCAGGAATCTAACATTGAAGTCCAAGGAAGAATACATCTTATGGTCCTAAAACCATGAGGGAAAGAAAAAATTGGATTGAATGCTTAAGGAAGCTAAAGGGCTCACTGGCTTTCCCTCTGTCCTTGTTTTATGAGTTATTCTTGGTGGATGAAATTAACATTCTCCATCTCTATAAACCTTGAGCATTGCTGCTGTGACGTGCATTTGTAAGGGTGAGCCTAATCAGGTCCAGGTTCCTTACTGCCAGTCCAAGCCTGCAAGCCTCTTGAAAGCTCACTAGTTTCAGATTTTGTTTTCTTTATGTTTTATAATTAAGAGCCTGAAACCAGTAGTTAGAACTTTTTTCCTTCTTTCGCCTTCAGATGTTCATTTGACTGTTTTATGTAGGGTAATTGTGTGTGTTTTCTAAGCAAGCCCAAATTAGAGATTGTAAATCTGTCAAGTTAACCTTTGATAAAAATTTACTTGAAGTCAACAAATTTTTAAGTATATGCTTTGACCAATTCTGAGTTAATGTGAAAAATGTTTTTTAAGATTTTTTTTACATTTTAAGCATAAATACAGCATCTATGGTTATATTTATGAGAATTGCCTTTTCGTTTACTTAAACATATAGATATTTCATTTCAAGCTTAAAATGTAAATGATCTTGAGATTAATTATGCTATTTACATTTCCGGTAAACTTGTTTCAGTGCTTTGAGGTACTTTCTATGTAACTCCCCTCAGATGGACTTTCTGCATTTTACTCTTATTTATTTGAGGATTTGTTGGTTTTAGACGTTGCATTGCCCCAGTTCTAAATCTAAACTGAATGCTGAGGCTGTTTTGGTTTTGGTTGGACAAGGGGGAATAAGTTTAAATGATGAAGACTATTGAACCTGCTGTTCTAAAACAATTTTAATAGGCCTGTGTTTGCAGTCGTGCAGGTTAAAAGGCCCAGTATAATGGAAAGCATCTCTGATAGCAGCATCACTTCTTAAAGGGATACCACATGTTTGTGAAGACCTCTTACTGGCACTTCAGTGAGCTGTGAATGGAGTCTGGCAGCCGCCCTGTTTGCACGGGGCTGGCTGGCTCAGCAGCGATAAGCAATAGACAGGCTGGCTCCTTCAAGGAGTCTCACAGTCAAGTCTGAACTCCCAGCAGTTCCGAAACTCACTGGCCGACTTTCCCCTGTGGACCATTCATTTATCAGGAAATGAAATTGGTTACAGGGTTTCTCACGTTGCCAAACCTCACTGACGAAATCTGCTTTCTTCCAAAGTTCAGGAGGAGCCTTAACTCTTTATTGTTGTCCAGCATTTCATGTCTTGATCCATGGGAACCCCTGTCAATACTAGGGTTTGAGGAGTGCCCCCGCCCCAGGGAAAGGGCTGGAGCAGGGAGCAGGCCGTGGAGTGGGTCTGGGGGCTGCTTCCATAGGTATAAAAGATGACCCTTTGGGATAGGATTTTCTTTTTCAATGTTGATACCTTCATCTTTGCAACTGAAGTGTCAGTTTCAGAGAACTGATTTTTTATTTTCATTTTGAAAAAATGAAAGCTTTTAAACATGACACGAGCCACCTTATTGGCAGCATAACCTTGTGACTTAGA
The DNA here is from genome assembly GCF_963924675.1 of Phocoena phocoena. Taxonomy (NCBI): domain Eukaryota; kingdom Metazoa; phylum Chordata; class Mammalia; order Artiodactyla; family Phocoenidae; genus Phocoena; species Phocoena phocoena. The sequence continues at coordinate 24,914,515 of NC_089231.1, forward strand.
CCAGAGATCATTGTTTAAATTTTGTGAACTGGAAGAAACAAAAATAAAGAGAAGCATGTAGTTGTATGCCATAGAGAACATTTGGGTAAGTGAAGGTTAAATTATTACAAAGTACGTAATCTAGTTCACATGTTTAAGGAGCGGAGCTAGGCTAAATTATCTAAACTATTCTGACGTACTGAATCATTTCATTTTGTAAAACAGAATCTGACTAGCAGGGCGTTCGGCTGTAGGCTCATCTGTTCAGTGCAGCCTCGACCTCCTGTGTTTGGAATTAGCAGGCCCAGAGGTAATACACAGCGGGCATGTGACGGTTAGTACGGCTGTGGAATTGGCTGCTGGCTAATTGATAGCAGTAGCAGCTAGAAACAGCCTTATTTAATTTTCAGTAGTCCCTATGACGAGACGCTATAAATGAGAACCTTTGTAGTCTTACCATTATTGTCCTTTCTCTGACATTAAATATCTGATGTTTAATGTATGTACTTGATAATATTTAGGATTGAATTCCTTAAGCTCTGATTTTCCCCCTCTTTGGAGATACTTTTCTTTCAGCTTTTAGCCCTGATTATTTTAAGCCCCCAAGTTAGTAAAGAATTACTAGCAGTGGGCACTAGTTCCCTTGACTGGTGTGGCTCCTGTTTGCTAAAAATATACTTAAAGTCACAAAGCCAACCCTTAGCCTGTGCAGACTGATGACTTTGCTCATAATCTGAACCCCAAAGAGACACACTGTTTCCATAAAGGGTAAATGAATGACTCATTCTTTCTATTCATCACTCGGAGTTAAGCTTTTGTGAACTTGAATTGCACGTAGAGCATTGTGTCCATGGTTTCCATTGTATCACAGAGTGTTACACAGACTGAAGTGGGTGGTTACTTGTAGTCAAGAGGGATCTTATTTTTCTCCATTCGGTTTCAATATGTTTGTAGCAAAAGACCATATCTGGGGCATTGAAAACACAGTCTTTCTTTAAAAATGTGCGTTAGAGGAATTTCACAAGGAAAGTATTCAAATAGTGTGTCTAGTTTTTTTTTTCTTGTTTCTAACAACCTCTGCCATTAAATAAACATCAGTCTCATCAAATTTGTGCATTCAGCCTTCTTCCTGTTGGTACAGAGATGAGAAATAATAGCAGGTAAGCTCTGTAAAAGAGTTTCCTTCCTCTCTGACCATCTGTATCTCTGCTCTAACCTACAGGATCTGAAAATGAAAAGTCAGGGAGTATTTTAGTCCTTTGTACACGTTCTCCATATTCTGTCATAGAGCTTCTCATGGTTAACAATCCCTGTTGAAGGAGAACACTGAGGCAATATTGAGGTTTTTTCAGGTCAGGGGTACAGTGGGGTACAAGGAACCATGTGGGCTCTTGATCATTGTATTTATTTGTGTTGTTCCTGCAAATCCTTACACCTCTGAGTCCTTGAATAAATATCTCCAGCATCCAGTGGCTAACGTTCCTCTTCTTACAAAGCCACTATTTGCAATTGGCATTTTCTAGCCTGTCATTTATTTGTTCAACTAGCATTGATTGAGCAACTCCAGCCTGCACAGCAGACCTCGAGAGGTTGTCCCTGAAAGAGCCTTCCCGTATAGGAGGGCACAGTTTGTAAAATAGCAGTCCAAGAAACAGCTGCTCGGAGTGAGGTGGATGGACCTAGAGTCTGTCATACAGAGTGAAGGAAGTCAGAAAGAGAAAAACACTGCTAACACATATATATGGAATCAAAAAAAAAAGAATGGTTCTGATGAACCTAGGGTCAGGACAGGAATAAAGTCACAGATGTAGAGAATGGACTTGAGGACACGGGGAGGGAGAAGGGGAAGCTGGGGCGAAGCGAGAGAGTGGCATGGAAATATATGCACTACCAAACGTAAAATAGGTAGCTAGTGGGAAGCAGCCACATAGCACAGGGAGATCAGCTAGGTGCTTTGTGACCACCTAGAGGGGTGGGATAGGGAGGGTGGGAGGGAGATGCAAGAGAGAGGGTATATGGGGATATATGTATACGTAGAGCTGATTCACTTTGTTGTACAGCAGAAACTAACACAACATTGTAAAGCAATTATACTCCAGTAAAAATGATTAAAAGAAAAAAAAGCTGCTCAACTCTTCTTTCTCAAATGAGGAATCTTAAGTAAATTAGGCGATGCAAAGGAAAGAGACAGCTCGAACCCTGAAGGGCTTTGAGATACCTTGATCTCCCTGACTGGCAATGAGAAGTGGCTACAAACAGAATACGGACCCCACCCCAGCACCCTGAAGCATATAAATGGAGAAGCAGGCAGGATGCTGTAGGGCTTAAGAGTGAATCACGTCTCCACAGCTGCATCTCGGGCAAGTTACTTAACCCTCACCGTGCATCAGTTTCTCACCTCCAGGGTAGGTCTGTCTCTTAGCCTTGCTTACCTCCTGAGGTGGCTGGGGAAACTAAAAGAGACAGTGAATGCAAAGTTCCTAACACAAAGTAAGCTCTCAGTAATTGTTAGCCGATATCATTTTCCCATTTATCTATCAACCTCGCTCTTCTAGAACAAAACCAAGAACTCAAGCTGTAAGTTCTAAACAGTCAAATTCTGTGCACTTTATTACTAGGAAAGGGCCACAAGCCCTTTGCTCACAGCCTGATCCACGATCTTAACAAGCTTGGCCATCTGGTTCTCAAGTCTATGACAGATTAGAAGACACAACTTAAAAGAACATCCACAAGTTAGTACGTTAACAGTAGTGAAAATCAAGGGCCACTTGTCCTGGTATAACAAGGGAAGGAGCAGAAGAACAACACATGTGAATCTTACTTTTCTTTTTCTTTTTTTTTTTTTTTTGCGGTACACGGGCCTCTTGCTGTTGTGGCCTCTGCCGTTGCGGAGCACGGGCTCCAGACGCGCAGGCTCAGCGGCCATGGCTCACGGGCCCAGCCGCTCCGCAGCATGTGGGATCTTCCCGGACCGGGGCACGAACCCGCGTCCCCTGCATCGGCAGGCAGACTCTCAACCACTGCGCCACCAGGGAAGCCCTTACTTTTCTTTATGTTATATGAACTTTTATATACTATTCATCGGAGAAGTTGCAAGTCCGTAGAGGTCATGACCCCGAGGAAAAGGTGGGGCGGTTATAGGATACCAAGTTGAGATCATCTCTGTCTTTGAGAAATGTAAGGGCTCATCTTTCAGAACAGCACATCACTGACCTAAGCCCAAAGAAGCCTCAAGTCACTAGTGTGAACTCTCAAAACAGATAAATTCCTGAGTGATTTTATTTAACTGGCTGGTTGTTCTGATATTTTAGTTTGGAAGGAATCATAGCCAGATCCTCTTAAATAGTAACTTTAAAATTCTTTTAAATAGTTAAGTGATTTGATTTATAATAATTTACAGGTTAGACACCATTTTTTGTGATCACACCAATAGCTCTGTCAGGATTAAGTTATCTCATTTAACTCACAGATCACTCCATCTAGAAAGTTCCGTGTTATAAAGTGAAGCTGAGCCAGGTTATCTAACTCTAAAGCTCTGTTCTTTCCATAGCCAACTTATTGTACTACTATTTTGTTTTGCCCATGTTTCCTCAGTATACATGGTATTCTCAGTATAAAAAAACTAAAAACCTGGTATTCCATATGTTTTCCCTGATTCCAGTACTTTTGAAAGACACTTTAGGGACTTCCCTGGCTGTCCAATGGTTAAGACTACAAGCAGGGGGTGCGGGTTCGATCCCTGGTCAGGGAACAAAGATCCTGCATGCCGCGCGGCGCAGCCAATAAAAAAAAAAGACACTTTAGTGGAAGTATTTATGAAAAGACCTATCAATCCATGCAGCTGTATTCACATTTACTGTTAGAGTTGGCCCTGACTCTATCTCACAGTGTACCACTTTCCAGTTGAATAAAAAAGATGGTTTGGAATGGAATCACTCCCGGAGAAGAAATAGGAGAAGCCACTTCCTTGTTTTAAATTTCCACTCGTATCCTCGGCCTATGAGAGCTGCACGTGATGTTTAAGCTGTAACAAAAGCAGCCAGGTGCCAGAGTTCATTTCTCTGGTGGTTTTGATTTGTCTTACACTTCTCACTTCCGGCAGCCCAGGGTAACAAAAACTGTGTTCAAATGATTTAAAGAACAATCCTCTCTGGAGTTACTTCATTCCTCAGGAACAGCATCAGACTGTGCCCTTTCTCTATTGTAAGCCTTAGGGTTTGTGGGAAAGATACGCAGGAGCCAGGGGTGAGTTTTTCTCATTCTTGAGGAAGTGGACAAAAAAAAAATGCCTTCTCTCAGCATTTAGTTGTTAGAATGGAGAGATAAGAGATAATTTAGAAACCCTGTTTCAACCCCCTTATTTTTTATGAATAGAGAAAATGAGGAGAATTGACTCATGGCCCAAGGTCACAAGGCTGCAGGGGCAGTTGCAGGCCCAGAGCCAGGTTTCCTGATCCATCTGTACTACGTGACACTTCTCTGCATTCAAGGGGCGCTGGAACTCCTAACATCAGCTAAATCGTCCATCAAAGCAGCCTCAAAATTTTTGAAGATCCAGCTATTACAGTACTAGTAATTGGCTCCTTGCTGTTCTTTATATAGAAAGATGACACCATGAGTTTGTGCTTGCTGTTGATGGTGTGTTTGTGTTAATTCAAATACTCTTTCCCTGACCTGTCTTCCTTATGACTAACAGAATGTCTTTACTACAGGACCACTTTCAGAGTACTGCATGGCCTGTGACAGTGACATCGCAGATCTGTCTCGGCCTTAAGGGATCACATTCTCAGGCTAGGCATCAGGGGCTCCATGTTCTAGTACCATAAGTATTTTTTAGTACTGCATTTTGCAGTTGTTTTTGAATGCACATTTGTGACTAAATGTAATGTTTTTAACTGGCAGACTTTAATTTTCTTACTATGTTATATATCTTATTTAGCTGCAAGTTTACTCTTTAACGGGCCATTTAAGAGACAGATTCTACGCCTGTGCACCTGAATGTGGTATGGACCATTGTTTCAGGAAAGCACTCATCCTTCCCTGTTCTCTAAACGTAACATTCCCAACCATGGCCTTTGCTCGTTTCAGTCCTGCGTTTCCCTCAAGGCCCAGCCAAGATCAGGTCTCCTCCCCAAGATTTTCACACGTCACTCTACTCCTTCCTCTACTTCTGTAGCTCTCATCATCTACACCAATTATTTGCTGTTTAGTGCATGCCACCTCTGTTAAGACTTCCCTTCTTATCTCTCTGCCTTTTTTCCCAACTCGATTGTAACATCTAATGTCCAGGACCTGTCATCTGCCTTTTATTTCCCCAACACTCAGCCTGCGGCCCTGCATACAGTATGCACTCACCACGTGTGTCTTCACCGCTATGTGATGGGAAGGTATGAGTCTGTTCCAGGAGGCCATGTTGGCCAAGATGCAAGTGTGATGGCCACTGACAAGCTTTGACAGTTTCCATTGAGGATTTGATAAAGGGGCAGGATCAGGAATAAGAAAAACAGTAGACGAGGGTGATGTGGTTATTGAAGACCTTCAATAGAAGTTTGGCCTGTGTGCAAATGTACACTGTTGAACAAATGTACACTCTGTTTCACTCCTAGGTGTACACCTAATGTGAATGTGTGCCCTTGCATGCCAGGAGACACATATGAGAATGGCCATAGCATCATGGTTCATAACAGTCAAACCCTGGACACAACCCAGTGTCCATCAGCAGTAGAATTAATTTAAAACTTGTGGTGTATTTAAACAATAGAGTACTGGATAGCAGTGCAAATGAGTGAACCACAGCAAGTCCACTGTGTCTGAACCTCACGAGTATAACACTGAATGAAGATGCCAGACACAAAAGGGTATATACTGTGTAATTTCATTAATATGAAGTTAAAGTGAAGGCAGACCTCAACGATAGTGATAAGGAATGCTGGTGTAGGTGGTAAAAGTATAAGAGCAAGGAAGTGATTGTCATCAGTCAGGAGAGTGGTAACAAGCGATCCCGTGGGAGTGTCTTCTGCAGATCGAGCGGTGGAAACAGGAGTGTTTGCCTTGTACTAACTTAGTTGTCATGTATTTGTGTCTGTGGACTTTTCTGTATGTGTGTTATATTTCATAATAGAAAAGGCATAAAAAGTGAGAGAGTCCCCGAAGACTCCTTTATTTTAAAAATGAGTAAAGTATGGTAAGTCATAGAAATGTTAAACAAGGGGATTTCAATGAAGGTAAAAATATTTTTATCAATATGTAAGATTCTTCTCCATTTCCATTTGCATATAGAAGTCAAATTGTTTACCTCTCCTAAAATATGATCTCTGCCCCCCCTGCCCCACAAAAAAAAGAGGGGGGCTAGAGGAATATATATCAAAATGTTTAACAGTTATTGTATTTGGATTGTGGAGCTAATGATAATTTTTTAAATCCCTGTTTTAAAATTTTTCTTCAGTGAATATTTTACTATGAAACATGTAGTAGAAATTTTGTTAAATTTTTAATTTAAAAAAAACACCATTATGATTGCTACTATTAAAAAAAAAAACAGATGTTTGTGAGGATGTGGAGAAATTGGAACCTTTGTGCACTGTTGGTAGGATTGTAAAATGGTGCAAGCGCTATGGAAAACAGTTTGGAGTTTCCTCAAAAAATTAAAAATAGAACTATCGATGCTCCAGCAAATCCACTCCTGGGTATATAGCCCAAAGAATTGAAAGTAGGATCTCAAAAAGATATTTGCACACCCTTGTTCCTAACAGCACTATTCATGATAGCCAAAAGGTGGACAAATGGGTAAACAAAATGTGGCCAAAATGTGGCCAAAATATACAATGGAATATTATTCAGCCTTTAAAAGGAGAGAAATCATCTCACACGCTACAACATGGATGAACCTTGAGGTCATTATGCTAAGTGAAATAAGCCAGTCACAAAAAGTCAAACGATTCCATTTCCATGCGGTAGTTAAAGAGAGTCAGATTCATAGAAACAGAGAACAGTAATTGCCAAGCACTGGGGGGAAGGAAAAGGGGAGTTGTTCACTAGTGTGGAGTTTCAGTTTTGCAAGATGAAAAAATTCTTGAGATCTTTTTCACAACAATGTGAATATAGTTAACAGTATTGAATTGTACACTTAAAATTGGTCAACGTGGTAAATTTTATGTTGTTTAGCACAAAAAAAAAAAGAAAGAAAGAAAGAAAAGAGGAAGATGGCCTTGCCAGTATGAGTTAGAGGCGGGTGTTATGATGAATGTATGGACTTGGGAGTTAATGGTTTTAAAGCAAACGGGAATGGGAAAATAGATTATATCCCTTCTTTCTCTAAAACAAAGGCCCAAGTCTTCTGTGGGTATTTTAGTGATGTGCTGTACATAGAACCCCAAGCCAAGGCTTGTGATTAGCCTGTGAGCACTTTCAGACAATTTGTATTTTTAAGTTAGTCTCTCTGATCTAGCAGTGAATTAAACAAGTAACTTTAAGTATACTTTAAACAGTTAGGTACTTTCAGAAATAAGAGTGCAGCTAATTTCAATCCTACGAGTAAGTTAAAAGTTGAGAAAATAATTTTTATAGTTTAGCAACCCATAGAAATTGGGCATCTGTGTTATTAAGAGTCAATACTTGGTTATGACTACAGATTAATACCAGATAGATAAAAAGCAACCAAGGGTTGAATTACAAAACAGCATTTGAAAGTAAAGAGAAAATAAAACTGTTAAATAAAATTGGGATTAGCACATAGCACATCGCCTAATGCTTCTCAGGTGGTTAATAAATATTTGAAAGAATGAAAATGAAAAAAATTTAATGTGTAGACATTGTTTGGGTCCTGATTCAAATAAGCCAACTGCAAAAAGGCCTTTTTGACATTTGGGGACCTATACACACTGATAGGTATTATATAATAGTAATTATTTTAACTATTTCAATTCTGACACATTACTGTGGTTATATTTTTTAATATGGTGGATAAGAATTTGGGCAAGCTGTTGATAATTTTGAAGCTAGCCGGTAGATACATTGGGTTCACTATACTATTCTACGTGTGTGTGTGTGTGTGTGTGTGTGTGTGTGAAATTTTCCATAATAAAAGTTGTTGCTTTTTTTTTTAAGAGAGAAACTACAGTTTTGAACATGGGAAAAATTAAAACTAAGTTTATTTCAATTGCAGATTTAGAAGTCTAAAAAGGAAAAATGTATATTTAGAACACGGTGTCCCAGCAGATTTATTAGTAGAACTTAATACACTCTTGCTGGAGATCTCAAATGCATGTTAGCCTCTCTACATATGAGTGCAAAGCCTAAAAATTCCCTTGCATCAATCAGCCTACTATAGTTTTTTTTATTATTTTTAACTTTCGAGTAGTATTTCATGAAACAGATCATAGCTAAAAATTCAGAGTGGCCCTCAAAAAGTGAATGTAAAATTTCTTACTGTTGACAATTTCTTTAGGGAATGTGAAGTCATAGAGCTTTTTATGGAGGACTTCACAAAAATTAATCTATTTTCAGAATTATGTATTTGATATAAATTTTTGCATGTTTGTTTTTAAAGACATTTTCTTTGTAAATGATAAATGGCTTTTGGGAGAATAGATAAAAAGAATAATTTAAAATAATTGAAATCTCAGAAGTTAATTTTTATTGACCAGGTTTATTAAACATCCCATTTTGAAATCAGAGAATTTATATTTCCAAGCTGGAATCTCCCTTAAAAGGCTGCTTTTCTAGGCACTGCAATTCTGATAATTTTTTTAATGAAGTATACCATTTTATGATAAGAGTCTATAAAAGGTTTATAAATTCTAAACTGTTAGTTTATAAGACATATGAAACAAAATTTTTTAAAAACCTAGTCCTAGGGGCTTCCCTAGTCACACAGTGGTTGAGAGTCCACCTGCCGACACAGTGCACATGGGTTCGTGCCCCGGTCCGGGAGGATACCACATACTGTGGAGCAACTAAGTCCATGCGCCATGGCCACTGAGCCTGCGTGTCCGGAGCCTGTGCTCCGCAACGGGAGAGGCCACAACAGTGAGAGGCCCACGTACCGCAAAAAAAAAAACTAGTCCTTTGGGGAGTGACTAGTTTTACTATATCCCCTCTAAAGATAAAGTTTCTGCTATTTTTACATGTATGATCCTATTTGTATTTTTTCCCAATGTCAAAAGTGCTTCCTCCCTGTCAAAACTCACTCCTTTCTCTCAGGATATAGAAATTATCACCTCCTCAGCAAAGCCTCTCCCCACCACTTTGTTAGCCCAGCCATTAGAGCCCTTCCCACTTGAATTATCACTGTGTCATGGCTGTCCCCTAGACCGGAGGCTCCTCTGGGTCAGGAACTGTCCTAAACCACAACACTCAGCTTCTTGGCTCTGTGGTATAGTGTCTTTCATTTACATACTGTTTCTTTAGTTTTCATTTACTTACAAACTACACCTTCAATACAACTTACATCCTAAAGCTTTTTATAGTTCAGAGGGAAGTTCTTTAGGCTTAGATGAGGAACGTGTTGCTTTTTATCTCTTGTGGATAATTCAGGATCTTATTGTGTTTACATCACCCTTGTAATATGAGTTCTCCATGTATAGTCCTGTGTAAGGTGTGAGAAATCATGCAGAGTATATCATAGTCTTAGTGGGAGTGTTCCTTGGAAGTATGTTGTGTTTTGTCTTAACTTACTATGTGCTCATTCTCTTGTTTCTTTGTCCTAAAAATAAGTGTGCTGTCATGAAAGTTCCAATTAGTAGGGGTCTAGTTCAGTCTAGAATTTGTCACACTGGGGAAAGGGGAAATGAGAGATGAGTAAAAACTGATGATGACAGAATATTCCAGATACAGAAAGCTCCTACGAGGGCATTTTGTTACCTTTTGCCCTTAGATGAAGTCAGGTTACCTTACTGGCTTTCCAAGTTTATTCTAATCTCCTCCTTCCTGTCACCCACTCCATTCCCATCCCTGATTTCCAGAAGTAAAAAAGGAAACGCAATGGGGCAGAATCCTGGGAATGAAACTTGCGTGCACATTTTCCTAAACTTTGTATAGAGGATGAACCTGTCATTGGAATTGGTTTTTCTAAGCTGGAACCCTTGACCCTAGTGTGTCCTAAGGACTCCTCTGTTTTCTTTTCAAATAATTCAAGGACAGAGCTGGGGGAGAACACATGTCAAGCAACGTGACCATCCACGTGTGTTCCGAGCATGGGAAACAGGGTCCCATGAAGCACCTTGGGTCCAGTCCAGTTTAACTCTCGTCCCTGGAACCTTCAGGGCTCGCTGTTTTTCCCCAGATGTGGGAGGTAGTTTCCTGGCTCGGGCTTCCGGCAGGAGGACCGTCCATCAGTCAGTGTGCATCTGCAGGCCTTGGAGATGTTAGAGTCAAGGCCTGGGGACTGACCAGGACGTTTGTCAACAGGTCCTGAAACCTGAGCTGGATATGGGTGCATTTTCCTGAACTGGAATCAGAAAGTTAGTCGTTCACAGCCAGGCTCTCCTTGTTCCTAAACCGTCGTTACTGCTCTCAGTATTCACAGGCTGATGATCAAAGGTTGAAATGGACAAAATTAAGGAAAACATCTCCCTTCAGAAATAGGTACTGCGACTTCCTTCTAGGCTCTGTTTCCCTTTTCTAACTTTCAGAGATAGAGGCCAGAGAATCAGAATGGTGATAAACCCTTCCAGACAGCGTACTTAATCTGTGAAGCTTCGGGACTGGGGGCTGGTGTCAGCAGCTACTGCTGACCTAAATATAAAGGCTTTGTGAAGTCAGCTACGCAGAGACTGTTTCCCAGAGGCAGACTGGGCTCGGGCTCGAAGAAACCATATCACAAAGATAAAGACTCATTAGAATGGAGCCAGACGGAGGATGGAACCGGATTTTATTTGTCTGCTCCTTTGTTTCTAGTGAAAAACAAAAGTAACAAAAGGTCATTGGACTCAACATAGGATCATCAACAGAGGAGACGCTTGGATTTATTTCTGGATCTGTCACTTCTGAGCGCTCATCTCCCTTTCTGGGGAGGGGCAGCCATGAAGAATGGCGAAGCCTCCCTCCCTCCCTCACCCAGGTGGGTGGCGTCCCCCCGCCCATCCTCTATTCATCCCTTCCGCTGTTCCCACCATCATCTCAGGTTCACGCCCTCATCCCGTAGCCTCGACCCCTGCTCTAGTCGCCCAGCCTCTTCTCTCCTGGGGCTTGCTTCACCACCCCCCTCAATCAAATGGGTCACATTGCTTCCCAAGTAATCCTCCACAGCGGCATTAAGGTCCTGGTCACTGCTCTGCTCACATACACGTAGTGGCTCCTTTTGCACAGACTAAAGTCTAGAATCAGGCTCAGTAAGGATCCATAAACCTGCCTTTCAGCTTTCTTTCACATCACTCCCACTCCTATTCCCCATTTTCCAAACAGCCTGAACACTGGCTGGCCGTTGGGCACCCTTGTGCTTTTCTGCCTCCATGCCTCTTCTTCTTTTATCCCCTCTGCCCTGAGTGCCCTTCTTCCTACCTTCACATGCCCGGCTTCTACCCATTGTGTACAGACCACTCAGTTGCCGCCTCCTCCTTGAAGTCTTTCTTGATGCCCCCATTTAAAGTAACTTCTCCCTTCCCTGGACTCCCATAATTTGCTTATCTGTATACTTCACATGATACTTACCACTTCTGCCTTGTCTTATAGTTATTTCTATAGATGTTTTATCTCCAGGTGTAGGTTATAAACACCTTGGTGCAGAGTCTCTGTCTTTTCTTTTTGGTGTCTTCTGTGGCAGTAGTTTTCATTGAGAAGCCATCAAGGATCTTCTTTAAGCCACAGAGAACCATGATCAGATTTTTTTTTTTTTTTTTTTTTGGCTGCGTGGCACGTGGGATCTTAGTTCCCTGATCAGGGATCGAACCCGAGCCCCCTGCAGTGGAAGTGCGGAATCCTAACCACTGGACCGCCAGGGAAGTCCCCCATGATCAGAATTCATCACTGCTGATGCAGCCGTCACGGGCACCCAGGAGCTCCTCCGAGGGGTCAGTATGTGGGAGGGTTCGAGCCATTTTCTTGTTTGGCCAGGCTTCTGAATAATTCTTCTGCCTGGAATACTTTCCCACCTCTCCCCTCTCCTTCAGGACTACTCAGATGCACCGTTGCGTCAGCCTCATGTGCAGAGTCTGTGTCTCTCCTAAGCCTCCATAGCTCCTGACGGGTGGATACGTTCCTCACTCAGCAAAGCCTGCCTTCAAAACATTTATATCCGGTAGCGAGTGAAAACCATATACAAACCCGTATCCAGTCCAGGCACCTTGTGGGAAATATACAGACAGATGCCTGTGGGTGGGCAGGCAGACACCGAGCACTGGAGGGGACCATGAAGAACTTTGAGGAGGAGGGGAAACATTTGAGCCAGCTCTGTAGGAAATGATAATGTGGTGGGAAGGATATCTTAGCTATAAAGAACAGTCTCAGAAATGGAGCAGCATGGAGAGGGGTATTGCCTGGAGTTTGCAGAGGACCTCAGGGAGTTCACTTTGGCAGAGGCTGATGGTTTGTGTAAAGGAGAGGAAGCAGATAAACCTAGGAGGTCACTTGGATTGTTTGTGCACATCCTAAAATCCATCTAAGTCAGGACTGACAATTAGTACGTTGCTTAGTCTAACAATATGTTATATTGGAGAATTGCTTTTTAGTGCTTCTTTTTTTCATTTGCATTCATCTTAACTGTCCAAGTAATTGTTAAGATTACTTGAGCTCAGGGACTATATGACATATTTTTGATCAAATACTTTTATGATACTAAGGAACACCGTGTAACTTAATTTTGAGTTATCTTAAAAGTAGAGCAAAAAGTTCTTACCAGTTTGATAATATACAGGTTAATATTTAAGGATAAAGGGACTTCCCTGGTGGTGCAGTGGTTAAGAATCCACCTGCCAATGCAGGGGACACGGGTTCAAGCCCTGGTCCGGGAAGATCCCACATGCTGTGGAGCAACTAAGCCCGTGCGCCACAACTATTGAGCCTGTGCTCTAGAGCCCGCGAACCACAACTACTAAGCCCGCGTGCCACGGCCACTGAAGCCCGCGCGCCTAGAGCCCGTGCTCCGCCACAAGAGAAGCCACCGCAATGAGAAGCCAGCGCACCGCAACGAAGAGTAGCCCCCGCTCGCCGCAACTAGAGAAAGCCCTTGCGCAGCAACGAAGACCCAACGCGGCCAAAAATAAATAATTAATTTTTTAAAAAAAGAAAAAACATTTAGAGATAAAATTATAAGACTGGCGTCAAAACAACCCAGAGGAGGGAAGTTTGAGGTAGCTGAAGCAAGAATGACCGTAAGTTGACCGTGATGCTCAGGGCACACTGCTGTGTATGTGGGCGTCTCTAATAAAATGCTGGGGGAGGGGCTTCGCTGGTGGCGCAGTGGTTGAGAGTCTGTCTGCCGATGCAGGGGACACGGGTTCGTGCCCCAGTCTGGGAAGATCCCACATTGCCGCAGAGCGGCTGGGCCCGTGAGCCATGGCCACTGGGCCTGTGCGTCTGGAGCCTGTGCTCCGCGGTGGGAGAGGCCACAACAGTGAGAGGCCCGCGTACCGCAAAAAAAAAAAAAAAAAATGCTGGGGGAGACGCTGGACCCTGGCTGGGACTGAGGAAGCCTCCCCGCTGAGCGCCCTCACGGCAGCACTGTGTGGCCGCCATCTGTGCCTCACATTGCATTGCTGCAGCTCTGACCACCGGGACAACCAGGAAAACAGCCGGGAGTCAACCGTTTGGTTGGGCTCTTGGTATAGTCACAACAGATGATGCAGACCCATCAGCCAGATGGCAAAGGAGACCATTATTTTTGTATGGACCATTGTGTTAAAATACCGTATTTGTTAAATCATCGGTGGTTATGATTAAAATGTAAATATTAACACAAAGGAAGGAAGGATGCATGGGTGAACAGGTCACCTTACAAGAGGGATTTAATCAGAAGTTTTATCTTAACATCCTTCATCAGAAAGTGTTTTGTATGTTCACTGGGATGGAGAAACGGTGCAAGATGTATCAACAGTGTAAATTACTCGCAATAAAACACAACATTCTCTCTCCCTTAAGAAAGTAAAGCAGTAGTTTAAAAGCCCAGAACTCAGATGTCATCCCTCTCATGCTGAGCATACAATAGTTCTCTTTAGGGGAAATTTATGTTCCACCTTGTTTTCTTATTTATCCCAAATTTTGATTTTTTTAAGAAAATGAAACATATGTTCTACATTCCTTTCTCTAAATAAACCCCAAGTATAAAAGTGTTTTATTATTTAAGTGTTCCCTATATCCAAGTTCTAAAATATAGCATGTTGATTATTTAAATTTAGAATTTCCCTTAGAAATATCCTTTAAAATGTTTTGGGGGCTTCCCTGGTGGCGCAATGGTTGAGAGTCCGCCTGCCGATGCAGGGGACGCGGGTTCATGCCCCGGTCCGGGAGGATCCCACATGCCACGGAGCAGCTGGGCCCGTGAGCCATGGCCGCTGAGCCTGCGTGTCCGGAGCCTGTGCTCCACAATGGGAGAGGCCACAACAGCGAGAGGCCCGCGTACCGCAAAAAAAAAAAAAAAAAAAAAAAAATGTTTTGGAATATTTTCAAGGTAAATTCTAATTTTAGTTAATGTTCATGCTTGCAGTGTATAACACACTGAGTTATCCGTGGTTAGTCCCTGAAAGTAAATTAAGAGATAAGCAATGCATGTTTCTTTATTTTTTAATATTTATTTTATTTATTATTTATTTTTATTTATTTATTTTGGCTGTGCCGGGTCTTAGTTGCAGCATGCGGGATCTTCCTTGCGGCATGTGGGATCTTTAGTTGCAGCATGCGAACTTCTTAGTTGCGGCATGCAGACTTCTTAGTTGCAGCATGCGGACCTCTCTTAGTTGCGGCATGCATGCGGTATCTAGTTCCCCAACCAAGGATCGAACCTGGGCCCCCTGCATTGGGAGCGAGGAGTCTTACCCACCAGACCACCAGGGAAGTCCCAACAATGCATGTTTCTTTACTGAAATATGTAAATTTGGAATAATTAGAGCCTGTGTTATAAAGCATAAGACTCCTTCTCGTAAACCATTGTCATGTTTTGGAAATGACTACAGATCTTCAAATGCTTCACCTACAGATGTTTTACTTGCCTTCTGAGGCATTGCTTTGAAAAATAGATAGACCAAGCAACCAACCAAAATGGAGAAGGGAGGGGTCCCTCTATTCCCGGTTTTCCTTTGTCTGTGTGACCTTTGTCACAGGGCAGGAGACAGGCTCTTTTATGGCCCTTCTGTGGCATTGCTTCTGTGGACAAGGCAAGGATCGACCCAGCAGCCCTGCCTGGCCCTTTTTGGGCCCCCAGCCCCGCGTGAGTCACTTAAACATCAGCTCCCCGCCACTGGCAGAGCAGGCCTCGTCAGCAGTAATGGTTTACAGATGAGGTAACTAAGTGTCAAAGGGGTGACGTTATTTGTCCAAGTTTGTTAGTGTCAGAGCCAAGTCTAAAATTCAGACATCCTGAATTTTCCCTCCATTATACCCGTCAGAGCCTAGATGGGAGAGAGACATATTAGTCTGAAAGGTTTTTGCTTCCTTATCATAGTGTTTATTTCAGTTTCAAATAATTGGTAGGTATGACCACTGCCGTGAGGAGCATTAAGTACCAACTGCCTGCCTTTTACAACCTCCAGTCTGCCTGAGCTGGGGAATTAAAAGGGACCGGAGTCCCAATGACCTGCCTGGCCCAGTCTAGGCTTTCAGAGTGTGAATGACAGAGGGCAGGGGGCCCCCGAGGCCCCAGCCGGCCCCCTCAGTTGGTATTTGCATTTGTCCCACCTCTGCCTGTCCCCACAGCACACAGAGCCACTGCCGCGGAGGAAACGGGAACAAGCGCAGCTCCCAGCCTCCTTGCCTTGCTCTTTCTGACCACCGTTCTCCCCAGGTCTTCGGCCCTCTGGGTACCTGTCCTGCTGTTTAAGACTTGCAGATAATTTAGCTCTTTCTCCTCAATTTTAGAATTTCCTTTCAGCTCAAAACACATTTGAATCTTTTATTCAGGTTGCTTTGCACCTAATGGGGCTGAAATGCAGCTGCGGCATCTTTAGCACCGCTCTTCTGACGAATAAACAATCTATGATTTGTCTCTTGTCCTCGGTTGCTATCCCTGCCTTTCAGGCACTGCCCTCATTTTCAAGAACTTGAGAGTGAAACTTTGAAATTGGAGGAATTCCAGAAGAGGCTGCATCCTCACAAGGTTTTAAAAAAAATAGTGTCATTTAGTGGGGGAGAGAGTGTGAGGGCCCAGACGAAGGATGAAGTTCCAGCTTCTTGAAAGTGTGGAGGAAGGGGTCTGGGGGCGGCTGAGAAAGCCGTGGGTTAGAATGTTTCATGACAGTCGCTTGTCACTACCTGGTCCCCCTCCCTGTTCTGGGGCCACAAGCCAGTAAAGAAACCAGTCCCTTTTGAATCCTACGCCCGTGTTCCTGAGAGGAACCAGGTGAAGGTGTGTGGCTGGATCAGAGAAAAACGCACACCTAAAAGGATCTGCGTTAACGAGGCTGAGGGCCAGGACTACTGCCTCCATATACAAAGGACATTCCTTTTTCTTCTTTTCTTTTTTCTTTCTTTTTCTTCCTTTCTTTCTTTCTTTCTTTCTTTCTTTTCTTTCTTTTCTTTCTTTCTTTTCTTTCTTTCCTTTCTTTCATTTTTGGCTGCGTTTGGTCTTCATTGCTGTGCACGGACTTTAGTTATGGTGAGCGAGGGCTACTCTTCGTTGTGGTGCGCGGGCTTCTCATTGCAGTGGCTTCTCGTTGCAGAGCACGGGCTCTAGGCAAGCGGGCTTCAGTAATTGTGGCACATGAGCTCAGTAGTTGTGGCTCGCGGGCTCTAGAGCGCAGGCTTAGTAGTTGTAGCGCATGGGCTTAGTTGCTCCACGGCATGTGGGATCTTCCCCAACCAGGGATCGAACCCATGTCCCCTGTATTGACAGGTGGATTCTTAACCACTGCGCCACCGGGGAAGCCCCAGGACGTCCTTTTTATTTTACATTTCCAGTTTGCGAAATACCCCTTTTCAAGACTGTACAGAGGTGAACGGGTAGATGTGATGCTTTGACCCAGTACATGAGCTGTGTTAGCGGAAAGCCTGGGGCTCCGGGAGCAGCCCTCTTCACAGCATGTAGAGTCACTCTTTTCTGGGCCTCCTGGTTGTGGTGGTTATTACCACTGCTTTGCCACCTCTGAGCACTTTTTTTTTTAATCTGCCTGCAGTGTTATTGCTTATTCATAAAGTTGTAAAACATTCCTTTTATAAGAAAATTATGGGGAAAAAATTGAAGTCACGTGCATTTATACCAGCGCAGTTAAATTTTCAGCCTGCCCTGAAGCCTGCTCAATACTCCATTTTAGATACGGGGGCCAGTTTTTAAACTTCTAACAACACACTAAGACATGGAACTTAAAACCTGTGTTTTTTGGTATAGGAAAGGGTAAAAGCAGGATTCATGAATGGCAAAAAATAGGCTTTTGCAGATGGAAGATTTGATCTGTGTTTCAGCTTCCAAGTGTTAACGTCTTCACGTTCATTAGCTTTCCGTGAGTGTCTTCCTCAGTGGCATGTGATCTGAGATCCAGGTCATATTTGATTTGTGATCACATCACCTGTGCCTTGTTTAGTATCCTCTCTCTGTGTTGGTTTTGGAAAGCAGAGAATTTGAAATATTTTTCTCTTCTGCCATAATATTGACAATAAAAATACCTTCTCTTTAGTGGGCTGTTTAGTTGTTCTATTTCATTATGGTGCTAGAATTAAGAAGGACCCTGAGCCTGTTGCGTGGCTGTCAGGTCTCTCTGAATTGTCTTAAAGGTCCTGCCTCTATTTCAGGGAAGTGGGAACAGAGAGTGATAGCTGAAGAAATGGGAACGTGACTGGAATGACTTGGGAAACTCTGACATCTTCTTCAGCCCCCTCCCTCCCTCCGCATTTCTCATTTGCTGGCTGGGCTGGGAGTCCCTCTCTACCCTCACAGCAGGGCCAGCACCAGCGCAATCACTGGCTGGCAGGGAGTGCGGAGGGGCTGAGGGGGGCGGGGCAGGGGTGCTTGTTACTTAGTAGTCAGCCACTGGCCGCTGGTTCATTCATTCTGTATAAGCCCTCCCAGGGTATTTCTTGGAACCCTAGAGGGAAACATTTCTGTGTCTAGCCTTTTCCATTCTTCAGCTCGTCATAATCTTTGCCTTCCCGTTCTCGCTGCAGGGAGACCTTTGTCCAAGTAATGGGATTAAAATTATCGACCCAAAGCCCATGAGCAACTTGCCTGTTTGGCCACTCTGCCCTTTGGGGGAGTTGTGCACACAGCCCTGAGCTGTTAAGAAGATGGGCCAAGAGTAGGATCCTACATGACCCATTCAGAACTTCAAGCCAAAGAGAATGTTACTACTGTGGACTAGAAAGAGCTCTTGACACTTCGTATTCTGAATCTGTCTCCCATTAACGTCAGCATCATTGAAGACAGCAGTAACCTAAGAGTCATTAGTTATTTGTGAAATGATTGCATACTAGTGGAACTAGGAAGCTCCTAGCAAAATTTGCACTTACTAGATCGCCTTGAAGCACCATTTTTTTTAATCATCCTCTCCCTTTTTTTCCTCCCTAATTACCTTTACTTTGTTTTCAGGCTCCACACAGATGGTTCCCAGCTTCTGTCTGTGTCTTAGGGCCAGCATAACCAGTGGCCCAAAATACTTATTTCTTGTTAGGTCTCCGCCACGTTTTAGTCTTGCCACCTGAAATAAAATGACTGTTACTGTAAGCCTCAGTTTCCCCACATGCCAGTTGAGGGAGCTGTCAAGATGGTGTCTGAGTCCTTCCAGCCCCACTGTGCTGGGATGCCTTTGCCATTCTGCAGTCTCCACCCTTCCCGATTCGTGAGAACTTTACTCCCACACATGGCTCCTCCAGAATCGAAGTTCTTTTTCTCTCAGGTCCTTCTTTCCCTTCTTCCTTCCTGAATCACAGAATATTTGGGACCCAAGAATTTGCATTTCTAACAAGTGCCTACCCGGGTGATGGTGATGCTACTGGTCTGTGGATCTCCTTTCTCTAACGTGAATTTGGGTGGTGAGAAGGAATGGGTGTAGTTTGTTGGGGGAAATGTCTCACACACACACACAAAACGTATATATCACCGCTATCACTGCCACCTCTACCCCCAGTCATTTGAATAAACTTCACCACTTTTCTTACGTTCTTTACAGTTCTTTCTTTCTTACCTTCTTTACAGAGGCTGTACAGCCTCTGAAGAGTCCAGAAAGAATAAAGTACAATTCAAACTCTGAGCCCAGCCCACCTTAAGAACCTCAGCCCTCACTGCCTACCCCCATGTTCCTTTGCCTACTGTCTGCCCCCCAGCCCCTGAACCCACTCTTCCTTCTTGCCTTGCTTGTCCCTGCCTGAAGTGGCTTCCTTGCCCCTTCTCTACATGCCTGTACAGCCTAGGTCCCCCTGCCTCCATGAAGACTGTCCCAGACGTGACAGATGTATTGATCTCTTCCTGCTGAAAACTGTTCAGTAGTTCACTCTCTGTATCACTCTTCTCGGTATTTAACAATGAAATTGATGTTTAAATGTTTAGTTTGTACATTTACATTTTGTCTCCTTACTGGATTTTCAGCCCGTTGAGAGTCTGAACTTTGCTTTATACTTGCCGTAGCCCACAGTCTTTTCCACATAACAAATTGGTTAACTGATTAAGATGGAGTGAGAAGAGACGAGGAAGAAGTTTGGTGAATGTGGGAGCCTCTGGCCTTTTCGTGTACTTGTGCATATTTTGAAATTTCTAAATCTTAAACTTTCAAAATCAAAACTTTTGGAAGTTTAAATCGCAACCACTTTTTTTTAAACTATAAAATAAAATGTATCCTGTATACCGTAGATGAGATATTTTATACAGATCTTTTAGTTAGTTCTTCTGTGATTATAACATAGCAGGTATAAATTCTAAATTATATACATCTGTGATGGTCCAAGTCGGAGGGAGGAGTATTACACCATTTCAGTTACTTTAGCTTTACAGTTTAATGTAGAGTCAGGTAGGTGCCCCTCCGTTTTCTTTTTTGGTCCTAGTTCTCAAATCACATAACTCTAGTGTGCTAGTGTTTCTCTCATTCCACCTCCTGCCCTTCAGTGATGTACCCCACCACCCACTTTGCTCTGTCTTTGCTTCTTCCTGTTCATGTTTTCCCTGAGAAAAATTAGACAAACTGCTTTGATTAGTTCTTTCTGATGCATTCATTGCTCATCTCCTGTCTTGAGGTTTTCAACCAATTGAGTGTTTCACAATTGATAGCTATTTTACAAATAGAACACAGTGAGGACTTCCCTGGTGGCTCAGCGGTTAAGAATCCGCCTGCCGGGCTTCCCTGGTGGCGCAGTGGTTGAGAGTCCGCCTGCCGATGCAGGGGACACGGGTTCGTGCCCCGGTCCGGGAAGATCCCACATGCCACGGAGCGGCTGGGCCCGTGAGCCATGGCCGCTGAACCTGCACGTCCGGAGCCTGTGCTCTGCAACGGGAGAGGCTACAGCAGTGAGAGGCCCGCGTACGGCAAAAAAAAAAAAAAAAATCAAGCTTTTGAGTCATTTAATAATATGTTTACTGACTTCAAGGGGATAAAAAAACACAACTATTTTATCAATAGCATTTTTTTTTTAATTTTTGGAAAGTGTCAACTGTTTCCCGAAAAGGAACGAGCCTGAGTCTGAGGGCATTTTGGGCTGAGGTAATGAATGTGTTCCCTATCTTAGAGCAATTTCTTGAAGAAATCAACTTATACACTAGTCATTTAATATGAATTCCAGTTAACTTGGTGGACTTATGACTGTTAAGGATTTTTGTGGTTTTATTTGTACATTTTTGTACCTTCTTTTCAAAATTGGGAGCCTCTTCTAGTGCTGACATTCTGTGATTCCAGGATCTCTTAGTGTCAAGGCTCAGGAAAGTAATAAGAATTTTTCTAGCTTACCTAGACCTGTCTCGTTGAAGCTGGGGGAGCCCATCTTCTAGATTGCTCTGCCTGACATTGACATAACCATCCCTGAGTGACATCTAAGGTGGACTCACTTCCTAACAGCAAATAGGATTATCAGGAGTCATCTGCAGCATTCTGCCTCTGTTCCTTTTCCTCTAGATTTCCTAATTCCCTTTGTTAGTCCTCATGACTGTAGAGAAGGAAACAAACCTAATTTTGTGCTTTTGATTCATTGATCACACATGTTGGAGTAACCACGGGGCCAGGACTGTTGCATCTGACAGTAAGTCACAGGTCCGGCTCTTCCACTCATGGATCATGCTTGCATCACTGGGAGATACAGCCACAGGAAGCACTGAGACTGACCTTTATGTTATAAAATGCTTACCTTTAGAATCATGGGATTTAAGTGGGATTTTCTCCAAGGAGGTTGACGAAAATGTCATTGGTTTAGCAACCACAAGGCTTTCATATAACACTGGGAATAGATTGTTCTTTCCATAAGCAGAGGAAAAAAATCCTCTTATATAGTAGATGCATGGGACGTTGATTCTCAGAGCCTCATTTCAACTTCTTGCTAAGGAGTAATTAAGGCATGACTTTTCTAAGAATGGGTGATGCCCCTTGAAGGCTTGAAAAACTGTCACATTTACTGATAACGTAAATCCTAAGAATGTTCAAAGGAGATAACTCTTAAGAAATCAAAGACAACTTCCTATCTGTGCATTCGTCTTAGTAGGGATTCTGTTTCCCGGATATCTCTTTGACGTACTGTGGCACCGTCTGTCTTCTCGCCTGATATAATCACACAAACTCTCCTTCACTCAGAGACACATCAGTCTGGGCAGGAGCGCGCCAGCAAAGCCTCTCATGTACCCTTGCCCCCATACCCGCCACATGTCGCCCACCTGTAACTCCCAGCATGGACATTTCATACGTGGCAGAGATCCTTGCTTTGCCAGAATTTGCCTAAACATGATTCAGAATCTTTCTCCAAATCTGCATCTCCCACTCCCACTTAATTCACATATTAATCTGAAAAAAAATTAGTGTAAAGAAATATTGTCACAGACACGGTAGTTAGGACTTATGTGTTACATTTTGAGGCCATATCCTCCCCTTTTTTAAAAAAAACATTACAGTCTTGACAAGAGTAAAAAGTAAAGGACTCATTAAAAATGGAACTTGTACAACCGTTTACATATTATACCTCAGTTCGTGACTAGTACATGAGCTCACTTTATGTTCCATAATTAGATATATTGAAATATAAAATATGACCATCACCATCTAGATTAATGTCATCCATTGTTCGGGGTCTGATTTTCCTAGGTAAGTGACAATATGACGGTGGTAGGATAGTGGTAAGCGAGGAGAACAGGCAGTTTGAGAAGTAAATTAATCTATTAGGTTTGAAGTATTGCCCCCAAATCCCAGTTAAGTCAGTTCATTTGCTTCTCAAAGTGACATGGGCTTAGTTTGGCTCATTTTATCCCAAATAAATTTGGGCAGTTATTCCACTAACTCACCCAGTGCAGGACTCAATTTTCCCAACTCATTTTCCCCCCCACCATAACTCTGAGTTTTTCTACAAACAGCAGTTTTTACCTCTTTGTTCATTCATTCCTTTATTCACTCACTCAACAAATACCTGTTAAGCTCCTGGCCATATTCTAAGCACTGGTAGGTGCATCAGCGGGGAAGAAAAAAAAAATCCCTGCCCTCATGGAGCTTATATTCTACTTAGACTTTTATTTCATAGTAATGCATTTATTTTTCTGACATCTCACTCTCTTGGCCAGGTATCTGAGCCCTGTCCAAAATAATGAGCCCACTGCAGGAAGGGCAAGCAATGCCAATTATCTGTGGCTCCCCCTCTGGGCTCGCTTTCAGCACAAAAAGTTCTGCCAGTAAATTCTCTACTTTTGCCCTTCATCTGCCATCGTGGAATCAAAACGTTCTCCTCTTCCCAGGCTTCTGAATTGGAATTGATTTGCCTTCAAAACAGGGGCTTTGACTCAATACTGCAGCTCAGTCTTCTTGAGGAGTTTACACACTTGGCAACTTCCACTGCCATCTCAGCTCTAATGACTTTTTTTTTTTACTTTTGGCTGCTTTGTTTCTTTGTTGCTGTGCGTGGCTTTCTCTAGTTGCGGTGAGCGAGGGCCAGTCTTCGGTGCGGTGCGTGGGCTTCTCATTGCAGTGGCTTCTCTTATTGCAGAGCACAGGCTCTAGGCACACGGGCTTCAGTAGTTGTGGCTCGCGGACTCTAGAGCACAGGCTCAGTAGTTGTGGTGCACGGGCTCCACGGCATGTGGGATCTTCCCGGACCAGGGCTTGAACCCGTGCCCCCTGCACTGGCAGGTGGATTCTTAACCACTGCGCCACCAGGGAAGCCCGAACTAATGACTTAAATTAGACACTTCTAACCGCAGCGTACCTATTCTCTCAACTCTAAGCTCACCGAATGGACACTTGTTGTCCCAGCCTTCAAGGCCCCTCCCTGTCTGCGCGCTGTCCTTCCAGCAGCGTCCCCGGCTGCTGGCCTTCGAGCCTGGGCGCTGGTCCCACACGACTCGCCAGGCCCACGGGTAAGCCATCGGCCTCGCTGTTTGCTCACAGGGGTCTCTCCCCATGCAATGCCAGCTTCCTCTCTGCCCCCCAGTCCCTCCCCCACAGGTCATAACCCATCTGTCAAAGCCTTTCTCAAACTTCCCCTGCAGCGGGAGAACCTGCCCTTACTTCCTTCTCCTTTGGGCCGCCCCAGCAGCCCCCAGAAAAGAGAGAAATTTCAAACTGAAGACATCCTCCTTTTCATGACCCACCTTAACCTGGACCTGTGAGAGAAGGGTCTAACAAGGACATTTGCTCAGGCTTCAGATTCCAGTGGGCTTCCGATTCTGGCCGATGGCATGATGGTGGACAGCTCATCACAAGTGTGGGTTCAACCTTCTGTTGTATCCTCTGTTTTCCTAAGAGTTTTTTTATTTTTTGTCACCGGTCACAGACATCATTAGTGTCACTTGTAATACTCAGAGGTGGTCGCCTGGCCTGAGCTTTCAGGACAGGTGTCCGCTCACCTTGTAGCTCTCTTCTTGGTGGTAACTTACTTCCCAGGGAGCCCCTGAGGTCCCCGCTGCCCAGCCAGCCATCGTGCTCTTAGATATGCAAAGTATTATAACTGTCTTCTGAGCCACCTCATGGTGGGCTTCTTAACTTTAGCTTTGTATTTCTTCATTTGTAACTTGTAATCAATGGCCCTTTATAATTTTCTGTATTTTGGATTTAATTTTGAAACTGATTTGCATAAAATGGGACTGCTCCACATTCAGTGTTGCTGTTATTCATAGACCAGTGCTTATCTCCTTTTTGTCAAGTTAAGTAATATTTGTCTGTTTGCAGCTCATTCCATCACACAGAGAAAAGCCTGCAGATCAGGCCTGTTCAGACCATAATTTCGCTGAATTCTTATTTTTATTTTATTTATTTTTTGCTGTGTTGGGTCTTTGTTGCTGCGCGCAGGCTTTTCTCTGGTTGCGGCGAGCGGGGGCTACTCTTCTTGCGGTGTGTGGGCTTCTCATTGCGGTGGCTTCTCGTTGCAGAGCACAGGCTCTAGGCGTGCAGACTTCAGTAGTTGTGGCATGCAGGCTCAGTAGTTGTGGCGCACGGGCTTAGTTGCTCCGTGGCGTGTGGGATCTTCCTGGAACAGGGATCAAACCCGTGTCCCCTGCATTGGCAGGCAGATTCTTAACCACTGCACCACCAGGGAAGCTCAGTTTAGCTGAACTGATCATATAGATAGATGCTTCTCCTAGAGTTTGCTGTTCAAAGCCACCTGCAGTCTTCCAACCCCGGTGTTGGCCAGTCTGCCTGGGAGAGCAGCCTTCCGGGGCAGTGCCCTTCCATGTTGTGTCATGCTCCCACTGTTCTTATTTGTTCTGCTAAATTATACCCCCCTGTCAGAGGAGCAGCAGTTATTCCTCTTTCTTTCCTCTATGGCCTCAAGCACAATGCTTCGTATACAGTTGGCTCTTACCAGTGTTTAGTTTAAGGACCCATCACTGAAGGACCAGCGTTTACACAATGAGAGTAAATGAGGGAAGGAATGGTAGGGAAACTGGCTCATCCCAAATTCACCTGTGAATAAAATAATTGCATGTAAATGCCTACCTGGCTATCTTATGACAGAAGCTTGAAACAAGGTACTTTCCATCTGCATGGAGCCTGCCCACCACAGCCCACGTGTGTGCTGCCAGCAGTAACTCACCTCGTCCATCCTGTCCCACGCCCTCTCCCAGCAGTGCTGGCCTGCCTCACTACTGACCATCACCCATCACTTGTCTGTTCAAAGGCTTGAAACAGTCTTTGAAATAATTTTTTGTAATGTGCTATGTAGCTATTTGATTTTAAATTGCACTAAACTTTCTGGAAACATGCCAGGGGCTTGCTAGAGTTTCTGATGCTATCTATATAATGGTGGAAGGGGGAAAACTCCATTGAACTTTTGTGGTAATAAAATTATTGCAGTTGAGCC
Organism: Phocoena phocoena; assembly: GCF_963924675.1. Classification (NCBI taxonomy): domain Eukaryota; kingdom Metazoa; phylum Chordata; class Mammalia; order Artiodactyla; family Phocoenidae; genus Phocoena; species Phocoena phocoena. The sequence continues at coordinate 24,940,042 of NC_089231.1, forward strand.
CTACATGTGTTCACTGAACTTCCTGTGGGTTTTCACCAGATCACGTGACTGAAGCAGAGACAGTCTTTAAAGCTTTTGGTCTGCTTATTATACCCGAGCCTCAACCACCAAATCAGACCTTTGCTTTGTCTCTGGGCTGAGCGTCCGGAGGTCCCACTGCGGTGGGTTGATTCACTGGAGCTGATAAAAACATTCCGGCCAAACTTGAGAGTCTAGCATTACCTCTGGCTCCAAAAGTCAAAACAACAAGATTGTTGTAAGTAGCTTTGGATTGAGACCAAGCTCCAAGCTTGAGAGATGGTTTTTCCCTCCTTGTTGAGCCGAGTCACAAGACAACTGTCTCAGAAAGAGAGGGGCGAAAGCCTGGGCCTGTGGTGACCAGCACCCCGCCCTCTGCTAGCCCCTTCCGGATGAATGCTTGCCGTAACTGTCAAATCAAAGCCCCCGTCCCCCCAGACCTCCCTCCTCCGCTCTCCCAGAGCCTTAATGGGTCCTCAAGCACATCCACCCAGCAGTCACTGGCTGGAGCCCACAGGACCCTGAGAAGGGGAGAGGGGAGATGAGGTAGAGGTGGGGGAAGGCCCAGGTGGCCTGAGCCCTGCTGGCCAGGTCAGGAGTGAAGACACTCTCAAGTGAGGAAGCTGGGCTTCCCCCAGCCATCACAGGGTGGCATTAACGTTCTCCACAGGCTTGAAAAGAACGTCAAGAAAAGAGTGATTTTTTTTCTAGGTTGTTGAGCTGGCATTCAGACTATGACATTTCTTGGGCTGAATTCTGACAAAGTGTGTCCCCAGTGTCATTAGTGGTAAATAAAACCTTTTGCCTTTCTTTTCCTTAGCTCTCAGACTTCTAAGAGGTTTAAAGGAGCACTTTTTTTCTTTTTCTTTTTTTTTGACCGCACGGCTTGTGGGATCTTAGTTCCCTGACCAGGGATAGAACCCAGGCCACGGCAGTGAAAGCGCTGGGTCCTAACCACTGGAGTGCCAGGGAAGTCCCGAGGAGCACATGTTTTTAAGAAAGTCTGTTTCACTCTCAGCCCATGTGGGCTCTCTCTCTGGCTAGATAGGCAGGGAGACTTGGGGGGTGTCAAATTTGGTGCAGCTTGGACACAGCTAGTTACGCCGAGGCTGCATTTCCATTCAGTCAGGTCAACTGAACAGTGTTTTCCAAACTCTTCTGCAATTTATGCCTATTATTCACCCTTTTAAATTGTTCCCAGTACACTGTCTTAAAAACAACTCATTGCAGGAAAAAGGAATCTTTTTACCTTGTGCTTTGTTATGTTCACTTTGTTGTAGCCCGTCCTAGACAACATGCTCTGTTTTTCTTGCTAATTATGCTTTATCCCCCTTTATGAACCTTTTAAGTGCTGGTGAAAAGTTTCATGCAGGTAACTCAAGAAATAATATCAGAAACTAACACACCATTGTAAGGCAATTATACTCCAATAAAGATGTTTAAAAAATTGTATAAAGAATAAAAAAAATAGAGTTACAGGAAAGTTGCAATATATATATATATATATATATATATCTCACAGCTCACTTGTAGCCTTGAGGCAAGAGGAACTGGTGCTGGAGCTCAAGGGGCGTGCGAGCGTGCTGTCTGCAGTGTTCGGGTTTTGCTCGTAATAGAAGTGTGTCCCTGCTGCTCTGTTTGTGCTTGCTCTTTGGGTTCCCGCATGTCCAGTGGTGCACGCTCCATGGAAGGGGCCGGGCCTTCATTCTCTAGCACAGACGGGGCCACGCCTGGGACCTCAGCCCACTTAGCCACGAGCTCTCAGGCCACAGCAGCTCAACCATGGTCTCTCGTTTGTCTTGATTTTAAGCAATTGGAAGTCTCAGCCTTTAAAACCAACTGCTGTCAACCCACAGGACAGCTCAGGAGCCTTCAGATATTGACCTTCTCCGCTGAGACTGCCCCCAGGTGAAGCCTGGCTAAGTGCAAACCAGCAAGTGCCTGACTTGGGGGTTCCCGCTGAACCCAACTCATTCAGCCCTTTCTCCAGGTGGGCCCAGCAGAGCCCGGGAGGCATGCAGAGAATGCCAGTGTGTAGACCTTACTGGGGTCATCTCGTAAAACCACACCCAACGGAATCAGAAGGAGCTTAAAGGTCCTTCATTTTACACAAGGTGAGACACCTGAGTCCTGGAGAAATGCTGTGACTGGCCCCAAACTCTTCAGCCTGCCAGTAGCTGAGCCAAGACAGAGCCAAGGCCTCCTGACCCCCAGCCTGGGGTCACCTGGACTCCAGAGCCGGAGATCAGTTCCATCCCTTCCCCGTGAGGACACTCAGGCACAAAAGGCTAGCAACTTGGTGGCCGGGGGACATGGAGGAAGTGTTTGAGGCACATTGTCATTACTGGAAAGACACGGAAGCCTCCCGTCCATGTAGGATATAGACATTTTCAAGAGGCACGCAGCTGAGTACCTGTTGACTCTGGAGAGGCCGCAGAGGAGAGGTGTAGTTTCATTCAGCCTCTGGCTCTACCACTTCCTAGCTCTGTCCTCTTTGGCGTGTTATCTATCCTTTTGAACCTTGGTTTTCTTAGTCAATAGAGTTAATAACACCTGTGTCACGGGATTATGTGCCGATTTGAAGTCCTGTGCTTGTTCATTTAACTCACCATTCAACAAGCATTTCCTAAGTGTCAGTAGTATGCCAGATGCTCGCAAGGTCCCTGCCCTCCTGGGGCCTGTATTCTAGTGGGGAAACAGATGGTACCCGAGTAAACAAACACATGCACAAGCTAAGCCCCAATTGCCATGAAGGAGCTACGCCGATGAGCTGAGAGGTGCCGCTTTTGCTACCCGGGTGGTCGTGGGCGAAGTGAAAAGCACCGGCACGTGGGCACTGTCAGCGTGTCACTTCCCCTGAGCGGGGTGGGCCCTGTGAGCTAGCAGAAGGCCCGGCGTCGGCGTCCTCGCTCCTGGTCACCTCAGCCGCTTCAGCCAGGGCCCCTCGGGGTTAGATGCCACACCCCTGTCGGAGGTTGTTGAACATGCCACACAATCAGCCAGGGAGACGGTGAGCCTGGTGTCAAATACGGCTTAGAGGTGACCCTTCTCATCTCATCACACGGCCTCACGCTCCCCTCAGAGCCAGTCCTCAGCTCCAGTTGAGTTAAACAGCTACGTCTCACGATTGTGGGCAGACGTGAAGCCACGCGTTCGTTCACTTAACTCACCGTTCACCAAGTGAGGACTCTGAGACGGACAGAAGGCAGTTCTTCAGAACCTAGCTTCTTGCAGTGACAGAACTTAGTTCTTTAAAAATGTTAATGGGGGGCTTCCCTGGTGGCGCAGTGGTTGGGAGTCTGCCTGCCGATGCAGGGGACACGGGTTCGTGCCCCGGTCTGGGAAGATCCCACATGCCGCGGAGCGGCTGGGCCCGTGAGCCATGGCCGCTGAGCCTGCGCATCCGGAGCCTGCGCTCCGCAAAAAAAAAATGTTAATGAAGATGAGTCTGTCGTTTTTAAGCCATTTGTCAGCACTTGTTCCTGGGTTTTCACGTGGGGAGGCCCAGGTTCTTTATGTTTCTTTTTTTTTAACCTTATTTATTTTATTATTTTATTTTATTTATTTATGGGTTTTAGTTGTGTTGGGTCTTCGTTGCTGTGTGCGGGCTTTTCTCCGGTTGAGGCGAGCGGGGGGCTACTCTTCGTTGCGGTGTGCGGGCTTCTCATTGCAGTGGCTTCTCATGTTGCAGAGCACGGGCCCTAGGCGTGTGGGCTTCAGTAGTTGTGGCTCGCGGGCTCTAGAGCACAGGCTCAGTAGTTGTGGCGCGTGGGTTTAGTTGCTCCGCGGCATGTGGGATATTCCTGGACCAGGGCTCAAACCTGTGTCCCCTGCATTGGCAGGCGGATTCTTAACCACTGTGCCACCAGGGAAATCCTATGTTTCTGTTATTAATAACAGAGTCAGGAAACAGGGTTGCCAAGTGAGAAGTGTCCAGTTGGGTAGAATAAGAGACATGGGCTTAGGACCAGGCCAGGGGGTATTTCTAGTCTTTAGATTTGATCACTGAAGGTTCTAAAATAAGAGCGTACCTTACATTTGCATATCACTTCAACGTCAGTCATAATAGCCAACATTTATTGAGTGCTTCGTCAAAAGTGTGTTAGGCGCTTTTACATGGCTCATCTCATTTCTGTGAAATAGAACGGTTGAATTCAAAATCTCAAAGTAGAGTAAACTCTACCTTTTAAGAGCCTGAGTCTGAGTGAGGGTACAAGACTTGTCCCAAGTCACCTGGTTAATACGGACTGGACTTCCTTTCAGCTCTTAAATGCTGAGATTGTATACATCTTATTCACAGCTATGTTTTTAGTACCGTGCTTGCTACACAGTAGGCCCTCAGTAAGTATTTGCTGAATGAATGAATGAATGAATGAGGAAAGGTGGGGCTAGGGCTCAGATCATATGCCTGCTTTTCAGGTACTTTTTCTAGTTACTTCGAAGATTAAATAAGTAACTATATGTCAAGTGTTTGAACATTCCTGCTATGTAATACGTAATCAGTTATGGTAGCTATAAACGTTACCCATAATCTCAGAATTAATTAAGTTTTTACGGAGAACTTCTATAGAAATAATCATTGATCAGCTTGAAAAACTTCATAATGAAATACATTGCTGTTGTCAGGTAAAGTTGATGCTTTTTTATAGTATTTTTAATGTACTATTTTATATTATATATGGATATTCTTGCCACTCCGGATATCACCCTACATTGAGATTTTGTTTACGACACTTACTCCAGAGTAAAATGGATTATTGTTTTGACTTAAACTCGAGCCAAGACTAAAAACGAGGCGTTGTCAGCTCCGTTTTTACCAGGTGGTGGGAAGGGTAACCATGGGGGTTCCAGGTGCTTCTCCTGGTGGCCTTTTCCTAGATCTGCCTGTGTGTGATGTAAAGGCAGTCTTTGATTCATTACTCTTCCTAACGGGGGAGTCATCAGAATTTCCCCAAACCCGTGAGGACGGGTAGACTTAGTGCCACCCCACTGAGCAGGTTTTGCCGAAGTTTCTTGAATTCAGTTGGAGGGAATTCTTAGGAAAGCAGCTTGCTCGTTTTACTTCCCATCCCACCCTCCCTGGAGGTGCAGAAAGCAGTCTCGGGTAAGTTGCCTCACACCCTTTCCTAAGGCCTGCCTTCCTAGGGACACCCCTAAATACGTCACTCGCTGGAGAAAAGGTTTCACATCTTTTAGTCATTTTTACCACTATGAGCAAGAAGCCTTATTGGTGACGTTACCACTTAGAAATGTAGGAGGTTATTATTCCAGCTGAAAGAGGCAATGCGGGGGGCTCTGGCCTTTTCAAACCACCGCCTCTGCTCACCCAGCCCCTCACTTCTCTCCAAGACAGCGTGAGAAGTTTTCTAAAGTTGAGGCCATTCCAAGAACTAGGACTTGCATCTTCATTATTAGGGGGTAAAGTTCTTTTCTTCTTCACACACAGTCCCCCAGACTCGCTTGATTCTAGACATCATTGTGGGTTCGGTCGTTTCTGTCAGGACCAGTAGTGTGTGTGCTGCATTCTGTCCATACGGTGAAAGGGCACAGGACTAACCCCGAAGGGCCCCGTGGAGCCTTGGAGAATTGGATTTTAGGACGAAGCACTAGGGTGGCTATGACTGTGGTATCTTTTCAAACTGACCTTCCCACCCAGTCAGACCCAGGCTTCAATCTTGACTCCAGCCCACAGGCTGTGTGACCTAGAACCAACCGCTTAGCTGCTCCAGGCCCCGCTTCACCTTCCATTGGTGGGGTTGGCCACGTGGGCCTCAGCAGGACACCGTGGTGACTGACCACGACACGAGTGGGGAGCCTCCAGACCGACCTGGTGCTCGGGGAGTGCTCGCTTGGTGGCAGCTGCTTGCTGCACCCTACCGCTACAAATGCAGATTTTTCATGGAAAAGAAGATCACTGTGTTGCTACCTATAAGACACCTGACTCCGTGACAGAGGCCTATTGCCGCCTCCAGGAACCCTGTCCCCACACCTGAGAACCCCATGCCAGGCTGGAAGCAGCACAGAACATGTGAGGAGGCTCATCAAGGATGCCCCAGGCCCCCAGAGACCACCCAGCTGCTGAGCGGCTACGGTGCACCCAGAGAATGGGGGGGATTCGGCCCAGGGTGGGAGGGATTCAAGGAGACTTACTGAGTGGATGACAAGGGAATGGAAAGCTGGGGGACCTAGCTGAATTCCAGTCAGATCGTCAGTACGTGCTGGAAGTAGTGTCATATCCCTGAGCTGATCACACTTTGTCAGCCAGGCTGACCCCACGAGCGCAGTGGGAGAAGTTGTCCTCTGCACTGTGATCAGTGTGGCCCTCAGCACACACGGAGACGTTCAGCCTTACACAGATGATAATAAGGAACTGATTTGAAACACTGGTCTGGAAAGGCTTGGGTTTGCATGAAACCTGAGTAGTTTTGCAAAGTATGGGGTAAAAAGTGTATGAGGGAGGATATAGGGGTAGGTAGTGCTGGAGTCTGGGCCACTTATAAAACCCATTTGTGTATATTCTATATTTACTGATGCCCTGGGAGCTGTGGAATAGAATTGGTTTTCGTTAAAGCCATAACAGATGGGGGCTGTGCCGTCTGTGGTATGCTGAAGTAACATCCATGACCAGAGGACCCTCCTCTGCACGAATTCCTATACACTTCTTTAAGATTTAGCTCAAAACTCACCTTGCCACAAAGCATTTCCTGCTTAACGCCGCCCCTCTGGCATCATTCTGGAACTCTGAGGATCCAGCACTTAGATGTTTAGTCTTTTTTTTTTTTTTTTAAACATCTTTATTGGGGTAAAATTGCTTTACAATGGTGTGTTAGTTTCTGCTTTATAACAAAGTGAATCAGTTATACATATACATATGTTCCCATATCTCTTCCCTCTTGTGTCTCCCTCCCTCCCACCCTCCCTATAGATGTTTAGTCTTAATCATTGCAAATGTCTTAAAAATCTCTAACTCTGGGGCTTCCCTGGTGGCGCAGTGGTTGAGAGTCCGCCTGCCGATGCAGGGGACACGGGTTCGTGCCCCGATCCGGGAAGATCCCACGTGCCGTGGAGCGACTGGGCCCATGAGCCATGGCCACTGAGCCTGCGCATCCGGAGCCTGTGCTCCGCAACGGGAGAGGCCACAACAGTGAGAGGCCCGCGTACCGCAAAAAAAAATCTCTAACTCTGGGTGTGTGTGTGGCTCCCCTACTCCCTCCACCCCCTTTTCTCTTTAAAATCTTTTAAATCCACCCAACTAGGGTCATTTTAGTTCAGGCCCATTTGCCCTTCACCTGGACCAGGCCCTGTCCCAGCTGGATGCCCTCCATTTCTCCACTCTGTGTTCGGAGTGGTCCCTGCACAGAGCCACTCTCACCTGGCCCCCTTCTGAGACCCTTCAAAGGCTTCCGGGCCCTTCACGTGGAGGCCAGGATTCTTCACATGGCAGCGTCCTCCCCTCCGGGCCCTGCTCACCAGGGCTTACTCTCCTTCCGCCCCTCCTCTTCCCTGCAGCGTCAAGCACCTCATGCCTTCCCTCCGTGCTGTTCCCTCAGAAAGAACACGCTTCCCTCTTCATCTGGCTGCCCCTCCCCACCTCCCTCAGGCCTCGAGCCCCTAGTCCTTCCCTTCTTCCTACTCTGTTATCATTGTTTTGTTGCTGCTGCTGCTTCTGTTTGTCCCTCTGCTCCACGAGAAGGCACCTTCTGTGAGGACAGGGACTGTGTATCCCCAGGCCCTGGTGCACACGTGGCCTGGTGCAGAGAAGCAGACATTCATCCAGTATGATAATCAATGAATGACTCACGTAAGAGGGATTGAACAAGATAATATACCTAAAGTATTTATCATTGTGCCTGGGACCTCGTTGGTCCTTATACGGTTGATTGATTCATTGATTCATTCATCAAATTGTTTATTAAGTGTCTGGCCACCCTTTAAGGGGACACAGCGGCAAACACAACGGGCAAAGAAATCTCTGCCCTCGTGGGCCACGCGTTCTATGTGTGTGTTTCCCCTCTTGTCCCTTTCAGCCCCCTCCCGCAACCTTCCGCCATACCCCTCGTCTTAGGACACTGTTGCCCCCTTCTCCCCGCCCCACCTGGGACACAGGTCACCAAACTGCAGCCACTCCTGTCAGAGTCACCTTCGCCTGGGAGGCAGCCCGGGGGCTTTTAGTAGATGCCAGCGGCCCCTCAGGCTGCTGAAGGAGGAATCACTTCCTCCGCCCTGACTGGAATAAATAGGTCAGGAGTAAAATTAGAAAATCAAAAGCCCGAATCCTGGTGAAACGCTGCAGTGGAAGTGCTACTTACAGGACCTCAAAACTGCATGTGTTCTCACTTATCAGCCGGGACTGCAGAGAGCAGCCCGGTCGCCTGGAAGCCTTTGTAGAGCCAGGAATCACCTCCACTGCCGCCGCCGCAAAGCCGGAGCATCCCCACCGCCCCCTCCGCCAGGAGGAGGAAGAGAGGGCTTGAGCTGTGCAGAGCCGCTGCTGCCCCCGGCCCTGACCGAGGCCCTCTGTGGGCGCTGCCTGCCCTCACAGTCAAGGCTGAGGATCTGTGAAGGGAAGTCTTCACCTCCACGGTGACGCAGCCCTGAGAGGGAAGCATCTCGAGGAGGCCCAGCCATCAGTATCCCAGTGGTGCAGTAGATAGATAGTCTTTGTTGAATGCTGTCTGTACCTGGGCGGGGCCTGTTTCCCTCCCTGAGGTTTCTCACCCCACCTCGTCCCGTCCAGGTCCCTGCTCCTCTCAGCACACTGACGTCCCTGACCAGGGCCGGTGGGGTTGTGCCCTTCCTACAGGTGATTCACGTGTCCTCCAGAGTCATCTGGAAGCTGGATCTGTGGCCCCAGGGCTCACAGGCCCTCCGACCAGTCAGGGAAGGTGGGCTGCCTGCACCCTGCACACACGCCGCGTATAAACTGCTGCTGCTTTCCAGTGGGGCTGTGAGATTGATTACATCATCCTGTTTTCGTTGCAGAAATTTCCAGAACTGAAATTCAAATATGTGGAAGAGGAGCAGCCCGAGGAGTTTTTTATCCCCTATGTCTGGTCCCTGGTGTACAACTCAGCGGTAGGACTGTACTGGAACCCTCAGGACATCCAGCTGTTCACGATGGATTCCGACTGAGGACGGGACGCCGTCTCCCACCCTGACCCCCTCCAGCCAAGCAGCCCTTCTAGTTATTTTCTTTCTGGGGAACAGAGGTAGAGAGATTCCCTGGTGCGTCTTCTATTAAAGAGGATCACACAGTCGTGTTTTCCTTGCACACTTGGGTTTGGAGAATTGGTGCCAGTTGGCAGTAGATCACTCAGTTTAGATTATAGTGCAAAAAAGGGGAGGGGAGTTACACAACAATGATAAATGTAAAAACCTGCTATTTCACATGCAATTTTATTTCTAAACCAAAAATCTAGAGCTTTTCCAGGAACCTGATGCCTTAGGCATATAACACTTTACCAGTACATACTTCTTTCTCTTTTCTTTTCTTCCCCCCCCGCCCCCCGCACATTCAGGATTTTTGTTTTGGTCGTGTGTTTCAACATTGAGAAATACCAACCTGAAAAGATGACAAGACAGGAATTAATAAGGAAATGAAGCCGTGTATGCATGCAGTTGCCTTTCAGAAGGCCCATGATATAAGCCTGGGCGGTTGGATATAAGCCTTTAGATCCTGGAATCTTTCCCTCAAAGAAAGAAGTGGCTCCTTCTGATGAAGCCCAGATTAGCTTTTTTGTGGATTTGGCCTCTGAGCTGTAGCTGAATTAAATTGGAGTCTAGACTAATAGGAGAAAAAGGAGACCAATTTGATTAATACAGTATTCCACATGAGAGTAAACACATGTTTTTCTCTCCACTTCTGACTTTGTTTAAACTCTTTGGGGCCTGTGTGATCGCAGTTGTCTCCCTGAGCTTCTCTGAGGGAAACAGCCGCTGGGGTCGCCCTGAGCAGAGCAGTGGGCACTGAGGACAGAGGGGACAGGCCTTTCGAATCACGCTCTAGGTCCACGGCCACCCCTTCACGGCCTAGTTTCACTCTCAAAGACACAAGAAGTATTTGCTTTTCTGCATAGGAAGCACATAATCCCAGATGAGACCGACCGAGCACCCGTTTCAGCCTGCCGTTGCCTAATCTGTATCGGAGGCAGCTTCTCTCCCTTGTCCCTGTGTCCCCGGCCTGGAGGCTGGAGTCATTTTGGTTCATCACCATCTTCTGAGGGTCTGGGAGGAGACAGCTTCTGTCACACCGAGCTCTGGGAAAGGCTGAAAGCATGATGTGTCAGTGCACGTCCGTGTGGTTTCCGCTCATGAAAAGCCTGGCCGCTCCATCCCCTCAGCAGCCTCTGAGGTCGGCCAGGCGGTTTCATTTTCATCAGGACAGGGGCTGAAACCGAAGCTCCCTGTGGCTGACTGACTGAGGAAGGGCCATCACTGGCGGGTGGACCCAGGAGGCGTGTGCGGCCTGCCTGCTGCTTCCTCGGCCTCAGGCCTCTGACGTGTCTCCACGAGTGGCTGGGGACTCTGGTTCTTGCCTAAGGTCGCACGGACAGGGCCTCAGACCCGCAGACGAGTCATGTGAAGCGCTTCTGCGTAGTCTGGCTTGTGGGGAGAGGCAGTTGGAAGGTGGAAGGAGGAATCCTCCAGTCAGAAAGGGGAAATGCTCGGATTATCATTTCAGGTAGCAATTATTTTTATTTCCTATATGGGAACGTGATATATAGCTTTAATTTGTTTCCAAAGCGCTTTGATCTGCTTTCCTTCATTTAAACCAAAACACAATTTTTAAAGGGTCACATGGAGCAGCTGAGCCCCTGGTAGGACCCCAGAACTAAGAGTCACTGGGCTGCAGGACCGTCAGTTCTTGTGACAGGAGGAGATATGGTCCTCCAGAACCTGGTCATCGAGCGCAAACTACCAAGGAAGCCTTGATCGAGGGAGTCCTGCAGTCTCTTCCCCAGGCCACCTGGCTCACTAGGTGCCCCCAAAGCCCCGTTCTCTGGCAGTGTCCTCTCCCTCCCTCCCCGCCACTTTTAATTAATCACACAGTAGAAGTGCTCGCTGGCCTAAAAGCTCAGCTGGGGCTACAGCCTCGGAGGAAGTGTGTGAGTACACACTCCCAGACACCACTGCATCACTGCTTCCACTCTGCAAATCCGCCACAAGTCTCCTCTTTATTTTTGTGGAAGATTTATTACATGACAATAAATTTAAATGATAAACTTGAATTATGCTTGCATTAATTTGCTTAGAAATTGTTTGGTTTTCCACAAAGTAAAAATGTGTAGAATGAGGCAATACAGGACCATCCTGTGTTTGAATGTAAATTAACATCTGATTTTACCCAAGATACAGAGCTGTTATTGCAACGTGTCATCTCTTCAACAAAGAGTTCTGTCATAATATTTATTTTTAAAAGAATGTGCCCCCTTTCAATAGCACCTTTCCTATCGAGAGTTCAAGGCACTATGCAAAAAAGCTTCAGAATTATAACTCTGGTTCCCACATCACCCGCTGAGGCTGGTGTCACAGGATCTGTAAACAGCAGCCTCGCAAGGTTGGCGTCACAGGATGGCCACCGTTCAACAGTGCAGACGGAAGCAAGGCTGTGGAGCAGCTCAAGGACAAAGACAGAGAAAGGAAAGAAAAGAAGATCCCCGGAGCACAGAAAGTACACTGCACACACAGTCCTCTCCTTCGGAAGGAAATCGCAGGAACTGTAGAAGACGGAGAGAGGAAAGAACATAGGACCAGTGTCAATCAGAACACTCAGTAGCTTCCTCCAGCTTGTTTAGGGTACCCCCAAGAGGAACGTTTAGTGGGGGGTGCTTTTAGGCCCTAAATTTCTTAGTATATCATTCTTTAGGCAACATACTGCCCTGTAGGTTCTGTGGAGCCAGGGTTTTGCATTAGACGTTATAGCTCTCTGCATAACTGAGTCACTGCTTTCCAGAGCCATAAATTAGAGTTGTGGTACTTTCTGATACTTTATAAGCTTGAGTTTGCAAGGTCAACCCTTTGGTCTCTTAATCTCCTCCTAAGCACTATGCCTGCAGTTTCTGTAGCTGCCATTTGATATTAGGGGCTGATCCCTGGGCATACTGACACCAAATTCAGGGCTATTCCAGTGTCCTACGTCGCTTCCAGGAGTCAGGGAGCTTCTAGTCTCTGACAAAGAGCCATGCTTCCTATGAATATGACACAGCTGAGGAATGGATTATAGCACAAGCCACAGCAAATAAAGCATTTTTATTTTTTAAGAATTCAAAGCATAAAATTTGATCTCATTAGGGTACATCCGTTTGGGATCTCCCACCCAAAGCCAGGGAGATTCATCGGGAGCTCCCCACCCACTTGATCAGGTCATGTATGGCAACCCCTACCGTCCTGACTTCACAAAGCTATCAAAAGTGCCAGCTACTCAGACACAGCCTCTGGAAGTAGCAGAAGCTCCCCTCCAGAAGGAAAGCAGTCTCATATGACCAGGTAATGCTTCACGATTCTGTTGGCTCTGGGCTGACTGCAACAAAATTTTAAAATATTTCGTCCAGATTTCCAAGTTCCCCTTAGTTGGAGGGTTGGTTTGGATTACCTGGTGCTCCATTACTATCAGCAGACTATCTTTCATGGGTACTGTGACCCAGCTTCTAAATCACCTCAGTCACCAAATGTGGATTGAGGTGAAACCAGATTACTAGTGCCCCCAGTGCTTAGCAAATGTATGTTCTCTCTGGAAGACATGAACTGTTACAGACTGAATGTATCCTCCAAATTTCACGTATTGAGCCCTAACCCCCAGTGTGATGGTATGAGTAGGTAGAGCCTTTGGGAAGTGATTAGGTTTAGATGAGGTCATGATGGTGGAGCCCCATGATGAGATTAGTGCTCTTATAAGAAGAGACATGAGAGAAATCTTTCTCCCCAACATGTGGAGACACAGCGAAGAGACCACTGTTTATAACCCAGGAGGAAAGCCCCCACCAGGAATGTAATCAACCAGCACCTTAATCTTGGACTTTCCAACCTTTTCATACTTTTCAGAACTGAGAAATCAATGTCTCTTGTTTAAGCCACCCAGTCTATGGTATTTTGTTATAACAGCCCAAGCTGACTTAAGAGAGGAGCACAACCCAAGGCCTCAAATTATTTCTGTTACAATCAAATATCCAAGTATATGAGGAGACCAAATAATATAAATTACATGAATTAAAACCAGAGGGAAGGGCTTCCCTGGTGGCACAGTGGTTGAGAGTCCGCCTGCCGATGCAGGGGACACGGGTTCATGCCCCGGTCCAGGAAGAGCCCACATGCCGCGGAGCGGCTGGGCCCGTGAGCCATGGCCACTGAGCCTGCGCGTCCGGAGCCTGTGTTCTGCAACGGGAGAGGCCACAACGATGAGAGGCCTGCGTACAGCAACAAAAAAAAAAAAAAAAAAAAAACCAGAGGGGGAAAATGGGCATTTTCCAGATGCCCATGCTCCAGATGTCTCACAGAATTTGAAACACCTGTGCTTTCTGTGTTAAGGAAAAAAAAGCACATGCCCAAGAATTTCAGAGAATTAGAAACAATAAAAGGGACCAAATGGAAATTCTAGAACTGAAAAATATAGCAAAAATGCAGAATAATTCAGTGGATGGGCTCAAGAAGAGGTGAAAACTCAAAGTTATAGAAAATCAAGTTACAGAAAATTTCAACAATGCAATTAGAAAACTTGCAATTCTATAACTTGAGTAAGGTGAAAAGCCAGAGCAAAACCAGAATCAAAAAGATAGGGCTTCCCTGGTGGTGCAGTGGTTAAGAATCCACCTGCCAATGCAGGGGACACGGGTTTAAGCCCTGGTCTGGGAAGATCCCACATGCCCCAGAGCAACTAAGCCCATGCACCACAACTACTGAGCCTGTGCTCTAGAGCCCATGAGCCACAACTACTGAGCCTGTGAGCCACAATTACTGAGCCCGCATGCCACAACTACTGAAGCGTGCATGCGTAGAGCCCGTGGTCCACAGCAAGAGAAGCCACCGCTTGCCGCAACTAGAGAAAGCCCACGTGCAGCAACAAAGACCCACTGCAGCCAAAAATAAATAAATGTTAAAAAGATAGCAAATAAAGGGTGAAGAGACATGAAGGATACAGTGAAGATATTAAAAGCATAAAAGAGTGGGATAGTTAAATAAATATTGGCTGAGAACTTTTCCAAAACTCATGAAAGATTTCAAACCATAAATTCAAGAAGCCCCAACAAATCGCAAATGGGATAAATAAAACACAATCCACATCTAGACACATCACAGTAAAACTGTTGAAAACCAAAGAAAAGGAAAAATTTTAAAGCTACTGAGGGGTGAGGCACGGGTAGGAGAGGGATTACCATCAAAGGAGCAACAATTAAACTGACAGCTAACTTCTCAGCAGAAGCAGCCTTTGAAGTGCTGAAAGAAAATGACTGCCAACCTAGAATTTTCTAATTGGTGAAAATATCCTGCAAGGATGCAGAAGAAATAAAGACATTTTTACACAAACAGCTGGAAGAATTCATCAGCACACATACCCTAAAGGAAAATTAAAAGTATTCTAAAGGCAGAAGGAAAATGATCCCAAACGTAAGGATAGAGCTTCAGGAAAGATTGAAGAGCAATGAAAATGAGAAATGTACAGGTCAACATAAATACTAACTACATAAAAATAATTATGTCTTGTGAAGTTTAAATATATATCGAAATGTGTTCAAGTAAAGGTATATAGGTGGGGAGGGCTTTAATAGGGTTTAAGTGTTCTAAGCCCCTTGCATCATCCAAGAAGAGAGTTTTTAAAAATCCAATTTAATGTTAGACTTTGATAAGTCTAGGATGTGTATTGTAATAAATATTAGTTAAAAGGTGTATAACTTTCAAGCCAATGAGGGAATATGGAATAATTCAATGAACAGGTTTAAGAACTGCAAAAGGAGGGAATAAAAAAAGAATCGGTGGTACAAATAAAAAGCAGTTTGTAAGATATACATGATAAATCCATTATTACATTAAATGTAAATGGGCTAACTAACACTCAAGTGTTGACAAAGATTGTCAGGCTTGATTTAAAAAGAATTACCGTAGTAGTTATAAGATCTAGGGGTGTAATGTACAACATGATAAATATAATTTAATACTGCTGTAAGTTATATATGACCATTGTTAAAAGAATACATCCTAAGAGTTCTTATCACAAGGAAAAAATTTTTTTCTATTTCTTTAATTTTGTATCTATATGAGATGATGGGTGATCACTAAACTTACTGTGGTCATCATTTCATGATATATGTAAGTCAAATCATTATTCTGTACACTTCAGACTTGTACAGTGCTGTATGTCAATTACATCTCAATAAAACTCAGAAAAGAATTTAACAGTAAAAAATGAAAATTAAAACAACTATATGCTGTTTACAAGAGACACTTTTAAAACATACGAATTTTGAGGACTACCCTGGTGACGCAGTGGTTAAGAGTCTGCCTGCCAATGCAGGTGACACCGGTTTGAGCCCTGGTCCGGGGAGATCCCACATGCTGTGGAGCAACTCAGCCTGTGCGCCCAACTACTGAGCCTGCGCTCTAGAGCCCGCGAGCCACAACTACTGAGCCCACATGCCACAACTACTGAAGCCCATGCGCCTAGAGCCTGTGCCCCACAAGAGAAGCCACTGCAATGAGAAGCCCACGCACCACAACAAAGAGTAGCCCCTGCTCGCTGCAACTAGAGAAAGCCCATGTGCAGCAACGAAGACCCAACGCAGCCAAAAATAAATAATAAAAAACATTTTTTAATGAAATCTATAAAAAATTTAATTAAAAAATACGAATTTTGAAAGAAAAGGATGGAGAAATATACACCCAGCAAACAGCAACTATAAGAAACTGGTGTAGATATATTAATATTACAGCAAACTTTAAGGCAAAAACTTTATTAGAAATAAAAACAGTCAATTCAATTACCAGAAAGAGGTAGTAATTCTAAATTTTATGCACTTAGTGATACAATCTCAAAATTAAAAGTTGATAGAACTAGGAAATTTTGGCAAATATGCAATCATAGTGAGATTTTAACACATCTATTTCAGTAATAGTAAAAACAAGCATACAAAAATCAAGTTATAGAAAATTTAAACAATGCAGTTAGAAAACTTGGCCAGAGAGATACATGTAGAACACTACATTCAACAGCTTCCTTTTCAAACACAAATGGCACATGTGCCAAAATTTGTATGCTGAGCTATAAAACAAGTCTCAACAAACTTCAAGAGAGTTAATTCCAATGAAATATGTTCTTTGACCACAGTGCAGTTAAGGTGGAAATCAATTACAAAAAGATAATGTAATAATCCTCATATATTTGGAAGTTAAATAGATTTCTAAATAACCCACCTGTCAAAGAAGAAATCATAAAGATAATTTGAATTATTTCAAACTGAATAATGAAAATACTACATATTGAAACTTAGGGAGAAGAAAAATTGTGAGTTGCAACTGAAACTATGCTTATAAATTTATACCTTTAACTGCATATGTTCGAATAAAAGAAAGGCTGAAAATCAATTATCTGAGCAACCACCTAGAAATTAAATTTAACAAAACAAATGAAACCCATAAATAAAAGCCAAAATATAGAACAAAAATATACAACAAAGGGAATCAAGAAAGTGAAAAGTTGGTTCTTTAAAAGGATTGACAACCCTGTAACAACACTGATCGACAAGGAAGGGGAACGAGTGGGAGAGTGGGAATGGGACAGAGGAATAGCCGGTATCAGAAGTGAAAATGGACGAACTCATTCAGATTAGGCAGACGTTAAAAACATTTAAGAGGATGTTATAGATACTAGTAAATTCTAAATCTAGATGGAGTGATGTTTCAGGAGTGTATACATATGTCATAACGAATCAAATTGTGCACTTTACATATATGCAGTTTTTGTATGTCAATTATGCCTCAATAAAGCTTTGGATTAAATGAAAAATTTTCTGTTTTTAAAAAAATAGCTTTCTAAAACTGACATCAGAAGGTCTTGAAAATTGGAATCATCCTATATCTATTGCCTAAATTGAATACATAATTTAAAATCTCCTCACAAGGAAATCGACAGGCCCAGATGGCTTCACCAGTGAATTCAACCAAACATCTAAGAAAGAAATAATGCCAATCTTACACAAACCCTTCCAGAAAATAGAAAACCTCCAAATTGATTTTATGAGACCAGCATAAACTTAGATGTCAAAAATCTGACAGGAACAGTATAAGAAACTAAAATTGCAGGCCAGTCTTTCTCGTTATTGTAGTTGCGAAAGGTCTAAACAGAACATTAGCAAATGGAAACTAGCAATGTATAAAAGATTAAATTGGACTTATCATTCAAAAATCAGTGAGTCATTCACATTACCAGAAGAAAGAAAGAGGGCTTCCCTGGTGGCGCAGTGGTTGAGAGTCCGCCTGCCAATGCAGGGGACGCGGGTTCGTGCCCCGGTCCGGAAAGATCCCACATGCCGCGGAGCGGCTGGGCCTGTGAGCCATGGCCGCTGAGCCTGCGCGTCCGGAGCCTGTGCTCCACAACGGGAGAGGCCACAACAATGAGAGGCCCCCGTACCGCAAAAAAAGAAAAAAAAGAAAAGTAAATGATAATAGGTGTGGACAAAATTTTTTGATAAAATTCAAAAATCATTGGGTGATGTGTTTAAGCAAACTAGAAAAATAAGGAAATGTCCGTTTGATAAAGATAGCTACAAAAAACCTACAGCAAACACATCATATTTAAAATATCAAAAACTTTCCTCCTACGATTGGGAGCAAGAAAATGATGTCCATTAACACCTCTATTCAAAATGGTACTAGGTAATGATATACATGCCAAAGTACTAGGGGAAAGTATACTGATGTCTGCAACTACTTTGAAATGCATCACAAAAAGGGGAAGAGAATGGAATGATGGATGAATAGAAGGATGGAGAGATGTGTGATAAAACGAGTTTGGTAAGCTTCGTAAAATCTAGAATGGTAGAATCTAGGTGGTGGGTATACAGGTGTCCACTGTACAATTCTTTCAATTTCACTGTGTGTTGGGGGGAAATAGTACCTGAGGTCTTAGCCTAGTGTTTTTTTAAAAAAGAAAAAAGGTAAGATTGGACTAGACGGAAAGAAAAACTGTCACCCTGTGCAGATGACATGGTTACTTCAGATAATCTAAAAGAATCTACCAATAAACTAGCAGAATGATGCCAGGTCATATACAAAAATCACCTGTGTTTCTATATGCCAGCAACAATTAGAAAATGAAAATGTTTTAAGTGTACCATTTACAGTAGCATTTTAAAAATCCATTAAGTTCCCAGAGATCAATCTAAAAAAGAAAAAAGAAAGAAAGAGTGAAATTAAAGCCCTAAGCGGAAGCGTATTAGATTCACGGGCTGGAAGGCTCAACATAGCTGTTGCAGCTGCAAAGGGAGTAAAGGAGGGTTCCACCTGCTGGTCTCTACCTTCCCTCATCCAACATCCGCATACAGTCTCGTTTCCCCACAAGGAGCACCACACACACTCCTCAAAGAACATAAGCCCAAAGTCACCCTGTCCCTGCCCCAAACTCCGTGCCTGGCCGTAGCCCTCCTTCCTAAGCACGGGAGGAAGCAGCTTGGCCTAATACTTTCCCACTGCCTAACGGGGGACACTGGATTTTCAGCCACAATGGGTGGATTCTTAACCATCTACCGCCCAACTACCTCCTCAAGCTCAATGGCACATTTTAGGTGATGTTATTTGCAGCAATCATGTAGTCTATGCGAGCTAATTTAGGCAGAAAAAGATTTATTTCTGGATATTAGGTAGCTACCAAATTCCGGGCTGGGCTGGGGAACTAAGCTTACATGCTACACAGCCAGGAGAAATGGCCAGTTGCTCCCCAGGACTGAGAGGCAGCTTGACTGCGGCCTCACCCAGTGCTCAGCACCCATCCACACAGCTAAGAGACGAGCCACTAAACTCTGCCCACAGCTGCCCAAGAGGAACCAAGCCCAAATGCCCATGCACCTGCCACCACCCAATGCTCTGTCTCACTTTCCAAGTCTCAGTCGGAGCACTTCGGGAAAGCTGGGTGCAGGCAGAACCCCAGCTGCAGGGGAGCCTAGAAAGTGCAGCATTTTTGCTCTCCAGCCTGTGTCAGGAAAGCCCAGTCCACAGGGGCGGGAGTGTGCTGCCTGAGCCACACTGTGGCATCTGTCACTTTACCTCACGCTGTTGTTTGAGTCTTAAGTGAGACAATACTCAAAGCATGGAGAATGTAAATTCTCTAAGTCAGAGGTTTATGTCTGATTTCTGTGTGTCTGTACCCCACCCATAACGGTACCTGACCTCAAGGAATATTTGTTGAATATGCCAGCATTTAGCACAGTTTCTAGAACATGATAAGCACTCAATAAATAAGAGCTAGGGGACTTCCCTGGTGGCGCAGTGGTTGACAGTCCACCTGCCAGTGCCAGGGGACATGGGTTCCATCCCTGGTCCGGGAAGATCCCACATGCCGCGGAGCAACTAAGCCCGTGCGCCACAACTAATGAGCCTGCGCTCTAGAGCCTGTGAGCCACAACTACTGAAGCCCGCACGCCTAGAGCCCGTGCTCTGCAACAAGAGAAGCCACCACAATGAGAAACCCGTGCACCGCAAGGAAGAGTAGCCCCCACTGGCGGCAACTAGAGAAAGCCCCGCATGAAGCAACAAAGACCCAACTCGGC
Organism: Phocoena phocoena; assembly: GCF_963924675.1. Classification (NCBI taxonomy): domain Eukaryota; kingdom Metazoa; phylum Chordata; class Mammalia; order Artiodactyla; family Phocoenidae; genus Phocoena; species Phocoena phocoena. The sequence continues at coordinate 24,959,811 of NC_089231.1, forward strand.
CAAAAAATAATTAATTATTTTTTTTAAAAAGTCAAGGAAACAGAACAAATGCTAAAAACTATAGTTTAGGGGGACAAAAATAATAGCCAGTATAATTTCACATAATAGGAAGTCCCAGAGAGGGCTAATGTAGCACCCAATGCCATCTTAAGGACCCAAACTCTGCCCATCTGTAGGTTTGACACCCTCTGACTGGCTCAGCTCATAGTCACAAGAGGGCTGCAGCAGTTCCTGATGTTGCATCAAGGCCTGATCTCATCTAGGGCACAGCTTTGGAGTGGGGTTCCTCTCCCAGAGGTCCCCTCACATTTCCATGCCCAGGACTGCTTCCCACACCCATTCCTAAAGCATCATTGGCAAGGAGAGAGTTCCACCATCACGGCAAACAAATCAGGATCTGGAACCTGGATGGATCAGCTGTATGAAGGAGAGAGAATACCAGAATGTAAATCAGGCTCTTTTAGGAAGAAGGAAGAGGAAAGCAAGGGTGGACAGTTACCCAACAGGGTAGGCTATGATCAGGGACAGAGGGGAAAGGCAGAGAACCCCCCTCCGGAAGTCTCCTGTGTCCCAGCTCTCAGATCCTACAGTTGCATGAGGCTGCCCTAGAGCCAGGGGACAGTTCCCAGGGCAAGGGCTCATGGAAGGCCAGGAGGTGTGCAGGGTGGATGAACACATAGCCACTTCCTCACCAGGGCTCCCACACACAGGCTACGCGGACGAATGGCGGTTCCTCCATCCCCCAGAGTCGGCTTAATAGGAAACAGGGTTTGGTGGGGAACAATTTATGACAACCGAGCCCTCAAACTGGAAACATCTGTCCTCGCCACAGCACAACCCTCCAGCCCAGCCCAGCCTGGCTCCTGAGGGGGCCCAACCCGGCCAGGCTGGGGAACTCAAGAACCTTCTGAGGGTTCACGTAGAGGAGCCCCCAGCCTGGGAGGGGTCTCCAGCCTCCCGACTTGAACCCCAGAGCCTCACAGTCTCCCAACCTCATCATGCAGACCTCGGCACTGCCCACACCCCAAGCCATGGGGGGATTCAGAGCCAGTGACCCCAAAGGAGCCCTGGCTTTACTTTATTAACCCCCTGGGGGCCAGGGCTGGGCAGGGAGATGTTCTAGCTTCAATCCCACTGCCTCCGCCCACACCCTCTCCCTGGACCGCCTTCCTCTCCTGGTCTCCCTGTCTCCCTTTAAGGCCAGGCTCAAAGTTGTCTTTGCCAGGCAGCCCCGACACCCATCGCCCGTGCCCACGGAGTCCCGGTTGGGGCCCCTTACTATGAAGCTCTTCAGGGCAGCACTGTAGGAGCACCCCGTCGCCCTGCTGGTATCTGTAAGGCCCCCAGTGAGCATCTGGGGGCAGGAGCAGTGACTAAACACACCTGGGACCAAGGGGGCGTGGCAGGAGGCTGGGGCCCACGGCCTCCAAAAGGCGAAGTTGACTGCAACACACACACGGCCCCACCTCAGGGCCACTATTTCTGGGGCAGAGACCAGGGCGGTCCCCCGGCTCCACTTGAAAACACCTGGCTTCAGAGCAGCTGGCCTGGCTACCTGGTGGGCATCTGTGCAGCCTGTTTGCCCAGTCTGTAATGAGGATGACAAGCCTGCCAAGGGTGGGGCTGCAGGAACACTATCGATGAGAGGCCTGGGCAGTGGGAGCTCAGCGGGTGGCCCCGGGCAGGCTGCCAGCCACGTTGGTTGGGAACTGAATTCACCTGGATGACAGCCCCATAGGAGGAGTTTCCCCAAGTTTGTGTTGCAGAGATGGGTGGGAAGGGAGGAGAACCTAAGCCCCAGAAAGCTCTGCCCAGAGCCTGGCACAGTGGGCCTTGGGGGGACCTTGGGTAGGGGTGGAGGGAGCAGAAGTAGCTCTGAACGTGGCCAGGGCAGAGCATATGTCCTGGCTGCCTCTGCGGAGGCCTCACCCCACTGGCCCCGTTTGAATCCAGCCTCCTCCAGGAAGTCACCCTGGACTAGACCAAGCTGTATCCCTCCCTTCCTGGGCTCCCATAGCCCCACCACAGCCCTGCCACCCCAGGAGGTGTTCCGGGGGGCCGTGCCCCTGCCAGATGGCAGCTTCCTCCGAGCCTCGGTGAGCCAACCTCCCCTCTGGGCCACCATAGCCCCCAGTCCCTCCTCAGTGCAGACCTCCTGATGTTGTCCCCATTCTACAGAGGGGAGACTGAGGTACAGGGAATGAGCAGACCCGTTGTTCCTGACTCTGCCTCCCTGTCCGTTCCCCGCCCCTCTTCTGCCCAGTGGACTGTGGGGAGAACTGGCCTCAGAGGAGAGGCAGCACGCTGGGGAGGGGTTGATGGCAGGGGGCTGTGGAGTGAGGGACGCTGGGTAACTGGGGCTGGAGAAGGCTGAAGGGCCTGCTGTCTACTGGGAAAGTGTTTGTCTGCCAAGGCCGGCCAACCAGCAGGGCTCCGAGTGTGTGGGGCAGGGACACCCTTGGAAGGGAGAGTCCTGTGCGGGGACATTTCACCCAGCCCCTTGCTGCGCTGGCCCCCCGGCCCTCCCAGGACTGGGCCTCAGTACCCCCTGCACCCTGCCAGCCTGAGGCCCGCGCAACCACCCACGCAGGGTGGCACTGGCACTGGCGGAGCAGGGGGTGTCCAGGGGGTGAAAACACCCCCTAGACCAGCTCACCCTCAGTCCAGACGGGAGAGCAGGGGGCCCAGACCCAGCCGCTCTCCTCAGTCCAGAGACCAGGAAACCAGACACCGGCTGGGACGGCCGTTCCAAAATGCACACATCTTCAAAGCAGGGCTATTTTCCATGTCCTCTGGGCAATTTTAAAACAAGTTTGTAAAACTGGAATCTTAATAGATGACAGATTGACATGCGTGTAAGCATGTGGGCACGTGTGTGTGTGTGTCTTGCACACGCGTGTTTGGGCACCTTTGGAAGCTACTGCCACCACAGCATCTTGGGAGATGGGTGGGCTGGGGGTGTTTTCTAAAGAATGTCCAGGTTCACTTCCACGTTCACTGTGTGTTTCGAAGGAGCTGAGCCTTCAGGAACTGGGGAGAGAAGGGTGGCGCTTCAGAGCCAGCAGAGGGGGCTATGGGCAGCCCTGGAGGCCTCCCGTGCAGGGTCGGGGTGTTGAAGCACAGCCTGATCTGAAGTCGCTGCCGTGCCCCCCAACACTCATACGCCCCTTCTCCTGTCTCGATTTGGAGCCCAGATGCCTTAGTCTGCTCAGCCGAGCTGCTTAGTAAGTATCACAGACTGGGGGGCTTACACCACAGACATTTATTTCTCCCAGTTCTGGAAGCTAGATGAACAGGACCGAGGTGTCGGCCGGGTTGATTTCTCCTGAGGCTTCTCTCCTTGGCTTGGAGATGGCAGCCTTCTCGCTGTGTCCTCACACGGTCTTCCCTCTGTGTGTCTATGTCCTAATCTCCTCCTTTAAGGACACCGGTCTTATTGGATGAGGGCCCACACTAACGACCTCATTTTACCTTAATCGTCTCTTTTAAAGATCCTATCTCCAAATGTAGTCACATTCTAAGGTTAGGGCTTCAGCATATGAACTGGGGCGGAGGTGGGGAAGGGGACACAATCCAGTCCGTTACCCTGGATCCATGAGTTGGCTCCCAGTGTGGTCCCACAAGCAACCCCTTCATTTTCAACTCCATTTCCTTGCTTCCCTCTTCTGTTGGGTACAACAGACAGTTGCCTACACACACACACACACACACACACACACACACACACACAGACACCCAGGGCAGGGCCCCGCCATCCTCTGGCTCTGGCTTGGGAAGATGGAGCCCTCTCTCCCTGGAACCACCCTCAGTCAGTTCCTCATCAGCCTTGCTTCTTCCATCCCTTCCCGCATCCTGCGCGTTGCTGGCTCGTTGACTGTTAACCTTGAACTTTCTGCCCGTCCACTGGGGCACTCAGTAAGGGCAGCACCAGACCCCAGGCACGCGCTCAGGGACACTTCCAGCCTTTGCTGCCCAGTGCCTCACCTCGCTGTCTACACGCTCAGGCAGAATCAGAGCTGACGAGGGCGAGGGGAGAGAGAATAACTGGAAACAGCACGCTCTGTTTGTACACTTTGGGGGTGAACTGACTTGCAGATGGTGAGCAAAAAATCCATCTGGGCAGTGCACCCTTGAGTAGGCTGATGGGCATCAAAGGGAAAACTGCAGTTACACTTGGATTCTCCCGAAAGCCATGAGTTGGTTACTGGGGAGCACTGCCACAGGCCACACCGCGCGGTCAAGTCTGCGTATCCTTACCAGCACCTCCGCCCTCAGCCCGATTTGCACCATTTCCCACTGCAGCCCTAGAGGCCAGCTCCACACCTGTAAACCATGATGCTCAGACAGTGCCTGGATAATGACCAGATGGATAGGACTGGGTGGGGGGCCTCCAGACCAGGCCACAGGGGAGATAAGCAGAAAACTAAGGTGGGTTCCTGGAGAACACCCACATTCAAGGGGTGACTGACAGAGGGAAGCCCAGCAGGGAAACCGACGCCCAGCAATGAGGGAGAAGGCGGAGACCGGGAGGGAGGGAGGGAGGCGTTGGAAGCCAAGGGTCAGGGTATTTTCTAGAAAGCCTGAATGGTGGCCGAGAGGTGAAGAAAGGCCAGGCAGAAATAAACCCATTCACTTTATCCACCCAGAGATCCTAGGGGACCCTGGTGATAGCGGTTTCTGTGCAAGGGTGGGAGCAGGAAAGAGATGGCAGCGCTTCCGTCTATCTATTGCTGCATAAGAAATAACCCCCAAGCTTAGCAGCTCAGAACAACCATTTTATCATGTTCACAGATTCTGTGGGTCGGCAGTTTGGACAGAGCACAGAGGAGAAGGCTTGTTTCTACTCCATGAGGTCTGAAGCTCGGCAGGTAAGACTCCACAGCTGGGGGACACTCAACAGCAGGGGGCCAAAGTGACCTGGGGGTGTCTGCACTGTCATTGGTGGCAAGTGCCAACAGCTGGCTGGGACCTCAGCTGGAGCTGCAACTAGAGTATCTACACGTGGCCGCCCTGTGGCCTGGGCTTCTCACAGCTTGGCAGCCTCAGGCAGCTGGGCTTGGACATGGCGGTCAGAGCGCCACCACAGGCGTCCAGCAAACAAAGCAGGAGTGCATCACCTTTTCAGACCTGAGGTCACACAGCACCACTTTGACTTCATTCTACTGGTCACATGACCACCTGGATCAAAGACTGTCAAGATCACAGGGTGGCATGAGGGCTTCCAGGGACCGCGGGAGCCTCGAGGACAAGGTCACTTTTCCTCTGGACCTCAAAGTCTGCGTGGGGGACACCACGAGGAAGGGCCCGACCAACACGAAAGCAAGAGGCAGGTCCTGAGAACGGAAAGTGACTCCAATCCACCGAGACCCGGGCTGAAAGAAGGGTGGAGGCCCCAGGCCTGGTCCCTGGGGTCTCAGTTAGGGGATGGTAATTCTGACTTTGGGGAACATGGAGCAGGCTTAGAAAAGGGGTTTCAGAAGAAAGGCAATTCAGCTCTTCCATTTTAAACCCATTCGCCCAGTTACTGGAGCCCCAGGCCACACTCACCGTTATGGTGCTGCTGCCATCTTTAAACAGGGCAAAAAGAAATGTGCACACATGAGGACATCGATGTGAAATCACTCAACAAAGTGTGTGTGTGTGTGTGTGTGTGTGTGTGTGAGAGAGAGAGAGAGAGAGAGAGAGAGAGAGAGAGAGAGAATGGAGCCATCACACATTGGCCAGCCATCATATCAACGTCAGCGTCTGTGCGGGGGGTGCTTCCTAGAGTTAAGCAGTGCACAACCCATGCAGCCGTACCTGGCTGCCCTGAGTGTAACCTCCTGTATGCTAAAGGAAGCCCTTGAGGCCCAGGCCTGGCCCCCAGCCCGCTAGCCCTGCCTGCAAGAGCTGCTCCCTAAGTTCCCCACCCTGCAGGCTGAACCAGGTAGGAGCTTCCAGCTTCCAACTCCCCACCCCCGCAGATCACCCAAACTCCCCTCTGGGCCCCATCACTTCCCCTCATTGTCTCCTGGTGAGGCTGGTCCCTTGGCTAAGCGGGGAAGGCAGTGCCCTCTGGTCCTGGCGGCACACCTCTATAGACACAGCAGAGGTGGCCGGGTGGCAGGGCGGCGTTCCCTTGGCTCTGAGACTTTGGCAGGGCCCCGCCCCTCTTACCTGAGTCATGGAATTCTCCAGAGGTGGGCAGGGCTGCTGCCTGGAGCCAGGAGAGGTGAGGTCATGGGTCGTGTCCTGCAGGGGCCCGCCCCTCCCTGGGGCAGGGCAGCTGAGCTCTTGTTTCTGGAGACTCAGGTGGGAGGCTCCCTGTTGGTGCTGCATCTCCTGGGCTTCAAGCCCCCTTCACCTCTCCAGACCTTCCCACCTGACAGAGAAGCCAGGGGCCTGGGGACACCCATGAGAGGATGGGAGAGAACAGCGAGGGTCCTTCAGGCAAGAGGGACTGCATGCACCAAGACAGGGGGTGGGGAAAGACTAAGGCTGTCCCCCTGGGGGAGTGGGATGTTGTAGGGAAACGCTGGGGTCAGGGTGGAAGGATGACTGGTGTGGGCAGTACTGGACACCGGGGTAGGTTCTGAGCCGGGCGTGGCTTAGCAAGGTTCAGGGTTGCCCTACCCAAGGACCATGTTGGAGGCAGTGCTGAAGGGCTGGAGGCATCCTTGTGAAGGCAGTTAGACCCACGCGCTGATGGCCACAGGGGCACAGATGGAAAATGGACGGTGGATGGCAGTGCAGGACACCCAGCTACTTGGCACTGTGCACCTCGTATCACGTCATCCATCCTCCCACCTGCCTGAAACAGGCCACAGCTCACGGGGGAAGCTGAGGCTCCAAGATGTAGCCCTACGTCCAGGGTCGTAGGGGACCCCAGGGGCTTGACCAAGCCCCCCCTCCCCAGAGCAGTTCTCCCCTTGCTCGCCATGCTCCCCCTTCTCTGAGAGGTGGTGAGATTCGGCCTCAGGTGACTGGACCAGGAAGGTGAGCAGCGGGCTGCTTATGGGGCGAGCAAAGATGAAGAGACTGCTTTCAGAGCTGTGAGTTTCTGATGGGGATGACACATCCACCGACACGTGTAGAAACTACTGGAAACACAGGTCTGGAATGGAGAGAGGCCAGGACTGGGGCTTCTGATGCCACCTGCCCAGAAGCAGAAAGTATGACCCCAGACCAGCTGAGCCCTCAGAAATTTAGGGGGTTTGGAGAGCAGAGCTGCCCAGGGTGAGGTGTCATCCTGGGGGGACTGTGGGTCATCAGACTTCACGCCAGACCATAGCAAGTCACCCCAGAGCCCTGGATTTGGAGCTGGGATGATCTACGGCCGTGGTCAAAGAGGAGGCACGGGGTTGGGGGGAGAGGGGCTTGCTTCTTCTTCCCCAAGGCACCCCAGCCCTAGGCCTGCGCAGGACTCCTCCCTCCCCCAAGCTGCTCAGGGGGCTGTGGAGGGGCTGGGGGTGAGGATTCAGTGGCAGAGCTGCCCGGTGGGCCCCTGGGCGGTGAAACCTGCTGGGTTCTGGCCCTTCTCCTGTCTGCCCGGCCCCCTCACGGGTCGTGCTGGTCACGCTGGGGTGCAGCCTGGGAACCAGCCCTTCCCCTCAGCACTACAGCAAGTGGGGAGGTTGGCTATAGGCAAAGCGGTGGCTTGGCTTGGGGAGGATGCAGGGCAGCCGTCTTAACTCACTTCAGAGCTCGCAGGCATACTCCACACACACACACACACACACACGCACGCACGCACACTCACACTCACACCCAGATACATCACACATGCTTACACACTCTCACACGTGCTCACACACACGTGCACACCTGCAGCCAAGACATGGGCTTATGTCCTGGGACCAGGGGGCAAGCCAGGAGGGCAGGTGGGGGTGACCCTGGCTGGTCACACTTCACAGCCGTGGGCTGTGGCCCTGAGAGGGCAGGCTCGTCCAAGGTCACCCAGCCTGTCAGGCTCGGCCAGGGCTAGGTGGCAGACGCCCCCAGCGTCTGCCCAGGACTCCCAGCACACTTCCCCTGCTGGCCCCTGGGGCCCCTGCTCCCCTCTGGGCCAGGCTGGGCCCTCCACAGGTACACGCCTGATGCCAGGGGCCAGAGGCCCCTTCCCGAGGACCCCAACTCAGGGCTGGCTGCCCCAACTTTCGCCCTGAGCATCAGATCCTGGGCAGACAGGGTCTCCCTCCCACTCGCCCCCCTACACACGTGGGCTGAGCTGTGCTCCACCCTTGTGACCTGAGCAGTGAGGAAGAGATGGAACAGACAGTGAGGCTACAACAGGAATGTCAGCTCCCTCTGCAAGAGACCCCAGACAAAGCTCACCGCCAGACCACAGCCCGTCAGCTACCCCTCCGCAGGGCCCGGAGAAGCGGGGAGGGCGCTGGCAGAGCCCAGGAACACAGCGAGCATGGTGGTGAGGGAGCAGTTCCTGCTCTGTCATTTACCATGTCTGCGAGCTTTGTGGCCTTGGGTAAGGAGGTCTCGCCCTCTCCTCGTGACATGGTTTTAATGAAAGTGCGCACCTCGGAAGGCTGCTGTGGAGGTTAGATGTGATGACGCATAGAGAGGGCAGTGGAGGCTCAGCCGGCAAAACCATTTTTCCAAGGCCCAGGAGATGGTGGCCAGCCCAGGAGCCCCCAGAGCCCTGCCTCCTGGCTGTGCAAGCTGAGCTCAGATAGGAAGAGCCAAGTCAGGGCAGCAGGGAGGGGGAAACCTCGCTGCCAGAGCCAGCCCAGCCGGCAGGTACCCGGGCCCCAGCCGTGGATGTGTGCAGGGTTTGAGGGGCGGGGCCTGCCCGGGATGCCCAGAGGCCCAGAGAGAGGCCAACAGAGCACTGCCAAGGAGACACAGAGGATTCCCAGGCGCTACCATCCCCCAACTGCAAAGCCACCCAGAGCTGGGTGGACGGTGGCCCTAGAAATAAAGGGGGACTGTCTGTGTCTGTCACCCTCACCCTGAACAGGGCCGTTGGCAGGGGGCGGCAAGCAACGGCACTGACCAAAGTCCTCTGGTCCCATCGAGGCCTGCTGAGAGGGCACCAGGAGTCCAGGGGTGCAAAAGGCCCACCCCTCCTTCAAAGCCCCAGGCCCAGGCCCCTTCGGGGTTCTGATCAGCGGCTGCCACGGGCCCTGTGCACAGCCGCTTGCCCCCGTCCCCTCTCTTGGCCTTGCTGGTTCACCCCACCTCTCAGACTCCCCACGGGTGAGGGCAAAGCCTCTGCCTCGGTTTCCCCAATAGTGTCTGGCATGTAGCAGCGGCTGCACCCTGGGAGCGCTCCACAGAGGGTGGCTACCAGCACGTGCCTGACGATGGGGACAGGGTGCAGGCAGGGGAGGGTGGAGACCAGGGTGGGCTCGCACCCAGATTCGCCCTAGGAATGGACAAGCCCTAACTAGGCTTCTTTGTTCAAACTGCCCTAATTCCCATGGGTCTGGCGAAAGGGGAGGAAGGAGGCTTCCATTTCCTGAAACCCTCTGGCCCTCAGGGAGGCATCTTCAGGTGAACCCTCTCCCTCCCGGGCCTCAGTTTTCCCTCCTGCGTGTTGGTACCTGCCTGGCGCACCCGAGGCTGTTCCCGTGAGCAGTGCCGTCATTGCTGGGAAGCCACAAGGCTCTTCCAGGACGACGCGCCATAAATACCTCCTCCATCTCATCATCTTCATCAGGGCCTGGGAGCCCAGGCGGAACAGAGGTGCGAGGGCGGGGCATGTGAGTCGTCCCAGAAGAATGGGGCCTCTCCCGGGGACTGGGGAAGTGGGAGAACAGGGTCCCAGCCCCAGAGCAGCCTTCCCCTAGCCCCTCCATCCCTCTCACCCATCCTCCACCACCCCAGCATACACACGCCTCTGTCTGTATACCCAGAGAGAGGAGCACTTATTGAGCGCATAATGCCGCCCATGGGTGCTAAAGGGCCCGGGGTGGCCCTAAAGGACAGCAGGGGGGCGCCCTGTTGCAGAGGAGTCCTGAGGAAGGACTAGGAGAGAGGGAGGGAGGCTAAGAAGGTAAGAAGCAGTGGGCCCTATAACTGGAGAGGAAAGGTAGAGGTGGACTGAGGAAGAGAGTCGGCTGAGATACCCCTGGGCCAGGGATGGGCCTGGAGTCCAAGGCTCCTCTGAGGGCAGAGCTGGCGTGCGTGTACATGTGCGTCCCGTGGCCCTGGGTGCAAGATCATCAAGTGAGGCGCCACCCCTTGTTCCCCGCTGCTCCCCATCTGGGAGGGGCAAGGCCCATCAGCACGTTCTGAGCTGGTGACCCATAGTCCCCAAATCCACCCCCAGGTCTTCCCCTGCCAGCCCCTCTTCCGTCCTCTGGTCAAAGTCATCCCAGAGCAGGCCAGGCATCCAGGGGCAGTGAGCTGACTGTTATTATAACTCGTAAACAAGTTCAGCAAGTTGGCGGGGTACAGCATCAATATGCAAAAACCAACTCATTTCTATACACTAGCAGTGAGCAATTCGAAATGGAATTAAGGGGGAAAAATCCATTTACGATCGCAAACAAATAATAAAATACTTAGGAATAAATTTAACAGAAGAAATGCAGGTCTTATCTTCTGAAAACTATCAATACAAAACATTGAAAGAAATTTTAAAAGATTTAAATAAATGGAAAGCATCCCACATTCATGGATTGGAAAGCCTAATATGGTTAAGATGACAATATTCCCCGAAATGATCTAGAGAGTCAGTGGAATCCCCATCTCTTAAGGCTCTGAAATGTCTACCTCTGTAAAACGGGAATTTTTTATAATAAGGGGTATCACCTTAGTCATTCCCTCAGAACCACACCAGAAGGCTGCCCACCTTAGGGCAGTAAGTTAGTTGCAGAAGGAAAGCCCAGACTCTGGAGCCAGACAGACCTAAAATAAATCCCAGTGCTGTGTGACCTTGGGCATGTTCCTTAACCTCTCTGAGCCTCTTTTTCACAAGATGGGAGTTGATACCACCTATCTCACCGGGTGGTGAAAAACAAATGAAATCAATGTTTGCAAAGCACCTCACATATGGTCCAGCACACACCAGGATTAGTTTCCTACACGTTCCTTCTTTCCTCTTTCTATGCTCCTGGGTCAAATGGGTACACCTGCCTTGGGGTAGGTCCAGGCCTAGGGAAGGCTTGGGACCCAGGGGGATGTATACTCATGGATGTTGCCCAGTGGCGAAATATCCTATGGAATAGCTAGGGCCCACTGGGGCCTCCCAGAGCCCTCAGGATCCTTGGTCATTGGTTGAAGGGTAAGCACTCCACACACACAAACCCACACAGTGCTGAGCGTGTGTAAACTCCTTTAATCCTTATAACAACCCTATGAGGTAGGTAGCATCTTTAATCACAATTCTATAGAGGTGGTAAGTACGATCTTTAATCACAATTTGACAGATTAGAAAACTGAAGCATCGAGAAGTAACTTGTTCAAGGTAGCACAGGCAGACCATGACTGAGCTGGGACTTGAATCCAGACTGTCTGGCTCTGGAGCCCTTGGCCACTTCTTTACACAGTCCCTCGAGGTCAAGGGGTAAATGCAGCTGCCTTTAAAATGGCCACAGCTACCACAAACTGAGTAATAAGATCCCCAGGGGGACTTGCCTGGTGGTCCAGTGGGTAAGACTCCACGCTCCCAATGCAGGGGGCCCAGGTTCCATCCCTGGTTGAGGAACTAGATCCCGCATGCCACAACTAAGAGTCCGCATGCCGTAACTAAGAATCCACATGCCGCAACAAAGATCCCGCGTGCCTCGGCTAAGACACGGCACAGCCAAAATTAATTAATTAATTAATCAAAAAAAAAAAAAGACACCCCCCCTCAGGGTCTTGCCTATGCTAAAAGCTCAAAAGACACAAAAGGTTCATAGAAGGTTCTGGGCCCTCCAGGGTAGATTCTGGGGCCTCTGAGCATGCATTCCACAGGGCCCTCCCCTTTTCCCCAGGCGCGGCCAGACCAGCTCTGGGGCATAGGGCACCTGCCATTCCTATGGATCCCTCCTGTCTGTGTCTTATCGAAGTATGCCAGGGGTCGGTGGGACCCATATCCCCCCCGTACCCCATCTCCATGACTTTTACCACTTTGGGGGCTGGGTGTGCCCCAAGGAAAAGCCGCCTTTGCTAAAATGCCCAAAGGCACCACAAGGGCTGGCGGTAGCACTAGGTGACCTCTGCGCACCTTGATTTGATTCCCTCCTTGATTTGTTTCCCCGCATCATCTCTTAGAAAGCCTGTGACCTTGGGCGAAACCCCTTAACCTCTGTGAGCCTCAACTGGCTCATCTATAAAGCAGAGCTATAATTGACTTTTCCTGGATGATGCAAGGATGACAGATAACATGCAGAAAGAGTTTGCATGAAGTAGTTGCCCAATAAATGACAGAGATTTATATTAGCCTTTTAGAACGTAGGAATGCAGGGTGAGAAAGAAATGCCGGAGGAGCAAGTAACTGGCCAGCGTGTGTCATAAAAGCTGAGGCGTTTGAATTGGGCCGTGATGGAGAAGAAAGAGATTCCCATGCAAAGAGAAGGGAAAAGCAATACCAGGCGCTGGGAACAGGAGTAGCCATGGATGGCAGTGAGGTGGGAAGGTTCGAGAGTAAAAGCCAACACTTGTGTCCTGCTTACTATCAATAATGGCAGAAACTGGGCCAGACTCCTTCAGGGGATCAACGCATCCAGTGCTCCCAATAGCTCGCTTTACAGAGAAGATACTGAAGCTTTCAGCGCTTAATAACCTGCCCGAGTTTGTGCAGTGGTGAGGGGTGGGGAAGGAACCCCACCTGTGGATGGTGAGCCTGGAGGCCAGGGCGGCCCTCTCCGCAGGTGAAGTGTGGGCACTGGCAGAGCCTGGGGAGGCGGGAAGGGGGATGCGGGAAGGGGGTCTGGAACTGGCCCGGTAGACCCTCCCTGAAAAAACACGGCCATTGACCTTGCCCAGCAGGCCTGACCGAGCACATAAAGAGAGACGCAAAGAGCAAAGCCAAACAACCAACGGTGGGACGAATACAAAGGCAAGCAAGGAAGTGATGAGGGGAAGTCAGGATGGTGGGGCGAAGAGGACGCTGTGGCTGGGAGGGGCCCTGGGATGCCGGGTGTGGAACATTCCCAGGATCCGTGTAGTGGTGGGCATTTCCTTTCTAACCCTTTATTCAGCTGTACATTTGTCTTAAATACACATTTATCTATGCCTGTTTCATGATAAGAAAGGTTTTTATGTTGTGGGGGGAACCCACAACAGTAAGACCGGGGAAAGGAGCCCGACCTCAGAAAAGCATGAGACTTTTAGACCATTAGGGAGTACTGTGTGCAGCATTCTGCCAAAACAGCTGACATCAAGATCACATGGATGCTTTTTCGGAACTGCTGGGGAAGGAGACTCAAGAAGGAAGAGAAACTCCGATCAGCTCTGGACAGACTCCAGGCCTGGCGGGGGGGGGCGGTCCCCCAAGTGGCTGGCACGTTCCACGTGGTTCACTTCCAGGATGGTTGTGATTTTTGTATGTAGTGTGTAGTACTTTCATAACAGGGAAAAAACCCAATGTTTCACAGCTAAAGGGCAGCTGTGGTCATTACTACTGAGCGTGGTGGCCTGGGTGGCGGAAGTGTGGGTGCGCGGAGCCGTGTGCTCCAGAGGCCACCTCCGCTGACCCATTTTCCTGAGGCGCCCTCCAGAGGCCCCAGCCATAAGGCCGGCGTCTGGACTTGTGCTAGGGTCAGTCGGTCTGGCCACTGGAGCCCGAGCCCCACTCTTTCCGGAAGAGCCCATTAACATATCTCCCCTCTCTGGGCTTTGGAGCCAATGCTTCCCTGCCCTCCCCTCTCCCAGCAGGATGGCGTCTGGGGTTGGAGGTTGTGGGGGGCGGGGGGGAACTGTCTCCTGCTCGCCTTCCCTCCTGGGCCAGTGGAGGGCTGAGGAGTGAGTCTGCAGCCCTGGAGGAGGCTCCTGAGGGCAGGAGCCAGGGGCAGCCAGAGGCCTCCATCCCAGGCTTCTGCCAGATAAAATACGTCTCCCAGGGTAACGCCTCCAGGCTAGGCTCTTGTGCCAACAAGGTCTCAGTCCCCATCATTTTACCCTGAAGTGTAGTATTTAGGGGATGCGGGGACACCCAGAAAACAGAAAGGAATCCTTTGGCTACTTAGAAACTGAAAGAGGGAAAAAAGACCTCATTAACAAAATTCAAAGACAAATGACACAGCAGGAGAAAATCTATATTTGCATCAGATGTAAAATATAAAGGATTTGTGTCCTGAATCTATACACAAGCAAAAGGTAACCCAATGGGCAAAAGGTGGGGAGAAGAAATTCCCCAAAGAAAATAAAATGGTCCATTTTTCTTCTATCAGCTTGGAAAAAAATTTTAAAAATTAATACTAGGCAGTGCTGGGAGGGATATGAGAACAGTTAGCAGGCACTGTCAATTTGTAAATAAATCAGGCCGTCTTTGAGGGGAGTTAATTTAGCAACAGTGATCCAATGCTTAAATACACCTCACTTTCAACCCAGCAATTCCACGTGTGGGAAAATATTGCACAAAATCACTGGTACAAGCTCACAAGGATGTTTCTGGAAAGATGTTTATACAGCTTTGTCTGAATTAGCAAAAAATTAGAGACAACCTGAATGCCCATCAATGACAGGTTGTTCCAGGAAAGTATAGACCCTCACACTCCACCTCAGGCATCACACTCGTTCCAAGGAATTTCCATGATATTGTGCTGTTGAGTGAAAAAGCAAATTACAGAGAAATATATAAAAGGTCAACCCGAATTTGTGGAAGCAAAACAAGTCAAAACTGAACAATAATACAGAATAAAAACACTATGAGTACGAGACAGAGAGAGAGAGAGAGAGAGAGAGAGAGGGAAACTGTTAGCTCCAGGGAGTGGGATTGAAAGAAGGAAGTGGCTGGGGATGGGGTGGACATTCATTTCTTATTTCAATACTTTTGTGCTTTTTAATGATTTTTCAGCAAACACATATAATTTGATATTCTGAAAACTAATAGAGAAAACTTTTAAGTAAAAAGATATCTTGAGAGAGCCGGCAAACGCAGTCAGCTGCAGGTGATTTTCTTGGTGGCAAAGGGTGGGAATTCAGGGTGAGGTGGCGGGTCACTGGCAGGAATGGGGCAACGCCTGAGTCTTTCCGTGCCTTGGAGTCCCTTCTGCAGGACAGCGGCACAGCCGCTTTCCTCAACACTCCCACAGGTACCGGGGTGTAGTCCTCCCTGGGAAAGCGGGCCGCTTGCCCTCCTCAGCAGGCCGCCTCCATGTGGCACCTTTCTGAAACGCCCCGGCGCCCTCTGGATGAAGCCCTTGGGCGGTTCCCAGCTCTCCAGCCAGGCTCCCTGAAGCCCGCCGTCCCCACCCTGCCTAAACCTCTTGCCAAGACCCACTGCTTGAGCAGGACTTGTCCTCGGCCTCTGGGCTCCCCTTCCCAGAATGGTTCCGCCCTCTCTGCCAGGTGAACCCCACTCACCTGGAAGGTGCCCCGATGCATCTGCCCTTGGCCCTGCCTGCCTCTGACGGTTCCCCCAGCCCACCATTTTGTCATGGCCTTGCAAGGCTGGAACCATGCCTTTTCCCCTACAAGGAATGTACAGAGAAACACTGTTTTATACACATACCCGTTGTAACCAAAACGTGTCCATTTCCCACCGCCTCCAAAGTCAACTCCTGGGCCTTTGGGATCCTGCGTGATGGGTCTTCCTGGCACACCTCATCTTTTTCCTTTCTTCGTTCAATAACTATCTACTGCTCTGGCCAGGCCGTAGGAGGACTGGGAACCAGACAGACAGACTCCAGTCCGCAAGGAGCCTGAATTCTGATGAGGGAGAAGCAAAGTAAGGGAAGGGGATACGCTTGCATGTTGCTAAGTTTTTATCTCTCCTTCTAGTCAGAACCGCCGCCCTGCCTCCCCGTCCGTCCCTCTGACTTTGCAAATCTTCTGCATCCTTCCAGGCCAGCTCTTCCTAATTATCTCAGCCCACCCGACCTCTCTCCTCTTCCAAAGTTCTTCCCTGCTTACTAAGTGGTGCTTTGTATTTTATCTTTCACTATTAAGTCGCATTTGTCCTAAAGAGTGTCAAGCATCTATATGAAACCCTTACGATGTGCCACATTCCAGGACACAGAGTAAGGCCCATCGGTTAAATGTCTCTTAATTACCAGAACCCTACAAAGTTGTTACGGCCGTTTTATGTATGAGGAAACTGAGGTACAGAGCGGTCAAATGCCTGGCTCAAGGTCACACAGGGATTGAAACCTGGGTCTGCTAGAGCGCTAAGCCCCCTGATGATTCCACAAACCCCACTGCAGGAGTCAGGATGGGGGCCAGCAGCTGCAATGACATCCATCCCGGGTTCCCAGGGTGGCCCTGATTCCAAACCTTCTGTAAGCATGACGTCCATCCTCTGAGCCTTGTGACAGCTAAAGGGTGTGGTTTATGAAAGAGATGGGGTGTGGGTTTTGTGGGTGCCCCCCACTTTGCCAATCTCAAGAAGAAGAGGTTCTGTGAGCGGAAGACGTGGCAGGTTGAGAAGAGCGAGCGGGAGGAAGGGGGCTGGCCGGAGGGGGCTGGCCTCCGGGACCTGCCTGCACTAACTATCCTCCAACGTGTTTTGACACGTTGCTCAGAGGAGGGTGTGATTATTTTCAGTAAGGGTTTCCTAATGTATCATTAATGGATCGTTTCCCGCCCACTGCAGAAGGTGAGAAGGCGGCTGCTTAGAGACTGGGTGAAGGGGTGCATTCTCTAAAGGACTGCATGAGAACCCGGGGAAAGCTGGATGGCGGCCCTGCTGCCACACCAGCCCACTGGCTCCCCAGCCCCCTCCTTGCCACCAGCAGACTTGGAGGAGCCAGGCGTTCCCTTCTTTGCGCTCTGATCCACAGATGGACGGGTCCCAGTCAGCCAGGTCCTGTGTTATCTTTTACTGTATGTTTCCCAGACAGAGTGGGTTTACCCATGCTGCAGCATTGCAAGCCTGTGTCATCTCCTGCTGGGGGGCTGCATCAGCCTTTGGGGGGCACGGGGGGAGGGTGTTTGGGAATAGCTGCCTGTTATCAGGGAAAGAGCAGAGGCTTCAAAATCCGAAAGAGACCAACACCAGCCCCTCTAGCTAGGCAACTTTTGGCAAACTGCTAAACCTCTCTGAGTTAAGTTCTTTTTTTTAAGTCAACCTGTTTTGTTTCGTTTTTTTAATAAATTTACTTATTTATTTATTTTTGGCTGCAGTGGGTTGTCGTTGCTGCACAGGGGCTTTCTCTAGTTGCGGTGAGCAAGGGCTACTCTTTTTTTTTTTTTTTTTTTTTTTTAGGGCTACTCTTCGTTGGGGTGCACAGGCCTCTCGATGCGGTGTCTTCTCTTGCTGTGTAGCACGGGCTCTAGGGACGCAGGCTTCAGTAGTCATGGCACGGAGGCTCAGTAGTTGTGGCTCGTGGGTTCTAGAGTGCAGGCTCAGTAGTTGTGGCACATGGGCTTAGTTGCTCCACGGCGTGTGGGATCTTCCCGGACCAGGGCTCGAACCCGTGTTCCCTGCATTGGCAGGCGGATTCTTAACCACTGCACCACCAGGGAAGTCCTCTGAGGAGAGTTCTGGATCCATAAAATGAAGATTGTGCTACATACCTTGCAGGGATTTTGAGAGAATTAAAGCTGATGTTTGAAAAAAGATCGGAACAAAATATGTGCTCAATAGATGGTAGTTTTTGCTCTTTGGGGTTATGTGGATTCTCTTTCATTCACTCATTCATTCAACAAACACACCCTGAGCTAGGCACCGTTATTGGTACTCAAGATGCCTCTGTGAACAAAGAGGCAAATCCCTGCCCAAGCGGAGTTGACATTCTAGTGGGAGAGGTTAGCCTTTACTCAAGAAACATCATAAATGAGTAAATTATACAAAACATTAGAAGGTAATCAATACTATAATGAAAAATAGAGTTGACGTTTTAAATATGGGGGGAAGGGAAGGCCCAGCTGAGAAAGTGACTTTGAACGGAGACTTGAAGGAAGTTGGGGAGTAGAGTAGGCAGCCAGGACAAAGGTCCTGGGGCAGAGGTGTGTCTGCACTGTTTGGGGGTCAACAAGGAGGCCTGTTTGGCTAGAATGGAGTAACCGATCGATTGAGGAGGGAGGTGGTAGGACCAGATGAAGTAGGTCCTTGGATTCAATAGGTCGGGGGCAGACCTGAGAATTTCTAACAAGTGTGGATGCAGCTGGTGTGGGGACCCTGCTTTGAGAATCACTGTAACAGACGACTGTCAGGGCTTTGAATTTTACTCTGGTGAAGTGGGGAGCCATCGGAGGGTTTGGGGTTTTGAGCAGAGGCTTGCACTTTAAAAGGCTACTCTATCTGCTGTGTTGAGATTAGACTGCAGGGGGACAAGGCGGACACAGGGACACCAGTGCGTAATGGACACTTTCAGATGAGATTACCACAGTAATGGAGGGGATGAGAAGTGGTTGGATTCTGACTATACTTTGAAAGCGGAGTCCGTGGGATTTTCTGACAGATTGGAGGTGAGATCTGAGAAAGGAGAACTCGCGATGACAGCAAGGGGTTAGTGAGTCACAGGAGGACGGGGTTGCCATTGGCCAAGCTGCGGAACCCTCTCAGGGAGCAGTCTTGGGGGAGCTCAGAAGTTGCAGTTTATCCTGTTCTGTTGAGTTTGATAAGGTCATTGGATGTCCACATGGAGAGGTCAGAGAAGCTGTTGGATATTTGAGTCTGGAGTTTAGGGGAGATGGCTGGGCTGGAGGATGAACAGAGGAGTTGTCAGCAGACAGCTGAGATTGGCTGAGGCCACCAGGTCTCCTTCCTGTAGCCGACAGAGAGCAGAGCCCAAGGATGGAGTTTTGAGCACCTGACTGTTTTGTTTTGTTTATTTTTGGCTGTGTTGGGTCATCGTTGCTGTGCGCAGGCTTCCTCTAGCCGCAGCAAGCAGGGGCTACTCTTCGTTGCGGTGCGCGGGCTTCTCATTGTCGTGGCTTCTCTTGTTGCAGAGCACGGGCTCTAGAGCACAGGCTCAGTAGTTGCGGTGCACAGGCTCAGTTGCTCCGCGGCATGTGGGATCTTCCCGAACCAGGGCTTGAACCCGTGTTCCCTGCATTGGCAAACGGATTCTTATCCACTGTGCCACCAGGGAAGCCCAGATCCATATTTTTTAAAGCTCCCCAGGTGATTCCAGTGTGGGCCCAAGGTTGAGAACCACTACTCGAGAGAATGGACTGATGTGCGGTCCTTTGGGGTCAAGATCTGGGCCTGTCCTCAGTGGGAGCTCTGGCCCAGGGCCCGGGACGTCCTCCCCAGCCCCACCAGTAGGCTCGAGAGCCCAGCTCTCAGCCACACCTGACATTGGTCAAGAACTGGCAGGTTGGCACTAAGGGTCCCGTCTGGAATTCCAAGGCTGTCGCACGTTCCCCATCACCCTGCTCGGGGGCCAGAGGTGTTACATCATGTTCAGGGCCCTGAGTCACTGCGAGGGTCCCTGGGGATGGCCATGGAGAGGAAAACACCCGGCGGGAGGGAGGAAGCTGGGAGCACAGACAGCCTCCCGCGTCAGCACTCTCACAGTGGCCCCATAAACGGGACCAGGCTATTTTCAGGGAGTAAGATCAAATGCGGTATCAGTTCCCCCAGCTACTTTTGACTGAGTGCTTCAGGTTATTTCTGTGAGGCCGCAGACTGTTGACACCCCGCGTCACTGAGCACTCTGGGTCTGAAATTAAATGTGCGTCTGCCTGGAAGAGCGAGTGTGAATTCCTATAGGATAGACGGTTGCCCGGCAACTGCAGTGTCAAGGCCAAAACACGGGCCAGGACGGGATGGGCACAAATGCAGACGCAAGCGCGTGTTGATCTCAAGGGTCTCCGCTACTCTGCACCCTGATATTCGCCCAGGACAACAGCGGGCCTTGAACCACATGGAGTGGGGATACCCTGGAACTAAGAAGCTTGAGCCTCAGGGTGCCTCACAGCCGGGGCCCCTGCCTAATTTTGTTTAGTACATCTGTATTATTTTCTTAGGGAGATGCCCTCACAAATTATGGAAGCTTCAGGGTCCCCCCAAACCTGGAGCAACCTCTGACCCTTACCATAACAAAAGAAAAACATTTATTTATACGTATCCAGGTAGAATTCATTTACAACAAACACCACTGCAGTGAAAACTCCATTGAATAAAGCTTTGGTTAAACGCCCAGTTTATAGGTGGGAACGAGCAGGGACCTTAAAAGCCACCTAAGCTCGGCCCATTTTTAAGATGGGGAAACTGAGGGTCTGGGAGGTAAGGTGGTTGGCTTCCAGCCCCTCAGAGAGCTGTCAGCACAGCCACTGTCTGTCAGTGGGCACCCCTTCCCTGCTTCCACCCCAGCCCCTGGAGCTGCTCAGAAGGGGAATGGACCTGTGATTATTTTGAAGAACACATCTCAGAGGTGAAAGACACAGAGTGCAAAGTGGCATTTTTTTTTTTTTTTTTTTTTTTTGCGTTACGCGGGCCTCTCAATGCTGTGGCCTCTCCCGCCGCGGAGCACAGGCTCCGGACGCGCAGGCCCAGCGGCCATGGCTCACGGGCCCAGCCGCTCCGCGGCATGTGGGATCTTCCCGGACCGGGGCACGAACCCGCGTCCCCTGCATTGGCAGGCGGACTCTCAACCACTGCGCCACCAGGGAAGCCCAAAAGTGGCATTTTTTATTATTCTTGTGATGTCATCACTTTGAGAAGCTTATCTGTGCACACATCACACCACTGCAACAACAAAGGCAGCTTCAAAACAGGAAGGCCTGAAGCAAACTGTTTGTTTCATGAGTTGCTTACCAAGGAGAGGCATCTGCTCTCCAGATTCTAAAACTGTAGGTGTCGTGGGCAGTGGCGGCTCCCAGGTCTCAACGGCCCCAGCCAGACCACGGCAGTGTCTGGGGCCTGGGGGTGGGGGATGCCCAGGAGGAGGCCGCTGAAGCCAAGACAAGCTGGGGAGGCCGAGGAAGGCCCAGAGTCTCCTCTTCTCCAACACCGGCCCAACCCCAGTGGGTTCCAGAATCTTATGCCCCACCTCCCCACCCTTGCTCCCAAGCCCACTTCCCCCTCTCTTGCTGATCACCCGTCCTCCAGAAAACGAGACCCAGAAAGAATCTTGGAGCTCATCGAGCCCAGTGGCTTTTCGGCTGAAATCTCAAGGCTCTGACGTGCCGAGAGCCCGCGGGCCGCGTGCTGCTGGCTTCTCAGCCACGCTTTTGTTTTTCTGGACCACCAGTCTTTTTGCCTTAAAAATCACTGCCCTGGGGAGTTCCCCTGGCGGCCTAGTAGTTAGGATTCAGTGCGGTCACTGCCGTGGCCCGGGTTCAATCCCTGGTCAGGGAACTGAGATCCCGCAAGCCGCGTGACGCATGCAAAATGAAAAAAAAAAAAAAAGAAGAAGAAGAAGGCAAAAATCAACAAATGGGGGGAAAAAATCAACAAATGAAGAAAATAATCACTGCCCTGGGTCCTGTTCCTCTGGGGATCTGCCAGACCAGTGGTTTTCAGAGTGTGGTTCTTGGACCATCAGCGTGGCCTGGGAACTTTCTAGATAAGCAAATTCTCAGGGTCTACCCCAGACACCTATCAAATCTGGAACTCCGGGGTTGGCGCCCAACATTCTGTGTTTTAATGAGTCCCCCAGGTGATTCTGATGCACCTAAAATCTGGGAACCCCTCTGCTAGGCTGTAAACTCCGTGAAAGCAGTGATCCACTTGCTTTGTTTACTGACATGTAAGCAGAGCTCCTGGAAGACAGTGGATGCTCCATCAATGCTTGTTGGAATTATACTAATTCAAGCTGGAGATTAACCACTGGGAACGGTTTGGTGGCTCTCTCTATTAACATTTGCATTTTAGCTGACCTTTAGGGAAAGTGGGTGATAAAGGGGTTGCTCACACCATGGAGGCGCAAGGCCCAGAGCTGGCTGGTGTGGCTAGCGGGCTGGGCAGGGTGTCCCAGGGGCGGCGGAGCCCACACGCGGAGCCCCGTCTGCTGTGTCTGAGGACAGCTAGCTTTAGGAATAGGGGAGGTCCTGGCTTCTCACGCTGCCTTTATTTGTCTAATCTCTTTTATAGAAATGGTGGTCTTGGGAGTTCCTTGGTGGCCTAGTGGTTAGGATTCCGGGCTTTCACTGCTGTGGCCTGGGTTCAGTCTCTGGTCGGGGAACTGAGATTCCACAAGCCGCGCAGCAGGATACAAAAAAAAAAAAGAAGAAAGAAACGGTCCTCTTGATTTTCTGGGAAGCAAAGCCATGGAAAGAGCAGGAAGTAAAAGGTGGATCACCACAAACTATAGACTAGCCTGGGGCTCGGGACACCTCGTCAACAATTTTTGGAACAAAGGAGCAACGGAGGATGTGTCACGTATTACTCGGCTGATGCGCAGTCGGTACTGGGCAGGCATCGCGTCTGGCCAGGCTCTTTCAGCTCTGCTTGCTGGCTTTTGAGGTGAAGCTGCGGCGGATCCAGAAAGAGAGGCCCACTCACCCCGGTCTGGGCCCAGCAGAAAGGACGTTTCCAAGAAGGGCCCTTGGTTGACAGCAGACATCTCTCGGGCTCCTGAGCTGTGCCTTGTAAGGCCACAAGCACATGCTGTCCCCACCGACACCAGGCTGGTGTCCACTCTGTGTGCCAGGTGATATGGGGACACTGCAGGGGCTCAAGGCACAGGCCCCATCCCCCTCCAAGGGGCAGTCTCACTGCAGAGGGAAAGGCAGCCCCACAAACTCTCTGCAGAGCACTTAGGGAAAGGTGGGCAGCGGAGGCCTCTGAAGGCTGCCCCAAGCCCGAGGGGTCAGCTCAAGGCTGCTGGAGGGGAGATACCGGGCAGGAGATAGGATGTCCCCCAAGAAGGCTGGTCTTGGAGGGCTTGTGGTGGGACGGTCCTGGAGGGCTCATGGGAAGCGAAGGGTGGCGCTGTGGTGTGTTAGGTTGATCAGGTCACTTTTGGGAGGCATGACAATTGTCCCTGCTGCCTGCAAGCTCTGAACTCACTGGGATTCACTGGAGAGGACACGGCACAATGCTCCCCCCGAGATCCCCCCAGTTGCCAACCATCTCGGAGCCCCAGCTCCTGGCCACAGTCTGACGCATGACCTTCAGCCCACTCTTCCCTCTGGGTTGCTGTAGCCGGAAGGTCACTGCGTGGCGGAGTGCGGTGGAAGGGGTGAGGGAGAGGAGAGGGAAGCGCCTTGGGAATCATCTCTACATAAACAACTTACTATTTTAGTTCCACTACTGGGCTAAAAGCCAATATCAATTAAATTTTTTTTGAAGAAAAAATAGATGTATTAATCCCTGCTTCATCCCTTGGTTGGCATGTCTGCCCTTTGCTGTTTGTGACGCTGTGTGTGGGTGTGAATGTCTGTGTCTGTACATGAGAAGTGTTTATAGCGTGTGCGCTGGGCACACACTGCGTACCCATACATATTCATGTCCAGATGATACGGGGGCCTTTCAAAAATTATAAAACTTCTTCTTCATTGATCCAACCTCAGAAATGACTGGGTTTAGCATTTCCATGGGATGAGGCGGTGAGGCATCTCACGTCCCCTCCGCATGCCATCTCCCATGAGGACAGAAAAGGACATCATACTTTATTTTATGACCAGCGGGTCATTCGTCTATATCTGCTCTTTAAAGCCACTGAGGACATTTTGCCAATCACTAGGAGAAACTAAATAAACACAGCCAAACAGTGTCAGCTCTCTGCGGCTGAGTAATTATGAGGAATTCCTCTTTAAATAGAAGTTTAAGTAAATATAGAAAGATCACTTTACAGAAGGCGGCTCGGGAAGAGATGGCGGAGCGGGCTGATGTGAGACCCCTTTGAGGCCGAGGAGGGGATGGAGATGAAGCTCTGGAGAAAGGAGAGCCAGGAGCCTTGGCTCCCACCGTCCACTCCTCTCTGTCTGGGCACCGTCGCTCTGTCTTCATGTTGGCGCGTTTCAATCTCAGGTGCTTCATTCATAAAAATGGCTTCTGTTCTGGGCCTGGGACTGAAACCCGGCCCTGAAGATTCACTCTCTGGCAGCCAGGCTCGCTGGGGTGTCTTCCGTCCCTCTCGGGCACGGTGCTAAGCCCTAGGGGAGGGATAGGGGTGTGGATACAGGTAGACCTTGGAGATCAGTGGGACACCTGGAAAGAAGTCACCGGTCATGCTACATAACTAATTAATAATGCTGTTTGGTTGGTGCTAGGCCAGCAGAAAGGCCAGTGGGCAATGGACAAGTTAAAGGAAACAATCATTGCCCCGGCCTGTGGAGGCAGAGGGCTGAGAAGGCTGTTCCGACAGGAGGGAGAGGTGGAGGAGGCATTCCAGGCAGGGCACACCGGGCGAGTGAAGGCGCCGAGGTAGAGGGCAGGACTAGAGCTGTGCCGCTGGGGCAAAAGGAGCTTGTTGGGAGCCGCAGGAATCGTGCCAGAGAGGCGAGGGCAGGCTCTGAGTCACTCAGTGCCAGACTGGATCGCTCCATCCTGACGTAGGACAGAGGGACTCTGAGCTCTAACACGCCCCTCCCTCCACCCAGGAAGCAATTTTAGGGTATCGTCGCTGGAAGCTACTGGGGGCTGGCATCACCTTTAGCTTCATGTACCGTCAGAGTACCCAGGCCGGCCGAATTCAGTGGGTGACGTGAACAACTGAGAGCATTCCCTCACCCAGCGAACAGTTCCGAGCCCCACCACATGCCAGCACTGTGCCAAGCTCTGGGGATGCAAAGAAAAATCAGCCATGGCCCCTGCCCCCTGGAGCTCACCATGCAGTGGGGGGACTCAAGGACATGGAGAATCCTGATGGGTAACCGTCACCCCTGAGGAGAAAGAACTCACATTAAAAGAGCCTCTGGGAACTTCCCTGGTGACGCAGTGGTTGGGAATCCGCCTTCCAATGCAGGGGATACGGGTTCGATCTCTGGCCCGGGAGGATCCCACATGCTGTGGAGCAACTAAACCCGGGTGCCACAACTACTGAGCCTGCATGCTACAACTACTGAAGCCAGTGTGCCGCAACTACTGAGCCCATGCGCTGCAGCCATAAATTAAATAAATAAAGAGCCTCTGCTGGGTGCTGGGCGTGGCGTGGGGCATCACTCCCCTGGCCTTGACTGCACTGTCGTGCTTTACATGGGAGTTTGTGGGGACCACTAAGGGATCTGTTGAAAGTGGCAGGGCTCACACTCTGGGATAAAGCAGATTCACTTTAGGCCATTAGTGTAAATGCAAACTATAAACCCCAAGAGTCTCCAGGACCCTCAGGGAGGAGCTGGGATGATTTCCACCCGGGAGCCTGGGCTGCCTCTTCTGGAAGAAGGCAGAGTGGCTCTTCCTGCCCTGCACCATCTCCAGCCCTGGACCGCCGCTTTCTTGAGCCAACATTTTATTAGAAACTGTTTTTTAAATGTCAATCATACTGCAAAGTGGCAAGAGTTTTACAGGGAATTCCTGTTTACCAGCCACCCGCACTCTACCGCTAACGCATTACTGTTCTCACGCTGTCACCCCTCTCTCCATCCCTTGTGATCTTCAGGACACATTGTGAAATAAATTGCAGCCATCGGTCACTTCCCCCTAAATACTTCAGCGTGCATATCGTTCACTAGATTTCAGTATTTGTTGAAAGTGTGTTTTCTTTTGATGTAAAATAGAGAGAGAGAGCAACATGCACCAATCATAAGTGTATACTCACTGAGTTTAGACAAATGAACACAACACGTAACCCAAACCTCAGCAAGAGACAGAACATGTACGTCACCCCAGAAAGCTCCTTGGTGGGTGGGCCTCTGCTTTTTACTTGAGATGACCCCTTACCAACTTCTCTCCTGAGATGTGTGGGCAAAGCTCACTGCAGGCTCTGCCCACTGTGTCCCACAAAAGTCTGACAAGTCCCCCGGATAAGCCTCACTCAGTGCAGGCTGCCCAGCACAAGGGCTGTGTGATGATCTCTCTCCCCTCATCTGAACACTCTGTGGTTCCCTCTCAGGGCTCCGAATTTCCCATGGGCTGTGGCAACAAGAAGAGTTGCCATCTTGAAAGACAGAGCAGATGTGCTCCATCACAGTCCAAGTCACTCTTGCACGCAGACAGGAGGTCCTGGAAGGTTTTCCAGGGGCAGTGGCACTCAAGTGAGGTTTTGAGGACTGAATAGGAGTTCGCCGGATAAAGTGGGGAAGGGCATTCCAGAGCAAGGGCGATGTTTCCAAAGTGTCAATCACTCCCCGACTCTAAGGAGACAGAATGACTGGAATGTGAATGGAAGGGTACAGGGGAAGGAGTTGGGAGGAGGAGATGAGGCAGAAGAGGGCTGGGATGCAGGAAGGGTCAGCCTCCTTAAAGAGGACTTTGTCTAAGGGCACTGGGGAGCCCTGGGGAGGTGTTAGGCAGAGAAGTGCAGATCCAGGCTCCTGTGCTTCAGACTTCCCAATGGTTGCCATGTGGAGAAACGTTTGAAGGGGGACAAGAAGGGAAGCAGGAAATGCAATGAAGAGATTATTGCAGGGTCTGGGTGAGAAATGATGGTGGCCTAGACCAGGCTGGTGGAGGGAGGTGGAAAGAAGTAGATGGGTAGAGACCTACGGGGTGAAATGAGGTAGGGGCTTGGTTGGGGTGTGGGGCAGGAAGGAGGCCAGGGCAAGGAGGAGACAATTTGCTGGATAAAGCCAGGTTTTCTGAGACAGGGAAACTAGAGGGACAGCTTGGGTGTGGAAGGATTGGATGTGTCTGTGGGACACCAGGGGAGAGGTCCAGTAAGCCTCTGGCTGCGGAGGTCTGGAACTCAGAAGAGAGGTCCAGGCTAGAGATGGAGTCTGGGTGCCCACAGCATTTGAAGCTATGCCACTCCTGGGAGAGTTGGAGCCAGGACAGGGCCGAGGACAGTCCCCAGGGGACCCTGCCTTTGGGGAAAGTGGCAGGAGAGACAGAGGAGCTCATCAAGAGAATTGTGGGAGGGAGCATTCTGGAAGCCAAGGCAGGAGCCAGAGGAGGGGATGGTGACGGAGAGGTCCTCAGTGGGAGGTCCTGAGAAGTAGCCACTGAATGATGTCACGGCGAGGCTGGAGGCCGTCCAGGAGAAAAGTGGACCCCCCCAGGCCGGCCTGGCTGCAGAACTGGCCCTGCCTAGTAGCCGCCGCCCATCACCACCCACACTTCTTCCTACCAGGCAGGTGCTTGTCCGGAGAGTGGGGGACAGGGGTACTATCCAAGCAGTGCTAGATGGGGGAGCAGAGGGGGCACAGACCTATGACTCTGCCGACGTGTCTGACTTGGACTTGAGGCTGAGGGGCAGACGTGTGAGGAGCCTTTCCTCCCACCTGAGCAGAAGCTGCCACTTCACTTACCTGGTTGAGGTGGCCAGGTCCTCACCTGCAGGAGAGACCAGCTGTGTCAACACTCATCCCAGGTGAGCAAGGTGTCCTCCTGGCAGGAGCTGGGGGCAGGAAGAACCTTCAGGTACTGGGGGAGGGGAGGTGTGATGGAGAAGGTACCCTTCACTTGGAGACAAGTAAGGCTCTAAAGGCAGAGGTTCTCAACAAATGAAATCAGAGACTCTACCACGAGTCCTGGGCACCAGGTGATCCAACCCCTCCAGGGCTGAAAACAACCGGCTGGGGTGAGCAGAAGCTCTCGTGTACAATTTTTTTTTTTTTTTTGCGGTACGCGGGCCTCTCACAGCTGCAGGCTCCGGACGCGCAGGCTCAGCGGCCATGGCTCACGGGCCCAGCCTCTCCACGGCATGTGGGATCTTCCCGGACCGGGGCACAAACCCCTGTACCCTGCATAGGCAGGCGGACTCTCAACCACTGCGCCACCGCGGAAGCCACTTTTTTTTTTTTTTAAATAAATTTATTTACTTATTTATTTTTGGCTGCTCCGGGTCTCCGTTGCTGCGCGCGGGCTCCCTCCAGCTGCGACGGGGTGGGGGGGGGGGGGGGGGGGGGGGAGGGGTCACTCTTTCATTGCAGTGCGCAGGCTCCCCACCGCGGCAGCCTGCCCTGCTGCAGAGCACGGGCTGTAGGCACGCGGGCTTCAGCAGTCGCGGCACACGGGCTCCGTAGTCGTGGCTCACGGGCTCCAGAGCGCAGGCTCAGCAGCCGTGGCGCACGGGTCCAGCCGCTCCGCGGCATGTGGGATCCCCCCGGACCAGGGCCCAAACCCGTGTCCCTGCACTGACAGGGGGATTCTCAACCACTGCGCCACCAGGGAAGCCCTCTCATGTCCATTTTAGTAACTGGAACAATGGAACCCCAAGAAGAGGCAGGACTTTGAGGGGCTGAAATGGCTGTATCGCAAGGTCAGCCTTTCCTTCTCCCTCTAACCCTCAGAAGCCCAGGTGTTGTCTGCTCCAGGAAGGGCACCCCGTCCCACCCCCAGCCCTGGGTCCTGACCCAGCAAAATCCACTCAGGCCCTTCCCTGCCTTGCTACTCGGGAGGCCTCCAGGCAATCCCAGCACGTCTAGAAAACCTCCCTGGATGGGCTTTTGTGCGGGCCAGTGTCACCGCCGTGGCTGGCCCACAGATCAACCCCAGTGCCCCTCTCCAGTGTCAGGAAAGTAGAAGATCATCTGAAGGCTCCTCAGCCTACATCTGTCCTTGGATTAAATCGGAGCACAGAGAGGGGGCTGAGAAGCCAGCAGGCTTGGCGGGTAGGGGCTCAAGAGAAAGAGGGGAAGGGTCCGAGTCGTGGTTGCCCTCCTTCCTGGAGGAGAGCTTCTGGGAGGTCAGGAGAGACTTGTCTGCTGGAATCTGGAGATTGTAGGCAGAACCAGGATCCCACCCTGCCCTGGGCGGGGCGGCCACAGCACTCCTCCCTTGCCTGGAGGCATCTGGGAATGACCTGACTCTGCTGTAACCTGTGACCTCCTCCTGGCCTCCTTCTTAACAGGTTCTGCAGAGACAGACTAATCTAATCAACTCCCGGAGTAGGAAATGAGAACTCTACAGAGAGGTTAGGTGACTTTCCCAAGGTCACACAGCACGAGGTAGGGAGGCCGGTTCTAGAATCCAGGCTCCTGACGTGTGTTCTCAGGGAATTTAAAACCACCACATGAATCATTTCACAGTCGAGGAATACTGAGCCCCGCATCCCTCCTAGAAGCTCACTGAGGGGAGGGGCATGCCTGTCTGTGTGTGTGCAGCCTGGGAGCCAGCAGCTGGGTGTTGGAGACCCCTCTTGCACACTCACAAATCAACCTAAAGCCTCCAGGCAGGGCCTCGTGTGGCACGGAGGTGCTCTGCTGGACAGCCCTCCGTGAGCTCACAGAGGAGGGGACCCTTGCACAGACCAGGTGAGCAGCGGAGCGGGCAGAGGGTAGATGAGCGGTCACTGGGGGCACCAGCTACAGGCTCCACCACACTAGAGAAAGAGCAGCTGTCGGGACACGGGAGCAGAGGGAGAGGGAAAGGACCCAGGGTCCAGGACAGGCAGGACCTCTCAGGCTGTATGCAGGCCTAGCTTCCCTGCCCCTTTGTCCCTCCTGCCCATTGCTGGGCGGGCACCCAGGTTTGCACCTTTAGAATTGTCTTTAGGGTAGTGACTATAGAGAGTAACAGGGGTCTGGAAGCGGGGAGGGGGGTGAAGGCTCTGCAGCGCAGCACCAAGGATTCGGGACTCAAGCCACCTCTGAACGGGGGCGTCTCCCCTGCCTGACCGGCCCCTCTCTGGGACCTTTGAGCATCCAGCCCTCGCAGGCTGGCTCCCCTTCCACCTGAGTTAAGGGAGACTGGAGCTGGCTAAGAATTCGAGGCCTGGGCCTTTGCGAAGTAGAAACTGCTGATCTAATCCACTGGGCACTGAGGAATCTGGCAGGGCAAGAGGAAGGGGCTCCAGGGACCTGGCTGGCTGGGCCCGAGCTGTCTCCCCTACCCTGGAGCAGGGGTACACTCGTTATAAAAGCCCCGCAGTACAACGCCAGCCATAAGCGGCCTCTCCCGGAGCAGCACAGATAGTCCTTCCTGGTTGGAGCAAGGAGCCAGATGAAGAAGCTGCCGGACCCAACACAGCCGGGCTCTGTCCGTGTAACAGATCCTTGGCTTGATGCCACAGCCCACATCCAAAGAGGCCTCATGTTCGCGGGTCCACCCAACACGCCAGGACAGTCTCTCTGCTCTTCAGCTGCAGTGTTCATGCAGCCTCCATGCTTTCTCCAGTGATGCTGTCCCGTCTCTTGCGACCGGCAGAGAGCCAACCTGGGCCTGGAGGCTCCCTGTGTCCCCCAGTCAGAGGCCTGCCTTCGGGTGATGGTCTACAGCTCTCCCCAGAGTGTCTCAGGGTGCAAGCGCCTGAAGGAGCAGAAGCCAGGCCGCTCCCCTTTAGGGGTCCAAAGCACTACCTTCCCAGAGCTATTTTGTTTGCAGTTGTTTGTTGAGTGAATAAACAAATGAATGAATGAGTCACAGAAGTTAACCCACCTGGTTGCTAGATGGCGCCTTAAGAGTGATCATACTGGGCTTCCCTGGTGGCGCAGTAGTTAAGAATCTGCCTGCCAGTGCAGGGGACACGGGTTTGAGCCGTGGTCCGGGAAGATCCCACATGCCGCGGAGCAACTAAGCCCGTGCGTCACAACTACTGAGCCTGCGCTCTAGAGCCCACAAGCCACAACTACTGAGCCCGCGCGCCGCGTTTACTGAAGCCCCTGCATTCTAGAGCCCGTGCTCTGCAACAAGAGAAGCCACCGCAATGATAAGCCCGCGCACCGCAACGAAGAGTAGTCCCTGCTCGCCGCAACTAGAGAAAGCCCATGCACAACAATGAAGATCTGACGCGGCCAAAAATAATTAATTAATTGATTTTTTTTAAAAAAAAAAAAGAGTGATCATATCACATGCAGACAAGTTTGTGAAAGAAGAGCGAATGGGCGTGAAGCACAGACAGGGGCTAGGGTGCCACCTGCCCTAGCACCTCAGTGCCCTAACAACTCAGAGGTTCCTAGATGGAATCCATCCCCTCTCGTGGCCCCAGAGGGGCCATGAGAGACCTCCTCAGGACACTGAGATCTGGGGCAAGCCAGGGAGCCTGTTTTGGGAGGTCAGATCAGGAGCCCCCTGAAACACTCAGTAGCCTACTTTCTAGGTTCTAACGGAAATGCCCAGAACCCCTGCTGGGGAGCTCAGCTCTGCCTGATTCTGAGCTTGGCCTTGCCAGGCAAGGGCCCAGGACCTTGGAAAGACCTGCCACCTGCGTGGGACCCTCAGCATCCTCCCTTAGCTGTCATCTCTAGGGAGGCTGCATTCGCTATGACTGAGGCTCCCCGGAGGCCTGGGGACTGCTCCAGGCTCTGAGCTGTAAGGGAAGGCCTGGGAACGACCCTGCTGCCTGCCTTGCGGGGCCTCCAAACCAGGCAGGCCGCAGTGAGGCCAGGCCTTCCTGCGGATGCAGTGAGTGCAAGACAGGCCCTCCTCCTGGCGCTGGGCAGCAGGGAGCTCCTGAGACTGAGGCCAACCACGGGTCCAGAGGAGCCGTGCTGGGCTTTCAGAAAAACATGACTCTCTTCCTCAGTACGAGCAAATTTTGGAAAACTTTTGAACAAAGAAACCACGTGGGGAGAGTGGAAAAGGAAAAGAAGGGGAGGGCAGGAGAGGGCAACTTTTTTTCTGAGAACACTTACTTCTCTCTGAGTAGCCAAGCAAGGCCTAATCCCAGCAGTTTTGGGGCCAGATTCAATAAAAACTCTGTCTGCAGAGGCCTGAGCAAAGCCACAGAAAATAAATACTTCGTGGCTTGTCCGGTCTCCTGCCGCCTGGAGCCCCGTGGGCCATTCTATTGACTCTCAGCCCAGTGGGATATGGACGAGTGTGGAATTCTCTCCCCAGCCAATCAACTTCCTCTCCCCCGTTAGGACCATTTAAAAATCATAAGTAGAGTTTCCGGTGTGGAAGGGGAAAAACAGAAGAGAGCATATTTTGGTTGAAGAAAGAAAAAAAGAATTGCAGAAAGACCAGTATTTTCGAACAGAGCCCAGAGCCATTGGACAGTCTTGTTTGTGTGAAACAATACTGGGGCGAGAGCCCTCCCTCAGCTCTCACACTCCCACCTCGCGTCTGCTTGAGCAAATTCTCATCTCTGTGGGGTGGAGGCTGGGAGGAGCCCAGTGCCCTGGGGCCCCGGCCAGGGCCGTGGGCTTTGCGGGCTGAAGGGGCAACGGCAGCTCTGCGGGCCCCTCTGGGTGACAGTTAAGAAAGTCAAGGGCAAAAGAGAGTGCTGGGAAACCGAGACAGAAAAATACTCAGGGCCACGGTGAAGAGTTGAACCGAGGCTCGCCGGTCAAAATGGAACAGATTTTTATAAACGGAGGAAATACAGAGTCTGATGCTGTGGGTCTTTTCCAGGGAGGGTAAGGTGTGCCTGATGGGTGGGTGGATGGTCCGAACAAATGGGAAGATGGCAGGAGAGCAGAGTTAAACCCCACCCCGGGGCCTGGGGACAAAAATCCCCAACTTTTTACCAGGTTACAGGTCAAAGGGTGTGGACAGTCATCTTGGGGTGTGAAAGGTCCTAACTAACCCCAAAGTCAGGCCGCAAGAATGTGACCTCTTTCCACTTCCTGCATTTCTTAGACCTTCCCTCAAAAGTGGGTGCCTGATAGGCTCCAGGGGGTCTGTGGGGTGGGGAGTGAATTTGCACTCTTCCCCTGCACCCCAAACTCTAGGAAGAAACAATGATGGGTTCTTGTCTTCCAAGGGAAGGACAAAGTAGAGGGCTGGAGGGCTCTGGGTCTGGGTTTTGTCTGGGGCGGCCTGAGCCTGAAGCGCCAGGTCCCCCTCTTTTATTTTTTTTTTATTATTATTTTTTGCAGTACGCGGGCCTCTCACTGTTGTGGCCTCTCCCATTGCGGAGCACAGGCTCCGGACGCGCAGGCTCAGCGGCCATGGCTCACGGGCCCAGCCGCTCCGCGGCATGTGGGATCTTCCCGGACCGGGGCACGAACCCATGTCCCCTGCATCGGCAGGTGGACTCTCTACCACTGCGCCACCAGGGAAACCCCCCCTCTTTTAGTGCTGCCACCTCTGAAGTGCTGGCGGGCCTGCTGGAGGGCTGTGGACTCAGCCTACAAATATATCTATCCCCTGACATGACATTCCACCCTCTGAGAGTGACTCTACCGTTCTCTCCAAGTTCTTATTTGAAAATGCAGGTAGTCTGGAGAAGGCTGATTCCGAGAATGTGCCTCTGACTGAGCTCCTTGGAGACAGGAGGATGGGATGCTCCTGGCCCAACTCCCAGGGGACTTTGGGTTGGCTGTTCCCCTTTCCGGTAGAGCCAACTCTTCCCCAAAACTCTCCCCGATGGAACTCAAAGTCAGCATTTGGTGGCTTATTGTACGGAAGGAGACTCTCAAAGCCCGTGGTTTGGGGAAGGGAGGAAGGAAGGAAGAAAAGGATGGGTAGAAGGTGCTGAGGACAGTCTTAGGCCTGGTCCCCACTTTCAGAGGGTAGCTGTGGGTAGTTTAAGATAAGCTCTGCAAGCAGGAGCTACTACATCTCTTCAGTATCTGTATTTATGATGAGTGGTAACATCAACTAGTCAAATACGAGTATCCAAAATACCCCATAGGAACAGGATTTAAATAGAAAAGACTTCTGAGCAGCTCAACAGATGTCAAAAACCCATGCTCCAAAACACTAGATCTTTACTAGTTGGTGAGACCTTGGTCAAAACCTTTGAACCTTTACATACAATTGTTAACTGCCTGCGCGAGCTAGTGTCCAAACCAGTGGATGAGTAAAAGGTGAAAGGAGAGAAAAGTACTGTTAGAAGAAAAAAGTGATCCAAACTCAGCTGTCTGGATTATTTGGTATAGGATGAGGGGCTCGCCTTCATAGTTGCTCTGAAGTCATGGCCCAAGGAAATAACAAGATTCACACAGGGGACCACAGTCACCAAGAAAAGAAAGCATTCCATTCTGCTCAGGGGAGGATGTGACCGATTTAAGAAAGATTTCTATTAAAAATTGAACACAGCTTTTTACAATGAACGTAGCTCTACATTTTAAAGGGATAAACACTCACTGAGCAACAGGTTTCTCCTCCAGCCGAGCTGGGAGCAGAAATTTTACTGCATGAAGCTCTGATGCCAGCAAGCTCCCCGGAAGCACCCCTGGAAGCAAGAATAGGAATGGGGTTCCTGCCCCTCAAGCCTACATCAGTGACCCATCCGCACTCAGGCCCCGGGGCCTCTCGAGCTCTCCAAACGTGGCTGGCGCAACAGTGGAAGTTCATCTTTCATTTAAATTTAAATAGCTACAGGAGGCTAGCGGCTACCCTTTCCGGAAAGCACAGTTACCCTTAAGGGACTCCACAGGGTCCCCTCAGGCTGCGCAGAGAAGCGGCTCACTGCCTTGTCGGCCTGGACTACCGCAGGCATTCATTCATTACACATGCCACGGTTATTAAGCACCTATTTTGTGCCCAGCAGAAAAATCTTATCTGTTGAAATACTTAGGTGAGCTATCAGACCCTCCCTTCTTCTTTATTTTACCTTCTTTTCATAAGCAAAGCCTGATTGCCTACTAAGTGTTCCGTGCTGCATAGCAATTGTTCTTCAATTACTGTGAGCACCAGAATCACAAGACTTGTTAAAAATGCAGAACCCCCCTCCGGACCCATTAGATCACCTGAATCTGAACCTCTGGGGGGCCGGGTCCTACACCTGAAGCTCCTTGTAAAGAATAAAAAAACAATGGCAGGTGCTTTTCTGCCAAGAGTTTAGAATTTAGAAGGTGCGATGAAAACAAAACAAACACCAGAAAAAAACCAGGCCTGTAAACAGTGAGCTCTTTTTACAAACAGCTATTTCTCAAGGACTGTCTGCAAATAATCCAGAGAGGACTAATACCATAAGCCTTTTTATGGTGATCTCTTAAAGGAATTTGTTGGGCAGATGTTTTTCCTACCCAGAAGGTGAATAACTGCTGGGGAAGATCTGGCCTTCAGTCCTGCCTGTGTGACCTTGACAGAAGCCTTACCCTCTCCCTGTCTGTCCCCTGCCACCAAGCTTCATGGAAATGTTGCAGGAAGGGGGACGCCTTCCAGGGCCCGAGAGTGGGCTGTTGCCTAACACTCGGAAATGAATTGTCCGAGGAGACACACGTGCTGGCAAAGCAAGAGATTTTATTGGGGAGGGGTGCCTGGGTGGAGAGCAGCAGGGTAACGGAACCCAGAGGACTGCTCTGCCACGTGGCTCGCAGTCTCCGGTTTTACGGGAATGGGGTTAGTTTCCAGGTTGTCTCTGGCCAATCGTTCTGACTCAGGGTCCTTCCTGGTGGCGCACGCATCACTCAGCCAAGACGGATTCCAGCGACAAGGATTCTGGGAGGTTGGAAGGACATATGGATGGGCGCCTCCTCTCTCCTCTTGACCTTTCTCGAATTCTTCCGGTTGGCGGTAGCTTGTTAGTTCGGTGGTCCTTAAACAGGACCTACTGTTTAAGAGAACTCGTGCAAGTGGTTACCATGTTGCCTGGCCAGGGAGGGCGGTTTCAGTCAGTGTTTCCCCTAACAGAAACTTGAAGACCCTTGAGCCAGGAGGGGCTCTGACCTGCAGAGGGTGTGAGGAACCGGAGTCTCTCCACCCCGCCCCCAGAAAAGGACTGGTAGACCTTTCTGCACGTTGGGACATTTTCAGCTTCAGCCTGGAAAACATTATGTTCTTATTGTATTCTGGTTCAACTGGAACGAATTCAGAAAATGCATAGCTGGGGTTCCAACTCAAACTGGTTCATTGGGTACTTTTTTTTTTTTTTTTTTTTCGGCCATAGCTCACGGGCCCAGCTGCTCCGCGGCATGTGGGATCTTCCCGGATCGGGGCACGAACCCGTGTCCCCTACATCGGCAGGCGGACTCTCAACCACTGCGCCACCAGGGAAGCCCCATTGGGTACTTTTTGAGTTTAAAAAAAAAATGGATTTAAGTAATGAGTCAGTAAAAGAAAAAATCTGAGCTCAGGATTGAACATTTCAGGTGGAAGGCTTTCATTCATTGGTTCAGTTTAAGTCTCTTGCTGTTCAGATCAACTCAACGGCATTTATTTAGCACCTAGTTTCTTCCAGGAATGGGTGTGGGATAGTCTCATGGAAATTCTGCTCAGCTGGGGAAAGAGACAAGTAAACAGTCTCACTCCCCAGCAGCAAAACACCCAGGAACCCCAACAGGGAGTGACAAGTCCTGGGTGAGGCTGGCAGCGGAGGGGTGATGTTTTTTGGGCACCGAACAGTGAGTGAGGAGGGGTTTCCCGGGCTGTGGTGATGAGAAAAGGAAACAGGAAGGTCGCAGAAGCTGTGGGGTGTACGCAGCCACAGAAGAGGGGAAGGGGGCACTTTGGTCTGCAGGGGGGCCATGGGCTTGGAGAGGTGCCCAGAGCACACCACGGGGACTCCGTGCTGGGCCTCTGCACCTGACACTGTCCCCACCTGTGGTGTGGGAGCTCTGTCAGTGCCATAAATCCCCTGTGTGGAA
Source organism: Phocoena phocoena (assembly GCF_963924675.1). Taxonomy (NCBI): domain Eukaryota; kingdom Metazoa; phylum Chordata; class Mammalia; order Artiodactyla; family Phocoenidae; genus Phocoena; species Phocoena phocoena. The sequence continues at coordinate 24,996,252 of NC_089231.1, forward strand.
AGAACACATTGCACTTATCCAGTACTTACTTAACAGCTTTCTTGAGATATAACTGACATACCATACAGTTCGCTCAAAGTGTACAATTGGATGGGTTTTAGACTATTCACAGATAATGTGCAACCATCCCCACTGTCAGTTTTAGAACATTTTCATCACCTCAGGAAGACCCTCCATATCCTTTAGCTATCACCCTCCAATCCCCCGACCCCAGACCCCCATCCCACCCCGGCCCTAAGGAACCAAAACTGAGTCCCCTTAAAACCAAGTTCCTCTGCCAAGGTTATGATCCACCTCTCTTCCCGAAACGTTATTCTTTTTTTTGTCCAACACCTGTTCCCCTCAAGATTGAGGAGTATCAAAGAAAAGGGGGGCATTGAAACCAAGTAGGACACTGGGGTGCCCTCCTGTGTACAAAAGCCTTTCCGTGTCCCCCATTTCTTGTTTGGAGGAAAAATGTTTCAGCCGCCAAGACCTTCCCAGAGTTCCAAAGGGCAGATTCAAACAGTTACTAATTAAGGGAGTGAGGGAATGCAGAAAGAAACAATAGTGCAGCATGGGGCCTGGTCTTGGTTCCTCCTGCGGGGATGTGCATAACAATGTGATAAAGATCTCTGAGATATTCTGCAGGAACTGAGGCCCCCACCCAGGTGGAGGCTGGTAACTTCAAGCTAAGCATAAGCACGTGGACCCCAGACTGGTTGGAACCAGAAGGCTGATGACTGAGATTCCTGGAACACGGCCCTGTTACCTCACCACCAACCAGTCAGAGGCAGGTCACACACCCTGCAGCCCTCCCCGCAAATCTTGCCTATTAAAACTCTTCCTCAAAAAAAAAAAAAAAAAAAAAAACTCTTCCTCGAAAACCATCAGGGACTTTGGGCCCTTTGAGCCTGAGTCACCACGCTCTCCTTGCTTGGCCCTTGCAATAAACCTTTCTCCACTCCAGACTCTGGCGTTTGTTTGTTTGGCCTCACTGTGCGTCAGGCACACGCACTTGGGTTCAACAACATAGCCACTAACCTACTTTGTTTGTATAGATTTCCTTACTCCGAACATTTCAAATAAATGGAATCATACAATACGTGACTTTTTGCATCTGGCTCCTTTCATTTAGCATAATGTTTTCAAGGCCCATCCACGCTCTAGCATGCATTAATACTTTACTCCTTTTTATGGCCAAATAATATTCCGTTGTATGGATATACCATATATTACTTATCCACTGGTCCTTTGATGGACATTCGGGTTGTTTCCACGCTTTGGCTGTAGTGAATAATGCTGCTGTAAACATTCCTTGTAGGAGTTGTAAACAAACTTGTAGGAGTTTCCATACAAGTCCTTCCTGTTATGACTCCCATGTTACAGATGAGGACATATGTTTTCATTTCTCATATACCTAGGAGTAGAATTGCTGGGTTGTAAGGTAGCTCTAATTGTTTGAGGAATGGCCAGAATGTTTGATATTTATACATTTATTTTGAGGAGAAGGAAACGAACGAGGAGATGGCAGTGATCATGGAAATCTGCTCAGAGCCAACGTGAGCCCATGTTTGGGAAAAGGAGGCGTTCGGAAAGCAATCAGATCACTGTGAGTGCCACTGCCGTCTTCCAAGTGACAGTGCCAACTGGGAGAAGACGGGCACAGGGCCAGCACATGTGGCCATCCACCTAGTGACCAAGGGAACCTCCTTGTCACCGCCACACCCTCCAAAAACCAAGGCCCAGGCTGACTCTCCAAGAAAGTAGCACAGCAAACACATCTTCACCCAGCCGGGCATCTCTCCCTTCAGACACAGTGAAAGATAAAGATAAAGGTCTGGTGGGATGAAGAGACTTCTTTGAGGGCCTGTCCATGCTGGCACATTGGTTGAGCTCCTAACTATGTACCAGGGGCTGCTAAGCAAGTACACGTATTCTGTACACACAGGGCTCACCATGTGTCAACCACTGCTCTAAACCCTTGCCTGACTGAAATGCTTTAAATCCTTCCAACAACCCTGTTCTGGCTTCCTGTTCTGGCTCCCATGTTTCAGATGACACTGAGTCATGGGGGAGCTAGCTTTCCCAAGGTCGAACAGCGTAGTTCATGGTGATGAGTCTGGGATGTGAAGGCAGCCTGTGTGGCTCCGGTGCCCACCTCACCACATCACCTCAACTGTTCTCTCACAAGGACAAGGTTGACACCCTCATTTCACAGAAGAGGACACTGAGGCTGAGCTGGATACCCTTTCCCAAGGCTGAAGACTCTAGCCCAGTCTCCAGCCCACGCCAAGGCCTCCCTTTATGGTGACAGGGGACAGAGCTCAGCATGCAGTGAGTCACAGTGATTGGAGTTACGGGCGTGCATCTCCTCTAAGAAGTTCTCCATGACAGCTCCCCCAGCTGGGGTCACAGGTGCCCCCTCTGGGTTCCCGCAGCTCCCACAGATGCCTCTGCCATGGCCCAGCTCGCTGTGTGTGACCATTGGCCTGCAGGTGGCCGACGCCCACTGACTGTGAGCTTGACCTCGTCCACTCTGCACCTGCAGCACCGAGCCCAGGGCCTGGCCCAAGCAGGCGCCAGACACGCATGCGGGTGCTAAACAGGTGAACCATGACAGCGAGGTCCGGGTAATGAGTGACAGAGGGGCTTGGGGAGGGAAGAGCTGAGGTGCACCTTGAGCCAGGTCCTGGAGGGGGGCACCCAGAGCAGCGGAGGGGTGGGGACCCCACATGGGACAGGGACTTCCAGTGGGGAGGGCTGGGGGGTCCTAGGGCCCTGCGGTCTAACAGTCCAGAGAGCCTGCAGGTGGGGCGACTGCTGTGCTGCAAGGGGGGGCGGGGGAGGCCAGAGGCCTCCTTTGTGCAAAAGAGAAGGTGCCCTTCCTCCCTCGGGGGTGCCCAGCCCTGCCCAGGACCTTGGGAGCTGTCCGGACCCCTCATCTGGGCCCCTCGGGTAGGACACAAGCTGTGCGCTGCATGTGAGATCCTCTGGGGCTGCCTGGGCTGTATGCACAGGGTGGTGTGTGTGGTGTGCGTGTGTGTGTGTTTCTGATGTGTGTGAATTTGCACTGCAGTTTCTAAATCTCCTCGGCTGGTTGGCCTCTGAACAATGAGGGGTGTGAGGGTCCTGCTTCCCAGAACCAGAGACGCGGGGTGTCTTTCAGAGGAGGTCACGGTGGCTTTCACCCTGGTCCCTGGGAACGGGGCTGACACGGATCCCGCAAGGTGCCGAGAGCAGGCTGCCGGTCCCCGGTGGGCAGGCCACAAGCCTGCCTGCCTTCCCTCGGCTTATTCCTTAGTGGGTGAGGGGAAAGGTGTGGACAGAGAGAAAGGAGGAAAATGTTCCCAATGGGGTCACGGGGCCTGGTCACCAAAGCTGTGGCTTAAAAGGAGACCCAGGAGGACAGACTGGGGGTCCACATAAGGTAGAAGAATGTTTTGGAAACCAGAGATGCCCAATAGTGGAGGAGGCGGCCTCATAAGGGACTGAGCCTTCCACCCCAGGACTGTTCCAGCAGAAGCTGAGGACCCCGTGGTGTCAGAGGATTCTCTCCTTTCTGGGGCAGGGCGTGGATAAGGAAAAACCCCACAGATCCCTTCCATCCTGAGCTTCTGAAAAGGGACCAGGGCCTCTCGGGATGCCTCCCAGGAACTGCTTTTGCTCTCAATCCCTGGAAATTACTTAATACTTCCTCACTCCCACCCTCCTCCCTGCAAATACTCCAGGCTGTCAGGGTGTGGAGGGGAATTTAGAGCCCACCCTCCCATTTTACAGGTGAGGACACTGAGGCCCTTACAGAAAAGGGACTTGCCGAGCTCACGGTGGTGCCAACATTCATGGGCGCGTGTTGAACCAGGCACCCGGCTGAGCACTTGCCGGCTTCTCATTACAACTCCTGAGGGAGCTGTCTCCATTTTACCCAGACTGAGAGAGGGTCATTTGCCCCAGGTCCCATCACTAGAAAGAGGAGGGGCCGCATTCTAACAGGGTCCCCTCTGCTTCCAAAGCCCTTGCAGGTGACCCTGAACCTCAAACTTCGGTGTCCCACACACAGCTATAAAATCAGGTAAGTCCACTGAGAAATGCAGATGGTCCCTCTAAGTGATGTCTGCCGGGATTAGTCTAGTGAGGCTGGGTGAATCATTTTATCTCTTTGAGCTTGTTTCCTTCATTGTAAAATGGGGGTAATAACAGTAACACTAATATTCAGGACTTCTACAATTTCAGTAAATAACATAAGCAAAGGCTTCTTTTTGGAGCTCTCAACAAATAACATTACTCCTTCCTCAATCCCTTTCCATAGCCAAAGTTTTATGGGTATATTTTAAGTTATTTCTTTCAATGCATTTTCAAATGTTAAGAATGATGCCAAAGGCTGATTAGCCATAAGGCTGACAAAGCTCCCAGACTCCTGAGACTAATGGCCTCGATTCATTGAGGTATAATCTACATACAATAATATGCACCCATTTTAGAGTTTGGTGAGTTTTGATAGCTATATACACTCATGTAACTGCTTTGATCAAGATATGGAACATTTCCGTCATCCCAGAGTTGCCCTGTCCCCATCCCAAGTCACCTCCCTCCCTCTGTCCCAGGCCCTGACAACCAACGGTGGTCTATGGCTTAGATTTGTCTTTTCCAGCCTTTTTACAAGTGGGTCATACAGTATGTACTCTTTTGTGTCTAGCTTAGATTCATCCACTGTTTCTTGCGTCAGTAATTTGATCCATTTTATTCCTACACAAGGATCTAACAAGTAAGCCGGTTGCTTCAAGGTGGCTCCTCTGACAGGCTGCGTGCGCTCAAGAACTGGCCAGTCTCCTGCTCAACTGTATCTTCGGTGTTAACCACGCAGGGCCTGGCCCTTAGTAGGCGCTGAAGTTTGTAGCGAGGAGATTAATTAAACATGCAACATTTGTGAGAAGCCTAATCCGCCAGGACCGAGGTGGTGAGTCACTTCATTGCTTTTCAGGCAGCTCCACCAGAGTGGAGAAGAAGTGAGAAGGTAAAACTCTAATATGATGAAGTGGAAAGGAAGGTTTAAAATAAAGAGCTGAAGCCGACCTGGGAATAGTCCCTGTGTCCAATTACCCAGCCCAGCTCGGCCTTCCCCGCCCCCGACCCCACCAGGGATAATTAAAACCTCGTCGCCTCTGTCGCTTCCCCGGGGAGGCGGCGACGCTCCGTAGTGAATGCGCTCTGAGGAATGAATAACGACACAGTGGCCTCCTTGTTCGGCGGCCGGGGAAACTGAGGCCAGAGGGCGGGAGGGAGGCCGCCGGGTGACTGGAGTCTGGGTCACCGCGTGAGTCAGCGGCGCAGACAGGCAAGACTGCTGTCATTAAGGTTTACAGGTCCACCGCCGCCACCGCGGCTGTACGGCCCGCGCCCCGCCCGCCCGCCCGAGTCCCAGCCGCGGGCACGCCTTCCCGCGCCCCGCTCAGGCCACCACGCCTCGGCGCCTGGCGAGGGCGCCCCAACTTCCCCCAGCGGCGCACAGAGCGCAGCCGCGGGAGCTCGGCCGCCCGCGGGGGTTGGGGGGGGGGCGCGAGCCCTCTCGGCCCCGCCCCGCGCCGCCGCGCCTCCGCCTCCGCCTCTTCTCCGGCTCCCCCCGGGCCCGCCCGTCCGCCCGCTGGCAGCGCGCTGCTTCGGGCCGAGCCCGGCGGCTGCAACCTGAGCCCTGGGGTGGCCCCCGCCCCCGCCCCCGCCCCCGCCCCGGCTTCTACCTGCGCCACCCGCGCGGCGCCCCGGGAGGCGGCGCGGGCGCTCGGAGCGCGGCGCCGGGCTGACGGCGCACGGCCGGGCCCCGGTCTCCGCCCGGCGCCTTCGCTGCAGGCGCGTTCTCGCCGCCCCGCTCCCTCCTCCCCCTTCCCCACCCGCCTCCCCTTCCCCAGCCTCCTCCCCTCCCCTCCCCAGCCGCCCCCATCCCCCTTCCCAGCCGCCGGCCCCCCTCCTCAGCCGGCCCCCAACTCAGTCTCTCGGGCGCTCGCCGAGCTAGTCCTCCCGGATCCGCAGGCCTCGCGCCGCCGCCGCCTCCACCACCACCACCACCACCACCACCCGGCTGAGTCACGGGTGACTCGGGCCTTGGACCCTCGCAGCCCGGAAGGGGAATGGAAGTCCCCGGGATGTTCCCTGCAGCTATTTTAGAGGTGCAGCGAACATCTCCCTCAGTCCTACAAGAGAATCCCCCTCTCACCCCAGCCTTGGTGGTTCCGCCTCCTTTGAACCCCGCTGTGAATGATGTTCCCCCTCCTTATATTCTCCCCCTACCCTGGGCACCGTCTTTTTTTATTTTTCTATTCGTTTTGGGGGGAGCCCGTCTTTTAACCCGGCTTCCTTGCCAGCCACGGCAACGGCGGCACCCCGGTGCCACTGACCCGTTCCTTAACTCCTCCCCAGATGCCTGGTCTCTTGTGGGAGCTGGGGGAGGTGGGGAGAGGGGAGGATGCAGTTAAGGAAGGGACCCGGCCATGGGCCTGTGTCCAGCGGGTGGGAACCGCGAGCATGGTGGGGCCGGGGTCAGGCGGAACCAGCACCCTGCTTAACCTGAGGGGTGTGGACCTGAATGCGTCCTTAAGTGTTTAAAAATTGTCTGGCCGTATAGAGAAGAACACTGGAACCTTTAAGTCCTCATCCTCTCGCCTGAGTCCAGAGTGAAACTCTAAACATACTTATTAAGAAACTGTTGCTGTATTTTGACTGGTTTACATAAATTTTCCGTTAAGGGGCGGGGTAGGGGGAGATGATGGTGGGCTTGTGGAATCCTGAAAATAACTTTTAATGGAGCAAAGCCTTCCATTATGGGAAGCGCCTGGACGTGAGAGGCGTCTGGAGGCCTAGGTGCCTGTCACAGCCCTGCCACCAACTGGCTGAGTGACTGGGTCACCTCGCTGCCCCTCCCGGCCAGTTAGGAAAGTGGACTCGGTGTGTAAGGCCAACGCCCCTCACCCGGATTGGAGCGGTTGGAGGAGCTGTCTATACCGTTAAGAGACAGAGCAGGTGGGTTTTCCTTTCTTAAAATGCTTTGCTACTATAGAGAGGCAAAGTGGAGATGAGGTTAAGAATAAAAAAGGTGAAAGTTTGCTTTCTGAATGGTGCGCTCTGTTCCTAACTCCAGTTATGTTTATCACTCAGTCAAGGTCAAGGTAACCTTCAAGGGTCTGTGCAGTTCCATTAATTATATACTACCCTGCCTCTATGGGGAAACCTCCCCTGAGAACTATTTCCCACATGGCTTCAGAACCTTCAGACATTTGTACAAAGTCCCCCAAAGGGGCATTCTGGGAGGGGCACCAAGGTCCTGAAAGGAGGGACTTTTGCTAGATGGAGAGAAGAATGAAGGTGGACAGGTGATGTCACCTTGATGTGTCACATTTCGGGTGAAGCTTTAGTGCCATGAAGCTTTACTACCTGGTCATGTGCTCTGGGAACCTGTCTGACTCCTTTTCCCCTCCCCTCTGCTCTGCTCTGCGGGGGTGGGAGGTGGTGGTGAGAGTGGGAGAGAGCCCATGTTCATTCTGTGCTAAGCCAAGCAAGTGTCAGGGACGCCTTCCACAGCCCCCCCCCCACCCCTCCCCGCCAGCTGCAAACATGCGTGGTATCACTTTTGTGATGGGCCAGATGCGGCATTGGGAGAAAAGCAAGGGGTTTAATTTTAAATGATGGAATGGTGAGAAGAATGAAAGAGAAGGTGATTAGTGCTCAGCCTTGAAAAAAGGTACGGGAACACTTACTTTAAAAGGTTTTCATTGGTCCTGTTGTGAAGAACTCACTCCTCCTGTGCTAAAATCCCAGGCCAGCTCAGACCTGCAGTTCTGGATTGCCCAAGCGCCTCCCGGTTTTTTCCCCTTTGAACACCAGCTCTCTGAGCAAAGGCCTCTTTTGCCCTCCCTGTGGTGCCCTCTCCCTTTTCTTCTGTGTGTGTGTGTGTGTGTGTGTGTGTGTGTGTGTGTGTGGTGCGTGTGTGTATGTCTAGCTGGCTCCTATCTTTACATAGCAGTTTTCCAGGCTGGCAGTTCGGAGGCCTTGAAGGAGGAGACCCTCTCTAATTTATTCTCCTAGCTCTGCATCCTGACTTACTTGGGGCAGGTCTACATCACAGTCTCAGTCAAGTGAGTGTGGAAAGTGGCTTCAAGCAAACTGAAAACCATTTGGGAGAAGAGGCGGTAGGCATACAGGTTGAGCACATACTCGAACCATAGCAACAAACCAAAATCGGGGGAAAACCCACAACACATCAAACTAGATTTAAAGTTGTTTGCAAATGGCTGGTTTGTGCCACATAATAAGGCTGGGCTATTTCCCACCATGAGGACTGCTTGCATCTTGAGGGGAAAAGATGGGTCAAAACTGGCCAATCTGCTCTTTGAACATATGACTGATTCTAAGGCTGGGGCAGGAAATACTCAAATAAGTCTAGAGAATCCTGTAGTGCCAGAAAGCAGGAAAGTACTGAAAGATCAAAAGGATGGTGCATGCAGAAGGGACGCAGGAGCCCCAACCTGAAGGAGCTCCTGATGGCCAAGGCTGAAACAATTCAAACAAAAGAATAGATAACATCATATTGGATTTTAATCCCGTGTAAAATAAATACAGTTTATGAATGAATCCATACTGATGAATGAATGAATGAATCCATACTGTGAATGAATCCATACTGATACAAGAAATGATGGATTGATTGATTGACTGAATGAATAAATAAATAAATAAATGAGAGAGAAGAGTCAAGTCTCCCACACAGATAACTCCAAATAATTTATGTAGATATTCTTCCCTCAAAGAAGGGGAGTTAATCCCCTTCCCCTTGAGTATGAGCTGCACTTAGTGACTCGCTGCTGAGGTTACAGGGTGGAAAGGTAGGAGAGAGTTACTTTGCAGTGCAGAAACCTGGCAGACACAACCTCAGCCGGGTGATCAAGGTCAGCATCATCAGGGCTAAGTTATGTCAACAGCGTGTACTCCTGATTTGATGTGAGAACAGCACTTCACCTCTGTAGCCTTCCTCTCCAAAACCCATAACCGTGAGAAAAACATCAGACACACCCAACTGAGGGGCATTCTACAAACACCTGACTGGTACTCCTCAAAACTGTCAAGGACATCAAAAACAAGGAAAAGCTGAGAAATTGTCACAGTCCAGAAGAGCCTAGGGAGACGAGGATTAAATGTAATGTGGTACCCTGGATGGTTCCCGGGAGGGAAAAAGGGCATTAGGGAAAAACTGTGGAATCAGAATAAAGTATGAGATTGAGTTGATAGTAATATACAAATGCAGTTTCTGACTTGTGACAAAATGGTACCATAGTAATGTAAGATATTAACAATAGGGGAAATTGAGTGCAGGATATATGGGAACTGTCTGCACTGTCTTTGCAACTTCTCTATAATGTAAAACTATTCTAAAAGGAAAAGGTTTTTTTTCTTTTGTCTAAAGCTAGTCTGGGGACTTCCCTGGTGACACAGTAGTTAAGAATCCACCTGCTAATGCAGGGGACACGGGTTCGAGCCCTGGTCCAGGAAGATCCCACATGCCGTGGAGGAGCTAAGCCCGTGCGCCACAACCACTGAGCCTGCGCTCTAGACCCACGAGCCACAACTACTGAAGCCCGCGCGCCTAAAGCCCGTACTCCGCAATAAGAGAAGCCACCGTACTGAGAAGCCCGCGCACTGCAACGAAGAGTAGCCCCCGCTTGCCACAACTAGAGAAAGCCTGCACACAGCAACGAAGACCCAAAGCAGCCAAAATAAAAAATAAAAAAAAATAAAGCTAGTCTGGCTTGGGTCTTAGAATCACAGGATTTAGGTGATTCTAAGAAGGGGAAAGGACTAGCAAAGGAGCCCCAGGGACCCTGAGAGAGACTGCTGAGACTCATTTGGTGAGTTGATCAGGTAGAGTAAAATACTTTGGTTTTTAAATCGCTTCATGGTCCATATAGAGTGAATTTAAAGCCGCTTGCAGGTTGCCCAAATCAAAAACAATGCCATCTCCAAATTCCTCTACATGTGAACTTAAAGTTTCAGTTGCTTATAAAGAAAGTGCTTTTAAAAATGTGGTGATCCCTTTTATAGAAAGTTCAAAAGCCAGCAAAAATAATCCCAGGTGTGAGGAGTCAGGAAAATGGTTAGTTACCCTTGTTGGGGTCGGCAACTGGGAGGGAATGAGGAGGGGGGTTTCTAGGTACCAGTGATGTTCTTGTTTTTGACCCGGGAGCTGGTTATATGGGTGTGTTCAGTTTGTGAACATTCATCAAGCTGTATGTTTATGATCTGTGCACTTTTCCGTACGTAGCTTATATGTCAAGAAAAAGTTTATAGGGCTTCCCTGGTGGCGCAGTGGTTGAGAGTCCGCCTGCCGATGCAGGGGACACAGGTTCGTGCCCCGGTCCGGGAAGATCCCACATGCCGCGGAGCAGCTATGCCCGTGAGCCATGGCCGCTGAGCCTGTGCGTCCGGAGCCTGGACTCCGCAACGAGAGAGGCCACAACAGTGAGAGGCCCACGTACTGCAAAAAAAAAAAAAAAAAAAAAAAAAAAAAACAAGAAAAAATTTATAAATCATAAAATAAGTTGATTTTAAGCATTAAGCTTTAATGCTGGGAGAAACCAACATCTCTTTCTCCTCCTTCCAGGAAGCACAATCTAGAAAGTCAAATAGTTTGCCTAAGGGCAGATGCAGCAGGCCCTCCCAGAGCCCTGATGTGTGGGTCCCTGCTAACCAGGGCTTTCGTGCTGGATGGCTCTGTGGAGCAGCAAGAACTCTTTAACCAGAGCACAGGGCTGGGTACAAGCGCATCTTCGGGGAGGGCACTGCAATGAGGGGCAGCACCAGCACCAACCTGGGTGACTTTGGTCAAACTTTTATTCATCTGTGCCTCAGTTTACCTACTGTTAAAGAGGATCTTGACTACTGCATGTGTAGATCAGCCAAAATTGTTGCCCTGTCATTAAGTTAGACTAGTCGTGGTCTGTCAGCATCCTCAGATCCCACTGCATGCTTAGATCCCTGGAATTTTGTGCCTGGAAAATAGGGGCGTGGCAGAAATGCTGGTGACGGCAGCTCTGGCTCAGGGTGACTAAGGGGAGAGAAGCTGACCAGAGCTGAAAGGATGGAGTCTTCCCAGGACTCTGTCTTGAACTAGAATGACCTCAAAGGGTCATTCAGAGAATGGACGAGTAGTCCAGCATAGAGATCGCTGAGCCCCATAGGGGTAAAATGACTTGCCCAAGGTCACCTGGCTGATGGGCTCCCTGAAGGTTCCTCGCTCAGTACCATCCATGAAACATCTGGACTAAACAGGCTGCTGCATTTTGTTTCCTTAAAGTTTTTGTCCACAATTTCTTTCATTAAATAAAATATAGAAAACATAGAAAAGTGAAAAGCATAACACAACCAGAATTTACTTGTTCCAGCATTTTAAAATGCAACTGTCTGGAAGTTTTTTTTTTTTTTGATTCTGTGTTCTTTTTTTTTTTTTTTAACATCTTTATTGGAGTATAATTGCTTTACAATGATGTGTTAAGTTTCTGCTTTATAACAAAGTGAATCAGCTATACATATACATATATCCCCATATCTCCTCCCTCTTGTGTCTCCCTCCCTGGAACGTTTTACATTGCAAAAGAACACCTATTGTGACATAACGTTTTTGTAGTTTATTGATTGATTGATTTTTGGCTGCATTGGGTCTTCGATGCTGCGCACGCGCTTTTCTCTAGCTGCGGTGAACCGGGGCTACTCTTCGTTTCTGTGCATGGGCTCCTCATTGCATTGGCTTCTCTTGTTGCAGACCATGGGCTCTAGGCGCGCGGGCTTCAGTAGTTGTGGCACGTGGGCTCAGTGGTTGTGGCTGGCGGGCTCTAGAGCACAGACTCAGTAGTTGCGGCGCTCGGGCTTACTTGCTCAGCTGCATGTGGGATCTTCCCGGACCCGGAAGGGCTCGAACCCGTGTCCCCTGCATTGGCAGGCAGATTCTTAAACACTGCGCCACCAGGGAAGTCCCTGTAGTTTTTTAATATTTAATTTTTGTGGCTAAGTTAAGCAGGAGAACGGGAGCTCTTGGTTTACACTGTTGGGAGTTAAATGCGTCTTCTGAAGGAGGAGGAATGGAGGACATGGCCAACCTGCCTTATGCCCAGGAAATCCCATGGAGGCCTTTGGAGGGGTTTCTCCGGAAGAATTATACCAGCAAACATCAAACTCACTAGCGCTTTAAGAACTGGGTTCAGGCTATATTTAAAACAGATAACCAACGAGGACTTACTGTATAGCACAGGGAACTCTGCTCAATATTCTGAAATAACGTAAATGGGAAAAGAACTTGAAAAAGAATTGGTACATGTATATGTATAACTGCATCACTTTGCCTTACACCTGAAATGAACACAACATTGTTAGATTGTTAATCAGCTATACTCCAATATAAAATAAAAATGAAAAAAAGAGAACTGGGTTCAGCTTTAAGGTTGTCTTTTTTTTTTTTCACTTTTCTGTTTTCTGTTTTTTTTTTTTTTTTTCTTTTTTGGCCACAGGGCACCACTTGCAAGATCTTAGTTCCCTGACCAGGGATGGAACCCGGGCCCCCAGCAGTGGAAGCACGGAGTCCTAACGAGTGGCCCGCCAGGGAATTCCCTGCGTTTTATTTTAGAGCGTTGTGGATTCACCTACAGTTGCAAGAAATACTCTGGAGAGATCTTGTATGTTTACCTTTTGTCCAACCTCCCCCAGTGTTGACATCTTGCACTAAGATTGTCTTTTGATGTGATCTGAAGTTTAGGAGGCTTAGTGGAAGATCATCTAGAGAAATCCTCCTCTATTAGTGATAAGAAAACTGAGGTCTGGGGTGGCCAAGTGGCTTACCCAGGCTCACACCTGGGACTGGCAGGGTCTGGACCTTCCTTCTCTGGGCCTCCATGGCTCCATCCACAAGGGGTTTCATTTTTTGTTTCCCAAGATACCTGGGATTAGGTTGGTTTGGCAGGTAGAGGTAGACTCCCTCTTGATCTCCCCTCCCGACCCCCACCCCAACTGGTGAAGCAGCAAAGGCTTATTTCTCACTCAGGTTCCATGCCTGTTGTGCGTTGTCTCAGGCTCCGCTCCCCGAGGTCCCCACTGGGGGCGGTTCCATGTCTGTGCGCGCGCGATCGCCAAAGGTAGGAAAAAGGAACACGGTGATTGCACCCGTCTCTTCCACTCACGTTTCATTGTCACGTCATGTGGCTACACCTAACTTTAGCAGGCCGGGAAGTGCATTTCTGTCTTTTGCCTGTAAATGGAACCAGAAATTATTGTTGAGCAGCATTAAGGAACACCCCAGTCACCCTCACTCCAACAGGAGAGATAGGACCTTCTGCGTCGGGCACTGACAAGCTTCTTTCTTTGTATGACTAGAGTGCTGGTTTTTGGATTTCACCTTTCCCATGGTGTTGCCTTCTTCTTTAGCAGATTCCCAGAGCAGGTAGGCTCCCGACAGTGGGTCCTACAGCCTTATCTCTCCAGGGAGGGAAGAGATCTTTGGAAGCATGCCTGCACCCCCAAGTCAACGAGCTCTGGAAGCTCCTTTTGGAAAAGCTAATGTAATCTGAGGTTGTGATAATAAAAGGGAGATGATAGTTCTGGTGTATTACGGTGCTAATTGGAGAACTTCATTCATTCATTCATTCATTCACTCAACATTCATGAGTAGGACATTCCAGACCCAAAATGCTGTGATCGGGGTACCAAGTTTAAACAGGAATGTTGACCAGTTGAGGGCCCCCAGAGCAGGGTGACCACGATGGTGAGGAAATCCTGTTCTGGGCCAGAACAGGGCAAGTTTAGTTCCTAGGAAAGGAGGTAAAGGAAGACAGAGTAAAAATCTTCAAGAAGAGGCTGGTTGGTAGAAGTAGGTTACATTTGTTACGTGGCTGCTGAAGGTAGGAGTTGGGTCGATGGGGAGAAGTTATAAGCAGGCAAACCAGTTCAGTTTGGGGTCAACCTTTTAACTAGAAATTTCAGTAACAGAAGAACAGGTTTCCTTGAAAGCAGGGAATTCACAGTCGCTGAAAGCCTTCAAACAGGCTGGATGATCTGATCTCCTATTGTTCATTTCTAATGTCCTTCCTAATCCTGAGTCTATAGTTCCTGAGAAATTATAGGAAAGAGACTTTCCAGTATCTCTTATTTCAGGATCTAAAGTTTCGTCTTTAACTACAAATGAAGTCATCTACCTCTTAGATAAGGGGTCTTTTTCATATATGAGTCAATTTAAATACTAGTAACAATGATGATTGTTATTTTACAGGTAACACAGAGCCATGTGTCAGGAATTTTTCTAACTGCCTTACATATACTAATAAAAGTATTAATTTATTTAATTCTCAGAACAATCCTACGACCAATTATCGTCCCCATTTCACAGATGTGAATACTGAGGCACATTGCTAGTAAGGGGCAGAGCCAAGATTTGAATCCAGGTAGTTTGGCTCCAGAGTTTGTGCTTCTAACCACTACCTCTCATGCCACCCCTTTTTGACAGCTGAGGAAATGGTACCCGATGGGATTTAGTGATGTGTTCACAGTCACAGGGCTAGGTGAGTGGTGGCATGTAGATCTGGATGGAACCCCAATGTGCTCACTGTGGAAAGCTTTTATCACCTATGACCCACACATCTGATTAGGGTCCTGGACAATGTATTGCATTGAATGAGATGACTCTTCCTTGAAGACTGAAGCTCATGCCCCAGATCTCCTAGCAAGTTGAAAACAAAGCTGTGGTAATCCGAATGCTTTGCTAACATGGTGAGGTGCTTGTCTGTCCTCATTTCCCAGGATCTGAAATACTTCCCCCACTTCCTCCCTGTCTATATATATCCTACGGTCGAAGACCCTGTTATTGGCCACGAAACTTCCCGAGTCCCAAACTCTGCCAGTGCTTAACTTCTCCTCACCTTCCTCTCAGGACATGCCCTCTCACCTAACCTGTAAGAGCCAGTCCATGGTAGTTTGGGCCAGCAAAGATTTGAGTATTTCTATGTTGGCTAAATTTATCAATCTTTTAAGGTTGGATTTAGAAAAACTTTCCCTACTGTGAAATTTTAAAAGAATTTCCTCTTGTGTTCTTCTAATATTATTATGGCTTTCGTTTTTATGTTGAAATTTTTGATCCATCTGGAATTTCCTTTACTGTATGAAATGAATAACCAGTATTTTTTTTTCCAAGTCCCCACTGAGTTGTCCCAATGTTATTTATTGGATATCCGTTCTCTTTCGGCTGATTTGAAGAACCATTTTTATATTTAACTAAATTCCATATTTATATTTGAAATCATTCAGAGCGTGTTCTCTGAAATTAAGATGCAAAAAGAGAGCTAGAAAATCCCCCAAATGTTTGGAAACTAGGCAACACACTTCTAAAATAACCTATGGGTCAAATGGAAAGTAGAAAATATTTTTAACTGAACGATAATTAAAATATATCAAAACTTATGGGCTATAGCTAAAATTATACTGAAAGAAATGTATAGTTTTATGCATATGTTATAAAAGAAGGAAGGATGAAAAAAATCAATGATCTAAGTATCTATTTCAATTAGTTAGAGGGAAAAAAGCACATGTTAAGCCCAAAGGAAAAAGGCTAACGGAACCCAGAACCCAGAAATTAGCAAAATAGAAAATAGACATATAATATACAAAATTTTCAAAGCCATAAGTTGATTCTTTGAAAAAAAAATGTATTTAAACCTATGTCTGACCTCTCCGTTCTGTTGCATGGATCTCTCTATTTATGCATGCATCAGTAAAAACTTTTAATAACTAAAGCTTTAGAGTGTCTTTTTTTTTGCGATACGCCGGCCTCTCACTGTTGTGGCCTCTCCTGTTGTGGAGCACAGGCTCCGGACGTGCAGGCTCAGCGGCCATGGCTCACAGGCCCAGCCGCTTCGCGGCATGTGGGATCTTCGCGGACCGGGGCACGAACCCGTGTCCCCTGCATCGGCAGGTGGACTCTCAACCACTGTGCCACCAGGGAAGCCCAAGAGTACGTCTTTTCATTCATTCAGGTCTTCCTTAGTGTTTGAAAAATGTCTTCATTTAGATCATGCATTATTTTTGGAATAATTTCCCTAAGTATTTTATTTTTTTGGTTTGCATTGAAAATGGGAGCTTTTCTTTCTTTTTTTTTTTAACATCTTTATTGGAGTATAATTGCTTTACAATTTTTTGTAAGTTTCTGCTGTATAACAAAGTGAATCAGCGATATGTATACATATATCCCCATATCCCCGCCCCTCTTGCATCTCCCTCCCACCCTCCCTATCCCACCCCTCTAGGTGGTCACACAGCACTGAGCTGATCATGGGATCTTTTCTTCAATTATATTTTGTCCTTTCAGTTGGGCAACTTCTAATACCTCTGTTTAACATATAACGAAGATTGTATTTTGGACATTTCAGCTAAACCCATGTGAATCATATCCTCTTCAAACATGACATACATATCCGACCTTATGTTTCTTTCGTACTTCTGACATATAATCTTTAGGCCACTGCTATGTATATCCCCAAAGTTTCAAGAAAACTGCTACAGACGCCCCAAAGCACTGTAAAGTAGTTTGGACCACAGTTACCTAATCACAAATATTTATCACAGGTGTCTCCGTTGTGCCCTAGGTATTTTGCAGACAATGTACATTACAGATCTGATTCATCCTCAGGAGAGCTTATTGGAAGCATACCCCATGGAACACTGCCTGTGCCACCCACTTGCTGAGGGTACCCAGATCCATAGGGGATCTGGAGACACATCTGCAAGCTCTACAGTCTTTTTAATAATGATTTATCATTTTTCTGATATAAAATTAATACATACTCATCATAGAACACTAGGAAACATGAAGAAGAACATAAAAATCATAAAAATATAATATATCCCTATATATAATCTCTAATCCCTACCACCCGGAGATAACCAATGGTTTGTTTCCTTATGACCTTTCTTCCTTATGCATGTACTGGTATACATATGCCAAGATTGAGATCACTCTGGGCAGACCGTTTTGAATCCTGTTTCTCATGAATGTTTTGCGATGTCCTTATATATTCTTCAAAAGCAAGCTTTTTATTGGTGGCATGGTGTTTCCTAGCACAGATATTTTATAATCTATTTACTCATTCTACTATTATTTCACCTTTGGATTGCTTCCAGTTTTTCCACAATAAGACTTAAGTCAAAGATGATACAAACGTCTTTGCCCTCTTCTCTGATTATGTCCTTTGAATACATTCCTAGATTAATTACTGGGTCAGAAATGGAAACATTTTTAAAAACTTGTGGTAAAACATACATAACATAAAATCTACAATTTAAACCATTTTTAAATGTACTGTTCAGTGGCCTGAAGTACATTCACATGGTTGTGCAACCATCACCACAGTCCATCTCCAGAACTTTTTTCATCTTGCAAAATTGAAACTCCATACGCATTAAACACTAGCTCCATGTGCCCCCCTCCCCCAGCCCCTGGTAATCTCTATTTTACTTTCAGTCTCTATGAATCTGACTACTCTAGATACCTCATGTAAGTGAAATCATACAGTATTTGTCCTTTTGTGATGATTTTATCTCACTTAGCATGTCTTCAAGATTCATCCATGTTGCAGCATGTGTCAGAACTTCCTTTTCAAGGCTGAATAATATTCCATTGTATATACCACATTTTGTTTATCCAGAGGAACTTTTTTTTTTTTTTTTTGCCATATGCGGGCCTCTCACTGTTGTGGCCTCTCTCTCTGAGGAGCACAGGCTCCGGACGCACAGGCTCAGTGGCCATGGCTCACGGGCCCAGCCGCTCCGCGGCATGTGGGATCTTTCCGGACCGGGGCATGACCCCCTGTCCCCTGCATCGGCAGGCAGACTCTCAACCACTGCGCCACCAGGGAAGCCCCAGAGGGACATTTTGTTTTGATCAAATTGTCTGCTACTTTCCAGAAAGATCACACCAATTTATGCCAGGAATGCACGAAATTATAATTCTAAAGTTTACGCACTTAACACTGTATTGTAGTAACCATGGTCTAATTTACTCACATCATGCCTGCATAGGGTTTTCTCCATTTGCCGATATGCAACCCCAAGTTATTGCAAAGGGACCCCCAAAGGACTCCCTTCCTTCCTAGTGTTTGTGTGTGTGTGCATGTGTGTGTGTGATACACATATACATACACAGAGCTGGAGATGAATGTATTTAGCATTTATCAAAGGGTAAAGGAGCTCGTCTACAGTTTGGATCAGAGCCTCGGAATCTAAACTCATGCCATATGGCATTTGTCAGATTTTGACCTCCCAGAGTTCCATTCTTTTAAATCTCATTCAATTTTTGTGCCTTCCAAGAAAGGCACCAAAGATTTTATTTGGGAGGAAACATCTGGCGTTCGTATGGCGTATTAAACTTTTCAAAGGGCGTCACATACGGGATCTCACCTGGTTTCTACAACATCCTCAGCCCCAGGAGGCAAGCAGGGTGATATTGTTAATCACATTTGTGTAGACACAGGTTCAGAAAATGATGCTATCTGCTGGAACTTACACAGCCAGTTTGGGACTCAAGTTCCCATCTCCAGATTCCTGTACTGCCCCTGTCCTCTCACTAATTCCCAGCTCACTCTTGCTGTTGCTAGAGTGTGCTGTTCCTTTACTTGGCATGTCAACGTTCCTAGGTTGTCCAGGAATGTACTTTCTTGGAGAGGAAAGGGAATAGATATTTTAGCCACACACAACACAGTGTGCTTGCCAGGTACCTAATAGGAACACTCAATAAATATTAATTAAAGAATGCAGCCACATTGGCTTTCATGCCGACCAGATCCTTTAAAGTGTCAAGAATATTCCATGAGGGATTAAGTGTTGGGCTGGAAGGCTGTGTGGAGGCAGAGAGGATAGTGGTACCCTGGACAAAGGGAGCATATTCTCTTGGAAGAGGAAAATACCCCCTGGGGGCCCCTGTCCATCACCTGGAGAGAAGGAGGAAGGGAACTCACATTTGTTCAGAGCCTTCTGGGACCTGTATTTTCCTAGCTGGGTGGGATTTACTCTGTTCCTCCTCTACCTCTATGTCTGTCGCAAGCCAGTGTGAGATGCTGGGAGACAGCTGGCTGGGGTTAAGGATGAATGTAACTTGTGGGGTGTGGAGGGGGATGGATAGGTGAGAAATGGAATGGGTGTGCCTCCCTCCTCTGGCATCCTGAGGGATGCAGGTGCCTGTTAAGTGTCTCTGGCTTGACAGGGAACCAGCAGAAGTCTATTTAGATCAGCAGTTCTGAGCACAGAGGTAATTGTTGGAGACTTTCCCCTGGTCTGAGCCCACGGTGGCTTCCAGAAGGCAGAGCTGGTGTTCCCTGAAGCCCAGGGTCTGGGAGAGGGGACAGCTGGGCTGGGAATGAGTGAGGCAGAGGCCTGGGTAGGGAACCCTTGGGGAGCCACTCGGAGGAAGGGCTGTTGCCCAGATGGCTGATGAACCAGAAGGCCTCCTTCCTCATCCCGGGGAGGACCATAAGGGGAGGTGGGGACCTCTAACCCCACCTGGTGCCTGCGACCACCCTCTCTTTGCTCAGGATTTGTTAGATGCAAAAGCACATGCAAGGAACATAGGGCTCCCCTGGAAAGACCGGAACCCAGCTCATAGTTTAGGACCCTAAACGTGGGGTGTTTACGAGTGAGCTTATATCTGCTTTCCTAGGCCTCTTTGGGCAGTTTTTCTTTTGTTTTCTTAAAAGTAAAATTTGTGAGTTTGTGCAATTTTAAGCAAATGGTCAATTTCAGATGGTTTTGGTGTCAGAGAGTTTCCTCAGCATCTTCATCAACAAATTGTACTTAATATACTCCTGTTAATCAAGGAGAAAACGAGGAATGGACACGAGCTATATATTTGTGTGTGTATATGTGTATATATATATATATATATATATATATATATATATATAGCTATGACTTGATAACAAATTTACTATATACAAATGCCTTCAGCAGTGATTCCACAAACGGAACATTTACTGGTCAATCAACCTGTATAAGTGGACCCTCTTAAGGCCTAGATACCACAAAATTATTCTATGCTAGGTTCAGAAATGCCTAAATGGTGAAGCTACATGATTCTGTAGCTTCATCTCTACAATATTCTTTGAGACACATCATCTTATTTTTTATTTTTATTTTACGTTGGAGTACAGTTGATTTACAATGTTGTGTTAGTTTCAGGTGTACAGAAAAGTGATTCAGTCATATATATATATATATATATATATATATATATATATATATATTCTTTTTCAGATTCTTTTCCTTATAGGTTATTACAGAGTATTGGGTGGAGTTCCCTGTGCTATACAGTAGGTCCTTGTTGATTATCTATTTTATATATAGTAGTGTGTGTATGTTAATCCCAACCATCTAATTTATTCCTCCCCCCCACCCCCGCACCTCTCCCCTTTGGTAACCAAAAGTCTGTTCTCTAAGTCTGCAAGTCTGTTTCTGTTTTGTAAATACGTTCATTTGTATCATTTTTTAGAGTCCACGTATAAGTGATATCATATGGTATTTGTCTTTGTCTGACTTACTTCACTTAGAATGATCATCTCTAGGTCCATCCATGTTGCTGAAAATGGCATTATTTCATTCTTTTTTATGGCTGAGTAATATTCCATTGTATGTTACATCATCTCATTTAATCTCGAGACAGCTCTGCGTTGGTAAGTATTATTATCCCCATTTATCAATGGGGAAATCAAGGTCTTAGGTGACACAGCTAATGGTGACAGTTGATATTTGAACACAGTATTTCTGGCTCCAGCGCTGGGGTGCTTTGTGCTTCCTCTGATACCATAATTGTCTCCGTTACCTTGGGTTTGTCGGCACATTCATTCAACAAACATGAACACCTGGGGGCCTCTGCATGATCTAGTCCCCCTCCCCCAGTAGTTCTCTTTCCACAATTCCGATCCCTCTCGCCATGCTGTCACCATGCCAGCCACGCTGGCCTCGCAGCTATTCCTCTAACTTGCTAGCTCACCTGTCTCAGGGTCCAGGCCCTGGCTGTCTCTCTTTCCTGAAAGGGTCTTACCTGATCTTTGCTCCTCCCCAGACAGGCCTTCCCTGATCACAGACCTGAAACAGCCATTCTCAGCGCACACCAACCCTCGTCCCTCACTCTACTTCATGTTTTCCAAAGGTCTTTTTTTTTTTTTTTTGTGGTACTCAGGCCTCTCACTGTTGTGGCCTCTCCCGTTGTGGAGCACAGGCTCCGGACGCTCAGGCTCAGCGGCCATGGCTCACGGGCCCAGCCTCTCCACGGCATGTGGGATCTTCCCGGACCGGGGCACGAACCCGTGTCCCCTGCATCGGCAGGCGGACTCTCAACCACTGAGCCACCAGGGAAGCCCCTGGACTGCTTTTTTTCTGTTTCTTTTTTACCTGTGCATTTGCTATGCTGCCTTTTAGACATCTGGGACCACTGCACACTGCTGGGTGTCGAGACATATTGATGGAGTGATAGGCAAGTGCTGGACCTCAAAGTGCCGCTAACCAGGTGGGCGACTTTAGGGAATCTTCTCTCCATCTTCATGGAGCTCTGGCTGAGGGAATGCAGGTGATGATCCTCAGACAGGAGGGACGGGCACAGAATCGGAAGTAATTGAGAGTGTTAACTATGCCCCCTTAACTTCGGCGCAACTTATTCCTCAGGAAGGTATTTAGATTCCTCCAGGGTCTCTCGATCTGAGATTCTATCCTTGGGCTTTAAGCAGTAATTTGTCGGTTTTGAGTTGAGGTACCCTGAGTTCAATTGCCAACATTTAACTTTCCTAAGTAAATCTTTAAGTAAACACGGTCTATTATCACCACCATTTTATAAAAGATAGGGCACACTGATTCCTCAAACTAAGAAGGACATCATCTCAAAAGAAATGATTTATTCTTTCGTTATTGGTCAAGCAGTCACTTGTTCAGCCAGTATTGGTTGAGTGCTTGCTTTATGTCAGTCACAGTGCTTGATGTGCTGTAATATGGGGTTCCTGCCCTCAAGGAGTTTACACTTGGCTAGGTGGGGGGGAGACATTAATCAAGGAATCAGAATTCAAGGTAAAATTTCCAGTGTAGTAAATGCTGCACAAGGAGATGCCTGAGGCTGTGAGGGTGCATAATGGTGGGGGCGGGGCGGGGGTGACATAACTCAAAGCTTAGGAGCCTGGAGAGGAGAGAGGGGCATCTCAGGCTGAGAGACAGCACTTGCCCAGGCCCTGGAGTGGGAGGAAGATCCTGAGGTGACAGCAAGGGGAAGGAGGGGGTGCCAGGCCACTCAGGGCTTGTAGGTCAAGGAAGGACTTTGTTCCGAGGGCTATAGGAAGACTGTTGGGTGGTGGTGCAGTCAGGCCAGCACCAAGACCAACCTCAGCAGAGGGGGGTTGGTGGGTCCGAGTGAGGCCAGAGCGGAAGTGAGGAAAGCGCTGTGTGCATCAGTCACCAGGGAGATGCTGGTGGCTTGTGTCCAGCTGGCTGCAGTGGGGGTACCTGGAGAAGAGTGGATGGGCTGAGAGGCATCTCAAAGGTGAAACTGACAGGATGTTAAGGCTGGTTTGGATGCGGGATGAAGAAGAAAGAGTTTGCTGTCTGGGCTGGTCCTCTGTTTCGATTCCCACCACTGGATGGAGGCGGTTGAGTTTTCTGAGGGCCGAGGTCTGGAGGAGAAGCAGATTCTCGGAGGAAGATGCCCTATTTGGGACATAATCAGCTCAAGGTGCCTTTGAGACATCCAAAGGGAGGAGTCAAAAAGGCAGGTGGCTACGTGGGACTGGAGTTCAAAGCAGAGATGGGCCTTTTCACATGACTCACTTTGTCTGTTTGGCTGTGATGGGGCTGCCTCCTGAGAGAGAAACGTGTGGCTGGGGGCCTGGGTGAAAGGAAGCCTTACTTTTCCCTTCACGCCCTTTTGTCCTCTTTGAGTTACGTACCACTGTGCATATATTACCTATTCAAAAATCAATAAAATAGAGAAAGCAAACTAAATATACCCAATAATTTAGCATTTGAGAAAACATATATTATGCAAACTTGACCATGGATGACAGGTTCTGGGGTTTGGACTGGAGAGGAGGACTCTGAGCCATGTAACCTTTAAAATCCCTTCTGGGTCTCACCACATTTTACCGCAGTTTTCCTTGTCTTCTCTTATGGGTCTACCAGACGTGAGCAATGCTAGGTAACATCATATTCCACACACCTTGAAAGGCTTCAAAATTAACGTTTATGGAGAAAGGTGGGATCGAGACTGCACTGGGTATATCCTTCCCCAAAAAAGTGGACCCCGTCCCACTCCCTCCTTGTTTGTCATAATTACCAGAAAGTTATTTCTAGGACATAGGAAAATATTCATGACTCACAGTAATGCTAGCAAAGAATGAGAAACACTTTTTATTGTGTTCTCACTTACCCCTCTCTCAACCTGAGAAAAAGATTTCCCAGGCTTATGAGTTTGTTTTTAAACCCTGATCCTGGACTTGCTTCTTTGACACCATCCCAACTGGTCCTAGTAAAACCCACACGAAGTCCCAGACACTAGAACGAGTGGCTTCCTTCTTCATTACCCTATCACTTGGACGTTTATCTCTGTAAAAATTCATTTCCTAGGCTTGGAATGTTAGGCAAAATTCGTTTATTGGGTGGCTCCTACCTCCAAATCCATGATAATCATAATGATTAGCATCTGTATACCAGGTAGTTTACATAGCACTTGTGCTGGCGATGTGTCCGGTGTGCCCCCGAGCAACCCCGTGGTGAAGGCTTTGTTCCTTGAGCCTCACACCGGGTCTGGCACACACACGACGTTGTTAATTCAGTGTTTGTTGTATGAGGAAGGCAGACAGACTACGGAAACAGCTCTCCTAAAGCCTTGCAGCTAGGAATGGCAGAAAAGTATTTTCGGTCTGAAAACTGGGCTAAGGGTCCTGTCTGCTCTTACAGGTCCTCACAGTGGAAATGCCTTGGCCATCACTCATGGGGCCGGGCTGCTTTGGCGGGTCCCAGGACGTGTCAGGAGCAGCGTGTGTGGTCACCTATGACTCTTTGCTCTCCTACAGACAAAACATTACCCCTTCTGCAGGCTGCCCAGTTCTGATTCACCATTAACAGGATGTCTCGTCACTAAGATGCTAACTGGCACTTACCATGCAGAATTCAGTACCAAAGTCATCCTTTAAAGACTTTTGACAGGGGAATGGGAAAGGTAAAACTAGGGGGGGAAAAATAGGGGGAAAAAATCAGAAAACAGTGAGGCTAATTTGGTAGCTTCAAGTCCATTTCATTGTGTCTTGAAGTTCAGATGAAGACCCTGTCTGCAGCCTGGAGAGTGAGGAATAACAGCGGGGCTCATGGGGGTGCTTCTGAATCAGGCGCAACGTTTATTTTCTTGCTTTGCCGTCTTTAAAATCAGTGTTTTTAGTGCCCGTGGAAATCAGCTAAACTGTATGTCTCTCTATCTATACTGCAATGGTGAATCCTAG
Source organism: Phocoena phocoena (assembly GCF_963924675.1). Lineage (NCBI taxonomy): Eukaryota > Metazoa > Chordata > Mammalia > Artiodactyla > Phocoenidae > Phocoena > Phocoena phocoena. The sequence continues at coordinate 25,020,767 of NC_089231.1, forward strand.
TTTTTCATTGTTGGAATTTGAGGCCATTACCTAAGCACCCCCATGGCTGAGCCATCAACAGGCCAGCTTCACGCTGGAGGCTCTTCCCTTCCCTTGTGTTAAAACTGGCATCGCCTCCTGACATGAAGCAGTTTGCCACAGGTGAGGCCTGACCGTTGATTTGAGGAGTGGAGATCATGAGATTTTCCCAGTCGTTCGAGAAGAAAGTTCTCTGCGGTTACAGATGATGTCGCGTTGTGCCTGCAATTTCTTTCTACAAAGAAAACTTCACGCTGAGGGAGGTGATCTCCCTGAACATCCACTGCAGGGGCCTCACCTCCATCCCTAAACCCCTTGAGGCTTAAGAGTGTTTATAAAATTATAGTCTCAAAGTGACAAGTGTGGCTTGAGTTTTGAAGACTTAGCTCGAAGTGGACAGAAAACTACCAATTGTTTCTTTCCGTCGTGCTTTCCTTTTGAATAGGATCATTGACCTCATGAGCACCTCAGCCTGGTTGTCAACTCAGCCAGTCTAGTTCCAGATATTTCTTCCTTTGGGAAACTTTCTGAGACCCCCTCCCAGACAGAATAAATCCCTTGACTTTCCGTTCTCCTGAGCAGGGGCCTCCGTTCTTGAGGGCTGGCTGTTTTTATATTTCTAGCCCTCTCCTAGATTGTGCATTTCTTGAGAACAGAGGCTGTTTAATACACCGTTATATGTCTCAGAGGTCGCGCCTGGTACCTGGCACCACCTCTTGAATCAATGCTAGCTAAATGGATTGAGAATCATGTGAACACATTTCTGTTCCAAAAATTGCAGCTCTCATTTTCTCAGATGGGGCAGGCTCCTTCCTGTGCCTCTGCGGTCGAGAGACGCTGGTGTGTGTGAGGCCGTCCTCCCCGGGTTAGGACTTGCGCCTGACTGATATCTAGAATGACTTTTGATTAGGACTGGCGCGTTTCCTCGCTGACTCTTGCCGGGGTCATGAAAAGGCGGCCTCCACCCTTGCCGTCTGGGATGACACATTGGTCTCTGTTGTCATCAGCCTTCCTGTAGTAACTGCCCCACAGAGGGAGAAGCTGTCTGCAGCCTCACTTCCACATGGGACCTCGCCAACTCATCCTTTTCTACAAGGACATAAGAACAGCCAATTTCAGGAAATAAGAAAAGCAGGCAGGGATTTAAAAAAAAACCCTTAAATCTGTATATTTTTGAATAAGTAACAAATTCACATGGTATGAAGTTGAAAAGGTACAAAAAGTTATGTACGGTGAAGTTTCCCTCCCAGCCATTTTCATCAGCCATCCAGTGTCCCTCCCTGGAGGAAACTGTATCTACATGACTATATATTTGAATGTCTCTGTTGTCCTAGATCTTTACTTTTGCTGGGTGTTTCTCTTGTCTCCTTCATAAGAACATTCATTTTATCCTGCCCCTCCCCCTCTGGCCCCCAGTACCCAGTTGAATGTCCTGGAGAGCCACCTGGCAAATGTTACAGACCAGTTGACAGCCTGTCTGTAATACAAGAATATTTGATGAGTCAGTGCTTATAGCATCTTTATTTGATTGTGAATTAGATGCATTTCATTCACCTAACGTTCTCCTTCTTCTAACATACGCCAAGAAGGGCTGATTGTCACATCAGCCTCACTCATGCCGTCTTCCTTTCATGAACCATCACTTCCATTTGTATCGCTGCCAGTTCAGGATGGTTGAGGGCTCACTCACACATTTTTCGAGGGACGGTTGTGCAAGAAATGTCGATATTTTCCAACACTCTTTTTTGCCTCTTCGATTGTTTCTTCTTTGGCTTCTGCAAGGAAAAATCCTCACCCCTGCCTCGCTTCGGCCCTTGGCCCCCAGCATCAACACACCCACATGTCCTTTGGGGCCTCTTTCTGCCCTTCTCTTCTAAGAACCACTGGAAATGAGAAAAGTACTGAAAGGAAGAATCCTGTCTTGCCCAGACAGGAGTTATTTATTTATTTATTTAAGCTTTTGCTTAGAGTTGCTTATCGTCCTCGAGAGGTTTTCAGGTTCTCTTTTTCTGTCCTCCTCGTTCTCTTTCATGTCAATTTCCCCCCAGCAGTTGTGGACGGTTTACCTGCTTCTCCTCCATTTCCTGTGCAGTCTGCTGCCCTCCTTCCTCATGCACCCTGGGGCCCTGACTGCTCAAGACCGGGGGCCTTGGAGCAATTTCCCCCCAGCTTCCTCTCTCCTCTAGCTGCTTAGCCAGCGGTCAGTCAAATGGCGGCCCCCGCAGTCCTTCGGGTGCCAGGGGCCAGTGATTAAGTAGCCAGGTCTTTCGCTGTCTCCATCCTTGTTTGTCATAACTCTGTTGCAAGTTATTTTGGTCTCTGTGACTTGTGGCTGCACCATGATTAGGGTTTGATTACTATCACCAAAGTGACTAAAAGATGAAAATAGAAGCCACAACAGGAAATAAACAACTGCAAATGAGATATTTTATTCCATATTCCCTGCCAGCAAATGATTAGAATCAAACTCATTCACAATAGTTTGGTGAACTCCTAAACTTTTTTTTCCAAGGATCAGAATAGTTTGAAATGCGGTGCCTGTCAGTCTCATTTGTGCCTGTGGAAAGGAAAGGAACTCCTTTTCTAGGCACGCCAGCCAGCCAGGAGTTCCTCTACTGTCCAGCTTCTTTCTTGGAAAGGAAAGGAATAAGAATATGAATGGGGTGGGACTGGATCTCAGGAAGGCTTGGGATGTTAACTGATTCAGGGGATGCCAGGGAGCTATAAAGCAGCACCAACCACTGCAGGTACTTGCCCAGCAACCCACCCATTGTCTACCTAGGGCAGTAAAATGGAGGAGGAAAGCCATGTAGAGAGGGCAAGACAGGGGTGACACCTGAAGTAAAAGCACCCACAATTACACTGTATGGTAACATATCTTTGCAAGAATATGCATGCTCCACCCAGACAAGTTGTGACGTCAGATTCAACTCCTGAAACACCCGCTAAATCTACCTGCCCTGTGTGTGCTCCGGCCTCGCATGCCATAGTGCTAGCACCATTGGCCAGATTTCCCAGTCTTCAGATTCTCCATTTAGCCAAGAAGCTTAATTAGAATTATGCCTTTTGTTTTCACTGCTTATTTAAGTCCTTCCTGTCACTTTGCAGTCTGGCCTAGCCTCGACAGGAAAGTGAACATCTTCTAGCTAGGCCCAGAGCAGAGAGAGGGAATGAGACCCCGGAGAGGGCAGGAAACTTGCCCAGAAAGCTTTTTAAACCCTGCCAAGTGCTCATCTAATATCACCACTAGTGTGTTATTTAACCAGTGAGTGGCAGAGTCTCAGCCAGGAATCAGGTATTCTTTGTAAGCCTTTCTGAGGTGAGTGTATTATACATTTCCCAGATACCTCAAAAATCCCATTTCTGCCTGTTTTGTCTTTCCCTGCCAATGATGATGGGATCACCCAAATCCATTTTCTCCTGGGCTTTCTCTCCTGCTGTCTTTGCAGCTTGCTTGTTCAGAAAATTTCACACACACACACACACACACACACACACAGAGGTTTCAATGCCCTTTTCAATAAGCAATATTTTTATTTGTAACAAAATTATGATCTTATACAATTGCAGCCTACGTGGCTTACAAGGTTTAGAATGCCAGCTGCTGCCCTGTCCTACACGTTTCTGCACTGCTTGGCATTTCTGGGTCTTCTAGGTCAGTGAGCTTCAGGGTCCCTTGCCTAGAGATGATCATGATTTTCTCTCACTTTTATATCTCCAAAGGTGCTCTTGGTGGGTTTGGGGGAAATGGTCCAAATGAGTCTATTCAAGTCTGTTGATTCCTAAATATTTATTAAGCACCTATGGCATACAGACACCTTTTAAGTTGCTGGAAGGGAAGGGGCTGAGCTATAAAGCTGAGATTCATCTGTGCTTTTTCCTTTTATTTTATTACTTTTATTGCCTTTTTTGTTTTTCTTTATTATTATTATTTTTGTGCCTTTTCCTTTTAAAGGAGCATAACTTAGCTGGGAAAATGAAAATAGTTTCTTTCACCTTTTCTAAAGATTCGTTAAAATCCCCAGTGAGTTTCATAGTCGTCCTGATCTCACAATTCTAAATGGCTTTTTAAAAAAATCTTATTTCACTGAATAAGATGCGAGGTTAGACCACCATGCCAACTAGTGGCCTCCTCAATAATGATGCGTATATATTTAAATCATTACGTTTCTACTGTCAACAGTTTTCACGAAGTAAACGTAATCTGGTCCTTTGCCCCACCAATGCTTTACCCATTTCCATGCAATAGTCTGCCTGCTGGGTCTACGCTTCTCTAAAGCCTCGGGTAAGGGGATAAACTCTCTGACTCTAAGCGCCTTGAAAGCTACGGGGCCGAGGAGGGCGAAGAAACAGGCCCTGCATGCATATGCATGCCCTAGGCAGGTCTGCTCGGAAGGTAACCTTCCTGCGCTGGGAGGCGGGGTGGCGGAGGTCTTCCGGGCTCCGGAGGAAACCTGCACGCGGCGGGCGGGCAAGCCCCCCCCACCCCCGGCCAGGATGCTGCCCCTTGCAACTCGTCAGCCAGCCAAATGCATTCCAGAGCTTTGCACAAGACACACTTCTCCAGGCAGTCCTAGAAACCCGAGCCCGGAGCGGGAGAGGGCGGGAGGGAGCGCGCGGCCGCCGCTGAGGTCACATTCGCGCCGCCTCCCTGCCCTCGGCGGCCCGGCTGTTCCCTTCAGCGCACACTTCCTAGGGCCTTGGTCCAGTCCGGTGTAAATGTCTTTTAAACGGAGACAGCGCTCTCCTCCCCCTTCCCTCCCGCGCGGCGGCCAGGGGATCCGTCACCAGGGCCTTTAAAACAAAACGAATGAATGAAGCGTTAGGGCGAGCGCGCGCGGGACAGCCACTGAGAAGCTCCGCGGTCCGGGTCTAAATCCGCCACCGACCCGCTCGCTTCGCTCCATAACTCGCCGGCGAAGCTTGTTCGGTGCTCTTGGGTCTTTCCATTTCTCCTCTGATTCCGCCAAGTCTCAGTCGATTCTGGGAGCTTCTATGCTCCCCACCTTTATTCGTCCCCCCCCCCACCCCTGCAGACTCGGGAGGGGGTGGCGGTGGCGGGGGGCGGGGTGGAGAAATAGCTTTTAGAAACCCGATCTGTTGTTTGCGAAACACAATCGCTTTTTTTTTTTTTTTTTTTAAAGCGACAGGGTGTCTAGACGGCCACGTGACGAGGCCGGAGCCGGGCGCGCCACTGCGCAGTGGAACCAGCAGAGCAGAGGGCTGGGGGGGGCCGGGGGGGGAGGCGGGGAGGAGGCGGCGGCGGCGGCGGCGGCTGGGGGCGGGGGAGGGAAGGGGGAGGAAGGGGGAGGGAAGGGGGCGGGGGCGGGAGGCCTTGCCGGAGGCTGTGAGCCCTGAGCACACTCGCTCGCCTGCTCGGCGCACGGAGGAACCTGTCCTCGAGCCGCGCCAGCCGAGCCAGCCGGGCGCCGTGCTCGGTCCGCTCGCCGCGCCGGAGAGAGCTGCCCGAGACAGAGCCAGCCCGCCGGCGCCGAGCTGCCGAGCGCACGGCCCAGGAGCCCCTGAGTGCGGCGCGGCGAGCCCCCAGCGGCGGCAGAAGGACCCGAGCGCCAGGAGAGGGCGGACGGGGGACAAGGAGGCTCCCGACCGCGACGAGGAGAGTCTCGGAGGAGAAGGCGGCGTGAGGGACACCGGGGCCTCCAGCCGCCGCAGCCGAGTCGGGGCGAGCAGCCCACACGGGGAGCCCCAGCGGCCGGCCGCGGCCAGGGGAGGGGGCGCCGGCGGTTCCCGCACTAGAGAGCAGAGGGCGAGAGCGCGCGACCCGCCAGCGGCCCGTCGCGGCCGCCGCGCCGCCCTCCCCCGCGCTGTCAGCCCCGCGGGGCGCAGCCGCCGCCGCAGCATCTTCTGCCCCTGCGCCCCCGCCAGCCCCGAGGAAGTCCCCGCTGAGGACTGGGGCCCCCGGGAGCGCAAGAGGAAAGACCAGAGACTACCCTAAATCACCCAGATGCGAAGGATTGAAGCAGCCTAGCCAAAGCTTTCTGTGGATTAAAAAAATACGATTTTTTTTTTTTTTTTTTTTTTTTGTTGGCAGAAGAAAAGGCAAAAGACCAGCGGGGCTCTGCAAGGAAAAAAGGGGGATGTAACTCGTGGATACGTTTTTTCCACCCCTCAAACGTCTAGTTCTACTTTGTAAACATTTTCTTTTTTTAAACCCCAGGTCCAGCCGGACGCCCCAGGCCTCCGGGGTGCGAGGAGGTGGTGTTTTTCATTTTGGGCTTTGCATGTTTGGTTCTTAGATTTTGAGAGAGCTTCCTTATTTCGCCAGACATCTCATGCGGGGTGAAGTCCACTCAGCCCCCTCCCCCGAGCCTTCGTGTGTACGGAATTCAAGGCGATCCGGTTACTAAGGATATAGAGGAAAAAAATAAATCGCGTGCCTGCTTTTTTTTTTTAATTGCCAGTTTCTCCCCACCCCCAAATTAAGTTGCTTAGCAAGGGGGAAAGAGGCGTTTTCCTCCCTCCAGCAGCTCAGCCGAACGCCTTTCGTTTTTTGCCCTCGCGGATCTTCCATGTAGGCAGCCGAATCTGGCGAGCCCGACACTCGGGAGCCGCTGCGGGGGGACCTCTTTTTGGGGAGGCGCCGACCGGGGTAGGCTTCGCCGCCCCCAGGGAAGCGGCGGCCGCGTTCCTCCGGGGTGCGCCGGGGCCCGAGAGCGGCGCACGGCGCGGGCCGCGAGGGGTGGGGCAGCCGGAGCGCAGGCCCCCGAGCCCCGGCGGGCGCCCCCGGGCCCCCGCGCGCGCCCCGGCCTCCGGGAGACTGGCGCATGCCACGGAGCGCCCCTCGGGCCGCCGCCGCTCCTGCCAGGGCCCCTGCTGCTGCTGCTGTCGCCTGCGCCTGCTGCCCCAACTCGGCACCCGACTTCTTCATGGTGTGCGGAGGTCATGTTCGCTCCTTAGCCGGCAAACGACTTTTCTCCTCGCCTCCTCGCCCCGCATGTTCAGGACCAAACGATCTGCGCTCGTCCGGCGTCTCTGGAGGAGCCGTGCGCCCGGCGGCGAGGACGAGGAGGAGGGCGCGGGGGGAGGCGGAGGAGGAGGCGACCTGCGGGGAGAAGGGGCGACGGACGGCCGGGCGCATGGGGCCGGTGGCGGCGGCGCAGGCAGGGCTGGCTGCTGCCTGGGCAAGGCGGTGCGAGGTGCCAAAGGTCACCACCATCCTCACCCCCCAGCCGCGGGCTCCGGCGCGGCCGGGGGCGCCGAGGCGGATCTGAAGGCGCTCACGCACTCGGTGCTCAAGAAACTGAAGGAACGGCAGCTGGAGCTGCTGCTGCAGGCCGTGGAGTCCCGCGGCGGTACGCGCACCGCGTGCCTCTTGCTGCCTGGCCGCCTGGACTGCAGGCTGGGCCTGGGGGCGCCCTCCGGCTCGCAGCCCGCGCAGCCGCCCTCGTCCTATTCGCTCCCCCTCCTGCTGTGCAAAGTGTTCAGGTGGCCGGATCTCAGGCATTCCTCGGAAGTCAAGAGGCTGTGTTGCTGTGAATCTTACGGGAAGATCAACCCCGAGCTGGTGTGCTGCAACCCCCATCACCTTAGCCGACTCTGCGAACTAGGTAGGAAGTTGTTCTGCGCCCACCCTCCCCTCCTTCTGGCGCTCAGGTGGTGCAAGAAAAGCCCCGTTGGGCTGTGTGTTTGTGCAGCTACCTCGCCGGAGGGGAGTGTACATCTCCCCCTGAGAAGAGACTTGAGGGGCAAGGGTCGAGAAGGGACTAGGGGAAACTGGAAAGGTATTCCCTGGGGGTTCCCTTCCAGATTTTTTCTTCTCTGTTGCCCCGGGGCGCAGGGGAGGCTTTGGGCATTGCTCACGCACACACACTACACACAGGGGGTTTAAAGATTAGATGTCCTCATTTCCGGATTAGCCAAGGGGTGCAGAGAGAAGTGGGGGTCACGCCTCCCCCCCTCTGGGAAAGGCGTTGAGGTGTGTGGCCGAGTTGGATTCGGTCCAAGGCCGCCAAGGAAGGCTGGGAGAAGCAGTTGTAACGGCTAGAGAGTAAGGCTCTCCTTTAGTAAATAAAGAGGGTCACGTCGGGCACAAGGGTCTGGGAGACTGTCCTGGCCGGCGCAGCTTTGGGTTTTGAGGCAAAGAGAGTTAGGATGGAAGGTCGCGCTGGATATCTGCTCCAAACTGTACCACCCCAGGGTGAAAGAGAAGAAGCAGTGAGGAGAAGTTGGGTGCCGCCTGCTTTTTCCATTCTTCCAGCACAGGAAAGCACAGTTACTGACTGTAGAATGGTCTGCCCCCAGCGCCTCCGTGAGGATGCTGCCCCTGGGGCCTGGGCTGCTTCTCGGTTGAGACCCCAGCCGCCTCCTCTTTATCCTCCCGGCCTCCATTGATTCCCTTTTCTCTACGTCTTTGTGCGGGGGCGGGGTGCACATCGGGCGCCCACAAATCCAAGTTCACCAGCGCTCTTGGGGTGCACCTCCCGGGTGGGCTGGCAAAGGGGAAGCCCGTGATCCCCGCGCGGGTGCGGAGCGGAGCAGCGGTGGCGGAGGTGAATTGCACCCCTGGGGGACGGGGCGGGGGTGGGGTGGGGCGGTGGGAGTGGGGTGTGAAGTTCTGGGACGGGGAGGGGGCTTTGTGGCCCTGCTGCCCTGTGAAGTGAGCGGCCTCGGCCGACCTGCGGCCGAGCCGGTGGTTTCCAGCCCGGCCGGCCGAGCGCGGCGGCGGCGGCGGCGGCGGCGGCGGCGGCCGCAGACGTGGAGGAGCGGAGCGCCGAGGCTGGCGCCAGGCGGCCTCTTTTGTTTATCTGACAGCTAAATATCAAGGCAATCACCGCCCCGCGGCCCTGCCTCCAACCCCCACAGCTAAGACAAACAGTTGGGCTAAAAGAATGCCTCTGTTATCATAAGTTTCTATCTCTTTCTCATGGCTCGGTCTTTATTTTCTCTTTCTTTTTTAATTCCAGAGTCTCCCCCTCCTCCTTACTCCAGATACCCGATGGATTTTCTCAAACCAACTGGTGAGTAGATGCTTTTAAAAATATCCTTCCTATCTTAAGTTAGAAATGGAGTCTCTAGAACGCGGATGTGTATGCCTAGGCAGCGGCGTGGGGAGACGCTGGACTTTCCCCGAGGTTGTTATAGGTTGCCGATGTTGAAAGTTTGGTGGGTTTTTTTCTGTTTTTGTTGTGACTGGAGCTGGCGATAGTGTGTGTGTGTGTGTGTGTGTGTGTGTGTGTGTGTGTGTGTGTGTGTGTGTGTGTGTGTGTGTGTGTGTGTGTGTATACATATATATCTTTTTGCAAAGGTGTTTGTTTCCTAGATATTTCCATTTTGTTCCTTTTTTCATGTATTTGCACTCCATAACCCAAGTTGGCTCAGCTTTTAACACGTGGAATTTGATCCACGCCGAAGCATCTCGGGAGCCAAATAGGACAGGTTGATGGGCAACGTCGGAGACTTTGTGAGTGCCAGAAGTATCTCAGTGGGAAGAATGGATAACCCGATGGGGGAGGGAAGACAGTTTTAAAAAGTGCAGAGACGGACCTTGGTTTGGAGCAAGAGATTAGAAAATTTAAGAAGTAAAGTCCACAGCCCCCTCCTGGTTATCTCGGAGTTCCTGGTGAGGGCTATAAAAGTTTCTAGCAGAGCTCTGCCTGCCTGGTGCTTTGTCACAGGCTGGCACGGGGCCAGGGCAGAAGCCCCACTTGAGACTGGCACCACCTCAGTTGCGCTTGTCTGCGTTCAACTTTTGGCAGGCAGTGCAGAGGTTGACAGTGCCAGGGGAGGAGGGTCTGAAAAACGGGGACTCGAGGGTGACAACTTCGATGGGCCCTTGTTTCCTGGAGCCCCTTCTTGCAGCGGGAGGTTCGTTTGCTTGAAAGTAGGGATTGTGACTTTTGTCTACACTAGTGCCGGACAAATGCAACGCTTTCGACATTTTTATTTTGCCAAAGTTCTGGGAGAAGGAAAAGTGAAGGGTTGGGCCCCATTTCCCTCTTGGAATTCTACAAGTCCTTCCGCCTCATGAGTTTTGGCTGTTGGGCCTTTCCCCCACTAATTAAAAGTCTTGCTGGGGCGTTGTCCAGAATTAAATACTTTAATGAACGGTGTAAGAGAAGCCCGTGCTCTCCAGCCAGCCCTCCCCAACTACACGATCCCTCCAGTCTTGGAAGGCGTTGCTGCTTGCCTGGTGCCTGTCTAGTAAGTGGCCTGCAAAGCATGTGATATTTTGCTTTCGATTTACAAAACACCAGATAAATAGTCATTAATGAGGAGATAAGCAGCTCTGTATTTATAACAAATGTTAACTGGAATTACCAAGCTCTGTTTTCTCCAAGAATGTAAGTTTGACTGGGTTTTTGGCATCAATACTCAAGAATTCTTTTATGAGCTTAGTTCTCCAAGGGGCTCTCTCTATCCTGTTTTTGTTTTCCCTTCCATAGTCTTCAAATTTGGAGGTTTTCCTTAAAAGTGAGAAAGAGGGAGGCTAGTTACCTTGGCCCCAGGGTTAAAGAAGACTAGGGCGAAGTGTTCTGAGAAATTTCCTAAAGTCATAGGAAAGAAGGACCACATTCTCTTGGGTTTCCTGCAGAGATACCTGGACAGATCTGTTCACCGGATTCAAGCAGTCACCCTCTCAGGCCAGGACCTCATTTTCAGCGAGTGGAGTGATATATTTATTCATTAGCAAGTGTTGACATTAGGTAGCAAAATGTGTGCAAACAGAGAAGCCACAAAGACAGGAATGTGCCATTTCCAAGGGGGAGAAAAGTTCTCAAGATCAGCCAATAGGAAGTGATTAACCTGCCAATCGGAAACTCACAGCTTGGTTACTCACCCAAAACGTTTCTGTAAAACAAAACCAAAAAAAAAAAAAAAACCCAAAAAACACTCCAAAGCAAAAATCTAACCCTCCTCTCCCCCTTCCAAACCAGAAAACCCCAAAACAAACAAAAAAAAGGAGTGAAAAACATCACCTTTGTGTAAGGATGTGAGGGTGCTAACCGGTGAAGCCCCTGTGGTGGGAATCTCCTGGCGCACTGGAGGGCTGCCAGGGCTGGGCCTGGTTTTGTTGGCTGCTGTAGCCAGAGATGTTGAGGTCAGACACACAGATGGGATGCTGCCCCAGGTTTTTCTCTCTGTCTTGCACATGGGGGAGAGTATTTGGCTGGGGAACTTACATCAGCTGCTTACATTCTTAAGTTTCTAAGTCGTAGGTTGCATTTTTAGTCTTGGGTTACTAGGTGAGAACCAGCTGTAAGGTTTACAGTGGACAGCTGTTAAAATCCTAACCAGTTGCACAGCTAAGGGAATCTCTTCTGTGAAGTCTCCAGCTTGGGCAGAGGCGGTGGGAAGAGGCTGGGGCCTGGTCCCCCTGCAGCCTTGGAGGAACGCTCCAGCTGAAAGTTGGGAGCTCCGTTTTGCTATGGTTCAAGCCGATCCACTGCAGCCTCTGGCATGGCCTGACTAGGTAGGCCTGGGTACTCTGTGGTTCGAAGTCAGCAGGATCTTCTGGGAAGGAGTGTTAGACATGGCTGGATGTAGGAGTAGGGTGGCTGTGACTTGAGGCTCTCAGAAGTCAGGACACCCCACCCCCCACCCCCAGCCCCATCACACCAGGAGTAAGAGAGCAGGCTGTTAGAATGAGCTCTCAGTTTATGGAGTGGGGATGCTGGGAGGGATTGCTCTGTAGGCTCTGCTTCCTGTGTCCTCTGTATCGGAAGGTCTGAAAGATTTGAAGAATGGCTTGGCGGGGAGGGGATGTTGCTGGGTACATTTACTTGCTTGGGCTGGGGATCCAGGTGACCATTGGCAGATCGAGCCTCCAAAGCCTAGCTGAGAAGTCTGGGACCTAGTCCTGCATTTACCTTTTAACTCAGGCCACTATTAACTTTTCCAGGCCTGGTTTTAAACCCACATGATCAAGGAGTTAGGTTAGATGATTCATTCATTCATTCATTTATTGGGTCACTCATTCAGTCATTCTACATACTTGATGTGCCTGCCTGAAATGCATTGAAGATTCCAATGCATTGGTTAGTGCTTCTGTAACCTGGGTTGTGGATTGGGGCAGAGCTGGGGTATGGTGGTGGTGGTGGAGGCTCCTCTGTCCCAGACGGTAGGTACTTAGGTAGCTCAGAACTAAGTTGACAGGAATATCCTGGCTGTCTGGAAACCATTCTCCGAATGAGAGAAGTGGGGTCCCCAGCTCTGTCGCCTTGTACCCTTTGCAGCAGCTCATTCCTTGGCTGTCCCCAGGCATGCATCTTTGAAAGCTCTCACTCACTGGGTGCTTGGTAGTGTTTAGCGGTGGAGAAGAGCCAGGAGTAGCCTAGAGTTTCTGAGTGTACCAGCCTGGGCTCTGGGGAGCAGACGACAAGGCAGTAGCTGAGAACCCTGCCTTCGGAGAGCTACCTCAGCAGAGCTTTTCTGTGGGTGAGAGACGGAGCTGTGGCCTCTTTGACCTATACTAACTTGTCAGGAGCTTGAGGCCCGTCTGGGTACTGAAGACTGTCTCAGCCCAGCTACCTTCAGGGAAGGGAGTGAGGACGTGGCCTACCCTGGGAGGGAGAGGGCTGAACCCTTGGGTATGGTCCAGCTCACTGGGTGGCCCCTTGGGCTGCTCTGTGATGCCTCAGTTTACCTGGGTACCTGTCAAACAGGTATACCTTGCTACTTCACAGGGGTGGTAAGGAGACCTAATTAACGTTTGTAAATCCCTTCTGAGATCAAAGGCGCTGCACAAAGGGCAGAGCACCATTTCATAGAAATGCTTGTGGTTGCCAGTGTGGAGCTGGCTTAACCTTTGATCTGAGACAGGCTGACAACCCCGAATGTGGTCCCAGCTCTGTCCCGAGATGTGGGCTCTTCCTTTGAAACACACCTTGTCCCTGGGATTCAGCCAGCCAGAGCTGGTCGGGGAGGGAGGGAGTGGCCGCGGATAAGTCACCATGGGGGTGTCTTCCCTTTGCGGGGTAGGTAGAAGCCAATCTCCAACATAGTGAAGGCCATCGAAGTAGTTTAGAAAGTGCAGGCTCTACACTCTTTAACCAGCCACTCCATTTCCTGCCCACCCCTATTGTTTTCCATTTGATTAAGTGTATCCTGTAAAACTGTATATTCCTGTTAGGAATCAAACTTTACCCTGATACAGTGAAATTACCCACACAGTCTTTTCTCTCTCTCCCCTGCCCGCCGCTGCCACTCCTTTGCTTCCTCCTTCCCAGTTTAGAAGAATTCTTGAAAAGTTCTTCCAGCCTGAGAGAGAATGCAAGAGAGGGATTAGAGAGAGGACCTCAGAGTTGAGTGGCCCAGCCCCTCCCCCCTTTTACCAGGCACTGGAGACAGCTGCTGGGCCCCTAGAGAGCTCTGTGGCTACCTGCCCCTGGACTACTCTTTCACTTGGCTTCCTATTCGCCCTCTCGGCCAAGTGTTTCCAGGGGGAAACTGGTAACGCACCCCCCCCCCCCCAGGGACATCCTGCTAGTGGCCTGGGGTGGAGGGACTGGCATTTGCACCATCTGACCTGGTGTTTTTGCTTTGGAGCTGGGACGCTCCTTTCCTGAGCCGGCCTTTCTCTATGGATTTCAGTAAGTTTGGCACTGGCAATGGTGCGTGATATGCTTATGGGGTCTTGTGTATTTTTGTTTCGAGGGACTAATTCGTTGTGGTTCGTGGCCATTATTTTTTGTTTTCATTGCTTGGAGGGAGGTTGAGAAGTCTATATATTTCTCATCTGGAATTGGCATTATCCTCATGATAGGTCATTGTGCTGAGTACCTGAGGGTGACAAAGGTGTTGAAGAGACGGTTATAGTCTAGTTCAGGCAGACAGGATCTGAAGGTAAAAAATCAATAAAGACAGCAGAAGGAAGTCACGAGTACTGGGTGCCAGGAAGATTTTATAGGAACTGAGGCAGGGAGCCTTGCAGGCCTGGGGTTGCCTGGGAGGGTTTCCAGAGATGGGGAGTTTGGATTAGGGAGCCTTGCTGAAAATGTTCTCTGTTGTCCTGATGTGGCGTGAGGGGTTGTTCACAGGTGTGTACGTGAGTAAAATTCATTTCATCGAGTTGCACTTGAGATTTGTATTTTTTTTATACTTATTATACCTCAGTTAAAAAGGAAGAAGTCCCTTCAGCCCAGCACCAGTTCTTCCTAAAGAACTGGGAAGTCTGTCTTTAAAAAGATGAGAGTGGCAGCGAGGCCACTGGATCCAAGCAGAGAGGCCATGCTTTGGGAAAAGATGGGAAAGATGGTGGAGAGACAAGAACCGGGCGTCCTTTGACCTTGGAAACTACCTGGTTTCCTCAATGGGGGACTTGCAATAAAAGAGAAATTCCAGCCAGTCTGTCTTGACTAATGATTAACTGGCCGCCCGGAGCCCAGACGGGTGACAAGGTGCTGTGGTCTGTCTTATGATGGGTAGCGAAGCCTGGGCAGCCCATTAATAATCGGCATCGCGGCCGGCAGTCACCCGTTTGGAATGTGTGGTTTCTCTTTAATGCTGTTTAGAATGTGCTTAAAAATTAATCTTGGTGTTTTAATTTATTTATTTCTCTCTTCATATCCACAGCAGACTGTCCAGATGCTGTGCCTTCCTCCGCTGAAACAGGGGGAACGAATTATCTGGCCCCTGGGGGGCTTTCAGGTGAGCTGCTTTCTCTTACTTTCTTGGCAATTCGAAGACCTCCTGAAATGACTGGAGACTGGAGGAATGGAGGTGGCCTTCTGCCACCCCAGCTGGTCTGGAATTAATTCTCACTTTTATGTGCATGAAACTGGATGTATCCGTGATGACTCTGTTGCCCTTCAGCTCATCCTTCTGGGCCATAGATCTGGAAGTGTGGGGCCAGCCGGCGGGCTGGTGTTGGGCCACGTTTCGTGGTTATCGTTAAGCAGCTCCCGACTTGAGGGGCTTCCACTTGGTGACTTTGGTGTCACTCGTCCACGGGTTTAAGCCCTTTCTTGCTCTCACTCTCAGTGCATCGGGTGCCTTGAAGGGAATGGATCCACCTTTTGGGAACTTGTAGAAGACAGACCCCAAGTGTAGGATGGGAGTTTAGAGTAGATGGCCTTGATGCTTCTTTGCAAATCCTGCTTCCCAGTCCAGCTTTGTGCAGAAGTCTGCAGTGCATGGTGGGGATGGGAGGGCCAGGGTGGGGACACTGCAGACAGTAGGTGCTAATACTGTTACCCAGCAGGGAAGGTGTCCCTGAGGGCCCACAGGTGTGAGCAGGGGCCTGGACTCCCAGGCTGGAGAGTTATGGAATTGGGTGAGGGGCACTGGAGAGCCTAAACATCATTGTCCCCGAGAGACAGGAGAACAGAGTGATAAACTTGGAGAAACTCATTAGCAATGTAAGTGGGAGACATTTCCATTCTGTTCTAAATATGTCCTGTTTTCCACCTGTTTTTCCCACCCCAGTATGCCATCACTGGATTTTCTAAGAACTAGCTAAAACAAGAGGGAAAGTAATCCAGGAAAAAAAAGAAAAGAAAAGAAAAGAAAATCCAGCAGAGTTCTGGACATTGACCCTTGGGACATTGGTGTAGGATCATGGCAGCTCCGATGGAAGCTATAAAACTGTCTTTGGGGCTTCCCTGGTGGCACAGTGGTTGAGAGTCCGCCTGCCGATGCAGGGGACACGGGTTCGTGCCCTGGTCCGGGAAGATCCCACATTCCGCGGAGTGGCTGGGCCCGTGAGCCATGGCCGCTGAGCCTGCGCGTCCGGACAGGCTCCGCAACGGCAGAGGCCACAGCAGCGAGAGGCCTGCGTACCGCAAAAAAAACCATAAACAAAAGTCTTTGGGGGGACCGTGGTGCACCGTCTTTTGCGACTTTTAACTGGTCAGGTGTCGCTCAGCCTCGGCTCGGTTCATGCTAGCCAGTTCCCTCTGCAGGAATTGAGCTTGCTGAGAATGTCTTCAGGGAGACCCTTGTTTGTTTTGATTTCAGTGCAGTATATACTCTGGCTGTTATCTGAGACAGAGGGTATTGTTTACTCAAAGCTCCTAATGAGAGCTGAGTAGGAAAAAAGAGGGACGCAGAAAGGGCAGGGGCTTGGGGTGAGAATGGGAGTGGACCATGGCGGTGGAGGAGGGAAGAACATACCGGGACATGAGAGCTGTGTCTTTTCTGCTTTCTAAGGCTGAGAGAGTTCCGGAAAGAAAGAAAGCCAAGGAGAGGAAAGGGTCTGGGCAAAATAGCACACTCAGGATGTTGTTAGAGGGTTTTATTTTTTAAATTCTGAATGTGCAGGGAGGAGTCCCAGCCCCTCTGAACCACATGAAACAGGCAAGGGAAGTGGTAGCTTTTGAAAGGGGGCTTTTCGGAAGGTTTGTCTTATTGATAACATCTTGTCTGTCTCCTCTGCTGGAGGAAGTAACGATACCCGCCTGAGCCATCAGCCTCCTTACCCGGCCCCCAGAGCCAAAAGTGTGACAGCGCAGCCCTTTCTGAGACGGGTGGGCTTCCAAGAGTTTTTCTAGTCCTAGAAAGAAACTGGGGGTAAAGCAATGATGAACTCCTCCCCTACCCCCAAAGTAACTGCAGCCATTTCGATGAATGAGGAGCTGCTAGGAAGGAGTGCTTGTCTCTGAAGGGATAGCGTCGTTCAACAAAACTGCCAGAAGAAAAAAACGTGACGGGGGGGACTCCACATGAAAGAGCATTTGTTTTGAATTTTAGCTCTTGATTTACTAATTCCCAAGGCTTCAAAGTTTCAACTCTTTCTTCTTTCCGTTCAGAGTTGGAGTAGTTTATTAATAATGTGCCGTGGGGGGAAGTTGAAGAAACTGTTTCTTGGGTTGGTGCCAGTGGTTTGGGGGTGTCTGGAGGGGAGGCAATAGGCCCTGAGAAAACCCAGGGCTCCACCCTCTGCCGCGAGAAGGCCCCCCCAAAAGATGGTGGTAGTGGCTCGAGTCCAGGGCGGAGGGTTTTGCAAATGGAGAAAGCCCAAACCTCCTTTCCAAGAAGTTGATCTTTCCATGGGCGGGGGGGGCGCGGGTGGAGGTGGCCGAGGCCGGGGTGTGTCTGCCTGGCGGAGGATGAGGCCGGTGGGGGGCTGTGGTGGCTGAAGGGAGCTGGGCCAGGGAGGGGAGGGAGGCTGGAGCGGGGAGCCTGCTGTGGCGAGCGCCAGGCCAAGTGGGCATCACGGCGGGGAGCAGGGAAGGTGCCCACAGGGCTCTGCCCCCGCCTCCCCGCTGGAAATCACCTCTCTGAGTGTCTCTTTCACGGGCCCTGTGTGCTGTTTTCCTTCCTGTCCTGGCCAAGATCGGGCTTAATGAATGGGGCTCAGTTTAGGGTGGGAGGAAGGTCGGCAGCGGGAGCCAGGGCTTGATTCTCTTGGCAAGGGAAGAAGGGAAAGAAAAAAACAGCCGAATGTGAAAATGTGGTGCCTCGGGGGTGGGGGTGAGGGTGTGCTTGAAGGCACGCCCCTCGCCCCTCCCGAGATGCCGGGGTGACTCCAAGGCTGGCCCTTCCCTTTCCTGCGAGGAAGGGGAGTGGGTGGGTAGGAGCGCTGGGAGCCAGCCCGCTGGCTGCAGGTTGGAATTCCAGCCTTGCAGCGCGGGGCTGGCCGGGGCTGGCCGGGGAGACGACAGGCCAGGCCTCTGGGACTCGCAGTGAAACAGACCCCACCCCTGCAAGTTTCCTCAGTCTGGGAAAACGGCACATTTTTAGAAGGCTGTGACTCGGTTCCAGGAGATTGTACTTTCATTTCTGACAGCCGGCTCTCGGAGACAGATGGATTGCTTGGTGCCTGGTTGTGTGTGTGTGTGTGTGTGTGTGTGTGCGCGCGCGCGTGTGTATGCGTGCTACAGACCTACAGATAGACACGTGCACTGACACATGAGCGGGCAGGCGCTGGGATAGGCCTGGGTCCCTCTCACGCGGGGTAGGTGGACCTCAGAGACCGTTTCTCCATGAGGATATGTGCTCTGGGCCCGGGGCGTGTTTGGATTGGTTCTGAATTGGGATCTGGATATGGTGCTTTTGGAAAGGCGTGTAGGACAAACCCTCGTTGCTGGCACGTATCCTGGCTCAAGAATACCCACCTGGGAGAGGTCTTACGTAGATGGGAAGCTTCTAGGTTCAGCTCGATGGTGGAAGTGGAAAGGATTTGCTCCCAGAGCTTTCACTGTGTCACTGGTAATTAAAAGCATGTGTTCGAAGCTGTCATCTTTGCAGCCTCCATCTGGAGTTTCTAGGGGGGAGCTTTCATTTAGCTTGTCTGCTGTCCTGATTCGGGGTAGTGGGGTGGGATGGGAGGGGTTTGAAGAAATACCACCTCACTTGTGAATTCCAGGTTCTTCAGCTGCAGACCCAGACTCCTTTGTATATTCGTGTCTAAAGCTGGTTGGGCCTAAGACATATGGGCCTCGCTGGTTAAGGCAGGGATTTGAGGCCAGCATCATTTGTAGTCATTTTTAAAAAATTATTTATTTATTTTTGGCTATGTTGGGTCTTCGTTGCTGCACGCAGGCTTTCTCTAGTTGTGGTGGGTGGGGGGCTACTCTTTGGGTGCGCAGGCTTCTCATTGCAGTGGCTTCTCTTGTTGCAGAGCACGGGCTCTAGGCATGCAGGCTTCAGTAGTTGTGGCACGCGGGCTCAGTAGTTGTGGCTCACGGGCTCTAGAGCACAGGCTCAGTACTTGTGGAGCACGGGCTTAGTTGCTCCGCGGCATGTGGGATCTTCCCAGACCAGGGATCGAACCTGTGTCCTCTGCATTGGCAGGCAGATTCTTCTCCACTGCACCGCCAGGGAGCCCCCATTTGTAGTCCTTTAAACTTCAAAAGAGGTGCCACCCTGGATTTCAGGGAGGGAGGTGCGAGGCAGTGGAAGTGTAGTACCGAGTGTCTGGGGGAGGGTGTTGAGGAACCCATCTCTTGGCTGGACAAAATCATGCTTATCGGAGAGACACCGTCCCACCAACCCAAGGGAGGCCAGCTCCTTTGCTAAGGTCTTCAGATCCGTGTCTCGCTTCTAGTTCCTGGGTGATGGGAATGTCCTTATCAGCATCCATTCCAGGAACGGTTCTTTCCTCTTCTTTAATCTCTGCTGGCATCTATGAGAGCCTCAGAGGAGAGTCTTCAAAAACACCTACATAATCTGAAAATGTGGTCCTGGCTCAGTCCACAGTCAACTTGGGCTCAAACCAAGTAGCTTAGGAAAGAGTGCCCCATCCTGTTTTTAAGGAAGGTTATTCAGCTGCATTTGTTGTCTGGTTGGGAATGGTGATGGCAAGCTGGGAATCTCCTCGGCTGCCTGTTGCTGTGTTTTTATATCTCTCCTTCCCGTGCCTGGGAACAAGCAGATTGTGGTTTCGCTGGAGTCTCTAATGCCATGGGGGGGGGTGGGGTGGGGGTGGATTGAGTTCATCCAAGTGGCCTTGAGCATGGGCTTGGGGGGAGGCAGAAGCACCAGCACATGTAACCATGAGCGAGCTCCTTACCTATCCTCTCCCCTTCCTCTCCCCAACCATGTAGGTGAGGAGTGACAGTCTGAATCTCTAGGGACCCATATGTCCCTAAATGCCAGGCTGACGACTCAGTCCCCGGCCGGCTCACCTGGTGCACACCCACTCCCCAGTGAAGACCAGTCAGGGACAGCAGCTCAGGCTGTTTGCCTCTTCTGCAAGGCTTGAGGTCATGCACTCAACCCCGGAGAAGGGCTCACTGTTAAAACGCCTTTTATCCTGGAAAGAATGGGGCAGTCAGGCAGGGGTTAAATGCAGGGTGACAGCATTTAAAGTCTCTGGAGCAACTTGGGGCTGCTCTGCCAGCCGGACTACATGGGCCACTGCCTCATGCACCCCGTCCCTGAAGCAGAGCAGGGCTGGCCCGCGAAGGGGCAGGGGCCAGGTGAGGGCCAGGTTCCGGTGCAGCTCTTGGCCACTGTCTTGGGGCACTAACACCCTCTCCCCAGGGAGGCTTTTTCTTAGCAGAGCCCAGCAGTAGCTGCGTGGACTTCTGAACCTGTGGCCCAGAGCTAGGGGGGCAGTGAAAAGGGAGGGAATGCCAAAGGATTCACGATCAAGTTTGGCTCCCTTTGCTGCTTTATTACTGCTGTTAACTGTCCCGTGATACTGCACCTACAGTGCTGTGATCGCCAGGCCACTTCACAGCAGGTTGTCTTAACCTGGTGGGAGAAAAAAAGGCGCAGGGTGGTGGTCCCCAGACTTGTCTGCACATCGGGACCCCTGGGAGCTTCCAAATCACAGTCTGTTGGCAGGATCCCAGCATCAGTATTTTTTGAGGCTTCCCAGGTGATTTCAAGGTGCAGACAAGTTGGGGAGCCCCTAGTGTAAGGGGTAAAAGGGTCTGTGTTCCTGAGGGGGAGTATCTTTTGTTTTTCTTTTTTTTTGTGGAGAATATCTTTGGTGGCTTCTCTTGGTGGCTGTGCAGGTTCTGTGATTCTGCCTGTGCTCCTATAGGGAAGAATTCAAGTACCTCGCTTGTTGAGCCTCTTCTCAACTAAGACTTTCACTCGATTGTAGAAACTTGACAAGGTGTGTTAACTCTGCCTCTTCCTCCCATTGGCTTTGTTGTAGTGGATGACATGGTAAAAGTGACCCATGGGACAGGGTCTCCTTTCAGGGTGATGAAGATGTTCTGGAACTAGGTAGTGGTGATGGTTGCTCAGCTCTGCGAGTGCTCTCAATGTCACTAATGGTAAATGTTGTGTTACACATATCTTGCCACAGTTTTAAAAAGTAGTGACCTGTGGTAGCTTTTAAATGCATGCAGGTATTTAGATATTCAATAAAAAACACTGGCTCTGGAGAATGAAAATGGAGACTTCAGTTAGGTGCTTGAGATCTGTAGATAGACACTTGTTTCCAGAGCACCTCTGAGGTCTCCAGGGATGGGCCCACAGTCACGGGCCTGTCTGTCTCCGTGATTTTTCAACCTTTTCTTTTCCATCCTGGTTGCAGAAAGGAGAGACAGGAGAGTTCCCTGTGGCTCATTTTCCGAGGCTGACCTTTCTGCAGGGGAAGTGAGCGCCCTTGCTCCTTCTCTGCCTCAGATGCTGTTTTCCTCTGGGCAGCCCGGGGACTGGTAACCAGCCATGTAGGGGCGGGCCTCTCTAAGCCTGGAGTCGTCCTGACCCACCCTGCTGAGTGATCGGCCCCCTCCTCTGGTCCCGCTGCCTAAGACCCTAGTTGATGTGACAGCTTCACCGAGGTTATAGGGCTGCAGGGTAGAGGAGGCTGGTGACTCGCCCGGGAGCCCTCCCTTTGCAGGAGCCTTGTGAAAGGATACTGTACAGCGTGGCCACTGGGAGGTCACCACTGGCCCTACCATCTCTCTCGCTCAGTCCTGAATGGCTAGCCCCGTCTGGCTGTGTGCCTACTGTCACAGACAGGCTTCCTCTCTGGGCTATTTTCAGCGGGAAGATATTATTAACGGCTGAGGCACGGTTCTCAATTTAGTGGCTAACACACCAAGAAAGGAACATTCCCTTGGTGGCGGCAACTCTACCTAAACACGGTGGCTCATTGGGGGTGATGCCCCCAGCCCCCTTCGCTTCTCCCCACGGGGGTCTGTGCCCCTGACCCACTTTCTGGGGCGGCTCCGACTGAAGATTCAGTGTCTACCATGGAGAGAAGGAGGCTTTTTCTTAAAGCGAACTCATTAAAGGTGTAGGCGATGATAGCGTTTATATTCTAAAATGGGGAGATTTTGTGACAGGGATGGGGCACTGGATGGAAAAAGGAACTTTCTGTGGAGTTTAGGACAGCTGTTTAAAACAGGGTGATAACTTTCACCTTGTAAGTGAACAGGAAGTATTGGGACAAGACAGGAAATTGCATCATTCCTTTTATGAGAAGAACTCCAGAAAAAAAGTTGTTCGTGAAAGGTAGTGGCTGAGAGGAGGCCGGCCCGGTTTTGTTTTGTTTTTTTTTCCCCCCTTCTTTCCTTCCACTCCCATGAGAATTTCTGGGCCATTTTCTTTAAGAAAGAGGCTGTTTGAGAACTTTATGTTATTTTTATTATTTAAAAAAATATTTTACCAGAAGGGTCACATTCAGTTGACATGTTAACTGCAGCCTTATTGCCCAGTATACTAAAGAATCTTTCATGAGTGTTTCAGCTTCCTTCCCCAAATGGTGAGGCCAAGCAGCTCTTGGCTGGAAGTGAATTTTGGTTTGGCTGCAGTCTTCGACACTGAGCCCCACCCAGTGTCATTAGCTCAGTTTTAACTTGCAAAAAAAAAAAAAAAAAATCTCTTTTTTCGGGGGAGGGGTGGGTGGGAATTTACGGATACCCTTAGCCTGTTCACCCCAGCATGACCTTCCCCTAACCAAGGTGCCTGGCATTTGGCAGGCTGGGGCTGCCTTTATTTACTAGCAGTGGGCCTCATTTTGCCCAAGGAGTCCCTCCTTTAGCTTCCTGACTGCCTATCGCTAGGACTCTGGTGCGCGGTAAAGAGGTGACAGAAGACAGCTCCCCTGGTACAGCTGTGCTTAGCCCTGGGGGATGGGGATAACTCAGTCCTCAGTCACCAAGAAGCTTCCGCCTTTAGAAAGAGGGCTTGTGCAGCCCCACAGTGATGTGCAGAAGGCGGTATTGTGCTGGGTGTGAAAACAGTTTTCATTTATTCATCTCTGGGTTTCTAAGTCCCCTCTTGGACAATGTCATTGTTCTCGTAACATGGGACAGTGCCCTGACCCGGGCTGTCAAGGAGCCATCTTTAGGATGGAGGCCAGAAAGAAAGAGATCTGTGTGTGGCTGGCTTGCTCCCCATTTCCCCCAACCCCCAAGTTTTTTCCTTAGTGGGCTTTGTTTTGTTTTCATAACACAACAAGAGCCCTGGGGTGTGTAAAAGCATTGTTGAACATTCGGTGAGGCTAACTTGTCCAAACAGAGCAGGACGCCAAGGCAGAATGCTGTGGGCAGGTGGTGAGCCCACAGAGGTTGCCTGGCCGGCGCCTGGCTTGGAAACACCTCCCGGGATCAGCCGCAGCTGGCAGGGAAGTAGCTGAGGACAGGGGCTCTTTTCCCGCCTCCACGGGGAGCCTGGGGTCAGACCTAGGCCTTTCTGGCTGACCCCTGCCTGGCAGGCACGCTCCACTCCCAGGTGGGTTCTCACGGGCCTCGCTCTGCCAGGTGTAAAGCTGGGGCCTGGGGGGCGGTGGTGGTGCAGCTGCTTTGGGAGAAACCAGCGTGTTCCTGTGGTCCAATCATTTAGCGATTATTTACTGAGCACCTACTATGTGCCACGCTTTGCCAGGCATGGAGGATGTAGTTCTTGGACTCTGCAGACGTAATGGTCTGTCTGAAGGTGCTCTGGCGTCAGTGAGATGGAGGGTCCTTGAACAGGATGTGGCTCTGTCTGGAGTCAGGCACGGGGCAGCTTCTCAGCCATGGGGTGAGGTGTTGTAAGACATGGGGGAGGTGCAGGGATGGGCCCCTGGGGAGATTGTTTGAGCACGCAGGGCCAGCACAGCTTCTCTGCTTCGGTTGTGTGGTCTGTTGAGAGTTGAGATAAAGCAAAGCTTGTGGATAAACAGAGGTCTGCCTCCTCCGGTTCTGTTTCTATTCCCGCCCCCCCACTTGTTGATTGTGAGATAAGAGCTGCAACAGCAGGAGGTAGGGTTATAATCCAGACCCTGGTGGTACTTGGGAGCCCAGCAGAGTGGAGGTGACCAGCCAAGGGGCAGGGCGGGGGTGGCATGGGCACCTGGAATGTTAGCATTTATGTCTTTACAGCCACAGGGGAGGTGGGACATTTTCAAAGCCCAGGACTTGGACTTTTTTTATAACTCCGGTGGGCTTGATTCCCATGAGGACCATCTGGGGATGCAACACTTGCTTTTTAATTTAAAATCTGATGGTCAAGTTCATTTCTGAGGTCCCAGCCAGTGTGTGAAGCTCTGGCCCGCCTGTGGGTGGGTTTACGCGAGGTAATCTAATACCCAGTTACCAAGGGGTTTCATTTTCAGTGCGCATCCTGCCCCTGGCCCCTGGCCATTCCCCCAAGGCCTACTGGTGGCTCGTTCGGAGCTCACTGATTTAATTAATCATCCTTGGTCCTCTGTGGAGTCGGGAGAGCTCTTTTGGCCTTTGGTTAGATCCTGGGTAGTAAGGGAAGAACTGAGTTCAACTCCAGTTTTCCTCTTGCAAAATGGGGAGTTTCTGTCATTCAGACGTGAGCACTCAGATCACCAGGCCAGGGACTGTTGGTGTCTCTCGTGTTTGCTCATTTCTGTGTTGCCTTTTTACTTTTTAACTTGGGGTGGACGTTCAACAGGAACAAAAAAAGACAACGCCAAGGGCTTCCCTGGTGGCGCAGTGGTTGGGAGTCCGCCTGCCGTTGCAGGGGACACGGACGGGTTCGTGCCCCGGTCCGGGAAGATCCCACATGCCGCGGAGCGGCTGGGCCCGTGAGCCATGGCCGCTGAGCCTGCGCGTCTGGAGCCTGTGCTCCGCAAAGGGAGAGGCCACAACAGTGAGAGGCCCTTGGACAGCAAAAAAAAAAAAAAAAAAGACAATGCCAAGAAAAGACTGTACTGTCAGTAAACTCACCTTTCTGCATCTGCCACTTGGAGGGTTAAATTACCATCTCCAGTCACCCTTTCCCACCTTGCGGTCACCTTCCCCAGTGAGCTTCTGAGGCTAGAGAGGGCCAGGAAGAGCCCCTCGGCTCAGAAAGAGCCTGGGGACCTTGCCAGCCCCAGGGCAGCCTCAGTAGCCTGCACGGCCCCTCCCCCTCATTAATCAGTAACCAAGAGGGAAAAGCAGGAGTTGGGTTCTTCCTGTGATCTGGGTGCACAGTATACAGTTCTTAAAAACAGATGGGCCTCATCTCCAGCTCAGTGGGATCACAGTTAATGCCCACTGTGGATGGGGGGCGGTGTTTCCTGGGAAAAGGCCTGGATTTGGAGGGGCTTGCAAAGATTCAGAAGCCGACCCCCATTTCAAGTGTTTGTCAGATGCCCCAGGAGGGGGCTTGGAGAGAATTACAATGGGAGGGAAAGCGGCCACCCTCCAAATTTCAGTCCCCTGGGGCTGGCCTGATTTCCTGGGCTGAGGATGGGGGCACAGTCATCAGCTGGCTGCATGGCCTTCACTGAGCCATTTTTGTGTCCTGGACCTCAGTTTTTTCATCTACAAAATAAGCAGTTGGACCTGGTCTCCAAGTCCCGTGCAGTACTGAATGAAATCCTGTGATTTTCGGTTCTTGGATTTGAAGGTGTGTGAGAATAAGACCCCTTTTGCGGAGGTGGTGGGTAACTAATGGCCTCTTCCACCGGCGAAGGAAAAGGCTGTAGTTCTTTACGTTTTGAGGTTTGCAGACTTTTCCAAGAATGAATGAAAGCTGAAGGAACTTTCCCCAGAAAAATGCATGTGCATACATTTCCAGGGGTCCTTTAGCCCCATCCCATGGAATCCCTTGTACTCAAGAAGGCAGGGTGTACACGAGAGCATTAGGAGAGGCAGGGCCTTTTTCTTTTTGTGGTAAAATATACATGCCATTTACCATTCTAGCCCTTGTCAAGTGTACAGTTCAATGGCATTAAGTCCATCCCGTGCTTGTGCAAACATCACTGGTATCCACCCCCAGAACTTTCTCACCTTTCGAAACTGAAACTGTGCCCATTAGACACTAATTTCGCAATCCCCCCTCCTCCCAGCTCCTGACATGAATTTGACTGTTCCAGGTACCTCATATGAGTGGATTCATACAGTATTTGTCCTTTTGTATTTGTTTTATTTCACTCAGTGTAAGGCCTTCAAGATTCATCCATGTTGTAGTAGGTGTCAAACTTGCCTTTCTTTTTAAATGTGTACAGATATCCGTTCATCCTTCAGTGGACACTTGGGTTGCTTCCACCTTTTGGCTATCGTGAATAATGCTGCTGTGAACATGGGTGAACAGGTATCTATCTCTTCAAGACCCTGCTTCAGTTCTCCTGGGCATATACCCAGAAGTGGAATTGCTGGGTCATGTGGTAATTCTGTGTTGAGTTTTTTGAGGCAGGGCCATCCTGACTTGAGTGTCTGCATAGATGGATCACAGATCCCATGGGGCAACTGGGTGGACTTGAGGGTGAGCCCTGGGGCAGGGGAAGTGAGAGGAGAGTGGCATGGGGTGGGGGGAGGAGGACAGCAGAGGAGGGGTGGCCTGGCTCTCTGCAGGAATACAGGCCAGATTGGAGCCCGCGTTCATGTGAGGCCCAGAGTCCTCCGAAATCTGGGGCACACGGCACTGAGCAGCGGTGGCCTTGTGACGGTGGTCCAGGGTAGGGGGGCTTTCATACCCCTGGCCTCCTCACTGGAGGCTAAGGGGTGGGAGGGCCCGTGAGAGGCGGGGGGCCTCACGCCTAGGAGGTCCTGGGTGCTTTGGGGGTGAAAGGGCTGGGATGGCTGAGCAGTGAGTGTGTCAAAGCCAGGGAGATTAGATTACGGAGGCAGACAGAAGTAATGATTAACTTTTCCAGTCTGCACACTGTCTCCACTCTGTCGTACTTTGTTTTTCCCTGTAAGCACGGTGCGGCCCTGGCCAGGCCCTGGTGTTGGGTTGTAAAGAAAGAAGGAATGAGGACTGGGAGTGAGCAGGGGGCGGGGAGCCAGGGAGCTGGCCGGAGAGGGAAGGCTTTTCCATCAGATCCAGCGCTGGAATTTATTGGCCGGAATGCAGTAAGTGTTCAAAATGCCATCCCATCCAACAGTTTTCATAATTGTTATGGAACAAGGGGAGCTGGGGGAGGGGAGGGATGAAAAGGACTTTTGTATCTCACTGGATTTTTCCTCTTCTTCGGAAGGATTCTCTGCCCTCCAGAAAAACGAGAGTTGAGCTGGAGCTGTGTGAAGGACGGGGTGGGGCAGGGCCCGCGTCTGGGGCTGGAATACCTTGCAGGGAGCTTGGAGGGTCCATGCAGCTCGGGGGCTTTATTAAATTGAGACCCACAGCAAAAGCTGCTTCCGCAGAGCCCCCAGACCTGCACCTCTGGGGGTTGTGTCCTTTCAGAAAGCTGGCTGAATGTGCATCTGTGTTTATTAAGCTTCTTTAACGCGTAGCCAGCGTACTTACAAGTGGTCAGTAAAAAGAAGAAAATGAGGGACTTCCTGGTGGTTTTTAAGAGTAGTTTCCTTTGTTGGATCTGTGTTTGCGAGGGGAGGCGCACCGCCAGTTGGGAATCCACGTGTGGAGTTTGGGGGGATTTCTGGACTCTCCCCGGGTTGGGGGTGGGTGAGTTAGAGATGTGACGTGCACACCCTTCTGTTGTGTGCACGGCCTCCTTGCTGTGTCTTCCGGGGAGTGGCCAGGATCCTACCCAGGGGCCAGGCAGGTGAGCAGATAATGCCCCCGTGCAGGCAGGTCTGGGGGGCTCTGTATGCAAGTGTGTGACCCCCCTTTCTGAAGGGAGCTGCTGAGTTAAGTTGGTGGGGGGGACGACGGTGGGAGCTTGGGGTGGAAGAGACTTGAAATTCAGACTTGAAAAGGATGAGGCTGGATGCATGCTAACGACCAGCCAGGGAGGCCCATTTACTGTAAATATTATGAATGGAGTTGGCCGGGCTGGGAGTCCCCACCCTTCCTCTGAGGCCTCTCGGAGCTGGGCAGAGCTGGCCTCCTCAGAAGGCAGGCAGCCGGGTACACGCTATAATTTGCATGGCTGAAGGCTGGGGCACAGGAAGCCGCGTCAGCCCGGCTGGCGAGACAGATGGGAGCTTTTGATCTGTGTGGCTTCCCCCCTTCCCCGGCGCTACCCTTAATTATATTCTCTGATGGCAAAACACTGTTCTCAGGAGGGACCCCTGGGCTGGGGGCCTCCGACTTGGGCTGTTTGAGGGGCTTTAGGAGGTGGGGCTGTGGCCTGTTGCGGGGAGTAGGGAAGTACTTTTTAGCTCTAGTAAGGCACAGTTTGTAAGGCACAGTCACGAATCAGTCTTCTAGACGAGGAGGACCTGCCAAATATGTCAGCCCAGGGGAGTTTGCAAGAGGAAGGAGGGTGATGGTGGCTGAGAAGCTTCAGGGCGCCGAGCATGGGTGGGCATTGGAAATAAGATGGTGATACAGGAGACCCTTCCCCGGACACTCACCTTTTCGGGGGCCATGAATGACGACACAGAAAGAACACGAGTTTGTAACTCTTTGCAATGAAAAAAAAGTTGGTTTATAGATGGACATGGCCAAATCTGACTCAAATCTCCTTTCCCTTTTGATTTTGTTTTGTTTTATTGTTGCAAATGAAATGCAAAAATGTGCCCTCCTCCCCGAAGTGATTTTCTTGCTCTCCAGAAGGTAGTAGAAATAAATGGAACCTGTGTTGTTGAATACTGAAACCCACAGTGTAGCCAGAGACCATCAGAGCCAGAAGGGGGCCCATGGGGGTGTTTTGCCCCAGCCGCCTTTGCCCCAGCTGTGGGCTGGTCAGACTGAGACTCTGAGGGGGCAAAGCCGCTTGGCCAAGGTCACAGAGCAGCAGCCTGCTGGCAAAGAAGCCGTTTCACTCCTGGCTTGCTTGGGGCGATGGAGCTGGACCCCATACTCGGGGGCCACGGTAGGCATAGCATTTCCACAGTGGGCTGGGAAGGACACTTGTTTTCCCCTCTAGTGTTTGGAGAGGACTGGTGGCTTTTGAGGCCTGAGGTGGCCGCCCACACACAGCTCACACCAGCCAATGTTCTGGCCTTGAACCCAGCTCTGCTTTGCAGCAGGTGATGTGTGTCTCATTGCCCCTCCTTTAACAGAGGAATGGTAATACCGTGCAGCCTCTCAGGGTCCCCTTTCTGTGAGCCCCTTTCAACAGAACTATACATAGTAAATGCTCGTTAGGTGAAGGTATCAGCCCAGAACTGTTGTCCCACCTGGGGGTGGGGGGGTGGGGCGAAGAGTTGTCAGCATTTTCCGAGCATCTGGAGAACCTAAGAGATAATATGCCCCTAAGAGCTGAGACCCTCCGCTGTGGCTGCTGGCCGGGCCCTGGCCTCTGGCTGCTTTTTATCAAATTGTCACAATGCCAGCGTGGCCAGTACTGGGAGCTCCATTTTAGAGATGAGCTCAAGCCACCACCAAGGTGACATGGGAGGCAGATTGAAGGGGGGGGAGTGTCTGACTCCGTAGCTGGTCAGCTCCGTGGCGGGTAGAACTCGCTGTGAGGGAGTGAGGTTGGGCCCAGGGACCTGAAGAAGCACCCTGGCCTTTGAAGGAGAGCTTGTGGCACCCCCTGCCCACCCCCCAGCCCAGCCACCTCAGCGGAGAACCTTGTTGCAGAGCTCTGAAAAAAAAATCCAACTTTTCCGTCCTGCTTTCTACCAGCCAGAGTTCATTCTCTGATCCGTTTGGTGTAGGAGCTTGGGGGTAGCGGTGATGGGTTGGGTGTGAGCATTTTCTGGGTAACTGAGAGTTAACCTGAAACGTTTTGAGTTAGTTTCAACCCCCATGGTAGCTTGCTTTAAACCCCAGAGCTGTCTTCGCTGCCCCAAGAATCCGAGGGGGCGGCTCTGGCGTCATCTTTTGTGTCCCGGGTGAGGTTGTAAGCATGGCTGATTAGAGCTGACCCCAGAACCCAGACTGAGCCCAGACACCGAAGCAAGTTTTTATGTGTTTGCTTCCTCCTGAAAACTAGAGACCAGCGAGAGACTTGGTTACTTGTGTTTGGGATGAGAGTGGATGGGATGGGTTGGCACCAAGTCCCCTTTTATCTCAGTCCTTGTCCCTGAAATGAGCTGGTTGCTCTCTGAACAGTTTCCTGACCGGGGTGTGGGGAGCCGGGCCGATGAAGCTGTTAACCTTTGGGACGACTGATGTAGGGGGAAGGACAGGATGAGGCAACCCTTGGTGGCGCCGGAGTCCCGAGGAGGGAGGACCCTGGACCTGAGAGGGCGAGGCGTGGCCACGTTTGCGTTCCAGGGTTGCCGGCTTTACTTCTGGGTCTGCATGTGTGCCCTTCGTTTGCCCTCATCAGCCCGCGTGAGGCAGCCATTTCTGCCCAGGTTCCATCCCCAGACGTGTGCTCTGCTGGACCGCTGGGGAGGGGGCTCGCAGACCCATCCCACCGTGGGATAACCAGAATATTGAATAAGAGAAATAATCCCTCTATAATCCAAGTGCCTTGCGGAGATGAGAGTGGGTTGAGACCCCCGCCCCCCCACACACCCGCCTGCCTTTTATTCCAGCCCCCTGGTTGCCCTGGCAGTGGGCATATTGGACTCAGCGGGTGCCTGCTTCTGTGGCTTTCTCTGTGCTGCTTCGTTTCCCAAGTATGTCCCTGTCCTGAAAAGTCAGAAACTTGGGGACCCCCCCCACCCCTGTCCCATCAGCACCACCTCTGTGTGTGGACACAGCTAGGGTGAGGTGGCCTCACTTCAAGCGTTCTCAGAATCCCACTGGGTGTTTTGGAACAGTTCTGCCTCTCTGGCCTCACGGTCAACTTCCTAAATTGGAGACCGGACATGGTACCGTCGAGGCACTGAACTTGGCCTTTCCTCCCTCCCTCTTTTTTTTTTTGCGGTCTGCGGGCCTCTCACTGCTGTGGCCTCTCCCGTTGCGGAGCACAGGCTCCGGACGCGGAGGCTCAGCGGCCATGGCTCATGGGCCCAGCCGCTCCGCGGCCTGTGGGATCTTCCCAGACCAGGGCATGAACCCGTGTCCCCTGTATCGGCAGGCGGACTCTCGACCACTGCGCCACCAGGGGAGCCCCTCCCTCCAGTTTTTTTCTTCTTCATCTCCTACACCTTCAAATCAAAAATTTTAAAAGGGGGAAGTTCCTCTCTTACCTAGGCCTTGAGGGTCTGGTCACCCTGTGCCATTGCGATCCCAGGCATGAGATTCATTCATGAGCCTCTGGTCTTCTGGGAGGGTCTGGTCTGTTCATTCACAACCAGGGTAATTAAATAACTCTTTGTATGAGGCATGGAGCTCCTTGTTAAGTGGTCTTCCCTAATGCAAGTGCAAACACGAGGCACAATCCTTCTCCTTCTCCACACGGCCTCCCGCTTTGCTTTTAAAGGGTAGATTTTATGCTTTAAGGGAAATTGGGAAGGGGAGGGGGAAAAACAACCTTAAAGGAATTTTAGGCTGATTCAGCACTTTTCTGGGGTTGGTCCACGAGTTCCCTGAACTGTAATAAAAAGAAAAACTTGTGAGCAGGCATCTGATTAGGTAGCTTTTGACAACACAGCTTTTCTTTTGGATGCTTTAAAATGCACAAATACAGTTTTAAAACAGGCCCCTGGTACAGTTTTCTGAGGAGGGAGAAGTTGAATATACCAGAAAAGGTTATAAAAGCTGAGGGAAATTAACAAGGGACCGCGAGTTTTGCCTTCAGAGGTTAAGTATCGGCAACCAGGATACTAAGACCCTTCCTCAGTCCTTGTAACGAGGGGGCCTTTTTTTTCTGTGCAGGGTCCTCCCAGCTCCTCACTCGGAGGCCTGGGAAGCCCCCAGGAGCTAAGCGTCTGCCCTAACCTTTGTGGGGAGATGCTTGTGGGCTATGGGCCCAATTCCAGGAACTGTGCTTCTCTGAAGATGACGCTGAGCGCTTCCTAGAAATGAGCCCAGACGGCGGGTACTTCAGGGCTAAGGAGCGGAGTCTGAACTGGCCATTTGGGGCGTTGTACTGGGCCCCCAGAAGCGTGCTGTGTAAAAGGGGCCTTCGCTCCAGTGATGGGTTTGTCTGACAGCCTGTTTCTGTGCTCAGAGCTGTGGAGTTCAGGAGCAGCAAGGAGAAGGAGTATCAGGGCACTAGGGGACTGCAGGGTGACATGGTGGGGCGACACGTGGGGGCCCTGCTGCCCCTGATTAGGGCACCTAGTGGGCTTTCAGGGGCCTTGTTCACATCCAGGGGCACCTACACGCTGCCGTTTATCTGGGCCGGGCCATTAACCTCAACAGAAAAAGGCTTTTTCTTTTTCCAGGGGATGTCTGGCAGCAAATTACTGGATGCATTGTCGGGCCGCGCAGATGAAAGAGAAACCCGCCAGAACGCCCCCCCCCCCCCCCCCC
Organism: Phocoena phocoena; assembly: GCF_963924675.1. Classification (NCBI taxonomy): domain Eukaryota; kingdom Metazoa; phylum Chordata; class Mammalia; order Artiodactyla; family Phocoenidae; genus Phocoena; species Phocoena phocoena. The sequence goes on from NC_089231.1 coordinate 25,052,702, forward strand.
CCCGTCCCATTCCCCCTCCTCTCTACTGGCCAACCTCAGGCCCCAGTCTCCCCCCCCACCAGCTTCCTCTGCCCCCAGGCAGACAAGGCACGCCCCCCTACCCCCTTGCCGGTGGGCCTGGCACGGGGCAACTCAATCTTCAGGCTCCCACCCCCTTCCTCCCACTCCCCCAACCCCCATACTCTGGCGGGTGCCAGGTTTCAGGGGAGCCGGGCTCCATGAAACAAAGTATTGTGAGGCTCCGCTGAGGGTCTCCTGAACTTCCCTCCCAGCGACTCCTGAGCCTTCCTTTCCAGGCCGGTTTGTTGTCCTGAGTTGGGATAATAAGTGAGAACTTCTTACATTTGGAAACGCTCTCCCGCCTCAAACAAGCAGGCAGGTGGGCGCCCTGTGCCTTCCAGAAGAGGGCTTTCTCCAACCCGGCAAACCTGGACATCAGAGCATTTTTATTTACGTGGGTGTTTATGGGTCTTTGGTATAGCCTTCAGAGCTGAACTCCCTCGGCAAGAGGGTTCAGAGGATGGCCAGCGCTCGCGAGTTTATTAGCAGTTGATGGATACTTTGCAGAAACAAGTTGAGGCCTCATGACTCACCTGCTTTGGAGCTCTTGTGCCTCTCTCGTTTCTCCATATGCTCCTGTGTATGCGCGTGCAAACACACGTTCACATAGCACACTCTCCAAGTGTGCTCATGTCCATGCACACAGCCTCTTTCACACTTGTGCTTTAGAGATGAATGTCGGGGTCAGGGGTGATGGGCCAGGTTTCTGGTGTTGATTTTCGGTGGGGTGGTGGTTGAGGGGAGGAAGGAGCCCTCAGCTTCCCCGTCTTGTGTAGCTGGCGGGGCAGGCATTTGAGAAGGCCAGGTGGGGGGCGTCCAGGCGACTGGTGCTCAGGGTGGCCGCCTCAGTGGGTCACCGAGCGCCTTTGTACAGACTTATTCACGGGACGCCTCCATGTAAAGTTAACGCAGCTGACTGGTTCCCAGGTCCTTACGTGCCTGTTAACGTTGGAAGGAGTCGCTGTGTTGAGCTGCACTGGTTACCCAGCCTGCTGGGGCAGCAGGACAATCGAGACCCGAGCCCTCCTTCACCCCCAGCTGCTGTGCTGTATAACCCACCATCATCCAGGCTCTAAACCCAGTGGTTCCAAAATCAAAAAGGCCAATCAAACCCAAAGACATCACACACCACCCCCAACTTCATGCCCCAAGCCCCCCCACCCCAGTAAGTGAGAAGCAGGGGCCTACAGGGAGGGCAGGAGGCCGCCTCCGCTGCCTGCCAGGCCTTCCCCCCGTCTCTCCCCATTTTCGTTAACAAATACAAGACTTCCCGGTCTCCGCCCTGCCACGACAAACCACAGTGTTCCTGCAGCCCGGCTGGGCTGGGGAGACTTACAGTTCCCAGTCTGAGTCCTGCCCTGCCGGCTCCAGCTTAAAGGAGGAGTTAGAGGAGTCGGAATGCCAGCCTCCAGGGCCCCCTTTCCTTTCATATACTCCCCCCTTTTAAAGATCTCTGAGCGCCTGTTTGAAAGTCACCTTACCAGAATCACCCCAGTCTCCCCTGCTGCCCGCAGGAAGAAGCATGTCTAGGAAAGCCGGGGTGGGCCCTCCAGGGGAGGAAGGGGGCAGGGCATCGACTTTAGATGCTTCTAGGTAGGGAAGGGGAAGAAAGGAAGATGCAGCAGGCAGGACCCTGCAAGCATGGCGGTACCCACTTTAAATACATCATCTTCTTTTTTTTTTTTTTTTTTTTTTTTTTTTTTTTTTTTTTTTTGCGGTACGCAGGCCTCTCACTGTTGTGGCCTCTCCTGTTGCGGAGCGCAGGCTCAGCGGCCATGGCTCATGGGCCCAGCCGCTCCGCGGCATGTGGGATCTTCCCGGACCGGGGCACGAACCCGTGTCCCCTGCATCGGCAGGCGGACTCTCAACCACTGCGCCACCAGGGAAGCCCTAAATACATCATCTTCTGTCTGGGCTGGAGGAAGTTAAGGTAGTCTGGGCTGACACCAACTTGCAGGTTGTGATTTGGCATTTTTACCTGAACTCACGTGTACAGAGCTGCCGCTGACAGACACATTGAGAGTTATTTTTCTATTAGGAAGATAGATATTTTTACCCCAAACCACGTCCTTTAAAATTTTTCCTGGATATGGGACTTCCCTGGTGGTCCAGTGGCTAAGACTCCACACACCCAATGCAGGGGGCCAGGGTTCGATCCCTGGTCAGGGAACTAGATCCCACGTGTCACAACTAAGAGTTCACACACAGCAACGAAGATCCTGCACGTGGCAACGAAGATCTCACGTGCTGCAACTGAGACCCAGCACAGCCAAAGAAAGAAATAAGTAAATAAATATTTGTGGCAGGGAATAAACTCTGCAGCGGCTCCTCCTTTTAAAAAAAAAAAAAAAAAGTTTTTTTCCCTCCCGGATAGCGCCTCCTATGACCAAGGCACTGATCTGAGAACTGGGAGACAACAAGCACAAAGACTGCTCAGCAGGTGGTCCTGGGGTCTAGGTCTGGTTCCATCATCCCTGGGGCCTGAGCAACAAGCTTTCTGAGTCCAGGTTTTCTCGTGAGGATGACAAGGGGCTGGAGCAGTTGGCCTTCAAGGTTCCATCCAGTTTAAAGAATTGTTAATTCTAGACCATCCAACTGTAAGGCCTTTTCTAGCCCTAAAACTAGGACCAGCCAAGTTACTAAGTGGTCTTGGCTTCTGAGCTCTGCAGCGAGCGATGGGGCTTTCCTTTGGCCAGGTGGGCACACGTGCTGGTATCCTGGGTCTCTGACGGGGTGTGGGGAGTGGAGGGAAGAGGCTCCCCAGCAAGCCCCATGCTTAGAGGCAAGGCTCTTCCATCACTGGGTGAAGATTTCCAAGCCCCAGTAGGAGGACTGTTCGGCCTGCAGCACATCCAGCACCCCATTCCCTCCTTCTGTCTTGCCCCGAGAGACAAGCTGATCATGGGGGTGTGTGTGATCTTGATTTCGGGAGGAAGAGGAAAAAGGACGGTCTCCATCACCACCAACCATGTCCGCCATTTTGTTTTCTAGATTCCCAACTTCTTCTGGAGCCTGGGGATCGGTCACACTGGTGCGTGGTGGCATACTGGGAGGAGAAGACGAGAGTGGGGAGGCTCTACTGTGTCCAGGAGCCCTCCCTGGATATCTTTTATGATCTACCTCAGGGGAATGGCTTTTGCCTCGGACAGCTCAATTCGGACAACAAGAGTCAGCTGGTGCAGAAAGTACGGAGCAAAATCGGCTGTGGCATCCAGCTCACGCGGGAAGTGGATGGCGTGTGGGTGTATAACCGCAGCAGTTACCCCATCTTCATCAAGTCAGCCACACTGGACAACCCGGACTCCAGGACGCTGTTGGTACACAAAGTGTTCCCCGGTTTCTCCATCAAGGCTTTTGACTACGAGAAAGCGTACAGCCTGCAGCGGCCCAACGACCACGAGTTCATGCAGCAGCCGTGGACTGGCTTCACCGTGCAGATCAGCTTCGTGAAGGGCTGGGGCCAGTGCTACACCCGCCAGTTCATCAGCAGCTGCCCGTGCTGGCTGGAGGTCATCTTCAACAGCCGGTAGCCACGTGGGGAGAGGACAGCGGGAGCCTAGCGGGCCCGGTCCAAACTACTTTGCTGCTAATAGTTTCCTCCTGAGTGCTTGCTTTTCATGCAAACTCTTTGGTCGGGTTTTTTTTTTTTTTTCTTTTTTCTCCCCTCCTTCCCCTCGTTCTTGTTTATGTTCTGTTTTGTTCTTTGAGAAATAGCTTATGAAAAGAATTGTCGGGGTTTTGGCGGGGGCGGGTGGTATGGTTGGCAGAACACCGAGGCGTGAAAAGGGGAAGCAAAAGTCAGTACCACCAAACACAGTGTAAATGGGGGGGCAGGCCTCGACTTCGGGGTCCTCGTTGCCCTCGTCAGGGTGTACGAGAGAGAGAGAGAGAGAGAGAGAGAGAGAGAGTGAGTGTGTGTGTGTGTGTGTGTGTGTGTGTGTGTGTGTGTACGCAGATGGGGGAAGCGGTGTGCTCTGTTGTGTTTCCTACGGATGTTGACCGCTGAGAGGTTTGCGCTCCCAAGCTGTGTCCCTCGAGCTCCTTGGACTTGCACAGTGGGGCAGCGGGTGTCCCAGCAGCGGCCAGCAGCGAGGCTCTGTCCCCCAGCCTGGGGAAGCCCCCATCCCGCCTCTCCCCTTCTAGGACATTGGCCTGTCCGCAGGCTTCTTAGAAGCCACCCTGCCAGTTTTTCCATGCTGTCTCACTCCCCTCCGGCCACCCTGCTGCCGTTGTCGTGTCTTTCCTTTTTGGCCATCTGCTCCTGGATACCTCTGAGATGGGCTTCCCGAGGGCTGCCGGGGCAGCCCCATCACAGTATTGCTCACCCAGTGCCCTCTCAGGCCCCTCCGCCTCTCCCCTGCCCTGGTTACATCAGGTTTTTCCTGGACTCAGAAAACCAGCTCAGCACTTTCCTCCCCTCTGCAGCCTGTGTGTTGAGCTCTGCTGTTAGACCAGCGAGGGGAGCCGCCCCACTCCCCACCAAGAAGGATTCGGTCCATCTTGACCCAAGGTACCATCCTGAGCTGACACCTAACTCTTCCGTTTCTTCTACAACTCATACACTCGTATGATACGTTGACACTGCTCTTAGCTCAATGAGCATGTTTAGACTTTAACATAAGCTATTTTTCTAACTACAAAGGTTTAAATGAACAAGAGAAGCATTCTCATTGGAAATTTAGCATTGTAGTGCTTTGAGAGAAAAAGGACTCCTGAAAAAAACCCCCTGAGATTTATTAAAGAAAAAATGTATTTTATGTTATATATAAATATATTATTACTTGTAAATATAAAGACGTTTTATAAGCATCATTATTTATGTATTGTGCAATGTGTATAAACAAAAATAAAAGATGCACTTTGCTTTAATATAAATGCAAATAACAAATATGCCAAATTAAAAAAAGAAACACAAGATTGATGTTTTTTTCTATGGGTGTTATCACCTAGCTGAATGTTTTTCTAAAGGAGTTTATGTTCCATTAAACAATTTTTAAAATGTATACTTGATTCCATGTTGTCCTCCAGCTCCTTTTTCTTCTGGTGGGTGGGCAGCGGGATGTAGCCATCAGAATCTGGGACAGCTGGGGTCTCCCAGAGCTTGGTTGGGGAGGAAGCTCGGTTGGTGGGACCACAAAAGGGAGAGACGATCCAGAACGGCTTGCTCTTCCTTGCATCCTAGAAAGACCCGTACCTACACAGATACCACCTTTCTTGTTAGGCAGGAACCTTAGGGTGCAGCTGGTGGGTGTCCTGAATTTGTAATGGGTCAACCTCAGGGAGCCCTGAGTTACAAAGGCAGCTGATTTTTCAAAGTCTGAAAAGTTGAAAAAAGGGAATATCATTTTGAATGATTGGGAAGGAGGTTGCACTGGGAGATAAGATGGGAAGGTAACGTCCCAAGAACTTGGGGTCCATCCAGTTCCTGCTTGCTGACTCCTTTGCTTTACATTAAGTCCTGAGAGGACTGCACCTTTCCCAGAGGAAGGTCACTGCCGCACTGGGTTCCAGGAGAGATTCCCTGAGGGCTGAAGCCCTGGAGTAGAGATGAGGCTGGGGCTGAGTGTTGATGGTGGGAGGGAGGGATCTGGGTCCGCTGAGTTCTGTACTGGGCACTCACGGGGGTGGGGGGTGGAGTAGGCTGAAAGGAGTCTGGGCAGACCCTACTCTGCATCTGCTTGACACTCTTCCAGTTCTCCATTCCCTTGGCCCAGCCCAGCTTAGCCCCAGTGGCACTTGCTGGTATCGCCCCTGGGATTTTCACTGATCTGAGCCATGTTTTATTTTATTATTATTTTTCAATTAATTAATTTTGGGCTATGTTGGGTCTATTGTTGCTGCGCACGGGCTTTGCCCAGTTGCTGGCAGCGGGGGCTTCTCTTGTTGCAGAGCACGGGCCCTAGGGCGCACAGGCTTCAGTAGTTGCAGCACGTGGGCTCTAGGCTCAGTAGTTGTGGTGCACAGGCTTAGTTGCTCCGCAGCATGTGGGATCTTCCCGGACCAGGGATCGAACCCCTGTCCTCTGCATTGGTAGGCAGATTCTTAACCGCTGCGCCACCAGGCAAGTCCCTGAGCCACGTTTTGGATTCAAGACCTCTTGCACAAGAAATAGCTTCAAATCGGGCACCAAATGGGGCTGTTGAGGTGTCTATGTCAGGGGGTCTTAAACCTTAGACCCAGGAAGGGGCTCTTTGAAGTGGGAGTTAAGATTTTAGATATCACAAACTAGTACAATTTCAGAAAAAAATTTTTGGAGGGCCAAAGTAGGATTGCCAATTTTTCATTTTGCCAAATGACACAAAGAATTACAGCTTACTGGCACCACTGTTTAATGCGAGGGAATTCTAATACAATTGTATAGCGAGGAATGTTAACTTAGAGCTTTAGTGCCAAATGGTCATCTGGGCCAGCTTGTTCACATGAGGTGGCGGGGAGCTCACTACCACTGAGGCAGCTTTTTTATCAGTTGAACTGAAACCTGCCTCCATTTATTCTAGTTCTGCAACCTAGAATAAGTGTAAAATGCACGTCTGGAAAACACCCAAGGAGGGCTATAATTAATTCCCAGGTGGTAGTGGTGGAGGAGGGGTGGGGTGGAAGGTGTTGCATTAGGGAGCTGTCAAAGGCATTTTCGTTTGCTCTAACTTGCATCAGCATGCCAGGAAGCTCTTTAATAATAATAATAGCTACCATTTATTGAAGGCTTAGCTAGTTGCCAGGCATGATGTTAAGCGTTTAAGGGAATTATTTAATCCTCCCTAGGACCCCCTGCAAAACTGGAAGCTTTGAGAGGTTAAAAGACTTGCCCAAGGTCACTCGGCAAGGAAGTGCTGGGAGTGGTGGTGTTCACAGGCTGACTCTGGCCTTACTCCTTGGTCCAAACCCTGTAGAGATGTTATTTGGTGGAGTCTGTTGGGACTCCAGTCCCACCACCTCAAATCAGCTGGAAGGTGGGCCCTGAGCTGCTTGCCCGGCGAGCTACGTGGGCAGGGCCTCCGGGTCCAGGAGGCAGGGGCTGTGGCAGCAGCACCTTCACGCCCTCCTCTGTCACCTGGACTTGACTCTCAGCCCCACAAGGTTGGAACTGGGCTGTGGGCGTGTGGACCCCCGTTGGGTGGCTGACCCTGGGTCAGGGAAAGAAGGACATTTAGGGGAAACCCCATGTTTGCAGTACACGGCACTAAGCTGCCATCACCGCAGACATCCCTTGGGCACTTCTGATGTGCTAGGACTGCTGCAGGGGACACGTGTCCTCCGTGGTGCTGGAGGACCAGACGCCCGCGCCTGAGGGTGGCCAGCAGCCCAGGCAGAATGTGTTGAGTGAGGAGCGAGGACCTCCAGCCAAGGAGTTTGGATTCGTGGAGAGGAGGAGAAGATGCCCCCTTGGAGGGAAGTTTTACTGTCACCTGGTTCTCCTTCCTCTCTCAGCTCACCAGTCAGATTTTGCAGTGTGTCACAGGGTTCTGTCCTCCCCTCTCTTGGGCCACACCTTGTCCCCGGATGGCAACGTCACTCCGGTACCTTCATCTCTCCTCACCTGCAATGCCTCAGCTGCCCCAGCCAGAAACCTGGGTTCTCCCATCTCCCCTGCCCTGTCCCCCGACATGAAATAAACAGCAAGATCCTGTCCTCCCTGCCTCGTTCCATCCATAGGTAAAAAGTGCAAATAGTCCTCACGTATGTTCCCTTGCTCTATCCCCACTAGTACGATTTAGTTTGGGACCTTCTAGAGCCTCCTTCCTCTACTCCAGATGCCTTTCAGCATCTGCCTCCATCAACCTCATGCCTTAACCCCCCACCCCCTCAACACATACACACACCCCCACCCCCCATCCCCCACCCCCATCTTGGTCCCCAGCATGCAGGGTAACTTGCAATTGGTCAAACACGCCTTGCTTATGCGTTTCCAAGCAAGCGCTTTCCAGCTCCTTCTTCAATTGGCTGTCTTCTTCTCATCCTTCAGGATGCAACTCAGACCACACCTCCTCCAGGAAGCCTCTCAAAAATTTCTGCTCTAAAGAGACAACAGTGGTATAGGATTCTCTCTTCCCTACTGAACAGTAAGCTTTCGGCACTCTGGGATCCCTCTTAGGATCCACTACCTTAAAAATTTCCGGTACGGTGTTCACACAGGGCTTGTCCTGATGAGGGAGGGGGAGGCAGAATTGTGCTTGGGATGGAAATAGTAATAATAATAATGGCCAGTACTGATTGTATTCTGCTATGTGGTAGCAGTGTTCCAAGCATTTTACACTGGGGTTGTGCCTTATGATCCTTACAACTATCCTAAAAGTAGACGCATTATCATGAGCCCCATTCTACAGATGAAGAAACTGAGGTTAGAGAGTTGCCCAAGGTCCCCCAGCTGGTAAGTGATAGCGTCAGATTTCATCACCTCTGTGCTATCTCACCTCTATGGGCAGGCCTGGGTCAAGGGTGACTGAATCGGCCATATGTTCTTTCTAAAACCAGTTCTGGTTTGAAAGGACCAGGCTGATCGGACTGCTCAACAGTAGAAACAGCGCCTGAGGTTCGTACAGATTTGTGTGCACCCAGGGTCTTCCCAGTGCATGTCCTCCACAGGCCCACACTGCGGCACCACACAGGCAGGCCTTGGCCAGCTCCGGAAGAGGAGACCCTCCCACAGGTGAGTGATTTGCCCAGGACACCCACATGCGGCCTGGGGGAGGGAAGGATGGAATTGCACCCAAGCCCACAGCAAACAGACTTCCTGACGGTGAGGCCTGCACACTCACCCTCCCCAGGAGCTTTCTGTCCCTCCGCGTGTTGTCAACGCAACCACGTGGAAGCACAGCTCTAGACACTCGAGAGCCTAGTGCCAGGGCAGGTGGGTGACTCAGGGGATATGACTCAGCGCGCTGGATTTTGGAGTCAGAGAGACCAAGGTTGGAGTGCTCACTTGGGTAAGTCACTTAACCTCTCTGAACCTCAATTTCTGAAACATCAAATGCGCATTATACCTGCCCCAGGGGGCCAGAAGGGGGATTAGTGAGGAAGTGCATCGAAGAGCCAGGCATAGCACGGTGAGGCTGAACCACGCGGGGTTGCTACTATCTGACTGTTTAGACCTACAAAAATGGCAATTTCATGCCATTTAATCTACTAGATGTTCAATTCAAGGCGGTGGTGATTAGGGGTCCCCAACCTTCTTTTTCCCCTGGGGCCACAGACGGGGGCTGCGTGGCAAGGGGGCCGAGAGAAGGCAGTGGGCGGGTGGTCAATATCGGGGTGATTCTCTGCTGCTCGGAACGCCAGCAAACCGCGGAGTCCAGGCCAGAGCAGAAGCGAACGCCGGTGGGAGCCAGGGCAGGAGGGCTGGGATGCCCGGCCTCGGGAGGAGGGGGCATGGGCCCCGGACGGTGCCACCAAGTGGAGCAGCGTGCACAGCCCCAGGTTGCCTGGCGCTGAAGCAGCAGGCCCGAGTTGCCAGCTCAGCGGTTTTCCCCAACCAGAAGCGCCCCCCTCTCTTTCTGAAACTAATGATTTTCTAAAAATGGATTCCCTCCCCTCCCCCAGCTGCAATTAATCTAGCGAACACGAAGTGGCCGCTGCAGGAGGCCCTTGGTGAGTTCGGACCGATGCAAGTGCTTTGGCTAATCAGGAACGATTCATGGCTGGGGGTGAGGGGTGGGCGAGGGTGCCTGGCCTGGGTGCCAGGCTGGGCTCACTCTGGGGTCTATTTAGTGCCCACTAGAGCCACAGAGACGAGGAGAGCTGGGGCCGTCTTTCTAGGGAGCCTGTATGATGGGACTTCCTTGGGATTTGAGAGCCGCAGGGTCTCAGACCCCAGCTCCGAGGTCATCCCATAGACACACGTACCCCAGGCCGGACATTTCATTCTCAGACATTTCATCCATAGCTATGTGGCCCCCATTTCCCAGCCTCCCTTGCAGTTTGTTTGGGGCCATGTGACTAGCTCCGGCCGAGGGGCTGCAAGCGGAGGGGCCTCGTAAAGAACTGGTGAGAGGTGATCCAGCTCTCCCTTTCTCCCTCTGCCGCAGGGAACTGGAAGATGGAGGCATGAGATGAGAACAGCCTGGATCCCTGAATCGCTGCCCTGGAAAGCCACTGGGCTTGCAGCAGGCTGTGTGAATGTACAGCTTTATGGTGCCACGGACGGAGATTGGGTGATTTGCCATCCTGATGAACCCGTGACCTGTTCCACCCACCCAGACACTCGATCCAATCTGTCTTGCTTTCCTCTTTTTGTGGAGATTGGTCTCGTATCTCCAGCGGGACTGGAGCTCCTTGAGGTCAGGCACCAGCTCGCCTACTTAACATTTTTTGTTTGTTTTGTTTTGTTTTTTTTCGCATACTTACTTGAATCACATCTTTCATCACACCAAGCCCAGCTCTGGGCTCCTAGTAGGTGCTTAGTAATTACCTGCTGTGGTTGACACGAACTGAGGGGCCTCCCGCAGTGGTGTCCCTGGAGGGACTGCTGGTTGCCCTCTAAGGGCACAGTCTCCCCATGTGGTCCAAGGCTACATGGAAATGCCCCTTTGCTGGAGCTTCACCTCCTAAAAGCCACTGGCAGCCCCTCTCACCTTCCTTCTCAAACCCCACCCAACTCCCCGGGCACAAGAGACAGTTTCAGCCCAGGCCAGTGTCAGTGGAGACCCGGCCAAGACCAGTGCCTCCTGGGCCTCCTCACTCAGCCAAGGAGAGAGAAACTTCCAGAGCAGAGCCCTGGCTCAGCTGAACACATCAGATAGCATTCCCAGCACATAGCTCCTCTTTTTTTTTTTTTTTAATTATTTTTAAAATTTATTTATTTATTTTATTTCTGGCTGCATTGGGTCTTCGTTGCTGTGTGCGGGTTTTCTCTAGTTGCGGCGAGCGGGGGCCACTCCTTGTTGTGGTGCATGGGCCTCTCATTACAGTGGCTTCTGTTGTTGTGGAGCACAGGCTCTAGGTGCCTTGCGGGCTCAGTAGTTGTGGCTCATGGGCTCTAGAGCGCAGGCTCAGTAGTTGTGGTGCACGGGCCCAGTTGCTCTGCGGCACATGGGATCTTCCCGGACTGGGGCTCGAACCCGTGTCCCCTGCATTGGCAGGCGGATTCTTAACCACTGCGCCACCAGGGAAGCCCCATAGCTCCTCTTATCCTGCTTTGCTTTTCTCCATAGCACTGGTTGGCATTATTTGTACTGTATTATATACATGTTTAGCATTTTATTATAACCTGTTTATTGATTTGGTTATTGTCTGACTCCCCTAGTACTTGGGAAGCGCTAGTCACTGCTATATCCCCAGTATCTAGGACATAGTAGGCTCTTGACAAATATTCCTTGGATGAATCAGTGTTGAATGACTACTCAACTTTCCAACTGAAATAAATGCATTCAAGTTTCAGATGAATTTAGTTTTCCCCCAAGAAAAGTAGGTTTGTACTTGTTTTATAATATTTGTGAAAAGAAAGAGTGCATTCTTATATTTTTTCCCCCAAAAGGTATGTGCAGAACTTTGCCTCTTGGGGTGATGGTAAGAGCTGCCACCGCAATCATAGTAATAACAGCAGCCTGTGTTTATTGAAGGCCAAGTTTGTGCCAGGCACTCTCAGCAAGGCACTTGGTGTTGTCTCTAAGGTAAGGGTTGTCATTAGCCCATTTTACAGGTGAGGAAATGGAGGCCCAGGGAGGAGTAGGGCAGGAGCCCAGGTCTGCCTAATTCCACAGCTCTTGTTCTGAGTCCTGAGCCCCCATGGGAGGCTGCAGCTGCGAAAGAGCAGTTTTTCTGGTCTCTTTCTTCGAGGTTAAGATACATCCTGAGGCCCAGGTTCTGTTGAGGCAGCTCAAGACTCCAGGGGTATCTCTGCCAGGAGACTTGCCCTGTGGTTGGGCTGTCCTGTCCCATCAGGGTGTGGAATCTTTGCTGCGTCCAGGCCTCATGTCACCAGCACCAGATCTTCTAATGGCACACTGCAGCCTGAGAAATTACCGTGCCCAGGAGACTTGTCCCAGAGACCCTGCCCAGGGTAATTCCAGAGCAGGAGAGAATGCTGGGCATAACAAGAAAGACGGGGTCAGGCTGCCAGTCTTAGGTAATGGAACGGTGTGCCATGGGCATGGGGCATGGGGAATGGAGAATTTTATTTTATTTATGCAGCTTTTCCCCCAAACTTCAAAAAATACTGAAAAACACAAAAGTAAAAATTATCCTCAATCTCAACGTTTAAAATTATGCCTTCCAATGCCACTCCCCGGAAATGATCGTGATCACAGGAGGCTTTGATTCATCCCCTTCTGAACCTGGTCTCTGCTTCTGCCTATGCACATACACAATTTTCATGAATGGAATCAAGTTATGTACATCGGCCTGCAACCTGCTTCTGTCACTTAATGATACATCACAGACATTTCTGTAGATCATTCATTTTCATGCTGGTCTAGCGTTGGAGCTGAACTTAAAGGATGCTCGTATTCATTTAAAAGATATACCACTCGATACTGAACAGGAGCGAAGCTGTGGAGCAACTGGAACTCTCTCGTGAGGATGGTGGGCGTATCAATTAGTTTAACCATTTTTGGAAAACTGCTTGTCAGTATCTACTGAAGCTAATCATACTCACATCAGAAATGCAGACGTCCATTCACCAAAACGCCTGAGCCTTCTGAATATTAGAATATTCATTGCAGCACTGTTTGAATAGCCATAAACTGGAAACAACTCAAATGTCCATCAAACGTAGAATGGATTTTTTTTTAATGTGGTTTATTTATACAGTGGATGTCGTACAGCATGGGAAGGAAAGAACTACAACTGCACACAACGAGAGAGTGAAAGTCACAGGCGCAGTGCTGAACTGAGGAAGCCAGACACACAAAACCCACAGAGGTATGATTCCATTTGTATAAAGTTCCACGTCAGGCAAAATGGGTCTACGGTGTTAGATGTCAGGAAAGGGCATGAGAGGAACTTCTGGGGGCTGACGATGCTGTTTCTTAATCAACTGGCTCTCTACAGGGAAATTCATTGAGCTGTACACTTACGATTTGTGCACTTTTCTGTATGTATTATACTTCAGTTAGAGTCTATTTTCTAAAAAGAGGATCAATGGCATGCAATCCCTTCCCCCTGAATCAGTCCTGTTTCCCCTAGGTTTGTCCCTTTCTCTCTCTCTCTCTTCCAGGACCTAAGGAGCGCACACAGCAGGTGTGGCATGTCCTCATTGGTCCTGTAGGGCAGGGAGAGAATGAGCCAGACATTCTAGCTGTGGGATCCCTGGGACCCGGTGGCCAGCCTCGGGGGGCCACTCAGGCTGCACCGCCCCCCAGGCTTGCTCCGGCGGGTGGTGGGCAGCAGGGAGAGGAGAATGAGGAGGAGGGAGAGTGGTGGGAAGAGGTAAAGCGGTTCCTGTCCTCATGACTGTTTAGGGTTCTGACAAAGAGCCTTGTGGCTGGGCAGCTGCATGAGTGGTGGAATTTCTGGGGTCCTAGCTACTATCAGAACAATGATAACTACTACTACAACTATTATTACAAAGAGTAACTAATATTTCTTGAGCACTTACAAAGCGCCAGGCGCTATGCTAAGTGTTTTATATACATCCCTCCTCTTAATCCTTTTAGCATGTAGTTAATTGCGTTCCACATACGTATTGGAGGCTCACATATGTACAGTAAGCCCCCTGCCTACAATATCCCACCAGCCCCTGCTTAATTTTGATTGTCTAGTTGTTCGTTTAAGGACCTGCTATGTGCCAGACTCTATTGAGCCCTGAGGTGTACAAATTGGCATGATACCCTCTCTGCAGTGTCTGAGCGGGTTAGTCATTGGGTGCTTATCCAAACCAACGTTCAGTGTTTTATTTCACATTCTAGGGTGCTCCAAATAGGTAAATGGATAAATAAAACTTCATTTGTTTTGTTGTTCAGCAAAACTTAGCAAGCTAGGTTCACTAAAAATTAGACTAAATTAAGAAAAAGGGAAAATAACTTTAAAAATTATCTTTAGTTCCACAATCACATTGAACCTGCTGACATCTTAGCACATCCCTTTTAGACTTTTTAAAAAATACATTCTTATGTGCCTACCATAGTAGTAGGTGCTCGAAGAAAAGTTGTTAAATTGTTATAAAAATGACACTATAATATTGTTTTGTAAACTGTACCGTCCTCCAGACACTTAATAATCTAATGAGATCATGCTCCAGGTCCGTGAATGCACAGCTACTTCTGATGTTTTTTTTTCATCATCAGGGAGTGGAATGGTGTGTGTGGATGTAATTTTTTCCCATGTATTTGGGGGACATTTGCATTTCTTTTGTGAATTTCTTTATATCTTTTGCCTATTTTTTCTCTTGATTTGTTATTCTTTGTGACCATTTATTTTTAAGGAATTAAAAACTTTTTTCAAGTTCATGTACAAAATCTTAAAAGTCAAAGGTAGTTGAAAGCCTTACAATGAAATACAGCAGTCCCCTGCCCTTTCTTTCTTCCCCTGAGTTTCCCAGAAATAACCTTTTCAACTCCTCCAGCTCTTTCTTTTGGTATTTATCACCATATCTCTTTTTTTCTTTAGTATTTAAACATATTTTATTGGTTTAAAATGTGGTAAAAGTAATATATATTCATTATCAAATATTCAAAAACTACAAAAGTGTGTTAAGAAAAAATGTTAAACCCTTCTCAATTTCTTCAGTGCTGCTGTTCAGGGGTAATTTACATTACAGCTGTGATTATATCACCATATTTCTAAATAATATTCTGATATTTTTTTTTGATGTTTTAACAGTTTATTTTGAAGGTCATTTTAAAAACAAAGTTAAAGACAATCTGAGAAAAAACTGCACAGAACACACTCATTAAATGAGTATGTGATTAAATCAATAAGGGAGATGTGTTTTCTTCTGCAACTCCAAAATAAGTTCTGCTCTCCTGATGTTTCTTATACTTCCAAAATGGGCGGGGGGGGGGGGGGGGCGGGAATCATGGCAATTAAAGTTGCCTCTTAATCATGTAAATCTACAGTGGAAACCAAATTTTTCTGTTCTTCCCAATAAGTCAGTTTCCATCTTCAAACTGTGCCTTGTTTTTTAAAAGATAGGATGCTAGAAATTCAATGGGATTTGGTGGTCTTTCCTTTGCAAGCACAGCAAGTCCTTGTAATAAGATAGGCACAACTGTCTGATCCAGACAGGCACAAGTTGGCAAAGACTGGAGATCCACTTTCTGTTTTGATGACTTTTCTGCATTAATTTTCTCATTTTCTACTATCCTCTCGACGTTGTCTGTGAGACCGTACTCAGAGTGGGGATTTTCTGCAACCTGCGTCTGTCCCTCCAGCATCTGCTCTGGTTCCATGGTGGACCCTGCAAGTCACAGTTCCCGGATACCAGTCTGGGCACGGAGCACCCTGAGCAGTAGAGGAACAGGGTGGGACAGTCCACGACCGGGCGCCCGCATCAGGTCCAGAAGCTCCGCCGTACTCCCAAGAACCACTTCCGCCGTAAGTCTGATATTTCTTAATGCATTACTTTTAAATATTATTGGTTAACTTTCTATTAACTTTCTAGTTAGGGATCACTGTCTTAAATCTTCATACTACTTCCCTTCTCATCAATAGTCAGTACTTACACTATTGGAACTATGCCAGTCTTGTTCACTGCGGAGCCATGGAGTGTACTATGATTGCATTTCTTTCCTTACACAACTCTGGTATTCCTGGAGTTAAGACTTGCCTAGGTTCTTTTCATTGCCTTAGAGCTCATTGTAGTTTGCTTTCCATACACTTCAGGCACTTCTCAATATACTTCAAGCACTTCTTGACTTTTCCTTAAGGTCAAACCTATCAGACAATTTGTCAGTTCAATGTTTTTCCTACTCAAGTATCCATCCTTCTGCTCCTTCTGGACGGGTTGCCTCATGCACCTCATTGATGCACAGCAGTCACCCTGAAGCATCCTTCCACCTCTTTGTTGGCTTGGGTCTCTCGTTCCCTGGATCCCACGAGTTCATCTTCCTTGGTTTAGTCCATCATTTTGGTGCCAATTATCTTTTTTTTTTTTTTTTTTTTTTTTTGTGGTACGCGGGCCTCTCACTGTTGTGGCCTCTCCCGTTGAGGAGCACAGGCTCCGGATGCGCAGGCCCAGCGGCCATGGCTCACGGGCCCAGCCACTCCGCTGCATGTGGGATCTTCCCAGACCGGGACACAAACCCGTGTCCCCTGCATCGGCAGGCGGACTCTCAACCACTGCGCCACCAGGGAAGCCCTGTTTGTTGGGTTTTTTGTTTGTTTTTGGCTGTACTGCACGGCTTGCGGGATCTTAGATCCCTGACCAGGGATCAAACCCACGCCCTTGACAGTGAAAGCGTGGGTTCCTAAACACTGGACCGCCAGGGAATTCCCTGGAAGTTTCTGGATATCAAATCGTTTTCTTTTCCCTACCAGTACCTTAACTTAGGCACTCCTGGCCTCTGGCCTGAGTAATTCGGAGGCCTCCTAGCCATTCTCCCTGTACCCATGCTTGTCGCCCTGCTGATTTATACTCCTGGTTATGGCAGAGGGCATTCTGTAAACCCAGATCTGAGTTTTGTTTGTAAAAGCCATGCACTTTCACGTTTCCACACTTTCCCACAGACTCTTGGCTGAGAATGTCTTTCCCCCCTTCTCTAGCTGATGAACTCTTTTCTTTCAATGTCCAGCTCAAATATCTCCTCCTCCAAGAAGCCTTCCAGTCTCTTCTGTTGGCATGAGCCAGATTCTGCAGCACTTTATATGACACTTTCTTATAACCCCCATCCTTATCTGCCTTGGGCCAGATCCTAACACCAGCTAGCTAAACCACAGGTCACCTTCCCTCAGCTCCTACATCTGCACACCCCCTGGGGAGAAAAGCCCTACTGTATTCAACACGGACTGTGTGCCACGCCCTATGCTGAGAATTTTCCATACATGATACAATTACAAACTGAACTCAAAGCCCTTCAGCAACACCCTTCTGTGCCTGTGTGCACTTTTATTTTTATTTATTTATTTATTTTTTGCGGTACGCGGGCCTCTCACTGTTGTGGCCTCTCCCGTTGCGGAGCACAGGCTCCGGACGCGCAGACGGCCATGGCTCACGGGCCCAGCCGCTCCGTGGCACGTGGGATCTTCCCGGACCGGGGCACGAATCCGTGTACCCTGCATTGGCAGGCGGGCTCTCAACCACTGCGCCACCAGGGAAGCCCGTGTGTGCACCTTTGACAGTCTGGGCGGGAGTGGGATAAGCCAGGACTGGGAGGTGGGGGAATGCGAGCAAGAGGACGTCTGTTATTGATTTGCCTGTATGCCACCTGGGCTCTCTACCTGGCTTGGGAAATTCTTTGAGAGACTAAAGAGCAAGACACTTGCTTTCCCAGCTTCCCTAGTGGCCAAGTATAGGCACGTGACCTGGGATTGGCCAATCAGATGCCCCTGCTCTGGTGTTGGAGTCAGAGTGAGGGAACAGAGGCGCAGGAGGCAGGAGAGTGATTCTAGGGGTGGGCAGTGGCCACATCCCATTTCTGGGGAGCAGCAGCATTCGTGGGGCGAACAGCACAGTCCAGCGTTTGGTGTCCAGTGCACATGTCAGCGGGGAGAGGAGAGTGATCTGGAGCTCCGGGGCTGGGGTGAGGGTGGCCAGTGGGATCTCAAGAGGCAGCTCTGTGGTGGGGTTTTGCCAGCCCTCCCTGCTATGGAGAAGTTCTCTGGCCCACTGTTGATTCTGTGGGACTCCTACCAGGATCCTGTCAGGACTTTTCTTTTGTGTTTAACTCAGCTAGAATGATCTTCTGTAGTTTGCAACTCCAAAGACTGACCATAGATAGAGGCCGGGAGGGGCACAGGACGTGGTTGGCTGCAAAGCCATCCCACTGGGACAGGAGAGCTGGGAATCTCTGCCCCTCCTGACGCTGATGATGGCCACGGCACGCTCCCCACCTGGGTGGTCACTAGGGTCCTAAGCAAGCAGAGGCCACTCAGCAGGGGCAGAGTCATAAGGTTACGGAAGCCCTTAGGAAAGCCCCGGGAGGACCCAGCCTTGAAATAGAAATGTCCTAGGCAGTGTCCCTCCAACCATGACAGCCATGCAGTTTTAAAGCCAGGGCTACCCTTCAGAGCAGCCAGGGGCTGGGCACCCATGGTCAGGAGGCCTGGGCCTGGGTTCTTATCTTGCTGTAATTAACTCCCTGTGTGGCTTGGGTAAGTCACTCCTGTTCTCTGGGCCTCACCCGGAAGCCTGGGCTATGGACAGATAACCGAGAGGTCTCTCCTAGTACTCGTGCTTCCAGTATGAGTACCCACAGCCTCTGGGGCCTCCTCTCCCCTCCTGCCCCCTGCCCCACCGGCTGAACTCCCATGAACTCCCTGACAGCAGGTCCCTGCTATACACACAGTAGGTGCTCTAAAAGTGTGAGTTGACAGCACCAGGGAAGGGCCAGCTCTGCTGGGGTGTGGGTGGGTTGCTGGGGTCCTTGGCGACGCTCAAGGATCTTTTCCTGGGAACTCAAGCTCTGCCTCTCTGTGGTCTTTCTGGAGGAGGAAGGGGACGAGGGGGAGGGAGAAGGGGGTGTGTCAGGCCCAGCAGTGGCCCTGAGGCAGCCTCAGCAGACACTTTCTGGGAAGCCGCCCCCAGAGCCTAGCCCTGCGCAGGCCGAGGAGGCCCTGTCTCCAGCCCGTTTCCCTTGAACTGGAGCCAGGCAGTCCTCACGCATTACTCATTGGCGGGGCGGCCCTGGCCCAGGGCCAAGGCAAACAGGCCTCCAGCCTGCCTGGGGGCTGGTCAGCTCAGGCTTGGGTGGGGAGGCAGGCGCCCACGCCTGGCCCCTGCTGTGGCCAGCTCGCCTATGTCCCCCTGCCAGCCCAACCCCGGCTTGGTCCAGGGGTCAGGCTCTGGACCAGCCTCCACCTGGGTTGGGCCTGGCTGTCCCTGTGGAGCTGGTGCTGCTGAGGGCCTTCCTCCCTCCCTCCAGAGGGAGTCCTTGGCAAGTAACTCCCTCTCTACCAAGGGAGAAGCCATGACTCCTACCTGTGTGGCCAATGCAGAGGCTTTACCCAGTGCCTGCCACTGACCAGCCCCTGGGACAGCAGAGGAGGAGGGAGCAAAGGCCTCTCTCCTCCCCGAGTTCCAGGCCTGCATCTCAGGATAGGGACATCTACAGGGATGAGAGGGCACGTCCATCAAATATTATGCATTAGAAGGAGTGTAGGAAAGGGGCAGGCTAGGAAGACTTCCTGGAGGATGTAGGGTCTGAAAAGGCCTTGAAAAATGGGGAAGGTTTGGATAACCTTGATGGAGGAAGAGAGGAGAGGCTGTGCACTTGGTGGGGGTCTCTGGATGTGATGAGCCTGAAGATTGGGGCAGAGGCAGAGGGTCGGTGTAGGAGGGAAAGGGTAGCTATGTGAGAAGCATAAGGCCAGGAACTAGTGGTCCTGGGCAGGCCCAGTCAGCCTTTGTCCAGAACCCACCTCTTCACCCATCTAGACACCCATCCATCCCCATCCATCCAACCAACCATCCATCCATCCATCCATTCATTTACCCATTTACCCATCCACACACCCATCTACCCATCCAGCCACCCATCCATCCATCCACCCACCCATCTATCCATCCATCTATTCATCCATCCATCCATCTATCCATCCTTCCATCCATCCAAACTACAAATATCTGTTAAACACCCACAATGAGCCAAGACCTGTACTAAATATTTTCACTGACTCTTACACATTCAGGCTTCACTTATAGTACATAGGCTCCATAAATGTTTGTTTAAACCGATGGAGGGAATTCCCTGGCGGTCCAGTGGTTAGGACTCTGTGCTTCCAATGCCGGGGGCCTGGGTTCAATCCCTAGTCGGGGAACTAAGATCCCACAAGCCGCACGGCACGGCCACAAAAAAAAAAAAAAAAAAAATGGAGAAGTGATGAACAGAAGAGATCTGTCTCCAGGGCTTCCCTGGTGGCGCAGTGGTTGAGAGTCTGCCTGCCAATGCAGGGGACACGGGTTCGAGCCCTGGTCTAGGAGGATCCCACATGCTGCGGAGCAACTAAGCCCGTGAGCCACGGCTACTGAGCCTGCGCCTCTGGAGCCTGCGCTCCGCAGCGGGAGAGGCCGTGACAGTGAGAGGCCCACGATGAGGAGTGGCCCCTGCTCGCCACAAGTAGAGAAAGCCCTCGCACAGAAACGAAGACCCAACGCAGCCAAAAATAAATAAATAAATTTATTAAAAAAAAAAAAAAGAAGAGACCTGTCTCTGCCCTCAGGGAGCTTATTGTCTGGTAGAACAAAAAATATAAAATTACAAATTGTGATAAGTGCTGTAAAGGATAAGATCAGGGTGCCAGGAGAAACAAGGAGAGGGTAAAGACTATGGGTTCTTAAACTGCTGTGTGATCCTTGGCAAGTAACTTGATGTCTCCATGCCTCACCTTCTGCATCTGTAAAATGGGAATAATGATAGTGCCTACTTTACAGAGTTGTCCATCAATTTTTTTTTCAGTTATCCGAGTCAGAAAGCTTTAATATTGACCAATTTTCTAATCCACGGTCTATATTTAGTTTCAGTTGTCTAAAAAATGTCTTTTTCTTAACAGCTTTTCAAAATAACAACTATATTTTGAAATATAGCCCATATACCACAGAATTCACCCATTTAAAGTGTACAGTTCAATGGTTTTTAGAATATTCAAAGATGTGTTCAACCACCTCTGTCAACTTTAGAACATCCAGTATGCTTTAGCTATCACCCACTTTCTTCCCCCAACTCCCTCCCTCCAGCCAGCCCTAGGGAATCACTAATCTATTTTCTGTCTTTCTAGATTTCCTTTGTTCTGGATATTTCATATAAAGGGAATTATGTACTATGGTCTTTCGTGACTGGCTTCTTTCACTTAAAATCATGTTTTTAAGTTTCATCCATGTTGTAGCACGTAGCAACACCTTTTTTTTTATTTTCAAAATAATAGACCATTTTTAGAGCAATTTTAGGTTCACAGCAAAATTGAAAGTACAGAATTCCCACATACCCCTACCCTCAAACCCAGCCTCCCCTACCATCCCACACGTCCCATGTGATACAGTGTGACACCGAATTATTACAATCAATGAACCACCGTTGACACATCATCATCAACCAAAGTCCATAATTTCCATTAAGGTTCACTAATTTTGGCTGAAAAATATTCCAGTGTCTGGATATACCACATTTTGTTTATCCATTCACTTGTTGATGGGCACTTGGGTTGTTTCTACCTTTTCCCTCTTATGAATAATGCTGCTATGCATGTACAAGTTTCTGTGTGACCACATGTTTTCATTTCTCTTGGGTATAGGCTGATCTTGGAGATATTGAGGGTTCGGTTCCAGTGCATTGCACTAAAGTGAATATCGAAATAAAATGAATCACACAATTTTTTGTTTCCCAGTGCATACAAAAGCTATGTTTATGCTATGCTGTAGTCTATTACTTGTTTAATAGCCTCATGTCTAAAAACAATGTGCATACCTTAAATAAAAAACACTTTATTGCTAAAAAATGCTAACCATCACCTGAGCCTTCAGTGAGTTGTAATCTTTTTGCAGTAGTAAACATCAAAGGTCACTGATCACCATAACAAATATAATAGTAATGAAAAAGTTTGAAGTACTTTGAGAATTACCAAAATGTGACACAGAGACACAAAATGAGCAAATGCAGTTGGAAAAACGGCGCTGATAGACTTGCTCGATGTATGGTTGCCACAAAACTTTGACTTCTAAAAAACACAATATCTGTGAAGCCCAGTGAGGCAAAGTGTGATAAAACAAGGTATGCCTGTATATACTTACTAGTGGAATTGCTGGGTCATATGGTAACTCTATCTTTGATATTTTGAAGAGCTCCCAGATTAATTTCCAAAGTGGCTGCACCATTTTACATTCCCACCAGCAATGTATGAGGGTTCTGATTTCTCCACATTCTTGCCAATAATTGCTATTATCGGACTTTTTGAGTCTAGATATCCTAGTGGGTATGAAGTGGTTTTGATCTACATTCCTCTGATGACTAATGACGTCAAATATCTTATGTGCTTATTGGCCATTTGCGTGTCTTGGAGAAATGTCTGTTCATCTCCTTTGCCCATTTTTAAATTGGATTATTTGTCCTTTTTTTTTTTTTTTTTTTTTGCAGTACGCGGACCTCTCACTGTTGTGGCCTCTCCCGTTGAGGAGCACAGGCTCCGGACGCGCAGGCTCAGCGGCCATGGCTCACGGGCCCAGCCGCTCCGCGGCATGTGGAATCTTCCCAGACCGGGGCACGAACCCGTGTCCCATGCATCGGCAGGCGGACTCTCAACCACTGCACCACCAGGGAAGCCCATTTGTCCTTTTATTGTTGAGTTGTAAGAGTTTTTATGTATTCTGGTGGCAAGTCTCTTATCAGATATATGGTTTGCAAATATTTTCTCTGATTCTGTGAGTTGTCTTTTCACTTTCTTGGTGGTGTCCTTTGATGCACAAAAGTTTTTTATTCTGTTGAAGTCCAACATATCTATTTTTTCTTTTGTTGCTCATGCTTTTGGTGTCATATGTAAGAATTCTTTGCCAGATGCAAGGTCATGAAGGCTTATCCCTGTGTTTCTCCTAAGAGTTTCATAGTTTTAACTCTTGGTCTTTGATCCATTTCGACTTAGTTTTTATATATGGTATGAGGTAAGGGTCCAACTTTATTCTTTTGTGTGTGGAAATCCAGTCGTCCCAGCACTATCTGTTGAAAAAACTATTTCCCATGCTTGGATGGTCTTGGCACCCTTGTCGAAAATCAGTTGACTATAGATGTATGGGTTTATTTCTGGACTCTCAATTCTATTCCATTGATTTATATGTTTATCTTTGTGCCAGTACCACACTGTCTTGATTACAGTTGTTTTGTAGTAAGTTTATAAATCAGGAAGAGTGAGTCCTCCTACTTTATTCTTCTTTTTCAGGATTATCTTGGCTATTGTGGGTCTCTTGCAATTCTATCTGAATTTTAGAATCAGCTTTCCAGTTTCTACAAAGACGTCAGCTGGGGTTGCACTGCATCTGTAGGTCAATGTGGGGGGTAGTGCCACCTTAACATTGTTAAGTCTCCTGATCCATAAACGTGGAATGTTTTTCCAATTATCTAGATCCTCTTTCACTTCTTTTAAAGTTTTGTAATTTTCAGGGTATAAGTTGTTGTGCTTCTTTTGTTACATTTATTTCTAAGTATTTCATTCTCTTTGATGCTATTGTAAATGGCACTGTTTCCTTAATTTCACTTTTGGATGGCCCACTCACTTTCAAACAAATGCTTACTGTACTCAGCCCTGTGAGAGGTGCTGGGGATATAGCAATGAGCATGTTATGAGGATGAATGAGATAATATCTTAAAGTACAATAAGGTACTTTTTATTTTTGCTTTTCCTGTCTCTCCCCTTTTCCTTAAGTGTGTCTTAAGAAGGTCTCCTGCAGAGGCAGGAGGGAGCTGTTGAACTGTAGGAAGAGAAGAGCTGATGTATCTGGGAGCAGCTGGAGGACCTGACCATTGACAAGGGGAGCAGACCTGCTCACTCTGGGTGGCTGTGAGGCCAGAGCAAGACTCCAGGGAGGCCAAGGGTGCTGCTCCCAGGAAATGGGCATTCTTGGGAGGTCTGGGAGCAGCCAGGGTGAGGGGCCCAGTGGAGGCCCTTGCTGCCTGTAAGGGGTTCCTGCAGGAAGCGACTTACTCCCACCCCTGGGCTGGGCTTCCTCCTCTAGGGGTTTTCATCTTTCATTTTGTGGGCTTCTCCTCATTCTCACCTCCCCTTGAGGATCTTTTCCTGGTTTTGGCCTGAGTCTCTTCCGATGTTTCTCTAGCAGGCAGGGGATGGGCCGCAGGATCTGCTGGGAGCACTTGGATTGTGTAATGTCCTGCCCATCAGGTTGGGTGGGGAGAAGGAAGGGTGCCTCCCTCCCTGCCATCCCCCCCAGAAGCAATGGGCTAGCACGTGGGGAGATTTCCCACCGCACCTGCTGGCTCCTTCCTGTGTGCAGCTCCAGCCTGCCCCCCTCACCCTGGCCAACTGTCTCACAAGTGGGAGAGTAGCTGGAGGCCTGGCCAAACAGGGGCCTGCATCCTGAGACGGATGGTGTCAGTCCTGGCCTCTCCTTCCCTCTGCACAGGGCCTCTTCCTCCTGCCTGCTGTCTGGAAAGCCCTTGCAGGTTCCTCATTTCAACCGCCACTTCCTCTCCAGCCCAGACCCCATGGCGCCTGGAGGTGGTCTGATGGCTGCCCTCACGTCTGTTCACCAGTCATCCCTATCTTCGTCTGTGCTGGAACCTCCATACCCACACCCTCATGTCATATGTCAAACCACAGAGGGCTGAGTAAGGCCCAAGTGTGGGCGCAGGGCCTTGCACCTGGAGGCGTGGGGATGCAGGAGGAGGTGTGGCCTCTGCCCCCAGCATCTTTCTGCCCTCCGTAAGATCCCTGCACATAAGATGGCCAGGCATCATGCATGGGGCTGTGACCCAGTTCAGGGAAGGGAGGTCAGCGTGGGCTGCAGGGCTGGGGCTGGCTTGACACAGGACGTCCCAGGTTCTCAGGGGTCGTGGAATGTGGCTAAACACTCTGGGTCCCTCAGCCGGGCCCTGATGGGACCGTTCCTCCCTCTGACTGAGAGGTGATGTCAGTGGGTAAGCAGATAGGGCTGCCCACAAGGAAGGGGATCCTGGCCACAGGGCAGACGTGAGATGCCACAAAGTGAGGCAAGACAGTGGCCCCAGACTGCTTGGGTTAAAACAACCTGCTGACTAGCTGAGTGACCTTGGGAAATTTACTTAACTTCTCCGGGCCTCAGTTTTCTCAGTGGGAAAATAAGATGATAATCACAGACAATGTCTTAGACTTTAAGGATTAGAGCAAGGTTTCTCCGCCTCTACACTGTTGATATTTGGGGCGGGATGATTCTTTGCTGTGAGAGGCTGTCCTGTGTGTACCGTTATCCCCCTAAGCACTGGATCCCGGTAGCACCTCTTACCCCCAGTCATGACAACCAAAAATGTCTCCAGACATTGCCACATGTCCCCTGGGGGCAAAATTGACCCCGATTGAGAACTACTGGCTTATACAGGACTTAAGTGAGTTAATATACACGATACTCTTAGAACAGTGCCTGGCCCAGAGGAATCACTCAGTAATTCTTATCTACTGTTATTATTACAGGCAGGGAACAGGGGCAAAGACAAAATGGAAAACAGAAGTTAAGCCCAGAAGAACATATCTAATGCCCGTAGTGACTGGAGAGTAGTGCCTGTGATGAAGAGGGGAAGAGACTAAAGAGAATTTTAAAAATTCCGCCTTTGGCTTGCCCAGCTCCTCCCATTATTGGGTCCATTCACCAGAATGTGGATCTGGAGCGCCCTGTGGGTGTGCAGGGGTGTGCTGGGGCCCCCGATGACCCAGGGAGAGGGAGACTCAGCCCCGCCTGGCTTCTGGGGCTTAACTCCACTCAGAGAAAAGCCCAGATACTTTATTATTATTTTTTATTTATTTACTTATTTTTTTAACATCTTTATTGGAGTATAATTGCTTTACAATGGTGTGTTAGTTTCTGCTTTATAACAAAGTGAATCAGTTATACATATACATATGTTCCCATATCTCTTCCCTCTTGCGTCTCCCTCCCTCCCACCCTCCCTATTCCACCCCCCCAGGTGGTCACAAAGCACCGAGTTGATCTCCCTGTGCTATGCGGCTGCTGCCCACTAGCTATCTATTTTACGTTAGGTAGTGTATATATGTCTATGCCACTCTCTCACTTAGTCCCAGCTTCCCCTTCCCCCTCCCCATATCCTCAAGTCTATTCTCAAGTAGGTCTGCGTCTTTATTCCTGTCTTACCCCTAGGTTCTTCATGACATTTTTTTTTTTAGATTCCATATATATGTGTTAGCATACGATATTTGTCTTTCTCTTTCTGACTTACTTCACTCTGTATGACAGACTCTAGGTCCATCCACCTCACTACAAATAACTCAATTTCGTTTCTTTTTATGGCCGAGTAATATTCCAGATACTTTACATTTCTCTTCAAGGTGTCAGAGGACAGAGCAACCAGGTAACGCCAGGGCCGACTGGCCAGGCTCTTGTTCTCTGGCTACTCACTCATTGGTTCATTTGGGAAATGCTCATTGAGGCCCCTCCGAGCCAGACACTGTGCTGGTACACCGGAAGGAGCGGGAATTTGGGCAGTGGTCTGCAAGTTGGCCAAGCTTCATGCAGAAGGAGAGCAGGAGGAAGAACACTGTTGACCACGGACAGGGCGACGGTGGTGGTAGCAGCTGATCCGGCAGAGGCCCTGAGAAGGTGAATTTCTGGAAGCCTTGTGTAGTCAGAGGGGTGGATGGGGGTCACTTTGTGAGGAGCCCTGAGTACCAGGGTAGCGACACACTAGCCCTTTATTCCGGAGTCCTTGAGGCAGAGGTCTGGGGAACCCCAGGTCTGCTCCTGGGAGAGAAGGGACTTGGTTATGTCCCAGCCCCACGGGCCTCCCCAGGCAGGGGCTCTGGGGTGGGCCCTTCAGGCAGGGCTTGGGCTTGGGTTCCCACTCCTGCCCCAGCCCCAGGGTAGGGCCCTGAACAGAGCCCCGTCCGGCTGCCCGGGCTGGGCCCTGGCCTGACTCATTTGCTCCCCCTGACTGATGGTCCACCTGTCTCTCCAGCTGAGAAATGGAAGTGCCCACCTGCCTCCCTGGGCCCTCCCTCCACTTGAGCATAACTGAACGTTGCCTCCAAGTGCTTTGAACTCCATGGCAGTCCGACATTTGCTAGTGGAGCAGACACCAGGCCTGACCTTCAGGGGTACACGGGAACTAGGGGCCCCAGGAAGAGCCAAGGGCCCCTTGGGGAGTGGGCAGGGCTGGACAGCAGGAAACCAAGCCTGTGTGAGTGCCTCCACTTTGGCCCCTGCCTCCTCTGGGGCGCTGTGCTCTCGCCTAAGGCACCAGGCAGGCAGCCACCTGGGCGGGGCCACACCCACAGGGTTGTTAAAACCACCTGGACCCGGCCTGGCCATGGGGAATGAATGAGCTCACCATGTCGCTGTCCTATGAGGGGCCAGGTTCATGTGGCACAGCTGGGCTGGCCTGAGACTAAGCCAGGTGCAGAGCCAGGCTCGCAGAGGCTGGTCCGAGGCCGGCCCAGGATTGTTCAGCTCTCAGGAGCCCAGTCATCCCCAGGGGCACAGCATCCCCTTGCCTCCAAAGAGAACTTGGCAAATGTGAATCGGGCTTCTGAACCTTGCCTGCCCCTTGGCCCGGGTCGCAAGCTGCACTGGAGAGGGTGGAGGGCCTGGTGGAGGCCTGTGTGAAGCCCACACAGAGGGCCAGGATTCCAGCCCAGCACCCAGAACGGTCTGCAGCTCTGTCACCCGCCACTGTGTCACCCAGGCAGGCCTTCCTGCTTCTTGAGCCCATTTCCACTGGGGCCAGTGGGAGGCATGAGGTTTGTCCTTCTTCCCTTCAGGGTGGTCGTGAGGATCAAATGAGATCACAGAGATAACAGAAGAGAGAAGAAGAAAGCTGGGAACACATATAAGCGGTTGATATTGTCACTGTTGTTATTATTAGCTCCTCGCCAACCCCTCTCGGAACAGAGCCATCCAGCAGCTTCTCAGCCCTACCTGGGAGCCCCACGGAGTGTCAGGCTGGCCTGAGCCCTGCCACACCCAAAGCTCTCTCCGGGGGGCACCGTGGGGGTCCAGAGCCTCCCCTGTCCCTCCCAGTCCTCTGCACAGACCCGCTGTGGGTGGATGAGGGAGGCGAGAGGGGCCTCAGCCTGCCTGTGTGGGGACTGGTCCCTCTGGGCACTGCTAAGGTCACATGGACACACACACTCCCAAATATACACACATGCTCACATGGACACATCAACAGACACAAACCAGCACCCATGAGCATCACCCCCCAGCTCTTCACACACACGCACACGCACACACACGCACACGCACACAGGCAGATGCCTCTTCCACAGCAAATTCCATTATCATCTCCTTCCATTCAGAGGCCAGTGGGCAGGCAGGGGTATTATTACCTGGGTGGTTGTTGTTATTATGATCGTACTTAGAAAAGTCTCAACTCGGCAGAAAACATCAAACAGCGGCCAGCAGCCTCAGAGAGCAGAGGCGACAGGCCCTAGGGGGCCCTTTCCAGTGCAGACCTGCCTCCTCGTTTGCAAAAATGACTTATTATTAATCTGTGATTGAAACTGTAATTATGCCATCACCGTGTCAACAAGCTGGAACATGGTGAGGACTGGCAGTGCCGTCTGGAGATGCGCTCTTACCTCCACCATGACCATCTTGGCATCTGCCCCATCCCATGGATGAGGCCACGCACACACCCGCCAAGACGAGGGTCCACCTCTCTGCAGGGCGCAGGCCCTGTTTGTGTGTGTCTGCCTCTCACTCTGAGTGTGGCGAGGTGAGGTCCAGGCGTGCCCCTGAGGGGAAAGCAGCCCGAAGGAGCCCCAGGGAGCTCTGGGGCCTGAGCTTGCGGGTCCAGCTGGGGGATCTGAACATCAGCACGTGCTTCGGGGAGTGTGGGCTGACAGGCCGGATCCCCAGGCCGTGTCTTTCCCTGCATACCCCACAGGGTGGGCCTGACTCAGCGCACACCACAGTTGCCAGGGGCCTTCCAGCCCTGTCTCTGCCGCTGGTGGCCCTGAGGCATGGCTGGGCAAAGGCCCGCTCATAAGCTGTGATCACCTACTAATGACCGACTTTTATTGACCCCTTACTATGCACCAAGTCTGGTGCAAAATACTTCATGTTCATTATTTCATTTCACCTTTCGAAACCATTTAAATCTAAAATGAAGTAAATCTTATATTAGTATTAGTGTCACAGATGAGGAAACTGTAGCCCAGTGGAATGAGGTGATCTGCCCAGGCCCTGCAAAGCTGGGCTTTAAAGCCTTTTTAAAGCGGTGATCTGGCTACCCGCCCCCCTTCGCCCCGTCCCAACTCCTCTGATGTGGCTCACGCTCTCCCCGTGAGCTCTGGGAGACTGTGCTCCTCTGCCTGCCTTCCTGCAGCCTTGGGTGTAGTAGATGCTCAGGAAATTGTCCACAAAGGAAGGAAGGAGGTGAAGGTTGCCGGTTCAGGATTGGCTGTTCAGGACTGGTTTGAGAGACATGAACTTTCCAGAACCTGTGACAATCTCCGGCCCAGGCCTTGGCCTTCCCTGGGTGCACTCCACCTGCAGGCACACAGGGCTGAGACTTCTGGGTCTGGGAGGGGTCCTTTGGTGCCAAAGACCACTTCTTTGCCACATAGTGGATCCCAGTGTGTGCAGCTTGCCCAGAGGAAAAGTCCTGCATGTGTGTATGTGTGTCTGTATGCGTGTGCTTGTGTGGCTGTACCCACAAACCTGTGGGCGTTATTTCAAGAGACAGCAGAGATGGAAGGTCACAAAGCTAGCTGGCAGCAAAGATGAGATGAGAATGTAGGGCTCCTAACTTCCACCCAGGGATCTTCTATGCATCAGACTGGGAGGATCCCAGGCCCTGCGGCTGGCCGTGGTGGAGACAGCTTCCGCTGTCTAGTCAGAGAACATGGCCCTTTCAGAGCGTGTTCATCTGGAGCGTGACCACAGACCCTGAGGCCACACACGACCGCCTCACAGTGCCCTCCAGGATCACAGGGAGGAACCACGGGTAGAAGGACTATACTTGAGGCAAAGGGCAGGGAGGTACAGAGGAAAGAGGAAGGGCATCGGAGTAAGATGGGACCTGGGTTCAAATCCCGACTCAACCCCATTCTGAGTGCTCTTGGGTAGAGTAAATTTTCTGAGCCTCAGTTTCTTCATCTGTAAATGGGGATAATAAGGCCTACCTTACAGAGTTCTGGTGGGATAAAAGAAAATAACATAATACGAAATAGTGAAATGGATCCTGTGCTCACAGTGTCCCCTGTGAGACTAGCTGTGCTGCCCTGCATTGTTCCATAGGCTATATTCTAGGCAGAGTCAGAACTGCTGCAGCACAGGCCAGATACTCGACTACAAGGTGGTTTTGGGTCTTGAAACAAGTACCTCTGCACCGTGATACCCCCTCCTCCAGAAGCCCATTGTTCCCCACTCCCTGCCCCGCAATATCTCTGTCACCTGCCAGTCCTGGCCCACCCAGTTCCCTGGTGTTTGATTACCTTGACTTACTTTGGCTTAACGCAGTAGCTTTGTATGAGGGCCTAGGCAGTGTGCCCAAACTGTTCAGCTGTAAATGTCCTCATTCATTCATTCATTCATCCATTCATTCGACGGGCAGTGACT
Organism: Phocoena phocoena; assembly: GCF_963924675.1. NCBI lineage: Eukaryota > Metazoa > Chordata > Mammalia > Artiodactyla > Phocoenidae > Phocoena > Phocoena phocoena. Next base: position 25,083,057 of record NC_089231.1, read on the forward strand.
GGGCAGACACTAGGGAAACTGAGAGGAGCCCGGATATCTGGGAGCAGGGGCTGATAGCAGGGTAGAGAGTGGGGCACCAGGCAGTGGAAGAGGAGAGTGGGAGGGGCTGCGCTGAAACCAGCCTTAACTGGGCTTAATTAATCCTCTGTTGATGCTGCTGGAGCAAATCAGAGCCGGGCAGAAGGAACCAGTTTGGGGTTGTTGTGTTTTTTTTTTTGAGAACCACGGGGGGCCAGGAGTGAAACCACTGTGGCTGATTGAGGCTCACCTTTCCCGGCCTGGGCTGGGGTGGGGTGGGCAGGACCCCCGTAGTCTGGGAAAGCGGCAGCGGCGGCCAGCGTCCCGAGGGCACCGCGGGCGCGGGCCTGTGTGGGGCGGGCGGGGTGCGGGCAAAGCTCCGGGCTGCGGCGGCGCGTCTGGGACCCTGGGCAGAAGGGCGCCGAGGCGGAGTGGGTGCGGGGTGCGGGTGCGCCCGCCCCGCCGACGGGTGGACGGAGCGCGGGAGCGGAGGCCGAGGTGATGGATGGCCCGCCGGCTTGCCTGGGAACCGACGCGGCGACGCGTCCGCGCCAGCCCTAGGGAGTCAGTGGGTCAGATGGCGGAGCCCCTCCCTCGGGAGGCCCAGCTCCAGGCAGGGGAGGGAGCGGGCGAGCCGGGCCGTTCTCAGGCCGGGGAGGATCCTGGCTTTCCTCCCGATCCCCCTTGCGTCTTCCCAGCAGCAGCGACCCTGCCTCTGGGGCCCGATGGACCTTAGGGCTTGGATGGCAGCTCGGGCTGCCTGCACCCTCAGGGCCGCAGAGAGCGACTCGCACCCCCGCCTCCTTTTACAGGAGGAGGAAACTCCTCCCAAGCCCCACCAGGCCTCCCAAACCAAGCCCCAGCTTCTCTTTACAGGGACAGGAACTTGGCCTGTGGTACCCACAGAGGGGAAGTGACTTGCCCAAGGTCACACAGCCAGGGAGAGGCCGAGGGATGACTGCATTAACTTTCTTCCAGGTCCAGCCCACCCTCAGAAACAGAGTTCTGTTTCCATAGGGATGTATGTGACTGTGGCAGGGGCTGGAGGTGGCTAGCCTCCCTCATTTGGGGACCCAGGGTGGGGGAAGAGTGAGCCCTCCCCTCCGGCCTATAATCAGGCATTTCCAGTGTTCGAGAGAGTGGAGCAGAGGCCCTTCTTGAGTGGGCAGCAGGCCAGGGGGTGAAGTGTGAACCCGATTTTCCTCAGAACATGGCAAATCTTGTGCCACGTCTTCTCAGCGTCCCTGAACAAAGCTCTGTGAGCTGAAATGAGTCCCCTGTGCTCAGCCATGTTCCCCAGCCCAGGATTTGGTGTCGGGCTTGCCAGAATGACAGCTCACCTCCCACCCTGCAGCCCGAGGTCAGGCATCCAGCTGCGGCTGGACGGCCTTGGGGAGGACAAAGCACCTCTGACTAGTAATGTCCGTCTCCAGAGGTGCCTCCTCTATGCCAGCCTCACCACGCTCCCGGGTGCCGCCAACAGCGCTTTACGGGTGAGGACACAGGCCATGGGCAGACAAGTCGCAAATAAGAGATAGTAGGGATGGAGCGGGAGCCTGTGTCTTGTGCAGGGCACCTGCCAGCCGTCAGTAGGGCACCAGAAGGACACTCGGATTTAGAATTTTTGGTGCAGATCTGTTTGCGACTTCGTGACTTTGGGTAAAAGATTTCCCCTCTCTGGGCCTCAGTTTTCTCATCTGTAGTCTGGGGACAGCTGTACTGTTCCTGTCTTCCTCCCCAGAGTGTCCTGGGGCCTACGTGATGAGGGCTGGCCCAGCAGCCCATGCCTGCTGCTCCTCACGGGGGAGGGAAGGCACCCCTGGGTCCCTCCTGCGCCAGGAGCTCCTCGCAAGGGCTCTGGCCCTATTCCCACAGGCCGGGGAAGGGAGGGGTGAGGGTTCTCAGCTCCCCTGGCCCCAGGCTTGCCCTCCCATTCAGGTAGGAGCAGACATTCTAGAGAGGTGGGGCCCGTCACCCTCGGATCTCTTGCCCACGGGGTGGGTAGGTTGAGCCCCTGAGGCTATGCCCCCTGCCTGACGATGCTGCCGGTTGGGCAAAGTGCCCAGGCCTCGGAGGGCTGCCTAGTACTCACCTGCTCTGTGTTAATGTGTGTAAACGGAGCAGACTGGAACACTGACGCAGGCTCCGGAGGCAGAGAGACAGGCGATGAGCTTAATTAATAGAATCAGGACGTAGAAAGAGTCTCTCCCTGCCTCCACTGCAGCGGCCATGCCAAGGGCTGGCTTGGCATGCTGGGGAATTGCCCATGAGTCCAGGGACTTCCGTGTGCTCCGCCTGTGCTGAGGTGGGCAGAAGGCCAGACAGGCCTCTCGGGAGCTCAGTGCTGAGCAGGGATGAGCCGCTCAAAGCATTTAGGTGTCTTCCTGTGCGGTGGGGTTGTAAGAGGCAATGAGATTCTAAGGAGGACGGAGAGGACTGTGTGGCTGAAAGCCAGGAGGGCTTCCCAAAGGCGGTGGCTGCCGGTCTCAGGGATGCTCTGACGGGAAACGGCGAGGTGGGTAGGAAGGGAGGAGGAGAAGAAATGGGAGAGACTGAGAGAGAGGTCTGTGTGTCCCCTGTTAGCAGGGGTGGCCCCCGGGGTACTGGTCTCTTTCCGTAGCTGAGGAACCCCTGTGTCAGTCTCGGTGGGTGAGGGGGTACCCAAGTGCTAACGTGCTAGGCCCAGACTAGCTGCTTCATTAGTTGTAATGGACTCCTCGCTAATTCCCCCTGGGGTGGGGTTTTACTGCCGAGGAAACGGAGGCATGGAGAGGCTGATCCGTTTGCTGTTGGCCCTGCAGGAGTTAGGAGGGTGGTCGGGGTTGATCTGGGCCTCTGACTCTAGTTCTCCAACTACAGGAGCAGAACTGACCCAGGCCTTAGGGGCTGCACACTGGGAACCTCGCCGCCGTATGGCCCACGGGCCGCCCCCAGCCTGCCTCATCGCTGGGAGGCCTGCGACTCGCAGTGGCTGACCTTGCCTCCAGGACTCCTGACGGCGTGGCTGAGCCTTCCTTAGACATCACAATGGTCCAGGGTGCTTCCGCCCAAACTTTCCTGCCTGACTCTCACGCGGGCATGACGTGCACCCCGGTCCAAGGGCTCTCCCACGCTTTCCCAACATCTCTCCCATTTTCTTTCATCATAGTCCCGTCTTGGCAGGGGGTGTTCCCCCCGCGGCTGACTCACACAGCTGAGAAGCCAGGGGACTTGGCCCCAGGGGTTTCTCTCCAGTTCTGCCCGGAGACCCTGCGTTAGGTGGCAGCACATTCTACCCACTTTACAGATGAGGCCTGGGGAGGAGCCGCGGGTTGTCCTCATGCAGTTGCATAGCTGTTGGGACCTCATGGAAGGGCCCTCTGCATCTGTCCCCGCTCCCTCACCTCACTCTGCCCTCAGGTTTCAGTGGGAGAATGAGAAGGGGCAAGGGAAGGAGGTGGCAGGTGAGGAAGGGGCCGGGAGGCCTCTTCCCAGGCTCATCCTCAGAGGCTGAGGGTTGCTGTGGAACCCCTGGCCCCCTGACCAAGCCTGGCTGCTTCTCCCCATAAAAGCTAAATTTACTCTGTTAACAAGTCTGGCACCGCATTAAAACACAATGGAATGCTTTGGAAGGGGGGAAATCGTCTAGGGCCAATGAGTCAGGACTGCCAGGCTCAGCCTCCTCAGGGCCAGCAGTGCCTCCTGCAGAGAGAGAGGGAAGGCCGTACATGCCCCGTCTCCTTCTCCTGGGAGGTGGGGGGCCCAGAGTCCTGGGCTCCCTGCTCTGGAGTGAACCTCCCCGGGTCTCCGCAGACTCCAGTTCTTCACCGCTCTGGGTGACCCTAAGGGCTGTGGCTCTCCTCCTTGCTGCTGGGTATTCATCCAAACACCTGGCACGTGTTTGCAGGTTGAGCCTCGAAAAAGCCAACAGTGTTGACTCAGGTCCCTCACCCCCACTGGCAGCCAGCCCTTACGAGCCCCCTCCCTGCTCTGGACCTTGAACTCGAATTGGACTTTTGAGACAGTAATTGGGGTTATTCCATCCGATTCCCTCACATCCCTCTTTTTCTCCATCCTGAAAGGGGTCCAGCTTTCTACGACTGTCCATTATCACCCAGACTCTCACCCCTTCCCGACATCCCTGTCCTGACACAGCTTCCTGCCCCTCCTTGGACTCTGCAGCTCAAGATCTGTGATCACAGACGTGCCTGTAGCCTCAACCTCTTCCATGAATGTCCCTTGCTCCCCGAGGACTCTGCTTTTCCTGAAGTCCTCCCACTGGAGGCTGCTTTTCTCTCTTGCACATCCATCTCAGAACCAGCAGGTGGGCGGACACCATTTTTACTCACACTGTCGCTTCCGACCCTCTCTCCTCCCTCCAGCTGTTTCTGAAGACCATCCCCTGTGTCACACACTCTCTCTGCCTCCTTTTGGCTGTTACCTGCTGATTTCTTGGTCACGGTCACTCCCCTTCATTCCTTGGGATGCTGGCTCTGTCACCAACCTTCTTGGGACTTTCCGTGGGGGTGATCATCGTCCAAGTCTCAGTTCCTCGACTGCCTCACCTCCAGCACACACGTCCTCCCCAGTTAGTGCCGGGGCACAGCCTGACCCGTGTCATGGCCAGGAACTGCACCGCCTCGCCTCGGGAAACGTGTTCTCAGGCTTCTTTTTCTCTGACCACCCCTCCCTACCCCTGCCCTCCAGGTCTCTAACTCTGTCCATTGACCCTGAACAGCAGTCATTCTTCAACCTCACCATTTTTGCTTTAACCCTGCCATTTTTAGCTTCTCTCTCCCTCTCTTGTGTCTCTTTGGAGAATCCCACCCTTAGCTGAATCCAGCTATTTCCCCAAGAGTTGAACTTTGACAGAGAAAATCCTGTAGCTGGGCCGATGGGACACATCACAGACCTCCAAGTCGGGGACTCACCACTGCCTGGAAAGTCTTGTGCCTTGGGGGAAATTCGCTGTCCCTCCAGACTTCACGTTTCCCTCTGACCTCCCACCCCCTGCCCACTCTCAGTTGATGACTTTGCCTCATACTTTATTGAGGAAAGAGAAGCAGAACTTCCTTCTGGCCTCCACAACGTCCTCACAACCCCCTGTAGTTTCTGTCTCTCCACCCTCTAAGAAGAAGCCTTCGGGTACCTTTCAACCCCTCTACCTGGGTCTTCCTGGCACTTTTCACAGTATGTGAGCGGCGTAGTTGATTTGTTATCTATGTGTTCGTTACCACTAGGAAGGTTCCATCACAGTGCCTGGCACAGAGTGGGCACTCAATACACATCCATTCAGTGTACAGATGAGTATGTATTAGGGACAGTTAGGTTGATGTAATAACGTTTTCAAATTGCTAAATTAATATGGAAAGCACTCAATGCAGAAAGCTCAAGGCAATAGAAAAGTAAAAAGAAGAAAAGGTAGAAGTTAACCGTATTCTTTATCACTCGTTAATAACTACTCTCAACATTCTGGTATTTATGCCTTCAAAGGTTTCTACACATATATTTTTTTCTTCACAAAGTGGTACTAGATAGAGATTATGACTTAACAAGTGGTTATGAACATTTCTCTACATTTTAAAATATTCTTCTAAATATTTTAATAGCTACACAGTATTCCATTGTATGGATGACCTTAATTTACTTAACTACTTCCCTAACATTGAACATTTATATTATTTCCATACTTTAAAAATTCCCGGGCTTCCCTGGTGGCGCAGTGGTTGAGAGTCCACCTGCCGATGCAGGGGATGCGGGTTCGTGCCCCGGTCTGGGAGGATCCCACGTGCCGTGGAGCGGCTGGGCCCGTGAGCCATGACCGCTGAGCCTGTGCATCCGGAGCCTGTGCTCCGCAACGGGAGAGGCCACAACAGTGAGAGGCCCGCGTACCGCAAAAAAAAAAAAAAAAAAAAAAATTCCCTAGTCAGTATCCTTATACATAAACATATGCATACATTATTTTTCTTGCGGCCAAATTCCTAAGTGGACTTATGGTTCAAAGGGTACGCATATTTTAAGGCTTTTGATTTATATTATCAAATCACAAGAGACAATTCGCTTTGGAAGCCAAATAAACATCAACACAATCTCCTACTTTGCCAAGCATAACAACCCCTTTCTGAAGCTCTGGAAGCCTCATCCCCCATATCCTCATGGCCAGCACCATCCTTTCTTTCCAGATTTTGCTTAAATGTCACTTTATCAGAGAGGTCTTGGGGTCTCTTGCATGCAAAATTGCATCTCCCCTTCCCTTTCTACAGTTGTACTTTGCTCAACTGCTCCCAGCACCTCCAACAGGTCTTATGTTTGTTTGTGTCTGTCTCTTCCCAGATCCACAAGGGTATGGACTTTGTCTATTTTGTTTCTTCTGTGTTCCCAGTGCCTTCCCCGTGCCCAGCACAGAGTAAGTGCTTAATAAGCATTTTGTGAATGAATGAATGAGGGTTGACACTTCTAGTTGCAAACTAATAGTGATGATAATACTCAGGGCTCCATAGGGGCTGTTTCAAGTAGTAGAGGCCATTAATAGACAAGAGATAAGAAAATAGAAAAGTAAAGTGACTTGTTAATGTAGTAAGTATCATGAAGGGGGACATGATTAAGACAGGACCATCAGGGCAGGCTCCTTTGGGATGTGATATTTGAGCTGAGACCTGAAGGGCGAGCAGGAGTAGATTGTGAGAAGAGCGCGGATGAGCACATCCTAGGCACACGGAGCAGCGTGTAAAAAGGCCTGAAAGTGGAAAAAGAGATTGGCAGCTTACAGATTTGAAAGAAGACTGGTGACTGCTCAGAGTGGCCAGTGGGGTGAGAGCCACAGGTGGGAGTTGGGGAGGTCACCTGTGTGCTGTGAGTCAAGAAACACGAGGAAGAATCCCTTACTCAAAGCTCCTCTCCTAGAGGACCTGTCTGTGCCCGAAGGTCCCACCATCTGAGAGTCATTCCTGTTAGAGTTAGGTGTTGCCCCCTCCCTGCACTTTTCCTTCCAAAACATTTCAGTAATGGCTTACTAGGTATAAATGAATATATCAGAGGCTTTTCTAGGGTGGGGTGGGGAGCTGAAAGTTTTTTTTTTTTTGCAGTGGGGCGGGGGACCTAAAATCAAGACACTTCCATGGAGGAACAGCTCCTGTGCTGGAGAGATCCAGGGGAAGTCAGCATCTGATGACCTAAACAAAGCCATCTGTCCTATCACTAGGTGCTCACTGGGTACCATGCACATACACTATCTCCTTTAATCCTCACAACAAACCATACCATTTTTATAGATGATGAAACAACTTCAGATAGGTTATGTGATTTGGGCCAAGGTCTACACATAGTAGGAGACAGAGGCAGGATTCGCGTAACAGGCCCCAAAGCCCATTCTCTCCTCCAGTCTGATATACCATGGAGTCCATCAAATTCATATCTAATGCATGAGACTTCCAGCTTCTTAACTTTTATGCAATTAAATGATGTAAGTAAAATTTACATATGTTCTCTTTATAACATACTGTCCATTATCACATACATGCACAAACACTTCAGTATGTTGTACATGCAAACAATGTGTACTGTGCTTTAAGGGGGGAAAATTTAGGGATTTTTCAAAAAAGTGACTTTCTTCTTATGCCCTGATTTTATTTCTATCAAGTTTTCTCACTGTGCTTCAATGCTCCATATTTTATAGTGCCTGTTTTCTAGTTCACAAACTCTCTACTAGCTACATTTAATATGCTATTAAGCCCATTCATTGCATTGTTAATTATGATCATTGTATTTTTCATTTCTAGAATTCCATTTCCATTTAATAACTTTAAAAGTTTCCAGTTCTCTGCTTAAATTCTTTACCTTGTCTACTTTTTGAATTCATTTAGCACAATTATTTTAAAGTCTGTTATTTGAAATGCCAATATCTGGATCTCCTATGTGTCTGTTGCTATTATCTTTTTTTGTTTTTTTGATCTTGGTTTCAGTCATGTGGTCTTTTCTCTTGGTATGCCTGGTAAACTTTATTGACTGTGTGTATATAAGACACTGTGTATGGAAAAATTGTAGAGGTAATCTGACAGATCAAGAGAGCATATAGTCTTGCTTCAGGAAGGGAGTTAGAGTAGAGGCAACTCACCTTAATCCAATCTGGAATTAAGTTTATTTGAAGTTGGGTTTTAATCCTTGTGAAGACTGATCTATTTCTAATGTGCTCTTCAAAGGTCTCAAATGAAAGCCTTTAAAAAAAATAAGCCCCCCCACTTCTTTGGAGATGCTTGAACTCCCCCGGCCCCCTTTATCCCTAATCCCATGAGACTGCGAAAACTCAGTCTCCACTTTCTGTTCATATTCTCAATTTCACAGCTACTGCTTAGGGGAAAAATAAGGCCAAATGTTGAAATCATCTCTCTGGATTTCTCTTCTCTCCAACATCATGGCCTCTAGACCCCTTTGATGCCTTCAGACAAATTTTTAAAATATATTGTATCCATTTTTTTCCCAGCTGTTCTGGTGGGAAAGTTGGTGTGAGATAAACGAGTTCACAGTAGCTTGAAGTAGAAATCTGCACGGGCCATAGAATCCATCCCTGCAAAGATATAATTCTAGTCCACTGCTTCACCTTGACCTTTCAAGGGGCTGGCCTGACTCTGCATGGAATCTTCCCCCTGCCCTGTGCACCTGCTTGCCCTTCACGTGGGGCTTGACTGCTACCTAATGTCATCCATGGCCCGGAGGCTGCCTTGAGGCTGGCTGGTTAGGATGGTGGTGGTCTGGCTTCTGCAGAACCTCTGCCACCATGGGGAGCGGGCCTGCTTCTCTCTGCTGACCAGCTCCACCCACAAGCTGCACCTTCTACAGACTGAGCCCTGTGGTGCCAGGCTCAGGCTTCAGCGCTTAGCATAGGTTGTCTCACTTCTTCCTTTAGAAACACCAGCAAATAACTGGAGTTATCTCCATTTTACAGATGAGGAAGCTGAGGGTTAGTCAGAGTTCCTGCCCATCTCATAAAAATATAGATTTATTTCTGTTTACTTGTTAATTTTCTTGTGCTCCACAGACTCTAAGTAATGCAAGGTTGGGGACATGTTTATATGTCTTGTCTTATTCCTTACCATGTGCCCATGCTTGGCACAGAGTAGGGTGGGGGTGAGATGACCAACCTGGAATGAATAAACCAAGCCTCAGGTCCCAGCGTTGTTCACGGTGGAGGCCAGATCCAGGTCCTTGCTCTCAGTGCACCATCCTTGTCACCCACATCACAGCTGGGGAGGGAATGCATTCCTCCATCTCAGAGTTATCCAGCACCTTTTATGTGTTGAGATCTAGCTGTGTCCCCTGCCATCTAAAACCACTTCCTCCTTGATGTCAGGGGGCTGTGGTGCCCTTCCCCAGGGTCTGAGGACCCACATGGAACTGAGGGATGGACTTGAAAGCCTTCTAAATTCGAGAAGAAATCTGCAAGCGTGTGATTGTTTTGCTAGCAAAAAGATCCATGGTATTCCTCAGATTCTCAGAGAGGTCTGGGACCCCCAGAAGGGGGTTAAAAGAGCCTGGGTATGGGGATTGGTTCCTTGTCTGTCCCCCAACATTGTCTGCTCTTGCCAGGGAGGGGCTTCCTGAAGCCCCCAGATGGCTGGGGGTTGTCTGGAGAGGTGGCCAGGGTGTGAAGGGGACCCTTCGCCACAGCCAAAGCTGGGTGGATGCGGCAGTGCCCAGAGCACTCCAGCTTGCTTCTGGAGCAAGGGGGGTGGGTATCACTTGCCAGAAGCCTGTGAATAATGGAGGTCTCTCCTGACAGGAAAGCCATCCTGCCGGCTGAGCGGCATATTTGTGTGGCTCCTGCTTCTGAGGCAGCAGCCCTGTGAGGCTGGGGCGGGGATGCCCGGGCCCCAGCTCACCACTGCGAAGCCCATAGGAGGAGGAAGAAGTGGGACCCCGAGTCTCTGATGGAGACGGGACGGGAAGGAGTCACAGGCTGCATTCTGGGGCCTGGCTCTCCCCCAGCCTGAGGTCTGGAGGGCCTTCTTGCTTGGTCCTCAGTATGTGCAACTACGGGAACATTATCTCTTAGAGTAGGGATTTCTACAGGGTTTAAAAACTGTCCCAGGCCAGTGGTTTTCACGCATTTCGAAAGCAGCAGGAATGTTTCATGGTTCCCATCACGCCATGTGTAAGATAGTAAAACCAAATGTGCTGGGGTGATGCAGGCCGGGCCCAGCTCTCCTTCTGCCCTGCCTGCCCCACGTCCCAGACCCCACGGTGAAACCTCGGCTCCAAACAGCCTCCCGGTTTTCATAGAGAACTTGTGGCGAGGGGTGAGGCTGGCTCAAGGTGCCCTGGGCAGGCAGTTCGGGAGGACCTGTCAGACCCGTCTGCCCACCGCGGTTTGTCAGCCAGCTGCGCCTGGGAGGCTGGGAAGGCGAAGGAGGGGGGCCTGGGTCAGAGGGGCCAGCGAGGCTCAGGTGACGGGGGCTGCAGAACTGGAGCTGTGAGGGCTGCCGTGGTCCTTCCTCCTCAGACCTTGCTGGCCCCGTGGACCGTGTGGGTTCTTGGCTGTGTGTTTATCCGGGGGTCCTGAGGAGGGGGTGAGCCTCTGCCCACCCCACGGTGCTGAGGAAGGGTCAAGATGACCAAACATGAGAGCTGATTTAGGGGTGTGAGAGCCACAGAGGGGGATGGGGGGCAGGGGAAGGCCACACACAGGTGGCCCTGCCTGGAGCGGGGAGGAAGGGTGGGCAGGTGGCCTTGTGAGGGAGGAGAGGGCAGGCTGTGCGGGGCAGCAACCTCTTCCACGTGCAAGAAGACTCCACTCTGTGTAGGCCCTGGGCTCCCTGCTGCTCCACACCCACCGGGAACCTCTCACTGGGCCTGCGAATGCCTGTGTTCTACCTGCCTTCCTTTCTTCCATTCTTCAAGACCGACTTGCTCTGTGCCGCGCTCACTCAGCCCCTTGAAGACAGCAGTGGCTATTTCCTTGAAAATGGGGCAGCATCCTACCCAAGCTGGACAGGTGCCCGTGAGAAGACCATGGGCCAGGAGGACCCCAGGCCCCCAGCCCAGGGTCCTGCCTTCCATTCCCCACCTCCAGCTGTGGCCCAGCCTCTGAAATGGAGTCAAGATCTAGACCTTCCTTGCCCCCCAGTTCAGTAAAAGTCTCTTGCTCAGAGCTTAGAGCAGTTAACGAAGAGGAAATGTTCAAGAAAAGCCAAGAAAACCAAATTATCAACTTTGTCCGGATGTGACATGACTCAGTGCATGTCCTCTAACCCTCAAACCAGCACCCCACCCCCTCACGATGTCACCCCACCCCCTCACGATGTCTCCCCACCTGGCAGGCGTGGAGTGGGGGAAGGTGGCAGGAGAGAGGAAGATTCATGGTCCCTGGAAGGTCTGGTTGGGAGAGTCTCTGATGTTCTCTGTGCTCTGAGTGTTTGTTCCCTCTGTGGCTGGCCTGGGGGGACAGTGGCATTGCTGGACACCTGGGATCTGGGAGGGTCCCAACATGCCAACATTACCCCAACAGCATGGCTGGGTCATGGGGTCAAAAAATATTTGGGACTTCCCTGGTGACTCAGTGGTTAAGAATACGCCTGCCAATGCAGGGCACAGAGGTTAGAGCCCTGGTCCGGGAAGATCCCACATGCCGCGGAGCAACTAAGCCCGTGCGCCACAGCTACTGAGCCTGCATGCCACAACTACTGAAGGCTGCGCACCTAGAGCCCATGCAAGCCACCGCAATGAGAAGCCACCGCAATGAGAAGCCACCGCAATGAGAAGCTCTCACACTGCAAAGAAGAGTAACCCCTGCACTCTGCAACTAGAGAAGGCCCGCACGCAGCAATGAAAACCCAAAGCAGCCAAAAATTAAAATAAAGAAATAAATTAATAATAATAAAAACATTTGACACCCGGTGGCACTGACTGATGAGAAGTGAGCTGGATCAGGGCCTCTGAGTTACTAGACGTGGGCCACTGTGTGACGGTGGGGACTGGAGGGTGGGGTGGGGTAGGGTGGGTGAGAAGGGTGGGACAGTGTCTATTCAGCAATTGCTCTGGAAGAATTTCAAGTTTAATAACATGTACACACATGGTTAGCCAGACACGGGGTTGGCTGCCTAGAGCCTGTGTGGGCTTCCGGGAAATGTTAATGATGAAGAGAAAGGGGGGCCCTGGGAGGGGGAGGTTGGTGGCAGGGCTGTGAGGGACCAACACCAGCACTCGCTGTTCACGTGTTCTCACCGTGCCTGGCACTGTGCTGAGTGACTGATACACATTAGCTCATGTGAGATTTCTAGAGGTACCTTTATTGAGGTGTAGTTGACATACAAAACACTGCACATATTTAAAGTGTACAATCTGATCAATTTTGACAGAGGTATATACACTTGGCCCTCGGTATCCATGGGAAATTGGTTCCAGGACCCTCGCAGATACCAAAATCCGAAGGTGCTCAAGTCCCTTATACAAAATGGTGTAGTATTTGTATATAACCTACACTCAGCCTCCATATACTTCAAATCATCTCTGGATTACTTATAATACCTAATATATTATAAATGTTATGTAAATAGTTGTAAATACAATGTAAATGCTATGTAAATAGTTGCCTGTGTGTGGCAAATTCAAGTTTTGCTTTTTGGAACTTCCTGGAATTTTTTTTTCTGAATTTTTTTTTTTTTTTTTTTTTTTTTGCGGTACGCGGGCCTCTCACTGTTGTGGCCTCTCCCATTGCGGAGCACAGGCTCTGGCCGCACAGGCTCCAGACGCACAGGCTCAGAGGCCATGGCTCACGGGCCCAGCCGCTCCGCGGCATGTGGGATCTTCCCGGACCGGGGCACGAACCCACGTCCCCTGCATCGGCAGGTGGACTCTCAACCACTGCGCCACCAGGGAAGCCCTTTTCTGAATATTTTGGATCCGAGGTTGATCGAATCCTCAGATGTGGAACCTGAGGATGCAGAGGGCCAACTTGAAACCATCACTACAATTAAGATAATAAATGAATCCACTTTGTAATCTTCCCTCCTGACCTTTCCTGGCATCCCTGGGAAACCACCGATCAGCTTTCTGTCAGTTATACGTTGGTTTTCATTGTCTAGAATTTACATAAAGGTAGTTCATTTAATGTTTACAACACCCTCTGAAGTAGCTACTACTAATATTGTCATCATCCCCCTTTTACAGATGAGAAAACAAAGGCACGAAGTCACACCACATGGCTGGGGAGGGGTGGAGCCAGGATTTGGACCCAGGGAGTGTGGCTTCAGAGTGTGGCCTCCTAACCACTACACCACACTGCCCCTCACGCTGCCGCCGCCTCACTGCTGGCAATCAGGCTCACTTCCAGAGCCTAGTCCTGCCCTAGGTAACGGGGAAGCACAGGTGGGGCCCCTTCCTCTGAGCAGCAAATAGGATGAAGGGAACCCTCACTACTTACCTTCTCTGGGCCTCAGTTTCCTCATCTGCAAAATGGGACTGATCATGACCTGTTGAATGGATAACAAATTGTGGTAGACGCACATACCGGAATATTCAGCCATGAAAAGTCATGGCATTCTAACACACGCTTCCATGTGGATGAACCTCGAAAACTTAACACTGAGAAGCCAGACACAAAAGCCCACGTATTGTATGAGTCCATTTATAGGAAATATCCAGAATAGAAAGCAGAGTAATGGCTGCCATGGGGGTGGGGGAGGGAAGGGAAGTAGCCAGTTACAGCATACAGGTGGGTGTGAGGGTCTCATTCATGAAGCTGAGTGAAAGGCAGACATGAAGGGGCCCACCGTGGTGCTCGGTGCATGGAAGCGCCCAGGGGAGGTCGGGGATGTGCAGATGTTTCTGACACCAAGGACGAGGGGAGTATTGAGCCCAGACAGCGGGTGCTCCCCCAGGTGGGCGAAGGCCCCATTCCGGGTACAGATCTGAGCCCAGGAAGGTCTCAGAGTCCTCTTTCGCAGAGCTGGAGGGAAGCAAAGAGGGTTTGGGAGAGGGGCCAGGGACCCCAGGACGGTGAATCTGGTGAGGGGAACGTGGGCCTTGGTTGGAGCCAGCTGGGGGCCAAGGGCATGGCCCGCACCTGGGCCCAAATCAGGGTCTGAGCAAAGGCCGTGGAACCCCTTCCTGTCACACGAAGGGGGTTAGGGAGGGTTTCTGTCTCTGGCAGGCTTCTCTACGTGTCCTCAGAAGCCCCTTTTGTCTGAAGAGGTTTTCTGTCCGTCGTGGAGAAAAGCCCTGGGCTGACTCCTGCACTGCAGCCTGGCCTGGTGGGGCTCAGGCCAAGCTGGAGAGGAGGTTGGCAACCTCAAGGGCCCCTCTGGGTTCCCTCTGCCTGGGCTGCGGGAACCTGACCTGCGGACCAAGAGGCCACGGTCATCTGGAGCCTCCAGAGCAGCTGGCTCAGGGCCGGGCACGCAGTGTGGTGTCTTAACGGACCAAGGCCCAAGCTAAAGACCCGAAAACACTTCCCAGGCACCCTTTGCAGAGCAGAGCTTGGATGAAGCAAAAGAGGAGGTAGGTGCGTTTGGATGATGTGGGGGACTCGGGAGGGCTGGGGAGGAGCCGGATTTGGAGCCCGGCCGCGAGAAGGAGCCTCCGGCACCTGACCCTACAGCAGTTGAGGGCTTTGGCCAGGAACCACAAGGAGCTGCCGGCCCGCCAGCCCCTTGCGATGGTCACCAGGGGTAAACAGCAAAACCCGAAACAGTAAATACTGACAAGAGGGCAGCAATAATTACGGTTTTAGTTCAGCTAGCACGCTGCAGGAGGGGTGAGGACGCGCTGGACGGTAAATAACAAGCAGAGACTGTAACAACGCACGCTCGGAGACCTCATCGATCCAGTGAGAAGCTTGACCCATCTCCCTGCCCCGGGGGGTTTAGGGGGTCATCCGAAGGGAGAGGGCTGGAAAAGGGGAAACCGTCAGCTGGGAGACCGGAGCCTGGGCTCCAGCCCCAGCTCTGCCAATGGCTTGCTGTGCTGCCCCGGGCTGGCCTCTGTCCCTCTCTGGGCTCTGTTTCCTTCAGCTGTGAAACGGCAAGCTCTAGTACTCTATGATTCCAAGTCCCCTCCACCCCACCCAGTTTCCCAAGATTCCTGAGCTCCCTGGACCCTTTTAGGAAGGGGTTAGCCCCCTTCAGCCCTCTAGGATGGGGAGGGAGTGGGGTGAATGAGGGGTGAATGAGGGTCCTGCCAAGGGCCCTGCCCAGCCAGTGACAGGAAGGCAGCGGATCACGGCGCAGGGAGTGATTTTACTGGAAAGATGAAAGGAAATTGCATCTTTAATAATTCACTGGGCCGGTTTGGAGGGAGGCAGGTTGGTGGGGCTGCGGAGATCCCAGCGTCTGTTTCTGGAAATCCACTGGCTCCAGAGCCTGCCCGAGAGACCCAGGGCCCTCCATCTCCTCCTGGCCAAGGGACAGCGGGAGCCGACGGAGTCTAGACCAGGGTGAGAGGTTAAAAACACAGCCATCCCGGGAACCCGCTAAATTGACATCCCCAGAAAAAAGGGAGCCTAAATAATCGATAAGGCAGCAGCCCAGGAAAGCCGCTAAGCTCAGTCCCCAGACCTGTGGAGTCACTGCAGGAAAAGAGGTCCAGGGCTCTGAAAACTGCATATGGGGCCCCAGTGAGCAGAGCAGACCGGGGGCTTCTGCCAGCACCGGTCCAGGCTGGAAAGGGGTCACATGCAGGGGCCCTGATGCTGGGCAACCTGTCCAGCTGGTGGGTGGGGTCAGGGGACACACCGCCTCATGCCTTCAGCCATTCACTACTTTGCCTTTCCTCGTGGTCCCGCTCAAGTGGGAGTGCCCTCAACTGAGTTGCAAGTGGTAGGACCCACCTTCTGCTTCCTTTCAGAGTGATCTTCCTGGGCAGCCTGGGGGCCTTGAGTGCCAGACAAAGAAAGCAGAGGATTGAAGCCAGAGGAACTGGCTCAGGACACAGGCAGAAAGAAGGTGCCAAAGGCAAAAGTAGCTAGAGAATTGTTGATTTTACTCTTAGCCGAGCCCCTCCCTGGGTCGTAGTCCCTCCTGTGAATGAAATGATAACCCTGGGTGGCCAGACCCTTTGCTCCTGGAAAGAGTTTTGCATCTGTAGGTTGCCATTATCATCAGGCCTTTCACCCAAGGCCTGTCGACTCTTAGTTAACTCATCTGAAACTTAATAGCTTTCCTGGATGCGTCATAGGTATAAACTTGATCGGGGAAGGGGTACATCATAATGGAGTCAAATCAGGAGACTGAGGGGACCTGGGGGGCCCAGGTGGGGAATGAGGCAGAGTAACTGTTAATCTCTCTCCTCTCTCTCTCTCTCCTTCCTGTCCTCCTTCCCTCCCTCCCTCCTTCTCCTGCTAATGAGCAAAGACAGCTCAAGAATTACAGAGAGGATTCTTTACAAACGAATACACTCATCCTTCTTTTTCAGATGGAGAAACTGATGCCCCAAGAAGCAATGGCTCCATGGGCACCCAGGTGGTGAGTCTGGAAGAGGACTAGAATTCGGATCTGCTGACTCCCAGGGTGGTGCTCTTCCCACCAGTCCAGGGGCATCTGCTTCACTTTCCCCACAGCTCTTATGGAGGGAGGTCTGGCGGCCTTGAGGCAAGGTGACCAGGCCGGTCATGAGATTCATCTTGACTCTCGCTGTCTGACCTTGGCCCACCCCAGCCCTTAAGCTCAGGCTTCCTCCCTGGAGAATGAGGGTGAGACCCACCCCATCAGCTTGGAGGCTGCCAAGAGGATCACGTGGGCTGATACGACTTTAAGGTTATGTTGGCAAAACCTTACGTGTCTGGCGGATCCACTCTGTTTGGAAGTCACGGGGGACAGAAAGTAGGCAAAAATGGTTTCTGAGTGGGTGAAATGGTTGTTTGAAACATCCATTCACGCGGTTAACTCCTGCTCTTTGCTCATAAAAATGTCCCTCGGGCCCTCACTCAGAGCCTATTTGCTCTTATTCACAAACAATTCTGACAAGTTTGGTGGTCTAGTTTCTCAGGCCACAGCAGGTATACTGATAGGAGTGAGAAGAGCTGTATGACGAGAGAGAAGACAGAGAAACTGTAACAGGCGGAAGCAGTGATTAAAAAAGCAAAGCAGACTGGATACACCTTGATAATCCCTGAGGGTAACCCAGTATTACGGTCCAGTCTCCTAATTAGTGGTGTCAGAAGGAGCCTGAGTCGTCAGGAAAGGGTGAGACACATGGGGCCTTCTGTGAGAGGACTCAGGGATGTGTATGATCCCCTGTAGAAAGATTCTGACCAAAAAAAATTTTATGAAATGTTTTCTGTTTAAAGAGGCAAGTTATGGCAACAGGCAATAAATGTATGTGTAACAACATCTCTGTTCTGGAAAATGCCAGGCGCCTAGGGATGGAGAGAGCTGGCCTTGTGTGACAATCAGAACCGGAGAATTCTGGTTTAGCCCCTCTTCCCCATCGGGGGTGCCTCCTGCCTGCATAATTAACTGGTTTTTCTTGCTGTTTTTACTGTTTCTCTCCCCTTTTAATCCATTCTGCGTCCAGAAGGAAGATTAATCTCCACTAATTTCATTTCTTCTCTGATACGGAGCCTCCAATGACTCCCATTTTCTCCTGCAGGGACCCGGCCCCCCTCCTACATTCACTCCTCCAGATCTAGCTTCTAAGTCTCTGGCACATCGGGGGCTTCGCAAGGGGCTTCTCCTACCCACCCACCCAGCCCCCTCCCACAGGGTCTGGCTGGTTCATCTCTCCCACAGCATGGCTGTCCCTGACTGTGCCCAGCTTCAACCGTCATCCACCTGACCCACACGGCACTTGGTTATGCACCGTGAACCCACCCTGAGGCCAACCTCATGTGCTGAGTTGGCCCCCCATCAGATCACACCAGGAGACTGGTCCCCAGGCCACCACCTCGCCGGGCTCCCCCTCCCGAGGGAGGGACGACTCCATCACCAGAACGTGCGGCTCCGTGTGGTCACCCACTGTACCTCACTGTCCCTTCCTTACATGCCCGCCTCCTCTGCCAGCAGCCTCCACTGACTGCTTGATTCCCCACCATGTCCTCAACCCAGCATGGACCTGGCACACAGTAGATTGTCACATCGGCCTGAACACCTGCTGGTCCTGAATGTGGGCGGGGGTGTAGGAGTATGGTCTATCTCATGTGTCTCCCAGGGCCCTCAAGGTCAGCTGATGGATGCTTGGGGGAGAATGTGTGGGTGACAGGTCAGCTCACCCATCAGTGCCGCTATGGAGGTGGCAAGGCCAACACCTGAAGTCCCAACTTCAGCAGCCGTGCCCACTCAGAGTGGACACGCCTTTGTGCACACCCTTTACCCAGAAGGAGAGCCACACGCCAGTGAGGCAGGAGAGCCTGGGGGTCAAGAGGAAAGAGTTGTCATTTGCAAAGGACTCAGAGGACAGGCACTTTTATCCAAATCTTCCAACAAGACAGAAGGTAAATCTCAGTATCCCCACTTTCAGTAGAGGAAGCTAAGGCTCAGAGACACTGAGTGACTTGCCAGCCTCACTAGACTAATCCCGGCAGACATCACTGAGAGGGACCATCTGCATTTCTCAGTGGCCTTACCTGATTTTATCGCTGTGTGTGGGACACCGAGGTCTGAGGTTCAGGGTCACCTGCAAGGGCTTTGGAAGCAGAGGGGACCCTGTTAGAATGCGGCCCCTCCTCTTTCTAGTGGTGGGACCTGGGGCAAACCATGACCCTCTCTCAGTCTGGGTAAAATGGAGACAGCTCCCTCAGGAGTTGGAATGAGAAGCCGGCAAGTGCTCAGCCGGGTGCCTGGTTCAACACGCGCCCATGAATGTTGGCACCACCGTGACCTCGGCAAGTCCCTTTTCTGTAAGGGCCTCAGTGTCCTCACCTGTAAAATGGGAGGGTGGGCTCTAAATTCCCCTCCACACCCTGACAGCCTGGAGTATTTGCAGGGAGGAGGGTGGGAGTGAGGAAGTATTAAGTAATTTCCAGGGATTGAGAGCAAAAGCAGGTCCTGGGAGGCATCCCGAGAGGCCCTGGTCCCTTTTCAGAAGCTCAGGATGGAAGGGATCTGTGGGGTTTTTCCTTATCCATGCCCTGCCCCAGAAAGGAGAGAATCCTCTGACACCACGGGGTCCTCAGCTTCTGCTGGAACATGTCCGGTGGGGGGCGGGTGCTCAGGCCCTTGTGTTCCCCTCAGCTATCCCCTGCCACACCGTCTGCTGGTCCCCACAGTGTCCTTGGATCTGGGTGTCCACAGTCCACTCTCAACGTCCAGTCCGCCCCACCCTGTTTGTTTTTTCTTTCCCACGGTGGCATGTCTGGCTTTTGAGGTCAGATGTGTACACCCAGAGCGTTCTCGGGCACAATGTTCTCGGCTCCAGCAGCTTCCCCTTGGTCGTCGAGCGCCAGCCCCCTCTTGGCCTGCTCCCCATGCTTGGCCGTGTGCCTAATAAAACTGAAGTCCCAAAGGAGAATCCAATATTCCTGGTGCAGCTGGACCAGGGAGAGTAGAGTAAGCCGTCACCTCTAGATCCTATGCTGCTTTGAGCGTAGTTTTTTCCAGGGGCATTTTCTCCCCAGCAAATGTCAGTTAACGACATCTGCTCAAACAAGCCCCTAGAGCCACAGGGGCCGTCCAGGACTGCGTGAGCCTGGCTCCAGCACAAGGTGAGGGTCAGAAATCTGAAAGCGGAAGCCGCTTGTCCCCCTGCAGTCCAGTCCTCAGCTTCACTGGGACAGATGAAGACACAAGTCCTACATCCTCTCCAGGATCCCGTTTCCAGAGATGTTTCCCTACCAGGGTCTGACAGGATTGCCGCTCCTGAAAGGAAGCCCACTGTCTGGGCGGTTGAGGTCGATTTACAGGGACCACAGAGCGTTCTGGGGAGGAAGCTGGAGTTTTCCTCGGTGGTCCCATTGGAGCCCTCGTCGTCCTGCTGGGTGGGACGCCCCTTCCTCAGATGAATCAGGACTCATCCACAGGCAGCACCTCCTGTGAGCACAGTCAGGGGTCCTCCTGGGTCTCTCCCTCTGACCTCAGTCTTGGTGACCAGACCCCGTGACCCCGTTGGGAACATTTTCCTCCTTTCTCTCTGTCCACACCTTTCCCCTCACCCACTAAGGAATAAGCCGAGGGAAGGCAGGCAGGCTTGTGGCCTGCCCACCGGGGACCGGCAGCCTGCTCTCGGCACCTTGCGGGATCCGTGTCAGCCCCGTTCCCAGGGACCAGGGTGAAAGCCACCGTGACCTCCTCTGAAAGACACCCCGCGTCTCTGGTTCTGGGAAGCAGGACCCTCACACCCCTCATTGTTCAGAGGCCAACCAGCCGAGGAGATTTAGAAACTGCAGTGCAAATTCACACACATCAGAAACACACACACACGCACACCACACACACCACCCTGTGCATACAGCCCAGGCAGCCCCAGAGGATCTCACATGCAGCGCACAGCTTGTGTCCTACCCGAGGGGCCCAGATGAGGGGTCCGGACAGCTCCCAAGGTCCTGGGCAGGGCTGGGCACCCCCGAGGGAGGAAGGGCACCTTCTCTTTTGCACAAAGGAGGCCTCTGGCCTCCCCCGCCCCCCCCTTACAGCACAGCAGTCGCCCCACCTGCAGGCTCTCTGGACTGTTAGACCGCAGGGCCCTAGGACCCCCCAGCC
The DNA here is from genome assembly GCF_963924675.1 of Phocoena phocoena. Classification (NCBI taxonomy): domain Eukaryota; kingdom Metazoa; phylum Chordata; class Mammalia; order Artiodactyla; family Phocoenidae; genus Phocoena; species Phocoena phocoena. The sequence goes on from NC_089231.1 coordinate 25,103,675, forward strand.
CTCCCCACTGGAAGTCCCTGTCCCATGTGGGGTCCCCACCCCTCCGCTGCTCTGGGTGCCCCCCTCCAGGACCTGGCTCAAGGTGCACCTCAGCTCTTCCCTCCCCAAGCCCCTCTGTCACTCATTACCCGGACCTCGCTGTCATGGTTCACCTGTTTAGCACCCGTATGTGTGTTTGGCGCCTGCTTGGGCCAGGCCCTGGGCTCGGTGCTGCAGGTGCAGAGGGGACGAGGTCAAGCTCACAGTCAGTGGGCGTCGGCCACCTGCAGGCCAATGGTCACACACAGCGAGCTGGGCCATGGCAGAGGCATCTGTGGGAGCTGCGGGAACCCAGAGGGGGCACCTGTGACCCCAACTGGGGGAGCTGTCATGGAGAACTTCTTAGAGGAGATGCACGCCCGTAACTCCAATCACTGTCCGTAGGCTGGAGACTGGACTTGGGTCCCCTGCCATCCAACCAATGTGATCCAAACCCCAGCCCATCTGCAGACCCTTAAACAAGAGCAGTGAACATTCATGTTGTAAGTCTTGAGATCTCAAGCTTGTTAGTTACACAATTAGCGGCACAGAGTTGCGTGGCACAGTTAACGGACACAGACTCCAAGCACCCCTCCCTTCCCCGGCGTGTGCCTCAGGAGTTCCCGTCCCCGCCTCAGCCCCGGCGCTTCTCCTTCTCCTCTGAGCTGAGCCCACAGCAGAATCTGCTCCTGGCCCTGGTTAAACGGGAAAAGCACTGATTACACGCCAGGCCGTGAGCCTCTCTCCCATCCATCTGCGTACCTTTGAAGGCCATGTCACTGATGTTCTGCTGGTCACCAGGGTGTCCAAGAACCCTGACCTGAGCCCCTGCTCGTCCCTGGGAGCCTGTGGGCCAATTAGAGTTGGGGGACACAGTGGGGTGAGGGGACTCAGGTCCCAAGGTGGCCATGGGTGCTGGAGGCCAGGAACCCGGGTCCTCAGCCTATTCCCCATACATGCCCCCCAGGCCCCTCTCAAGGCCTGGCCCTTGTGCCTGGGGGTCACATGACATGGGTTTGCCCCTGCTTCCTTGAGCCTGTTTCTTCTATCTTTAGAATGGAGTAAAAAATATCTGTCACCTGCCAGGGCTATTTGTGAGATCAAACAAGACCATATATTTGAAAACTACAGAGCACTGTTCAAGCAAAGGTCCGGTTTTCTAAACATGTTTTCCCAGATGTAAAATGGGTGTAAGAATTGTATTTACTTCCTTCACAGGGTTCTGGTGAGACCAGATAATGTGTGTGAGGGGGCTGCGGAGAGGAGCCAGGGCTGTGTGGTGGGTCAGGCTCTCTGGGCCAGAGTCTTTTTTGGCCAGTCAAACCCAGCTGCTTGCCTCACACTCCGGGCTGGCTGGCTGGCGGCCGGTCTGGGGCAGAAGCAGCTACTGCATCTGCTTCTAGAGCAGGCCAACTCTTTCCTTGGGAGGCGGCAGCATGAACCTCCTTCTGGCCACCCCCGCCCACCCTCCTCTGCTCGGGGGCTCGTGCGAGACCAGGTGAACAGCAGGGGAAGGTGAGATTTCTGGCTCAGATAAGATGTCCACACAGGGTCGATGTATGCACCAAGCACAGTGCCTAGGACATAAGACAACTTTAGGGACCTGGAAGATGTTCTCAGCTCTTTCAAAATCAGAATTAAGAAATGAATTTTTAGGTTGAAAGAAAATGTTTTAAAAAGGAATATTCATATATTTGTCTTTATACCAATATAGTCATAAAATACAATTTTTATATTATTTTAAGGAGGAAGGGCCTATGGAGGCATATAAGGGCCCAGGGCCCATGAGAGTCATAACGTGGCCCTGAGTCCATGGTATATACTCTGTCCACACGCCAGGACCATCCTGGAGCCCTTTCCCCCACTGCCAGTATGCTGGCCAGCCTGGTCTCAGCTTGGATGAGAGGTCCCAACACTGTAAATTGGGGTGAGGCAGGCAGCAACGTTGCGCACTGTTTCTATGTGTTAATTCTGCATTCCTGGAACTGATCTCTCTCTCTTTTTTTTTTTTACATCTTTATTGGAGTATAATTGCTTTACAATGGTGTGTTAGTTTCTGCTTTATAACAAAGTGAATCAGTTATACATATACATATGTTCCCATATCTCTTCCCTCTTGCATCTCCTTCCCTCCCACCCTCCCTATCCCACCCCTCTAGGTGGTCACAGAGCACTGAGCTGATCTCCCTGTGCTATGCGGCTGCTTCCCACTAGCTATCTACCTTACGTTTGGTAGCGTATATATGTCCATGCCTCTCTCTCGCTTTGTCACAGCTCACCCTTCCCCCTCCCCATATCCTCAAGTCCATTCTCTAGTAGGTTTGTGTCTTTATTCCTGTCTTACACCTAGGTTCTTCATGACATTTTGTTTTTCTTAAATTCCATATATATGTGTTAGCATACAGTATTTGTCTTTCTCTTTCTGACTTTTCACTCTGTATGACAGACTCTAGGTCTATCCACCTCATTACAAATAGCTCAATTTCGTTTCTTTTTATGGCTGAGTAATATTCCATTGTATATATGTGCCACATCTTCTTTATCCATTCATCCGATGATGGACACTTAGGTTGTTTCCATCTCCAGGCTATTGTAAATAGAGCTGCAGTGAACATTTTGGTACATGACTCTTTTTTTTTTTTTTTTTTTTTGCGGTATACGGGCCTCTCACTGTTGTGGCCTCTCCCGTTGCAGAGCACAGGCCCCGGACATGCAGGTCCAGCGGCCATGGCTCACAGGCCCAGCTGCTCCGCGATATGTGGGATCTACCCGGATCGGGGCACGAACCTGTGTCCCCTGCATCACCAGGTGGACTCTCAACCACTGCGCCACCAGGGAAGCCCCGATGACTCTTTTTGAATTATGGTTTTCTCAGGGTATATGCCCAGTAGTGGGATTGCTGGGTCATGTGGTAGTTCTATTTGTAGTTTATTTATTTATTTATTTTTTTGTGGTACGCGGGCCCCTCACCGCTGTGGCCTTTCCCTCTGCGGAGCACAGGCTCCGGACGCACAGGCCCAGTGGCCACTGCCCACGGGCCCAGCCGCTCCGCGGCACGTGGGATCCTCCCGGACCGGGCCACGAACCCACGCCCCCTGCATCGGCAGGCGGACTCCCAACCACTGTGCCACCAGGGAAGCCTTATTTGTAGTTTTTTAAGGAACCTCCATACTGTTCTCCATAGTGACTGTACCAATCCACATTCCTGGGACTGATCTCTGTGCTCCTTATGTGCTGTGTTCCTGGAGTGGTGGGTGGCGGCCTCAACCGTGTGTGCCCACCGGTAAGAAGAGTGGCTCCCTAACGCCAGAATTCTGAAAACGTTGGTTTATGTGTGTGTCCTTTTTTAACATGTAGTTTGAAAACTTTCCCAGGCAATTTGGATGTTGACCCCACCCCTGGATATGCCCCGCAGGAGGGTCTCCCTCACCTCCCAGCCACCTTGAGGACCCCTGGCCTGGAGGGAGTCCAACCAGACAGCTTGTAAGATGTCACAACGAATCCTTTTATAGAATAGCACCAAACTTTGCCATGTGACTCCTCTTCCTCCCCACCCCTCTGCAATCCTTTGATTTGGGGTATTTCACCATGCTCCTCCTTTCCACGGATATGGAAGGAAGACCATGTAGCCTGCCCATGGCAGTCTCAGTGGGCAGCTGGCTGCTCCTTCTGTCTGGCTGGTGGGACTGGCTGGCTCCCTGGGGTGGTGCTCACAGCAGTCAGAGCAGAGGCTGCTGAGGACACAGTCGCTTTCTGGGCTGGGGGAAGGGGCACCTGGCTCTCACTCTGGCCTCTGGCTCTTCCACTGATCGGCCTTGGGCTCTGGGTCAGTCGTGTCACCTCTCTGGGCCTTTGTTTTCTCATCTGTAAAATGGGAATCAAAAATGCTCATCCGCCTAGATCACTGAACCAACTGAGACAGTGTATGGAGGGCCCTGACAAGAACCGTGGGGATGAGAGACCTTTAATATTAAAGTATAACCACTTCTTCCCCTTCCACCATCTCAATCCTTGCTTCTTCTGCTGTCTTTGCCTTGGTACTACCTTACAAGTCGTGTGTGTGCGTGTTCTAGTTTATTCATCCCAAACAGTCTTCCCGTCCCTCCCTCCTATAAGACCCCAGTGCAAAGGTAACCCACCCTCAGCGTGACAGATAACACGTATCAGCAGAGATGACGGTGAAATGCAGAATTGAAACATTTATTATTTGGAGTATTTGTTTCATAATTTTCAGTAATTTAGAACGTTCTGAAATCAGAACTAAATCACCCAGAAAAATCTCTTCTTTTTGGTGAACAGTGTACGGTAAGATTTCTCCTTCCCTACCCTCTTCCCCACCTTCTAACACCTTTCATTTTGACCTCACTTTCTGTTCCTACCCCTCTGTATTTTTGTAAAAAACTTCGGGCTGACAAAGGTCAATTGTTTAATTAAAAAGCTATCTTCCTCGGGACTTCCCCGGTGGTCCAGTGGTTAGGACTCCGTGCTTCCACTGCAGGGGGCACGGGTTCAATTCCTGGTCAGGGAATTAAGATTCTGCATGCCACGCGGCATGAGACCAAAAATTAAAAAAGAAAATGTTATCTCCCTCTACCAACCTGTGTACTTCTGGCTAGCACCACACATTGTCATGTGACTCAGTAATGGGCAGGGACCAGTCTCTGCAGACCCTCCCCAGGCTCCCGGGCTGTCCTGGCCACCATCTTGGCCAGACCAGGGAAGCACGAAGGGTGGGGATGTTCTGGTTGCCACTCTTGAGGAGCTGGAAGCCTGGCAAGTTCCAGCCAGAAAGAATCCCCAAGGGGGACCTGTTACCAGGAGGCAGTGTCCCCAGTGTCTTGCCACAGAAGGGATTTGGGACCCTTTGATGAAAGACTGATTTGACTCACGGGGACAGGATAGCCACTTGCCGCTGACTTTTAGAGGCTGTTAGGTTAGGTCCAAGTCTCAGTCTTTTTAAAACGGGTCATTGCCAGATGTCACAGTGACTTGTTCATGGGAGGGGTAGGTTTGGGGAGTGGAGCAGCAAACTACATCTGTAGCGGAAAAGTGATTTTGTGCAGGACTGGCTTAATCTTCCCACCTCGGATAGGCCACAGGTCCCAAGCTTGGGAGGAAGGGGGTATATGTCTCCTTCACCCATGGTATCCTGGACCACTCCTCCCCAACCCTCCCCAGCCCCCAGGCGCCCCCTCCCCACAGTGGCCCAACGGTGGGGAATCTTCTCACTAGCTCATCACCTGGGTAGGGGCTCCTCTGAGGCCTCTGCCAGCACCTGCCGAGGCACAAAAGCCTTTGGGAGAGATTTCCTTTGCCAAACACACAGAGAACGCAGATGCAGGGCATTTTTGTTTTCGGTGTGGTTTATTTTTTAAACCCACTTGTAGTTTGGGTTCAGCTGGAAAGCAGGACATACCGAGGGAGGGAAGGTGGTCGCATGAGCAGGGTTCCGCTGCAGCTTTGGCGGGAAGCCCCAGGCCCCTGCTCCGGGGAGGTAGGACCCGTCACCAGGCTCCCAGCTGGCTCAGGCGAAGCGGGCAGCCCTTCTGTGCACGTGTCCCGAGCAGAGGAAAGTTGCCATTTCTCTGATCTGCAGCCTCAAAGGCTCAGCCCGAGGTTTCCCAACAGAGTGCCGGCAGCTGAGGGACAGGACTCCATGGGCAGGCCGGACAGTCTGTTGGACGAGGAACACTGGCCGGCTTCTGATGCCAGATAAGAGACTGGGGCTTGGCGTCTGGGCAGCCCCGTGGGGCTGCTCTTGCGGTGGCCTGGCTGTCTGGGCCCCCGCCCCTGCAGCTGCCCAGGGCATGATCACTGGTACGTTTCCCACACCCCCCTCCCCATCCCTCAGAGAAAATAAAATAAAATAAAAATTAGAATAAATACCGACTCGGCCAACATTTACATTTACATGGATGGACAGGACGATCCCCAAACTTTAAAGGTGTACAGACTGGTTAAGGAAGGACGAGCAGACGAAAGTGGGTTTGGGGGGGGTGCAGACTCTTGTGGAGGATGGTGAGGTCCCGCCTTGTGCAGGGGAGGCTGGGGGCCTTCTTGGGGCTGTGGTCCCAGAGCTTAGGCAAAGCCACAAGGCCATGGGAGCAGGAACAGGCCGGCTGCTTGAGAGGAAAACAATGACTACCTCGTCTTGACTGTCGGGGGAGAGACCGAGACAGGACCCGCATCAGATGGCTGGACTTTGCCTCCTCTGTGCCAAGGAAGCCACAGGCGAGGAGGGAGAGCCACGCAAGCATTAGAAACGCAATATCCAGTTTAGCCTCCCATCAAATACATTCAGAGGTCAACTTGGATATGGCCTCCCTCACTCAGCAGGAGAGATCTGGCCTGGAGAGGGGGCGGAGGTCTGGGGGCGCCCGCCTCTGCCCCCCAGTTCCTGTCTGAGTAGTCTCCCGTGGGAAGCTGCCTCAGTGTCTCAGATTTTAGGCTTTACTCTTATTTCCTTAAAAAAAAATTTTTTTTTAATGTTTTCCTTCCATGTCTGAAGAAGTAGCAGCAACCCACATTTAGAAAAACAGCTTAAATTGTTACTCGGATCGGCTAGGAAGCGCTTTCAAGCAGTGGAATATACTAGGCAAACCATATGTATGGAGCCACGGTGACGCGACACGTAATTAAAAATATATTTATATATGTTTACATATTTATACCTCGCTTCTTCCCACTCTGGTCCTAACAGTCAAGGAGGGGTTGGCCGTGAGGCAAGACCACCAAGGAAGGCTGTTAGGAGGAAGGGCATTAAGCTCACGGTGCCCGACACGCTCCTCGCCTGGCTTTCCAGGGGACGTCAGCCCCCTGAGTCCGTGGTATCTGGGGCCCCTTCATAAAGCTCGCTCTCTGAGCCCAAGGTAGGGGTGGGAGACCCACTCCCCTGCCTCGACTTTCGACCTCACTCGCAGGCCCTCTCTCTTCTTCCAGAGCCCTGCTTCATTCTCAGTAGATGTGCTCGTGCGTGCCCGCGCACACACACACACACACACACACCACTGGAGGGAAGCAGGGCCCATTTCGGCCCAGGTGCGGCTCTCTGAGGGCTGCCAGGGCCTGGCTGCTTGCCCGGCCTCGGCTGCCGACTCCTCGGGACCATGATTTCCCTGGTGCCCGCTCTGAGCATCCAAACATCAACCCGGCTCTTCTCTCAAGGCCTCCTGTGGGGCCTCTGGGGTCCCTGGGTCCCAGGCTGAGCCAAAGGTGTAGGCTGAGGAGGAAAGGCAGTGAGGAGAAGCTTGGGAGGAAGGGGCCGGGAGGGCGAAGGCGGAGGCCAGGGCCAGCGCGGGCTCCTTGGCAGAGGTGACCGACCCACTCCAGGTGAACCGGGCCCCCATGCCTTGTCCCCAACAGGCTCTTTCTGGGGACTGCAGGCAGGTGGCAGCTGGTGGGGAAAGCCAGGAAGTACGGAGGAAGCTGCTCCCCACGCCACCCGCCTCCTCTCCGAGACTCAACAAAGGGGATTTCCTCCAGCCTGACCAGACCAGGCAACCAGTGGGCCTCCAAGGTGACCCAGAGAAGGACTGGCCTCAACCAAGGAGCAAGTGAGGGAGCTGCTGGGCTCTGAGGTCGCTTTGCAGGGGCTCATCAAAGCGTGGGCTCCGGACCAGGAGATGGGCTGTGTGGACGCCAGTGACAACCCGAAGCCAGCCTCCCAGGGCCCAACACGCATCCTCCTTTCTAGCCATCAGAGAAGGAGCTGCTCCCTGGGAGCTGCTCCCAGGACTTGGCCCCTCCAAGAACCCCCAGACTTGTTCCCAGCCTGGAAAGCTAATGGCTTGCTGGGTCCCCTGATGGTCCCCACGACTCAATGAATTCACCCCTTCCCGACAGCCCTGGGGCTGCAGTGCCACAGCCCTCCCGGGGCACAGACCGTGGCTATGGGCTAGGGCACTGGCACAGCCCGTTTAGCTAGCCCTGGGGAGCCCTGGGGCGCCCCCATTCTCCCTCCAGTGAGAGCTTGGGACAAGACCTGTGTGTGGAGCGGGGAAGCATCACCGGGCGTTTTGGTTTTAATTCGCCAGCCTCGTTCTGAGCCCGGTTCACTATAAGGCCCCGGGGCAGGATGGGTTTAATGCTTTCCCAGCAGCGACAGTATCAGCCCTTTGAGGGAGGAAGCTGGAAAAAGAGAGAACAGAGGTACTGGAAGCCGGGGCCTGAGGGGCACAGGGTTCCAGCGGGTTCCCCTGCCGGGGCAGAAGTTTCCAGTTACCCTAATTGGCTACTGGCAAGCTGTCTGTGGCTAGAATCCTTCCAGAGGGGGCCGGGTTTGATCTCCCTCTCATCAGGGGGTCCTCGCGGTGCTGACTGTGTGATCACATTGCGGGCCCTTTGCGTTGAGAGAGGAGACTTCAAAGCAGCTGACTTTCGAAAAAATAAAACACAATGAAACGAAAGAGTGCAAGTAGAAGGAAAAACTCCATCTCTCCTCCAGGCCCCAGGCCCGCCCCCGGCCCCCTGGGCCTGCAGCTTGAGGGCTGGAAGTGGGGAGGGTGGAGCATGAAGGTTAGAGGAGACGCCTCTGTCCCCCCGCTCGGCCGTGAGGACAAAGGCCGTCAATTGCGGGCGGCTGGTGGGGACCGTGCCTGCCTTTGTACTCCTGGACATCTGCTACATGTCGCCTGCTGCCAGTTGGCGACTGTGGCTGACAGCATGCGGGAACAATGCGAGCCCGTCTCCGACCCAGTTTTTCAGCCTTCTGAGGTCCTTTCTGACCCAAGCTGTACCCTGCGTGCAGGCTGCCAAGGCCTCTGAGGAGTCACAGAGATGAACCCCTTGCACACAGCCCTGCTGGGGACATGTTGCATGGGAGGGGGCGGGGAGGAGTGGAAGTGAGCGGGGGGGAGGGCCGGGCCACCGTGAGGAAGAAACATGCTCCCCTTACTGGTGTGAGCTGCTGCATGCTCGGGCTGGGGGGCTCGGATAGGGGGGCGCTCCTCCTAGGGCTTTGGTCCCTTCCCTGTCTGGCTCCATACTGGCCGCCGGCTCTGCTTGCCTTCCTCCCCATTTCTTTCTGCTGGCAGGGCCACCCCTGTCCTCCCGCCTGTCCATCTGGCTCTGTGCACCAGGGCCCCAGCTGCCCTCGGGCCACCCGCCAGGCCCCCTGGCTGTCAGGCTGTCAGTTTCTGGATGGTTCTGTTGTAGTACTGCGTGATGGGGGGCGTCAGAGGGTTCCAGCTGTTGGCGTGGAGCTCGATGACCTCCAGCAGCAGGGACCGGGTCAGCATCGACTCCGAGGGGCACAGCATCTTGTCGCGGGCGCTGGCCAGGAGCTCTGCCATCATCTCGGGCAGCTGCTCCTCCAGCAGTCGGCCTGTGCTCTGCAGCTGCGGGCAGAGAAGTGGGGTTAGGACGTGAGCTGGGCCCTGAAAGGGCTCCTGACCCACCTTGGTTAGGGGTGCTGGGGGCAGGAACGGGAAATAGCTGGATTATCCCAGGAAGGCGCAGGCCCAGGCCTCTATGCCACAGGGCAGAAGGATGGAGAGTGTGGAGGGTGGACACAGCCAATGCGAGAGCCCACATTTAATACCCAATCTGCCGGAGGAATAAGAGGGGTCAGAATATTGCCTGCTGCCCAGGGCTGCTAAGAGTCCTCACCAGGAACACGCTGCTTCTCCCTTCATCCACTTGCCTCCCCTCCTACAGGAAGCCTTCTTTGACTATCGCCCACAACCTCAATGGCCGTGTGACCTGCTTCCTTCAAGAGTGACCAGGTGGCACCGTGTCAATTTTCACTTGCTGGGATGTCTCTCTGGAAACGAACTTGGTCATTATTACCTGCATGTGTCCGTGTGGAACCCGAGAGCAGGGATGAGGTCTCCTGTTTCTCTCTTTCCTTCTCTCCTGCCCCCAATCGCACCTACATACCCCCAGAACTGACCCCTGCCCACACCTGTGACACGAAGGGGAGGAGAGAAATATGAACTGGGGCAGAAGGCCAGCCAGAGGGCCTGCCCCCAAGAGAGGCCCCTGGTCATCTCGAAAAGCCCCCTTAGGAAGAAGGAGCCCCGATCCTCTGGATCAGCGCACCCTCGGCCGGCAGCCCGTGCAGCTCCTCTCCCTATAATCTAAGTCCCCATCTCTGCCCCACCTCCAGCCTCAGCCCACTCGCTTTTTCAAGGCTCTGCCTTCTTCACGAAACCTTCCCTGACCTTTCTGGCCCACTCGGACCTCTCTCCTAACTCCTCAGGGATGCATGCTCTGTACCCATATTTATTCTCTACACCGTCCCATCCACTCTGTGCATGTGACAGAGGTCTCTATCTCTAGCCAGACCACAAGCTGTCTGGAGGCAGGGACCATGCTTTCTCCTCCCCTCCTATCTCCCCTGCCTGGAGCCCCGACGTGCCCTGGGTGTGGGCCCTGGAAGCTCCTCTCCTCACCACGCTCCACTCTGAATGTCCCTGGGCTGTTTTCTTTCTTTCTTTTTTTTTTTGGCCACGCCGTGTGGCTTGCAGGATCTTAGTTCCTCGACCAGGGATCGAACCTGTGTCCTCAGCAGAGGAAGCGCGGAGTCCTAACCACTGAGCAGAGGCCACACCTTGGGAACAGGAGTGGGACCTCCCATGGGGGCTGCTTGGAAGTGGACAGTGCCAACCTGGGGGTTCAAGCCTCAGCACCTCCCCCCAAACCCCACACCACTGAAGCCAAAGAAGATATGTGGGGGCAGGGCATCACCTAAAATCTCCTAAGTCATTTATGTGGTGCACCTGGCCGAGGAGGAGGTGGTCTTGGGGGCAGAGGGAGAGTGGACGATGCTAGCACTCCACCCTTCCCGCCAGAGAGCCGGCAGTTCCCTCTCCTCCAGCAGAAGTCCACATCCACTCAGGAAGCCGTCCGCCACCAGCCCCGCTCGACACGCCCTTGCCCTGGACCCGTGGATGCCTCCAGTGGTCCTTGAGCCCCCATAACTGTTAAGGCGAGAGGGACGCACAGGGTCTGAGGTGGGAGGTGTCTAAGCCACGCTGCTTACCTCCATTGAGCAGCACAGGACGGCATCTTCCTTCACATCCTGAGATTGCAAGAGCTGGAAGAGAGCGGCAGAGAATTCCGCTTAGGATGGGTGCACTGCTCTCAGCCCCCTGCAGCCCAGAACAAGCATCTCCCAGGGGCGGGCCAGAGAGGCAGCCCACAAAGGACGGAGGGCAGCAGGGGCACTGCCCCAGGAAGCAGTGATTTCTCTGACGGGATCTAAGCAGCTAGAGGACGGCCGTAGTCACGGAGTGTGGGCATCCCGGCCAGGTCAGAGGGCTTGACTAGAGGCCACGGCCGAGCAAGGCCACAGGTGGGTTTGAAGGCAGCGGCAAGCATGCTGGGATCATCAGCTATGAGCAGCTGGTCAGCAAAAATGAAATTCGTGTAGATTTCCTGATTAGTGAGAGGGGCTCAGCCATGGTCTCAGGTGCTCCTGGGCCCTGGTTATAGGAGGACTTGCAGAAATCACAGCAGTCTTCTCTACCGGCCCAGCAATGTGAGCCTGCAAAGCCATGCAGACTGTTCCAGAGGGTGGAATTGCTTCCTGACCAAGGCCACGGCCGGGAGGCTCAGCACGGGGACTGGCCACCCAACCCCCGTCCGGGCTTTCCTCTATGTGCTGCATTTCATTCATTCAGTCTCTCTCCCTCTCTCTCTAAATTGAGACATAACTCACGTAACATCACGTTCACCATTTTTAAGCGTACAATTCAGTGACTTTTAGATTCACAAGGTCGCGCGACCATCACTACTAACTCTAGAATACGTTCATGGCTCCCAAAAGAAACCTGTACCCATTAGCGGTCAGTCCCCTTTCCCCCGCCACCCCCACCCCTGACAACCCCTAACCCCTTAATCTCTATAGATTTACCTATTCTGGACATTTTATACAATGGAATCATATAACACGTGATTTTTTTGTGAATGGCTTCTTCCACTTATAATGTTTTTAAAGTTCATCCATGTTGTAGCCTGTGTCAGTTCTTCATTCCTTCTTGGGGTTGGAAGATATTCCACTGTATGGACACACCACGTTTTGTTTATCCACTCATCAGTTGATAGACATTTGGGCTGTCTCCACTTTTTGGCTGTCGTGAACAAGGCAGCTATGAACACTTGTGTACGAGTTTTTGTGTGGACATGGGTTTTCATCTCTTGGGTACGCACCTAGGAGCGGAATTGCTGGCTCATGTGGTAACTCCACGTTTAGCTGTTTGAGGACCTGATAAACTGTTTTCTACAGTGGCTGTGCCATTTTTCATTCCCTCCAGCAGTGCCTAGGGTTCTGATTTTTCCACAGCATCACCAATATTTGTTATTTTCTGCCTTTTTCCCCATTTTTTCCCAGGTCACTTTCCAGCTTTCCTTGGAGACTTCTGGATCACTCTAGCCCATGGTGCCCACCCCTGCTTCTCACTCCCGAGCACCCCCTGGCTTTCCCACCGCTCAGCATTCCACACAAGTGGCAAGACATCTTCCAGTGTGAACTGTGGCCTCCTGAAGGCAGGGCAGTGTGACGTTCATCTCTGCTGCCCTTTAACACCTAGCACGGCTCCTGGCAACAGCAGGGATTCGATAAAGGTGGGTCGATATGATTTATGCATTGTTTTTGTTTTTTGTTTTAAAGGAAGGGCGGAGGGTAAGGAGACAGCACAAGAGGAAGGCATTTTTAGGGTCAGCTTCCTTGTCCACTAACCGAGAACTGGAGTCAAGGTTTCTGATCTGGGCATGACGCGTTCAAGGAGGGTGAAATCACACACAGCCCCGGGGACTGTTCTCACTGCAGACTCGAAATCCAAATTCCACACACCCTCCTTAACTTCCCCCTTCTCCTGTCATATTGCCCAGGGTCTCCCCCAGCAGAAGCCACAAGCAGTCACATCGGGGGGGCTGAAGAGGCATGCATTAAATGTCAATTGAGTCCAGGGGCCAGATCAGTGTGGGCTGCTCTGCCCAGAGATGCTCTCAGGGACCAGACCTCCTTCCTCTTCATATCTCGGTAGGGCTGGGCATTAACTGATCCCACAGTAGACACGCCAAAAAAGAAATCATTTGGGGATGAAGGAGCAGAGGTAGGTCTCAGGCTGCTCAAAAGATGAGCTGGTGGAGAGCAAGGGACAACCCGGGGAAGGTAACAGTGTCGGCCATGCAGTGACAGGCGCTGACGGCCATTGGTGGGCATGCTCGGCCCAATGACACACTTCTGACTCTGGGCCTTTGTGCTCTTGTCAGCCAGGAATTCTCAGCCACCACCTGTCTGCAGACCTTCCTTCCTCAGTTTACTCAGGGCTCTGCCCCGACATCACCTCATCCACCAGGGATTCCCTGACCGGCCTGCGTGTAAGTGAGCCCGCCGTTCACCTCCTGGCTTACTTCTCTCCACAGCATCTCTCACCCCTGACATACGATCTATTTGTTTGTCTGCTGTCTCCCCCAGGGGAAGGCAAGCTCCAGGAGGGCAAGGCCTGTTTGGTCCATTCTCTTCCCGAAACCTGGCACCGTGCCTGGCACATAGTAAGCACCTGGAAGTATTTGCTAACAAATATGCCTTGAGTAGCAGGGAGAAAACCCACCCAGCTGGGAGGGTCTGCGAGTGAGGAGGGACTAACCTTGAGCCGCAGCCCCAGGGCAACTCACCCCAGCGCATGCGCCTGAAAAGGCGACAGTGAGCGGGACTTGGATACCTCCACCCCACAGGCTTCTCCTGTCAGAGCAGACACGGCACAAAATTATCATCAGTGTGTCTGCAAACGTACAGCGTGTGTGGAAACAGAAGTTGGTGTGACTCTCTAAATGGCAATTGGGTGATAGCTATCAACACTACAAGTGTACAAACCCTCTGAGCGGCGATACTACTTCCAGGAATTTATTCCACACCTGCCCCCCGCTGCCCACATATGCACCATGACATGGATATAAGGTTTTTCCTGCACTTTTGCAAACAGCTTGAATGGCTACCAACAAGGGGACCGGTTAAATTATGAGGATACATTTGCACAGAGGAATACTCTACAGCACACAGCTGTCCACCCTCCTCCCCATGCCGGCCTCTGCTTCTGGAGTTTTCTTGCCCCGCAGGGCTGCAGCCCCTCAAGGGGAGCCAAGGGAAGCTTCCACTGAGTCAGTGTCTGGGGGGAATTCTGGGGGTCACACTAGGAAGGACCTCTCTCATCTAGAAAACCCTGGAAGCAGGTTCTGGAAAAAGCTGGGGGGAGGTGACTCACCTTGCAGCAGGCATACCGAGTCATGGGTACTGGACCACGGGTTGGTTCCAGCATCCAACCCAGCCTGCTCTGGGAGGGGGCTGGTTCCAGGACTTGGAGGGCCCTGACTGTCTCGGGGGGAAGGTGGGCGTAGCCCCACTGACTCTGCACGGAACATGAGGACAAATATTAAGAGAACTCTATGAGGTTTGCTGGGACTTCTTTCTGATGGTAACTTTGTTCCTGAATAGATTTCCCACAGTGCTTAGCAGGAAGAGAAACCTTAAAATAAAAATTGCTGGTAGAAATCACAAGAAAGGGGGAAAGTCGGGTATCTGGTGGGAAGGGAACTCCCAGAGACAGAGTGGTTGGTGGCAGCCATTTGGGGACGAGGGGAGCAGGCAGAACTGGGAGCTTATGGGAAGGAAGAAAGGGGTCCTGCTCTGGGTGCACCTAGCATGTTGGCTGACACATAGTAGGTGCTAGTAATGACTGTCATGGGAAATTGAGATGAACCTGGGATCATGTTCCGTTCTGAGACCAGCTTCTTAGGGGTCCTGGGGCTTCGGGACATGGGAGGTAACACGATGGGAAATTCTATGAACAGCCGGGGCCGGACAAGTACTAGATGCTCTGAAATGTGACTGTTTCTCCCTCCAAGCGGCCCTCCGACTTCTGCCCACACTGCGTGGACAGCCTCGTGGAGCCTCAATGCTTCTGCCAGCACTTTGCCCAGATGAGCAGGTGTCTCCTCTTTCCTTCTATGGCCCGAGGCCCGCCTGCCCTCCGTCTGCTCCCCGGTGACGGTTCAGAACTGCAGAGCCGGTCCAGGGCTTCCCGTTCTTCCTTCCTTTTCCACATCTTAGTGACTGGACTACCTCCTCCCTTCTGCACACCCAAACCCCCGCAGGCCTGCTCCCTCCCTGGGGGGCTCTGGGCTCTGGGGGGACAGACTCAGGGTGGGGACTCTCAAGCAGGGCTGTGGGCAGGCTCTCACCCCAGAGCCTCTCCTCCCACCTCATCTTTCACTGGTTGTTTGGGAAAGTCTGTGTTAAGCCAAGAATCACATCGAGTGATAGGCCCTCTCGCAAACGGCCTGCTGGGTTTTCTCAAGGAAGTGGGGGAGGACTGACAGGCTTTCACTGTACTTTTCCTCTGCAGTTCCTGGGATGCAGAGTTGGGAGGGGAATGGGTGCTGCAGACCACGTCCTACTCTCCCCCGAACGCTATCTCGGCCTGTCCGTTGCCAGCTTTTGAGGGCGGACCCTTGGAGCCTTAGAGCTGAAGGGCTGCAGAGAGGACGTCCCCTCAGCCCCCATCATCACAGCTGGGAAGTCCCACCCTGCTGCTCTGTGTGGTGGAACGAGAGGCCGCTGGCCTTACCCCGGGGGAGCACTTGACACATGCTACGGGGCTCCCTCCCCAGGACCCCTGTCAGTGTCACTCTGAGAGGCTCCAGTGCCTCTGGGTGATCAACGGCTTCTCAGGGATCCGTCCTTGTCTCGCTCTTTGTGGGCAGTGTCCAAGGGCAAGACCTTTCCACTCTTTTCTGTCTTGGCCAAAACTTACCTGTTTTGTGTTCCACTTCTTCATGGCTTGCTTTCCTAAAACACAGCTAGTTTCTGGACAAATGAATCCCTGCTGGTACACTGAGGGGGCCAACTCTGTTGTTTATGCGTGTTCTATTTGGGGTCTTCTGGAGACAATGCTTCATTTAACGCCAAGCAACTCTCAAAAAGTAGTGGCGACTTGAACAGATTCTTGTCCACCCGTGTCCACAACAGTGTGATTCACAACAGGCAAGGGGTGGGAGCAACCCAAGTGTCCACTGATGGATGAATGGATAAACTCAGTGTGGTCCATCCATACAATGGAATGTTATTCAGCCTTAAAAAGGAAGGAAATCCTATCACATGCTGCGACATGGACGGACCTTGAAGACCTTATGCTGAGTGAAATAAGCCAGTCGCAAAAGGACAAGTATTGTAGGATTCCACTTGTATGAGGGACCTGGAACAAATTCATAGAGACAGGAAGTAGAATGGTGGTTGTCAGGGGCTGAGGAAGAGGGACTAGGGAGTTAGTGCTTAATGGGGACAGAGTTTCAGTTTTGCAAGATGGGAAAGTTCTGGAGACGGATGGTGGTGATGGTTGCACAACGACGTGAATGTGCTTAATGCCACCGAACTGTCCACTTTAAAATGGCTAAAATGGTCAATCTTATGCTTGCTTTTTTTTAAACCACGATTTAAAAATGGTTTAAAAGCAGTGGCACGGAGCAGGTACTCTTTGGTGGGCAGGTCATTCTCTGCCTGGACAGGACTGTCCCCTTTCTCTGCTATCGCTCGTCGGAAGAAAAGCTGCAGGGATGGAGGAGACAGGGCTGCAGACCTGGGGGCTGAAGGCCCCGGGGGTGGGGGAGGAGCAGCCCACTCGTCAAAGTCTCTGGCACAGAAAGGAGTGTGGGCGGGCCGGGGCAGGCACCCTGGAACAGCGAAATGTGTTTCTTGGACGAGAATCCAAGGCAATTGTGCGAGCCCACACAGTGTTTGTTCGGAAGCTAATGCATTCCTGTCCTATTGTCTCTGCCGGAGACTTGTTGTGGGCACACCCTTCATATCCTCCCTCGGGGAGAGGCCAAGGTGCTACGAGTCAGGCTGTGGGCGGCTGGACAGCAGAGGGAGAAAGGAGCCTGGTGGGAGCACCTCGGAGTCCCCGGGGGAAGGAAGCCAGGGCAGGACCATGCCGCCCAAGGGGTGCCCTCAGTGCAGCCAGGCTGGTTGCTTGGGATGCCACCCTGTGGGGAGGGAAAGAGGGTGCTGATGGAGGGACCCTGGGGCCGTCTTCCTGTGCGGGAGGGGAGTGAGTGCTGGAGATCACAATTTCTTCTAGCCACCCCCCGCCCAAGCTCCCCCAACCACCTCAGCTCACCAACAGCTTGGTTCCAACCCTGGTAGAACAAACCCAGACAGCCTAATGCAGCCCCAGTAAAAGCTCTGCCAGTCCCCACCTGCAGGAGCCCCTCTTTTGAAGGTAGTCAAGGGTAGGCTGGGAGCAGCAACAAAGGAGCAAGAGTGAGGAGATTTCAGAGTGTGTGTGATTGGCTGGTTTGCTGGGGAACAAACCCAGAGCTCTGATTGGCTGGCTGGGCCTACAGAAGGGCAGTGGCAGGATACCCTGCAAGCATGGAAGAAGTAGTGGGAAGAGGAGAGAGAAAAAGAAGAAGCAAGAGTGGGAGGTGCAGGTCTCCAGGGGCTGAGGAAGCTACAGTGATGGGCACAAGCCTTGACGGTGGAGAGATGGGGAGAGGCAGAAGAATGAGGCAGAGCCAGAGGAGATGGCCCCGATGCGTGGCACGTGGTCTAGAATGGTGGCCGGGGCGAGGAGCTGCACAGGGCCACCTGTATCTCAGGAGGGCCCTCAGGTTCGAGTCAGGGCATCTCCACCCTGTGCCTCTGGTGGACCTGGACCAGCATCTACAGCTGAGTCTAGAGGACAGCTCCTCATAATGGCCTTGAATCTTCAAGAAGAGGGTCAATTACATCTGGGTCTCTTCAGGGAGGCAGGGAAGTAGATAATCTAGCCACAAGAGGCCGTCATCAAAATCGTGCAGAAGCAGGGCTTCCCTCGTGGCGCAGTGGTTAAAAATCCGCCTGCCAATGTAGGGGACATGGGTTTGAGCCCTGGTCTGGGAAGATCCCACATGCCGCGGAGCAACTGCCTGTGCGCCTGCGCTCTAGAGCCCGCGAGCACATCTACTGAAGCCTGTGTGCACCTCAACGAAGAGTAGCCCCCGCTCTCTGCAAGTAGAGAAAGCCCACACGCGCAGCAATGAAGACCCAATGCAGCCAAAAATAAATAAATAAAATAAATAAAAACAAAAAACAAAAATCAAAACGTGCAGAAGGTTTGGCTTCTCACTAAGAGTAACTCCGGGCATGCCACTTAGTCACCCTGCACTTCAGTTTCCTCACTTGAGAATGGGGAGAATACTTGCCTAGAATTGTTTTGAGAGTCACTGGAGATAATGCATGTGAAAGAGTTCTGAAAAGTGCAAAGCTTGATTCAAATGCAAGGTGTTATTATTGTTATTAAATGTATATCTTCATAAACATGTATCTTTCCTGAAGATCTCGACCCACTTTGTAATGTACCATCCCATTTATCCCCGTGACACTCTTGTGGAGACAGGGAAAGGACACAGGCATTATTATCTCTGCTTAATAGACAGAGAAACCGAGGCTCAGTAGTTCGTGACTTACTTACACAAGCCAGACAGACAGTAAGTCTGGGAAGAACTAGAAAGTGCTTAGAAGCCCTGGGTCAGCATCCTTTTCCTTGGGGAATTACTTTAATTTCTCCCACATTAGCTAATTCTTACTTTGCTGGTTGGAGCTCATAATTCTTTTTTTTTGCGGTACGCAAATGGCCTCTCCCATCGTGGAGCACAGGCTCCGGACGCGCAGGCTCGGCGGCCATGGCTCACGGGCCCAGCCGCTCCACGGCATGTGGGATCTTCCCAGACCGGGGCACGAACCCGCGTCCCCTGCATCGGCAGGCGGACTCTCAACCACTGCGCCACCAGGGAAGCCCCATAATTCTTACTTTTGTTGATTGGTGATGATAATCAATCCGGGCCTTCACAAAACTGAATTGATTTTACCTATTCTTTTTCTGCATTGGCCACCATCTCTCCATCTACGCATCCATGCATGCATCCATTTAGCCATCCGTTCTTTTATCCACCCACACATCATGTATCCAGCCTTCCATCTACCCACTCATCCTTTCACCCATCTTCCTATCTACCCATCTACCCTCTCACCCACTCACCATCCAGCCATCCATTCAGCCAGCCAGCCATCCTTCGACAACATTTATGGAACACCTACTATGTACTAAACACGGTGTAAGTACCGGGATAACAAGGAGAATAAAACTTGTAACTTAGAGTCTAGTAGGGAAAACAGAGAGATTGTGCTAGGTATGTGGGGTTGGAGCCTGGGACGGAATGGTGGCGGTGAAGAACACGCCAGGCATGTGCCCCAAGCGGCAGCACATGGCATATGCACAAAAAAAAAAAAAAAAAAAAGGTGAACTAATGGAGTGCGCTGGTGAATAACAAGCATTTCAAGAGGCTAAAATATACGGTGCTGGGGGAGAGAGAGCATATGATGATACAGAAGGCCAGGGCCACATCCTAAAGGGCTCTAGATGCCATGCTACTGGGTTTGGATTTTATCCTAAAGGACTGCAGAGCCACCGAAAAGAATTGCAACTGGTGCGTAGGATGACACTGTTTGCAATGTGGAGAGTAGACTGGAGCTGGGTGGGGTGGTGGGAGAATTGGAGGCAAGGAGACCAGTGAGAAATTATGGCGGCTCGAGTGAGGGCAGGGACAATGGGAGGAGATAGCTTAGGAGGCAGAAGTAAAGGTGAGGAAAGGGACAATGCGGAAGGTGGATAAGCCCCGGGTTTGGGGCTTGTCCGCGGAATAAACTGTGGTGCCACCAGCGCTATTAGGAAGGCAGGAAGAGTTGGTTCTGGAAAAAAGGAATGAGTTCAGCGTTAGAAATACCAAGCCCACCATCCTTGCGGGTCATCAGGGACGAAGACTAGTGGGAGACTGGCCACCTGTGACTATCAGTGCCCAGGTGTGAGTCAAGGCCACAGGTGTGACCTGGGGAATGACGTGGAATAAGAGAAGATGGTAAGAGCTCCAAACCCGGAAACAGCAACATCGTAAGGGCGGCAGAGGAGGAGGAACCCCCAAAGGAGGAAGAGGGTGGTCAGGCAAGTAGGCAGAGCAGGAAAAAGTGACGTCATAGAAGCCAAGGGAGTGCTAAGAAGTCAAGGTCACTTCTTGTCGACAAGGTCAACAGTGTCAAAAGCTCAGAGAGGTCAAGTGAGATGAACAATGACCAGGGCCCCCTGGATTTGGTGATTAGGAGAGCACAGGCGACCTTTGCTACGATGACTTCATACAGGGAGGGGTGGGTGGAAGCCTGGGTAATGTGGAGCTGGAGAGACAGAGCGAGGGCAGGAAGTGGAGAGAGAAAGAGCTGACCATTGCTTTTTCTTTGGCGGTTTCTGTTCTTCCTTCTCTGTCTCTCACTCTCCTTTCCTCCTCCGTCTCTCTTTTTTTGGGGGCGGGGCAGGGAACTTGCCTATGGAAGAGAAGAAGGGTAGGATGCTAGGAAAAAGAGACTGGCCCAGGGTCCGGGGGAATGGTCGGTACAGCGGGAGAGACTTGAGCAGGGGCAGAGATGAGCACGTAGCGTGCGGGAGAGAGGAGAGGACTGATGCCTGAGTTAGCCTTAAATAAGACAAAGGCTATCACTCCCCTGAAGTGGACAGGAAGCACGAGTGTGGCTGTGGATAGGTACCCGTGTAATGCTCACGCTGCCCGGCCTGTCTGGGCAACTAGGAGATTAGTGTTGTTTTACATTCATTACTTATTACCGTCATTCTGTGACTGCCTGCGTTTCAGACATCCCCGGGATAGGGGAATTTGCCCCAACTGTCACTTTTCCACTAGCCTAATAAGAAGACCCGGTGTGGCAGCTATGGTCAGATGTCAAGGAAATTCATGGTTCTGAACTGGACTTCAGTCCAAGCTTGTGCCCTGTGGTCTGGCTGTCTGCCCTCCTAACTAAGACGGGCAGGCACCCTAACTGTGGACCAGGCGCCCTGGAGGGAATAATTAGCCTCCTTCCTGCAGAGCTTGCAAACCGCCCGTACAAAGTGGCCACAGTAAATGTCACATGGGGGAATGCTTCATCCCACAGCTGGCCCCAGGGGGTGGAAACGTAATCTGGGGCTCAGAGCAGACACTGAATCCTTCTGCAGACACCAGAGCCAGAGGACGGGGCCACGGCTCCAATGCCTCCTCTTGGGGGCCAAGCCCTGGCCGGTAGCCTGGACAGGAGGCAAGTTCTGTTCATGTAGTCCCTCCAGACATGAGTTCCCGGGACCCTGCGTCGGGGTTTGAAACATCAAGGACGTTGGTCGTGACTGCTATCAACACCTTCCAGCTTCTCCTTTAATGCCCTTGCCTTTCCTTCTAGAAGCCTTGTCTGTCCTCTTCTATATTCACTGCCCTGATGTCCATGGATCTCTCTTAAAGGGGGAACACAAGATGCCCGAGGTAGCCCTGAGGTTTTACCTTTCAGGAGGGGTCTCCTGAGGGCTGAGTCACACCTTCCGGGTCCTCAGTCAGTACCTGGCTTACATTTTTTGGAGTGCTGACTCCAGATGCCAAGCTCTGAACTTGGTGTGTGTTTTAAAATCCATTTTATCCTTTTACCAGTTTATCTGAGTTAAATACCATTGTAATTACTCTCATTGTATAACTGTAGAAACTGAGGCATGGAGAGTGAAATGAACTCCCCACGAGTGCACGGGTAATGGAAAAGCGGCTTTGGAACCCAGGTCTAGTCTGCCTCCAAAGTCAAAGGACATAACCGCTGCCCCATGAGTAAGTCCCACATAAATAAGACTAATGGCAAGAGGTCAGCAAAAGGTGGGGTGACCACACACCCCGGTTTGCCTGGGATGCTTCTCGTGTTCATCCCAAATAATTAGTAATATTCCTTTCGCTTTCAAAAGTGCCCTGATTAGGAGGGTACCTTATAACAGTCGCCTAGACAAGGGAAGGGGCACTGAGGGGCTGGGAGCCCCCCGTCTCCCATCACCACCCGACCAGTCAGTACACCTCTGGCCTGTTCCACCTCCCCTCCTGGTGCCTAAGTACTCCTGCCCACCTCTGAGCGGCTCAGCAGGTGGGGTGAGGAGAAGGGCTCCGAAGGCGGCGAAGCGGCCCTGCTCCCAGCGGGAGGCGGTGATCACTGCGGATCAGGGTACCTGCCGCAGGGCCTCACCTGGCCTCACCTGGGCTTACCAGCGAGAACCGCTCTCCAAGGATGGAAGCCGGAACAGGACGGAATTCTGTTAACAGGCTGCTGGTGGGGCCCTGGGGAGAGCAGTTGAAGGAGAGGCAGATGGGAAAGCAGTTGTTCTCCAAGCTTCCTCTGGTGGAGCCTGGCCAGGAGTGCCTGGCCTGGAGGCAATGGGTGGCACCTGGGACCGTCACTCCCTTGACAGCACCCTCTGGACGCCCCTCTGAAGGAATGACTGCATTTTGCGTCTGACTCAGCATCAAATAGTTCCCTGAGACAAGGGGAGGGGTTTGGGCTGGCTGGGGCCCAGGCCTGAGGCCTGGGACAGTGGGCAGACACCCCTCACGGGGCCAGTCTCTGAACTCACAAGTCTCTCCCGGCGCCTCCCCTGGCCCCTTCCCTTGGCTCTCTGCAGCCCCCCAACCTCCGCCCACCTGAGGCCTGGACTTGACCTTGCTGGCTTTGGGGGGAGGGTGTGACAAGCAGCTCGCTGGAGGGAAGTAGCTGCCTGCAAAGGCATTTTCCGCTCTCTAAAGTAAACAATCAAACAGGAAATTAATCGAGAAACCCACATCAATGGAAGGTTCAGGTTGTGATTTTCACAGCCCCAGAGCCAGGAAATTCAAAGTTATAGTTCCCATAGCAACTCGCCTGTAGAAGCTGCGGCAGCCGCTAGCTTGGAATGAGAACTTGAGGGGTCAACTAGGCCAGCCCCCTGCCTCCAGGAAGCGCAGCCCGGCAGCAAGTCTGAACGTGCTGGGGGTAGACTGCCCTTCTGAGGCTCAACAACAAGCCTGGGACGGAGTTAGGAGCTGCACGGCCTGGGCTCTACCTGCAGTTCTCAGCGCGACAAGCCTCGTATACTGCAGAATCTGCGGACTTCCTGGGGCTTCCGTTTTCCATGTTCCCCTCTTCCGGTTAGCATTCCTGTATCCCCGTATTCTGTGAATGGGGAGGAATACTCATGCCTGCGAGACGCTGGAGCGAGGGGCTGTGCACTGCTTGCTTATTCTCTCTCGCGTCGCCCACCCCTCGTTCTACTTAGTCCCATCACGACCCCCCATCTCTATCCCAATTGCCCCCGAACTGTGTAACTGTCCTTTGCCTGCCCCCTTTCCCCTGGGTTGTTCTTCCTCCAAGAAACATCTCAGTTGATTGACAGGCAGCCTCCAAGGTGGCTCCATGGCTTGGATGGCCTCGTCTCTTCAACCTGCCCCTCCACCCCTTCTGGACCAAATATATGACATGAGCTCAACGCACACTTACTGCTCCCTTGGCTGATAAATGGGTAGCCTGAACGGAACCAGACGCAAGCCCTCCTCCTTCAAGCCTGTGCGGGGTTGTGTGTCTTGGGTGGGGTTTTCTTTTGTGTGACTCGTGAGGAGTCCCGCCTGGCAGGAAAGGAGATAAGGGCGTTGGAGCTCAACAGAGAAGGAAACAGTCTGGAATCCTTCCCCGAGAGTCACCCTGCCCTCCTACCCGAGATGGCCACGATAGCCGGCCGGCCTGATCGGCGCAGTTCTGCAGCCCAGGCCCGGGGACCCTTAACACGGGCCGAGGCAGGAGTGGGTACTTCCGGGCACCAGGCCTGTGGCAGAGGGTGCCCAGCCTGCCCGCCGACCCGCCAGCCTGGCCCTGGAGCCGGGCCGTGAATTGAGCAAAGCAGTGGAAAGAGAAGTGGCGCCTGCTGGAAAGCAGACAGAGCGGCTCCTGGATTTCCTAACAGGCCCAGCCGCGTGCCAGGGCCGATGGGCCAGCTCAGAGCGCTTGCCCAGCCTCGCTTGCGAAACAGTCCTTCCTCCCCTGGGTGAGCTTTCCCGGGTGGCCGCGCCGCTGTCTAGCCACCCGAGTCCCTGAGCGAGGCCTCCCCTTCACACCCATCGCCTTTCTGTCCTCCCTCTCCCGGGTTTAAACACATCAGAGCACGGTGGGCCCCTCGGGAAGACAGGATGCATCCTGGGGGTGCAAGATGTTTCCTTTCATGAAGGCAAAGAAATTTAATCAGAAAGAAGAAGAGATGGGGAAGTAGGTATGGACAGAGGGCTGACCTCTCTGCAGTCTCAGAGGGGACCAGGAGAGGGGCACTGCCACAGAGGGTGACCCACCAGCTTCCAAGGAAAGGCCTCCCTGTGCACAGAGCCCTAGGCTGCTGCAGCCCCGGAGCCCAGCATTGCTCACCGATGGGCACACGGTCATCTGAAGGGCTTTGCCAATCCACCTTGTCTTGAGCCTGGGAAGAAGCTTCTCAGAAGGTTCTTCTTGGTATGCCAAGCTAACCAGGGGTCCCTCCTACCAATTCCAGATTCTGCAGGGGGTGGGAGTGGGGAGGGTGCAAGTAACCAGCAAGGGGCCTTGAGGAGCTGGGGGAGGGGCACACCGGCCTCTTACTCTGCCCCCGAGCACGGAATGCTGAAGAAGCCTTTGCTTAGATCACGTCCTCTTTGTATGAAGAAGAAATGCCTGCAGCAGCCTGGTTCCCAGGCAGAGGTGCCAGTCTTCCCGGGGTGGGGCAGGTGGGTGGAGTTTGAAGACACATGGCAGAAGCTGGCCGGGAGGTCTGCCCCTTGGGTAAAGGAGCTTAGCTGGTTCTGTGGTGCGTTTGGGTGCAAGGAGGTTACCGAGGACCAACTGGGCAGGGACGGCTGGGCCTGGGACGATTAAGCAGAGAAAAAACAGGGCTGTGCTCAAGGCATAATTAGCATCTGTGCTCAGAGCAGCAGCCACCCAAACGGAGGGGCAAACAGGCCTGGGCTGAGAAAAGGGCCTGGGCTGCCGGGGGACAGCAGAGGTACTCGCTGGCAAGTCTAAGGTTGGAGATAAGAGTGTTTAATGGGCACCTGGAAGTTTGTTTGGCTTTAGAGCCTTACCCTTAGGAAGAGTATACATTTTCATAATGGGGTGACTCTCTCTAAATTGAGACAAGCTCTTTGGGTGAATTAGCATGTGCGTCAATGTTCTGTAACACAGCGCATCCTTACCAGGTCCAGCTGACTGGGCTGCAGGGGACAGAGTGCTTAGCCTGGCACTCAGGGGCTCGCTGGCCCACTTCCACCCCAGGGGCCCTCCATCCCCCTCTCTCCCCTTCACAGGCCTCCAGTCCAGCCAAATCCATCTATGAACATGGCTTGTCCTTATCTGCCTCCGGCTTTTGCTCCTCATTGACTCAGCCAGGCCTGCCTTCTCTCACCTTGGCTCCATTTACTGGATCCTGCAAGATGGACCGCAAGACACCCCCCCCCCCCCCGCAACTCCGAGAAGCCTTCCCTGACCTCCTCTCCTGATCCCCTGTAGGGAGAAGCCTCATTACTCACAGCCCGGGAGCAGTTATTTGGTTCTACCCAGTTCTAGGTCGATAGCCTAGAGTTTACCTAGACTAGTTTTTCCTCACACAGGACCTTGTGCCCAGCTGGCCCTCTCAGAAAACCTGTGGATTGGATTTGAAGGAAAGTATGTGCTGGCTGGGGCAAAGCCACTCAGAAGAGCCTCTGTGTTCCCTGGATGCAGCCCCACCAGTGACAGACAGGCCTGGAGCATGGCTGGTCCTGCACCCTCCTCCAAGGAGTCTGAAAGAATAGAAGAACTTTTTCATTCATTCATTCAATAGGGAGGCATGAATCCTGTCCTCATAGACCTATTAGTTTAGTAGAAAAGACAGAGTTTACACAAGCAGATCTGTGACGGGAGCCGGGGCTGTAAAGTGAGACTGCCTGGCTTCTAATCCCGACTCGATCACCTGCTAATTATGCTACACAGGTAACTTCTCTGTGTCTCAGTTTTCTCATCTGGAAAGTGGGGGGAGCATTACATGAGATAATCTGTGAGACATATTTAGAGCAGTATCTGGCACACAGTAAGCGAGGCTCTATCAGTGGCAGCTCTCAGTAGTTAAGTGGGCTCGTTTTGCACAGAACTAAGGGTGCTGCGGTGGTGGGTGGCAGGAAGGACCATTCTCATCTGTGCGGGGAGAGGAGGCTCAGAAAAGGCTTCCTGGTGGAGAGAGCTTTAAACTGACACTTTAAGGTGGAGCTAGAGAAAGAGTGGGGTCAGGAGAGGGAAGGAGGGAAGAACATTCCAGGCAGTGACCCCTGAGAGTCCTGTGAGCCTGCAGTCCACAGAGAGAGAGCTGGCCAAGCCTGGTTAGAAGGCTGGTGGGGTAATTCAAGTGAAAGGTGACCTTGGCCTAGACAATGGAGAGGGAGAAAAGTGGTAGCCAGAGCCAGGAACTCTACGAGAGCTGCTACCCACAGACCCTGGGGACTGACGGGGTGAGGGCTGGTCAGGGATGGCCTGGAGTCTTCAGCCACCACAGCCAGGAAGATGGTGGTACTATCCCTGGGGGGAGGGGCAGGTTTGGGGCGCAGGAGATGGGTCGTATTAGGACACTCAGAGTTTGAGGAATCCGTGGGTGGGCCAGGGGGAGGTGTCAGGTGGATGCACGCAGGCCTGGAGATACGGATCTAGAGTTTGGGCAGTTCAAGTCTGAGGGCTGCTGCTGCCCTGGGAATTTGCCTGTGACCAACACAACACAAGCTTTGAGGCCTCCGCCTGGGGTCTCGCTCATGGCCCACCACAAGCTACAGTTGCCTGTCCTTTGATAAATCCCAAAGGACATCAACTTCCCCATGTTTCTGGTTATGGGGCCGTCAAATGAAGTTTTGGAGAAGGACTTAAAGGTGAGCATAGGCCCTCGGCGAAGGCTCCGACACTAAACTCGGGGTGATACATGTACTTGGAGCCAGCCTCCAAGTGTGTGTGTATCTACACACTCATGCACAAACATATTATCTATCTATGTACGTTATATGAAGCATGACGAGAAAGGAAACTAGTTTCAGGGGTACATAAAAAAAATCGATCTTATTTCCTTGTATTTTCTTCTAGCATCTGTGAGAGTACCTGCTGCCTGTGCAAGGACCCAGGTGAGACATTCTCCGGGTGGAGCTGAGCCCAGAGTCTCGCCCAAGGCCTGGGCAGCCCAGCACACCCAACTCGAGAGCGGTATTGGCTTGGAAACACCTCTGTGAGTCCCTGGTGGCGGCACACCTGCCTTGCAATAGGCGTTTCATCTGGGATGAAGAAAAGTGCGGCAAAGAGGTAGAGGGAAGACCAGCTTGGAGCTATTTTAAGCCCACGTCCAAGGTGATGGTGGCATGACAGAAGAGAGGTGGTGGGGAAAAGGGAGGAATCAAGGGTAACTCCCAAGTTTTTGGCCTGAACTAAAGGGGTGGCCAGTGGTTTCATCTACCAAGATTGAAGCTAGCTGGAGGGACGAATGGACTTGGCCATTGGGTCTAGAGGTCAGAGGAGTGGTCCTGGCTGGAGACACATTTGAGAGCACTGGGTGCAGAGGGTATTTAAAGTCCTGGGGCCAGATGAGATCATTTAGACCAGGATTTCTCAGCCACAGCATGACTGACATTTGAGCCAGACAGTTCTTTGCTGTGGAGCCTCCCGGGCATGGCAGGATGCTGAGTAGAACCTGGGCTTCCTCCCACCAGAGGCCAGTAGCACTTCCCAGTTGTGACCACAAAAAATGTCTCCAGACACTACCAAATGCCCCTTGGCATTGGGGGGCAAACTGCCCCTAGTTCAGAATCATACATCTAGATTAGGGGTGGATAACATCTAGTCCACCAGCCAAATCCCACCCTCAGCCTGCTTTGGTACAGGCCAGCGAGCTAATAATGCTCTTTACATTTTTATTTTTCCTTTTTATTTTCTTTGGCTGCACCGCACAGCTTGCGGGATCTTAGGTCCCTGACCAGGGATTGAACCCACGCCCTCTGCAGTGGAAGCGCGGAGTCCTAACCCCTGGACCACCAGGGAAGTCCCTACATTTTTAATTTATTTTTATTTATTTTTTTTTTTTTGCGGTATGTGGGCCTCTCACTGTTGTGGCCTCTCCCGTTGTGGAGCACAGGCTCCAGACGCGCAGGCTCAGCGGCCATGGCTCACGGGCCCAGCCGCTCTGCGGCATGTGGGATCTTCCCGGACCGGGGCACGATCCTGTGTCCCCTGCATCGGCAGGTGGACTCTCAACCACTGCGCCACCAGGGAAGCCCGTCCCTACATTTTTAAATGGTTGACAGAAAAAATCAGAAGAACAATATTTTGTGACACATTACATGAAATTCAGATTTCAGTGTCCATAAGTAAAATTTTGTTGGAGCACAGTCACTGTCATTGGTTTACAAATCATCTATGCTGCTTCCTTGCTATAATGGTGGTGTGGAGGCCTGGGTAGGCTTCTGGATTTGGTGATATGGCAGTCTCGAACGGGGACCACGCTGTTGGCTGGATGGGGCAGAAGTAACCCAGAGACACCATGTAGGGAGACAATTCTTTTGAAAATCCTGGCTCTTAGGGAAGAGAGAAATGGGGTGGCTTCTGGAGGGGAATATGGGGGCAATGGAAGGTCTTCCCCGCTCAGATGGATTTAGTGGGTTGATAAGAAGAAAACACTAGAGAGAGGGGAACCTGTGAGGTGGGAGAGAGAAGAGAAATCCATTGCAGGAAAGAAGGAGAGAAGGGATAGGACAGGCACATTCTGGAATCAAGGAGTGTGCAAAGCAAAGCCACCGCCCTGGCAGACGGACCACCCAAAATAGGCCAGGTCCACCATGGTCGCGAAGAGGCCCGAGACGGCCTGTGGGCCCTGTGAGATAATTAAAGAAAGCAGAAGTTATGTAAGCAGACTTAGATAGCAGTTTGGGTGAAGAAGAAAGATACTTAAACCTGGCTTTTGGATTATTTTAAAATCTTACTCTATTATTTGTGTTTATATATAAATTACTCTTTCCTCAAGCTATGTGCTAACTTAACTGCAAAATTATATAGAAAAAGCCCCCAGGGGGTGATTTTATATTGTATTTCTAGTTTTCTCAGTTGAACGTTTTTTGAGAAGACTTTTTGTTTAAGTATCACACATACAAAAATGTGCAGTGAGATGGATTTGCACAAATAACAAAGGGCAAACATGTTCTGATGCCCCAACCAAGAGCTACGAACCTGGATCACACCCCACAGTCCTCTTGCGCCCGCCCCGTCGTTTCACTGACCCTTCCCGAGGGTCACCATGATCCTCCTTATCACCAGAGTTTAATTTTGCCCACTTTAAAACCCCCAGTATTTAAATTCGAAGCAAACACACTGGCCCTGCAGGATGGCCCCCTGTGACTCACCTTGCTCACCTGGGCCCCTGTGAGAGCCCTACCCATTCTTGACTGCCCACTCTGGGTTTTCCCTCATAGGGTATCATCTGATTCTGGACTCGGCAGGGCAGGTATGCTAGTCCCAGCTTTTAGGGCTGAGGAAATGGAAGTTCAGATCTGAATTAGATGACCTCCGATGCATAGGTCAGTGTCAGGGAGCTGATTTCCAAATCCAGGAATCTGTCTCAAAAGTCTGGTGCTCTCTTCTGCACTGTGTTTATAGATACGCATCCTGTAATTTTCGGGGGGAACATGGAGCCCTTTGAGGATCTGATGGAAACTCTGGCACCTCTCCCAGAAAAATGCACATCTCCACAGGCTCACAGATGTCGGCGTACAATTTCAGTGGGTTCCCAGACCCTGAAGGCCACCCAGGGGCCCAGGTACAAACCCTGGACATGAGCCATACCCCTAAATCACCAATGGAAGTGTCACAGAAGCGCAAGCCAGTGACATCAACACAGCCCTGGTCTCAGGTGTCGCCTTCTTCCGTGGCTGTCTAGGCTGTGGCTGGGTAGCCCTGTGGTTAAGGCACAATGCCAGGGTGGCTGATAAAGAGACCCTAGGACTTGCCTGGACGTCCAGTGGTTAAGACTCCGCACTCCCACTGCAGGAGGCGTGGGTTTGATTCTTGGTCGGGGAACTAAGATCCCACATGCCACGCAGCGTGGCAAAAAAAAAGAAAAAGAAAAAATAAACCATAAAAGTTCTGTACTTTGTGCCAGACACTTGACAGACATTATGATCAATCCTTAAGACAACCTTGCAGAGGTAGAGGCTGTTTCCCCATTTTACTGATGGAAAAATTGAGGTTCAAAGAGATTAACTTGCCTCAGGTTCCAGCTAGTACAAAAAGCGTGGGATTTGACATCATGTAAATCTGACGTCCAGGCCCTTGTTCTTTCCATTTCCTTTCTCACAGAGGGGGCTTTTAGCTTCCCTCTCGTGCCGCTCTGTCGACCCCCTCCCCGAAGCTGGCAGGGAGTTTCTCTAAAGCGCAGGGCAGGGAGGGAGCTGACTGACAGCGTGAGGATGTCTCAGTGCGTACTATCGCCATTCACGGGAAGTGACTCACTGGAGCCCTGCCACTTTGGGACTCCAGGGGACACATACACATTTCCTGTGTCTCAGCTAGAGCCTCGGGCATCGTGAGCTGCTGGAAGGGTAGATCTCTGAAGGCGGCCAGAGATAGAAAAACCACCCAGCTCTGCATCCTGGGACAGAGAAGCCTCTCCCTGGGTTCAAATGATAGAGCTGTGTCACCTCTGGGCCTGTTTTGTCATCTGTAAAGTGGGGGTGAAGTTCAGACTAGCTCAGTGTTTGCTGCTCAGTGTGTGGTCCTCCTAACCTCAGCATCAGCATTGCCTGAGAAATGGCAAATTCTCCTTTTTCCGACAGTGATTCTTAAATTTTAATGTGCATCAACGTTACCTGGAAGGCAATTTCCCAGCTGAGAACAACAGATCTAGGTCAGGGGTCGGTTAAACTACAGCCCAGCCGCCAAATCTAGTCCACAGCCTGCCTGTCTTTTACAGGCTCATGAGCTGAGAATAGTTTTGACATTTTTAAATAGCTAGGAAAAAAATCAAAAGAAGAGTAATATTCGGTGACACATAAAAATGATATAAGATTCGAATTTCAGTGTCCGTAAATAGGGTTTTGTTGGAACACGGTCACTCTCAGTTATTTACATATCACCTACGGCTGCTTTCCCATTAAGAAGGCAGAGCTGAGTAGTTTCTACAGAAACCGTTCTCACTGATTCGCACTGCTGTTCAACACAGTACACATCGCAGGGATGTGGTTAAACTCGATTTTGCCTCTTGGGCTGCAAAGCTAAAATAT
Source organism: Phocoena phocoena (assembly GCF_963924675.1). Taxonomy (NCBI): domain Eukaryota; kingdom Metazoa; phylum Chordata; class Mammalia; order Artiodactyla; family Phocoenidae; genus Phocoena; species Phocoena phocoena. Next base: position 25,134,833 of record NC_089231.1, read on the forward strand.
TTACTATCTGGCCCTTTAGAGAAGTCTTTTGACCTCTGATCTGGGGAGAGAGAGGAGAGCTCAGGGATGAGCTAGGATCTCTTCCAGGGGGAAAAAAAGTAAGCTGTCAGGGGCTTTTGGAATCCGTGGAAGTCCTTATCTCTGCTGGGTCAGCCCTGAGAATCCTTTACACCATTGCTTTGAGGGTGGTCTGGAAGGCCCCTCTGATCATTTGCCTGGATGAAAATCCCAATTCCACTTCTGGAGCAGGGGCTCTTAACTGGAAGCTCCCCGGAGGACAGGCTCCAGGGATTCTCTGCAAGCTTTAATGCCTGTGGCTATTCTCTGGGGAGACCCCTGGAGGTGTTAGTCATCTCCCTGACTCCCCCCAAAACCCTGAGCATCTTTTTTTCCTTTGGGGCACACATTTTTTTCTTCCAACCTCTCCTTTCAAAACGTTAAAAGTCCCTGGAAGGGTAACACCCTACATACACATCCCTCTTACCTAGAAAAGGGGGAGGTAGTCTGATTCCCTGAGGCCTGCCTTAGGAAAGTCCTGGGAGTCTGCGGAGGGGGTAGAGGGAGGGGGGCGGGCAAACCGAGGCGGAGGAGACGTTCGGAGAGAGGAAATGTAATCAGAAAAGGGCCTCTTTTCTGGACTCCCCTCACTCTAGAATCCACTTCTCCTCACAGGCAAGAGGCAAGAAAGGCTCGGGCCGGTGGACCAGTGGTAGTCACCCTCACCGGGGGGCACCTCCGCTCCCCAGAGCCCACGAGGCTCCCGCCTTGGGCAGTGCCCCAGCAAGTCTCAGCCCTGGCCCTGGGATTCCAGGTATTTTCCCAGCCAGCCCCACCTCATCTAATTGCTTTCCAGTCAGCTAATCCTTGGCCCACGCCCTCAGCTCCAGCCAGGCAAGGCACCTCAGTGTGGCCAGCAGCAGCTCCTGAGACTTCCCACGGCCCGCGTCCAAGCCTGGGGCAGCCTCTCGACTCCCCTTGCCCAAACCACATCCTCCTCGCTCTTCCCCACACCTCCAGCTCTCCTCTGACTAACGTGTCCAAAGCAAGCCGAACTCCGTCCAGTCCAGACCAAAAGCAGCAGACGAATTCGTTCCCTCCTGTCCCCCCCTCCCTCAAAACGCGCCATATCCTGGCCATCCGGGGAGGGCAATTAGCAGAAAGTGGAGTCGTACCTACTGTTCAATTCCCAGAGCTAATTGTTTTAAGCAGGGCTTCAGCCTTAATTAAAGGATAATTAGTTAGTGAATGTGTGTTTGCATTTCCTAAGTCTGGCTTTTAACCCTGGGAAACCAGATTCAGCAACTACTTTTATGTTGCAGTACCTCTGAGTAAGGGACAAGGTCTTAATTACAGAAATGGCTGTCCCGAGAACAACAGTGTAACCAAAAGGGCAATGGAAGAATGAGCTAATTGTGTCTTGCATGGCCTGGGCCTCGCTTTCTGTTTAGCCATTGTGAGCTGGAGCCGGCAGCTGCCTGCCCTGCTGGGGCTGCCCCTCCTCGGTCTGTGGACTCTGTTCTTAGCTCTGTCACGCAGCCTGCCGTCCTGGCCACCCACGACCTCTTTTTCCCCTTTCTGTGTTTTTCTTCTCTCTTAGCTTTTCCGCCTCCCCCTTTCACTCTCTCCGTCTTTTTTTCATTCTGGGGTCACAAGGATTGCCTTCTGCAGACCCCATCAGGGACCTCTGGCCAACCGAGCAGTGTTAGCATGTTGACTATGAGTTTAAAGCCTCAGCTCACACCACCTTCCTTTGCTCCTGGGTGCTCAGAGAGAGAAGCTATAAAAAGACTTTTGAGGCTTTGGGGATCCAGATACTTTTGGGATCCAGACTGTTCCAAAAGCCCGAGGACTCCAGAAGCTAGCCTCCAGACCTACATGGTTCAGTACAGGAGCCACCAGCCGCCCGTGGCCCTGAACACTTGAAATGCACCGAGTCCGAATTGAGAGATGCTTTAAATGTAAAATACACGTTGGATTTCAGACTTAGTACAAAAAAGAATAATAGAAAAAAATCTCACGGATGCTTTCTAATATTGATTATACGTTGAAATAATACTTTGGATATATTAGATAACATAAAAGATATTGAAATTAATTTCACTGGTGCCTTTTAAAAAACGCAGCTACTAGATAAGGTACAGTGACATAGTGGCTGCCGTTATATTTTACTGGATGTGTTGTTGCTCCATCGCTGGGATTGTGCTGTGATTGTCGAGGGCTAGGAGGTTTCGTTCTCCTCAGCGTTTGTGACTGTGGGTGTCCTCTCTCACCCGCTCCACTCCCCCACCTCTTGTGTCGAGGCCTCACCTTCTTCTGACCCTCACAGCACCCTCCTGTACCCTGTGCATCCTCCTTACTCCTCCTCAGGGGAGAGGCAGGAGAGGAAGGCTCTGCTCCCTGATTGCATCTCCAGGCCCAGCTGAAGCCTGCATGGAACCCAGCAGGTTCTTACTCAGTGGCCCCTCCACAATCCCTTCCCCAAGGCTCTCGATCTAGAAGCAGGGCCAGAAGCCCACCCTGACTTCTCATGATGGTGGCTCATAGGATTCTGACTTTGGAGAGGCTAATTAAATCTCACATGAAGCCTGGCACACAGAAGTCGAGAAAAGACCACTTAACTAGAGCGAAATGTGGTGCCAGAATATGGGCAGCTTCATTGACTGGCAGAAGTTTCTGCTCACGTTCTGCGCACACTCCTTTGAGTTGGATTTCGGGGGGGAGTGTTCCTCTTCCCTCCCTCATTCTGAGCTCATCTCTAGGGACCACGATCAGCCAGCCCCACTCTGCTTGCTCACCTTGCCTCTTCAAGGATTCTGGATTTATCTCCCCTGAGCAGTCTTCCTCGATTCACTCTAGAAGGGTGACTGTTGTCTCCTGCTTTGTTCAGTCTAGACATTCTAGTTCAGTAATTTATTCAACAGGATTTATTGAGCACCTACTATATGGCAGGCACTGTTCCAGGCACTGGAGGTATAGCTATGAACAGAGTAGTCCAGCCCCTGCCTTTAGAGAGTTTCCATGCTAGTTGGGGAGCCAGAAAACAAGCAGATTAACAAAGAAAACTCTTAAGGTGGAGTCAGATACTAGTCAGGGCTACGGAGAAAAAGAAAGCAGGCTGTGAGGATTATCATACGGGAGGGTCCCTCTGAAGAACTGACACCCAGAAGAGGTCTGGAAGGATACCTGGAAGGCCATTCTCCCAGAAGGAACGGCAAGGACAAAGGCCCTGAAACTTCATCTACTGTGTTCCTTCACATTTTTTCTCATTAAGAAGCACTTCATTTTTTTTTTTTTTTTGCTGTACGCGGGCCTCTCACTGTTGTGGCCTCTCCCGTCACGGAGTACAGGCTCCGGACGCGCAGGCTTAGCGGCCATGGCTCATGGGCCCAGCCGCTCCGCGGCATGTGGGACCTTCCCGGACAGGGGCACGAATCCGTGTCCCCTGCATTGGCAGGCGGACTCTCAACCACTGCGCCACCAGGGAAGCCCAAGAAGCACTTCATTTTATATGATACGAATATGCTGCTGGCTGATCCCTTTACTCTATGTCTTTTGTTTTTCATGTCTTTGTTTTGTGTGTCCTGCTACATACAACGAAGGGAGGAAGTCAACTTGTAATTAGCAAATCTACTAAATTACGTTTAATCCTCATCCCGACAAGGAACTGAGGGCCAGAGTGGGTAAGCTGCCTGGGTCTGTCTAGCTGTGAAGTCCACCTCTCCCCACACACCCTTCTCTTCTGGCTACAAGAAAGGCTGATCCTGGCTGGTCCAGGCCTCCCGTTACCTACCGATCGTTGCTGGCAGCACTGACAATGGAGCCATCGATAAGGAACTGGGCTCTGGCTAGGACTTGAGGTGGACAGAAAAGAGGAGAAAAGGTGGTTCCTAACTTGCTGGTTTCCACACCAACAAGTGCTGCCTAAACGTCATCTACTCTGAAGGTGGAGCAGCAGCGAGTGGGGTATCCTCGGCTGCTGGCTTTAAATTCTTTGACCCTGAGAGCTGGAGCAGCATAAAGAAAGATCAGTGTGGGTCCTGGAGAGACTGGCGTGTGGTTTATGCACCAGCTCCCAGCACAGGGCACTTGGTGTTTCCACTTCTTCTCCCCAGTAGACAGCAGCTCTGTGAGGGCAGGGGCCACGCACAGCGTGCTTGTGGCACCCAAACTGCTGGGTGGAGGGGACCCGAGCTGGGGCAGGAAGGGCTGGCAGGGCTGGGATGGGGGATGGGCAAACCACGGGGAGGCGTTTTGTGGGGGATGCTGAGCCAGGATTCACTGGGGCTGCTCACAACCTCCTTGTGGGTGGGAAATAGGCAAATTTTGTTTTTGACTTCTGTGTTATCTGAAGTTACTGATGGCCATTTTTTTTACCCCACAGCTCCTGATTTCTTATCCTCTAAACATATAGGTCACTCCCTCTCCCTCCCAGCCAATCCCCACTCCCCCGCCCGGACCTAAACACTCACAAAGTGTCCCAGCTTGTCTCCCCACATGCTCCCCAGCTGGCTGAGCAGCCTCTGACATCAGCCCGCTGGGAGAACGCCACTGGGACGGAGCGAGGGGAAGGATCCTTTTTTTCCAAACCCAAAGGATTTGAAAAAATCTATGGACAGACGCATGCGTATGTGTACACGTGTATATGTGTGTATCTCGTACACAAACTCTAGCAAGAAACAATGCATCCTCCACCTTCCACTCGCCAGCTTAGAAAAAGAATCCCCACCCCGGCCCCTCCCCGTCCCTGCCCGCCTTCTGTGCAGAAAGCAGGGGCCTCTTGAAGTTCAGACATTAATTACTGAGTTAGAATATTTTTCAAAATTACAAGGCATGGCCCCAGGAGATAAGAGGAAGCAGGAGAGCGCGGAGCTGGGTGGGGAGGTGGGGAGAGCCGGTCCGCCCGGGCGGCGGAGGCGGGGCTGGGGGCTGGGCCGGGGGAGGCCCCGTGCCTCCAGGAAGAGCACCCCACCCCCAACCCGCAAGGCCAGGCGCCCCCTGCAGGCAGCGCCGGGAGAAGGCGAGAGGCCGTACCGCAGGGGGCCTCCGTGGGGGAGGGGAGGGACTGGAGGACAGCGACGCGGGACGTTTCTTTCTGGCCCTGAGCAGAGAAGTTCAGGCAGCTGTACCTCTTACCTCTCCACTCGAGGGCTTAAACGTAAATTCCTGCTAGAAAATGTTTATGTTAATTAAAGCCGTCTTCTACGAAGGGGAGATAGATCAAATCAGTCCCCCTCTATGATTAGGATTGATGACGCTGAGGACTCGCTGGGAGGGAACTTGGAAGGAGTGGCAGCAATTCAATCTAACTTAAAAAAAAAATGTCGAATATTTGCTGTTTAAGAACAGCCATTCCCACCTATATATCCTTGACACGGCTACCGAATTCTCAGAGAGCCACATCTTTTCTGCGTCTCTAAATTTTACAGAAAATACTGAAAGCTTGCAACTGCGCCACCTTCCAAAACGGAATTGAAGAGATGTCCTCCTGAGCCATGCTGAGACGGGTTTGGAAATCTCTTGAGTTTTAAGACTGTTTAAAAACGGTTCTGGCGTGGAGACTGGTTTCCCTTTGGAAACCAGTGTCTGGTGGAAGCTGGTATTTTTATAACTCCAGGCTCTCTATCAGATCCTGTGTTACCATGGTTGCTAAGGAGAACACTGGCTTCAAATTTCACATTTCAGTTTGCAGAGTCTGGCTAAGGAAGTAGGACAGTTAAAGGGGGGGCTGGGGGAGGGTAGGGGGAGTGGGGGTGGGGTGAGACCTGAATTTTATCTTGAGGAGGCCTCGTCTCAGGTGGGGACACATCAGGGTGCGTGTGTGTGTGTGTGTGTGTGTGTGTGTGTGTGTGTGTTTTGGCGGGGGGGGTGTCTGAGTAGGTCAGCGGCATCACACCACAGAGTGACTTGGCTGCCGAGTGGAAGAGGGGGACGGCAGCTCTGGAGGGGACAAAAACCCGTGGGGAGTTATTTCTGCAGAGGTTACAGGAATGGTTGCTTAAGCTGGGTATTCATAGCAGCAGCTGCTGAACCTGCAGGAACTCTGCCGCTAAACCAGTGCCCAGGGGCTGTGTACCTGCCCTGGGAAAGCTGCAATCTCAGAGGAACATTCCAAGCGGGGTCTGTGCCTAAGACTAGGGCTGGAATAAACTGTTCATGGAGGAAGGTTCTCCTGAATTTTCAAGCTTCGTTCCAGCCCTTCCCTTCCTGCTTCTTAGCCTGCTTGATTGAAGGTTCTAGTCAGAGGGCTCTTGGCTAAGATGCCCTTGCCAGGCAGATCTTGTCTCATCTGCCTTCTGGGCACCCACACTCCCGCTTCCCACTCTCACCTTATTTTGAGCACTGTACTTTCCACCATGCACTGAGTTATCTGTGGGCCTCTCTGGCCAGGGAGTGCCCCAGATTTATTTGACTTTGTCTCAGCACACTTCTAGCAGGAAAAGTGTCTGGGAGACTTTTCAATTCAGTAAAGAAATAGCATTTTTCTCAGTGTTTGTTGAATGAATAAACAAACTCTCCTTTATGCTTTCCATGGTGTTGCTCTCCAGCTTAAAACACTCTCAGAGAGAGGTTCTTAGTATCACCTTGTGTCCACCAGAATTCCTCTGCTGGGAGCCAGTGCCGGCCCACGACCCACCCATCAGGCCGTCCCTTTACCACACCACACAGACGGGCCGTGCTTCATTCTGGCTACCCGCCCTCCGCTCAGAGTTTTCTTCCTGGGGGCCTTTCTCCTTCCCTGCCAATACCTGTCTGAAGCCCACTTCCCTTCAAGCTGTAGTCCCCCTTCCCCTTTGCCCCCAGCAGCTGCCCACACTCCTGAACTCCCCCCACCTCTAAACCCATCATAAATGTTCACAGGTGCTTGATTTCTGGGGATGTGGTAGCCAAGTGGATTGTAAGCCTTTTCGGAGAGGATCACAACTTGTACTCCTTCTTTCTAGTACAATCAGGAAACTTTGCAGTTCAGTAAGAAACTAGCTTTGTCTCAAACCAAGTCACTGCTTACTGAATGGACACAGAGTCCTGAACAAAACGCAGTCAGGGTCACGTGATAGATGAGACACAGCCTATCCTCAGGTACCAATGGAAGGTGGAAATGATTTTAAAGCAATCAAGAAGAAGTCAGCAGGCATTCATCCGACCGCTGGTAAAGGCCATGTCCAGAGAGCGGGTGTTGGCAGTCAGCAGGCATTCATCCAACCGCTGGTAAAGGCCATGTCCAGAGAGAGAGCGGGTGTTGGCGGTCAGCAGGCATTCATCCAACCGCTGGTAAAGGCCATGTCCAGAGAGCGGGTGTTGGCGGGCCGGTGTGGATGCGACTTCTGCAGCATGCTGCAGGAAGAGTAAATTGGCCCGGGGTGGGGACGCGGTGGGAAGTGAACCTGGGCTTGAAGGTGGGCTAGAGTCAGGCAGAAGGAGGAGGAAGTTTACGCTCGAGGCAGGAGGAAAGTAAGAGACCTTCCGTGGAAACACAACAGGAGCAGGGTGGCTGCAGCTGTAGGACTCAGGAGAGGTTCTCCAGGAACAGGGGTTGCGATCGTGGGGGGCTTTGGTGCCCAGTTAGGAGAATGGATCTTCCTTTCTGGGGCTCCTGTGATGCGATACTTCTCTTGAGTAACTCCTGGAATACGGTTTGCTTTCAACAGCAATTCATATGTCAGCTCACCGAGGGGCTGTCACACACTACTTGCTTCATGTGAACATCTCACTTTTTTTTTTTTTTTTTTTTGCGGTACGCGGGCCTCTCACTGCTGTGGCCTCTCCCGTTGCGGAGCACAGGCTCCGGACGCGCAGGCTCAGCGGCCATGGCTCACGGGCCCAGCCGCTCCACGGCACGTGGGATCTTCCCGGACCGGGGCACGAACCCGTGTCCCCTGCATCGGCAGGCAGACTCTCAACCACTGCGCCACCAGGGAAGCCCCATCTCACTTATTTTAAGCCTTAAAACAAACACGCAGAATGAATTATTCCCATTATTCCCACACAAAGAGAAAATATTGAGGTTCAGAAAGATGAAGAATTAGGTCAAAGCCCCACAGCTAGTAAGTGGCAGAGCTGGGATTCAAACTCTGGTCTCTCTGGCTCTTCCAGTGGTACCTTTCCACGTGCCCTTTGCTCATCAGTGGCCTCACAAAGTGCACCTAGGATGCGGCTACTCGTGTTTCTTAACCTTCACTGCACACTGGAGTTATATGGGAAGCTTAACTCTCCCCGCCACTCCTGTGCCTCCCCAAAACCCATCCCCAGAAAGTTTGATTTAATTGGTCTGAGAATTTGTGATTTTGTAAAAGCTTCCCAAAGATTAGAGGGGGCAGGGAGGGGGCAGGCACTCCCCACACCTGCCAGGGATGCAACTGAGAGTCCTGGGCTGCATGGAGGATAATTTTGAGTCTCTGCTTCCCGTTAGGGTCCATCACCACCCTGGGCACAGCCGACCTTGGTCTCTTCCAGCCCCAGGGGGCCCTGCCTTGGCCCCAGCTGGGTGGCTAGACACAGCCCCATCTCCTGCTCTTCTCGGGAAGGGAGGAATGGTCCCACTGGAAGTTACCTCTGAGGAATGTTCTGCTTGACTCTCTCAGCCCTGTGAAAGAGTGGAGGATCTCCACCCACACCCACTTCATCTCAGCCTTTTCCGAGGTCAGATTTCCCCCTGGAGCCAAAACAATGTGAGCAATTGAATGCATGCTCACGCAAAATGTTAAAAAAGTGGCTCTCTCATTGTTGCACGGAGCAATTTCATTTCCGGAGAAGCCTGACTCGTGGCCCTCTGTGTTCTCCTCTGCAGCCAGCGGGCCTGCCAGCCTCCTCCAGGAGCCCTGCCAGTTGCATCCCTGGGGGGATTGTGGCTCAGAGACACCCCTCAGAGGAAGGGCAGGGAGGGGCAGATGGGGTTTCTGGTGCCTCCGGGAAGGAGAGCAAGGGAGCCAACCAGAGGGAGAGGTTGGTGGGGGTCACAGAGGGGTGCAGAGGGAGGAGAGATTCCTGACAGAGGCACCCCCTCCCTTCCTCCCTTCCTCCACTCTGACCTCTGGCTATGGCTGCCGGACTCAGAAGAGGGCAGGAGGATGGGAATGCAGAGAGGAAAGGTGGGATGTTTGGGGGAGGGAGGAAGGATGAGAGGGAGTGGATAGAAACGCCCACGGTGCATGGGGGAAAGTTGGCTTAGAGGAAACAAGTGTGAGGGGTTAAAATTCACCCCAGTATCCCCTGCAGAGGAATTTTCAACAAAGCTCTTGAAGTAAGGGGCCCAGAGAGAACCATTCACTGATAGCCTGGAGGAGTCTAGGTACATCACCACTGGGTTACAGAGGTGGCAGAGAGCCTTGTAGGGTCAGGAAAAAGGGGGTGAGGTATGGCACTGGGTGAGCCAGACCCCAAACCTGCCAGGTCAGTTCCAGGTGAGACGGGAGATGATAAAACCCTTAGCTCAGGCCACAGACACTGATTACAGCCCTCCTGTGTGTGGAACGCTTGCAGTCACAGTTTGGCTGAGGACCTTAGCAGGATGAAGGGGTTCTTAGAATGCTATTAAAAACAGCTTGAAAAAAAAAAAAAAAAAAAAAACAGCTTGAGGGACGTCTTAGCATTTGTTTGTGTCTTTAATTTCTTGCACCAGTATTTTGTAGTTTTCAACGTACAAGTCTTTCACTTGCTTAGTTAAGTTTATGCCTAAGTATTTCATTCTTTTTGATGGTGTTGTAAATGAGATCATTTTCCTAATTTCCTTTTTTGGATAGTTTGTTATTAGCATATAGAAATGCAATTGATTCTTTTGTATGTTGATCTTTATCCTGCAAATTTACTGAATTCATTTTTTAGTCCTGACAGTTTTTTGTGTGTGGAGTCTTTAGTGTTTTCTATATACAAGATCGTGTCATCTGCAAACAGACAATTTCACTTCTTCCTTCCTGATTTGGACATCTTTTTATTTCTTTTTCTTGCCTAATTGCTCTGGCTGCGACTTCCAGTACTATGTTGAATAAGAGTGATGAGACTGGGCATTCTTTGTCTTGTTCCTGATCTTGTATTAGAAGACTAATATATTTAAAATGTCAATACTACTCAAAGTGACCTACAGATTCAGTGCAATCTCTAATCAAAATTCCAGTGTTATTTTTCACAGAAATAGAAAAAAAAAAATCTAAAACTCATACGGAACCACGAAAGACTCCAAATAGCCAAAGCAATCTTGAAACAATTTGAAAAAGAACAAATCAGGAGGCATTATACAGCCTGATTTGAAAATATATTACAGGGACTTTCCTAGTGGCACAGTGGTTAAGAATCTGCCTGCCAATGCAGGGGACACGGGTTCAATCCCTGGTCGAGGAAGATCCCACATGCCGCAGAGCAACTAAGCCCGTGTGCCACAACTACTGAGCTTGCGCTCTAGAGCCCGTGAGCCACAATTACTGAAGCCCACATGCCTAGAGCCTGTGCTCCGCAACAAGAGAAGCCACCACACCATGACGAAGAGTAGCCCCCGTTCGTCGCAACTAGAGAAAGCCTGCATGGAGCAATGAAGACCCAATGCAGACAAAAATAAATAAATTTATATAAAAAAAGAAAATATATTACAAAGCTACAGTAATTAAAACAAACATATAGACTAATGGTACAGAGTTGAGAGCCCAGAAATAAATCCATGCATGTATGGTCAACTGAGAGGGAGTGGATAGAAACAAAGGTGCCAGGAAAGCACAATGGGGAAAGCATGGTCTCTTCAACAAATGCTGTTGGGAAAACTGGATATTCACATGCCAAAGAATGAAACTGGACTCTTAGCTTATACCTTACACAAAAATAAACTAAAAAGTGGATTAAAGACTTATAAACATAACTCCTGAAACTATAACTCCTTGAAGAAAACATAAGGGAAAAGTCTCATGACATTGGTCTTGGCAGTGATTTCATGGATATGACACCAAAAGCACAAAAGCAAAAACAGACAAGTGGGACTACCTCAAACTACAAGGCTTCTTACAGCAAAGTTAACAAGAGAGTGAAAAGGCATCCTACAGAATGGGAGAAAATATTTGTAAACCATACATCTGATAAGGGGTTAATTTTCAAAAAAATTTAAGGAACTCTTACAGCCCCAAAGCAAAAGAAACTAGTAACCAGATTTTTTTAAATGGGTGAAGGATTTGAATAGACATTTTTCCAAAGAAGACATACAAATGGCCAACAGGCATACGAAAAGATGCTCAAGGTCACTAATCATCAAGGAAATGCAAATCAAAACCACCCCACACCTGTTAGGAAGGCTATTTTATATATATATATATGTAACTACAAAAGATTAAAACGTGTTGAGAAATTAGAACTCTTGTACATTGTTGATGGGAATACAAAATGGTACAGCTTCAATGGAAAACAGTAGGAAGGTTCCTCAAAAAATTAAAAATAGAACTTCTACAGTATATCATCCAGCAATCCCACTCCTGGGTATTTCTCTAAAAGTACTGAAATCAAGATCTGGAAGAGATATTAGCACTTCCATGTTCATTGCAACACTATTCACAGCAGCCAAGATGTGGAAATAATCTAAATGTCCACCGAGAGATGAATAGATTTTAAAATGTGATCTATACACAATGGAATACTACTCAGCCTTAAAAAAGAAGGAAATTCGCAAATGGGACAACATGGTTGAATCTGGAAGACATTGTGCCAAGGGAAATAAGCAGTCACAGAAGGACAAATGCTGCATGTTTCCATTTATATGAGGGATCTAAAATAGTCAAATTCATAGAAACAAAGAATAGGATAGGAGTTGCCCGAGGCTGCGGGGAGGAGGAAGTGGGGGGTTGCTAATCACCAGGTATAAAATTTCAGTTATGCCAGGTGAATAAATTCTAGAGATCTGCTGTACTATACTGTGCCTACAGATAACGATACTGTACTGTATACTTAAAAAGCTGTTATGAGAGTAGATCTCATGTTAAGTGTTCTGACCACAATAAACATTTGAAAACATTAAAAAAAATTCAAAAGAGCTCATGAGGCAAACATGAGCTGTAAACAGTAGGGCAAGGAGACTCACGCGGCTTCTGGTCACCCGTACTACTCCTCACTCACTTGGAAAACCATCTTGGCAGAAACTATTTGCTCTTAAACAATTAAAGCGCTTGTTGAAGATTATCCTTCTCCATCCCTCGAAGAGGGATCTCTGATTGGCACATGCTATTTATGGCAAAAACAGGATCAATCCCACAAAGATCTATTTGGCTTCCAACACAGAGTAGGCGCTGGGTATGGACGAGAATAGAGTAAGAGCAGCTCCCGCTCTGCTTGTAAGGCAGTGAAGCAGGGTGTTTAGGAGCAGGGACTCGGGCAGTCACGTCTGGATTCCGATGCTGACTCTGCAGCCCGCTAACTGTGTGGCTGTGAGCAAGCTGTCTGATCTCTCTGTTCTCTGGAAAATGGGGATGATAATCTTCAGGGTGTTGCCCGAGTTAAAAGACAAGAGAATGCATTAAGTGCTTTGGACAATGCTTTCCACTGTACTGTTATCTATACTAAAAAATCCTCTAAGGTGATGTAAAAAGGATTGGAGCTATAAGGATGGAGTGCACTGCCTCGCTCAGGAGGGAGCTCCTGGTACACTCGGCTGGGGGTGGGGACAGGGGAGGTTCCAGAAGAGGTGGCTTGAGCTGGGCCTGGAAGGAGGTGTTTTAGGGCCAGGAAGAGAGACTCCAAGGATGGAGTCCAGGATTTCAAGCTTGAGTGACTGAGAGAGGGTTAATTCAGCTAGGTGAGAGTGTGGAAGGAAATGCCCAGGGGCCTCGCTCTAGGGCAGGGCATCTCTCAGAGAGCTGGCTGTCCTCCAGCCTGAAAGGGCTCAGCGGCCAAGCTCACGCTCAATCTGGGTAAGCCCCTCATCCACTGAAGGTGGCCTCCATGAGCACGAAGACCCCGAGACTGAGGAATTTGTATCTTTCCCTTAGGTTTGTTCCAAACGAGACTCTTGGCACCAAGATGGCCCGTGGGTTTGTGTGTGACTCGGGGTCATCAAGGAAAGGGGAGCAGGGGAAGCCTTAGGGGGTGTTGCCGAAGCAGAGGGTGGAGTGGGTGTCCCATGACACTGAGAAAGGGCAGTTGGGGAGTCCTGGGGCTGCTGTCTGGCCACAGTGGGGCAGGAAGGCTGGGTCTGGGCCATGTGAAGACAGGGAGTGAGCAGGAGGGTTTGGGGCACTGCTGGCACAACCTGTTGGAAGGCTCGAGGCTTGACTTGGGACGTGTCTAGTGGGCAGCCAGAGATGCTGGCCTGGGGATGGTTCAGGAAGCTGGGATGACCTCAGGGCAGGGTGGGCCCTGTACATTTGGGGTCAGCCATCTGCATGGCCCCGGGGGAAGAGCCTAAACTTGTCCAGCGCAGAGAAAGGCAGCGGCAGTGATTTTGGCTTCTAGAAACATCCTAGAGCTGGCTCAACCTGCTTTGGGACGTGGGTCAAGCCTGGGTGTGCGTGTATGTGTCATAAGGTACAGGAGGCAGCAGCTGACTCTAAGAATTCAGGGGTCTCCCCATGTGGCCTCAAGCAGATAGTCTGGAACGCGGGGCGGTGGTTTCCTCTTTTATAAAATGGTGAAAACCACTGATCATTTATTTACCCTTCAAGTTTACCGTGAGCCTGGCGGGGTCTGTGTGAGTTTAATGCAACAAACAAGTGTGCGTCAGGGGAGGCTTCTTATTTCTGGTCTGCGCAGACCTCCTGGCACTTGCCGGATCTCACACCAGAAGGTTCGCACTACCTCAGGTGTTGTCAGAAGTGTCCCAGCAGCCAGGGCCAGGGCTCGGCTGTAGCCCTGCTTCCTGCTTGGGGGAGCAGGTGACAGCAACACCAGGAGGTGCCCAGATCATGCAGAGGGAACATGGGGCAATCCAGGTCACCGCCCTAGAACAATGCTGCTCCCTGCCTTCAGGTGGGTGGTCAGGGGTGTAGGGCAGCTCAGGCAAGGATGAGAGGACTCCAAGAGGGCTACCTTCAAAGCATCCCAAAGGGATGCAAAAAGCATAGCCATGGCCCATCTTGGTACTTCTTTCTGAGCTGAGGACACTTTGAGAGTGAACTCAAGTTGGAAGAGGTCATTGTCTGAATCTGAGAAACAAGTCTGAATTCAAGTACATTTATCAAGAAACATCTCTGTCTACGTGAAGTGGTAGAGGCTGACAGGGCCACCAAGCACCCAGGAGAGGCCTGTGTGCTCTGCTTTCACGCAGATCCACACAGTCTGGAATGAATGTGTTATTTTCCTATAAACGGATGCTTCAAAAACATTTACAGATGCCCCCTCCTTTCCCTTAAACTGCTCTATTATCTTTCTTTCAGAAACACAAAAGTGTCTCTTGACTGCATACCTCCCCTTTAGCTGACAAGTTGTCTTTCCCTGCGGCCTTTCACAGAAGCACTTCTCCAAAAAGGTGTCCACACTCACGCCCCCACCTCCACCGACTCCCCAACGAGGCAAACGTAGCTTCTGTTCTCACTCCACTGACACCGTGGGGCCCCTCCTTGTTGCCAAACCCAGGCCTCTTCTCTGTCCTGGTCCCACTGATTCCCCAGAGGCTGTTCCTCTTGGGATCAGCTGCTGAGGGTGGGAGGGGACCAACACCTGTGAGGTGTGGGCTGGCCCCACTGGACAAGGGCTGTGATGACTGTGCCCTCCTGGCTTGTTTCCAGCCTCCCGGCCACTCCTTGTCCAGTTCCCCTCCTCCATCTCAGCCCCCCACGCCTCCCACCTCTGGGTGATCCCATCCAGTCCCCAGCACCAGGTACAGGTCGACACTTCACACAACGCTGAAGCCTGTGTCCCCAGGGATGGCCAACAGGCCACCCAAACTCTTGGTTTTCATCCACACTCTACTTTTTTCTCTTCCAGCTTCCCCGTCCCAGGAAATGGTGCCAGCAGGGTGGTAGATGAGGACCCTACGTCACTTCCTCCCTTCTCTGTATCTCATGTCAGCAAGTCCTGTTGGTTCTAACTCAAAGATATAACTGCAATGCAACTGGTCCTCCCCCTCCTCACTCTCATGACTGGGTTTGGGGCTACCAGCCTCTCACTGGACACACCAATAGCTTCCACATTTGCCCTTCAATGTCTACCCCTTGAGAGCTGCCAAGGGTGACCCTCCAAAGTGGGTTATGATACCTGGTAGGGCAATCACCCCAGTGACTTCTTGCTTCTTAAAAGTTTCTTTATTATCCTTATTTATTTCTTTATCAGAGGAAATTTAGAAGCAAATATTTTTTAAAATGAATAATTCAATGGTAAACCAATCCAGTCCAAAGATCTATTCACCCAATATTTTCTGTAGATCTCCCTTCTGTAGGCCGTGTTCTAGAGTATGAATGACTGCAGTCTGAGTTCATAATACTTTCCTTTGGGGGATTATTTCCTTTTACGTAAACTCAATAAATAAAAACCTGGGTAGAGTAAACAAAAGCACCGGGGAGTTCCGTTTCTCTTAACCAAATGATTGATCACTTTAAGTGGTACAAGCCTTGTAGCGTTCCTGGCGCATCAGAGATGGAGATGCGCGTCGTTAGCAGACAGGGCAGCGCCCACGCTCTCGGGCAGGGCCGGCAGAGACTTACCTCCCTGAGACAGGTGTAGATGGGGCAGACGAGCACGCGGAAGGGCTCGCCCGTGCTGCTGCGCATGGTGCCGAAGACCTCGCACAGGAAGGTGATGAAGCCCAGCCAGCGCTCCACGTCCTGCTGCTGCAGCTCCTCCCGCACTGTGAAGTCCTTCTGCGGAGACACAAGAGACCACGTCAGCTGCACAGGAGCTGGGAGGGGCCCGGACACCACCCCAGTCTGCTGCGGTGCCTACTGGCTAAGGGCTAGGCCTGGGCAACTGGTAAACCCCATGATTTCCATGACAAGGGCGATGGGTGACCTGTGGCTGGAGCATGAATGCTGAAGACTCACTTGTGGGCAGAAAGACCACCTTGACCTTTAGCCACAGCACCTCTGCTTCAGTGTCCCCAGATTGGGGGGCGCTACAGACTTGCCTCACTGACCCAGATACTGAGGTGGAGGGAATGAGATAAAGGGGGTGATGACACCTTCCCCAGTCATCACCTCCTCCATTCAACTCCCTGGGGCTAAACTATCTCCTTTGCTAACCTCCAAATCATGTCCCCACAGCCGTGAAGGGTAACCACACACCCAGCAATGGGCATCTGAGGCCCATCTTGGCCCCAGCACTGGGCTAGAGACACAGCTACAACCCCTGCCAGCAAGTGGCCCAGAGCACAGAAGGAAAACTAGAGGCATTCATTCACTCATTCATTCATCCTCCTTAAAAATACCATTGCCCCACTGTGTGCCAGGCACTGCTCTAGGAGGTAAGATAAGACATGTTCATTCATTTTAGTTCATTCAGTTATGAATGAACTAAAAGCCATTGGAGGGTTCCAGGTAAAGGAACTTTGGAGAACTCAGAGGTAGGAGTTATTCCTTTCAACTGGAAATTGGCATCTTGGAAGAGCTAGGATTCTGACCTGAGAACCTGGGGGAATTTCAGGTGGAGCAATGACCACAGGTGAGGCACCAGGAAGGTAACATGGAAGTTTGGGAACCAGGGAGGTCTTAGCCAACCTGTCCCCATTGTAGGTGGGTAGAGAGGAAAATGGGGGCAGGGCTGGGAAAGGAGGTTGGGGCTAGAGTGTGGATAATTGAAACCAGCCAAGGAGTCAGGTTCCATGTGATGGTTGGTAGGGAAGCTTTTGGGGGGTCATTGAAATTGCCTTGGTCATACCTGTGCTCTTTTTTTTTTTTTTTTTTTGCGGTACGTGGGCCTCTCACTGTTGTGGCCTCTCCCGTTGGGAGCACAGGCTCCAGACGCGCAGGCTCAGTGGCCATGGCTCACGGGCCCAGCCGCTCCGTGGCATGTGGGATCTTCCCGGACCGGGGCACGAACCTGCATCCCCTGCATCGGCAGGCGGACTCTCAACCACTGTGCCACCAGGGAAGCCCACCTGTGCTCTTTTGAAGGTTAATATGGCATAGGTGTGGAGACCAGAAAGGAGGCCACTGCAAAGGTCCGGACAGAATGAAATAAAAACCTGAACTCTCTGGCGACTGAAAGGTTAGAATCTGTGGTAGATTAGGTTATGCTCAGAAGTTTCTTCCACCTTTCCCCTGGTCTTTGGGTTTGACCTTGTGACTTGCTTTGGCCAGTTCTGATCCTGGTCCTTAAGAGGCCTTAAGTATTTACGCTTACTGTCCTGTGCTGCTTCCATCATTGTGAGAAGGGGTGGCCACCGTGGGGTGGCCCAATGGTCCCAGGAGGAGGAGGAATTACTTTTCCTGCTGCCCCAGACCCTGCAGAGGGTGCTGTACTGCGGGCCTTGAAGTCATGAAACTTTGGGTAGTTCTATCCTCATTAACTTCTGTTTATCCCACTATATCTTTATGTGGTCAGCGCAGGGGCAGGCATTCCCATTCCCATTTTAGAATGGGGGAACTGAGGTACAAGAGCTGAAAAGACTTGACCAAGGTCACCAGTACAAGAACTTGAATGAGAACCTAAGCCCTTCCATTACTCTCTGCTCTGAGCTAAACGTTCTCAGCCCTGGTTGCTCACTGGAGTCACCTGGAGGAACTCTGAAGCTACTGATGCTTGGACTCCACCCAGAGAGGTTTGTGTCATTGGCCAGGGTGAGGCCAAGACACTGGTATATTTTGAAAGCTCCCCAGGTGACTCCAATGTGCAACCATGGTTGAGAACAACTCTAGACCTTTATAAGTGCCAGCACGGGTGTTAAAATGGTGCCTCTGGGGCTTCCCTGGGGGCGTAGTGGTTGAGGGTCTGCCTGCCGATGCAGGGGACACGGGTTTGTGCCCCGGTCTGGGAGGATCCCACATGCCGCGGAGCAGCTGGGCCCGTGAGCCATGGCCGCTGAGCCTGCGCGTCCGGAGCCCGTGCTCCGCAACGGGAGAGGCCACACCAGTGAGAGGCCCCCGTACCGCAAAAAAAAAAAAAAAAAAATGGTGCCCCTGTATCAGTGCCTGAGACGCCCTTTCTCTGTCTCCCATAAAAATACCCATGAGAGTGGACATAAGCCCCACAACACCGAGAAGGAAGAGTACAGTTCACGGCAGATGCCTTACCATTGACCAAAATGCTGTCGTTGAGAAGTTCTGGGTGTCCAAAGACTCTTGGCCCCTACCCGTAAGACAAGGGTGAGATGGGGAGGGAGCTCAAGCTTAAGCCCTCCCTCTGTCTGCCGCTGCCTCGTAGGCAATGAGCCTGTAACTGTTAACAAGCCCCCGTGCCTGTGCACTACGGCAGCTCCCATCAGTACTGCTCTTATTCTAGTCATTGCAGATTCAGGACAGAAGGAGGTGAGGTGGTCCCCTGAGTCCTCAGAGGCACAGTGTTCTCAGGCAAAGCCCTCTGGGAAGGAGAAGTCTCAGGGCAATGCAAACCAGGGACTGGAGTTTTTTTTAAAAAAATGATTACATCTGATCAAAGAACTACAGCTTGACTCAGTTTCCTCCTGATAATCAGTGGCATTGAGAGAGGATTCTGTTTTGGGCTAGTAGAACTCACTAGAACACCGAAGGCCTGCTGAATATGGGAATATTGAACTTGGGATGTGCACATGAAGCCACCAGCTTCAGGTCTGAGGGGAGACTCTACTATTACCTCAGTAGACACTGAGCAGCTCTAAGGATGATCTGCACAGCTAACACCAAAACCAAACCCAGCCTTTCTCATTCAAGGGTCAGGGAGGAGCAAAGAACTATGGCATCTGTGGAAAAATCCTACACCGCAGAATAGGGGAGCATTATCTTGAAGATCTAATGGAAATGCATAACTCTGAAAATGTCAACTACAATAAAGCAAAGATAAATAAAAAACCCAACTACAAACATGTGGGATTGTATGTCTGTTAAGAACAACAACATGGATTCTATGACATGTGATTAGTTAAAAAAACCCTAGGTTGAGATGAAGTGTGAGACTGGAAATGGGGATAGGAGAGAACCAAAGGAAGTCAGAAATCCACAGCAAAATGAAATGTGAATTGGAGGCAATAAAGGATAGAATGGATACTGCAGAAAAAGCGATACATGAGACAGACTTGGAAAATGACTAGCTGAAGACAAAGCCATAGATTAAAAAAAGAAAGAAGAAAAAGGATAGAGAAGATAGAGAGTGGACGTGAATTATAGAGGTTTTCAAAAGGACATCAGAATACACAGAACAAAGGGACCCGAGAGAGAAACTTAAAGTTGAAAACAAGCAAAACAAAACAACAAAAAAAAGAGCTGACTCTTCAGGCAAAAAGGGTTCACAGTGTTCCAGAGCCCCACTATTTATACTTAGCAGGAGAATTTTCTTTTTTTTACTTTCAAGGAAAAGGAAAAATTCTAAAAACAGCTCTGAAGGAAAAAAAACCCCTAGGTTTCTTACAAAGGAACAAAAATATGGTTGGCCTTATACTTCTATAATTGATGTTAAAATTCAGAGACACTGAGGCAACATCATATGTTTGAGGTGAAAAGAACACACCTAGCTATGAGTGAAAGCAAGACAAAGACATTTTACACGAGCAGATTTTTAAAAAATCCCACCCATATGCTTATCTTTAAAAGAGTTACATGGTGCAGCTGCTATGGGAAATAGTATGGCGATTCCTCAAAAAATTAAAAATTAAATTATCAATATGATCCCACAGTTCCACTTCTGGGGATATATACAAAAGAACTGAAAGCAGGATCTTGAAGGGATATTTGCACACCCATGTTCAAAGGAGCACCGTTCATAATAGCCAAGAGGTGAAATCTACTCAAGTGTCCACTGACAGAGGAATGGATGAACAAAATGTAGTCTATGCATGCAATGGAATATTGTTAAATCTTAGAATATTCTGATACATGCTGCAACGTGGGTGAACCCTAAGGACATTATGCTAGGTGAAATAAACCAGTTGCAAAAAGGACACCAGGATACACAGAACAAAGGGACCGAGAGAATCATCATCGTACTGTATGATTCCACTTATATAGGTATCCAGTGTAGTCAGATTCATAGAAACAGAAAGTAGAATGATGGTCGCCAGAGGCTGAGGAGACAGGGCAATGAGTAGTTGTTTAATGGATTAGAATTCTGGTTTTATAAGATGAAAAAGTTTTGGAGATTGATTACATAACAATGTGACTATACTTAACATGCCTAAACGGTACACTTAGAAAATGGTTGAGGTGAGAACTTTATGCTTTTTTAAAACACAATTAAAAATAACTTAAAAATCAAAACCTTCTTGAATACATGCTCCAGCCAAAAAAAATTTACTACTCAACTCTGAGAAAATCATGGTGTAGAAGGACCAGAAGTGAAAACTTGAAAGCAGGTAGATTTATGAAGTTAAATCAAAATAAGTAATTATAATTTTGGTTATAAGACTGAGTCAAAATCCAGAAATAATCCTCGAGAGAGAAGATATTTAATAAATAAATGTAATCTGAATAAGAATTTCATAGTAGTAGTAACCTGACAATCCAAGATTAAATTACTTAAGACTGATGAATACTGGTGGGAGAAGGAGAGAAGACTTGTAAGCACACAAAATTTCATAATTTAGACCATAAAGATTCGCAGGTTATTGCTTCTTTCTTAAGTTTGATAAATAGAGAAATAGACATTAAAATGTGCTTTTAAAAATATTAAAACACTAGCAGCCATTAATAGATATAAAAGAGATATGGGAACATATGTATATGTATAACTGATTCACTTTGTTATAAAGCAGAAACTAACACACCATTGTAAAGCAATTATACCCCAATAAAGATGTTAAAAAAAAAAAAAGTAAAACACAAGTAAAATCAAAGTAGTTTTCAAGATAACATTCATTAAGTAAAATAAAAATTATTTACATAGATTAAAATACAATCCATAATAGATAAAAATATACTGTATAGCACAGACTCAAACTACATAAAACAAAAACTATTAAGAAAAAGATAGAAAAATAGTATTGGAAAATGAAATCACTAGTATTCTTTTGCTGATTAAATGAACAAAAAATGTATTACTTAGATGACTTAAATAGTGTAATGAATAAGACAAAATTGAAACAAACCTCATTATAAGCTGTGATTCTGCTACATATGTCAGAATACAGAAACTGTACAGGTTACATACTTGGACTAAGAATTAAGAACAATTTAAAAAATAGCCAATTACTTGTTTAAAAGGCATTCTCCTAGGGAGAGTGGGAGGGAGGGAGACGCAAGAGGGAAGACATATGGGAACATATGTATATGTATAACTGATTCACTTTGTTATAAAGCAGAAACTAACACACCATTGTAAAGCAATTATACCCCAATAAAGATGTTTAAAAAAAAAAAAGGCATTCTCCTAAAGAAAGATGGAATGAAGATGTAATCAAATATACAACAATAGATTATTTAGGAAATAAAGAGCTGTAAAAACTTGTGTGATGTGGTCAAAGCTATAATGAAAGGTAAATTTATAGTCTTAACTATTTTGGCTATTTAAAAAGGAAGCATAGGGACTTCCCTGGTGGAACAGTGGTTAAGAATCTGCCTGCCAATGCAGGGGACAGGGGTTCGAGCCCTGGTCTGGGAAGATCCCACATGCCATGGAGCAACTAAGCCCGTGCACCACAACTACCGAACCTGTGCTCTAGAGCCTGCGAGCCACAACTACTGAGCCCACGCACCACAACTACTGAAGCCTGTGTGCCTAGAGCCCATGCTCCCCAACAAGAGATGACACTGCAAGGAGAAGCCCGTGCACCGCAACAAACAGTAGCCCCTGCTCGCCGCAACTAGAGAAAGCCCACACAGCAACGAAGACACAATGCAGCCATAAATAAATAAGTTTATTAAAAAAATAAAAAGGAAGCAAATATAACTTCTAAACTGACTACTGAGTGCTTGAAACGTGCCTCTAAAAAACTGAGATGTGCTGTCTGTGTAAAATAGACACTAGTTTTTAAAGACATAATATGGAAAAAAGAATGTAAAATGTCTAATATTTTAGAAATACTGATGATATGTTGAAATTCTGAATATATTGGGTATAGTGCAATACAATATTAAATTTAAAAGTACATATGTGGGTCATGTTATACTTCTATGAACAGTGTTAATCTGTATATTCAACTCAAAAAACTTAGAAAACCACCAATAACTCAGGAAATATACGAAAGGACCAAATACAGAAATTAATTAATTAGAAAATAAAGAAAGGAAATTATATGTAAAAACAAGAAAGCAGAAATAGAAATAAAATTAGAAATATGATGCTCAGCATTGCTAATTACTAGAGAAATGCAAATTAAAACTACAATGAGGTATCACCTCACACCAATCAGAATGGCCATCATCAAAAAGTCTACAAATAATACATGCTGGAGAGGGTGTGGAGAAAAAGGAACCCTCCTACACTGCTGGTGGGAATGTAAATTGGCACATCCACTGTGGAGAACAGTATGGAGGTTCCTTAAAAAAACTAAAAATAGAGCTACCATATGATCCAGCAATCCCACTCCTTGGCATATATTTGGAGAAAACTAGATATATGCACCCGAATGTTCATTGCAGCACTATTTACAATAGCCAAGATATGGAAGCAACCTAAATGTCCATCGACAGATGAATGGATAAAGAAGATGTGGTATATTTATACAATGGAATATTACTCAGCCATAAGAAAATGAAATAATGCCATTTGCAGCAACATGGATGGACCTAGAGATTATCATACGAAGCGAAGTAAGCCAGACAGAGAAAGACAAATATCATATGATATTACTTATATGTGAAATCTAAAAAAAAAAAAAAAAAATTGATACAAATGAACTTATATACAAAACAGAAATAGACCCACAGACATAAGAAACTTATGGTTACCAAAAAGGAAAGGAGGGGTGGGATAAATTAGGAGTTTGGGATTAACATAAACACACTACTATATACAAAATAGATAACGAACAAGGACCTACTGTGTAACACAGGGAACTATACTCAGTATTTTATAATAACCCATAAGGGACAAGAATCTGAAAAAATATATATATGTATATTGAATCACTTTGTTGTACACCCGAAACTAACACAACATTGTAAATCAACTATACTTCAATAAAAAACCTGCAATGACTGAAAAAAAAAAAAGAAAAAAATATGAACAATATATGTAAACAGATATGGAGTAGATTCAAAAGCACAATAAAAACCCTTTACCACTCTATGATGATGATTTTGGAAAAAATAGGTGCTTTTTTAGAAAATAAGTATCACCGAACTTCACTGAAAAAATAAATTAAAAGCCAGAAAAGACAGAAAATCATAAAATGAAAAGTTCTGAATTACATATTATAAGGAGGTCTCTAAACTTCTGACTCTTGTAGGTAAGTTGATTCACATTTTCAAAAAATTAGATATCTGCTCTGCTATGTAAGCTGGTCCAGAACACAGAAAAAATAAGCTTTTCCCGTTCCTTATTACCAAAATCTCATAATGATAGTAAATTACAAATAAGGAAGTCTATGGGCTAATCTTTCTAATGTGAGTAGACATAAAAGTCCCAAATTAAATACTAACAAATAGATACATTATAACCAAGTAGATTTTATCCCAGAAAGGCAAGGATGATATAGTATCAGTACATCTATAAACCTAGTATCAATAGGCCTGATTTAAAAACAGCAGCAACATTTATGACCCTTGGAAGGAGAGAGGTACAATGATTGGATAAGATTATATATGTGAAAACCCCAAGAGAATTCTCTAATAAAGACCAGAATTAACAAGAGAGTTTAGTAACTAATTAATAGTATTTAGGTGTAAACTTAATATACAAAAATCAACAGCTTTTTTATGACAGAATTAACCAGTGAGACATTTTAATGCACAAAAGCTCATTTAATAAGCAATAAAAGTCCTTAAATGACATTATTAAGAAATGTGCGATTTCTATGAAGAAAATTGCAAAACTGAACAGAGAAATTTAAGAGAAAGCCTTAAACAAGTGAAGAAACACATAATATTCCTTAATGGGTAGACAGCACTGAAAAGATGGTAATTTTCCTTGAAATAATTCACAAGTTTAACACCAATTTGTACGCCATATTCCAACGGGAATGTTTTGGAGGGAAAGGGGAAATGGAGACTTGAAAAAAACATCCTAAAAGTAATTTGAAAGAATAATAGGGAAATAGCTAAAAACAAAATAGAACAAAATTGGAAAGAGTTATATTACTTTCACCTATCCGAAAGCTTTAATAATTAAAAGGGTGTGGAACTGACATAAGAATGAATAGCTAGATCAGATAGCCTAGAAACAAATTTGGCATCCATAAGGGTTTATCACATGGCCCCTAGAGAACCACAAATCAGTAGCAAAGGAAGCGTTATTCACTCAAGCAATGATGCAGCAACAGCTGTCTACGTCGGGGTGGGTGTGGGGTGGAGTGGATAATTTAGAGTCTCCTTTCACACTGGCCCCTAAAATGAATTCCAGATGAAATAAAGAGGTAAATGTTAAAGAAAGAAAAAAAAAAAAAGGACAAACCATAAGAACCTGAAGAAAATTAAAGTATTTATCGAATTTCTGGATGGAGAAGGGCCTTCTAAATTAAAACAAGAGGAATGCATCAAAAATCGAAATATTATAAACACACTTAGAAGGCAATGGATATACCAGGAAAAATACCTGCAATAAATGGGACAAAAGGTAATGGTCTTAATATTTAAGTAGCTTGTTCAAATTGATATTAAAAGTACTAAATCCCTCATGGACAAAACGAGAAAGGGCATTAAAAGATAATTCATATGTGAAAACATAAATTGTTGACAAATATATAAAAAGAAATTAAATCTCAGTAGCTATCAAAAGAATGAAAATATCATTTTTTTCCACCTTCTATGTTAGCAAATCTTAAAAACCAGTAACTGGGCTTCCCTGGTGGCACAGTGGCTGAGAGTCCGCCTGCCGATGCAGGGGACACGGGTTCATGCCCCGGTCCGGTAAGATCCCACATGCCGCGGAGCGGCTGGGCCCGTGATCCATGGCTGCTGAGCCTGCGCGTCCGGAGCCTGTGCTCCACGAGGGGAGAGGCCACAACAGTGAGAGGCCCGCGTACAGCAAAAAAACCCACAAACCCCCCCCCGCCCCAAGTAACTGGCACTGCTGGTGAAGATGAAGTAAGATAGGCACTCTCATAATATGGGCCATGTAAACTGGTATCACTTTCCTGAAAAAAATCTTAAAATAAGCCTTTGGGGACTTCCCTGGTGGCGCAGTGGTTAAGAATCCATCTGCCAATGCAGGGGACACAGGTTGGAGCCCTGGTCCGGGAAGATCCTACATGCTGCGGAGCAAATAAGCCCGTGTGCCACAACTACTGAGCCTGTGCTCTAGAGCCCGCAAGCCACAACTACTGGGTCCATGTGCCACAACTACTGAAGCCCGTGCGCCTAGAGCCCGTGCTCCGCAACAAGAGAAGCCACCGCAATGAGAAGCTCACTCACCGCAACAAAGAGTAGCCCCCGCTCGCCACAACTAGAGAAAGCCCGTGTGCAGCAACGAAGACCCAATGCAGCCAAAAAAAAAAACAAAAAAGTCTTTCAAGTGTTCTTATTGTTTGATCCAGTAATTGCACTTCTGGATAATTATCATAAGGAAATAATTTAAAATAACAGGAAAAATAAGCTTAATACACACAAAAATTCAACAACTTAAGCATCCAACAATAGGGGAATGATTAAGTAAATGATGATTCATGGACCCATTAAAAATACGTTTATGAGAAGTTTATAACAGCTTGGGAAAATGGCTGTGTAATGCTAAGTGAGAAAAACAAAAGCAGGGACTTCCCTGATGGCACAGTGTTAAGAATCTGCCTGCCAATGCAGGAGACATGGGTTTGTGCCCTGGTCCGGGAAGATCCCACATGCCACGGAGCAACTAAGCCTGTGCTCCACAACTACTGAGCCTGCGCTCTAGAGCCCATGAGCCACAACTACCGAGCCCGCGTGCCACAACTACTGAAGCCCGTGCACCTAGAGCCCGTGCTCCGCAACAAGAGAAGCCACCACAATGAGAAGCCCGCGTACCAAAACGAAGAGTAGCCCCCGCTCACTGCAACTAGAGAAAGCCCGAGCGCAGCAACGAAGACCCAATGCAGCCAAAAATATTTTTAAAATGAGAAAAGAAAAAGCAAACTTGCAAATATTATATAATCTCGCCCATGAATAAAAACAATTTTTTTTATATAAGGAAAAAGACGAGAAATATCCAAAGTGTTAACAGTAGTTGTTTCTCAATAGTGGAATTATGGATGGCCTTTATTTCTTACATTTTATTATTTTCTGAATTTCCCCACTTTTCTGAGAACATTTAGTTTTATAGTCAGAAAAACAGTTACTTAAAAAGAAACTGGCAGATCGTGACCCTTTTCCTTGATGTTTTTGATTAGGACATCGAAACCCTTGGAGTGACCTGCCAGCTAGTGGTGATTCTCACTACAAGGGTGGGGAAGTGGGCTGTGAACTTGCCCAGCCCAGAGGCCACCAAAAGCCAGCCTATGTGTCTCTTCTGGGCGCATACGTTGTAGGTTGCCAACTTCTCCCCTGGAACAAGGAGCTCTTTTTTGCCAACTGAAACCAGCCATCCCCTGGGTCTCCAGCTCTGCCTTCAACCTCAGCCTTTCGCGTCCAGAACCAGCAAGGGGCCTCAGATTGGTGGCAGCCATTTCAAAGACTGGTATTTGGCTCGAGGTTCTCATCTGACTGGCAGGCTCCCTCCCAGCAACCCCTAGTGCCTTTCCCCAAACTTTAAGGCTACCATTTAAGCCTCGTTTCCTGCCTAAAACTATTTATTGACGTACTGCTATTTCCTGCACCGGCCACATCAATAAGCCCTGAAAGCCATTCAGTGTCTCAGGTTTCTCAAGGCATTCTGGGAAATTCTTTCCTGCTCTGTATAACCACATGAACTCTGGCATGATAGAGTCCTGTGGTCAAGCCAAAAACAGCTGCATACAGGCAAAGGGGGAACCCCCCCACCGGGCGGCCAGCGGCTGCAGCAGGGAGATGGTGCCCTGAGAGATGGGAGGCATTAGGGCACAAGGACCTTAGTGTATTCTGAAGCTTCCTGAAGTAGATGGCAGCCCCACCAATCCCTGCAAACTCACCATCATTTCCTTCTCCTAAACAAATGACCAAGGGAAATTTGCCCATCCACATTCTACATCCCTGACCCATCCACATTCTACATCCCTGATGACTCTGGTTTGTTTCTGTGCAGAGAGGTAGCTGCTGCTGCGATGTCCCCAGTGGGGAGGAGAAAGTGCCCTTTTATTTACTGCTGGCAGGAAGTTTCTTTTTCCTTGAGAAGTCACGAGGAAACGTGAGAGGGGTGGGTCCTGGGAGCTGGTGACAGTCCACCAGCAATGAGTTGATCCCAGTCCTTCCCCCAGGCCATTGGTTGGAGGGCTTAAAAAGAGTATTTGCCAGAATTCTTTACACTGGCAAGAGGAAGGTTGTTTTCAAATAGAAGGTACTCTGTTTTTTATTCGGCGCAAACTTTCCCTTCCATCAGGTTTTTGCTCCCATGTTGGCTCCTCAGGGGGGCCTCCGCTGACTGCCTCTCTAAGATAGCAGCCCTCAGGGCTCATTGTCTGGCCCTGCTCTATTTTCCTCCTAGCCCTTATCATCTGTATCAGGTCCTGTATTTGTTGATGATCTGACCCTTCACTAGAAAGAAAGTTTCACTAGGTCTGGAGTCTTGTTGTCTAATCCATTGCCACGTTCCCTAGAATGGTACCTGGCTCATGGCAGGCATTTGGTGAACATGTGGGTAAAGATTCCATGCTAAGTGATCAGACAGCTCTTCTTTCGGAGGCCAACCTGTTCAGAGGGAACAGGCTGCCACCATTCTTTTCTTTTCTTTTTTTCTTTCCTGAGTTCTTTTTTTTTTAAATACATCTTTATTGGAGTATAATTGCTTTACAATGTTGTATTACTTTCTGCCGTACAACAAAGTGAATCAGCTATATGCACACACATATCCCCATATCCCCTCCCTCTTGAGCCTCCCTCCCACCCTCCCTATCCCACCCCTCTAGGTGGTCACAAAGCACCAAGCTGATCTCCCCAGCAGCCTCCCACCAGCCATCCATTTTACATTTGGTAGTGCATGTATGTCAATGCTACTCTCTCACTACGTCCCAGCCTCCCATTCCCCCGTGTCCTCAAGTCTGTTTTTAACATCTGCATCTTTATTCCTGCCCTGCCACTAGGTTCATCAGTACCATTTTTCTAGATTCCATATATATGTATTAGCATATGGTATTTGTTTTCCTCTTTCTGACTCGTTTCACTCTGTATGAACAGACTCTAGGTCCATCCACCTCACTACAAATAACTCAATTTCATTTCTTTTTACGGCTGAGTAACATTCCATTGTATGTATGTGCCACATCTTCTTTATCCATTCATCTGTTGATGGACACTTAGGTTGTTTCCATGTCCTGGCTATTGTAAATAGTGCTGCAATGAACATTGTGGTACATGTAACTTTTTGAATTATGGTTTTCTCCAAGTATATGCCCAGTAGTGGGATTGCTGGGTCATATGGTAGTTCTATTTTTAGTTTTGTAAGGAATTTTCATACTGTTCTCCATAGTGGCTGTATCAGTTTACATTCCCACCAACAGTGCAAAGATGCTCAACATCACTAATCATTAGAGAAATGCAAATCAAAACTACAATGAGGTATCACCTCACACCAGTCAAAATAGCCATCATCAAAAAATCTAGAAACAATAAATGCTGGAGAGGGCGTGGAGAAAAGGAACCCTCCTACCATTCTTTTCTTAATTCAAGACTTGAGAGGACAGAGCCAGTACGTTTGCCAGGATCCACCTTTTCTTTCATTTGTGGCTGTTATTTCACTCCCCAGACGTATTCTTCCCAACTGCTCTGCGCCAGTCTGGTCCAGTCCATCTCGTAGTATTTGTTTCACTTTTGAGGGTAACATTTTTGTCACAGGGTGAGGTTTCTTTGCTTATTTGGGGCTTTTTCTCCCCCCCCCTTTCAAGGTTGCGTCAAGTAAGCCCATGCCATTCTGTAGAGTTGCCCTTTGCGACGGGGTCATCTGTGGTTTTCACCTGGCTACTCCCCCGCCTTGGGCCTCCCCTTCAGTCACCTGGCCCCTTAGTGCTGCTTGCTGCAGCCATCGAAGCCCACCTGCACACTCCCCTCCTCACTTCCCCCTCCCTCCTCTGTCCTCCTCTCTCAGCCCAGGGCCTGCTTGCCTGCCCCCAGTGGGTAGAAATAGGCCCTGGGTAGTTCCTGGGAAGTTCCTGTCCTGTTCAGTCATTATCATTTGGGGGGACCCCAGGGCAGGAGCT
Source organism: Phocoena phocoena (assembly GCF_963924675.1). Taxonomy (NCBI): domain Eukaryota; kingdom Metazoa; phylum Chordata; class Mammalia; order Artiodactyla; family Phocoenidae; genus Phocoena; species Phocoena phocoena. Next base: position 25,164,243 of record NC_089231.1, read on the forward strand.
TCCACCTCACAGAAGGTGATATGGTCCTTTCTTGGCACCTGGTCACAGGGGCAGAGGCAGGGGCGTTCCCAGGCTGATGACTGGTCTGGAGGGGAAACTGCAGACACTATTGCAGATCAATCTCCCCTGGCCTGAGAGAGAACCCTGAATGTGCCATTTCCTGTCCTTTTCTGGGACATTTGGGCTCCATGAGACACCTCTGTACCCTTATGAAAGAAGGATTCAGGGATGTGAAGCTACCTCAAGTTAGTTTCTGTGACTTAGGACCAAAAAGAACTGATCAGAATGACAGCTGGCCCCTCCTCTGTGAGGGAAGAGTGGCTCCCAGCCAGGGGATGAAATGGGGCCGAGTGGGAAAGGAGGGTGGGCTGAAGCTGGGTGGGCATCCTTCCAGCAGAGCCTGGCACCAGGAGAGGAGGAGAGGGGAGAATGGGCTAGCTGGCCGGCACCTGTGTCTTGGACGGTCCTCCCTGGGTGGCAGCCCACGCCCTGCCTTTTGCACACGCACTTGGGGCAGCATGACGGAAGGATCGCCCAAGTCTTGGCATCACTCTGACTGGGTCAGACAGACCTCCTTGGCTTCAAAGAGTGATGTGTGCAATGGATCTGGCACACACAGTAGGTGTTTAACAAGTGGCAGAGAGACCTCCTGGTTATCGTGTCCTGAGTCATTCTGTCTACCAAAGCTGGCCCCAGACCTGGCCACCCTCGCCTTCTGGCAGGCTGTGTGTGCGGCCCCAGCCAGGGGGTGTATGGCCAGGCTGCACTCACAGCTGGCCATCACGGCCACATCCGTGTGGCCACAGCTGCAAGTCTTGGCTCAGTCCTGCTGGGCCCTGAGGCCTGGCCCTGGGGATTCAGCTGTACCTCTACTCTGGAACAGTGGGACTCTGACCTGCAGGTCACTTCGGCTTGGGCAATAGTTTGCAGCAGGCCTGCATCTTGTCTGCAGAAAGAAGGCACCCCAGAGGCCAGTGTGAGGATGAGACTACAGCTTCCGCCCTGGGACTGGTTCCTACTTTGGGTTCTGATGTCTACTGGGCCCTGCCTTTGGGCATGTCCTTACCCTTCCCACTCCAGGCTGGACCTTTCCCTGAGTAGCCTTGACCTCCACAGGCCACGGCCCAGACACCCAACCATGTGATGCCAAAGCCCTTATCACTCCACTGCTTCCCTCTGTTCTGCCCCCAGACACTGTTAGATGGCATTCTTGGCTGGACAGAAACCCTCTCCAACTAGTTAAAGCACACGGCCTGAACTGGTTTATGTGGCAGGGGCGGAAGGGCGTGGTCCCCAAGAACATAGCTGGTCCACGGGGCTCAAACAATGACAGAGCTGGTCCTCCCTGCTCTTGCTTCTGCCTGTCTTAGCTTCGTGCATGTTGACCACTTTGTCTCCTGCCTGGGTCTCCCTTTGCAATGGCAAAGATGGCCACCAGTAGCTCCCAGCCTCTATCATGACCCCTCTTTCCTGTGTCCAACCCGCAAATCTCAGGGAAGGATTCTGATTGGCCCTGCTCGTCAGATGACCATCACTCAGACCAATCACTGTGGATGTGGAGACGGGGTTCCCTGATTTGCCAGACCCAAGTCACGTGGCCAACTTTGTGGCTGGGCAAGGTGGGGCCCTGTGACAGATCCCCAGACAACAGACAGACAACAGCCGCCTCCTGCAAACATAGACCCTGGCCTGGAACCATGAGCATGGCCGTCCCCAGTGCCTGAAACTCTCCTGAGCATCACGTCAAATTCCCCATGTGCTGGTTGTGACTGCTGCCCTTTGAGTCCCACCCAAAAGAATAAAGAGAGAGTAACATTATTGGGATAATCTTGAATCTGTTCTAGTAAACACACATGAACGTCATGCCCCACATGCTGGTCCTTTATTATTATTAATAAACAAAGCACTGGAGGCTTTCTCTGTGACTGACGGACACCGAGGCTGAGAATGCGTTCTCCCTGGCATTTGGCTCCAGGTGAAGGGAATACACTGTGGCTGGGAACTGCCATCAGCCACTTCCAGTTTAATCTGGAATATTCTGGAGACATTTTTCAAGCTTCCCAGGGTGCGAGCAAAATCTGGGTTGGCAAAATCAGGTCAGGTAGGCTCAGCTCTGCTGATCCGTAGGAGGTGCGGGGTAGTGGCGCCGGGGTGCAGTGAAAAGAAGCTGAGAAGCTGGGCTGATTCAGTGGGAATTCTGTCTCGCACTTATGCAGGCACGAAGCCTCATTCTCAGGCGAGGGGGAGCCAGCACCTGCTGTGGCTGTGGCCTTGAAATGCCCTCAAAAGAGGCTGGAAGGAAAACTCTGAGCAGGAAGAGAAGGCCGGACTGCCTGACAGGACTACAGGTGGATGAGCAGGAATGCCTGCAAGCAGGGTGTCACAGGGTTCACTTGGCCTCAGGAAGACAGCTCCAGGTACCACTTCCCAGGTACGGGTGAGTCAGAGCGCTTAAGTCCACAGACCTAGGGCAGCCCTCGGTAACCAGACACTCGGCAGACTCTGCAGTGCTGGCGCCCTGGCCTCCCCTGGCCTCGTCCATTTGCGTCCATTGCAGCCTGACGCTGTTGTAATAGTACCACCATACATTTATATAACAATTTTCTTTCCCAAGCACTTCCCACAAACATTGCCACCTCTGCTCTACACAGCATCTTACGCGGGAGGAAGAGATCCTGGGATCTGATCATCCTTCCGAGGCTGGTAGGGCTGGAACCCGGGTCTCTAGTTCTGCTTCTGCCGTTCTTTCCCCCCCAGAGGCATCCTGTTTGAAAAGACCCACTTGTACATAGGACAGCTGCCTGCCTCTGCCCTGCACTTCCCTGCGGGTCCCCCCGGGTGACAGGGCCCAGCTGTTGACTCTGCAGAACTGGGATTCCTCCCTGCCCGGCTGCTGTCCTGCCCAGAGAGTAGCCATGGGCTTGAAGGCAGGTATCCACCAGGGTCTGGCCGCGGCCCAGGTAGGTCTCATCCGTTATGCAGGGCTCTGTGTGGAGAGGGTGGGGAGTGGGCTGGGGGCGTGCTCACCAAAGGCCTCAGCTTGAGGAACTGCAAAATAAAGGGCAACGAGTCTAGTTTGGGCAGGGCATCGTGTGACTACCAGGCCGGTCTGTGAAAAATCTGCCTCAGTGTCCTCATCTGTAAAATGGAAAGAGACTATTTGACCTGCACAGGGCCAATGGGGTGATGGAGTGATGAAACAGATGTGAAAACCCAGGGGAAAAGCCGTGAGTTCCCCTAAATAGAACAGGGCAATGCCCACAGCCTGCAATCTGAGAAACTAGGCACACAGGAGACAAATGTTTTGTCCAGGGTTTTCTGTGGGAGGCAAGTGGGAGCTGGGGCCAGAGCCCAGCTTATCAGCTTTCTGGAGATTCCTAGAGTCTGCTCCCAGAGTTTCTGCCCAGACCAGGTTCTACCAGAAGAGTCAGGCCACCTCATCCGGGCAGAAACGCTGTCCAGGATCCCACTGTTCAGTGCCAGGCCCACAGGCCACGCTCTGGAAGCAACTGGAAACTGAAGACTTGTGAAATCCTGCTTTCAGTGAGCAGCCACATTACTTGTGAAACTGTCTGGAAGGCTAGCGATAAAAATAGATGATCACACAGGCATTATTAAACTATTTATAGAATTTGAGAAAACCCCTTGAATTGCTCACGAAAAGATTTGGCCTATAATGGGGATTCCAGAATGACTCAGCCTGAAGCCCAAATCCACCCGCGACTTTGAACTTTGCCACAGATGAAGTCTTCGAAAGTCACATTAACATTTATGGGGCATTATCCCTCAGGGAAGCTGTGATGGTTGGAGGGGCACACATCTTTTATCAATCTGTATCCCGAAATGTTTACCAGACGACAGTTAAGCAACAGCTATAGGTGGGGCACGCAGCGAGAGCTGGGGCAGAGGAGAAGGCCTTGAGGTGCAGTGGGCTCAGGGAAGGACAAAATTTGCATCTGTGAAATGGGGATCCTGGCTCCTGCCCTACCTCTGGAGACCGTATGGAGATACGGATGTGGAAGCGATCGTCATGCCCGGTATCTTTTGCAAAGATGTGGATGGAAGCTGTTGGGTGGAAGCTGTTTGCATCGGGCTCTGTCTGAACAGGCCCCGCTGTTGCGACATGCCATTCCCTTTGGTCCTACCCATCTGGACTTGATGTCTGCTCTGTGCTCAGCGCTGCAGGGGTTGGGGTGGCCCCAAAGGAAGCACTCAGGCTCTCTCGATGAGCCGAGAGCTCCAGGCCGCAGACCAGATGGGGCCTCATGTGTTCCAAGGAGCCTCGGGCCAACTCTGGGGGTGGGTGACGGGGGTCGGGTGGGCAGGCTCTGAACGCCTTGGTTTCAGGCAGAGCCCCTCCACTGGATCTGTTTCACATGGTGGAGGATATGCCCGAAATCGAGTTTGGAAAAAGTAACTCTGCTGCTAAAAATGTTTGAAAACCACTGGTGTGTCAAGAGTATGCACCATGGCCTCTAAGCCAGACAGGCCTGGATCATCAGACACCTACCCAGCCCTCAGACCTCGGCAAACCCCAAGACCTCCCACAGTCTCACATTCTCCGTGCGGGAAAGGGTAACAGGGCTAGACACAGCAAGAATGAAAACTGCCTGGCCAGGGAGAGACTCAGTGGGTGATGGGCCCTTCCTCGCTTCCTTGGCCTTCCCCAGTTAGGTCCCAAGGACCTCCATGGCAGGTGTGATCTGTCTGAATTCCCACCCCTTGGCCACCCTAGAAAGGGGAGTTTCCTAGGGAAAACGGTAGATGCTAAGATGGGAAGCTCATCCTGCCCTTATTCATGTTTCCATTCATATTAAGGTGGATGGAGGGAAGGAATGATTCCTCATCAATACGGGATCCAACATGACCCAAGACAGAAGAGGGACCTCTGAGATCAGAAGGGGTATGTTGTCCTTACTAAGAAATCATCTAGCGGGAAGACCAGAAGACTTGCCATTTTGGGGCTATGTGTCTTTGGGCAAGTTATTCACCTCATTGGGCCTCAGTTTGGTCATCCGCAAAATGAAGCCGAGTATACTTGTCCATCAGGCCCCTGAGTGGTGGTGAATCAGCTGGTGAGCTGAGGGTGCTCTACAAGACTGGGTGGTGGGTCCTCATGGATGGACCAGCAATGGTCCACCAGCCCCTTAAAGTCCATCTTGGTCCTGACCTTGCACAAGGTAGTTGGCTCAATAGACCCTTCCTGAATTGATTCACGTGATCAGGAGCTGCTGGCCACCACTGGTCACTTTCCCCACCTGTGGTCCAGCTGACCCGGCGCCTCCTGTCAAGCCACATGCTGGATGGTGGAGGAGGCGCCATCTGCTAGAGTGGGCTTGCCTAATCTCAGCACACTGGACATTCTGGACTGGATTATTCTTTTTTGCAGGGGGTATCTTGTGCATTGTAGGTCTCTACCCACTCGAGGCCGGTCGCAGTCCCCACCCTCACTCATAGCTGTAGAAACCAAAAATATTTCAACATTTCCAAACGTCTGCTGGGGGCAAAATCACCCCCAGCTGAGAGCCACTGCCTGGAGCGATCCCTTGCGCACTCCTGCCCCCACTGGGGCAACTTATTAGGACCCAGCAAGATGCAGAGGTCCTTGAATAACACTGGGAAACAAAGCAGTGAGGGGTTCCATCTAGTGTAAGGCCTGTGAGGGGGCACCCCTGCAACTGTCTTTAGAAACCTTCTAGGGGCTGCCTAGGACACACACCTGCGCGCCAAGCAGCTACTTCACTGGGCTCAGAACGGAGCTGGTGGTAACTCAGCAGACACCGCAGCGGCGTGTATAACCTGCCCCTGCACGCAGTCCGCAGACTGCGGCCATGTCCCCTCTTGCGGATTATAGATACAGAGTGATGGTTTAAAGAAAAGCATGGGGGGGTTCAAAACCCCAAGAGGGTAAAAATAAAGCTTGGGCTCTGGCACTGACAGCTCTGTGCTTGGGTTGTGATGTCAGCTCTGTGAGCAAATTACCTTTCATCAGTCTGACCGTATTTTTAAATGTGAACAGCTTGGCACACTTAACACTACTTATTTGGGGGTGCCTTGGACAACAGATAATTCAACTGCGTTTACCAGATGACACTGACAAGTATTTCCCACGCCTGTGTCCCCAGATAAAAATAACGCCAGCTTGCTCACAGGTCTGCAGAAAGAAAGGGCAGGAAGCCGGCGGTACCAGTCGTGTCTGGCACCTCCTCCCCGCCGCGCCGGCCCTTGGTGGCGCTGGCTCTGCTGCAGGCAGAGGCAGGGTTACCCAGGTGACATGTGATGTTCTGACTGTGTGAGAGGAGTGCAGAGGGCCTGGTGTTGTGTCCCTTCACAGGCCACCGGCTCTGCCCGCCATAGAAGGCTGTGCTTCCTTAGCAAACATCCAAGGAGAGTGCAGAGAGCATTGTGTGAGCTTGGGCAATCACCTGGCCTTGCTGAGCCCCATCTGGAGAATGGGTTCATACAACATGCCCTACTACCTGTCATAGATACTGTGAGATCCAGATGCCTGAATGCTGTCCCATGGGGTAGAGGACGGCTGCAGACCTAGAAGCATGGGCCTCTGTGGAGTGAGCCCAAAGGCCCCTCTGTGCCTTACAGCATTTCCCCTGCAACCAGCATGCATGGTGCCTGAGGGCGCCCCATCCACACTGCACCTTTAGGATAAGACTTTGTTTCTCCAGCAACCCCCCAGTCAAACCACAGGGTAAAACATTCACTACAAATCACACTGGCACAGTTCAACTATGAGAAACGTGCCCTTCTATGAGAAGAAACAGACTTAAGACAGGTGGGATCTGAAGGGAAGAAAATTAGGGATAGTTTAGAAAATTAGGGGTAGTACCATGGGAAATCAGCTATAGGGTGACTGACCACAGGAGGCCCTGGAGTCTATGGGGGACTTTGACAAGGATATCGGCGACCCAGGCCAGGAAGGCTGTCGGTGCAGGCTGCTGACATGGCCCTTTTTACTCTGGGCTGGGCACATCTGACTCCAGCTGTCAGAGAAAAGCTTGGACGGTGTAAAGGATGGCCCTAAGGAAGCTGTAGGTCTCTAACTCAGAATTCCCATTGCAAAAGTATCTCGAGAGCACTTACGAATATTCCCGAAGCCACGAGTACGTGAGAGAGGTCAGCCTGTTCTAATTCTAGGTCCTGCTCCCCAGTCAGCCTCGGGGTGGCTGCGGGGTACACATGTTCAAGTGTGCAGGGCAGGATGCATGGGCATCACTGCAAGGTCAGATATGGTCGCTTCCTTAGGATAATGTGCACGTTGATAAGCTGCTTTCTGTTCCAACCACCTCCAGCAAGTCCCCTCTTCCTGTGCATAAACCCTCACTGATCCAAAGGCTAAAAAAAAAGGCCGAGTGTGGAAATGTTTGCCATTTTCAAAAGTGGTCCCTCAGTAGGTGTTTCCGTCCTTTGCCCTAAGCCTGCCATTCCAGCACCAGCGCGTGAAAGATGGTGCCGGGCTTAGTTCTGTGGATGGCAAAGAAGTTGTCTTTCCCAAGGCATGGATGGTTAAGGTTCCTTCCTTTTTGGGGGAAAATAATTCCATTTTCCATAAGCATTAAACTCTTACACAAAGAGAGAGCGTCTGAAGTTCTTCCACACACAGAATTCTGAGTCATCAAGCAAGTGACAAAAAAGAAGGGGTGCATACTCAAGTGCGGAACCCCATTCTGGGGATCCGGAGGAAGGCGAACTGGTCATACCCCCCAGCTTAGTAAGCTCCTGGGGAAAATGCAACCCACATGTTTGAAAGAGTTCAGAGAATACAAGCACCTCTTTATAAGCCATTTTAAGAAACTTAAATAAATAAATAAAACTAAGAAGTGATTTTTTTCCCTCCCAACAAACATCTTCATTAAATGGAAGAATTCACTGCAAGCTTCTTTTAATCTGGGGAGTCCCTACAACAATCCTGGCTGAATGAAAAGGTGATATACAGGCTTGCGTCTGTGGTGGCCCGTGAGACGGCCCATTTCTCACCAACTGCAAGTTATTATAACCCAAGGGATTTGAAGACCTTGGAGAAATGAGGTTGGGGAAGAAGCAAAGGGCCACAGGGACGCTGGCAGAGAATGGCGATTACCCAGGTTCTTAGGGCCGCAGATGGGCCACCCTCCAGCACCTAAGTCCTGGTCGGATATGCCATCCTTCAAGGAGAAGGCAACCTCACCAGCCTGAGGATCAAAATACCTGGCCTGGAGTAATGCCAACTGCTTCCAAAACATGGCTTCTTCCTAACGTGAAAGTAACATCAGGTAAAGCCAACACAGGAGGTGAAGGCAAAACTAACCACTTGTCAGGCTTCCCTGGTGGCGCAGTGGTTGAGAGTCCACCTGCCGATGCAGGGGACACGGGTTCGTGTCCCGGTCCGGGAAGATCCCACATGACGCGGAGTGGCTGGGCCCGTGCGCCATGGCCGCTGGGCCTGCGCATCCGGAGCCTGTGCTCCTCAATGGGAGAGGCCACAACAGTGAGAAGCCCGCGTACCGCAAAAAACCTCCCCCCCAAAACAAAAAACTAACCATTTGTATTTCTGTGGTCTCTGTCATGGATCCCCACATAGGACTCTTAGAGTCTACAACCATCCATCCCTCCATCCATCCCTCCCTCCCTCCCTTCTCCCTTCCCTCCATCCCTCCCTCCACAGGTGTTTGCGGGCCTGTTTTCTGGCAGATACTGACTCTCACGAAGTGTACTCAGGGGGCCTGGGGGAAGGGATGTCTTAAGCTGCGTTCTGAGATCTACTGAACAATCAGGAAAACCTACAGAGTTCTGACAAACTCTGGGTCTGACAGGCATCTCCAGAGGGCATCTGCTTCAATCCCACCTGCTTTCAATCATCCTAGGTGGTTTGTAAAGCTGTCCTATTTTTAAAGCTATTCTGGGAAGAATGTCCCCAAACTTCCCTTTGCTTCCAAGTTTTCTCTCTACCCACTACCCCAAGCAGTTGACTACTGAAAAGTCAGCCCCCTGGCTATGCCAGAGTCCTCATCTCTGGAACCACCAGCCAAAGCTCACCCCTGCTGGTCTAAGGCTCTTCCCCCACTTGCGGAGGCCTTTTTGGGGAGCCTGCATTTGCTGGGTGGGAGTTTAGCTGATGCCTTAGCTCTGGCTCTTCCCGCTTGTTCCGTCTTTCCATCAGTCTGTGCTAGAATGCTGGCTGATTCCTTGCCCGACACGACTTTAGACTGTTTACAAGCTCACTCTGGCCTTCAGCTTTGTGCCAGGCTGGGAGGAATGAATCTGTTGAGGGAGCAGCAAAAAATAAGAGCAGGGGCTTCCCTGGTGGCGCAGTGGTTAAGAATCTGCCTGCCAATGCAGGGGACATGGGTTTGAGCCCTGGTCAGGGAAGATCCCACATGCCGCGGAGCAACTAAGCCCGTGCGCCACAACTACTAAGCCTGTGCTCTAGAGCCCGTGAACCACAACTACTGAGCCCACGTGCCACAACTACTGAGCCTGTGCTCTAGAGCCCGCGAGCCACAACTACTGAAGCCCACACGCCTAGAGCCCGTGCTCCGCAACAACAGAAGCCACCACAATGAGAAGCCCTCACACTGCAACCAAGAGTAGCCCCTGCTTGCCGCAACTAGAGAAAACCCGTGCACAGCAACAAAGACAGAACGCAGTCCAAACTGAATAAATAAATAAGTAAATTTATTTTTTAAAATGCAGCATATTTTAAAAAAACAAATGAGAGCAGTATTGTCCGTGTATCTCTATGAGGAAGGAGTGGGGAGCAGAAGCTGAGCTAGGGGTTAGAGCGGGCACCCCTGTGGCACTTCTGTGGGGGGCTGAAAGTCATCCTTTGGCCCCTTGTCAGTAGGCCCAAAGGATCCAGAGGTGGTACGAGATGGTGATGGTGATGAAATCTTCCACAGAGCAGGAGAGAAGGTAATAGGAGCAGAGGGGGACCCCCACCTCAATTGTGCTCCGTTTCTGGTGTCCCACTGCCAGTCCTGTGCAGGCATGGGTGGCTGGGAGACCCTCTGAGGCTTCTTATCTGTAAGGCTGGGCTGCGCCCTCACAGTTCCCGCAAGCTGGGCACTGGCTGTCCTGAAATCAGGTTCTTCCTAAAAACCCTTCCCCATTTTCCTGGGGAAATGACTGGACCTAATGGCACTCAAATCTAATAAAATTGGGGCAGGCTGACTTTTTTTTGTTTCTGTTTTTATTTTTTGCTGCATGTGGGATCTTGGTCCCCCGACCAGGGATCAAACGTGTGCCCCTTGCGTTGGAAGCACGGAGTCTTAACCACTGGACCTCCAGGGAAGTCCCCAGGCTGACAGTTTGAACTTCTCCATTATTCCTGCTTAGGCATTTACATGGTGACCTCAAAGAAGTATTTGGGAGTGATTTTTAGGGAAAACTAGATCATTGAAGAGGAACTTCAGCCAGGCTAATGGTTAACAAGAAAAAGGGGAGGGAGGGGGTAGGTAAGCAGCCCACTGGAGCCTGTGCCACGCAGTATGCCACCCTCCTCCAAGGTATTCTGTTTACTGAGGGATCGTCGTGGAGGCAGGAAACACTTTGTCAGAAATACCGCGCACAAAATATAGTGGGCGCTAAATACTTAATCTTATTGGCACCACCTACAGAAGCCGGAGTTGTGGATGGCTGTGGGGGAAAGGTCTGAGTTATATAAAGCCGCAGGGAGCAAAGATAGCCCTAGGCGCCCATCCCAAGCTCTCTGTCAGTTTTCCGGAAGCTGAAATTTAAGCCTCACCAAGGAACGAAATGCTAAAATGACACCGTTTTCCCATGAAACGTCAAGAGGTTCAGAGGTGATGGGGCTGCAGCCTGCCCCTCCCTGTTTCTCCTTCGCAGAAGCCTCCTCATTTACAAGCATAATTAATTGCGTCCTGGTGCCCTGCTAGCCTGGGAGAGGATCCTGGGGAGAGGTGCAGGGGCCCAGCCTGCCATGCTATGGGGGTAGCTAGCCCATTAGTCATCGGCCACCCATTCATGACTCTGGATAATTAAAAACACAGCTTCTGCTCCAAAGCAAGTGGCCTTTTAAACCATTTATCTTCATTATCTTAAGATTTCATCCAGCCTCGTGGTTTCAGATGCCACTGAATGGCTCTCAGAGGCTTATTGCTGTCCAGATCGCTGTACCTAGGACTCCAACCACCCACTCCACACGACCACTTTCTGTTCTGCGTTTCAAACATTCTGTGCCGAACAGTGAACTCCCGGTCCTGTCCTCCACACGCTGCTCCCACGTGATCGTTCCCATCTCAGTGAGCGGCCACCCCCTCTTCCCGTTGCCCAGGCCCCAGACCTTGGATCATCCTTGACGCCAACATTTTCTCTTGCACCCACATTCAGTCCTTCAGTGAATCCCGTTAGCTCTTCTTTCAAATTTGCTCCAGATTCTGCCCTGTCTCTTCCTAAAGCCTCTTCCTAAAGCCTTCAAGCTGGCCTCCCTGGGTCCACCTCACCCTTTCAGGCTACCTGCAGCCTGGCAGCCGGAGTGGTCCCATTAAAATCTAAGCCAGATCTTGTACTTCCTGTGCAAAACCCTCTGAGGTGTCCCATCCCACTCAGGGTAGATGCGACGTCCTCACGACAGCCTGCAGATCCTGCACAAGGTGGGCCCTGCCATGGCTCTGACCTGATGTCCTCCCACAATCCCTCCCTCCACCCACCCCGCCAGCTCCCCGGCCCCCGCCCCACCCCTGACCCCTGGCCCCCATGGGGTAGGTACACTCTGGCCTCAGGGCCTTTGCACTGCTGTTTCCCTTTGTCTAGGATGTTCCTCTGGTGCCACATGGCTCACTCCTTCAGGTCTATCCAAAGGTCACCTCAGTGAGCTCTTTCCCAATCGCCCTATTTAAAACTGTGCCCCAACACGCCTGGCTTCATCTTCTTCCACAGTCTTATCCTAATTTACTTACTGACTGACCTATTGTCTGGATGCTCTTCATCTCCCTCCTCACTAGAATATGACTCCACGAGAGCAAGCTGTGTAGACTGTTTTGTTCACCGCTGAATGCCACCAGAACCCGGGGCCCAGCCCAGTGCCTGGTACACAGTAGGCCCTTAATAAATATTCATCGAATGTTTTACGAATGAAGTTGCCTAAACTTTTGTTAGAGGGACAGGAGCAGACCCACGAAATGAAGCTAAGAACACCAGGTAGCAAAAGCCAAGTGCCCAGGGAGGGCATAGATCAGGCTCCAAGGAGAGAGGATTCCAGGAAATCTGGAAAAATGGATGGAATACAAACAGGGTCAACTGGACCTGGGGAAGACACTCAACAGAGCAGCTCAAGGAAAACAAAGCCCCGACGATAAAAGCTACGGTGAATTCAGTGACAGGCTCTGGGGAGGATGGGAAGATGCTGGGATTAAAGTGCCTGTCCTCCGGCGATCTGGGTGAGCCACAGAGCATTCCTGTCTGCAACTGTTTGCTTTACAGAAGAGGAGACCCTCAGGGCGGGGCTGGGAGGCGGCAGCTTCCACCTAGCATAGGGGTGGCGTGGGTAGGGAGCCTGTCTCTGGGACCTGGCCACTCTCCTCTTTTCTCTGGGTCTCCAGGGGCCCTGACTGTGGCCCTGACAGTTTGTCCAGAACTTGTCTTTCTCCTACAGAAGGAAATGAAACAAAACGGCAAAAATAGCTTGAAAGCACTAGCCTCAGACCTAGATCCTAGACCCAGGTCTGCCTCTCGGTATATGGCCTTCGGCACCTCCTCACCCCTCTCTGGCCTCAGCTTCCTTATCGGTCCAGAGCGTGGCTCTCACAGTCTGATCGGCTGGCGAGGCAGAAAGCTGCAGAGTTACCGGAAGATGGCTTGGTGTCACCCGCTCTCTTGGCTTGAGCCATTGTAAAGGGCGTGCACTGTTCTCCCCTTCCTCCCCTCATCTGCTCGTGACCTCAGAGACGTGACATTCCTGGGAGGCCTGTTCCAGTAGCCAAGGCTCTCCTGGGCAGATGGTGTGTGCAGGTAGACAGGTGTGGGGACACAGGGGAACAGAGATCGGGAAGGCTCAGGCCCTGTGGCAGGAGAAGGGACACTGGGGACACCAGCAGGTGGGGTGGCCCACAGAGCCACCGGGAGGACGTGTTCCCCCACACAGATGGGGCCTGTGACATGCCTCTCTGACTTCCAGGGTAGTGACTGGAGGCGCCCTGGGCTCCCGCCGGGTGGGGTCTGGAGTGAGAACTTCAGAGCCAGAGTTGGCTGCATTCCTCTGAAATCCCTGGCCTTGGAGAAAGAGAGCTGCCGGTCACGTCCTCCCCTGCATGTCTGCCTCTCTGGAGAGAGCTGGCCCCGGCCTCTGGCGGCTGAGCCCGCCCCTCCAGCTCCCGGTGCTTTCTCGGTCTTTCAGGAAACGTCTCCAGGCCTGGTGGGGTGTGTGTATGGGGGTGGGGGTGGGGAGGGGGTGGGCAGGGGGTGGCTGAGCTGGGCCCAGGCCGAAGGGCTCTGCGGGGTGTCCTGTGGGACTTGGCAGCCTGCCCCTTGGTGACTCAAGCCTGTGGGTCGTCCCTTCCCCACAACAACCTCCATGAACTCAGGGTTCCAGAAGGAGCCTTCTACTCCTAAGGCCATGAGCAACACCTTCGCAGTTCCCCCTCGCCATGAGATCTTTGTTCACTGTCCTCGTGGGCTTAAAACTTCCTCTATATTTAACTTCTGGCCAAGTGACCCTGGGCAAGCTACTTCCCCAGTCTGGGTCTCGGAAAGGGAGGGGCTGGACTCCCAGGCCTCAGGTCCTTAGCTTCAGCCTTTCATCCTTGGGAAAGGTGGCTCATCCTTCAAGGCTCACCTCTTCCACAGGACCACGAGACCCTTGAGGCAGGAACTGCCTTCATTCCATTTCTGTCCCCTCCCAGACATCTAGGAGACAGCCCTGGGCACTGAAGGAGTTTCACAGATGCGAACTATACCCGGTTCTGCTTTGTCATTGCATGGTCTGCTGCCAACCCAGCTGAAGACTTTCTTGCCCTCTGAATCCCCTGGAGCATCACTGAGTGTCCCAGTCCCAGGGCTCTCACCAGATACAGCCATGTGTATATGTGTCTTATTTTCCCTACCAGATTAGGAGTTCTAACTCAACCCAAGCAACAAGACAGATCTTGGTGTTCTGTTGGTGGAATGTACCTTATCAGTAGATTGCGTTTAACCTTACAACAGCCCCATGGCAGTGGCACTGTCATTACCCGCATTTAACGGAAGAGAAATCTAGGCCACAGGGAGGATAAAAGTATCCTGCCCAAGGTCATGAGCTTGTAGAGGCAAAGCTGACATTGGAAGCCCAGGGGTCAGGCTCTAGCATCTACACTCAAACACTGCCCTACAGTCTACTGGGTCTCTCACTATAATGTCTAGTCTTCCCAACAGAGCTTTAAGCTTCTTGACAGCAAAAATCAGTCCTTGATCTATACTTCCAGTGTTGTTCGTCTTTCTCAAGACCTCTTTGGATATTTCAGGTTCTTTGTGATTCCAGGTACATTTTGGAATCAGCTTGTCAGTTTCTACTAAAAGGCCTGCTGGGATTTTGACTGGGACTGTGTTGAATCTATAGATCAATTTGGGAAGAACTGACATTTTAGCAATACTGAGTCTTTCAATCCATGAACATGGTACAACCCTGATTTATATTTGATTGTATCTCCACAGTCCTTCACATGGGGCTAGACCCATGGTATTAGTGCACATGAGATAAATTGAATGCAAACACAAATTCTTTTCACTATTACCCCTGAAACCAAGCAGGACCCTGTGGGACTTCTGGGCATGGAAGCCCTTCTGTGTCCCCCATTTCTTGTTTGTAGGGAACAGACTCCAGCCTCCATGACTTTCCCTGAGTTCCAAAGGGCAGGTTCAAACAGTTGCTAATAAGGAATGGGAGGGGATGTAGAGACAAGGGAAGAGCAGTTAAGAGACAATAGTGCAGCTTTGGGGCGGGGTCCTGGTTCCAGCTCAAGGGATACTATAACAATATCTTTGAGCTCTTCTATAGAACTAAAACCCCCAACAAATGGAAGACATTGATGACCTGATGAAGCTTCCTTCATTCCAGAGAGAAGGTCACAGCTTTGATAACCTCAAGAACCAGAAAAGCTCATCAGGAGACCACCTGATCAGGAGCCCAGATTAAAGGAACGCCAGCCCTGCGCACACCTGATCCTTATCAACATCCCTGCCCTTGAACCACTGCTATAAAACTCCTCCCCAAATCCCCCCAGCTTGAGACACACAGTTTTGAGGGCATTAGCCTGCCCTGTTCTCCTTTGCCTGGCAAAGCAATAAAGCTATTCTTTTCTACTTCACCCAAAACTCTGAGATTGAACTCGGCACCGGTGCACAGGTGCACAGAGGCCGAGTTTTCGGCATCACCCCAAGCGAAACCCAGATGAGTCACTGCCGGCATTATGAACAGGTACTGAGGGTCAGTACTATACTAAGCCCGTTACATATATTACCTCATTTAATCCCCCAGGGACCCTATGGAGTATTATTACCATCCCCACTTTACCAGCAAGGAAACTGAGGCTTAAAGAGACTCAGAAATTCATCCAAGATCAGACAACTAGTAAAGGAGAGTTGGGATTTGAACCCAGGCCTGCTGGACCCTCTACTCCACGCTATCACCTACCACATTATAAGAAAATAAAACCCAGTGAACATATCTCCAAACCCAAAGAAAATGATCTGGGGCTTCTCACTGGTTCAGTACTCCCTGCTAAGGAAAGGGCTGCAGAAGTAATGGAGGGAAGGTCCACGTGACCCTGCTGTGGGAGGACGAGGGTCTGCAGTCCAGAAGCACCCCCCCCACCCCCGCATGCACACACCCACTCCCTGCCACCTCTGCCATGCTCAGCCCAGCGCATGTCCTCCTGAGTCTGCCCAGGGTCTCCCAGGCTGAGGGGCCTACTGTGAGAGGGTGGGCAGGGGGCTCTCTTGGCATCACTATCCAGGCTCCTTCACGGTCTATCCTGAAGGCATCATGCTTGCATTTATCTCAGCCTTCCTAGCAGCCGTGTCCACTTTGGGCCTGCACCTCCTGGGAAATGATGAGTTCATCCCCATCCTGTGCGACAGAACAAGTGTTTCCTTTTAATTTTCCTATAGTGACCTGTCCAAGGGCGACCCCTGAGCCTCTCTGTTCCGGGATTTACGGTGATGGTGATGAGATCTACATTCTATCCCTATTGCAGTCACAGCTCTGCCTCTCCCAGACTCAGAAATCTTATCTACAAAGGCTATCGCTGTACTTTCTGGCTGTTCCCATTGCTCCCCCTGACCTCCTTCAGCTCCATGAATTCTTCCTGGCAACATGGTCACGGAAGGGCAGGTGTGCAGGCAGGCAGGGCAGAAGTGCTCTAGGCGTGGTCCTGAGATGCTCAGGAAAATGGGAGGAACACGGTCCCAGGACTTACTACTGGCACTGACGTTGATTTACAGGCAAGGACACTGAGGCCAGGGAGGAGTGACAGCTCACTCACTCTTCTTAAGAGTATGGGGCAGAGCAGGACCTAGAACTCAGCATCCTGAGTCCTGGCTGAAGCCTTGGTGTCTGTCCCTCCTCAGGGGGCAGAAATGTGGTTTATACATGAGGTCCTCAGAGTGAGGCTCTGTCCCCAATGTCAGGGTGCCCTGGTAACTGAGCAGGTTCCAAACCTTTCTGACCTTCCTCCTGGAAAGAGACAGAAGTTAAAAACTCAGGTTTGGGACTTCCCTGGTGGTGCAGTGGTTAAGAATCCACCTGCCAATGTAGGGGACACGGGTTCGAGCCCTGGTCCGGGAAGATCCCACCTGCCGCAGAGCAACTAAGCCCGTGCGCCACAACTACTGAGCCCGTGCGCCTGAAGCCCGTGCTCTGCAACAAGAGAAGCCACTGCAATGAGAAGCCCGCGCACCGCAACGAAGAGCAGCCCTGGCTCACCACAACTAGAGAAAGCCCGCGTACAGCAACGAAGACCCAGCACAGCCATAAATAAATAAATAATAAATAAATAAATAAATAAATTTATATTAAAAAAAAAGCAAAGCAACTCAGGTTTCTCCTCCCCAACCTAAAGGTCAGACGGTCAGGCATCCAGTTGTCCCCTGTGGGTGTTATCACTTGGAGATTTTGCAAAGGGGGAGCTCCTGGCTCAAGGTCCAAGAAGCTGCTTTCCCAGAGCAGCATGTCACGTGCAGGAGCAGGAGGGTCTGGCTCTCCCCTCACCTGCTGAGATCCTCCCCTTCAGGAGAGGTGATCAAGACAAATATCCCAAAGCACGCAAGCGGGCCTCCCAGCCCTCAGCTTCCCCAACCTTTCTGCTTTGCCAAGCCCCTCCAGGGCAGTGTGTGGGGAGTGGGAGACGGTGGAGGGAGCGGGGGTGGGGACAGAGGAAATACCATTTATAGCGGGAGACCTTCATCTAAACTGCAAACCATTCTTTGGGAGAAAAGCAGACAGCCAGACAGCGTGCAGCCAGACGCATGCTGCCTGGGAGATGGAATGCGTAACGTGGCAACACAGACACACATACAAGCATGAACACACACGTGTGTAAACACTCGCACACACACGTATGTGCATGCATACATGCGCGCACACACAGACACTCCTCCCCCCCCCCCGCCCCGCCCCTTCCTCCTTCCCAGGAGGGAGAGAACTCAACCAGGAGAGGAGAGGAGAACAGAGGGGCTTATCGTGATCTCTTGTTGCCACACCTGGTTTGGGGGCAGCTGTGTTTAAGGCCCCTTGAGTGGAGGCATCTAAGGGCTGGAGTTAGGCTGCATAGCCCCAAGTATAAAACCACCCTGTAGAGAGATAATGACCTGGGAAAAGCCTCACAGTTTTGCTTTTCTGAGAGATATGGGCCCCTTCTCTCCTTTCCTTCCTTCCTTTTGATACTTAAGATGTGAACCGATGTGGCCACAGTCCATGCCACCTGGGTCCCCCTCCTCTGCCCACCCCTCACAAACAGTAAGGACCGGGATGGGGGCAGATCTCAAGCATCTGTCTCTTGCTGGCAGCCCTCACAGCTGCTGCCGGAGAGCCAGTGAAAAGTCCTGCTGTTATCCTGACCCCAGCCCCGCCTCTGCTTCAATGGTCTGGAGGCCCCCCAAACAAAGTCCCATCTCCAGGGCCCCTCCCAGGCTGCTGGCTGAACCATATGGATGGGCTGTGGTCCCCAGCAGGACACAGACTGACAGGGTGCGAGAAGGGAGATTTACTGCAGTGCAGGGAGGAAAGGGACTCCAGGTCATCCAGTCCACCCCCTGCCCCCAGAAGAAGGCTTTTATAGAGTCAGTGGTTGTGGGGTGGAGGTGGCAATGGTCATGGTGGAGAGAGGAGGAAAGGCCCCTTGGGCTGGTTTGGGGTGAGGCCGAGGAGGGAAGACAGCTGGGCTGGGTCCTTCCTCTCCCTTCAACATTCCAGGCTTGGACTCTCTGCCCCAGGAATTCTGATCTTCTAGCTAAGAGTAGGTAAGGTCAAAGGAGAAACACTGACTTAGGATGGCACCTTGCACTGATTCAGGCCCACGCCCCTCTAGTTCCTGCTCAGCACTGGAAGACTGCATAATGACAGCAGTAATCCTTAGCACATCTGGGATTTATTGAGTGTCTACTATGTGCAGGGCACTGCTTTAAATCCTTCCATGCAGTGTCTCATTTTATTCTCATAACGACTCTACCATCATCCCCATCATGCAGATGAGGAACCAGAGAGAAAACCATCAGGTCCCTTGTCCAAAGTTGCCTGGCCTGTGAGCTCTGGAGCTGGGATTCGAACTGAGGCAGGAACATAGCTCCTGAGTCTAGCTAGGCTCTTACGATGCTCACTGCTGGGCCCGGGAGGCCCTGTAAGTATCTGCTCAAGTATTAGGCTCAAGCAGAGCCAGATGGCCCTCCAGTCCCCAGTATCGGGGGTCAATTCTGCCCCGTGAGGCGGGCTGGAGAGAGACCTTAAGCCTGCAGCCCCTCCCAAACACCAGAAACTCCCCTTCTCTCCAGCCTACATCAACTTGCTCACTCATTTCCTCGCCCCCCCCATGCTGTGTGGTGTTTGCACAGGTACATCCAGTCCTGCAAAGGAGGGACAGCTTTAGAACAAGGGAGAACCTCAAAGATCATGAATAAGCTATTCAAACTCTCTGAGCCTCAGCTTCTTCATTCATAAAAGCTGGCAGGGTTGCTGTGAGAATGATCTTAACCCATAACTTCTAAGTGCGATGCCCGGGGCTATGGTTCTCAAGCTTGACTGCAAGGTGGGCTCACCTGGGGAAAGCTGAACAATGCTGGTGCTCGGGCCCCACCCCCCAGAGATGGTGATTCAATTGGCCAGGGGTGCGGCCTGGGCCCTGGCATGTCCAGAGCTCCCAGGTGTGGCCAAGGTACACGGTAGAAACTTGGTAAAGGGCAGCTGCCCCTGATGCGGACACCGAGATCACAGCTAGTTCATGGCAAAGCCAATGAACCACAGCCTGGTTCTGAGTCCCAGGCAGTCTCTTCAGAACCGCCCCAGTTCCTCCCCCTGAGTTTGGATTTTGGGGATGCTCGCTTTTGAAAGCCTTTTACTCTCCTTGATGACCTGATGATTGGGCCAGGCTCCTTGTCCATTTCAGAGGAACGTGAGCTATCTGCGGGGGGACGGGTTTCTGCAGGTGGTGGATGTGTGCACGGGGGGAAATCCTCCGCCCTCCCCGCCTGGAGGTGCCTGGAGCCCCCCCGGAGGGTGGGCAGCAGTGGAGGGGCTTCAGGGTGCATCAAGACCACTTCATGAAAGGGCAAGTCAGCTTTTGCTTTTTGCAAGTTATGTTCCTAATTCTGTAGTTACTTAAAGCAGCCATAGCTGAGTTCAGGTTTGGAGTCCTGCAAGAATGAGAATATCAATAATCTATGAGCTCTTTCTGCATTTCTGTGAGGTTTAATCATAAAAGAGAGGGAGGGAGGAAAAGGAGGAAGGAGGCAGCGAAGAAGGAAGAAGTGAAGGAAAGATAAGAGAAAAGAGATCCACCCCAAGGTCTAAGGAACTGAAGGCAGAGCCAGTCAGTGTGTAAACCTGTGCCAGAGCCAGTCAGTGTGTAAACCCGATGCTCACAAGTACAGCGAACGGCTGAGGGCTGAGGGCTGGTCTCTTTGGGGTTTGGTGATCAGGAAGGATGGGAGATACTGGAGGCGAGCACTTCTGAGAGTGAGGACGATGGTGTGGCTTTCCCAGAGCATGTATGTGAGAGTTTGTACACACACACACACACACGCACGCGCACGCTTGCTCTGCCCAAGCACCCTGATGCATGTTAAACAAAGGAGGCCCCTGCAGGCTCCTTAGGGAAACATGCCGAGTCCCTCTTTCTTGCTTCTTATCTTCCAAGCCCCCTTGTCCCCAATGCGCGCTTCCCTCCAGTAACACCACCTCCGTTATCCTTGCACACGATTCTCTCCTGCTTTCTACTTTACGCATGCTCGTCTGTTTGCCTAGAACATGTCCCTCTACACACACTTGTTCATCTGGAAGCTCCCACCCAGCCACTGAGTGTCCCTTCCTCTGAGCGCCAGCCTCCAGTGCCCCCCGCCCGTGCATTCTTCCTTGCCCAGCCGCTCAGGCGGTCTGCTCAGGCCTCTAGTACAGCACTCAGCACACCGGTTGGCAGTTCCCCGCTTATGTGTGTGCGTCGCCCGTCAGCTTATGAGGAACCCAACGGCGGCAGAGGGTCTCTCCCATTTTTCCACTAGCACGCTGCCTGGCATGTAGCAGATGCTCAGCTAATGAATGAATGACTCTCTGGTGTGGAAAAGGCCACCGATCAGTCCGCACATGGAGCTATGTAAGACGCACAGAGGGTGCATAAGAGAGAGAGCGTGCAAGCCGGCACGCGGGAGCAAGTGGGGGTCGGGCAGCTGGGAGTGTGCGCCGTCCTGGTGACCGAGGTCAACGTTCAAGAGGGCAGGGGTCAACGTGCTGCACTCGGCCGCAGGCGGCCCGTGGCGGGCAGGCAGCTGGGACACTGAATTCCCATCGAGTGGGAGGAAGCACCTCCAGCCAAGAGAACAGAGCGGGGAGGCTGGGCTGGGCTGGAGACCCAAGCTGTGAAGCCACCCGTAGTGCTGGGCTGAGACCCGCAGTCCCAGGTTCGGGAGTGCCCCGGCCCTGCTCTCCACGCTGCACCGCACTCACCCATCAATTTCTCCCACCCAAGGGGCCTTGTAGGCCAGGGCTGCCCGGGCCTGGGGACAGCCGGGTACCCAGGTGACCTGCGCTGATTTGGATACCAACCAGGGCCCTGGGCCTGGGCTCCAGGAATTCTTGGACCTGTGAAATTTGAGGGCTGCCAGTGTTTTATTTTGTTAAGGATGTTTTTAAAAGAGTTTTCATCCATCATTTCATAAAAGAGAGGACAATTTAATGCCAAGGTAGTAGGAAGGATGCAGTCTCAGAATAATGGCCAGTCCTTCCCGGACAGGGCAGTCGGCAGCTGTTCAAGTCACGCCATACATAAAGCACGCTGCTGCAGCCTGTGGGGCAGACCAGCTTTGGTTTGAGGCCTGGCACCCAGGAGCCGCTCAGTGAAGGCTCTCCCAGCTGGTACTCGTATCTTAACAGGCTTCCTTCCCCTCCCTCTTCCGGGCCGAGGCACGGAGTGGCCTTTTAGACCTGGGGAAGGAGGGCAGCACAGTGAGTGCGTGACTCAGTAACGGGTTAGGACACGGGACAGGTGAACGTCAACTGGGGAAAAAGGAGAAAACCCTTTGTAATCTGGGGTGTGCTGGGAAGGTGGGCCAGGGCAGGGGAGAAGCGCGTACCCAGCAAAGCTCCCCACTTCCCAATCCTGCCCCAGCTGGCTCTGGTTCCCCAAATTGGGCAGCGTGGTGGCCAATGGAGGAGGGGTACGGCAGCTGCCCTGGGCCACAGGCGCCGGGCATTCCTCCTCTAAGCTCCCCATGCATCCCCAGCCCCGTTTGCAAGCCACAGGGAGCCAAGGAGTCTGTGTGTCCCCGACAACTCAGTCTGGAGGCCCCAGGAGGGAACCCAAGCCTGAGGTGAGGGGGAGCCGCTCTCCCATGCCAGCCCCAGGAGCTGCCGCCTGCAGCTTCCCAGAGCCCCTGGCATCTGACCTGTGGCCCTCCGGGTGCCCCGAGGGCCTGGGATCCAGCCAAGGAACGAAAAGCTGAATGCCGAGAGGGCCTTGGGGGTGGGTGGTGTTCATGCCCCCCGGGTGCTTGCTGCGAGCTTTAAATAGCTCAGCTTCTCTCAGCCTAGCAGCCCTGTCAGCCCTGCCAGCTCCTTCTCGCACTTTCCACACCAGAGACGGCTGATTTCCAGGTCAGGATGGGGAGGGGGTAAGGGGACAGAGTGACCTGGCTGTCCTGGGCAGTGGAGGTTAGGAAAGGAAAGCAGAGTTCCCCCTTGTTCCTCTGTGCTCGGTTGGACTTTAGCCTCCAGGCCAGGCAAGTGCCCAGAGCCCCTGATGGGTAAGGGCTTCACACAGCTTTCCTGTCTCCTGGGAGAAGTGGGTGCCCAACCCAGGCCACCTTCACAGGCAAACCTGTGACCAAGCCCCACACCCGCAGATAGCCTCTGCTGCCTCCCTTCCGGCCCCGGGTCCAGCTCCCGCAGGGCCCACTCTTGGCAGGGCTATGACCTACCACTGTCCCCAAACTCCCCCATAACTCCCCTCCTCCCTGCTGCTCCCCGCCAGGTTCCTCTAGTCCCGGCCTTTCTTCAGCAGCCCTGGCATTCACAAACCAGTCTAATCATCACAACTGCTTTCGTTTATGTGGCACTTTACAGTTCACAAACTATTTTCACGTCCTTATTTCGTAAGAGATTTCTGACCACCCTGAGCAATGTGCAAGGCAGATATAAATACTCCCCATTTTACAGCCAACAAGACTGAGAGCCAGAAATATTAGGGGATGTATCCAAGTTCATATGTCAAATTACTGATACAATCGAGACTGAAACCCAGGCCTTAACCATTTGCACTGCCTGAGGAATGTTCCCTCTTGCCACCCCCTTCCCCCCTTCCTGCTCTTTGGCAAGAGGGAACACGGAGGAACATTGACAGGAACATAAGACAAGGGGGAGGGGAGGGCAGGGCCACATGTCTTCTCTCCCAGGCCCTGAACCCTGCTGCTGGCTCCATAGGTCACTTTCACAACCCAGGACAAAAATCTCCCTAGATATGGCCTCAGACCGCCTGGCTCCAGCCACCCTCGCCGGCAGACACAGACGCGCACAGACACACAGAGCACGGGCTGTTATCTCTCCTCTCCAGCCCGTTTCCTACACTTCTCACACAGCAGATTTCTTCCAGCCTGGCTGTCTCTCCCAGTCACCACCCATAGCCACTGGCCCCTGGGGCCCGGCCAAGTCCCCTAGACGGTGACGCTGAGTCCCTGCTATCAGACAGTCGCCTCTGCCCTCCCAGCCGCCGCCCCCAGAGTTCCCTGGAAATGTCCCTTCTGCAGGCCCGTCCCCCACTGCGACGCATGGCTTTGTCTGCACACACAGCGGACTTGTGTTTGCAGGGACAGACAGGGGCTGGCGCTGGGGCCGGAGCCAGGAGGCGCTGGGAGGGTACAGCAGACGGGGAAAACACGAAGTCCAGAGAACAAACTGTTGCAAGCAAGCCCTTTGGGGTCAGTTGGGAGCCTGACAACAAGCAGGGGGCTCGCAAAGCCAGAGGCTCCTTGAAGGCAGGGATGGGGGTCTCCACAAACGTCGATCGTCTGGTCTGAGTACCTGAAAGCTGTGCTAGCCAGAAAGAGTGGGATGACAGAGGGGGGGCCGGGGACAGAGGGAAGGGACAGAAGGGGCCTCGAGCCTACCTGCACTCCTGTCCCTCAAGCCCCACCTCAGCACTCTGCCCCCTAGGTACACAGAGGGGGCTCTACAGTTGCTTGCCCCTGTACAGCTCTCATTCCGACCAGCTCTCAAGAGGGCTGCAGGGAGAGGAAGCGTGGGGCAGCTGGCGCAGTGTGCCAACCTACCATGTTTTTGAACTCCCCTTTTATCAGGCAGAGGCGCCACGGTGTGTGTATGGCGGCACCACGTTTGCAGGGAGGGGATGCATGTGAACCCCAGGCTGCAGAGGCACGCGTGGGAACGCGCTGTATTAAGTGTGGCTCGCCTTCCTGCAGCCCCCCTTCTGACCTTTTCCGTTTTGAACCCTGGGCTACTTAACCCGATTCTGAAATGAAGCCGCAGCTGCTGAAATGCATAGGGGTCGCCATAAGTCAAGTTGTACGGGTGGGGGCGGGGGGGTTAAAAAAAAAAAAAAAAAGACCAGGCATGGCAGCAGCGTCAAAGAAGCCTTTTCACAGCGTGGCTCCTTCTCCGGGGTGACACTCTGGGCTGGGTGCCGGGGAAACCTTAGAAGGGCTCCTTAGGGATTGAGCAACCCGTCTGCCCCGGCTTACACCCCAGGGTCCTCACTTAATAATTTAGAGCTTTAGAAACAAGACAGCATGTAGGCGTGCGCTCTCTCTCTCTTCTTCCTTTTTACTTTGCAAGCCTGATGTCCTGATCTCTTGGGCTTGGTGAGCAGTGAGGAAGGGACCAGTTAAAAGTGTCACCACCCCTTCCTCTGGTCTAGAGAGGTGAGGGAGGTGCGAAGCCTCATGTGAGACACGATCCGCTAACTCGGGCTCCCGTGGCCGGGACCTGTCATAGGAGATTCAAGCTGGCCCGGACTGCGGGGCTGCGAACCAAGGGGCGCTCACAGATGCCCGTGTGCCCTACAGGGCACCAGCGGCACCCACTCACCAGGAGCCATTGTAACCAAGAGCTTGGGCCTCCAGCCCCTGGGGCCGCCAAGTGGAGCAAATCAAACCGAACTGAGTTCTCTCTGCCTTTTCTCGTGAATTATGAGGGTGATGGGCTGGAAACCAGTGGGTGGGATGGCCACAGAGGAGAAGCCAGGGCCGGCTGGGACAGCCTGGTGGAGAAGGACACCCCTGCCCCCTGGCCCCACTGTGACAGGCGGGGAGCAGGAGACCCCAAGTACCCACAGAGCTCTGGCCTGGAAACTGTCTCCAGATGCTTTCAGCCATAAGATGACAATGGGGAGATTACCCAGCCACTGTTCACTCTGCAGGGGAGGAGGCTCTGATCAAGTCATCTAAAAGGCATCTTCTTATCTTGTTTCCCCACCACCTGCCTTCTACCTTCTACCTGGCCCTACCCCACCCCCAGTACAAATACCCTTCTGCCTTCTACCTTCTACCTGGCCCTACCCCACCCCCAGTACAAATACCCTTCTGGCCAACAGAGGCACCAGGTAGCAGCAGGTTCTGAGGAGGGTGCAGGGCACCAGGGGACTGGGGTCCAGTTCCGCTTCTGTCCCTGACTGGCTGTATGACTTCAGGTGTGCTTCTGGCACTTTCTTTACCCACGTGTAGAATGGGACTAAGAATGCCCACCTCGTAAAAGTCTAACGGGTACTTAGGGTGCACAGTAAGTGCCTGCAAAGTGACTGCCCGGCTGAAACGGAGCTCTCAGCCAGACCCCTGACAGGAGCCTTCAGACACTATGCTGGCCTGTCCTGGAGGTCTGGAAAGGACCCCAAGACAGAGTCTCAGGGATGGGAGCCCACACGGGCTGGAAACTGCAACACTGGAGGGTGGCTTTGTGGAAGAGTCACCATCAGATGGCTTACATCTTCTCTGCGGGACAAAGCACAGGAGGCCGAGATGCTGGGTTGGACTGGGAGGGGCCTGCAGGCAGGTGAGGCCAGCCTTGCACACTGGCGCCCCCTGCAGGCTGCTCTGCCCGCCAGGCGGCCACTGACTCCAGACACCCAACCAGGAGTGGGGGGCAGGAGTGGCCAGGACTGCAGACCCCTCCAGGCAGGGAGCGTCTGCTCTTCACTGGTCAACCCACCAACAGCAGTGGGCAATTAACAGGCACTGTCTGTACGCCCCGCATGTCTGCTTTAGAATAACAAAGAGCTGAAAGGGACCTATGAAGTCACTTCTTCTACCTCCCCCCCCTTATTTTATGAGCAAGGAAGCCACCAGAAGGGTGGAAGGACTGGCCTGTGGTCACTTGGCTAGGGAAAGGCAGGGCTGGAGCAGCAGCCTGGAATGCTGCAGCCCAGGCGCCTCCTGTACTGCCCCTTCGAGTCTCCTACTTCTGAGCAGTACCCCGTCTTCTCTTCCTGCCCCTAGTCAGCCCTCAAATGTTTCCCAGGCTCTCTCCATCCTTGACCCACACGCACACAACCTTCATAAGCCCAAGGCACCCGAGGGACTGTGGGAGCAGAACAGGAGGAGCCGTGAGCCTTGCTGCCCGGTGGGGAGACTGACCACGCCCCTGGACCACATGAGGGCACTGAGGCCCAGAGCCAGGCAAGATGCTGGCTTCAGACTTCCTGTCTCCTGCCGTACCCCTTGAGGCAGGCCAGAAAAAATGTGCTGGGGGAGGAGGGATGGGGCTTGTGCAGTGGACGTTGCTTTGTGAATCTGCCCAGCCCCAGGCATCCCATGTAGCCCTGCTTCTGGTTCCCTGCAGGCTGTATGGCTTCTGCTGGAGGAAGGGGCCCTATGACAGCACCGGCACTGCAGGCTGTGTGTGGATAAGTGTGTGGAGGGCACCCACCTCCACATGGCTCTTGGGGGCAGCTGATCCATAAAGAGGGGCTGAGTGGGTCACTAGAGGTGGGCACCTGGGACCTGCCCTCTCCCACAAAGCGCTGAACTGGTCAGGAAAGGGAGGGTCTCTCGGCCTTGAATGTCGGCCCCCATACTACCTGTCTCAGTGAAACCCTGGTGTCTGGAGCCCGCCAGCAGGTTGGACCGGGCCCCAGAGGCGGTGGCCCTCCCCGCCTCCTGCCCAAGACTGACCGAGGCCCAGTGCTGGCAGGGAGCTCCCTAATCTTAAGGTAGAAGTTTTAGTTCTGGCTTAAAACAATCTTGGCCTGCAATGGCGAGAATCTAGTGCCAGCAAATGAATGGGCCACAGTGGTGACTGTGACCCGGGGTCATGGCCTGGCCGGGCAGCTTTACACCAGGGCTTGCTGACACTTGCAGAGCCCCCTGCTGCTGCCTGGACACCCTCGGCCAGGCTGGCGTGTACACCTATCTCATCCCACCACGCTGTCTGCACAGTTGTGCCCCCCGCCCCCCGGCTGCTTCCACCCACAAGCCTTTGCTAAACTGGCTCCTTCCTCCTATTTTCCTCTGTCCACCCAAAGCCTGCCTCTTCTTTCATGCTGCCTCCTCCTGGAAGCCTTCCTCAGATGCCAGTACTTAAAGGGCTTGCCCCCTCCTCCGAATTGCTTAAAACGCTCTCTGGTTTAGCTGGCCTTGCCCCTCCAGTAGGCCTCTAAGTATCTGGTAGAGGCCAGTGGCCCCTGCTTTACTGGGATTCAACAATGCTGAGCACAGGGCACCCAGAGGGCCTCAACACCAGTTCCAGGGCCCCTGTGAGAGCTTTCCTTGTGGCCGGATCCCAGGGCTAGCCATAGTGCTGCATCTAAACCCCAAACCCTAGCACGACTCGGGGGCCCCTGGGCTTGTGGAAGAAGGTCTGTGTGGGGTCTCTCCTAGGAACCTTGAATGAATGGGATTCATCGAAGGTAAAAGGAAAAATATGTTTATATGAAATTCAGAAATTCCTCTTGGAAGAGGGGCCTTAAGAGGACACAGACCAAATGATGTGTATTTCAGTGGATTTTAACAATTGTTATGTCTGTAGAGTAAGCAGGTGTAGGGGACAGGTATTATTACCCCCATTTAATGGAAGAGTAAGTGAAGGGCAGCCAGTCTGCGAGGTCTGCCCAAAGTCGCCAGCTGACGTGCCAGAACCAGGGTTAGGAGGTAGATGTTGGACTCTGTGCTTTGTCAATGATTTCTTATGCAACACAGCAGGACGTCATTAAGAGCAAGTCTCTGGGGCCTGCAGGCTGAATTCCAGGTGACTCTGCGTCCAACCCCCGCAGAGATACTACTCTAATCAGACTTTTTTCAACACTCAGAGTAATGCAATGACTGTCGTCTAACGGAGTCAATGGCAAGTGTGAGTCCAGTATGTGGAGCTCCGATTGACATGAAGCTGCTCAAGAATGCACTTACTCCAATTATAGACAGATGTTCCTAAGGTGTAGCTGGAGCCCAGCCATCCCCGAATACCACCTAGGCTCCTCCCTCCTTTGGTATCGCCCCTGCTCAGGGGAGGAGCTGGAAGGTGGGGGCACTACAGGAGAGCGTGGTGGCCCTCGAGTCCTCTCTGCTTAGCCTTCTGGGTGCGAGTAGTCTGGCCGTGCACGTACATAGTGGTACAACGTCTCTGGAATATGCTTGGTCCTAGCTAGGCAATGTCAAGAGTGGGATGATTTGGGGGGCGAGGGGCTTCCTCAAGGGGGAGGGCTGGGGGGCCATCCCGGGGGGAGGGGCGGGCTGCTCTTGGCTGGGCATATCAGTCTCCACGTTTCTTAGTGGCCTGAAGCTTTTCTCCCTCTGTGAACTGGGCTCTGGAAGGTCACCAAAGGGTCAAGTGAAGCCGATTCCCTGCAGGTCACAATCTGCTCCCCTGAAGGGGCCGCCCACCCTCTCCCTGGCACTGCTGGCTTGAACTGGGGTTGAGGTGGGGCCAGGAAGGGGCTGGCGTTCTTCCCTGGAGACTCAGCATGCCAGGCATTAAGCAGTAGGGGATGGAGGGTCTGTGGGTGCGCAGGGAGCCCTGCTTCTGAACTTTGGGTTCCAAGGGCAGATTCCCTGTGTTGATGATTCTCAGGCTGCAGCAAGAGCTCCTGGGCTGGAAGGTGACCTCAAGGGGCCACACAGTCCAGCCCCGGCTTCCTGGTCGAGGGTCACAACATCTCCTGGACAGACATGCCCCCAGACATGAAAGGTCTAGAATTAGAAGAAACTAGGCACTGGGCGTAACTGGGTTTGGATGGTTCACATGATGCCAGTGGGCTGAGGAGTAACTGAGGCACAGGTGAACTCCCACCTGCACCCTTGCATCGCACTCTGCAACCTGGGATGCCTGGTGACCTCTTAGCTGTCATCTGGAGGGGGAGCTGGGAAGACTTCTGTCCGCTTAAATCCATCTCTTCTTTACCTAGAGGAGACGGAACCCAGCCACCCTGAAAGCAGTGAGTTCAAGACAAGTGTGGCCGGGGACTTCCCTGGTGGCGCAGTGGTTAAGAATCTGCCTGCCAGTGCAGGGGACACGGGTTCGAGCCCTGGTCTGGGAAGATCCCATATGCTGCGGAGCAACTAAGCCCGTGCGCCACAACTACTGAGCCTGCGCTCTAGAGCCCGCGCGCCACAACTACTGAAGCCCACGCGCCTAGAGCCCGTGCTCTGCAACAAGAGAAGCCACGGCAATGAGAAGCCCGCGCACCGCAACCGAGTAGCCCCCGCTCGCCGCAACTAGAGAAAGCCCGCACGCGGCAACGAACACCCGGTGCAGCCAAAAATTAAAAAAGAAAAAAAAGTTTCCATCCCCCAACTCCCTTTGCCTCACCGCTACACTCACTGACTTCTCATAAATCACTGTGATTCGTGGCAGGCACCCAGAGCGCAGCCAAGGCACATAGGTATGGGCAAAGAAAGGAGGGGGAGAGGTGCCCACAGCAGTGTGGAGGGGGCATCGAGGCAGCGGTGGGAGGGCACACGGTGTGATTCCCGTTCATTCTCCCCCTAGGTGGCCAGCAGGCCACGTGCTCAGTGCCGGCTTTGAAACCTAGGCTGTGTGCCCTCGGCTGAGAAGCCTCAGTTCAGAGATGCCCACTGACTCACTCTTGCAGCTTTTGGAGACTGTTGTGGCCCCTGCAGAAGGAAGGGGAGCAGAGGTGGAGGAGTACATCTCCCACGTCCACCCACTGTCCCTGTGGTAGCGCCCCCAGCTTCCAGCCTCTGGATCGTGGGCCAAATGCTACTGTTCCGCATACCTAGGGCCGGGAGCAGGTCCTGGGAGGAGGTGGGGAATGAGGCCTGCCACCGCAGCCGGATCTTTGAGGGGCAGGCTCTGTTTGTAAAAGAGACAACTGTGGTCACCTAAAACCCCTGGTCCTCTATGTAACAGATTTCCAAGCATGACAGCCTATAACGCAGCACCCACGTCTTCCTAAAGCAGGGCTTTGTTAACCTTCCTGAGCCTCTAATCTCTCATCTACAATATGAATGGGTTCGATGGATAATCTATAGATCATTCAGGTCTATATTATTCTATGATTTTCAATTAATCTTAGGACACCACAGCTCAAGAACCAACAATGGCTCCTTGGTTCTACTTCATAAAGTCCAAATCCTTTTGTTCCAGCTTACAGACTTCCAACTCTCCACTTCCACCCTGACCCTGGATTCCAGGTAAGGCAGCATCCTCACTGTCCCGCACTTGGGTCTTGTTTCATTGCATCTCCTCATCAAAAACAACCTTCCGGAAAACAGTTGGGCAGTTCCTAAGAAGTTATATGCAGAGTTTTCATATAATCCAGCAATCCTACTTCTAGGCAGACACCCAAAATAACTGAAAGCAGGCTCTAAAACAGGTACTAGTATGTGGTGTGTTCATGGGGGCATCATTCACCATAGCCCAAAGGTGAAACAACCCAAGTGTCCATCCATGATGGATGGACGGATAACAAAATATGGTCTCTCCACACAATGGAACATTATCCAGCCATGAAAAGGAAGGAAATTCTGACGTGCTACCACATGAATGAACCTAGCAACCACGATGATAAATGAAATAAGCCAGACACAAAAGGACAACTATATGATTCCACTTACATGCGCGGTATGTGCACAGAGCATGGCGCGCGCGAGCTCACGGAAAAAGCAGGGAGAGGGGAGGTATAGCGGGGCTGGGGAGTTGTTTGGTGGCTACAGGACTTCTGTCTGGGAAGATGGGAGGGATCTGGGGGTGGATGGTGGGAGTGGTGGTGCAATGCTGTGGTGGCACTTGGTGCCACTGAGTTATGCACTTAAAAATGGTTAAGCATGTAAATTTTATGTTGCATATATCTTACAACAATTAAAAAAAAAGCCAAATAAAAAAATCACACCAAACAAGCCAACAATGAAACTGCGCTGCCCTCTCCCCTTAACCTCTCCTGCGAGTCCAGCTCTCCCGATGAGCCTTTCTCACTCTGCTGGGCTAGCGTCTTGAGCTGGCCTCCGTGCTCAGCGAGCATTTACAGGGAACACCAGTCTCCTTGGGGCGCTGAGGACCTTGGATCCAGAGAAGGACCTTGGGCAATCACTCAAGACTATGTGCATCTCTTTGAAAGAATGACCCTCTGTGTCCCCTCCCTGCCCAGGGGCCACCGCTCTCCCTCTGTGGTGGCTGGGCGCCTCCCTAGGGAGCCAGGGACAGGGCGGTGAGCAGTTACATAACCCGCAGGGAGATTTGTTTCCATCGGCCTGGGCGGTGCCAGCTTTCCAGCGGCAGCCGCAGCAGGTAGAGGCGCCCTGTCTAGGCCGGCCGTGCCCGGGCAGGGCAGCGATGTGGCGATCTGGAGCGGCTTAGCATAGCTCAGATTCCCGGCGGCGGCTGGGGACCGGCCACTCGCTGAGCTGAGGGAAAGGGACTGTTGTCTCCTGCTGGCCTGGCTCTGGGGAGAGGGGAGGAGGAGGTGCTGGGGGTGAGCTGCCAGCCAGCCAGGGGTGACCCTCTGGGGCCCGGGACACCCGAGCTGCCTTCTCCAATAACCCACTTATCTTCAGGGCCTGCCTCGGCATGGCAGCCTCAGACAGGGGAGCGCCTGGCCAAGTCCTATCAGTGGATTTAGCAGGGAAAATGAAGACGGGGTGGGAGGTGAGGGCGTGCAGGGAAGAGGACACGGCCTGGCAAGGCACACGGGTGATGGTGAAATAATTCCTGACCAGGGTAAGTTCCTCGGCCCAGAGATGGGAGAGAGTAGGACACTGTGCATCCCTCTGCTGTCCCAGCACCTGCCCACCAATGTGCCTTTGTCCCCATGGGCGGAAGCTCCTGGAAGCAGCCGTCTGATGCTTGCTGAATACCTGCCATGGGCAGGCTTGGTGGGGGACACAAAGAGCTCTCGGACGCAGTCTTTGCCCCCCAAGACACCTGGGGACACAGCCTCAGACAAGAAGACCCTGACTGGCAGAGGCCGCTGGCCTGGGCTCCTTCTGGGACTGACATTTTCTTTCCTCTGCTTATTTTCAGATTAAAAAATCAAAATGCTTTCTTTTTTTTTTTTCTTTTCGAGTCACAGGCTGCTTCTGTCTCACGGGGCTTTCCAAAGTTCTAGAAGGGGCCATAGATTTAGGACTTTCGGAAGCCACGGTGCCCCCACTAAGGCAGAAAAAGCTGACTTGAGGCATTCCAGCTGGGTCCTTGAATAAACCTCTTAGACTTGGGCCAGTGCCCCACCGGCACAAACTGGGGGACGACGAGAGGGGAGGGAGAACTGACAGAGGTGACACACGCATGGGCTGTGCCATGGCGTGTGGTACACAGCAGGTGCTCAGTAAGTGTTTGTTGAGGGGAAGACATCAGGGTTAGAAGAAAGAAGGTAAAATTCACTCATTCCAAAGCAAGTGTGGGCAACAAGTCTGGCAGGAGGTACAGGCCTCGCCTCTGGCTTGGGTCCGGTGGACTAAGGGCATGGGTACCAGCCGGGCATCGCTGTCCCCGGCGGGGTAGCTCTACCTGCCGCAGACTCTTACGCAGGTCAAGCTCCTGTGACAGGACATGGAGGCAAGCCTGCTGGCGCCCACCGTCGGGGAATGTGTGTGCCAGCTCTGCCCGGCCCTTGCAGGGCACCGACAACTCACAGGGTGCCACTGGAGCAACATTTTTTAGAAAGAGAGACCTTTTGTGGGCCTTCAGAATCACCTTCCATAATCTGCCCACGGGAGAGTTGCTTGCATTGCCTGCCAGTCCTCCGCTTTCTCCCTCTTGATTTCTAGCAACCAGTGGAGGGGAGCTCGGGGTGGGTACAGCCCAGGGCTTTGCTCAGGCTCTGGAATGCACAGAACAATGTGCTTCTATCCCTGAGTATGCCTGGCTTGGGCCAACAGTAAAATTAGTTTACATGCCTGGAGTGCACGTCGGCTCAGTGGTGGGCGTGCAGGGGTGAAGGCGGAGCTCTGGGCCAAGGGAGAGGGTGCGAGGGGAGAGCCAGCCTCAGGAAGAACAGCTGTGTGGTCCATCTGCATAAAGCAGATGGAGTCGTGGAGGTGTTTCCTCAGACACCCTCAGCTCTCTGTTGGCCTGGAAAGCCCAGAGACTCAGACCATTGGAAACCCAGTGGGAGTCTTATAGGAGGACGGATTTTGATATCCCCACTGATAGCTTCATGAGACGGATTCCTGGTTTTCCCAACTTTCTGACGGTGTATTCTATTTGGGAGGTAAGGGAGCCAAGAGTTTGGGGTCTTGGACTGACCACTCCCATGACTTCGTAGCCTTGCTGAGCCACTGTCCTCATCTGTAAACGTGGGGAATGGATCCTGCCCTGGAACCCACCTCGGAGAGAGAATCTCCACATTCACCGCATGAAAGTGCTCAGAAGAGCTGAGAAGCCCATCTCACATCAGGGAGCTCTGGTACCTAAGACTGAGGGCTCCATCCCTCCCTTCCTCAGGCACTTGCTGAGCACCTACTGTGTACATGTCATGATGCTAGGAGCTGGGGACTGATGATCACACAACCAGGATTCCTGCCCTCAAGGAACTTACAACTCAGAGCTGGTTAGAACACCAAGGATCAATGTTTGTTCCTCTCCTCCCTCCCTCGGTAAAAGATTGGGGTCAGGAACTCCAAATTTTGGGTAAAGAGGAACAACTGTTGATTTTCCTGAACCTTGAGATAACCAGGAAGAACGAGGTTCCTTTTTTTTTTAAATAAATTTATTTTTATTTATTTTATTTTTGGCTGTGTTGGGTCTTCGTTGCTCCACGGGCTTTCTCTATTTGTGGCGAGCGGGGGCTACTCTTCGTTGCAGTGCGTGGGTTTCTCATTGCGGTGACTTCCCTTGTTGCGGAGCACGGGCTCTAGGTGCACAGGCTTCAGTAGTTGTGGTACGTGGGCTGAGTAGTTGTGGCGCGCGGGCTCTAGAGCGCAGACTCAGTAGTTGTGGCGCGCGGGCTCTAGAGCGCAGACTCAGTAGTTGTGGCGCGCGGGCTTAGTTGCTCCGTGGCATGTGGGATCTTCCCGGACCAGGGCTCTAACCCCTGTCCCCTGCATTGGCAGGCGGATTCTTCACCACTGTGCCATCAGGGAAGACCAAGGTTCCCTTTTATGAGCTGAGTTAGAGAAACAGCCCAGTCCCTTTGCCCAAGCCATCAAATGTGGAACAAAGACGGGGACACAGATGGCAGAAACGGGGTAAAAGTGGGGTGATGGGTCACATAAGCCCTGAAGGTGCAGCTTGTATTTTGATTCACTGATGGGGCAGCCAGACCAGGAAATCTTGAGTGCCCCTTCTGGGGCTAAAACCCACAGTTAAAATCACTCCCAGAGGCGCCATGGAGCCCCTTCACCAAGCAATTGAGTTCCTATGTATCAAAAGCCCCAAACACGATGCTTAATGGGTGACCCAGCTAAAAACTCTGGAGAGCTTATCCATTTTCTCGTTCCAGGTCAGGCTGTCTTCTAGAAGGTGCTGGCAGACAGCGATTTATTCTGAAACCTGGTCACATGCCAGATTCTGAATTGCCTTGTCTTTTCCCAACAGCCTTGCTGTGTTTACGACTTGGTGAGGTGAGGGTTTTCTGTTTTTTTTTTTTCTTCAAAAAAAGGTATTGCCTCCTTCTGTTAGATGTGTTGTTGACAACGGTTGCTAGGGAGAGCTGGGTTCAGTTACAGACACACTGATGCCTGCTCTAATAATACTTTGCTCTGCATAGCTCAGATGCAGACACCTCTTGGCTAAACAGGGCACACACATTTCAACAGAGGAGGGCTTGAACTTATACTACCCAAGCATATTTCAGCAAAGGAGCATTCCCTGAGCCGGAGTGGAAGGCCCAGGGTGGTGACGGGGCAGTGCTGGGTGGAGGGGGCTCAGGCCTCCAATTCCTGTCATTCCAAAGGTCCCATAAAAAGAGGCACGTTCATTCTTCACCTCGCTGTGAAACCAGAGCCCCCCTCCCCTCACAGTACCACAATTCCTTGGTGAGGATCAAGCCAGAGTTTTGGTGACCTCTGTAACCCAGGGGCCACGGGCAGCCCACATTCTCCCGGAAGTCAGGACCCATCAGCGTTCATAGCCGCGTGAGTGCGGGACCCTGCAAGCATGCAGCTGGGAGCCGGGTGGAAAGAGGTGGGGTGAGGCAGGTCGGGCGGGGAAACGAATCACCTCCTCAGCTTTACTGGTGGCCGAGCCTGGCAACGTGGATTGAGAGTGAGGCCCTTTTCCTGAACCGTGATAGGCGCTTCGACAAATGTCTGAGACCAAGAAAAAGGAAAAGGACCTGGGGAACGGAGCTGAGAGCAGAGAGAAATGGGGCGGGCGGGAGAGGAGAGGCAGCCTCCACCTGGCTGACGCGGTTAGTGCGGAGGCTTCGCAGGAGGAATCTCAGGACAGCGAGGTATGTGAGAAAGGTCCCCTGAGATGGTCCAGCCCAGCTTCTCACTGCACAGAGGGGAAACCGAGGCCGGGCAAGGTGACGGGATTGTCTTGGGGGCTGACATCTCCTGCTTTGGTGTTCTCCCACCAGCTCAGGCTCTGAATCCTTCACATCACTCAGCAAAGAGTCCAGTACCTCGTACACATCTCTTGACTGATTCACAGGCAGGGCTGTTCATAAGTGACAAGGGTGGCACAGTCAGGGCATCTCTGGAGTAACTTTCTAACAGTGGTGTTCAATCTGCAGCACCACAGAATCTGCCAGAAAGGTCTTTAAAAAAGGATGCCCAGGCCCATCCCTGGAGAATCTAATTCAGTTGGTCTAGGGGGGAGCCCCTGCACCGGTATGTTTTATTGGGTTGGCCCAAAGGTTCGTTCAGTCTTAAATAAAAATAAGAGACACACTTTTCATTTTCACCAAGAACTTTATCGAACAACATATTCACTAACAGAACGAACTTTCCGGCCAGCCCAATAAAAGCACCTCCCCATGAGATTCTGACGGACAGCTAGGCTGAGAACCAATGCCCTAAAGAAAACCCGGACTGGAACTCAATATTCTCAGGCTGGATCCCCCCTTCCGACATCACATCAATAAAAGACTGTGCCTCAGTTGGCCTGTCTATGAACTTGACCCACCACCTACAAACCATCAGCCATCCGATGTCTTAGTACTCAAAGTGTGGTCCCTGGGCCAGCAGCGTGGGCATCACCTGGGAGCTTGTTAGAAATGTAGCATCTCAGGTTCTACCCAGACCTCTTGAATCAGAACCTCTATTTAAATAAAATCCCCTGTGATTGAAACACACGTTCAAGTTTGAGAAGCCCTGATCTAGTGAAGACCACACGCTTGGCACGTAACAGACATCCGCGAAATATCTGTTTAATAAGTAGAATTTTACTTACAAGAACATTACTAAGAAAATGACCACATCTAAGGCAAAAAGACTCAGTTTAGATATAAAAACTGAAGATGATTTTTGAGCTGTGCATTGGTGACAGGGGTCCCCTGGGACCCCAAGGTCTCTGGCACTGTCCGTGCTCATGAGGGAAGTGCTTTTGGATGTCTTGAGATAACAACGCTGAGTCTGGCTGGGAAGGGTGAAAGGTCTTTTGACTTTCCCCTGGGCCCACTTGCCTCTCCACGGGGGCGGCATCCCAGCTTGGCAGGCAGCGCCACACTGTGCCAGAGAGTGTCCACTACATCAGAGCCTGCCCCTCTCCTGCCGTGCTGCCAGCTCCCACTGCCGAAGCCCAGGCAGTGAAAGCGGTCGGCCAAGGAGGGCAACGTCCAAAGACAGCTGCTGGGAGCTGTGTTCATAGGGCACTTCACACCCTGTCCGCTTTGCAGCCAGAATCACTAAGCCGGGTCTCAGAACTGGTACATGGAGGCAGAGGCGAAACCTGGCCACGTGAGGGGCATCTCAGAGGCCGCCGAACGGAGCCAGGGGCTGGCTGGGGATCCAGAGGCAGTGGGCCTTGAGTGCATGCCGCTGAGCGTGAACCTCAGAGGGAGAAAGCAGGGCGCAGGCGCTGGGGGCCAGGCCCAGGACTGCTGGCCAGGGAAGGGATACAAATCAGGTTGGCCAGAAGATGAGAGCAGGTGAAAAACGACACCCCTGTGGGTCACAAGAAAAGTGGGGTTTAATGAGCTATGCCCACTGCTCTCTTTTCTTGAGCCTTGTGGGTCTGGGGTGGTGAGTGGCCGTGTATTACTACGCTGCCTAGAAAGCCTACTCCAACCCGCCACCTCCTCAGCTGCAGAGGGGGTCCTGACAGACACGCGGTGCTGGCTTCCTCCAGGCCTTGTGACCGGGGGTCTGCTAGGAGCTTAGGGGCAGCCTCACGCCAGCACGTTCAGCCCACCTTCCATGGGAGCCAAAGGGCTCTGAACAGTGACCCAGGAGGCCTAAGCATCCAGCTCCAGCCCTCTCCCTCTTACACTTAAGCTGGGGCTGCAGGAGATGAAGGGGGTGGTAGGGTCTAGGGGACATTTCGATTTCTAAATATGTGACCCACAAAGGCTCCACCCAGGCAAATGGCAGATTGGGAGTGAGGGTCCCCCTCTGCCCCAGAGACAAGTGACGCTAGCAGGACTGGGTCTCTTGGGCTGGCCCCCAAAGCCTGTCACACATGACAGACCTAGAGCCCCGATATGGGGTAAGCAAGTTTCTGAGGATGAGAGGGACCCAGGACTGTTTCATGTCACTAACAGGGCCAGAAGAGACAGAGAAAGGAAGCAGCTCACGTGGGGCCACTCACGCCCTCCCTGAGGCCCCCGACTCATCTTTAGCAGGGCAAAATCATCAGGTCCACTGACCAGTGTGGAGCAGCCAGTCACTTTCCCAGCAGGAGCTGCAGAGGCCAAGCTCCGGGTGACGATGGCTGAATCAGGCCGAGAAGCCCTGTTTCCTGCCTTTCGGTTTGGTGCTCTTTCCCTGCGCTAGCGTTTGCCAAACTGTCTCCCAGCACACTGATTCCACAAGGAGTCATTAGCTGGGGAATGCAAAGGGGACTTCACTGAGTTGGGCGCAGCCAAACAGGTTCCCTTCCTGCTGGCCTAAGCCAGTCCACTCTGTGGCTGACGGAGAGGCGGGTGTAGGGGCCACGAAGCTCCGTTCGTGGCTGAGCATTTCCCAGGACTGATGCTCTGCTGGACACTGTGGGCAAGGCCGCTCTAACCACAGGTCATTGGAAGAGAAGCCTGACCGGGGCAGGACCCTGGGTGGCCCCTGCTGCCAGCTGCCCTTCCCTCCTGGGTGCGTCTCGTCTCACGCCCTGTGTGTCTGTCCGCCACTGGCTCTGGCTAGGTTACTTGGAGCTGGCAACTGCTGTCTAGAAGTCTTGCCCTATCCCGGCCCTTCTCTTGATAAAAGCCAAGGCCAAAGGCCAATCTGTCCCTGACTCCCCCGTGCCTGGCTGTACGTGGCAGACAGGCTGCTTCCCACTGTCACCCTCCACACTCTCCCAGGACATTCCGGCGAGCGAGGAACATGCCCGATGTGCAAATCCCTCAGGTAATAAGGGAATTCATCACCGGGGAGCGTGGGCAATCCAGGAATGGGAACCCGATCGGTGCCTGGAGCTGGACAGAAGCAGCCCAGGCTGGCCAGCGAGGCTTGGGTTGCAGTGAGCAGTCTCCCTGGGAAGAGGAGAGGACGGCGGGGATGGATCCCATGGGCAGCCTTCGGAGGGGGCTCCTCCCACCCTGTTCTCAGGGAAGAGAGGGAAGACTGCGAACCAGGTGGCTAAGACCAGGGTGACCATATGTCCTGGTTAACGCCTGGGGTCTCGGCCTGACTATGACTGGAGCCCCCAGTCTCAAAAGTGTCATGGTTTGGATGACCTATTACATGGTCACCCTCGTTAAGAGAGACCCGCAGGTGGTTTCTTCCAGCTCTGTAATCCTACTTGCAGAACTTCTAAGCTATTGCTTTACCCCACCTGGACTGAAACTCATTTCATATCTCAACTAGCCTGAGATACAAAGCATGATTACAGATGATTTTCCACAGCCAAGTCCCTGGGCCTGGCATGGCCACCATGCTGATGCCACCAGTTTTGGGACCAGTTCACTTGCTACCACCCATGACGAAAGAGCAGGTATAGGCCTTCAGCTCTCCACCTATGAGATCAAACAGTGCTGGGCTCAGCCTAAGTACCCATGCCCATGCCCATTACACACCCCAGTAAAACCATCGTTGGACGCCGGCACCCACGGAGGAAGGAATAAAGAGGGGCGGGATTAAGTTCTCTGGGGTGGAGGGATTTAGTGGGATAGCACCAAGGAACAAGACGGTCTTTGATCTCCACGCTTCCCCTCGGCCCTAAAAGTGTTTTCAAGAGCCCAGGCGCATTGGCAGACAGATCAAAGCTTCCCTCCTCAAGGCCCTTATGCCTTTTTCTCAGACCCATCTCAGCACCAACCACAACCAGTGCACCACCTGCAGGGTCTGGAGGGTGGTCCCGGGGAAGAGAAAGAGGAGGAAAAGAGAAGTCCACAGTAAGTGTATGTCTGCTGGGACGTGGAGAGGTCACAGCAGAGCCTAGGAAGACAACAGCCAGCCCTCCTATCATGGAAATAGAAAGAGGGAAAGGCTGGTTAGACATGAAGCACCTATAAAATTATATTGGTCCATCGTAACCATGGAGCCCTCACACAAACACACGCAAATCCAGTCACTCATCCCTTGCCCCTTGAGTGCCTTTTTATTTTCTGTAATTAATCGGGCAAGGGTGGGACTTGGGAGAAGTTCAACTGTGGTCAGAATCGGCAGCCTTCTCTCTAGTAATAACCCACCGGCGGGTGGGGCGGGTGGTGCAGCTGTCGGTGTCCGTTACCTGAAGCATGTTGAGAAGCAGGCTCCGGAACTTGGTCCCCTCCACCATGAAGAGCGCCATCTTGTCGCAGAGCTTGGCGGCCGTGAAAGCAAAGCTGCGGTCGGACACGGCCTTCTGGTAGATGGTGCGGACGATCTCCCCCAGCATCTCCTCGGAGTTGGTCGAGTTCTGGGCCTCCTCCATGAAGGTGGTGAGCTTGGCATCCACGTCGCTGCTGTTGTTCCTCATGCTGTTCAGGATCTCGATCAACTTGTCCATCTTGTTCTGCTGAGGGCTGGTGGTCTCCACGGCCACTTCATCCTGGGCGTGCGGGAGACAAACCGAGTCGCGCCTGAGTGGAGCCCAGCTTTCTGCGGAGGGGTGGCCAGTGGAGGGGGGGCTGCCACCCTCAGAAAGGACCCGCCCCACCTTCTAGAACCTGAGGTCTGATCCCTCCGGGAATGCCGACCTTCACCATGGACCCTGGGGCCCCAGGCTCTCTGCTGACCCTTTTCTTGGCCCCCGTGACACCCTGGGTGGATCCTTCTTGTGAGCTACAGCTCTTACCCAGGATTCTCACATACACTGGCTTTGCCTCATACACATTAAATATCTCAATCTAGAAATGATGTAATGGGGCTTAAAAAAGATGAAATAAAATAACAGATGAGAAATTGGGCCAAGAGAAAACGAGGGCAGGAACACTAGGTCAGGAAGGAGGTAGCATCCAAAATGCCTGCTCTGCTGGTTAAAGGTGCCCATGGAGTGGCTACCTGGTCCTGCAGACCTCGGCTCCTTCAGCCCGAGGACCATAATGTTCTCTGGGTGTGGGGATGCCTGTGACACGGCCTTGGCATTGTGTCCTATGGAGACTGTGCTGGCTTTTTACAACAAGCACTGCACACCGAGGAATCCTTCAACGTGCCACGAAAACAACTGGCACTTCGAGGAGGGAAACTTCAGATAAAAAACCCTGCACCCTTGAGTGGTTTCACTACAACTGGGACCAGACCTGCGCTGGGGGAGGAAGAAAATGGCATTTGATGTCTCAGAAGTATAGATTGGCGGCCAGGAAAATGACTGACTTAACTGCTGGGATGTGAGACCAGGGTTAAAGGGCAGGCTCAGGGACATAAAGGGAAGCCCCATGTTGGCCCTTCCAGCATCAACAGAAGAATCCAGGGCTGGGAGGCTCAGACCCAGGTCCTAGAACCTGCTCTCTGTCTCTAGCTGGATGGCTCTAGGAAGTGGTTTCCCTCTCTGGGCCTCATTTTCCTCCCTGGTAACACGAGGAGGTTAGGTTAGATGGTCTATAGCTTTCCCTTAGCCCTGCTGTTGCTTAAGCACATTCCTCCTGGTCCAGGAGTCCAGGAGGCCTCACCTGAGGGCAGTTCTTGAAGCTGAAATACGGGCGCTATGGATCTACCTTACCTGTTCTATCTCCCCCTTCCTTCCCCACCCCAACCCTGTGGGCCCCAGGGCAGGAATAGTGGTCGGTATGTATAGAATAACCCCTCGAGGGTCTTCACAGAGCTTATGGCATTTGATCTGCAGTCTGTCTGCAAGGTGGATAGTATTATACCCATTTTACAGATGGGTAAACTGGGGCGGGGGAAGGTGTGCCCAGAGAGGTTAGGTGACTTGCCCAAGGTCACCTAACCAGTCAAAGGCAGAGTGAAGACTGAGCTGGTTTGCTGGACTCTAAAGCCCATGTTGTTTCCTCTCTGTGGCACTGCGGTTACATTCAGTAGAGCTGGAGAGAATTAACAGTCCTCTCTCCCTGGCTGGACTGCAGCAATCTGTTCCAGAAGCTCTTCAGGCAAAGACCACACACTGGCCATCACTTGGGAAGCTCTCCCAGGCTCTTATCTTTGGGATGTAAGGGAATGAGTGAGGCTTTCCTCCAGGACCTCACAGCCGCCCGTCCCACAGGGAGCAGTGGGTGGGGGCCCGGGGCTGTAAGGATGCCAGCAGCAGCATGTCACCTTCGAGAACTGATCAGGGAAAAGGTCTGACCTGCCTTGTCCTGCCTGAGTGTGGACCTGGCCTCGGAGGTGAAAGGTGGAGGAGAGAAGGCCGTAGAGAGATGCCAGGGAGAAGCCTGGAACTTCGAGCTCTGCAGAAGCCCCAAAAGGAGGACTCCGTGGAGGAAAAGCTGGGGGCAAGTTGGCCTTTCTTGGGAACAGCTCCTTTCCAAGGTGACCTTACCTGCACCCTTGGCTGAGGACGGGGAGCTAGGGTGCTCAGAGTGGACTTAACGATGCCAGGGACAGAGCTCCAGCCCTTCTCTGGAGGCTTGGGGCATCTCCTCCTGAATTTGTGAACTAGGCTTTAGAGACCAGGGCCAGCAGTAGGGTGAGGAATGTGAGGCTCCTGGGGAGCAAAATTTAAGGAGGCCCTCCTTCTCAGGGCTGTGCCAGTGCAGGATGGGCATCTGCGTGATGCTGAGAGTGAGTGCCTCCTTAAATTTTGTCCCTTAGACCCCTCCCTACTGCTGACTGGTGAAGGGGGGGAGTGGCAAGGCTGAGGCCAGTCTGTTGCACTCTGCCCAACTCACCTTTGCTCTCCCCTGGCAGGGAGCGCAGCCTGGTACTCGCCTTCGGGAGAAGCATTCTTATGTTATAGGCTCTGTGTTTTCCCTAGATGCCCTTTAGCACTAACAGGGCAGTATCTGCCACCAGATAATGCTGGAGGGAAGAACCAGGCCTTCTCTGCCCACCTCCCATCACCTGGAGGCACATGCCTCTTCCTCCCCTCCCTTCTCAGGCTGGGGGCTGGTACCGAGTGTTCACCCGGGACTCTTGGAGGGTGGAATGTGCTGGAGGGGGTTCACATGCAGAGCTGGCCATGGGCCTGCCGTCTGGTGGCCGGGGGTCCCTCAGGCAGCGTTGACCAGGTGTGCTGGGGCCACATGAGCCTCCCTCCACGAGGCTCCCCAGGTCCGCAACCCCGAGCCCACCTACCAAGATGCCTACCTCGCGCTGTCCTCCCTGATGCAAGAGAACAAGGAAAATTCAATTACCGGTACCTTTTCTTTCAGCCTTCGCCGCAGCCTGTCTTTGGAAGACTGGAGCAGGGTAATTTTGGGCCGCTCCCCGCTGCGCTCGGGAATAATACTGTCTTTACGCTTTGTCTCAGCCTCTGGACCGCCTGGCTGCAGCAGGGGCAGCCTCTCGGAAGCCACCGGGGCCAGGGCATCAGGGCTGCAGGGGGGCTCGAGGCCGCTGTGCCCGGCATCCTCCAGGGCGTCCTCGAGCTTGGGGCTCTCCATGGTCACGGTCTCTTTGGCATTGCGGTGGGCGCCTGCCTCCCCCTTGTCGCCTGGTGGATGCTTCATGTTGCTGTGGTGCCAGCGCCGGTTCTGGCTGTAGCCGTGATGGGTGGACCTCCCTGAGGGGTGGGGCACTGAGCCCCCCTGGTAGGATTTCTGGTGGTCCCTGTTGTGTTTGGCACTGCCCGGTGGGTGGTCACCGTGCTGTTGCGGCTTGTTCCCTCCTGGGGGTCTCTGCTGCCGCCTGCAAACCAAAGGGGAAAGACAAAGAGGGTCACTGGGGCCGCTGGCCAGGGTCCCTGTGTCCAAACGTTAGAAGGAATTCATTTATTCATTTTTTCAATACCCTTACTGAAGGCCTCCTATGCACCAGGCTTTGTGATGGGGCTTAGGGATACTAGCAGAGAATATGACAGACAGGTCCCTGTGGTTATATAGGATTTAAGTCAACCCTTGACTTAAAATAAGTATTTTATTCCCTTATTAGAATATGCGTTAGTACACGTGTAGGGAACAAAATTACAATGACAGAGTATATAGTGAATCCTCCTGCCTGTTCCCAGACAGCCAGTATGTTTTCTTGAAGCAGCCATTATCATTTTGTGAACATATTCTATGCACGTTCCAGTAAAGATATATACACAGACCTGCATCTGATAACAACTAACCTGTTAATGACTTTTTAACCATCATGACTCATGAAGAGTTA
Organism: Phocoena phocoena; assembly: GCF_963924675.1. Classification (NCBI taxonomy): domain Eukaryota; kingdom Metazoa; phylum Chordata; class Mammalia; order Artiodactyla; family Phocoenidae; genus Phocoena; species Phocoena phocoena. The sequence goes on from NC_089231.1 coordinate 25,208,055, forward strand.
TACCATTTGTTACACAGCCTTTCTTTGGGTACACTGACATTTCTGCCCCCAAACCCACTAACAAAATATGCTATAAGAAATTGTTACAGGCAGAATCGTGTTTCTCTCAAATTCATATGTTGAAGCCTCAACCCCTAGGACCTCAGCACGTGACTGCATTTGGAGATAGGACTTTTAAAGAGGTGATTAAGTTAAAATGAGGCTGTTAGGGTGGGCCTTAATCTAATTTGACTGGTATCCTTATTATTATTATTATTTTCGGCCGTGCTGCGTGCCTTGTGGGAACCACGGATGGAACCCGGGCCCTGGCAGTGAAAGCACTGAGTCCTAACCACTGGACCGCCAGGGAATTCCCATGACTGGTATCCTTATAATAAGAGGAAATCTGAACGCACAGAGACACCAGGGATGCAGGTACAGAGAAGAAATCCCATGTGAGGACACAGCCAGAAGGCGGCCACCTACAAGCCAAGGAGAGAGGCCTCAGAAGAAACCAAACCCAATACCTTGACCTTGGACTTCCAGCCTCCAGAACAGTGAGAAAGTAAATTTCTGTTGTTTACCCACCCGGTCTGTGGTATTTTGTTATGGCAGCCCGAGCTGAGCAATACAGAAGTGATATTTAACATGGTGGTTTTAGGCAGACAGGCTCATCGAGTTTTTTTTGACAATTTCAAAGCAGAGATTATCATATGGAACAAATTTGAGGTGTACATCACGGGACAAACCCCAAACGTGTTGATCTGAAGACTAAGGGAGAGCAAGGGGGTGGGGGTATTCTGAGGACCCTTCAGTCCAGCAGCTCAAGGGCTGCTTCCATCACTGAAGCACTCCTGCGTTCCACCTCTGTTTCACCCTCACGGTGTTTTCCATGCTATAACCTTATTTGAAGTGCATTTGGAGAACAGGATAACCATGAGCCTCAAAGTGGTAAAGCCAGTGAAGAAGTGGAGAGAAGGCGTTACATTCTAGGGAACGAGGCCCCTGTCCCAGTCTGTGATCCATCTCTTTGGCAGGTACAACAGAACTTCGCTGCACTGCATTTCATGAACAAATTATATTTATTTGCTCTAAAATTATTATTACTTATATAAACTCAATTTCACTGTTCACTTGATAAATTTTTTTAAATTAATTTTTATTGGAGTATGGTTGCCTTACAATGTTGTGTTAGCCTCCACCACACAACAAAAGGAATCAGCCATACACATACAGATATCCCTTCCCTTTTGGACTTCCCTCCCATTTAGGTTACCACAGTGCACTACGTGAGTTCCCTGTACTATACAGCACGTTCCCATCAGTTGTGCATTTTATACATAGTATCAATAATGTATATGTGTCAATCCTAGTCTCCCAGTTCCTCCCACCCCACCCCTTTCCCCCTTGGTAGCCATACATTTGTCCTCTAAGTCTGTGTCTCTATTTCTGCTTTGCAACTAAGATCATCTATACCATTTTTCTAGATTCCACATATACACGTTATTATACGATATTTGCTCTTCTCTTTCTGACTTACTTCACTCTTTATGACACTCTCTAAGTCCATCCACATCTCTACAAATGACCCAATTTCATTCCTTTCTATGGCTGAGTAATATTCCATTGCATATATGTACCACATCTTCTTTATCCATTCCTCAGTCGATGGACATTTAGGTTGCTTCCATGTCCTGGCTATCGTAAATAGTGCTGCTACGAACATTGGGGTGCATGTGTTTTTCTGAATTATGGTTTTCTCTGGGTATAAGTCCAGTAGTGGGACCATATGGTAGCTCTATTTTTAGTTTTTTAAGGAACCTCCATACTGTTCTCCATAGTGGCCGTATCAATTTACATTCCCACCAACAGTGTATGAGGGTTCCCTTTTCTCCACAACCTCTCCAGCATTTACTGTTTGTAGGTTTTTTGATGACAGCCATTCTGACCAGTGTGAGGTGATACCTCATTGTAGTTTTGATTGGCATTTCTCTAATAATTAGTGATGTTGAGCAGCTTTTCATGTGCTTCTTGGCCATCTGTATGTCTTCTTTGGACAAATGTCTAGGTCTTCTGCCCATTTTTGGATTGGGTTGTTTGTTTTTTTAATATTGAGCTGCATGAACTGTTTATATATTTTGGAGATTAATCCTTTGTCCGATGATTAGTTTGCAAATATTTTCTCCTATTCTGAGGGTTGTCTTTTCGTCTTGTTTATGGTTTCCTTTGCTGTGCAAAAGCTTTTAAGTTTCATTAGGTCCCATTTGTTTATTTTTGTTTTTATTTCCATTACTCTAGGAGGTGGATCAAAAAATATCTTGCTGTGATTTATGTCAAAGAGTGTTCTTTCTATGTTTTCCTCTAAGAATTTTATAGTGCCCGGTCTTACATTTAGGTCTCTAATCCATTTTGAGTTTATTTTTGTGTATGGTGTCAGGGAGTGTTCTGATTTCATTCTTTTACACGGAGCTGTCCAGTTTCCCAGCACCACTTATTGAAGAGACTGTCTTTTCTCCATTGTATATCCTTGCCTCCTTTGTCACAGATTAGTTGACCAAAGGTGCATGGGTTTATCTCTGGGCTTTCTATCTTGTTCCATTGATCTATATTTCTGTTTTTGTGCCAGTACCATACTGTCTTGATTATTGTAGCTTTGTAGTATAGTCTGAAGTCAGGGAGCCTGATTCCTCTAGCTCCATTTTTTTCCCTCAAGACTGCTTCGGCTATTAGGGGTCTTTTGTGTCTCCATACAAATTTTAAGATTTTTTTCTTCTAGTTCTGTAAAAAATGCCATTGGTAATTTGATAGGGATTGCATTGAATCTGTAGATTGCTTTGGGTAGTATAGTCATTTTCACAATATTGATTCTTCCAATCCAAGAACATGGTATATCGCTCCACCTATTTATGTCATCTTTGATTTCTTTCATCAGTGTTTTATAGTTTTCTGAGTACAGGTCTTTTGCCTCCTTAGGTAGGTTTATTCCTAGATATTTTATTCTTTTTGTTGCAATGGTGAATGGGATTATTTCCTTAATTTCTCTTTCTGCCCTTTAGTTGTTAGTATATAAGAATGAAAGAGATTTCTGAGTATTAATTTTGTATCCTGCAACTTTACCAAATTCATTGATTAGCTCTAGTAGTTTTCTGGTGGCATCTTTAGGATTTTCCCTGTATAGTATCATGTCATTTGCGAACAGTGACAGTTTTACTTCTTCTTTTCAAATTTATATTCCTTTTATTTCATTTTCTTCTCTGACTGTTGTGGCTAGGACTTCCAAAACTACGTTGAATAGTAGTGGTGAGAGTGGACACCCTTGTCTTGTTCCTGATCTTAGAGGAAATGCTTTCAGTTTTTCACCACTGAGAATGATGTTGGCTGTGGGTTCGTCGTACATGGCCTTTATTATGTTGAGGTAGCTTCCCTCTATGCCCACTTTCTGGAGAGTTTTTATCCTAAATAGGTGTTGAATTTTGTCAAAAGCTTTTTCTGCATCTATTGAGATGATCAAATGGTTTTTATTCTTTAATTTATTAATATGGTGTGACACATTAATTTGCATGTATTGAAGAATCCTTGCATCCCTGGAATAAATCCCACTTGATCATGTTATATGATCCTTTTAATGTGTTGTTGGATTCTGTTTGCTAGTATTTTGTTGAGGATTTTTACATCTATGTTCATCAGTGATACTGGCCTGTAATTTTCTTTTTTTGTGATATCTTTGTCTGGTTTTGCTATCAGGGTGATGGTAGGCTTGTAGAATGAGTTTGCAAGTGTTCCACCCTCTGCAATTTTTTGGAAGAGTTTGAGAAGGATCGGTGTTAGCTCTTCTCTAAATGTTTGACAGAATTCACCTGTGAAGCCATCTTGCCCTGGACTTTTGTTTGTTGGAAGATTTTAAATCACAATTTCAATTTCAGTGCTTGCGATTGGTCTATTCATATTTTCTATTTCTTCTTGGTTCAGTCTTGGAAGGTTGTGCTTTTCTAAGAATTTGTCCATTTCATCCAGGTTGTCCATTTTATTGGCATATAGTTGCTTGTAGTACTCTCTTCTGATCCTTTGTATTTCTATGGTGTCAGTCGTAACTTCTGTTTCATTTCTAATTCTACTGATTTGATCCTTTCCCTTTTTTTCTTGATGAGTCTGGCTAAAGGTTTATCAGTTTTGTTTATCTTCTCAAAGAACCAGCTTTTAGTGTTATTGATCTTTGCCTTTGCTTTCTTCATTTCTACTTCATTTATTTCTGCTCTGATCTTAATGATTTCTTTCTTTCTACTAACTTTGGGTTTTGTTTGTTCTTCTTTCTCTAGTTGCTTTAGATGTAAGGTTAGGTTGTTTATTAGAGATGTTTCTTGTTTCTTGAGGTAGGATTGTATTGCTATAAACTTCCCTCTTAGAACTGCTCTTGCTGCATCCCATAGGTTTTGGATCATCGTGTTTTCGTTGTCATTTGTTTCTAGGTATTTTTTGATTTCCTCTTTAATTTCTTCAGTGATCTCTTGGTTGTTTAGTAGTGTATTGTTTAGCCTCCATGTGTTTGTATTTTTTACAGTTTTTTTCCCTGTAATTGATTTCTAATATCATAGTGTTGTGGTCAGAAAAGATGCCTGATATGATTTCAACTTTCTTAAATTGATTTGTGACCCAAGATGTGATCTGTCCCGGTGAATGTTCTGTGAGCACTTGAGAAGAAAGTGTATTCTGCTACTTTCGGGTGGAATGACCTATAAATATCAATTAAATCTATTTGGTCTACTGTGTCATTTAAAGCTTGTGTTTCCTTATTTATTTTCTGTTTGGATGATCTGTCCATTAGTGTAAGTGGGGTGTTAAAGTCCCCCACTAATATTGTGTTACTGTTGATTCCCCCTTTTATGGCTGTTAGCATATGCCTTATGTATTGAGGTGCTCCTATGTTGGGTGCATAGATATTTACAATTGCTATATCTTTTTCTTGGATTGATCCTTTGATCATTATGTAGTGTCCTTCCTTGTCTCTTGTAACATTCTTTATTTTAAAGTCTATCTTGTCTGATATGAGTATTGTTACTCCAGCTTTCTTCTGATTCTCATTTGCATGGAATATCTTTTTCTATCCCCTCACTTTCAGTCTGTATGTGTCCCTAGGTCTGAAGTGGGTCTCTTGTAGACAGCATATGTACAGGTCTTGTTTTTGTATCCATTCAGCTAGTCTGTGTCTTTTTGTTGGAGCATTTAATCCATTTACATTTAAGGTAATTATAGATATGTATGTTCCTATTACCATTTTCTTAATTGTTTTGGGTTTGTTTTTGTAGGTCTTTTTCTTTTCTTGTGTTTCCCACCTAGAGAAGTTCCTTTAGCATTTGTTGTAATGGTGGTTTGGTGGTGCTGAATTCTCTTAGCTTTTGCTTTTCCGTAAAGCTTTTGATTTCTCTCTTGAGTCTGAATGAGATCCTTGCTGGATAGAGTAATCTTTTGGTTGTAGGTTCTTCCCTTTCATCACTTTAAATCTGCCCTGCCATTCCTTTCTGGCCTGCAAAGTTTCTCTGAAAAATCAGCTGATAACCTTATGGGGATTCCCTTGTAGGTTATTTGTTGCTTTTCCCTTGCTGCTTTTAATACTTTTTCTTTGTATTTAATTTTTGTAAGTTTGATTAATATGTGTGTTGGCATGTTTCTCCTTCAGTTTATCCTGTATGGAACTCTCTGCGCTTCCAGAGAACTCTCTGGAACTTCTCTCTGGGAAGTTTTGACTATAATATCTTCAAATATTTTCTCAGGCCCTTTCCCTTTCTCTTCTTCTTCTGGGACCCCTATAATTCGAATGTTGGTGCGTTTGAGAGGTCTCTGAGACTGTCCTCAATTCTTTTCATTCTTTTTTCTTTTCTTCTTTCTTTTTTTTTTGCGGTACGTGGGCCTCTCACTGTTGTGGCCTCTCCCGTTGCAGAGCACAGGCTCTGGACGCACAGGCTCAGCGGCCATGGCTCACGGGCCTAGCCGCTCTGCAGCATGTGGGATCTTCCCAGACCGGGGCACGAACCCGTGTCCCCTGCATCGGCAGGCGGACTCTCAACTACTGCGTCACCAGGGAAGTCCCATTCTTTTTTCTTTATTCTGTTCGTCAGCAGTTATTTCCACCATTCTATCTTCCAGCTCACTTATTCATTCTTCTGCCTCAGTTATTCTGCTGTTGATTCCTTCTTGTGTATTTTTCATTTCAGTTATTGTGTTGTTCATCACTGATTGTTTGTTCTTTAGGTCTTCTAGGTACTTGTTCATCGTTTCTTGTATTTTCCCCATTCTATTTCCTAGATCTTGGATCATCTTTATTATCATTACTCTGAATTCTTTTTCAGATAGCTTGCCTATTTCCTCTCCATTTATTTGGTCTTGTGGGATTTTACCTTGTTCCTTTGTCTGCAGCGTATTTATCTATCATTTCATTTTGTCTGAACTACTGTATTTATGGACTTCTTTCTGCAGGTTGCAGAGTCGTGGTTCCTCTTCTTTCTGTTGACTGCCCCCTGCTGAGTGAGGTTGGTCCAGGGGCTTGTGCAGGTTTCCTGGTGGGAGGGCCTGGTGTCTGCACTCTGTTGGGTGGAGTTGAGTCTTTTCCCTCTGATGGGCAGGGCTGTGTCAGGTGGTGTGTTTTGGGGTGTCTGTGAGCTTAGTATGACTTTAGGCAGCCTGTCTACTGTGGGTGGGGCTGGGTCCCTGTCTTGCTGGTTGTTTGGTGTGAGGTGTTTAGCACTGAAGCCTGCAGGCAGTTGTGTGGGGCTGGGTCTTGGTGTTGATATGGACACCTTCAGGAATGCAGGTGCTGATTAATATTGCCTGGGCCCAGGAATTCTCTGTTGCTCCAGCGTCCTGGACTCTATGTTCCCACCCTGGAGGCCCAGGCCCGATCCCTCTAGGTAGGTCTCTGGACCTGCTGTGGACACTGTGAGGCCAGCTCAGACTCTGACTTGGCCTGATTCCTGTGTGTATTTGTCCACAAAGTCCAGTGCTGCGAAGGCTAGACTGGTCTCAGATGTTGAAACACTCGTTGTCTATTCAGGTATTCCACAAATGCAGGGTTTACCCAGCCAATCTTGGGGATTTAATTCACAGCTTGTGCTGCTGCATAGAAAAATTTGTCTCTCTTCCTTCGTTGTATCACCCTTCAGGCTCAGTTTTGTTTTGTCTTGTTTTGTTTTTTGCGGTACGCAGGCCTCTCACTGTTGTGGCCTCTCCCGTTGCAGAGCACAGGCTCCAGACGCGCAGGCTCAGCGGCCATGGCTCACGGGCCCAGCCGCTCCGCGGCATGTGGGATCTTCCTGGACCGGGGCACGAACCCGTGTCCCGTGCATTGGCAGGCGGACTCTCAACCACTGCGCCACCAGGGAAGCCCCAGTTTTGGTTTTAACCCCACCTCTGCCTGTGTGCCACCCTCAGGCATCTGATCCTTGCCCAGGTGAGTGGGAGCAAAAGCAGCAGCTGCTTGGAGCCCACTTGGGTACTCCCAGTACCTGCAGTGGTAGGAGCTGGTGTATGGGAGCATTGTTGCCCCTGCCCCCTGTGCGTCTCTCAACAATGATGCCTTGCTTTCCAGGCAGACCCTGCTTCATCTAGGGGCATTCCTGGCCACGCGTCCCCTCAGTCCTGTCCCTTCTATTGTATCTGCGTGGCCAACTGCGTTTCTCTCTCCAGGTCTGTTCTTCCAACCCCACGCTTCAGCCCTCTGACCCTGCCAAGAGTCCCCTCAGTGGACTCTTGTCCCAGGCAGGGGTGCCCAGAGCTGATTCCCAAGGAGGTTTTGGGGTGGGCGGTGCAGGCAAAGATGACCCTGGCACGAGGGGCGGGTGGGCCTGCTCTGGTGGGAGCCCCTCCCAATGCCCACAGAGGCAGAAGAAGCGGATGGGGAAGGGGTTTATAATGGCAGCTCCGCCCCTTGCATGCCACGCTACTATGACGCCTTGCTATGGTGTCTCAGGCTTTTTCCACAGACTTTCCCGGTTGTGGTGCCCCTTGCTCCTGTCCCTTCAGGCTGTTTTCTCACAGCCAAGAGCTGTCCTCTCCCTGGCTCTGCACTCCAAACCCCTCTTTCTAGCACCCAGCTCCCCTTCACAACAGGTGACTCACGATTCAGGCTGGAATGCACAGAGCTGCCGTCTAGATCATGCGTGTGGTTCTTACTTTGTCTTGCCTTCCATAGACCATCTGCAGTGTTCTCCTTTGATCCCCCAAAGTTCCTTTTCTGTCCCAGCTCATTTCCCCTTCATGAGGGAGTCTTTCTTAATGTGGGGACCTCTCCTCACCTTCAGCTTCTTGCCAGCGTTGCTGGTCTCTTTTTTGATTCTTTTCTTTTTTTTCTTCTTTCTTTCATTTTTTTAGGTGTCCAAAGTCTACCACTACTGTTCAGCAGGAGCTCTATGGGAATTATTCCATTTGTAAATGTCTTTTTGACGAACTTGTGAGGAGCGACAAATTCCGCATCCTTCTATTCTGCCATCTGGACCAAGGGGCAATAATTCTGTATCTGTGAAAATTTGGGGGTGCCTTGGGTTGGGGTTATATGGATCATTTTCCCATTAAAATTAATGAACAATTTTTCATTGAAAAGCTTTCCTTTTTACCGATATCAAATGTTGGTGAGGATGTGGAGAAAAGGGAACCCTCGTGCACTGTTGGTGGGAATGTAAATTGGGGCAGCCTCTGTGGAAAACGGTATGGAGGTTTCTCAAAAAAACAAAAAAATAGAACTACCACGTGACCCAGCAATTTCACTCCTGAGTAAATATCCGAAAAACCCAAAGACACTAATTTGAAAAGATACATGCATCTCAGTGTTCATATCAGCATTATTTACAATTTCCAAGATATGGAAGCAACTTAAGTGTCCATCAACAGATGAATGGATAAAGAAGATGTGGTACACACACACACACACACACACACACACACACAGAGAGAGACACAGACACACACAATGGACTACTACTCAGCCATAAAAAAGAATGAAATCTTGCCATTTGCAACAACATAGATGGACTTGGAGGGCATTATGCTAAGTGAAATAAGTCAGAGAAAGATAAATACTGTATGATATTGCTGGTATGTGGAATCTAAGAAGTACAACAAACTAGTGAATAAAAAGAAGCAGACTCACAGATACAGAAAACAAACTAGTGGTTACCAGTGGGGAGGGCAGAGGGGCAATATAGGGGTGGGGGAGTGGGAGGCACAAACTACTGGGCGTAAGATAGGTTCAAGGATGTGCTGTACAACACTGGGAATATATCTGATATTTTGTAATAACTGTAAATGGAAAGTAACCTTTAAACATTGTATAAAAATAAAAAATTAAAAGAAAAGCTTTCCCTAAGTGGCAGGGTTTTCAGGGGGAATTAAAGTTGTTAAGTGAGAGACAGGTGTATAAGCTTCTTTTTCTCTCCACACAAACAGTAACTTACAACCCACTGTATATTAGAAGTAGAAATTAGTGTGTTTCTGGAGGGAAATTTGACAATTGGTTACAAAAGCCTCTAAAACATGTAAACCACTGGACCTTGCAATGTATCCACGTGTGACAACTTATCCAAAGGAAATAATCAAAGCACAGGGATGTAGGAATAAGGATATTCATCTCAGCAGTGTTTAGAACAGCAGTGAAAAACGGACTGTGGAGAAATTAAGAACATGGTGAAAAATTCACTCTGTAGCATGTGTTGTAATACATGCGGCATGGTGCTGTTTTTTAAGGCAAGTATGCATATGCATAGAGAAACTGGAAGGATACACACCAAAATGCTAACAGTCATTATCTCTAGGGGAGGGGATGAGGATTTTTCTCTACCTTTTTGTGTTTTCTAAATGAACATAAATTTATTTTTTTAAACTTTCTATTGTGGGATAATTATAGATTCAAATGCAGTTGTAAGAAAGAATACAGAGAGATCTTTTGTATCCTTTACCCAGTTTCCTTCAATGGTAACATCTTGCAAAACTATAGTTCAAGATCACAACCAAGATTTTGACACTGATACAATCAAGACAGAACATTTCCATCACCACCAGGATCTTCCATGTTGCCCTTTGATAGCCACATTTACTTTCCTCCCACCACCTCCTCCTTAGCCTCTGGCAACAACTAATCCAGTCTCCATTTCTACAATTTTGTCATCTCAAGAATGTTATATACATACAGTATTTAGCCCAGTGGGACTGGCTTTTCTCACTCAGCATAACTCCCTGGCGATCCATCCAGGTGGCTGCATGTATCCATAGCCGTTCCTTTTTCACTGCTGAGTAGTATTCCATGGTGTGGATGTATCAGCGAGTTTAGTCATTTACCCACTGAAGGACATGTGGGTTGTTTCCAGTTGCTGGCTATTGTGCAGACAGCTGCTGGGAACATTTGTTTACAGGTTTTTGTGTGGACATAGTTTTCATTTCTCTGGAATAAATGCCTGTGAGCACCATTGCTGGGTCATAGGGTAGTTGCGTATTTAATTTTTAACGAAACTGTCAAACTGTTTTCCAGAGAGGCTGTACCATTTTACATTCCCAGCAGCAATGTATGAGAAGTTTTCAATCATTATTTCTTTGGGTCACTTTTCAGTCACACCCTTTTTTTCCTCTACCTCCCGGATGACATGTCTGTTAGATTTTCAGTTATGGTCCCTCAGGTCTGTGAAGCTCAGTTCATTCTTTTCAGTCTGTTTTCTTGCTGTTGCTCAGACTAGATCATTTATATTGTTCTATCTTCCAGGACACTGGTCTTCCCCTTGTCCCCTCCATTCTGCTGTTGAGTCCATCCATTGAGTTTTTTATTTAACTCAAGTTTTCATTTGATTCTTTGTTATATGCTGAGACGTATTTTTTCATTTGTGTCAAGTGTGTTCCAAATTGCTCTTTGAAGCGTTTTTATGCTGATTACTTTAAAATCTTTGTCAGATAATTCTAATATCTCTTGTTACTTTGGTATTGACATGTATTGTCTTTTTTCATTCAATTGAGATCTTTCAAGGTTTTGGTGCGACAGAAGATTTTCAGTTGAAAGCTGGACATCTTGGTTATTATGTTACGAGACTCTGGACTTAATCAAATCTTCTGTTTGGCTGGCTTCCTCTTACCTTGGCCCGACAGTAGAAAGGGCTGTGCTGCCTCAGTACTGCGGGGTCGGGGGAGAAGTCAGGTTCCCCACTGGGTCTTCTCTGACAGAGCAAAGGGGGTCCTCTTTAATGCTGGGCACAGTGGGGGGCTCTGGTTCCACACACAGACACCTCCTTGGCTAGGAGGGGCAGGGTGTCGCTCCCCACATGGCCTCCACTGACACAGAGGGAGGGGTGCTCAGTGACCTCCAGGGTTGAGTCTCAACTCCCCACCCAGCTTCACTGACACCAGCCTGGCAAGGTTTGGGTGCCTCGTCACAGCCTGGCAAAGGTGGAATCTCAGCCCCTCGTTTGGCCCTTACTGGCACGCGTGGGGTGGAGCCAGTTTTCTCTAGGGCGTTTGCCTGAAGTAGAGCAGTTATTGTCTAAGAGTTTTCTGCCTTAAGAGTCCGCCCCTTGCCTGGTTCTTCGGCTGCAGAGGGAAGGCTTTTGTTGTGGCCATTTTGGTCTGCCTGCGCCTGTGGGTGTTTCTGGGTTGCCGGCTTCTTTCACTCCAAGTCTGGGATTTATGAGGCTGAGAAGAAAACTCAAGCACGTCACTGCTGTGTCATCCCTCAGGTGCCAAGGTCCCCACCCAGTCTGACTTCTTCTTGCTGCCTTTCAGAGATCTCTTATGTTTGTTTGTATACTTAGATGTCCAGGGTTTCTAGCTGTATTTATTTTAATAATTTAAGAGGCAATACAGCAGAGTCAAAAGAGGCAGCCCCTCCACCCAATCCCACCACTGCCACCACCGCCACTGGCACTCAGTTTCATTCCCTAATGGTCTCACTCTAAAAACAGGGATCATCACGGGCCTAACACTAAGTTCTGGAAGAAGGTCCGTTTGCATTCAGGGCAGGGCAGGGCAGGGCACCCGGGGAACGGGGAGGAGCTGGGCCCCATCAGCAAAATGACTCACTGAGTTGGATTCCTCTTAGGATCACCAACTGGCCTTCAGAGGTGCCAGATGCCCGAGACACAGGTCAGCTCAGGAGCCTGGATCCCTCGTTCTGAGAAGCATTGCGAGAGCACGGAAGAAATTTCACGGCCCACCAACCCCCCGTGGCACCACGTGCCGTGACGTTTTGTAAATTCTGCCTACTTTTATTTTTTAATTACTTTAAATTAACTGGCCCTTTTCCCTTCCACTCTCTTTGTTCTTTGAGTGTAATTTTTAAGCCTGGAGAAGAACCTTGGAAATTCCCTGGCAGATAACGCTTGCTTCTCACAACTTCTGTCATCCTTATTTAGAATTTTTGTGGTGCCTGCAGCTATGGCCCAAGGAATGACCCCAAAGAATGGCTGACCAAGCCCTTCCCAGCATCTGTCTTGAGACTGGCTTCCCACTTGCCGTATCAGGGATTCCCCTCTCTTTGCCCAGCATCTCCCCCAGCTTTCCGCCCCCTCCCGCACCCCCCCTGCCCCCACCAAAATCCATTTCTCTTCACGTGGAGGAGGAAAAAGGTAATTTCTACATGGCTGGTCAAGGTCTCAGAAAGAAATCAGCTAGGCCTTGGAGAGCTTCTTCTATTCTTTCCTGGAAATTTTCAGGGGCCTGGAACTCCATGTCCTCCTAGTTCAAAAGGCCTTGGAGCCGGCCGGCCCTGTCAACACAGCAATGACCAAGAAGAATGCCCGAGGTTGCTGAGCATTAGTGGTTGTTTTCAGACTCACGCTGCCTGGGTGGCAGTTCCTTTGCACACGTGGAGTGATGTCCACGGCGGGGCGAGGAGAGGCTTGGGAGTCCACCCTCAAGGGCGCCCTTTGAACTGGGCAGACAAGACTCATGATTCAAAAGAAGGAGGGCCGATATGGGGCTGGACAGCAAATGAGATTGGCTGCGTGGCCCCTAGGAGGGCAGGGGAGAGCCAGATGCCCTTGGAGGAGGGGCATGGGGCATGGAGCCCCTTTCCTTCCTTCCTGCTTAATTTTCAGGGCTAGTGATCATTGGGACTGGTCTCTCTGTACAGGCCAGTCAAGAATCTTTCTTCCCATTTTACAGATAAGCCAACTGAGGCTCAGTGAGGAGAAGTCCTGCACCAGAGGGCCTTGCAGAAGCTCCCAGGAGTGTACCCAGCCTGTGAGCCAGTCACGGCTCCCAAGCGTCCACCTCCTGTCTCCCACTTGCCCTCAGATCCAGCCCCCTCAGGAGAGAAGGGCTGAGTTACCGCTGAGACCTGCTGTGGTGATGACCACATGAGGCCCATGTCCTTGGCCTGGAAAAGGGCTGAGAGGGCCTTAACTCCTGGAACAGACTTGAAGCTGGGTCTTGGGCTCCAACAATGGAGACCCAGGCTCCCCTGCTGTGGCCATTCACAATATTTGTCAGCGGCTGCTGGCTGAGCTGGCCAAAACCAGCTCCTCTCTTCTGTGTTTGCTGGCCCTGGGTTTCGTCGATACCTTCCTTCAGGGGCCAGCTGGCTGCTCACCACGAAACCTGTGGGTTTAGGTTTGGCTGATCTGGGGATGAGGCACTGTTGCTCCCAGTGGTGGGTAAGGAAGCCACATTTGGTCTCAGATCCCCAGATATGTGGGTCCAGGTTTCGGAGACATACTAAACATGCAGCCCCGCAAGCCAAAAGGGGCAAAAATCCACCTCCCTGTCTGCTTATTATGTTCTAATCTCTCGGGGGATGTTTCCTCTGGTGGGGGCAGGGCGGGGGGAGGAATGGCTTAGGAGATAAGGTTAATATTCCATTTGTGCTACTGGCAACACCTGCTGTTAGGAAAATAATGCTTATTTTTTTTTGAGGACGGAAATTGTCAGTATGCTTTTTCCATCACTCATTTAGTTTATTCTTTCTTCTTTGGATTCTGAAATCAGACGTCTTGTTCCACTCTAAGACTGTTCTCTTTTATTAAGAAAAAAAAAAAAAGTTCTCCGAAGACCACAGCTGCATTTTGGGAGGTGGGTGTAGGGAGAATAACTTCAGATTTTGTTTTTAAAAATGATTTTAACAGCAGTCCAAATGCAGACAAACGTCTCTCTGTTCATTTTTTATTTCATAATCACTCCCGACTAGATATTCTGAGGGCCACCAACTTATTATGGTTCTCTCAATGTCGGACACTTCACCACATAATTTGTAGGTCTGCTTAAAAATTTCTGAAAGCAAAATTCCTAGGGCGAGTGGTTTGAGAACTATGCATGGGCTCGTATTTCTTGCTTTCAGAAAGTGATGACTGCTTATTACTAGCTTAGGCGCCTCCACTCCTGCCCACCTACACATGCCCCGCACAGGTCCCACCTCCCCTGTCACCGCCGCTGCCATGACAAAGCACGAGCTGAAATGTAGGGGCTCAGGCACACGGCTCCGGGGCTGTTTAGCTTAGCTCGGCATGTGGGGCACGGAAACAAGGGTCACCCGCCACACAAGGCTGCTCCAGTTTGCAGAATGTGAAGCTTAGCAAGGAAAAGCATAGCGGAGACTTATCTCCCTCTTCAGGGAGCCAACCAAGGGAAACATGACATTGGCTTTTACCAAAGAGACAAGGATCAGAGTGGCCTGTGTTAACTGAGCACCTACGATACACTCGGGGCTGAATTAGGTGCTGGAAACCCACTGAGTCTGTTCTGTAGGACACTCCTCGTCTGGTCTGTCTGTGAGACTACAGCCAGCTCAGAGCCTGGCTTGGGGGGATTTCACCCCTCTGTGTCTCCTTCCCTAGCTGTGTCGGCCCCCAGCTCCGGGGTGGCTGCGAAGATACACGAGAGACAGCATGAGAAAGCTTGGTCTTACATATGAGAAAGCCAAGGTTCAGGGAGGTTGCTTCATTCCCCTCAGGTTGCCCAGTTAGTTAGTGGCAAAGCCTTTACTGGAACTTGGATCTGTGTTTCTGCTCTAAGGTACTGCCTGAAACGCTACATGATTGGATTTAACAATGACTTTTCTGAGGTCTTAGGTCTGGAGAACTGGGGCATTACTAGCCACTTAGATAAATGCCCCGCCTGCAATTGCCCTCATCCACATCGTGGAAGGAACACCAGCACCGTCCCAGCCGGCTTTGAGTGCCAGGCGCACTCCTGCACCAGGTTCCCCTGACAACGCGCGAGGAGCATCGCGTGCTAGGAGCGCTCCTGCTGCCTTGGATGGTCAGCAAAGCTTTGGAGGCTCCCACCCCAGCAGACTGTGCGACTCTCCTTTCGCTCAGAGTTGGGTAGGAAATGATTCAGGACTGAGACCTCTGCCAGCCGAGGCAAGAGTTCACGTTAAGAAGTTCAGTCTTCCACTCAGTGGACTGAAAGCTTTACAGGCCAGATGTTTACCTGGCGAAAGGGATGCTCTAGGGATGGAAATGAGAGGGTCTGACTCTTCACCCTGAGGCAGAGAAAAGATTTTTCACACCAACTACAGAATGAATGAACAAAGGAATGAGGGAGGGGGGGAAAGGCTGGTTTATTGACTGCTTCATTAATTAAACATGTTTATATGGATAAATTTTTATTTATTTATTTTTTTGCGGTACGCGGGCCTCTCACTGCTGCGACCCCTCCCGTTGCGGGACACAGGCTCCGGACGCGCAGGCTCAGCGGCCATGGCTCTCGGGCCCAGCCGCTCCGCGGCATGTGGGATCTTCCCGGACCGGGACACAAACCCGCGTCCCCTGAATCGGCAGGCGGACTCTCAACCACTGCGCCACCAGGGAAGCCCTTAAACATGTTTAATTAGTGAACCTCTGTCTGGAGGTTCAGCAGAAGTATCGATGGGCTTGCCCAAGGCCACATAGCTCCTGGAACACTCTGAGAGAAGCTGGGAGTTGGGGGAGGGGGTGATAAAAGCTGTTCAGCTCTCCCTAAGGAGTCTCTCAATACCTCTCCTAATCCCACCCAGGCTTTGAGGCCCAGACCCGCCCAGGAGCCGTCCCCAGCCCCCAGGGTGCCCCCTCTATCTCTAGACCCCTCACGAAATTAGTCTGGCTTCCCTAGTCTCTGCCACCTATACGGCCTTGGGCGCTCCTCTTGTGAACACTTAAAAGCATCTACTTCCCTCAGATGTGTGAGAACCTTCTCTAAATCTCCCTCGGAGTCTGTGGTGGGGCCGGGCATTCATTCATGCCTGAAGTGAGCCCCTCAATGAGCCAGATCTTGGGGACACAGCGATGACTCCAACACAGGGCTGTGTCCTTATAGAGCTCAGGGTCCATTTGGAGAGACAGACACTAATCCAGTAATTACAGAAACAGGTATCTGGCTACAACCAGGAACAAGAGTCATGAAGGAAGGGAAGCAGAGAGTAGCACAGGGGTCTGTCCTAGTCTGATCCTAGAGGCAGGACTGGCCATATAATTTGCAGGGCCCTGTGCAAAATAAAAATGTGGGCCTCTTGTCAAAAACTGTCAAGATAGCCACAGCAGAGCATTAAACCAAGTGCAGCCATTCTGAGCATGGGTCTCAGCACAAGAGGCCTGCCAAGAGGAATGGCACTGTGGCTGAAATCACGAAGATGCAGAATAACAGTAATGAAAACACGGTAATGTGTGTGAAGCGCTAACCACGGGTCCAGGCAGAGCTTTCATTTACTCTAAGCGGGAGGGACCACTGCACTCTGTTTTACAGAGAGGTCAGTGAGGCACAGAAAGGTAAGTACTTGCCTGAGGCCACACAGCTTGCAAGAAGCAGAACTTGGTTTGAACTCAGGTAGTTTGGCCCGAGAATGAGTGCTCTCAACCACCATGCTCTCATCTCGAGGGTCTGCGGCCTGTTCCACGGTCCTGAGGGCCCGGGGCAGCCTGCACACCACTGCTGAGACACTGGAACCCCAATCCAGAGGACCCCAGGCCTTGGCCAAGGCCAGCGTGGGAGGGGTCATGGCTCTGGCGGCATGTGGTGCGGAAGCTCAGCTAGATACGCAGATGCAAAGGCCAAAGGCTGAGCCGGAGGCCACTGGAAACGGGGAAGCTGAGGCCCGGGAGAGGGCATAGCCTGGGAGGGCTCTGGACGGGCATTCTGGGTTGAGGTTTGGAAATCCGGCCTTCCAGCCTTGGCTCCACTGCGTCTGGGGAAAACCGCAAAAGCCACATGTGGCCCTCGGGTTTCCATCTGTGCTGGGAACAATCCTTTCCCCACCACAGTCTGCTAGTTCCTGCGGCTGGGGTCTGTGGGGCAGGGCTGGGGGGAGTCTGAGTTTTCAGGTGGCCCGCTGGCTTTACCCTCGCACTTGGGGTGGGCGGGGGGTGGGAAGAGCTGTAGGCTCCTGAAGCCTCCTCCATCTTAGTTAGGGCAGCAGAGAAGGCCATGAGGAAATAGCTTTCTCTGGGGTATTAGATGCGGCTCTGAGTCTCACTCAACTGCTGGGGCATTTCTGAGGCTCTCCTCTCAGACCCACTGGAAATCCAGGGCTTCCGGCACCAATCTGCTGGGCAGCTTTGGTAAACCACCCACCTCTCCATGTCTCAGTATTCCCACCTGCAGAATGGGAACACCAAATCCTCACTCAAGGCATTTCCTTAGGTGGGGTCCCACCTTCTCTGCATTCCTGCCTAGATCACAAGGCACGTCTGAAGTTACAATACAATCAAGCCTGGGAGAGCCTTTGGGGAACAAAGACACATTATAAATACGAGGTATTATTTTTGTTCCAGGGTGAATCAGGCATTCCAAGAATCCTTGGCCTCATATGTTCTGAGGCAGCGTGATGTCATGGGAAGAGCGCGCGGCTGCCCTAGCGGACTGTTTCCAGGGAAAGGCCCTCGCCCTTCCGCCTAGCCCAGCCAAGCCCTGCAGTCTCCAAGTCTGGCCCATGGACCCTCAGTGCAGCCTACTGGCGAGTCCAGGTATCCCCCGAGCTATATGGCCACGCTGGGCACGCACTCAGAGTCTGGTGGACAGTAGACACGAATACAGGTAAATCTCAGCTGGGATGCTCGATTTTCCAGCTAAATTGAAATTGTGGCTAAACTGACCAAGTCATATCAATCAACACCAGGAAGCAAAATCTGGCCATGCCACCTTTCTGGAGCCTGTGCGCTCCCACCCACTTTTCCTAAAGAACCGAGGAAGCCTGGCTATGGGTGTGAACTTGCGCCCTGTGTGGCCTTCTTCCATAGCCCCTCACTGCCTGGAATACAGAAAGTGCCCAACACAAACTCCCAGAGTATTTACCAAGAGGTAACATACAGCCATAATTCAAAGTATGGACGTTGGAGTCAGACCCCCAGAGTTCAAATCTAGGCTCTGAACTTCCAGCTGTGCAACACTGGGCAAGTTCCTTAACCTCTCTGGGCCTTAGCTTGTTCATCTGTAAAATGGGGACAAATAGAGGACTCATCTCATAGGGTTCCTGTGAGTTTTAGAAGAGTTGATGTACGTGTTATATTAGTGTTGTTTCTAATAATATTATATTGTGGGTTTTCCAGGCAATATAGTGTGAATCCATCAGATGTTCGGAGGAAGTGCTGAGCATTAGTGCACCCATAGTACGGGTGGGAGAACTGAGGCTGTGGGGAAACAGGCTTTTTCAAGTGTTAGAAATCAAAGAAGAAACCCTAGATGTGCAGCTTCTACTTCTGCTCTAATTCTGGCCTCTAGAGGCTGCATTTTGGACATAATTTCCCACCATGTAAGTTCTCATCACCAGATACTCACCGCCATCATTCCAGGGGAAATACTACCTAAGGAGTTCCCATAGGCTTAGGGGCTACCTCCAATGACTTCCTTGATTCCCAGCCTAAAGCCTGGCCATCGCGTCCACCACAGCTGGCCAGCGGGCCTCAGCTGGCCCACATTATCACACTTACTCCACGGGCTGAGTGGCTTCAGAGGCCCACCCAAACTAGCCCTTTTCACCATCTATCTTAATCTCACCATCTCCATGTAGTCTAGTAGCTCTCAAACTGGCTTTCAAAGATAGGACAAAGAGGAAGAGGGATAGGGAGAAAGTCCCCTAAGAGTTGTTTGAATACTAGGTGTCACCAACTGCTGAGTCTTTTAGAACTCTGGGGGAAGGAAGGCCCGAGACACAGCCTGAGCTCACCTAATGGAGTAACTTCCTCAGGACAGCTACCCCACATTGGAGGGGGCTGCCTGGAAATGTGGTGAGCTCCCCGTCACTGGAGGTATCCAAACACGGAGACCTCCTATCCCTAACCTGCCCATTCTGCAATCAGTACCTCCTCCACAAAACCCTACTGGGTTTAGCAGGAGTCCCCACCTGGGGATGCAGCGATAACTTGGAAATCGGACACACCTGGGTCCACACCTGGTTTTTGCCCCTGTCTAGCTGGGTGGTTTTGGACAAGCTGTCTAACCTTTCTGCCCCTCAGTTGTTTTATTAGTCAAATGGACCTACAACTGGAAAACAGGTGAGGGGCAGGCTTGAAGGGATGACCCCAGGGCTCGGTGTTAAACCTTGCCCACTCACCCCTCTGCCTTGGGCCGGCCCTGGGAAGCCAGGTGAAGAAATGATGGCTCCGTTGTGGGAAGCAGAGGATCCCAGGGCAGTCCTGAGCTGGTTTGGCTTTGCGGTAGTGGAGCACCGCTAAGTTTCCAGGCTCTCCAGGGGAACGCTGCCGGCTACTGGCCCCCCTCAGTCCATCAGCCATCACAACCCAGCCACCCTCCTGGGACAGCCTCTCCCTCACAACTTCATTACTGACAGGTTTGCTCTGTCCCTGAAGGACCATTTTTTCCATCTCAGGAAGGAGAGGAGATGTGAAATGGAGTTAGCTGGAACAGGGCCTCCCTCGGGCCATATTTTTCAGCCGGGGCTGGTGGAACTGACGAGTCCGTGGTGAGACATCACGGCAGAGGGGGAGCCACTCAACAGGTTTATACATCTCATGGACCCCAACACCACCCTCCTCCCAACCCGCCCAGCCTTCTTGGGACACGGCTGTCCAGCAGATGGGTTCTTGGGCTAGAATCTCCCCAAGAGCACGTACTGTGTTGACAGCCTTCTCATTAAACACCCATCAGCCAGGATTCAGTGTATAAATATATTCAGGGACATTCAGACAGGTGACGAGGACTTTCTCTCCCTAGCTCCCAAATGCTGAAATTAGAGCAGTGAGTTTAAAATCAACCAGAGACTTTCCCTGACAGTAGAAAGACAACTAATAAACGTAGAAGGAATGATGGAATTAGAAAATCATCTGGCAGGGACTTCCCTGGTGGCGCAGCGGTTAAGAATTCTCGGCCAATGAATGCAGGGGACACGGGTTCGAGCCCTGGTCTGGGAAGATCCCACATGCTGCGGAGCAACTAAGCCCGTGCACCACAACTACTGAGCCTGCACTCTAGAGCTCGTGAGCCACAACTACCGAGCCCACGTGCCACAGCTACTGAAGCCCGTGCGCCTAGAGCCCGTCCTCCGCAACAAGAGAAGCCACTGCAGTGAGAAGCCCGCGCACCGCAACGAAGAGTAGCCCCCGCTCTCCACAACTAGAGAAAGCCTGCGCACAGCAGTGAAGACCCAATGCAGCCATAAATAAATAAATTTATAAAAAAGAAAAGAAAAGAAAATCATCTGGCAGCCACCATAATAATAATTCTTAAGCAAGAGTCATCAGTGCAGGCTAGTGGGTGAAAGTTGGAGGAAAACAGAATATTGGCATTGTCTCAGAGGATCTCCCCACAAGCTATTTCTTAATTACAAAGGGAAAACTCCTAATTTCACAGTGGAGAAACTTGGCAGACATGGCCATAACCAAGTAATCAAAGTCAGCATCACCAGTCTTGGGGTGAGGGGACAGCATGAGTGTCCTGATATGATGCACTGAGAATCTGATCGTGAGGAAATATCAAAGAAACTGTAATGAGAGACCATGACACAAAAACAACTAGTTGTTCTTAAAAAAAGTCAATGTCATGAAATACAAAGATTTGTGAACTGTCCTCAGATTAAAAGGCACTAAAGAGATATGACAATTGAATGTAACCCCTGCTCTAGGATCACTGGAGAAAGATGAGTAAGGACCATGGAGTAGATAACGGTATTGTCTTGATGTTAGTTTCCCAATTTTGATCATTGTACTGTGGTAATGAAAGAAAAAATGTCTTTATAAAGAAACACACTGTGAACTATTTATCAGTAAAAAGGCATCCTTTTGGCAACTCACTCAGGTCAGAAGATAATGTAGGTTAGAGGGAGAAAGGTAAAGCAAATGCAGTAAAATGTTAATATTTGAGGAATCCAGGGGAAGAATATATGGGGATTCTTTGTATTATTCCTGCAACTTTTCTGTGAGTCCGAGATTTTTGTTGAAATCAGAAGTTTTTAAAAATGAGTAGGATCTGGTTAGAAGGGAAGAAGTCGAGCGGGCATTCTAGAAGAAGTCGAGCGGGCATTCTAGAAGAAACTAAGACTCAACGAAGGCTTTGTGGCAATTTTTCTTAAGTCAATTTCTTAGGTACCAGGCAAAGCAAATAAAATACAATAAAATTGACCACAGAGGGTCCTGCTTCACCTAGCAGCAGGTAAAACTGCAGAGACCCCTCACCGTGGGTAGGGGTGGCCTCACCGGAGCTGCATACTAGCTCACCGTGCATTTGTGTCCTTGAGACCTATAGAAAGTTCCTTAATGGAGCCCAAGCATCTGGGCACCATCCGAAGGGCAGTAGCCAAACTCCTACATCCCCAGGGACACAGGCCTGGGTGGACCCCGTGTACCATCATAAGCAAGTAGATTTGCCCTTATGGGTAATACCTGGAGCTTCTCAAAGCAAGACTCTGCTCCCCAGGGTGGGCCTCTACAGCACCCACCAGGAGACCTAGGCCCTCAATGGGTGAGGAAAAGTACATATTTTTATACTTATTTTTACACCTGTGGAGACTGAGACAGTTTAGTGGGCTGGCCGCAGCATTGCTCCACTGTTTTAGACGTGAGAACTCCCCTCACAGTAATATATCATCTTGCAAACACACTTAGGAATTAAAAATGTTTTTATTATTTTCGATGGTATACGATAAAGAAATTATTTTATATAAAACATAGTTTTTAGATTAATATGTTATTGGGAGTAAATAATAAAGGTTCCTATCTAATATGACCTTTAATAACATCTATGATTAAAGGCAATATTTAACCTTCCCCCACTTACCAAGTGATGCCTTCTCCTTCATTTATTATAAATGAGTTATGAAGGCAAAAGCATAAATTTCCACAAAGAAATTTCAAAATGCCATATTACCATTTCATTGTGCCTTTGGCACCACATACATGCTCACGTGGAGGCTAACGCTTGACTATATAAGGCAGAAAAAGAAACAAAAAGCAAAAACTGATTTTGTGGCCCACTGTTTGGAATTCTTAAATTGTATGTTTGTTTAATAAAAATCAACTTGGTTTGTTTTTGTAATTTTCTTGCTTTGTTTCTAAATGATGAGACGTGAGAATTTTCAGGAAGTGCTTGCAATCACTTCTGCCCAAATAGCAGGTCGTGAGCAGGGAGGGTCTTGACTCCCATGAACGGAGTGGGACGCCGGCCAGGCTTGGGGTCTCCAGGACTCCGACCAGATGCTTGGGGCTCCTGGACCCGGGTAGCGCACCCGAGGCAAACGTGCAGAGCTACTACCACTGCATGTTCCTCAGGAACCAGCCTTTTAATATCGGTGTTCTTTAATGCTTCCTGCCTTTAACCAACTGTCCATTATGGGTAAAAAATTAAATAGTTGACTAAGAATAAAAATCATTTCAAACTGAGTAATGCTCAAAACCACCAAAGTGGCTCTCCAGGCTGCTGAGTGATGAACGGGCCAAGGGGGTGGGTCTTGGGCGTGCCCCTCTCTTCTGCGTTAAGCCGGGCAGGGTCTCACACTGCGAGCTTCCAAAGGTGAAAACAGACCCCTGGCATGCGGGTAAGAGCCCGTCTCTGGGGCCAACCAGGCCTGGGTTCAAGTCCAGGCCCTGTCACCTCCTTGCTGTGTACCTTGGGCAAGGCTCTTATTGGTCCGTACCTCAGTTTCCCAATTGCAAAACGGGGCAATGATAATGAAAGGGGTATTGCCTACGGCTCTGAGGGTTAAATGAGCTGCAAGTGGCCTGTGCCTGACACAGAGCAAGGGCTCGGTAAGGAGCTCCCATGGCCACTGTCGTAGCTTCCCTCAGGACCAGCAGCAATGACAAGTCAGGGCTCCGGGCACAGTGCTCTCACTACATGTGTGAGCCCGGGAAACACTTCCTCTGGCATGCCCAGGCTCCTTGCAAGCCGGGCATCTTCCACGTGACCTCACATTTGCAGCTACAGTGTGGGGTGTTCAGAAGGGTTTGGATTCTCCTGGGGGAGACTTGAAAATCTGCTGGAGGTCTGAGCGTGGGGCTCTCACCTGCCTGTCTCCCTCCCCCCAAGGGTGTCCATGCCATCTCCCTGCTGGAACTGCCCCTTCACCCGACTCTGCCTCAAAATATTTTCTCTTGGGTCTTGGCACTCAAGCCCACCCGCTCTGGGGAGCTGCCCTGGTCACCTGGCCCATGGTGAGTGCTGTCTGTCCCTGGAATCTTGCCCGGAGTTGATGGTAAGTATCAGCGCATTTGCAGCCTCTGTCCACGGCTCCTTCCTGGTGGGCAGGCAGGGCCTGCCAGGCTCACTCCAGGAGGTGTCAGGCTCTACTGTTAGACATGGATGTTCAGGTTTTTACTGTGGGGTAGTGGGATGTGGTTTCTGACATGGGGGATGAGGAAGGTGTTTTGGAGGACTCCCTCGGGGGCCTTGGTCCCAGCAGCCCTTCACTGGCTCTCTGTTCCCTTCCTGGGCAGAGCACGGCCCTGAGGGCAGGTGAGGGGGAAGTGAGGGCGGCAGACGGACAGGCCAGGGCCCAGGCGGGATTCAGACTCTCCTTTGGGTGGTTTAATGGCCTAATTTCTGGGCTGTGGCAGGGAGACCTGTGGTGGGGAGGCAACTCCAGAGAGCCAGCAGGAACGTAACAGAATTGCTGAAAGGACCCAAGAGGATACAGTAAGTAACCTGGGTAGGGCTACCTCCTTGGCCATCCACTCATTTACTCAACAAACGTCTACAGAGTTCCATTATATGCAGGCACTGCTCTAGACACTGGGGATACGGTTGGGAGTAACTGACAAAAAGCCCTGCTCTTGTGGACCTTCTCTCTCTAACGGGGAGATACAGATAATAAACAGTAAATGCATAATACAGAATGGCAGAGGACATTAAGTTCTATGGAGAATATGAAGCCAGCAAGGAGGACTGGGGGTGCTGGTGTGGGAGGGGACACCCATGGGGGAGTTTGCACTTTTATTAATTTAAAATGTTTTTTAAAAATTGAAGTATAATTGACTTACAACATTATGTTAGTTTCCGGTGTACAACAGAGTGGCTTGATATTTTTATGCATTATGAAAGGGTCACCACGATAGGTAGTTACCGTCTGTCACCATACAAAGTTATTCCAATATTATTGACTACATGCCCCATGCTTACATTACACCCCTGTGACTTATTTCTTTCATACCTGAAGTCTGTACTTCTCACTCTCTCTCACCTATGAGGGTTTGTACTCATAGATAGAATCGTCAGGACAGATCTCACTGAGATGGTGCCACTGAGCAAAGGCTTGAGGAAGGAGTCATGTAAATATCTGAGAGCGGAGCAATGCAGGTAAAGTGCAAAGGCCCTGTGGTAGGAGCCTACCGATGTGCTCAAGGCCCCTAAGAAGACCAGCGTAGCTGGAGTGCAGAGCGTGAGGGGCGATGGCAGATGATGAGGTCAGAGGTGATGGGAACCAGATAACCTGGGGCCTCGCAGACCATTGAAAGGACTTTGATCCTTACTCTATGTGAAATGTTGGGGATTAGTGGAGGAGTCTAAAGAAAGAAATCACATTTAAAAAGGCAGAGTCAGGGAGACCATGGAGGTTACAGGAATAATGCAGGCGAGAGCCAATGGGGCCCTGGACCAGAGGGGCAGGAGTAGAGGTGGTAAGAAGTGGGTGGATTCTGGACCTGTTTTGAAGGTGGGACTGGCAGGAATTTCAGTCTGGATGTGGGTGGAGAAGAGGGGAGAAATCAAGGATGTCTCTAAGGTATCTGGCCTCAGCAATGGCAAGGACGGAGCCAAGTTAACTGAGCCAGGGAAGACTGGGGGAGAGGGCAGATTTGAGGTGGACAGAAGCTCAGTCTTGGATACGCTGAGATTGATAAGTTCTGAAGCACCCACTGGGGGACACTGAGAGGGCTGAAGGATGCAGGAGCCCGAAGCTCAGGGAGACAGTGACCTAAGGAGCTGCTTGGAACTCCAGCTCAGGCAGCACGCCTGCTCTCTCAGGCTCAGCAAAAGGTCTGCTTTTATTTCAATTACATTTTTATTTCTAATTATGTAAAATAGTTTTTCCTTTAGTTTTTTCTTCTTTTCTAATTTTGTTTTAAAAAATATAATTATGTAAAATATTTACATGGGTTCCAAAGTTAAATCTGCAAAACAAGGTGTTTAGTGATGTCTGCCCTCTACTCCCCCACCCCACCAACTGCCCTTTTGTGCCGTAAATAACCACTGTATTGGTTTTACGGTTTATCCATCCATTCATTATCTTTAGCATAAGTAAATATGAATACACATTTTTTCCCTTTTAGGGAGAAAAGTAGCATACTACATGTACTTTTTCCACTTTGCTTTTTTCAGTTAATATTACTTAAGGTCACTTATTTCACTCTGCTTTTTATTTTTAAGGTGGTTTTTTTTTTTTTTTTTTTTTTTTTTTTTGCGGTACACGGGCCTCTCACTGCTGTGGCCTCTCCCATTGCGGAGCACAGGCTCCGGATGCGCAGGCCCAGCAGCCATGGCTCACGGGCCCAGCCGCCCCGCGGCATGTGGGATCTTCCCGGACCGGGGCACGAACCTGTGTCCCCTGCATCGGCAGGCGGACTCTCAACCACTGCGCCACCAGGGAAGCCCTTAAGGATGGATTTTTAAAAAACAATTTTTATTAATTTACTTTTAAAACTGTCTGTACCAAGGTGGTTTAATTCTGCTTTCTAGCAAGCACCACCACTCTGGGTAAGGGGCAAAACAGTCCCTAGAATTCCATGTGCAGTAGCTTACGAGAATGAGTTATTCCGGGGTTTCCTCCAGTTCTGAACTTCTAGACCTCCCTAGTTCTTGGTAACAGGCAGGGCAAGGAGCTTGCCAATTGCTAGAAGAACTATCAGGGTGGGAGCTGGAGACCTAGCTGACAGTTTGGCTAGGGGAGCAGTTTGGGGAGCGCCCCTCTTGCTGCAAAATGAGCAGCCTGGATAAGATGATCTCTGTGGGTCTTGTGGGTCGATAGAGGACCAGGTATGGAGGCTGACCCAAACCTGTTTCCAGCAAACCATGCAAGCAAACGACCCCTTCTTAGGAGACGGTGATAAAGGTACGTTTCACCATGCAAAAGCCTCAGCGCCCATCACCCGCTTCTCTGCACACGGCAAAGGGCTGCTCGGCGATATGGAGCCACGTGCTGGGTCACGGAGACAGGGCTGTGGGCAGGAGGTAGGCGCGCACGGGCAAAGCAGGGGGTCAGCAGGGAGCAAGCCAGCTGAGCAGGTACAGTTCTAGGGAGTCCACAGATGTCAGGAGCGTGGAGCAGCAGGTGACCAGGCAACTGGTCAGGATGGCAGAGGGCTGACTGCTCCCTCAGGGATAAGGAAGCCGAGCCCAGAGGCTGGCCTGCCCCGACAGGAGGCTTCTGTACTCTTCCCCACGGAGGCAGGACCAATGTTACCGTCCCCAGGAAGACCTTCTAGAGCCCGGGGGCTCAACTGGCCAAGACGGTACAGCTCCGAAAGTTCCTGGTGAGTGACGGCTACTTTTATTCTCTCTTCCATGGAGAAAATTTCAAATCTGGAGCCACCCATTCTGTATGTTTTTCCTTCTCTCCCAAAACCCTCAAACACAACTCACACAAGTAAAGGCAAGAGGCCAGGAAATAAATATGTCAAAAAGAAAAATCACTGGAAGAACAAGAAAGAGCAAAACTCTGAGCCACCCCAAAGTACAGCCCGGGTGGAGCTTCCCACTAAGCCGCGCATCACGTATTCCAGCCCAAAGTCCTCTCCCAAGCTTCCGTCCGCAGCTCTGACTTCCGTTTGGTGCAGATGGAGGCAGACGGGGCCCCAAACTCCGGGGACGTTGTGGGATCTGCTGAGTAGCCCTGAGCATGCCAAGGGCAGGAGGGTGAC
Organism: Phocoena phocoena; assembly: GCF_963924675.1. Classification (NCBI taxonomy): domain Eukaryota; kingdom Metazoa; phylum Chordata; class Mammalia; order Artiodactyla; family Phocoenidae; genus Phocoena; species Phocoena phocoena. The sequence continues at coordinate 25,235,267 of NC_089231.1, forward strand.
CAGCTTCACAGCCTGGAGACGCACAGGCATCCACCCTACCCCTTTCACCTTCCTAATCCCAGACATGAAATACATCATCACCCAGCTCGCTGCCCGTGCGGGAAGGAATGTGGGAGAGGAATCCACTTTCTGCGCTGACTGGGTCTCGACTCAGTGTATATTGGAAAAAAGAAGGAGGTCTGAACACTCCCACCCAGGGGCGGCTTGGTAATTGCGGGTTTTCAATAACACTCCGGGAAAGAACAGTGCTGCTATGGAGAAGCTGGGGAAAAGGCTTTGAGGCAACCGTTCCCAGGAACGAGGCCATCCCAGCCATCAGACCACCCTGGCGTGCCATTTCCGACTCCTCCACTTCCCCTGACACGTGGGATACGGGCCAGCCCAGCCCTCGCCAAGAGGCCATTCGTCCTCCCCTCCGCGAATACGCACGGGGGTTTCCTGTCTCTGCCCCGTTCAAGGGCCAGAGCTCCCAGGGAGGACAGCAAGTGCAAAGGGAGCACCTACATCTTGTCACCGGCGCTAAGGGCCCCTGGGGACGGGGACGTCTTAAATTTTGATCACGACCTCTTTGGATGGGGGGAACTGCATCACCAGCAAGCGTCCTACAGACTCCAGCCTAAAAGGATGAGAACTGGGCTCTGGCACGCAAAACAGAAGTCCGAGGCTGCCTTGGAGATACAGGTTCTGTTGAGGGACACTCCCCTCACATCTCAACCCCACTCCAGCTTCCAAGCTCATCTCCTTCCCTCCGACACAAACTTCCCTTCTTTCGCCAACCTCCACAAGCCACACGCCTTCCCACCATGTGTCTTGGCACCTGCGGCCCCTCCAGTGACGCCTTCTCCTAGTCTGGACGTCTGCATACTATGCATCGAGAGATGTGCCTGTAGCTTGGTGCACTGGGTCTAAACTCTTGGCTGGCTTTCTACGCCCTCCACAGAGGGCCTTCCATGACATACCTCTCTCCTCGGCCCCTCAGCGGTGTCCTCTGCAGTCAGGCCAGCCGGTGCACCGTCCCTGACACCACATCAGGCAGGCCCGCCTCGGGACCTTCGCCTCTGCCTCCCCCCCTCCCTCTGCCTGGCCCATTGAAGAGACAGACCATGTTCCACCTCCTCCAGGAAGGCTTCTTTGTTACTCTAAAGCCCAGAAATCTTTCTCTTCTCTGAAGTCCCAGGGCCTACGGCCTGGCACTGTACTATTACACATGCAAACCACACACATGTGGACATATGTGTGTACATGTACAAAACGTATAACACACGCACACGCGCGCACACACATACAACAATGTTATTAGGTGGAAGTATTCAGTATACCTTTTCTCTCCAACTGGACTATAAGCTCCTGGAATGTCCGGCACAGACTTGGGCCTGCAAGAAGCACTCAAGAGACCCTTCCTTCCTGACCAAAGCCCCCTTGTCCAGCCTCACTTACTAGCTGTACAGGGGCTGGTGACAGGCATTGCTTCTGCCACCCTAGGGACCACGAGGCAGATGAGGCCAACACTACCAAGTGCTTCAGCCTCTAAAGGAAAATGTCCCTCTCTCCCCCAGAATGCTGCCCCATGATAAATAAACAGGATGCGAAGAAATCCCAGCGAATCCTGGGATTCGAGCAATTTTAATACAGCTAATCTGACATCATCTCTCTGACCACAGCAATGCTTGAGGGGGGCGGCCCTGACCTATTTCTGGTGGGCAGTCACTGCCAGAGGGGCGGCCTTGAAGGTCTCCCCATTCCTGGCCCCAGAGGGAGGGGGTGGGGCTTCAGCCTGGCGCCTTCCCCCACTGGAGGTTCCCATCTTGGATTTGAGCCGCAGCTCACAGAACAGGCTCAGCGGAGTTTGAAGAACCCAACCTCCCTCATGGCCTTGCCAAGCATTAAGCCTGCCTCAGGGGGAGATGGCCAGCTCTACCTGCGAATACCCCCTTTATCAGACCCCAAACTGCTACCACGTCCACCAGAATTAAGACCCCCGGAGAACTCTTAGGATGGGAAGGTGGACCTTTGCCACGGAAAAGCTTCGCTCTGAGACCCAGTCCTGAGAGCCCTGGAGAAGGGATGGTTTAGTTGGGATTTCTGGGGCGGGCTGGGGTGTGGTTTAGGGCGAGCACCCTGAGGTGGGCTGGAGGCCGAGCAGGGCTGGGAGGGTCCCCACAGGCATGGCCTTGAAGGAGGTGGGTGCAAGGTGTCTTCTTTCACAATGCTGCTCTTACAAAAACGAAAGACCTGGGGCAGACAGAGAACCTTCTTCCTTCTCAACACTCCTGGCTGCTCTGCGGTGGGACAGGCCAGAGCAGCCCCCGGCGTCGCGGTCCGAACACTCACCCAGAAGACTCCGCGGGAGCTGGCTGCCCGGAGCCCCTGCCTGGCCATCTGTGTCCCTGGTACTCCTCCCAACTGCGGGATGCTCCCTGGGGCTTGGGCACGGCTGTCAGTCCCCAGAGAGCCCCTCCCCTGAGCCGGCACTTGGCAGGCTCCCCCAGGACAGCAGCGGTGGCCCAGAGCCCAGCTAGTCCTGCTTTAACCACTCAGGCTGGGGGTATGGTCTGAGGGTTTAATGGAAATGGGAGGCTGCCACTCCCCCAGAGGGGAGCAGGGCTGAGGCACGATCATCAGGCAACCCCACTGGGCCTTCAAGTCCGCTCCCGCCTCCCCCGACCCCACGCTGTCCCTCTTTGACCCCCGCTCCCCTGTCTGTAACCCACAAACTTGACAAAGCCAGTCCCAGGAAGGGGTCCCAGGGCTTCAGGATACCACCTCTCCCAAGGTAGCTACACTTTGGAAGGGACCACAGGGCACATGAATTTTTAAACGCAAAGGAGGCAGATACTAATGGAAGTTTAGGCAACAAGGCCCCAGTGCCTGTCAAAATGCCGTTCATTCATGCTATGACTATTAACATGATTGATACATAGATTAAATATCTACGGAGAGTATACCATGCCTCTACTGCAGGCACAAAGGTGAATAAAGCCTCCAGACGGTTGCTCACATTAGTGAGTGCCTCCTCTTGTCTACACCCGACGAGGATCCTGGCTGGGCGCTGGGCAGCCCTGCCCCTCTGCAGCACGGCTGGTGTGAGGTGGGGGGCACGTCGGGAACCGAGCTCTGCTGGCTGGGCTGCGTTGTCTGCAGGTGAAGCTGTGATCTGGGCCGTCACGAGGGGGTGAATGGGAAGCCTTGTGTCCAGAGGGGCTGCTCAGACACAGCTCACCAAGAGCAAGAGACCTCTCCTCGGCTGGAGATGCTCTAGGCTGTAGTGTTAGCTCCAGGTGGTAGCTGCCCCGTGGAGGGCGTGGCAGAGCCTGCTGCAGGGCAGGGTCTGGGCTGGCCAGCCCCGTCGCCGAGCAAGACCTGTCCTGTCTGTGCACTGTCCTGCTGGCCCTTTTCCCCTTCTGACTTCCCAAGTTCTGCCTTAAAAGTTTCAGGGAGGCAGGGCACACTCTTCTTCCTACAGCCTTCCAAGTTCTGTTGCTACTCCTTAGACATCAATGGCTACTCCCAGGCACCCGAATCCCGAGGTCTCCCACAGCAGCCTTCAGCAAGGCCTTCTGCAGCCTCCACATCAAAATGCATCCCCAGGGACTTTTGTCCAACAGGGCATATGACGCTTAGCAGACCGGAGCTCAAGCACCCGGCCAGCAGCACACCAGCCCTACCTAAGACCTGCTTCTCTGAGAAATGCAGTACCAGAGCATGCTGGGGGGATGGGGTAGAAGAGCCTGGTACCCCACAGGGCCTCTCCTCTGGCTTTCCTGTTACGTCCGTCCCCGGGCGACCCTGGGTAGGCACTCCCTCCCAGGCAGAATGGAGGGACAGGGGATGTCAACTCCGGTCGTGCAGCCTGAATCTGCCCCAAGAGGCCCGTGAGAGCAGAGGCAGGGAGGTGACTCCACATGGCTGCACCTCGGTCTCCTCAGTGTAAGGTGCAAACAGACATTTCCTTCCTTTTGGTGTTCTTGTGATAATCTAGATCAGGGATTTGCAAACTATGGCCTATGGGCCGAATCCAGCCTCCACTTGTTTTTGTGAATAAAGTTTTGTTGAAACACGGCCCCTCTCGTTCGTTTGCACGTGGTCAGTGGCTGCTTTTGCCCTACAATGTGGAATCAGGGTGGATTAGATGTGACAGAGACTACATGGCTCTTGAGGCCTAAATGCTTTTTTCTCTGGTCCTTTATGAGAGAAGTCTGCAGCCCCCCTGACCCAGACAGGCTGGAGGCACAGGGCACACTCCATACGGAGCAGCTTCAATAACCACTTTATGCTAGTGGGGACAAAGGGACAGCGGTGGTGAGGACAGGTGGGTTTCTAGACCCAACCTGATCAAAACTAAAGAGGTCTGCTTTGACTGGTTTATACATTTAGTTTCCATGTAAGATTTGGTTTGAAATCTACGCAACCCTCGCTTCCCAAAGCAAACCAAGCCCTTACCAGGTGCCCTGAGAGAGCCTGGGAAGACGCTGCTGGAGGCGTGGTTTGTGCGTGGAGTTCTCTGGGAATGAGAGGGTTAATGGAGTCACCTGTAGAGGGTGGGGACTGTTGATAAAGGAACCAATGGTGGGGAGGGTGTGGGGGGGGGACCCTGCACTCTCCTTTCTCCTGGTGTCACTCCCTGTGCCCAAGGGTGTGCCCTGGATCGTCCACAATGAGGGCTCCACTCTCACCTCTCAGTGATGTCCCCAGCAGGGCGGGCACTGGCCCTCATTCCCAGACCCAGCTGAAGGAGGCGCAAACACTTCCTGAGCCCGACGGAGGGGTGGCGGATACGCTGCTCAAGGAACACTTCTCCTTCTCAGCTTCTTCCTTCTGCTCTCAGGCCTTCTTCCCCCTGCCCAGACCCTCAGACTCTTCCCCTCCAGTCTGCTTCCCCCCTCCTCCCCCCACCCTGCCCCATGCCTGGCTCTCTGGGGCCCGGGAGTTTCTGTAGGGTAGGGCTACATTCCAGAACTTTCTGTGAGGATAGAGATGTTCTCTGTCTGCCCTGTCCAGTGTGGTAACCATCATGTTGTAGCTAACCCTCATTGTCGTCGAAGCTACACGGTGCTATCGAGCACTTGAAACGTGACCAGTGTAACTGAAGAACTGAATTCTAGCTTTACTTCACTTCAACTTAAATAGCCACGATGGGTCCCGTGTTGACCAACACAACTGCCCACAAAAGGGGCATCTTATTACTCCATTCCAATGACTCCACCTGGAGCCAGAGCCTCCTGAAAGTGTTTCTAGTGATGCCTTTACAGCGGAGGGGGAAGAGCTTGTGGGCAGATTGGAAGGAAGAGATGAAAGAGGGTTGGTCCTCTTCTGCCATCACCACTGTGTACTCCCTCACTACCGGTCATCACTCCCGCCACGACATTTTCAGCTCCGAGGGACGTCGCTCCTCTGTCCACTATCCTGAACCCCTGAACCCCTACAACACCTGGGCTGCTCTCCCAGGCCGGACAACCCACACCCAGACAGGCAGACAACCCCAGATCACCATTTACTCTGGAATGGGTGGAAAAGAAGCGCATGTCCCCCTACTTAGGGCCGATGTTCCACAATCCCATGGCAAAGAGTCTGAATAGTCTGAGGTCTGGGACCAGCTTCAGTTTTGCAAGGTCTTGAGCAAATCACGTGGCCCGAGTCTCACCTACATTACTCTTATAATGGGGACATTTGTCCTATCTGCTCCCCGGGCCTGCTGCAGGGATGCTATGAGAAAGGCGGTGTAAGACACCTTTATTTGTATTGCTAATATCAGTGTTCTTTTCTCTCCTATCCTACCCAAGGAAGCCTTCCCTGTCAGTGTCTGAGAGATTCAAGTATTTCAATATGCTTCCAATTAAAGCCCAATCTTTTATAATCATTGAGATTATAGAGTTTAAGGGAAAATAAGGATGTGTGACAGAGAGAAAGAGAGAGAGAGTGTGTGTGACTGTGTGTATCTTGGAAAGTTCCCTTTGCCTGGAACTACCTACTGGACCCCTGGAGGACAGGGGTCCCAAAGCTCAGAAAAGAGCATCTTCTGGTCTAAAACCTTCCCCAGGGAGAGAGGTTCTCATTCATGCTCCACTGTAGAGAGGAGCCACGGGGAGGCAGGATATGAGTGTAGAGGGGAGGACAGGATAAGGAAGGCATTTTTGGAAAGATACGAAGTTGAGCCAGAAAAGGGAAAACAGCAAAAACCTCAATCCATTCAAACCTATTGTTGCATTTTACTAGATCATTTACAATGGGAGGGAAAAAAAAAAGCAATGCCACAGGAAGAAACTAGAATCAGATAAAGATGGCCCCCAATGGTCCCCACCCGGTGGCATTCACACCCTGTGTAGTCCCTTCTGACACCATACAAGGGTTAGTCTACGGGACCAATAGAAGAGCAGAAGGAATGGTATGTCACTTCTGAGATTAGGTTACAAAAGACATGACAGCCTCTTTCTCTCTCTCTCCACTCATTCTATCATAAGCACCCTACAGAGAGGCCCACATTGCAAGGAAATGAAGCCTCCGGCCAACAGCCAGTGAGGAACTAAGGCCTGCCAACAACCACGTCAGTAAGCTTGGAAGTGGATCTTCCAGTCCCATCTGAATCAAGTCTTCAGATGATTACAATCCCTGCCAACAGGCTTGACCCGCAACCTCAAGACAGACCGTGAGCCAGAAGCACCCAGTTAAGCTGCTCCTGGGTTCCTGACCCTTGGAAACTCTGAGGTAAAAAGTATTTGCTGTTTGAAGCTCTAAGTTTTGGAGTAATTTGTTACACAGCAATAGATAACCAATACAAGCGTGCAGGCCAAGCTCCATTTCCGGCGCACTATCACTGGAAGCGATAACTGGCAGAGTCCCTAAAATAGTCTCCACACACACACACACAGCTATAAACACAGATGTGTGTATTCCCCACACACAGACAGGCAGTAAGTCTTCGTGTTTGGGAGCCCTTGATATTTTACCTGTGTTCAGAGCATCACTGCATTTCAACAGCAAAACAGTATTAAAAGGCAGATGTCCCACTTTGTAGATGAGAAACATGCCTCAGAGAGATGAATTTGTGCCTTGGAGGCTCCACATGAGACCCAAACCAAGTCTAGACAAGTCAGCACACCCAAGGGGCCACCTATACATTTGGCTGGAACCTGGGCTCTACAGTTCATGCTATGTGACTTCCAGAAAATGAACACAGAGGCAAAAAGAATGTTTGCTTAAAGTGGGATAGTTCTAGGCTTCTAGGAGCTAAAAATCCCACCCTCAAAAATTACAACCCACGTACCCTCCCTACCTACTCCTTACACCTCCTGGCTTTTCACCGTGCCCCAAGCTCTTAGCACGAGGTCACTCTCTTACTCTGGCTCATCAGTGAAGGCTCTGGGGAAAATGCAAAGTGATCTGCCCTGGGTTACCCATTAAGGTCGGATTGACTCCTGACACCCCAGTTCACAAGATGGGATGCAAGAGTGGTAAATGCGGGTACATGAGGAGCGCAGCTTGAGAGTAGTGGGGGTGGGGTAGATGAGGAGGCATAGACGGTTTCCCCCAGCTGTGGGCAGAGTGAGCACCACAGTGAAAATATAGACCTAGGGCTTTGGCCAGGAAAGGATGCCCAAGACAGAAATTGGATGGCTCCTTGGGAGGGCGCTGGCCCTTGCGGGCCCCGCCTAGAGGGGTCCCAGCCATCAGCTTCCCAACCCCACTCCTGACCGACAGTGTGCCAACCTTCTGATCGTCAGGGCAAAGTCAGAAACCTGTCCTCCGCCTGCCCCGCCCTGGTCCCTGCCCAGCCTGTCCAAGCCACGGCTGTGGCTCACGGTTCAGAGGCACCAGGTTTCCTGCTCAGGGTGACCGTCTGTTCTCTGACACATCGAGCCAGTCTGCTGTGGCCACTCGGGACCCTGGGCCAAACGTGCACACAGCCCCATAGAGTATATTTTTCTTCCTAAAAACCTTTCTCATCTTTGGGTCTACACATCTTTCCCAAGTTCAGTGTCAGTCCCCACAAACGGAAAGCCTGAAATTGGATCCTTTGTTCACAGAATCCTCCCCTTAAGCTGAAGAGAGGAGTCTGAAGGCAACTGAAGGGCAGCGTATTCCCGGGGGAGGGGTTAGCTGCGGTAACGCTGGCTGGTGATCACGTCACCCGGACGGCTCGCCCTCCCACGCACCGGTGAGTGTCCTGCACGCTCCCGCCCCATCCCCTGCCCCATCCTCGAATCCCTCAGCTGCTGCACCTGCTCCAGGTGAGCCAGGCAGGGAGAGCTCTTCCAGTCCATGCCGGGCCTGATGCATCCCAGCAACCACAGGCAAGGTCAGGGAAGAGGATCAAGGGAGGACGAAAAAGAGCTTGGATAGTGACAGGGGAGCGCAGTACGAGAGGGGCCAGTCAGGTGCAGACAGGTGAGCTTGGCCTGTTCAGGGAACCCAGAGCAGACTGGGGTCGGGAAGTGCAGTGAGCAAGGACAGTGAATTAGGAGGAGGTGGGACAGGGGCAGCGGGCAGGTCGGGGGGTGAGGCAGGACTGTCTTGGCGGGAGGGGAGGGCAGGGGGTGGGGGGTGGGCAGGTATGGCTGGTGCCGGTAGGGGGTTCCGAAGGTCTATTTGACCTCTGTTTAGTAATTCCTCCCGAATAATGCCTCCAAAAACCTTGCAGTGTTAAAGGGCTAGTGCCTATTAAGTTTTAAGCCCCCCATAAATTGCTGGTGAGTTTGCCTGTCTACCTACCAGCTGGAGCTCCAGAACTTGCCACTGATGTGGGCTTGTCTGTTCCTAGAGCTCGGGCTGTCTGTCCAGGCCAACTTGGCAAGACCCAGCAGCTCCATCCATTCTGCATTTTGAAAGGCCCTGAGACGCCTGCAGGTGCTGGGAGAGCTGGCGACAGTGACACAAGCTACCACCTCAGAGGTGCCCACTGGGCCCGCAGGGGACCCCTTGGTCTTAATTTCCTCCAGGGGGCTAAGTAGAGGCATCACCTCCGGGGATCCGCAGGCCTGTCTCCTTGAGTTATTTTAATTCTGTTCGCTGATGTCTTGCCTAATTGAGTCCCTGCATCCCTTCTGGAAACCAGGGCCTCCTCAAAATACTCCAAACCATAATAGAGGCCACCCTGCCTTTCCCCAAAAACACACACATTGGAATAAATGGCTAAAATTAAATTACTGGGAAGACTCAGAAATAACTCGGAGCTCAGGGTAAATGCTGACCCAGGCAGGAAGGCTCCTTGGTATTTTTAAAAGCTGTGCTCCCGTCCCTGCTGGCGAGCCTTGGGGAGTGAAGGGCACCCTTGTGGCCTGGGCGGTCCTCCTGGGACTTGGGGGATGGCAGCTGGAGGAAGCTCTCCCACTCCAGACTGCCCTCCCGAGAGCTGCCCACTGTTCTGGAACTCACAGCACCCTTCCTCCAGCCTCTCACCAAGTGGGGCCCCGACAACCTGGGAAATCTCTGAGCTATTATAGGAATTTCCTAAATATGGCCACGCATGAATCATCCGGACCAGCGAAGGGATCTACGGGTGTGACTAACCTGGTGCAGGGGTGCAGAGGGCAGAGGGTGGGTCTTGTCTGAAATCTCACCATTTGTTCATTCCTTTGAATGAGGCACTAGTCCCTTCCTCAGTCCTTTTGAAAATGGAGGCCCCCATGCTGCCTTTATCGCCCCCAGCACAGAGTTAATCAGGGGCTTACTTGGGGGTGTAGGTAGGGATTGGCGAGGGACCCAGAAGAGGGAGGCCGAGCATGCCGAAGAGTGGACAGAGAGTTTTCCAGCAGAGAACGGGTTAGGGGCCCAGGCTCTGAGCCAGGCTGAGTTTGTAGTCTGGCTCAGCTACTTCCCAGCTCTGCGACTTTGGGGGAGTTACCCCCCTTCTCTGTGCAAATTACTTTCCTCATCTGTAAAATGGAAATAAAAAACAGCACCTCCTTCCAAGGGTTGTTGGGAAGATTGTACAAGCTGATATTTGCAAAGGGCTCAGTGTGTCCCGAACACGGTAAGCATCCTAGAAGTGCTTGCTAAATCGCTGAGTCATTTACGGGCAGGACTCAGGGTGAGCCAGGCTTGCCCATGGGCCTAGCAAAAAGGGCCTGGAACCAACAGTACGCACAGCCCACCCTACGGGTAAGGTGGTCCCATGTGGGTAACCAGAATGCTGGGAGTACGGAGGCTCAGCCAGGCGTGGTTGGGTACCCAGCCCACAGTACAGACCGAGACCAGATTGGTCCCAAAAGATGTACACAGGATCAGCAGACATGGCCCAGCTTTCTGGAGCTTTCTGGAGAGGGTGAATGGGCTGGGATGAAGGTACAGGGGACCTAGTTATTTGCACTGAAAGCTCCAACTGGCCTCTGGAGTGTCTCTGTCTGTCTTTCCAGCCCACGGCTAAGGAATGGAATACTCCTGGGGAGGTTTCTCTGTCAACGTTAACCCCGCACTCACCCCAATACATTTGAAAGTATTAGCTCCAAAAGTGTAAGGGAACTGCCTTGGGCCAGACAAGGATGGAAACTCAGACTCCATAACTGCTGGCCCAATCTTCTTTCTTTCCCTGCACACGGCCCAAGATGGAGGGGTCCCAGGAGCAAACGTCAGGAAGGAGGGGACCCATGCTTCTGTACTTAGAGCTGGGCTTGGGGCTGGGCCCTCTCATGTACCTACCATCACTCCTCACCTACTGGCATCCCTGAAGGGGGCATGTCAGTGTCGTTGGACACAATAAGAAGAATGAGCTTAGCAAGGGTCCTTATCACCTCAAGATCCCCTGGCTGGTGAGGGATGAACTGGTCCAGAACCCAAGTGAGGCTGGCCTAGGCCCTGGTACCCACCATGCTGGTTGCCCCTGGCAAAGGCTGTGTGGACTTGGCACCAGAGGCCCGGTCACTTGGGGCCCTCGGAGTTGCTTGTGCCCATATGCTCTAGCAGGGGAGAGAGGGTTGGGAATAACATTTGTGAGCCAACCTAAATGTCCAGCATTTCAGAAAGAGAGACCAAGACATCTGAGGAAGCGTAATTAAACCAACTCAGGTGGCTGGTTCCCGGCGTCCATTCTACTTCCTGTCCCAGGCACAGACCCGGAGGAGATGGCATTTAGCTCTCTACGGCCACTTTCCTAGTTAGCGCCCCTCCTGCTCTCTAAGCCACTAGGCATGCACACTTGCTTCCTCTTCTGTCAGCTCCCTTGCCCCCAGGTCTCCCTCCTTTGCCGTCTAGGGCTTAAGGGGTCTGGATGAACCCCAATAGCTGAAAAGAGGAGCAGGGAGCAAGCACGAAGGAGCAGCTCTCAGCTTCCCAGCAGTGGGCACAGACTGGGAGGGCAGGCTGGCCCGGCACCAGGAGCTCTGCTGAAAGGCACAAGATGGCCATGCACGGATGTGGGCTTTCCCCGGGAGAGGGACCCCAGGGACTGGTTTACTTTCCCATGAAGTGTGATGCTGAGAGCACGTTCTGAGCACGGAGCACGTGTCAGGAAAGAGGGGCAGGAGAGGGTGAGTCGTCAGCCAGCCTTCAGGGCGCTCTAGGCACCCACGAGCGCCGGGTGAGGCGGGCATTGTCCAAAGGATGATCTGGCCTTCACGGAGCGTACAAAGGCCAGGGTCTTCTCTAGGCATACCAAGGCCCTTCGTGTCAATCAAACACAGACCTGGACATCTGGCTTCAAGAAATGAGCTGCGGGCTTCCCTGGTAGCGCAGTGATTGAGAGTCCGCCTGCCGATGCAGGGGACGCGGGTTCGTGTCCCGGTCCGGGAAGATCCCACATGCCGCAGAGCGGCTGGGCCCGTGAGCCATGGCCGCTGAGCCTGCGCGTCCGGAGCCTGTGCTCCGCAACGGGAGAGGCCGCAACAGTGAGAGGCCCGTGTACCGCAAAGAAAAAAAAAAGAAATGAGCTGCTCTTCCTTCCAAGAGAGCTTGGGGGTGGGTGTGGGGGAGGAGGAGAAGGAGCCTAAAAATAATTCATATCTGACTCATTTTGCTTAGAATCTGACAGGGCTGCCTGCCAGGTAGGGGTTTGCCTGTCCCATTTTCTTATCTATCTTTAGCAGGGACTTAATGAGGGCAATTTCCTTGCTGCGATATAAAGACAAACCGCAGGCAATGGGAGTGTAATCTGTCTCACTGGGCTCCTGATGACAGGATGACAATAATGGTCACTTCAGGGCTGAGCCGTCTGGAGGGCTTGGGGACGGTGTCATTCCAGTATAGGGCAAATGAAGCAGCGGTCCCCTCAGTGCGACCCAAGCCAGGCGACAACCGTGGAGGAAGTGTCTCCTGCTCCCTCCTTCTATCCCCCCATCTCTGCTACCGCCACTCGGACAAGATAAACTACTCAGCCTAAAACCCCATCACTCACAACATAGTCCTTTATCTTCAGCACCTCTCCCCCTGTTTTAAAGGGCAAGCACAGCCCAATTTCATTATTCACAGTAGTCACGCTCTATATAACTGTATAACCACACTGCGCACTGAACCACTGCTCCCAGAAGAAAGACGGGGTTAGGTTCCTGCGAGCCTCCGGTCACATTTTCTCCAGTTGATCAAAGATAACCCCACTTTATGTGTGTTTTGGTTTACGGACACCTTATTTAACATATATTGTTGATTCATTAACATTGAGCCCACCGCCAACAGCACTATCAATCTGGCCAGAATGAAGCTCATCTAACACACGTATTTTCTCCATAAGGCACTTCACAGCCTCCCTGTACTTTGGAACATAGACAGCACTTCAGTGCTACGCTTAGGGGCCATTTTAAACTGCAAATTCACCCATGAAAAGCACATCAACGCAAAAAACACGGCACTAAATAGATCACGGAAAGGCACTGCTTTACGATATGAGAGGTGGAGCAAGAAGACAGAGGTCTCCTGGTTCAACCTCAGCTGGGAACATGTGCGTCAGGTGACTCGAGTGTTTTCGCCGCTCTGGGAGTGTCCATGAATGACTGTGAAAGCACTGTATCGACTAAATCACACAAAACAAATCACTTTAATGAGAGGCAAATTTGCAAATATAGAATCCACGAGTAACGAGGACTGACCGTACTTCCCAAGGGGCTACCTTAACGACTCCTGTGAATGAGCGGATGGATGGATGGATCTGCGCTCTGAACTAGATGAATTTCTGATCAGTTCCTGGTGGGCAAGGTCTAGGGCTTAGTCATGTTCGTCGCTGAAGGAGTCCGTGACTGCAGGAGTGGTGTGAGGTGCTAAAGGGAATGGCAAGTTCCAGAAAGCAGCTGTGACTTCGAGGCAGGATTTTAACGTGGCGCTGGCATCCTCCAGGGTCCCTGCCCATGAGCTCAGCGTGAGGAGGAGGCGGGTAAGGCGAATTCTAGAAGGGAATGAGGGGTCTCCTGTAGCCAGTGATGGCCATCAAAGGCTGGGGTGGGGCTGTCAAGAGTGTGTCGAGGAGTGCGCTCAACAGGCATTCATGACAAGGCTAAAATTAAGTTTTTGTGTTTAGAGTGAGAAGGAAGAGGCAAGCATGAGTCTGCAGATGGGGAGGAGGATGTAAAATTAAGAGGGCCGCTGAGAGAAAGGTCTGCATTCTGTCAGAGAACATGTGTTGGACCGGGAAAGGTAGACCCCGCTACAGCATCCTCAGTACGTTGCCGAGGGCCTCGGAGGAAATCCTGGGAGAGAGACAGGCACTCTGAGTGCTCATCTTGCCCAAGGGATGGAACAATATGGTCCAGAAAAAGACAGCTTTGCACGTGAGGTCATAAATAGCCCCTGACCACTTCTGAGGAACAAAGTGCTAGAGACTGCAGCTATGTGTATACAGTTCCAATTTTTTTAAATCAGAAGAATATAGATATCATCTCTCCTAAGGAGACTGCCAAGCCAATGATCTGGAAGAAAAGATGTAACCACTGATAGCTAGCACACAGTCACACAGACCAAGTCAGGGCCAGACCAAATCTACGTCCTCGAAAGGGTTACTCTCCTGATACACTTGGGGAACCCTGCAAACACCAAGATTAAGGAGTGTTTACAGAGGCTTGCCCCATCACTCCATCCTGGGACCTGCCTTATCCATTAAAAAAAAAACTTTAAAAAAAATTTGAGATATAATTCACTTACCACAAAATCTACCCTTTTAAATCAAAAAATCCAGGGTTTTTTAGTATCTTCCCAAAATTGCATACCCATCACCATTAATTCCAGATGCCCTGTTCATTTTTATCAGTGACCTAGATGATGTCACAGAAAGCTTGCAAAATCAAATCTGATGGCTGACTCTAACGCTGTCCCCAGGGAAAGAGCCTGGCACCCGGGGAGGGTTTGGGCACATGGTGGCAGAGGAGGAGATGGAGAAATGAGACTGTAAATTGGTTCTACGGTTAGAGGACAGCAAGCCACTGTCATGGTCGATCATAGGACAGAGGCAGCGAGAGCTGCTGGGGGCTCTGCTCACCCTGCAGCGTCCAGGCTGTGGCCCGACTGCACCATCTGGGGACCCAGGGAGGGGGTGGCACTCAGATGTGGGGACAGCTTGCTCTCCTGCCTCTCGCCCAGCAGAGCCATCTGATACTAGCTGGCGATGACTGTGCCATTCTTTCCTTCTTTTCAAATCTGCTTTGCACATGGAGTAAATTAACCATTCTGAGACCTCACTTAATGAAACAAATTAATTTGGAGAATGGCTATCCTTTCTCCCCAGCCGCACGGGCATCGTGCGATGGACCCCTAATGCTTCCATTAGCTGCCCCACTCTCACTGTTAGGAGGCCAGCTCTGGAGCCTGCGGGGTCTACTGGGACTTCTAACGTCTGGGCTGGGCCCCGTCAGGAGCCAGGAGCTCCGGCTTTTGCCTTCTCTTTAGTTCAGTTGCGGGTAGTGGCAGCAGTGAGCTCCACCCATCCGGCTCTGTTTCTAGGGAGTTTTGTGGGAGCGACATCCGGGGCGGTGGGAATCCCTGGTTCCCACATCTGTTTCACTGAGGCTTTCACAGTCTCACCCTAATGTACTCCCATCTCCCTTCCAAATCCCCCTCGTGACTCATGGCTAACTCAATGCCCATCTCCTTAGGAAGCATTCTGTAACCACTGTCGCTGGTTCCTCTCTTAGAACCTCCTCGCAGGAACACATGGATTCTACACAGTCATGCACCACATTCTGGTGGCTTCTGAGGCCAGCCGTGCAAGCTCTACCTCAGGCCCTTGAGACCAGGGACCACGCCTGGCACTTCTCTGCAGCATGGAATGTAGCACAGAGCACTGCCCCATCAATCCTAGTTGGAGGGTTAAAGAGTGCTTCACTGTGGTGTTCGCCGTGATGTGCCACCTAGGGCCCTGCTCAGAAATGACACACTCGCCCTTGGCTGCTGGATGTGCTGTGGCAGACAGCCCTCAGCGGTCAGCCCTACAGAAGTTGTCTCGGGCGGAGAGCTGCCGGCTCAAGGTCAAGGCACCCCCCATCTGATGACGAGAGCAGACATAGGGATACAAAGACCTGCCCCTTCTCTCCATCTTGGGACAACTCTAAAGAGCCACCCCAACTTCAGAACTTCCCGTAGAATCAGAACTCCCCACGCAGACCGCGCTGCAGCTCACCCCCTCCCTCTGCCCAGTCCTGCCCCCTCCCTCCACGTGACCCCAAGGGCGCTCCTTAGTAAGTGTCCTGCCCAATAATCTCCATCCCAGACTCTGCTTCCCAGGCAACACAGACCATGACCTTCATTCACGGCCTCAGATGTCCATCTCTTCAAATGGAAAAGGAGTGGAGGGAGTAGAGAAAATCGCTGCATCCCCCCAGAGGTGAGACCTCACTCAAGGTCAACACAGGCATCAACACAGGCAGTGGGTCAGCGGCATGGCCGGACGCTGCCCTCCAGAGTTTGCCCCTCTGCCCTGCACCCTGAGGGTAAGGGGCTCAGGGCAGAAGACGAATCTCAGCGGACCCCCTTCCAGTCGGCAGGTCTCTGGCTTGGGTGGGGACAGAGCAACCGGAGGCATGTTGCTCTTTCAGGAATGCATGAAATACTCATTTAGTACATTCATATCATGAAATGCATAATTTTGTCTGAAATCAGCAAACATCCTCGATTAGTTTCGCGAAATAAACAAGTGGTTACCAGTTGTCCATGTTTTGAGACCATTTTAAAGGAGAAAACTTTTGAACTGTTCACAAGCTTAACCTTTTTTTTTTTTTTGCAAAATGAGGAAAAGACGCCACAACTCAATTTTAGAAACAGAGGCCCTCGAAGCAGCGCACAGAATGTGGGAGCAGAGTCTGCAGATGGCTGCCCTAGAGGGGCCCTCCTTCCCTGCCAGCCCCGACAGTGGGAGCAAAGCTTTAAAAGTTGATCCCTGAGAAGGAACAATTGACCCTGGGTGCCCTGCCCCTGGAGGTGATGCAAGGAAAGTTCCCTGGGCTCAAGCAAACCCAGCACCCGTGGGGATTTGGGACAATAGCCCCGCCCCTGCACCCTGCCACCGCAGACATCTGCACTCCACCATCACCTTACAGTGTTTTCTGAGCACCTCGGATCCCCCTGTGATCTTAGCTGGCGCTAAGGCCATTTCCCGGTGCCTTACAAGGATGAGCTTGGTTAAGCCTCCCGGTTAATGAACCCATTTTACAGAAGAGGAAATCAAGTTTTCGAGGTATAGAGTAATTTGCCAAAATCATGGAGTTAATGAGTAGGAAAGGTGGCATTCACATCCGGCATCTAATTCCACGGCATATGCCTCAGACATCAGAGAATAAAAGCAGTAAGGGCACACTCAAGACCTCAGAGGCCACCAGGAACTAGGATATAATCTAGACTTCCATCAAGACTAGGGCTCTCGAGCCCAGTTTAGAAATCCCTGCTGCAGGCTGTGGGGTAGTACAGACCCCCAGGTTCAGCCACCTGCCGAGCTGGCGAGAGTTTGCAGCTATCAGACACCAGGCCACAGACCCCTGCAGGCCTTCCGGGAGAGCCTCAGAGACACCAGGGGGATGGAGCGGGCCACCTCCCTTCACTGCAGCCACCCTCCTAATTATGCACCCACCAGCTCCCTGCTCTTGGCTTTTTCTAGGTCAAAGGTCCACCTGAGGCTGTGGAGTTGAAAAGGCTGAGAGCTGCAGTCAGCAGGGGCGAGTTCAGTTCTGCTACTTAGCTGAACGATGTTGGCTAGTGTCCCTGGCCTCAGCTATTCCATCTGTTAAAAGGGGAAACAGCACCTTTTCTCCCTTGCAGCAGACGGCCATAGATCAGAGGCATGACACAGATAGACGCTGGCTGTGCCCTTGGCCACATCTGATTCTGGTCACCTCCCCCTCTGCCACCAGGGAATGCAAGCCTCACTACTGGGAAGGTTAACCTGCTGTCCAAAAGTGTTAACTATCAAGGTCAAATATAAAGGTTTGGGGCTCAGCAAGGCCGTGACTATCTGTCATCAGCTGGAAGGTTAGGGTCGACTGGATAATATTCTGTAGCCGTTCCTCAAATGCCAGAATCACACGCTCCACCAAGGAGGACTCGGGAGGCCCCTGGTGCTGGCTGCCTGCTTTCAGACAAAGAGGTCCTTAAAGTGTCCGGCTGCCTGCTCTTCTCCTGAAAGTCCCCATTGCCTGGGGACTCTGTGACGGCTGTGTTGGCCTGCACCATATTCCAGATTGTGAGTAAAGGTGGGGCCCCGACCGGCACACAGCACAGGCTCAACGTGTGTCTGCCACGCTGAATGGCAGAGTCCGAGCCCCTGATGGTCAAGATGTTTGTTGCTTGAGTCCGTCTTTGGTCCAGAGGAACACTCTCTCCTTTCATTTCAGATGATTTCCTGCAGTTCGGGTCCCGGGGAAGGTGGGCGGCCGCTCCTCAGCGCTCTGTATAAATCTTTCAAGAGTTTACTGGCATGAACGTTCTTTCCCTGCAGCCTCCTCTTCCCTGGCCCTGGCCCGTTAGCCTCTCCTCACAGGACATACTTTCCATCCCTTTAATCATCTTTATTGCCTTGCTTTGGACCCAGTCCCGGGTCCACATCCTTTGCGAGGTGTGCTGACCTAACTGGGCATTTGTTAACACAAGCGAGACTCAGCGGAAGGCCGGCTTCCCGGTGCCTGCATGTCACGCTCCTTTTCCTACATTCCTGGGTCACGCCGCTGCTTTCCGGAGACCTGCACTGTCCAGGGGCTCCTGCTGAGTGAGGTGACCTGGCCCACAAGCGGAGGCGCGGCTGATCTGGACGCTGAGAGCAGCCTGCCCTCGCCTGGGCCCACAGGGGGACTTCTCCTACGGAAGCTCGGGGACCCCCTGCACCTCCACACACACTCTGGGGACCACAGGCCAGGGGAGGAGCGACAGCGAGGCTCTGCTCTTCCGGACACCTCCCCAGTCCCCTGTGAACCCCATGCCTCCTTTAGGGGGTGCTCCCTACTTCTCTCTGCGGGGAATTAGCGTCTGTGAAGCTGCGCAACAAGAAGGCGGCACACACAGCGCAGCGACTACACTCTGGGCAGGCCAGGAATAGGCTTGGTCCACCTCGCCCTGCTCAGTTTCCCCTTTTGACGCCACTACGTAAAGTGCCTGGTGGTTTCTAAGCCCGGACCGCCTTCCTCCCCGATGGCTGTACACTCACTGTCCCCTGGGGCTATTCTGGTTCCACTAAATCCACCAGTTGATGACGTTCCGGGGGCCTGGTCCTCCATCCACCCTGAGTTGCGGCCACCACCCAACACGCCTCGTTCAGGGCCCGCGTGTGCAGGGAGGCATCAGGGACCCTGGGCAGCCCTAGTCTCCAGGAAGCTGCACAAGAAGAGGCGTTTCCAGTATTCTGAGGAAGCATGTTGACTGGGCTTTTTTTTTGCTCTCTGAGAACACGCTCTGTTCATTAAAGGTAAAACCACAAGCCATCACCTTTAACTAAGAAGAAATTCCCTGTAGAGGAGAACCTCATTTTAATTCTTCAGGCAGAAGCCTTCCTTCCTCCGTCCCTCCGTCCCTCCCTCCCTTCCTTCCCCGCTTCTCTCTCTTCCTCCCCGCTCCCTCTCTCATTTCCATCCAGAAATCATTTATGCACATGCTAACAAACAAACAAACACTCTAACCCTGCTTTTGCACAAATGGCCACACACTAAAACACTGCTCTGCACCTGGACCCTTCCATTTGGAATATACACCTTGAAGACCTTTGCCTGTCAGACAACCTTTAAGGAAACAAAGGCTCAGCCTCCCAGACGCCCAACCTCAGTTGTTTGTTCCTATCCAGGGCTACCCCAGGCACTTTTTCTGGCCCCTTGCTGTCACCCAGCCCTCTGCTGGATGCCAGGGGAGATCCTGGTTTCTGCTTTAGTTTAAGTGAGCCCCAACCCCCCAGGCATTCGAGAGAAGCAGCACATACAGTTGCTGATCTGTGTGTCGCTGTCCCAGCAGAACCCAGCACGGGCCAGGGACGGCTCTCAGGACAGGACAGAGGAAAGACAGTCCTGGAACTGTGAGCTCCAGAGCCTCCTGGAGGCTGTGTCTCAAAACACACGTCGGCAGGTCCTGGTCCCCTGAGGACCGCTACCGTTGCTGCATGGTCAGTGGAAAGAGCTTTTCTCTTCCTGAACTGCCAAACCTGCCCTGGACTCCTGAATAGATCCAATCCCAGGGCCAACCAAGAGGTGGGCAGCTGCCACCACCCCCGGTCACCAGCCCACTGAGTCTACGTCGCCTCTCGCCACATCGGCTGATGACCAGGAAAAGCCAAACACAGGACAGGACTGTAGCTCCAGAAGGGCCGGCAGAGGCGGAGAAAACCCAAAGCTGGCGACGGAGAGTCTCCTACCTTCGGTCATTTCTTCTCCTCCGGAACAGCTTCTTCGTGTGAGCAATCTCCACCTCATGGGGCATCGGGTGGTAGCCCTGTGTGTTTGGGGGAGGAAGAGAGGATTGTCAGTAAATCTTCTGGAAGAAAGCAAAGAACTTCTGGGTCTGAACTAACTACAACAACACCTATGACCAAACAAAATCTAGAGTTTGGAAAGGCTAGACTCTGACCACCAAATCCAGGCTGAAAAATGGAAAACACCAGAGTTAATGAGTTTCCCACCTGGTGATAATGCTGGAATTACAGAACCAAAGAACAGTAGGGACACAAAGGGGTCCCTAGAATTTGTCATATCCAGTCACTCAAATTACAGATGAGAACACTCAGGTCCAGAGAGGTGGATGAGCCAGTTCAAGGTCCAGCAGAGAATGAGATCCTGGAATCACTGGCTGACGGAGGACAAGTTAGCCCTCTAACGTCAAGCTTCCTAACACGATGGGAATGTTAATATCTTCTCTGAGCTGTTGAGAGGACCAAGGAGATGCAGCCTCCTTGCAAATCCTGAGCCTCATGCAGAGGGAATGTGCCAGGACCCAGGTCTCCTCATACACTAGTCCAGGATGCCTCATGCAATTTTTACCCAAGATCTTTGTTACTTATACTCCTGGGGTATATTTAGAGGAAACATGCAAATAGCTAAATGCTTTTTTAAACTTTTAACTGGGGAAAATCCTAAAGATGGTCTTTTGCATATTGTCATCATGATGACAACTATGTATATATTTATACCAAGGTCGGAGAGAGACCCTCTATTCATAATGCAGGGTTGATCTTGCAGATGCCGGGCCACAGGCGGAATTATTTGCAGAAGTTGGGCTGATGGCCAGCTCTCTTCTTACCATTTCCCTCCCCGCAGAAAAGTGTGTCCTGGTGGGACATGGGTAAGCACTGCCATTCCATTATGGGCAGGCTGGGATGGGGTGGGAGGGGTTGAGGGTCTTAGGCCTGGAGGCCTGGCTTGGGCCTGGGACATCTGGGTATGGGTCCTGATGCAGAGTCCACAGCCTGAGCATGGCCCCCATGCCGCCCACAAGGCCCTGGGTGTGCCCAGGGTCAGAGGGTGTGACAGGGCCCAGTGTGCTGGAGAGGGCACAGTGAGAGCCCATTTAGCACCCGCCCCCCACGCACTTTAGACAGGGAGACAGAAGCCCAGGCCCCCTCCATGGCAAGGGCACATGCAGCCCTCTGTATCTGGGCTCCTAGCGGAGCGTCCTGCTGGGCTGCCTTCTCAGGGCTTAGCCCCCAACCACGGGGCTAGGCAGCCCTGGACATGGGCAGCCGGCCAGTCTTGAGGTGCTTCCTGGGGCGGGCACGGGGAGGACAACAGGCTCAGGAGGACACGGGGACCTTGGCGTTTCAGACGCTTGGCCGAGACTCCTATTGAGTCCAGGGAGGGAAGGGCACGTTTCAAACTTAATTTAATTTAATTTATATTATTTATATTGTCAGTCCCTCCCTCACACCCTGTCTCTTGGTTCCAACAATCCGACCAAGAAGGCATGAATGAGTTCTGGCTCGGGCAGGCACAATGGGCCTCTGCTGCCTTAGGATGTGCTTTGTTTAATGGTTTTCTCAAAGGATATTATTTGCTTTCTTTAATACAAAACACAAACAAGGAAAAACAGCAAGTCTTCCCCTCTCATTTCCCCTCTCCCACCCTCACCCAGCTCCGGGCTGGCCCCTTCCCTCCCTCCGGCCTCAGGTCACCACAGGAACACACTGGGCGTGCCCCGTGGAGACAATGGAAGGAAGCCGAGCCTGGATCGGGAGCTGAGCTCTGAGGCCGGGCCGAGGGAGCTGTCGGGACACTTGGCCTTCCACGAGCTCAGAAGGTGCCAGCCTCCCCTGTCTGGGCCCCGGAGTCCTGGGCTCTGACCTGCATCCTGGCCTGCCCACTCCCTCCTCCCGGCCACACGGCTGCATCAGAGGGGAGCTGCCCTGGTGACCCAGCCTCGGCATGGAGTCCCAGCTCTCTGCCAGGACTCAGTGTGGCCCAGGGGTATGCGCGACCCCTCAGGGTTTCTAATGAAGCCACTGCTCTGACCGCTGTGTCCATCCATCTATCGCCTCCAAATTACTACATATGTATGTACATATATAAAATATCATCGTAGTTAAAAGCCTGGGGTCTGGAGCCACACTGTGAACTGTCAGCTCCTGGCTCTTTCTCTTGATGGCTATGTGACTTTGAACAGGTGACCTAACCTCTATGTGCCTCAGTTTCCACACCTGTAAAATGGAGATAATAATAGCCTCCTGGGGTCCCTGTGAGGGTTAAATGTGTTGATAAGCATGTAAAGAACGTAGAACAGTGCCTGGCATGCAGCACACCTCAGCAAGTCTCTCTGGTGTTGTCACTGCCATCGTTGGCGTCGTCACCATCATCATCAACACGGGCGGCAGCAGGATTTCTCCCATCATCGTGACATTCTGCTCAGGGCCGAGTGCGCCAGGACAAGCAAGGCTGCTCTGGCCCCTCTCCTCATGGGGCCCCCAGTCTTGGCAGAGAGTCCAGTGGAGTTGGTTTGCAGGGGAGGAGGGTGTAGGAAGCTCGGGTTAGGGAAGGTGGAGGGAATTAGCAGAGAGCCTGGTGACCAGGTGGTGTTCTGGGGAAGGATGGAGGAGTTCTGCCTGTGTTCTCTATGGCCTGAGGCTGGCAGACCCCAGTGGGAGGCCAGAAATCAGCTGAACAAAGTGACAAAGGTGACAGAACAAAGCCTTGCACCTCGAAGGTCTTCCGTCCCCAGGAATAACCCAGGCTGGTGCTACAGAGGACTGGTCCCACCCACAAGATCACCTGGGGCCCCAGCCTACTGGCACCATGGTGAATACATGAATGAATGCCACCTTCCCTGGGGCACTTATGTAGAACTTTCAGACGGTCTTGTATAAAATGTATTTATACAAGCTTTACTGTATTTATACAAGCTTTACTGGAGGACCCTCTTCAATTAGCCACTTAGTTCTTCAAACTCAAGCTGGTGGTGGTACCATGTGACACACACAACTCAAGATGCTGCCCACACTTCCCCCAAAACAAGGGCATTTGGGGCCAAATATGAGGCCAAAAGAGGAAGACAGAAGGAGAAACTCTGTGCTTGGCTACGATCTGTCATCAGATTAGCTGCTGACCTAGGCTGGCAAAAGTGCTTTAAAGCCATTGGTGGGAGATGAGGCTTGTACATGAATGTTCATAGCAGCAGTATTCATAATAGCCAAGAATGGACACAACCCAAATGTCCAATAACTGATGTTTGGATACAATGGAGGAGTACATGGCTATCAAAAGAGAGGGAGTTCTGGTACATGCTACAGCATGGGTGAATCAATCAAAGACCACATATGGTTCGATTTCATTTTTTTTTTTTTTTTTTTTTTTTGCGGTACGCGGGCCTCTCACTGTCGTGGTCTCTCCCGTTGCGGAGCACAGGCTCCAGACGCGCAGGCTCAGCGGCCATGGTTCATGGGCCCAGCCGCTCCACGGCATGTGGGATCTTCCCGGACCGGGGCACGAACCCGTGTCCCCTGCATCGGCAGGCGGACTCTCAACCACTGCGCCACCAGGGAAGCCCTGATTTCATTTTTATGAAATGTCCAGAAATGGCAAATCTGCAGAGACGGAAAGTAGATGAGAGGTTGTCAGCGCCTGGGGAGTGAAAGAATGGGGAGTGGCTGGCAATGGGCTCCAGGCTTCTTCTGGGGATAATGAAAATATTCTGGAATTGGACAGTGGTAATTATTGCTCAATCTCATAAAGATACTAAAAACCATTTACTCATATATTTTAAAGGGTGAATTTTATGGCATGTAATTTATATCTCAATTTTTAAAAGGCGGGAAAAATATTCCAGGTAGAGGCGATAGCAAGTGTTTTGAAAAAAAAAAAAAATCCAGCCACGGTGAACACTCTGCCCCCCTCTCACTCAATTACTCTACAGAAAGCAGCTGCCCTAAAACATGGTTCCTACGAAAGGGCTGGAGAGGGTGGCACGTGTAGGCAAGAGGCGTTCAACGATGAGAGTGACTAATAAGGAGTCTGGAGAGGCACGTGAGTTGGTATTTCCAGGCCCGGCCAGGGAAGATGGGGTTCTGGCTTTAGACCAGAGACCCCCTCCCTGCTTTTTAGATAGGATGTACCTTTTGAGTGGAGAATGGGAAATTTATCAGGCTTGTCAGAATGATCGTTTAAGAGTATACAGTATAAAAAAACAAAACCAAACAAATATTTTTAAGAGGGTGGATCTCATGTTACATATACGAAATAAAATAAAATGTCACAGAACTAAAAAAAAGAGTATACAGTAGTCTTTGCTCTATTTCTTTACTCAATAAATTCTTCCATTCTATGTTTTGAAAGAGCCCCATCTGGACGTCAGTCCAGGTACGAGCATCCCCCCTCCCCCCAAATAAACAAGAGCCCCACCAGCCTCTGGTTTACCAGCTGGTTTGTGTGTTTCCTCAGCCGGAGTCAGGTGAACCTCTAGCATCACCCTGGACCACCCAGGCCCTGCCTGCTCTTCCTCTGCCTCTCTGCATGGGAACCCTTCTCCCTTTAGCTCTGAGACCTGGTTGCAGTGCCCCTCTGTCTAACCTCTGACCACTTTCAATAACTAAGTGGGCCTGGGAGACAAGTAGATTATATAAAACAAGCCTCTCCTGGGAGGGAGGGAAGATAATACTCCTTCTGCGTGCAGCTTGGGCAGAGGACACGTGAAACACACACACTCTCTCTCTCTCTCTCAGTCTCTCTCTCTCCCGTCCCGGAGGTCAGCACGGGTCTAAGATGCGGCACCACGGGCAGCGTGTTACTGCTCTGGTTGCTGAAACCCGTCACGTAAAATCTGCCCACTCCAGGGCAGGCTGAAGCTAATACCTCACCACCTGGGACGGCAGGTATTTCTGGGGGATTAAAGGCAGCTGCGGCAGAGCTGCTGACCGCAGACTGGCATCTCCTCTGAGATGACAGCTACCAACAAACATATCTTGGGTCTGGGGAGGGAGGGCAACGTAAGCATGCTGAGCAAGGCGGCGTGTGTGCCGGGTGGCGCTGAGACCTGCTGCCTCTGTGGTAAGAGTGATGCACGTCCACTGAGCCACAGGCTCCCCTCCCCCCATCCCTCCACACTTCCCCACCCGCCCCACCATCCACCCTTCCCCCATCTACCCATCCATCCATCCATCCACCCAACCGCCCATCCTATAAATACTGTCGTCTTAGACACTGCAGACACAGTAGTGAAAGAGCAATAGGCAAAATGCTGGTTTTTACAGAGCACATATTCTAGTGAAAGGAGAGAGATGGCAAACGGATGATATGATCAAAGATGAAAAATGCTATCGAGCAGAAGAGGCAGGACGAAGGGCTGAGAGCAGCAGCTGTGGCGGTGGTCAGGGGAGAGCTGTCCACTACTTGCCATCCATCCACCCGTCTGTCCATCCTTGTTTCTTCTTTACCCAAGCAGCTCTCAAGGCCTACTATGTGCCAGGTGCATCAGATGGGAATACCAGAATGAAGAGACCCAGTCCCAGCCCTAGGAGCTCAGGGGAACACAAATAAGCGAGCTGACGCACGCCGTGCGTCACGGTAGACGTTGTGTAGATGCCTCTGGCAGCCCTGAGGACCTTTGCTTGGAGAAGGGTCAGGGAGTCCCTCGCCAGGATGGTACCTGAGCTGAGTGCTAACGGGCTGACAGGAGCACAAGGGAGAAGAAGAAGGTACGTTACAACGTCCACCTGCGGGACAACACACGCCAGGGTCATAGGTGGATTGTGTGGAGACACGCTGGCCCTACAGGAGGAGACAGAGGCACCAGGTGCTCCGAGGGCCAGGGTGGGGGCTCCTGACCACAGTGTCGTGTGCGGTGTCTTCACCCCCACAGTGGGTAGAATTGTGTGCCCCCAAAAGATCACTTGGAGTCTTAACCCTGGGTACAGGTGAATGCGACCTTATCTGGAAACAGGATCTTGGCAGATATGATGGAGTTAAGGCGAGGTCATACAAAATTAGGGTGGTCCTAAATCCAATGACTGGTGTCCTTATAAGAAGAAGGAAATTTGGACAGAGACAGAGGGAAGAAGGCTATGTGAACATGGAAGCTATGTTTGGAGGGAGGCAGCTTCAAGCCAAGGAACAGCGAGGATTGCTGGCAGCCACCAGAAGCCAGGAGACGCAAGAAAGGATTCTTCCCTAGAGCCTCCAGAGGGAGCGTGGCCCTGCTGACACCTTGACTTCTGACTTCTAGCCTTTAGAACTGTGAGACTGTAAATCTCTGTTGCTTTAAGCCACCTAGTTGATGGTGGCTCCAGCACCCAAAAGTAGGAGATAATAAATCGCTCTTGTTCTAAGCCAACAGCATGTTGGCACTTTGTTATGGCAGCACCCTGCCCCCGCCCCCCCGGCCCCCCTTCCCGGGCCAGGAGACGAGACGAATACAGGTCGAAGAGTAGGCAAAATCATTTGTGGTTTAAAAAAGGTCATTTTTCTAACTGGATTTCCTTTGCCAAAATGGAGTTGCATTTGTGAAAGTTATGTGCTCACCAGGTAATTTCACCGTGTTGGCAGCCTGTTTTTACCAAGGAGGAAGGAGGGGCTCAATAAGGTCCAGGAAGTTCCTCAGGGCCACCCAACCAGTTGGCAGTAGGCTGTACCTGCTGCCTCCAAGGCTCACGCTCCCAACTGTGATGTCACTCAGCCTGCAGTACCAGGGCAGAGATGTGGAGGTGGAACCACTGGGGGCATGAGAGGGCATCTCCTGCCCCACCTCTGATCCCATGGTGCCGGGCCATGCATTCTGGGTCCCAGCAAGTGAGGAAGTGGCTCAGCGCAAGCTCCGCCCGGTACTGGAGCCACCGTTGGACGGCCCCATTTCTGTCCATGGTGCCGCCCACCAGGCGTGAGGATGGAGAGCTGGTGTCCCTGGGCGCTGGCTCAGATGCCATCCCATGTCTGCCCTGCAGAGTGCGTGCCCGTGTGTGCTCACTGTGACCTCTGCGATGACCCTGGCCACGGCCCCTTCGGCAGGCCTCCGCTCCCCTCTCTCTAGGGGGTGGTGCTCATGACACCAAGCTTACCCTGCCCTTCACTCCCCAGGTTGGTGGGGTCAGGGCCCCTGGCTACTGCTCTGCCTGGTTCCCCTTCAATCTTGCGGGATGAGGTTTAGAAGTGCCCCACAGAGCTCAGTCCCACGGCCGGCAGTTTCATGGAACCCCAGGCCCACTTTCCTTCCAAGGGAGATTCTCCTGACATTCCCGTGACCTGTGACCTCTGACCACTGGCCTTGGACCTGGGTCTGATAGAAATCATCCAGGCCTAACTATCTCACAGGCCTACTCTCTTTCTCACATACCAGCTCTTTGCAAAGAGAGAGTGCGTTACACAAATACAAGAGAGCCTTCCTCCTGTTGTGTGAAGACCCCCAGACTGCGGTAGACCTGGACGGGCCTTCAGCAGGAGGTGATGCGGCTGGGAAATGCTGGCGCTGGAAGGGAAGGCTGCGGATCCCGGCCCAGGTGAGGCAACAGCGGGAGGTTCTAAGCGGGGCGTGGAAAGCTGTGCTCCAGGTGACTCCAACCAGAAATAAACACAGGATCACAAGACTCCACCGCCAGGACACCTGGAGCCTGGTTCTTTTCCACACATTAGCTGCCTTTTCCCACACACACCAGTCTCCTGACGGGTAAGCCCTGTGGCCCCAGCTGTACCCTCTCCAGCGACCTGCCCGTCTGCCCCCATCTCTCCTGGATACCGACTCCCCACCTGGTCTCTTGGAAACCACAGCCTCTCTCCTCTTCTTCACAAGCTTGCGTATTGGCCCTACCTGTCACTCCCAAGGATGCTTTGAAACACATGGAAACTGATGACTTCTTTCTCTCCAGAAAATTCCAGATGGCCCAGAGTGGAGGACCCCAGGAACCGTGACTCAAAAGAACTGGATGTTGGTTCTGCCGTGCCCACTGGGCGATCCCAGGGAGCTGGTGCCCCCAGAGGCAGGACAGACTCAGGCCAAGCCGGCTGGGACTCCCCAGGTCCCTGTCTCCGGCTCGACATGGGTAGACATCCCGAGGGCCGACGGTGTGAAGGAAACATAGCACTTGGCAACTTAAGGGGCCATAAAAATACCAAGTACAGCTCCTCTGACAATGAGTTTGTCTCGACCATGGAGCCTTCCTCTTGCTAGGGTCATGTTTTTTCATAGCTTCTAAGAAGTTATCCTACCAAGCTCCACGTGGGCAGGATGTGTGGGTCACGTCCAAGCTGAAACAAACAGGTAATGTTTCTAAAATTCCTGGAATCTCAAGGCTGCACAGCTATTCAGAGAAGCCGACCTGTTTCAGAAAGAAAGGTGGGAGGCGGGAGGCTAAAACATGTTTAAATCCGTGATTTTCTACCTTTTCTTTTAATTTATTTTTTTTAATCAGCAGAGACCCTTTTAAGAACAATACCTCAGCTGGAGTCCCAATATAGAAACGAACATAAAGGTAGACGGGGCAGAGATGCAGAGGCTGCCTCTGAGCCACCAACATCACCCGCTGTCTCCACCCCTGTCCCCCACTCACACCCTGGACTGTGAACATAGCCGCCACCCATTCTGAAAGGCTGGATGCTGGCTACACAAGAACTGGACATTCTTCCAGAAACGGAGCCCAACTGAGGCTCTCTGGCCAGGGTTTAGTGGGGTCTACTGCACATGAATATCTTGCCTGTGGCAGCCTTTGGGGTGCGAGCCCACAGCATTTATCCAGCACGCAGGGGTCTGTGCCTGCACTGTAGCGTGGTTACAGAGACCAGGTCGCTGGCATGTGGCCTTCCTTGGGTGCACTAAACTAATAAAGCCCATCCCTCCTTTTTCCTTCAAGTTGGGTTTCTCACTGTAACAGCCAAGAATCTTGACAAATAAACCCACACAGCCTTTAGGCAACCTGGGCCCCAGCTCTGTTGCCAAACTTGGATACCACTGGGCAGTTATCTCACCCAGCCCTCTCCTCCTTCTTGTGGAAAATGTGGATGAAAACACTTGCTTTTCCTGCCTCCTGTGTCATGACTGCTTGTCTTCCTTTGATTTCATGAGCCAATCAGTTACCCTTTTTATCTTTAAATATATTTTGAGTTGGGGTTCTGTCACTTGCAACCCAAAGAGTCCTAAATAATTCAGCATGATAACAACTTTAGGTATTGTTACGGTTGTTCTTAGTATATCCATGAAATCTTGGAAAGCAAAACACGACTGTCCCTGCCCTCTCCCGCTGGTAGCCATGTCAGGAAACGATCCACTGAGCAATGTCAAATACGGAAGACACTGACTTGATAATTTCTGAGTAAACAGAAAAAAATAAGCTAGAACATTGGTACAAAGGACAGGACTACAAACCAATAGAAAAATTTTAGAAAATTGTTTTTATGTTACATTGTGTAAAATGTAAAGGAAACAATTACTAAAGTGCTGCTTTTTCAACCACTGTCAGATGACACAGATGGAGAGATATACCATGTTCTTGGATTGGAAGAGTCAACTTTGTGAAAACGACTATACTACCCAAAGCAATCTACAGATTCAATGCAATCCCTATCAAATTACCGATGGCATTTTTTACAGAACTAGAAGAAAAAAATCTTAAAATTTGTATGGAGACACAAAAGACCCCTAATAGCCGAAGCAGTCTTGAGGGAAAAAAATGGAGCTGGAGGCATCAGGCTCCCTGACTTCAGACTATACTACAAAGCTACAGTAATCAAGACAGTATGGTACTGGCACAAAAACAGAAATATAGATCAATGGAACAAGATAGAAAGCCCAGAGATAAACCCATGCACCTTTGGTCAACTAATCTGTGACAAAGGAGGCAAGGATATACAATGGAGAAAAGACAGTCTCTTCAATAAGTGGTGCTGGGAAACTGGACAGCTCCGTGTAAAAGAATGAAATCAGAACACTCCCTAACACCATACACAAAAATAAACTCAAAATGGATTAGAGACCTAAATGTAAGACCGGGCACTATAAAATTCTTAGAGGAAAACATAGAAAGAACACTCTTTGACATAAATCACAGCAAGATATTTTTTGATCCACCTCCTAGAGTAATGGAAATAAAAACAAAAATAAACAAATGGGACCTAATGAAACTTAAAAGCTTTTGCACAGCAAAGGAAACCATAAACAAGACGAAAAGACAACCCTCAGAATAGGAGAAAATATTTGCAAACTAATCATCGGACAAAGGATTAATCTCCAAAATATATAAACAGTTCATGCAGCTCAATATTAAAAAAACAAACAACCCAATCCAAAAATGGGCAGAAGACCTAGACATTTCTCCAAAGAAGACATACAGATGGCCAAGAAGCACATGAAAAGCTGCTCAACATCACTAATTATTAGAGAAATGCCAATCAAAACTACAATGAGGTATCACCTCCCACCAGTCAGAATGGACAGCATCAAAAAATCTCCAAACAACAAATGCTGGAGAGGGTGTGGAGAAAAGGGAACCCTCCTGCACTGTTGGTGGGAATGTAAATTGATACAGCCACTATGCAGAACAGTATGGAGGTTCCGTAAAAAACTAAAAATAGTACTAGCATACGACCCAGCAATCCCACTACTGGGCATACACCCAGAGAAAACCGTAATTCAGAAAGACACATGCACCCCAATGTTCACTGCAGCACTATTTACAATAGCCAGGTCATGGAAGCTACCTAAGTGTCCATCGACAGACGAATGGATAAAGAAGATGTGGTACATATATACAATGGAATATTACTCAGCCATAAAAAGGAACGAAATTGGGTCATTTGTAGAGACGTGGATGGATCTAGAGACCGTCATACAGAGTAAAGTAAGTCAGAGAGAGAGAAACAAATATCATACATTAATGCATATATGTGGAACCTAGAAAATGGTACAGATGAACTGGTTTGCAGGGCAGAAATAGAGACACAGATGTAGAGAACAAACGTATGGACACCAAGGGGCGAAAGCGGCAGGGGGTGGGGGTGGTGCTGTGATGAACTGGGCGATTGGGATTGACGTGTATGCACTGATGTGTATAAAATGGATAACTAATAAGAACCTGCTGTATAAAAAAATAAATAAAAATTTTAAAAAAAGTTTCCCTTTTGCAACCAGTGTAGTCCTATGATGGGTGTGTGTGTGTGTGTGTGTGTGTGTGTGTGTGCGTGTGTGTGTGTGTGTGTGTGTATAGGGAGGGCTATTGGAGCGTGACTATAACTCTCTCTGTGTCGAACACCATATGAGACCAAGTGGCTCAGGGCCTCATCCAGGTGACAAGCCCAGGACCAAGAGTCCAGAAGGAGTCCTGGAGGCAGGCCCCCTGGGCTCACGATGACACAGGGACAGCCACATGAGAATGGAATGGGGGCAGACAGATGCTCTCCACTTTGTTGACGAAGCGGCTTTTGCTGGGGGTCCTGGGAAGGCTGCAGACCTGAAAAAGGTAACAGCTTCCTGCTGCTACAGACCAGAGGGAGGGAGATGATCTAGAAAGGCAAGAGGTACAAGTGGCCACAGGAAAGACACAGGGTCTGCTCTGCAGCCTCCGGGAAAGTTGCCTGGGCACGACTGGACACACGTGGCCTGAATTCTAGTCTCTAACTGAATGGTGTATCCATGACAGACGTACGACCCAGATCCTGGAAAAGCCCATAAAGCAAACTCAAGAGAAGACAAAGTGGGCTACCCTGGTGGCACAGTGGTTGCGAGTCCGCCTGCCGATGCAGGGGACGCGGGTTCATGCCCCTGTCCGGGGGGATCCCACATGCCGCAGAGTGGCTGGGCCCGTGAGCCATAGCCGCTAAGCCTGCGTGTCGGGAGCCTATGCTTCACAACGGGAGAGGCCACAGCAGTGAGAGGCTCGCGTACCGCAAAAAAAATAAAAAAATTAAAAAAAATAAACCTAGTCTATTCAAATGAAGATCTCTTCCTTCTTTAAAAAAAAAAAAAAAAAGAGAAGACAAAGTAATATTCGTGCTCTGGTCTCTAAGAGGGAGGCAGAGTCTTTGTGAGGTAGGCAATTTGTGAAGAGTTTTATGTACTTGGGGAGGTTCAGAGACCATCTTGGGGACAGAAGCAACAATGGATTCTGGAAGAGGAGTGATGACCCTACAACGCTTAGAAGATGCCCACTGCGTTCTGTGACCACACTGCGTGTCACGGACATAGAAAAACCAGACTCTGCCTGTGTCCCAAAGAAGTCCACAGGCTGCTGGAAGAACAGATACACATGTGATTTTACTACTTCAGGGAAGTCACGCAGACACCCAGGGTGCAAGGAACCCGTGGAGGAAGGGATGACCGAGGCTGCCCTCTGAGCTACCGGAAGGCTCTGAAGTTAACAGAAGCAGAACCAGAAAGGCAAGGGCCCCAGCAGAAGTTGCTAGAAGACATGTTTTAATGGCTTTGCTCTTGCCTCTCCTGAACATGCTCTGGTGTGGCTCAGTATACAAACTGGTAGTAGTCAGGTAACGGTAAGTGTAAGGGCCTCTGTGGGCCCTGGGCAGGGACCCCTGTCCCAAACACCTCTACCAGAGAGGCTGAGATCCCAAGCCGAGTTCCACTGTGCGGGGGATGCCTCCAAGGCCTTGTGTGAGTGAACGGGTTCATCGTTCTCCTGCCCCTGCACTGGTGGGCCAAAGCTGGCTGGTCCAGGGACACGGGGGGACAGGGAAAGAGGCCTTGACGAAGGAGCACCTATGAGCAGTAGGGCCCCTGTCCCAGTGTTTGCAGAGCCAGCCTCAGGTGCTTTAAGCAATGCAGATTCGGGGCTGCCCAGCAGGGATCGGAGTCAATTGGTTTGGTTTTAAATACCATCACTGCCACCTACTGTGGGAGCCTGGATAGATAGCTACCCTACTTATGCTTCTATTTTCCTCTTCCATAAAATGGCAATAATAAAGAATTATGCCAATTTCAGCGGACCATCAGGAGGATTAAATGAGATTATGTGACGTATGAGGACAGGTAGCACAGGAGGTTTCCCAACTGCCCATCCTTCCCCGCATCCTCTGCACACGCCCCCATGGCTCTCTTCCTTTTCAGGGCACAGTCTGTGAAATCCCAGGCCCAAGGGCCCCCCATCTGCACCCGGAGCCCCTGCTGCCCCTGAGACTTTCTAACTTTCCATCCACGTCCCTCAAGATGGAAGCCGCAGCCCAAAGCCCCAGTAACGCTGTGCTAGAATGAGGTCACCCTGTGTCCACCAACCAACCACTTCCTGAGCCCCCCAGCTGTGTCCAGAACATCCTCAGGGGACAAAAGTGCGGCTTGCTGTCACCTCAGCCTCCTCCATGCAGTTATTCTACCCCTGCCCGCTCCCGGCCCCGTCTGGACACTGCTTATCCCTCTTTCATCTCATCACGGGAGCCCAGGAGGAGGGGGGCAAGAAGAGAAGGACCTTCCGGAGGTTCTGAAGGGCAAGGGCAGGGCCTATCTCCCAGAGCGGCAGGCCTTCTTGGGAACCTACTCCAGGCAGGACATCACCCCCGTACCCTGAACACCCAAGGCAGGGGCCGCATCCTCTGAAAGTGAGCTGCTCCCAACTCGAGAGAAATACTGAGTGGAACACTGAGTCAGGGCAGCCTGGCTGGGGCTTCCGGGCACCGGACAGCTCACAGGGTATCACAGAGGCTGAGCCATGATAGAGACAAGCAGGGAGAACCCACAGGGGCAGGCACGGCATTAACCCCTAGAGAGACAGGAGGGGAAAACGTGGTCCCCCCTGGAGGAACCGACCATGCTTTCATTCATTCACCCGGCTCATCCTCACTGAGGCTTCCAACGTGCCAGGAGCTGATCTACCATGGTGACTAAGCCACAGATATGGGCTTCCACTCTACAAGGGGTACGTGACAGTCAACAGGATGCAACTAAAAAGAAAGAGACAGGTGTGCCGGGAAAAGAAATGAAGAGGGTAATGCTTTCCACTGGAGGATCAGAAATGGCCTGAGAGAGTGACATTTGAGCCAAACTAGAACAACCAGGTGGACAGATCTAGAGAGATTCAAGGCTGAAACCAACATTGTGAATATCATAAACCAGTGAAGTTTAAATATCAGAATGGACAGTTGCTACTTTTTACTCTGCCTAATGACATCCCACCCACTGCCACCATCATTTCACAGAGGACAAAACTTTAAAATAAAAGCTGGGCCTTTACGTGGATTAACTTCAGCTCCGTGTAAAAGTCACTACGCCCTCCTGTAGGATGCCCTTTACATGGAGTCTCAGTCGGGTGCTCTGTCTACCTCACTCAAATTCACCGACATGTGCTTAGAAAGAAAATTGAACTACTATACGGGGTTCATGTACTCTTTACAATAGAGCGCACATATACATTTACACGCAGGTAATGTTGCACAGCAATGTTACCTACTCCAAAACCAAGTATTCTGAACTTCATGGGCATTTTAAGGGGTTTTCAGGAGTAATCTTTTTTTTCTTGAATTTTTGAATTTTATTTTATTTCAGGAGTAATTTTGTTTATAAGTGATCCCTTTCATTTGAGCCTAATCCCCACGCAAAATGTGAACTCACCATTTTCCTCATTTTGCAAAGACCGGTGGGAGAACCTCTGGCTCACCTGTGTTGGCCTAAGCCATGGACCTCAGCAGCGACCACTGCCGTCCTGGTATGAAAGTCAGGTCCTCATGTAATCCAAACCCTTTCCCTTCTTGCTAATGGTATTTATTCAAGCCATAACCAGTTTTTGTTCGGTTTTGTTTTCAAAGAGAACATGGGATTTTTGGTCATTTGCTCACTGATCCTCCTCATCCTGGGCCACCATCCTACCCTCCTTGGGCCGCTGACACAAATGCAATACAATTAGTTTACTGCCCACTTATTGACCGATAACCATACAGCCCTCACGTCCTAACGCTGAAGCTGCCAGAACATATGGGAGCGAGTCCTTTGCCAGTGGCTGGGCCTCCCCTGCTCAGCTTGTGCTAGGCTGCTTCCTGCGACAGGAGGTTTCAGAATGGTAGCCCTTGTCTGCTGGACCGCCCAGCTGCCGCAACAGAAGAGGCCAGGAAAGCCGGTGCACCTGCTGCCCCCTTTATCCCCAAGCTTTTCAGGGGTAAGTTTTGCACCTTTCTTAATTTCTTTCTTTTCTTTTTTTTAGGATGGCGCAGTTTCCCACGATGTTGACCTTCGAGTTGCCCTGCACGGTCACCCAGCTCGGGCTCTGTGCTCACCCCAGCTTGACCAGGAAGGTCAGTGTGCACAGCTAGGCCCAAGGGGTCAGATCTGGGGCTGGGGTCTGGGTGACCAGTATTCATGGCTGCACCACAGCCTTTCCAGTCTCTTACGTGGAGGAAGTGATTCTTCAGGCTCTTACTGCCCCATCCCCTATGTCAGAGCTCAGGGCCCTAGGTGGAGGAAAAGTTTTAATTACTACCCTGCCCCTCCCCACCGGCTCAAGAACTGCTTTACGCTTCTATTTATGGAAACACAGCAGAAGAAGCACTGGGCTGGGGGCCAGGGGGCCAGGGGACCCGGGTTCCTGCCCTGGGGGTCGCTCTAGGGCCATCCTCTCCTCCCTGCCCCCATGTGCCTGCCACCCCGCCCCCGAACACACATTCCTCATCCCCGCTTTTCCTTCTGCCTGGAACATCTTCCCCACTTTTGTTCAGCCCTGAAATCCTGTCCAGCCTCTGCTGTTGGCATAAACGCCCCTGCCCTACAACACTGATGCAAATTACCATGTGAATTAACTCATGTGGTCACAGAGCGCATCGGACAAACTCTTCTTAGCACGCCAGCCTGGTGTCTAAATAGACTAGGTAGCTGCTCGCAAGCTTGCCTCCTCCACCATGCTGTTAACTTCCGGGGGCTCACGGGCCATGCTTGCTTCACTTCCATAGGTCCCACTGTGCCTTAGATACCACAGTCCTCCATAACTGCTTGTTGGATGAAAAGTTAAGATGATTGACAACCCTGGATGGACCAGAAGTGGCCCATCCCCATTCTACCCACTGGTGACCAACAGCATTCACGGGAGACCCAAGGGGCCTGGGGCCTACAGACTGTGGCCATCAACCAGGCAAAATCTCCCGTGTTGCAAGAAGCCACGATGCTCCATCGCCTCACGGGCCCTCGACCTGTAACCACGAGGCCCATTGCTCAGCGACTGCAACTGTCCTTCAGCTGAATGGAAAAGGTATGAGGATCTGGATCCCCCAGTCCCCAGTTCCACTGCAAAGCTCTCCGAGGACCACAGTGGCCATTGCCTGGCCTGCGCTAGAACAAGAACACTGTGGATGCTTGGGGTCCAATCAACTCCACGGGCACCCTAGTTTGTGACAAGTGTCTCACTGCTGCCGAGCCATCCCTGTGTGCAAGGCCAGAGGCAGGTCCAGCCAGGCGGGAGGGCTGCTCACTTCCCCTCGCTGAGCCTCAGCCTCCTCTGCTCTGAAAGGGAGAACTTCAACCTGCTTCCGTCATGAGGATTAAACGAGGCTCTGGAAATCAAATGAGATGACATATAGGAACACATCTGGCCAGTCCTGGAATACAAGTTCGCTGGACCCAAGAGGAAAGTGCCCGTGCCCAGACCAGCGCACAGAGAGAAGGGCTTAAGTGTACCCTAGGTCCTCAGAGCTGAGGCCAGACAGGCTGAGAGGGGTCAGTAGTACCAGGGGAGGAATGTGGCCTGGAGGGGTCACACGAGTAACAGAGACCAGGGAGCTGAGACCAGGAGTTCTACTCTGCTGGGACAGGGGGTTGACCGGGTCCAAGGAGGTAGGCCTGGTCTCCTGAAGGACTCAAGACAAAGCTTCTCCTGCACTTTTGAGGTAGGCTGGCCCAGACCATGAGTGGGGGCCATGCAGTGACAGGGAATGCCACTCAATGGCCACTCCTGGGCGCGGTCACTGCTTTCTGCCCTGGATCTGTGCTCTTTGCCTGGGGTGAAAGCACTGGGGGTGAAGGGGAATTCTGAAAGACAGCCGTGACCTCAGCCCAGGCAAACGCCAGGAGACCCCGTGGGAGGCCTCAGGGTCCTACCTTCCTTGTCAGAGCCTTTAGTTTCACCTCCAAAACAGCAACTTATGTGTTGTAGATGCACAGCGAGAATCTTCCACGTGTCCGACGACATCGATGGTCAGGGAGGAGGGGAAGGGGAGAACGCGTGTGGGAGATAGCTTGGACTTGAGGGAAAGCCTGCCTTTACACTCCTTGGCTGTTTGCAACAGGTTCTACTGGCTCCCTCCTAGGTCAGCTCAGGGTGGCAAGAAGACAAAGAGTGAGATGGCAAAGGCAAGGTGAGGGCATCCTTGGGCTGAGCCCCATGCGGATGAGCAGGCCCAACAATGGGGGGAAGCTAGCCCACGAAGTCTCTCCTTCCTCTCCAGTCCTGCCTGAGAAATATACACCCTTCCACTGAGTGAGCGACTCCATTTTCCTGGAAGGTATTCAAGAAGTCTTCTTACCACAGAAGGACCTAAACTGTACCTGCGAGGATCGCGAGCTGTGATAATGATAATAACAGCGTCTATCACTTACGGAGGCAGGCAGAGCTCAGAGTTTCACAGGTATTAACTAATTTAAACCTCACCACAACCCTGAGAGGGAGGTACTATTATTATCCATTCTCTACAGGAGAGGAAAAGGAGGATGGAATAGATTAAAGAGATTTAATAGCAGACCTAACGAAATACAGCGAGTGTGTGGTAGAGCCGGGACATTAACTCAGAGGCTTGGGGTGGAACCGTAACACAATGCCCGTAAGAGCTGCAGATCTGAGACCTGGCGCCAACCACAGCCGATGGTTGTCGGGCTGATCCAGAAGTTGGGGGTTGCAGTCTCAGGCAATAGACCCCCAGGTGCCACCGACTGTACAGAGAGACATCACAGAGCAGGTACTCAGCACGCATTGGCTGATGGAATAAGAAAGTGTATGAAAGAATCAAGAGCACGGCTTTCAACAAGCCATGGAAGGGACTGGCCTACTCATGGTCTTCCCTGGATTCACTCTGCAGACCAGCGCGGCGTCAGATATAAATTCACAGGGTGGCCGTCAGTGGGCTCTGCTGGGGTACCTTGCTTCTTCCCTCTCTCTCTTTCTAAATGAAGTCACTAAAAGCAATACTTCCAAGCTAAATATTAATATGATCAGTATCGTGCGAAAATAATGGACCTCCTTGACAAGTGTGTTGTCAAAAATTATAAAGTCTAAGGAACATGGTCTTATGGAAGTTTCCAATTAGGAAAGATGGGAAATCAGTAGATAGAAATGAGTTCCTAAACACCTGCCGGCATGCAAAAAATTTTCTGTGTAGAATTGTGTTTTAACTATACTAGGAGAGTATAAGTCCTACGGGAAATATCTTTGGTAAAATAAATAATTGTCTGCAACTTATTAATTTTTTAAGTGAATCCTTTAAGGACACAG
Organism: Phocoena phocoena; assembly: GCF_963924675.1. Taxonomy (NCBI): domain Eukaryota; kingdom Metazoa; phylum Chordata; class Mammalia; order Artiodactyla; family Phocoenidae; genus Phocoena; species Phocoena phocoena. Next base: position 25,273,443 of record NC_089231.1, read on the forward strand.
GTTATACCTCGCTCTGACTACAGGAAATGGACTATTTCAGAAATTCAATTACTTGTTCCATTCCCAGAAAGCAGGGCTGACCTTTTGCTGGGTGGATGTGGGCCATTAAGGACGCCCTGCCACATAAAAGAGTCTTTATGGGTTGTCTTAAATTGGGCAGCCATTGGTTTCGGCCGGCTCACCAGGCACCAGCAGCTCTGATGACCTAGTTGGTACCTCTTTCCCTCCGTGCCTCTGTAGCAGACAGTGATTTGACCTACTTTCAGGGGCACAGTGGTGGCTGAAGAAGGAAAGGAGGGGAACGCGAGATCCTGGACACAGGAGTTTGAAGCGTGGGCTCTGGTCAAGCACAGGGCTAATCCTCTCCCTCTCTCCATCTCCAGAGCTTCTGCCCTCCTGCAGTCCCTCCCCAGCTCAGTCTGTCCAACCTCTTAAATCTATCAAGTTTTGACGTGGGGCTTCCCGGCCCTCTCACCTCACAGCCCATCGGGAGCACAGCGACATCTGTATGGCCCACTGGGGTAACCCTAAGAGGCTGCTTGGGGCCAGAGGGTGGCAGCCTGTAGCACTGGCCACCCAAGGCCCGTCACCCCAAGGCTGAGAGCACAGAGCCATATGTTAGCCCAACTAGGACTTATTCTCAACACATCTATCGGGACACTCTGCCCTGCTTTATAAGCAACCACAAAATTACAAAGAGTCTAAGAAGTGGTTTTTTAAATTCCCAGCGTTTGTGTTAATGTGTAAACTGCAGCAAGGGAGGACATGCAGGGTCAACTCTCCAGAGCAGGGGTTGGCAAACTTTTTCTGTGAAGAGCCAGGTTGTAACTATTTTAGGCTCTGCAGGCCATATGGTCTCTGTCACAACTATTCAGCTCTGCCATGTACTGTAGAAGCAGCCATCGAAGTGTGGCAGTGTTCCAATAAAACTTTATTGATAAAAATGGGTGGGGGGGGGGCTGGATTTGGCCCACAGGCCATGACTTGGCAACCTTGCTCTAGAGAAATGTTGGGATGCCAAGTGCATTTTGCAGCAGTGTGTCTTCCCTCTCTGGGCCCTTCCCATGACGCAGTGGTGATTTCTTGTGTTTGATGGGTGCCCATCCTCACATTCTCTCCCCTACTGCTATCAGAACCTGCTTTCGGGGAAGGCTCTGACAAACTCAATCCCCCAGACGAGGATAAATGGATTGTATCTACATTTCAATCAATAAAAACCCTGGGTCGGTGGCTCTCAGCCCTGGAGTATCATTGACAGCCCTGGGGAGATGTAAAACTCCTGATGCCCACGTGTCACTCCAGAGGTTCTGATGCACGTGGTCAGGGCACAGCCCAGGCAGTGGGGATTTTAAAGCTCTCTCGGTAATTCTAAAGGATGGTCAGGTTGACAACCACTGCCTTAGACCAAAAGGGAAACAAAAAATCAGCGTTAGTGTTTTTAGAATAAGCGAGCCAGGGAGGTAAAGCTTGTTTTTTCCCCTCGGGGATGGGGATTGGGGGTGGGGGGTGGGGAAGGAGACATGTCCAGGACCCTTGAAATCACACCACCCAGGCAGTCACCCTCCGCCAAGGCTGGCGTTGTGTAGATTTCACCATGCTTTGCAAGATCCACGACCTTCTTATTTTTGTTTCCCTCTTGACATCTAGCATGATTCCCTACTGGCAATATGTGCTCTAGGAACACTGGTTAATCATCAAAAAAAAAGAAACCCCTAATGGCCTAATATTCAATCATCAGTCAATCAATCAACCCTCAAAAAGAAAAAAAAAAAAGAGGTCACTGAGTCCTGCCTTAGAAGGACCATAGTCTGTGAAGGAGACAAGGTAAACACAGATGAAACTTACAATAGGCTTAGCCATATTCGCGCCACGTAATAAGGCAGTGGTTCCCACACTTCACTACACACAATCACCTGAAGAGATTTAAAAAAATCCCAGTGCCTGGGATGTGCCCCATGCCAATAAAATCAGGGTATCTGAGGGTAGAAGACTGGGCACGGGTATCTTTTAAAACCCTCTGGGGATGCCACTGTGCGGCAAAATTTGGGAACCATGGTTATAAGGTCCCGCTACTCCAAGTGTGGTCCATGGAAAAACAACATCATCATCAGCTGGGAGCTGGTTAGGAATGCGGGAACTCGAGTCTCACCCCAGTCCTACTGAATCAGAACCTGCACGTGAACCGGATCCGCGTGCTGTTTGCACATGAAGTTCAAGAAGCTGCTGCAGGGAACCCTGTTCCGAGAAAGAACCAGCTCTAGACCGCCCCCTACAGTAACCAGGGAACACTTCTTAGAGGAAGGGAGCAACAAGAGATGCCGTAGGACAGGGGAATTAGAGGCAGAGGGATGGTAGGCAGGACCCAGCGCACAGAGGCGAGGAGGAAGCTGGTCTGTACGCATGGTGAGCCAGAAGTAAGGAGAAGGGGTCAAAACGTTTTTGTTTTCTTTTTAATAAAAGTAGAAAAGTAGGGCTTCCCTGGTGGCGCAGTGGTTGAGAGTCCGCCTGCCGATGCAGGGGACACGGGTTCGTGCCCCGGTCCGGGAAGATCCCACATGTCGCAGAGCGGCTGGGCCCGTGAGCCATGGCCGCTGAGCCTGCGAGTCCAGAGCCTGTGCTCCGCAATGGGAGAGGCCACAACAGTGAGAGGCACGCATAACGCAAAAAAAAAAAAAAAAAAAAAAGTAGAAAAGTAAATCACATTTAGTCACATAATTAACAGGCTGAGGGTTTTTAAAGGATAAAATGCCAAGAAAATAAGGCTGTCCTGGAAAATTGGGGGCAACAATTTTCCAGGAAGGTGGTGGATGACTAGAATGGACGAGGTTGTGAGGGAAGATTCCAGAGACTCTGGACGCCCTGCAGAGGGCTTCAGATTTTGTCTCATGGGCCAGTGGAGAGCCGCGTGTTGCCTCTGGAGTTGGGGAGGGAGGTGAGAGGAGAGGGGGCTGGGCAGAGGGGCTCGGACAATGTCTTTGAAGAGACAGACCAGTAAGAGAAGCAAGCAGAGAGGCAGGAAGACCAGACAGGGAGCTGGGGAGAGCAGCACGCGTGACCGGGGAAAGGATGGAGCTTGAGAAAGACCTTTCGGAGGAGGCAGGTGATTGGTGGGGGTGAGCAAAAGCCACTGAGCATTCTGAGGTCTCAGGTCCGGGACACCAGGCTATCTAACCGTGGGGAAAGCTACAGCCTCTAGCACTGTCATCATAAACTCTTTAGGTAATGCCCCCCAAAAAGTTACCTATGGGAAAACATGAAAGTCTCTAGCAAACAAACCTCCCCAAGGGAAGCCGAGAGGAAGAGCAACAGTGTACACAGACCCTGGGATTGTCCTCAGCTTCAGTGGGCCACGAAGACCCAGAGAGGCCCTTGGGCACAACCCTTTGTTTCCAGGCCCCTGGAAGTCCAGCTGATTCCCAGTTGAGTTGAAGAGGCCGGGAGGTTGTTCCCATTGCAGTGGACTGAAACAATAACTGCAGAGTGGACGTTACCACAATTGTTTCCACTGAAGTTATTTTGGGGGAGTTTAGGAAGATTGTCTATTCCGAGACATTTCCTTCACCCGATTCCCTTTATAAAAACACTGAGGGAACGGGCCGGTGTCGCCATCTCCACGCTGCCCTGCTCACGAGGAGCACGTGCACAGCGGGCCCCAGGGAGCTGCCATATGCAACACCTACTTCCTGAGGCTCTCGTGGAAGCCCTTAGATCTGACTGGGGCCTCACAGTTTTCAAAGTCCCTCCTCAGCGACCACTGTGCTTAATTCCCACGACAGACTTCCGAGATGGTAATGGCAGGGCGTAGATCTTATTATCCCCAGTCTGGATACGAGGAAACAGAGAAGTCAGGGTACTTGGTCTAGGTCATCCAGCTTGGAGGGGGTGGGGCAGAACCCCATGTTGACTCCTGGAGGATGTCCTGTGCATGATGTGGTGTGCACCAGGGCTGCAGTGAGGGGTTCACTACCTGTTCACGGCCTACTTACCACTGCCAATCCCCATGCCAGGCATGGGCTCATGACAGGTCCGCCAGGTGAAGACGGGGGCTGGTCCGTCCACATCCGGGACCCCAGAATGAGTCCAGCATGGCTGTTACATAGAGTGCATGGTGGGGACAATGTGGGATCCGAGGCTGAAAGGAGAGCTGGACTGGGGAGGCCTTGCACAGAGGGAGCTTGATCCTCCGTGTGATGGGAAGGCAGGGAAAGGCTTAAGCACGTAGTAAAGTAGCTAGACCTGTGGACTTTAGATCATGCTGAGGTAACGAAGGGGATGGATTTAGGGAGGCTATCACAATTGTCAAGACACGACAGTGGCCAATATAGGAATTAGCGACATGGCAGAGGGATGGGAGAGGAGAGTCTACAAACATTTAAGACTAAAATGGACTGGTTTCGGTGAAGGATGGGGTGGGAGTCGGGGATAGAGCATCGTCTGTGAGAAATACAACTGCAAATAAGACACAGTCCCTGCTCTGGAGAATTCCTACATCCTCACAGGACAGACAGAAAATGAACGAGTATTATGCAAGCCTGAGTGATTAATATCAAGAAGACAGAGGTTTTATAAGTTTGGATCCAGTCCTGGCTCACCCCTTGCTTTTCTATGATGCAAACACCTTACAGGATGGGGAAATGGAATCAATCCTCAATACCTAAGGGCACAGACCCTCTAGCTGGTGGCATGTTAGATTTACCCAGGGAGCTGTAAAAATGACTGATGCCCAGGACCCACCACCCAGAGATTCTGATTTGTCTGTGGTGGGTCCAGGCATGGGTATGTTTTAAGAGCTCCCCAACTGATTCTAACATGCAGCAAGGACTGAGAGGGGGGATGCAGCACCTCATTTCAGAGACCTGGAAATAAGGTCTTTTCAGCTTTCCGGAGAGGGAGCTGCAGTTTCACACCACCAATGCTAGGACTGAAGGAAGACGACGTTCTTCTTCGTGACTAACTTTTGATTCTTTGCTCCCACGTCTTTGAGTCATCTCTTCTTGCAACACAGAGAGGTGCCGCTGCCCAGTTTCCCCAGTGACCCAGCAAGGTTCCTCCCTGGCCCCCTGTCCACTGGATCGGTTTGCCTGACCCTCTATCTTCCACCGGTCAGGTTTCCTCCTCCAGTGCATGGACATCCTGCCCAACCTGACCGGCCAGCATAAGCCACGCAGACAGCCACCGGTGTTGCCGCCCTTTGGGGTGTCCTGAAAAGACCTCTCTGAGGGGGTGTGATGCACTTCCTTGACCACACCACACACCAGCCTACTGGAACAATGTCCCTTTTCTTGCCGCCAGGAAAGGCCACAGAAAGGAACATCTTCTTTTTTCTTGCCAAGCAAATGTTTCTGTTTTGACCTGAAGGGTGCACTTTGAAGCAAAATAATGACCCAGAGGCCACTGAGCTGCCCTAAAGGTCAAGTACTGGAAAGAATTGTTCCCAACATTTTTAGCGTGTTGAGAATACTGTGTGTGTGTGTGCGTGCGCACGCATCGGGACAGGTGGGAGACGGACAACCGCCCCTCGTGTGAGCAGTCCCTGACCAGTCACCATGCCCTGGCCAGGCCGGGTGGGGTGAACAGGCCAGCACTATGAAGATTCTGCTGTCCGAATGTCTGCTTCTTATGGCCAACTTTGCTGAGGGGCTTTGCAATGAATTCCTTAAAAGGAATCACATACTATTGACATGATCAAATCTTACTAACATTTCCATGAGCAGAATCTTCGTGCTGAGTGGCTGACCTCTGGCCAGAGCAGGTGAACAAGGTGTTCCACTAGGGCCCTGCTCAGGGCTCAGAAGAATTTGGGGGACCTGGCAGCAGCTTTCCTTCTCTGCAAAATCACCTCTGCAGCCAGTCCCTCCTGGTCTGCAGGACTCTCTCTCCCAGGTACGGGGACCCTTGACTCACAACAGCTTCTAGAATTCAGCTCATCTGTCTTTTTTTTTTATTTGCGGTACACGGGCCTCTCACTGTTGGGGCCTCTCCCTTTGCGGAGCACAGGCTCCGGACGCGCAGGCTCAGCGGCCATGGCTCACAAGCCTAGCCGCTCCGCGGCATGTGGGATCTTCCCGGACCGGGGCACGAACCCGTGTCCCCTGCATCAGCAGGCGGACGCTCAATCACCGCGCCACCAGGGAAGCCCTCATCTCCTCTTTACTGTGGCGGAGCACAGCCCTGTGCTCAGAGCAGGGATGTCTGTCTGGGCCTCAATTTTCCCAGCGGCAAAATGAAAGGAGCTGGGCTAGATGACCAGAAGGCTCCTTTCAGGACTAATACTATAACATTCTAGAACATTCGACGGCCACGACTCCTTCCTCCTGAGGAAGTAGAAAGGGTCACTTCACCTTCTCCACTGTTAAGATATTTCTCTCCAAGGAAGGTTCCCTTTAGCTGGAAATGTTCTAAACTCAAAGTCTGGCTTTCTATGGAATGAATGAATGGCTTGGGTATTCAACTCAAGCTTCTGGGTCTGAAATTTGCTTAAAACGAGGAACAGCTGTGCTTTACGTGAGCTCCGCACACCTCCGGGATGGTCCTCTCGGTCTCATGGATTTGAGGCATTCTGATAATTTCAGGCAGAGGCTTTGGCACGTGTAGAGGAAGGAACACCGCTCTCTAATTTGCATAGAGTAGCTGTGCTGGCTAGTGGCAGGGCTGGTCCATGTACACTTTCTGAAAAGCCATCTTTCAGGGCTAAAAAGGGCCTCCCAGGCCTGCCCGATAGCACAGAACAGAGACCAGCAAGGGGACGCAATGCGGCTGCTGACGTGGGGCGTCCAGAGGACACGACAGAAGAGCCTTCTCCGCGGTGTTGACCAAGGCCCCCGACATTCACTGCATTCTTCTAAGCGGCCCTCCGTCTCTCTGCGCCTAGGACCCAGCAGAGCTGAGGAGGGGGCCGCAGGGAGCGCCTGGCTTGGGGTCAAGGCTGCCATCGGCAGCTCACACAGCCTTGCCTTTCTGGTTCGTGCTTGGGCGGTGGGGCGAGGGTGGAGAGGCAGCTCTGATTGTGATTTCCTTTCCTTTCTTCTTTTTTCTAATTTCCTTTCGACAGGACGTTTTATGTGCAGACACTTCAGTGATGAAGGCTTTTCAAAGACACCTCCTGATGCTGATCCCTAGTGAAATTCTAGAATAAATTATTAAACAGATGTCCTGGGAGCCTTATGCAAGGACCCGTGGTTAGAATTCATCAGAAATGAAACTGCAGTGTGTATGGAAAGAGCCGTGGCCTACGGATCCTGAGCCCCAGATCTGTGTGCCCCTGGGTGCGGCCCAGCCCCACCGTGGGGCTTAGTTTCCTCGTTGAGCACAACGTGTTTAGAATGCTCTCCTCACGGTTTAGAGTGCCGGCCACGTGGTCTCCACGACAGATGTTCAGGGAGAGATTTCAACTCTTGCCCCACAGCCCACCACTGGCTGCTCCTCCTGCCAGCACCAGGGCGAGGTAGCCAGAGGACCTGGGTTCTCTCCAGCTGGTCGAGGTGCCCAATCTCGGGGTCCCCGCCTCCTGACCTTGCCCTTATCTGACCCTTTCTGCCCCTCCAGCCCCAGTTTTATCCTGCACATTGCAGCCTGAGGTGTCAATAGGACAAATCACTGCCAGTGACCGGCTGGAAATGGAACATTTCCAGGTAATAGGATGTACCCAGAGTGCCTGCCCTTCAGGGCTCTGAGCTCCTCAGATTAGGAGCAGCTGACAGAGCTGCACACGGACTAGCCTTCTGCCAGCCCCGGCTGGCTCTTTGGGGCACTGCCCTTTATCAACTGGGTGCAATGCGTGGTGCCGGAAAACCTGCCCTGCCTGCCCTTAAGGGCATCCTTGCTTATTTCAACATTTCCAGAAATGAGCAGGAACTCCCAGGTAAGGAGCTTAATGCTGCCAAAAGTTCTACACAAATGATTTTCAGGAACTGCAGAATACATGGATTGTTGAAATGCAAATTGGCAAAAGGCAGGGACAGCGTGTACTTTATGTGAGGCCCTCTAGAGCCAGTGTACCATCAGGGGTGGGTGGGGTCCCGTTTCTTAGCCAAAGAGGAGAGGCCCAGGCAGCTCCGCAGGAGAGAGGCCAGCAATGACCAGTAGGCTTTCAGGGTGACTGTGAGAGGCCGCATTGCCCTGTCCTTTGCACACAGCTGGCTCCCACATCTCCTCTGGCATCTTAGCAACCATTCTACGGTTTTGTGACTTACTGAGCTCCGACCGCGTGCCCAGCCCTGTCCCAGGTGTGGCACTGGGCAAGAACCCTGCTCCCAGGACCCTGGATGCTTGCTGGGAAAAAGTCTTTCCCACCAGAAGGGGTCAACGGCAAAGCTAGGCAGGGTGAGGCTGGGATCCTGACGAGCTGGGCAATAGAGCTTATCTTTGGGTCCTGGACTGCATTTGCCCTGGTGGCTCTTGGCTTTTGTGTGGGAGTGAGCGTCTCTATAAGGTCTGAATCTAAGCAGATTTTCCCAGGCCCCTCAGACAGCTAGTGTGTGTGTGTGTGTGTGTGTGTGTGTATGTGTGTGTGTGTCCCCTCCTGGAGTCCTCTGAACAATAGGAAAGAAAAGAACCTATTTATTGGCATTCAGGAACATCCTGCTGCCCCCTTTACATTCTAACCCCAGTAACAACACGTCCAGGGCCTGGACTCAGAGGACAGACCACTTCATCCCTCTGCTCCCAGATACAAATGTCTGCTCCCACATCTGCTCCTGACAAGCACGTTAAGCTCAGCGTCTCCTACAATGCTCTCCCTCTTTCCCTGATGATTTAAATCGAACCATATTAGACTTCTGACTCGACAGGGTGGATTGACACATGCACTCCTCCTCTCTCAATAAAAAAAGTTATAAGCCTACAAAAGCACAGAGAACCAAAGAGATTTCAACACACTTTGGGAGGACAGAAATCAAATGGAGTAGCAGACAACCCAGCAGAGAGGGATATTGATAAGAAATGCACTGATGGAGCCTACAGACCTCCAGGGAGCTCAAGGCTTGGAGGTATCAGGGATCACAGAGGGCAGGGTTCAGGTGCTGGGAGGAAACAGCAGAACTGCATGAAAGTCTGCATATAGGACCCCCACAAGTCTCCTTCTGCACCCCACACAGCCATGCAACTATCTATCAATCCCTGCCTGCAGGCAAAAGATCTTATTTTCTGGAGAAGCTGAATAAGAGAAACTCTGACCTGGGGGCACAGGCACTCAGAAAATGAGAGAGAGAAATGGGTCAAAAGACAAGGGGATTCAGGGACTTCTCTGGTGGTCTAGTGGTTAAGAATCCGCCCGCCAGTGCAGGCGACATGGGTTCGAGCCCTGGTCCAGGAAGATCCCACATGCTGCAGAGCAACTAAGCCCATGCGCCACAACTACTGAGCCTGCGCTCTACAGCCCATGAGCCACAACTACTGAGCCCGCACACCACAACTACTGAAGCCCGCGTACCTAGAGCCTGTGCTCCGCAACAAGAGAAGCCACCGCAATGAGAAGCCTGCACACTGCAACGAAGGGTGGTCCCCGCTCGCCGCAACTAGAGAAAGCCCACACGCAGCAATGAAGATCCAACGCAGCCAAAAATAAATAAATAAATAATAAAAATAAATTAATTATTTAAAAAAATTAAAAAAAAAAAAAAGACAAGGGGATTCAGTAGCAATGAGCATACCTAGCACCTGGATCTGGGTTTCTAAAAAACGTCCACTAAAACGTACCAGGCTCCAAGGATAATAATGGATTCCAGAGTTGGGCAGAGAAAGTCCATAATAAGCCTGGAGCAACTTCTTATGCCCGCAAGTAAGGAAGTACTCAAAGAATAACCAGGACATTTCAGAAATACCCAGGAGTGATTCTGAAGGGGCTCCCACTTGCCAAATCTGAGACGATTAGAGCATCAAAATAAGTAATAATAGTAGCGGATTATAATCCCAAGAGTAACATAAAAATCTATAAGACAAGACATATAAATAGAGGAGAAAGGAAAGATCTTCCTTACAGTAGAAAGTCCACTAAAATATGCAGATGAAATTAGAAAAGTTACCATTGCCAACCATCCTGATGATATTTCCAGCAAGGATCATCAATAAATGCTAAAACCGGTGGGTCAAAATATTATCAGAAACAGTACAATCGCATGGTCTCAAATATCTCTCTGCAAGATACTTATTAACTGCAAAGGGCAACATAGTAACTTTGTGGTGGTGAGGCCTAGAAACTACCACGTGAACAGGTGCTCAGTGTTACATCACCAAGGCAACATCTTATGCCTCCTGGTATGAGGCACTGAGGACACAGTGCATGACTGAATCATGAGCAAACATCAGACAAACGCAAACTGATGGACATTCTACAAATTAACTGGCCTGTACGCTTCAAAAAATGTCAAGGTCATAAAAGACAAAGGAAAATCAAGGAGGAGGAGGCTAAGGAGACATTACAATTAAAAGCGAACTGTGATCTTGTATTGAGTTCTAAACCAGAAAAATAAATACCCAAAACAATTTCTTTAACTATAAAGAATATTAGTGGGACAACTGGCAAAATAAGGTCTGAAGATTATATAACAGTATTCCATCAATATTAATTTCCTGGTTTTGATCATGAAATTGTAGTTATATAAGAGAATGACCCTGTTTTTAGGAAAACACACTGAGGTATTTTTAGGAATAAAGTGGCACATGTCCACAATTTATTCTGCAAACCACCAAAAAAAAAAAGAAAGAAAGAAAGAAAGAAAGAAAGAAAGAAAATTATGCAGAGACTGATAAAGCAAGCATGGAAAAATGTTAACATTTGGGGAATCCGGTGAAGGGTATACAGAAATCTTTGTATTTTATTTTTGCAACTTTTCTGTTATTCTGAGTGTTTTTCAAAATAAAAAGAAAAGTAAAATAAGATTCAATAATGAAGTAATAATCTGACTAAAAATGTAAGTAAAATTTGATATAACTAGACTGAGAAGATAGGGGTATAAGAGAGCAAAACTCACATCTACCATAATAGGAAGTCAGCAGATGATGTCTAAATTCGATATAGTTAAGAAGAGCAGTATAAGAATAGTACACCAGACAATAGAAATATTAGATATTTTATATATAATTAGAAATATGGTAGCACACCAGAAGAACAGTAGAAAAAAAAAAGAAAAGTAGTTGCTTTGAGAAATGGAACTGGTAATTACAGAAGAATGAGGCATGGACTTGGCTATTTTCTGCTACCATAGGTCTTTCAGAATTATTTAGTTTTTAGTACTTTTAGTATTATTTAGTATTTTTAAACTATTATTTAATTTTCAGTATTTTTTTAAAAAGCGTTATTTAATTATTTACTTTGTGTGAACTACAGACGTATACTACTTTTGGAACCACTGGGTAGATGAATCTAATTCTTGGGGCCCCAACTCCCCAGGAAGGCATGAAGGCTCTTCAGCCTACCTTTTTTTTTGTTTGTTTGTTTTTCGCGGTACGCGGACCTCTCACTGTTGTGCCCTCTCCCGTTGCGGAGCACAGGCTCCGGACGTGCAGGCTCAGCGGCCATGGCTCACGGGCCCAGCCGCTCCGCGGCATGTGGGATCCTCCCGGACTGGGGCACGAACCCACGTCCCCTGCATCGGCAGGCGGACTCCCAACCACTGCGCCACCAGGGAAGCCCCAGCCTACCTTTTATGAATCCCACCTGCAGCAATGGCATCCCATTATACCAACAGGTTTAAGTGAGCTGTTACATCCAAGCTACAGGCTGTACGAGGTGGGAACGGCTATCGAGACCACTGGCTCTGACACACTCACTCTGGAGATGAAGATGCCGAGCCACGGAGGCAGAGGGTGAGCCAGCTGAGGCCCCTGGAGGCTCTGGCTTACACCCCGCCTGACACTGTAGCACCTCACGTTGGATGGAGGCTATGTCCATGCCAAAGAAGCCACTCAGCATACAACACGTGGGCTGACAGCCCTGGGCCTCGAGGGACAACTGGGGCCCAGAACCCTCGGCCTCCTGTACCTGTCCTAGAGGAGCATGGGTCTCCACTCACCTCTCCCTGGATCCCCACCAGGCTGACAGTCGTCTGGGACCCAAACACACTCCAAGCCATAAGAAGCAAAATGCTAAATTAAATTCTCCATCAGTAATGAAAAAACTCAAGGTTTATAAACTCTGGGAGGGAGAGGAGCCTGGGGATGTAGAGGAAGCTACATATGGCCCCGCCACAGGACGGGGGAAGTGGAACTTCTCCCTGAACCCTCCAGGGGGTAGGGTGCAGGCCAAGAGGAAAAGTGAGGGTCTTTTGGGAACACAAGAACATATGTAATGCTTTAATCATCAGACAAGGTCTTTCCTCTAGAGGCACCCCAAGAGTGGGTCAGGGGGTTACAGGGTTGGGTCCAGAAGGATGGCAGAGCCTCCTCTCCTGTTTCACAGGAAGTGGGACCACGAGGCTCAGAGGTAGGACATGATCGCCTGTCCCTGGGCCAGGGCTCTGTCCTCATCAGCCCTCTGCTCCCAAAGTCAGAACACTGAACCTCAGAGGGAAAGGCCAGAATTGTTTTCTGGACAGATCTCAATGTTTAGCTTTTCCACAGTCTGTGCTGAGCCTGCAACTACGTTACTGTTATTATTTATAGTCTATTTAACATCAACTTTTGATTATTCCCTTTGTAGACAGAAGTTAGTGTTTGTTGTTTTATCCCCAGGTCAGCTTCCTCTCGCCACTAACTACGCCTCAGGGTCATTGCCGGCTGCCTACAGGCTCTGAGCCCAGGGACAAACTCCCTTCACCATCAGCTACTGCCCAACACACAGTGGATGACAAATCCGCTACACACACAGTAATGTCATCCAAAGAGAAGGAACAGGCGTAACTAGCCCAGAGCTTCCCCTCCATCTCTAAATAAAGGCTGCCTCCACACACACACACAAAAAACCAAAGGGGCTTCGCTGGTGGCACAGTGGTTGGGAGTCCGCCTGCCGATGCAGGGGACACGGGTTCGTGCCCTGGCCTGGGAAGATCCCACATGCCGTGGAGAGGCTGGGCCCGTGAGCCATGGCCGCTGAGCCTGTGCGTCCAGTGGCTCTGATCACCTGCAAAGGCACAGCATCACTGGGGGCTCTGCTGAGGTTTCTACCTTTGACGGTGAGGTAATGACACCACCCCCCCAAAACCAGGAACTCTAATCCCCAGGGGCTCACCCAGAGCTGTTGGCACGGCTAGTGCCAGGATCAGGTGCCAGAGTCTGGGGGACTGGGTTGTTCCTAAATCATTCAACCCTCTGCAAATCCCCATCCTTGGCTGTCAAAGAGGGCAAGATTCTTTGTCCACCATTTGAGCAAAATAATGGTAAAGAACAAATAAACAACCAAAATTTTGTCAGCAAATAGAAGGGGATAGGTGATGTCAATTACCAGAGAAATTATCAAGAAACTATTAAGATAGACAACACAACTGGTATAAACATGAAAATTGCTAAGAGGCTACATCTTACTTGTTCCCAACACTAAAGAAATGCCAATTCTGTGACACAGCAGAGGTGTTAGCTAACACTACAACGGCCAGCATACTGCAATATAAATGGATCAAGTCAATATGTTATATACCTTAAACTTACACAATGCTACAGGTCAAATATATCTCAATTTTAGAAAAAAAGAAAAAAAAAGAATTTATTAAGAGCCAACTGCCTGCAAGTAGGTCCTCAGGCCTGGCTCTCAAACTTGAGCAGGCACCAGAATCACCTGGAGGACTTCTTCAAACGCAGATCGCTGGGCCCTAACCCCAGAGCAGCTGGTTCAATAGGAGTGAAGGGGAGTCTAAGAATCTGCATTTCTATCAAGTTTCTGGGTGATACTGAGGCTGCTGGTCTGAGGAACACACTTTGAGAACCCAAGAGTTTTCAGACCCCAGGATTTGGAGTGTGTTGTGCAGGGAGAGGCATGTAAGTGTGGGAGAGACACATGGGCATCCCAGTGATGTGGAGGGCAGCCCTTCTCTAGGGATATATTAAGTGCTCGAGGAACCCAGAAAAAGCAAAAAAGGAAGTGGGTTGTTAGAGAGGGCTGCATAGTGAAGGTGACCTTCAAGGAGTCTTTGAAGAACAGGTAAGTGGCAGGTAGGCGAATGTAGCCGGGAGGCCATTTAAGGCAGGGGACTGGTGCTGCTGGATCAGGACCCGTTAACTAGTCATAAGGCTAGAGCACAAGGCGGGAAGTCACAGGAGAGAAGCCTGAGAGGCCGGCAGGCACTGGGGTTAAAGGAAAGTCTGTGATTTTTCCCCATAGGCCTCGGGAATCATCGAAGGAGTTTTAAGCAGGGCAATAGGAAGTCTGGTAAAACCTTTACCTTTCTGGGTCTATTTGTCTGTGTAATGTGGTGATGGGCAGAAGGTCTGGGCAGGCCTTTTCCAGCCCTGACATGCTGTGATTCCATGGGGGCAGGGGACAGGGCATGGTGCCATCCAGTCAGTGGCCTCACCCTGTCGGCAGCCCCTTGCAAGCTCAGGGACCCAATGGTCACTCACACTTGCTTGGTCTATCTGTCCATCTGCCGCCTCCAGAATCCTGGCCAGCCTGGGAAGTGGAGACAGACAGCTGGAGGTGTCACACACATTGCTAATCTCTCCTGGGCCCGTTCCCCCTCCCCCCTGGCTTGCAGAGCCAAGCGGCCTGGGACTGTGCAGCGGCTCACAATGGAAGGAAGAGGGTGTAGGAGGGAGGTCCCCGGGCTGACCCTGGTATTGTTCTTGGGCCAGAAGAAAGCTTCCTCCTGCCTGGCCACTGCAGTGCTAGAAAAGACGCCGGCCGGCCAGCAAGAGTCAGCGCGTCCTGGGGGGGGCGCCTGCCGTCGGGGCAGCCTGGGAGCCGGGGCCCATTCACAAACGCCTGCAGGAGAGCACGTAGCCCTGTCCGCCCCGCCCCCTCTGCCCTGCCGGCGGCTGCTCCCAGCGAGAGGAGCTGGGATTAACGAAAATAACCGGGTTTCTCCGCCAGGAAGGAGAACGAGACCAGAAATGGCACCCTGGCTAATAAAGGAATAATGGATGCTTCACACCCTCAGCGATACCTTCCTCCTCCCCCGCCTCAGCTGCTCCTTCCACCGCCCAAGGACAGAGCAGGAAGGTGCTGGACCAGGGTGCAACCTTGTTGAACCGGGACTGGTCCAAGTCACCAGGACCTTCCCGAGACGGCTGGGGTGTTACACCAGCCCTGGAAACTGCTCTAGGAACAGATGGTGGGGCTGCACGTGGGGTAACCTCGCTCACCCTGGGCTTTGGGGCCCCTCCTGGAAGGACCACTGGGTCACTGGGGTGGGTGTGTGCATGAGGGTGGCCCTGCCTCTGAGCGATGGTAGCCAGGGCCACCCCGCAGGCCAGCTTAGGGCATGCTCTCAGCCTGGGCTCCTGGTACCTCTGCTGGCCTCCCCCTCCCAAGCCCAAGTCATTCCAGGGTTGGGGGTGGGTGGGTAGAGCAGCTCTTGCTGTCTGTGAGATGTCCTGGGCCCAGCAGAGGTCACGAGGGAGGCCATCCTCAGTCTGGCCTTGCTTGGGCCTGCTACTCCCCCACCCTCCCCCATCCAACTGATCAAGCCCTCTGTCCCTCAGCAAAGGATTCTGGGTATGGTCTGGCCCAAAGCAGGGCATGGACCAGATGACGTCTCTACTGGGGGAAGTTCCTCTTTTTAAGGGACCCTGGCCTGTCCCTAACGAAACAACGAAACGTCCTTCCTTGGCTACTGTGGGAAGATGTGTACAATCTTAGGAATTCCTCAGAGGTCCCAGGAAGAGAGCACAAGGATTGGTCAGGGCTCAGGATTTGGCCCTTGGCTTCCTAAATCCTCCTTCCATCATTCATTTCTCTGCTCAAGAACGTTCGGTCGAGTCCCTGTTTGGTCAGGTTCCAAGGCCTCGAGCACCCGCACCGACTGCTCTGTCTGCTGTTGGACACGTCCCTTCAGGACTCCGGGACTCCCCCATTCTCTGTGGCTTCCATTTCTTCTGAACCACTGCTTGCTCAGTTCTGCAGCCCTAATGCCATACCTTTGCTTTTCTCTCTGTGAAACAACAGGAGAACCTTAAAACTGGCCTACAATGAAGTCCTCCAAATGCCCACGAAAGCCCTCAGGACTGGGGTGGTGGGACGGTGGTCTGATTCATCTAGGACAATTTCACCAAGCAGGTGAAATTTGACAGGGCCGTGAAAGAGCAGGGAGATTGGACAAGGGAGAGGTAAGGACACACGAGGTCTACGGGGCACACAAGTCTTCGAGATCTCTGTCTTCGTAGGAGCTGGGGAAACACAACCTAATCTCTATCCCTCCACCGCAACTGCTGCCCCCAAATCACAGGAGGGACGTGTGGATGGTTCCCGTCTAGTCTGTCAAGCTCCCCAGTTCTGTGCTTGCTTCCAGGTGTAACTGAGCTACTTAGTAAGGCCACTTCACACCTGTAGAGTGTTTTTTGGTCATTATACGACCTGGTTTATATTTTTTTTTTTTTTTTTTTTTTTTTTACGACCTGGTTTATATTGTGACCCTCAGCAAAGCCTTGCAATGAAAGTCAAACCCGTATATGATCCCATGTTACAGCTGAAGAAATGGGAGCTGGAAGAGAATCATTTTGGATGAACTCCAAGATGTTCTGCGTGTAGAACCGAAGGCCTCTCGGATGACAAGTGAATGAACTTGTTTGTCACCTGTTTTAACTCTCAGGGCTTTTTTTCTGTTTATACTCTGGATCAGTGTTTATCAATCTTTTCCTGTAAAGGGCCAGATCGGATATATTTAGGCTTCGACGGTGGTAGGGTCCACATTGCAGCTACTCGACTCTGCTTCGTAACACAAACACAACCACAGCCAGTGAACAAATGAATGGGCGTGGCCATGTGCCAATAAAACTTTATTTGCAGAAACAGGCTGGAGGGCTGGACTTGGTCTGCAGACCACAGTTTGCCCACCCCTATCTAAGACCCTAACTGTGCTACGGATAATTGAGGCTGTCCTATAAGGGAGGCAGATGTTTCCGGGACGCCCTAGAGCTAGAAAGCACTTGCCATCTCCAGTCCCCCCTCCCTGCATTCTGCCTGCACCCCGAGACTGTGAGAACCTGGTCCAGACTCAGCCAGTCGCCTGCTTCCCAGGAACTTTCCTAGCTGTCCCCAACAAAACTCTTCATGCACCAAATAATAACTTCTTGTAAAAATACTCCCAAACAACAAAAGTAAAAATAGGCTGGTCTCACAGCACACACTGCCTATGCCTTGCTACCTGGTGGTCTCAGACAGGAAACCATGGATCGAAGAAGTCCTGGTCTCCTCCTTTATTGTATGGGCACCTATTTTTATTCTGAGGGAGGAAGCACCAGGTGGGTGGGAGGGTGGCCAGAGAGCAGAGGGGCTCTCCTAGGTGAGCACCCCTGCTCAGAGCCGGGGCAGGATCTGGAGTCGGCAGGGGTTGGGGGGAGGCCCCTGGAAACCTTTCCGATTAAAAAAAAGGAAAAACATCTCTTCCTCTGTCAAAGGTGTCAGTAGGGGCTCCTCTCTCCCTTGCCCCACCCCCTCCTCCTCTCTTTCCATTTTTAGTGCCTACAGCAGTAGAGAAAAAAAAAAAAAAAAAGAAAGATGTCCATTTTCTTGTTCTTGCTTATTAAGGAAATGACATTCACCCCTAACTTGCTGTACGTGACTACAGTCACCTAGAATTAGAAAATGGTTTTCCATCACCTCTTCCTCCTCCGTCACTCCTTACAAAGGAGCGCCAGGCTGCCTGAATTCCAATCCCACTCCCCCATTTGTAAGCCATGTGATTTGGGGCAGGTATTTGATCTCGGATTTTTTTGTCCGCAAGATGACGATAATAGTAGTACCTATGCTCTACAGGGCAGTTACGAGAATTCAGAGATGATACGTGCGGACACGTAGCTCAGACGGTACGCGATTTACGTGAGCCCCTGCGAAGGACTGTGGGGTGTTGGGGGTGAGTCCCTCTGGGATAGGAGCAAGTCAGGGCTCATTTAGTCACTCACCTAATATTTAATGAGCACCTATATGAGCCCGCATGGAACGTAACATTCCAGTGGAGAAGGCAGACCACAAAAATAAAGCATGCGTGTGATGATCACTATGGAGAAAAATTAAGCGGGGGTGGGCGGGAATGGGGAATACGGAATGGGGGTGACATCTGACCAGAGAAAGCATCGTCTGTAAAAGGAGATCAGTAACAGCACACACTCCACAGGGACGATGTGAGGATAAGTAAGATAAGAAAAAGCAAGCACCGTCACAGTTCCTGGAGCCTGGAAGGCACTTAGCCAGTGTTTGCACTGCGTTGCAGTCATTCATTGCTAGATGCTCATTACAGGGACATTAGGAGAATTGCATGTCCTGGTTCACTGAAAAGGCAGTGGCCCCTGCGTTTAAATTCAGTCCATCATGACTAAGACAATGCCTGGTCCACAGAAAGATGCCCAGTCAATCCTGGTGGGCTCAGTTAATGAAGTCAGACCGGAACCCCCATGGGACCAAGACGGGACATGAAGCAGGATTTGTGGAAGGGGGCAGGCCTGGGGTTGTGAGGGGGGACTTAGTTTTTACATGATTTTGCTCCTTGGCATCTCAGGATATTTTAATAATCCTCATGCCTGTGAGTTAGCATACCCTGGAAGTTTCCAGAAGACTTGGCCACAGAGCTGGTATAGCTCTAAGGAATGATAAAGTCACTCCTTCCCATCTGGAGGGCTGGGAATTGGGCTTCCAGCCGCTTCAATCCAGTGTGGGGCAGCCCCTTCCCACCAACCCTGAGTCCACACTGCAACAGCGCCACCTTCTGGAGGAACAAGGCTGCTCCCGCATCTGCCACCATTTTTATTCCTCCGAGCACTCGGTGATTTTCATTCTGAAAGCTCACATGTCCCTCAGATTCCTGGCGGGTGGGGTGGGGTGTTTCTCACCCTGTCTTTATTCGGGGCCAAGCGGGTAAACGGGGTGCTTAACCCCAGGCCTCACTGTCCCCCTCCTTTAGCTGGTCTCCTGTCCTCACTCTGGGTCCCATGTGAAGAGAGTACTTGGGCACATCCAGGAGGCCAGAAATCCCACTCGACTTAGTCATGTTCTTTGTTCAGTGTGCGCGCCATGCCGACCTCCCATCAGTGGGCCTACACGTTATGTACTGCACTAAACTAGGCCAGTCACCAGAGGATCAGAGCAACGGACCTGACCAGGTCAGGGTGAGCTCATAATTAACTGCAGACAGACACAGAATTTAGTTTCAAAATTTCCTAACAGGAAAACAAAATAAGTTGGGTTATGCAGTTCCCACTGTCAGACAAAAGACGGCAGGCGAAACGCTTCTGACAGAGAATTCAAAGAAAAATGATCAAAATGTGTCCTTTCAGAAAGCCTTAGGCAAGACATGAGATAACAACAATGTCTTTCAACTGGGCTTTTGTTTAAAATGCAGAAGCATCCAGGGCCGTGTGTGGAATAAAGAGGCAGTATTTCTGCAGGGGCCTGAGGAGACGCTGAGGAGAAACTGTTAAAGTCACCACACCTCAGGGGGAAGGAGCCCAGGGTGGTGTCTAGGCTGGAGGTCTTGGGCCAGAGGGGAGGAGAGGGGAGCGCAAGGGGAGAGCAGAACCCATTCAGATTCGGTTCCCTTGCCTTGCATTGAACTCAGTCAAGTTTATGGGGCTCCATCAATCCCCTCAGCACCGCCTGCCAGCCCCTGTCCTTCCAACGGCAGAAGCCAGCACTCTGTAATTCTCTAAGCCCCACGACGGCGGGTCTCTCCCCTGCAGGCCCAGGTGAAACCGTCTGGTGTGGGGAAGGCCACCAGCACGCCTCACTCCGTGGGTGAGCACCCTCCTTGCCTGTGCAGCTGATGGAGGCTTAATGGGTGTGCCCTCCGGGGAGCTGCCACGTGTTCCCAGGGGTCTGAGGATTGGGGGCGGGGCGGGGCGGTCCCTGGAGGAATGTCAGGCCTGTGAATGGCAGGGGATACCTGGACCAAACTGGTACTTCCTTCACTTGTGCGGTTGCCTCCTTCACTGCCTCATCTTCTCCCTTGTTCTGGGGAGAAGGCCTGAGCCTGGAGGGCCTGCGTCATTCTGGGGACAATATTAAGCACCGTATCTGCATGCTGAGCACCAGCGAGGCAAGGACACCTTTGGCTGCTAGGGACAAGGGACCTCCCGTTGCAAATGTGACTGCAGAGCCTCCAGAGCGGCGCGCTGGTGCCCTCTAGTGGGATCAGATCACGGCGCAGCCATCCGTCCCTCTGCACCTGCCATACCTGACCCTGGGGCCACCCTGGGAGCGGGATTACAAATGATGGGGGCTGGAATGTCCACATCACTGCCAATACGGCAGGCTGGCCAACGGCGTTCCACGGTTCACAACAGAGGTGCCAAAAATGCAGGCGGGACCCCCAGGACTCCATTCTAAGCCCAGTTGTATAGGTGTCAGCTTCTGCCCTGCCCTGTGGCTTCACCGCCTGAAACCATGATGGATGTCCTCCTAAATCCATGTTACCACGTTCAGGGACTCCAGCTGCCCTTCCCAATCAGAGCTCTTGGGGAGCAAAGCTATAGCTTCAGCTCACCTGAGGCTGCTGAGCTTGGGGACGCTGAAATCTGGCTTCTGGCTGTCACCCAGCCCAGCTCACTCGCTCTTCCCCCTCAACTATCACCCTTGGGGACAGTCAATATCACCAGCATCAGCCTTTACTGACCAACTAAACGCCTCTTATGGGTGGAGGACTGTGCCTGGCGGATGTGGGTACCTACTGTCTGCCCTGGTGCCTCAGGTTCTTGGGTGGCTCCAGGGGCCTGAGTCCCAGCAGTGGGGTTCCTGGATTCACTGCCCACTGTGCAAATACAACCAGGTGGGACCATCAGGGATCGAGTCCTTTGGCTGGAGGGGGCTGTGGACAGGCACCCAGGCATCAGCAGCTGACCTCTGACTGAGGCACTCCCACCGAGGACCACTCACTGTGACACGTGCCCCATGTGTGACTCCCAGTGAGAGACAAGCTAGCGCTCCCAGAGATCTACAACAGGCATTAAGTTGGGGGCCCACTGGGGCCCTCGGCTCCTGACTCAGCCATTCTTTCAAGCCCCAGGCTGCAGACACTGCATAGCACTGGAGAGGCAGATGGAGCATTCAGGGAGGGGACCAGACTTCCCTCTACGGGGACGCTGACCTGGGCAAGCCACCAGCGTTTGCGCAGGCGTTGATAGCTGCAACTCTGCTCTACTGTCATCAGAGCACATGTCTCATTTCTCTTCGAGACTGTGCCCCTCCTGGCAATTGTATCTCATGCAGTTCTCTCTCTCTCTCTCTCTCTAAAAGGCTGGTGCAAAGCCCCTGTCCATGAAGAAGAGTTAGGCGAACAAGTGAAGAAAAGAGGAAATCGGGGCAGAAGCACCGTTGCTGACCCGACTGCCTCTTTCTCCGCTAGCCCCTTTGCCCTTGGATGGGGTCATGGGACTAGTTCTGTCCAATGGGCTAAGTACAAATGATACTTCTGGGTCAAAGCATTTGAGACCCAGATCATGACCCTCCAGCTCTCTCTTTGTCCCTGCCAGGGCCACCTGGGTACTTGTGGGTTGAGATGGTAGGGCCACAGAATGGAATCCAACTGGACGTTTGAGCCTCTGCTTTGGAAAGGAGCTGCCCTGGAGGGTAGCTAGACCCTCAGCAGAAATCTCTGTAAGTGACAAATAATATCCTGTGTGTGCGGCCTCTGAGATTTGGGGGTCTGTTTAATATCATGCCATGGCCTATAGTATCTGAACACAGCAGATGATTGAAAAATTCTGTCTTGTTTAAAAAAAAAAACAAAAAACGACATACGCCCCGGTTATCACATCAACAAGAGCACAACCAGGTTCATGTCAAAGTTCTTCTGGGAAATGATGGTAGAAACTCATAGGCAGAAGGATGGACTGAACCTTAAGACGAATATCTGCCTCTCTTCTTCTGGGTGAAAGAAGTGGAGAGCAGGTGGGCAACGAGCTTCAGGCCAACCTTCTCCCTGCGTCCTCATATTTTTGTTCCTTCCTGCCTCCAGGAGGGGAGGGGAGGCTCTAGGTTTCTTTCTTCTCCTCAAAGCCTGACTTCTGTCTAAGACAGTCTCTAGGAAGCCCACTCATCTCTGCTCAGGCCCTTGACTGCTGTGGATGGGCTGGCGTCCCCACACTATGGGTGGGGCTTCCCTCCCATTCAGCAGTCTTCAGCTGGGTGCATGCTGTCTCCCAGATGTACTTGGAAATGGGAGGTGTTTTTGGTGGTCACCGTGACTGCCCTCTCCCCACTCTCCTCAGTGGTTGAAACCGGGAACACTAAACACCTGTACGTATTGGACAGGTCCACACAATTAAGATCTGTCCCACCCCAAATGCCAATAGCTAGGCTAGCTGACCCTGAGGCCCCAAGGCCAAACAACGGAACCAGCCAGCCCTGTCTAGGAGAACACTAGGAAAATTCAGAAAACAATCACCCTGACGTGCTCTCTCACCAGACCTCAAATTCTACCGCCAGAGATATATGTTTTGGGATCAGGAGGCCTGTTGGCCTTGTCCTAATGGTACCACATGAAATGCAAACACCCCAAAGAGACGTCAAGCCCTGAGCACGATCAATGACAACTTTTCAACTCTTGTGTATAATTTTGATAAAACTGCAGATAGTCTGTGATGCTTTAACAAATACAGATTCCTGGGTACAATCAGTGGGTGTGGTCACCCGCCTCCAGCATGGCCCCCAATGATCTTGCCTCCTGATATCCACACCTTTGTATAGTTCCTTCTACATTGTACCAGGGTTGGTCTGTGCAATCAACGTATATAGCTTGTGGCATGGTGAGAGTGTGTCACTTCCGAGATTAGGTTAAAAAAGATTAGGACTTCTGTGTTGGATGCTCTCCACTCTCTCACCCATGATATGTCTATGTCTGTCTATCTGTCTCTCTTCCTTCCTCCCTCCTTTTGGAGGAAGCCAGCTGCCATGATGTGACACTCAAGCGGCTTATGGAGAGGCTCATGTGAATGAAGCCTTCTGCCAGCAGCCAGGGTAGAACCGAGTCCCCTGCCCTCTGCCATGGCAGGGAGCCACCATGGTAGTGAGTCCTCCAGCCCTAGTCCAGCCTTCAGATGACTGCAGCCCCAAATGACACCTTGATCACAGCTTTGTGAGAAACCCTGAGCCAGAACCACCTGGCTAAGATGCTCCCAGATTCCTGACCCTCAAAAACTGTGTGTGATAACAAATGTTTATTGTTTTACGCTGCTAAATTTTGAGCAACTTATTACACAGCAATAGATAACTAATACAGTGGATCTAGGGTAAGACCCAGAAAGCTATAGATCTGCTCAGGGACTTGTCTGTTGGTAGTTTTCTGAGGGCAAAGCTGGTTCAAAGTGTTGGTGTGTGTGATATCAAAGCCCGTCCCCTGTGTGGATCCTGACTGGGCATGGACACCAGAGGTGTAGGTTTCCACTCCCGGCACCTCTAAGAGCTCATGTCTCACGCAGTCCCTAGAGACCAAGGATGTTTGCTGATGGATCGTTTCTGAGAGAGAGAAAACCCTAGAATATGAAACCTGAGCGGGACTTTGGTCAGATGATTTTCAAAATCTGTTCAGTAGTGGAACCATGTCTTCAAATGAAACCATTTGTAGAAGACTGGTTTAGAGACATGGGCTGAGCTCTTCTGGGCGGGCCCGCGTGGGGGTCCACTAGAGCCTGCTTCTTCAGCCACCCCACTCCCCACTCCAGGAGCGCCCCTGAGACGCCTCTGGAAAATCCCAGAGCTTTACAGTTTGCAAACCTCTAATCTAGTTCAACTGTGTCATTTTACTGATGAGTAAACCAAGGCCCACAGAAGGGAGGTCACTGGCGCGTCTGTGGCAGACGCCTATCCTTTGACTCTCGTGACCTCTGATGCAATCTTTCTGCACTCCTTGGGTTGCTGCTCAGGACAAATGCACAAGGTGGAGATAGGGTATAGGAAATAGCTCCCTTCCCCACCTCCTAAGAAAGTGGGGAGCCCCAGAGCCTGTCCACCAGCAGAGGGAGCACCTCCTATGTGCCAGGCAGTGTTTTCAGTGCTCCACGTGAATTCATGTGCTCAGTCTTCCAGACAATCCTAGGTCGTAGATACTGTTATTATCCTATTTTGCACAGGAGGAAGTAGGCAGAGCAAGGTAAGGAACTAGCCCGACCCCTTGGCTAGTCAGTGGCACGGCCAGGATGCCGTGGTGTCCAGACACCAAGCCCTTAACCCCTGCACTCCGCTGCCTCCCCCAGGTAAGGGCCTGGCTCCCTCTCTCTTCCAGCGGGAGTGAAAGGCCCTCTGTTGTGCTCCCCAAGGAGCTGGGAGGCAGTCACCCAACAGGAGATGTGGTCACACCTGTAACTTTTCCGGCCAGGATGCCCCAGGCTTCTGGCTCAAAGGCCACTGAGGGGTCAACACCTCTCCTAGGGCAGGGAGCTCCTCACCTAGGTCAGTGTCTCTCAAATGTACTTTTTCTATCACTATCGAATGCTGTAGGCATTTAGGAATGGAGTGATAAAGTGGCAATTTCTGAGTACTTTACCTTTTGACTTTTGCGCCAGGGCTAGCTTTATATTAGCTGTGAGAATTTAGTACAGATCCAGGCCAGAGGGTATTTCATTAGCCGATACTCTGTGCCTTTGACCTACACATCATGGCCTAGACCTTACTGATTATTTTTCTCTCAAGCACAGGAAAGTTGCAAGAACGGTGCAAAGAGCCCCTCCCCCCAACCCCCATCCCCCTCACTCAGGTTTCTCTCTCCCCCTGTGGATCTACACACTCATTATCATTCACCTTTTTCTAAACCATTTGAGGACACGCTGCAGACATGAGGCCACATATCCCGCAAATATTCTAGCGTGTGTTTCTCAACAACAAGGACACTCACCTACCTAACCATCATATAGCCCCCTAAATCAGGACACTTCTAGCCAAGAAACACTACTGCCACAGACCCCAATTCACATTCTCCCACTGTCCAACAAGGTCTCTATTTCTTTCTGGTCCAGGACCTCAAAAAGGAATACATATTGCATTTAGTTGTCTGCCTCTTCAATCCCCTTCAATCTGGGAGATTCCTCAGTCTTTCATGTCCAAGCAGTTTTAGAAGATGGTCTTTCCATTTGGTTCCTCATGACCAGATGCAGGCTGTGCTTTCTTGGCAGGAAAACCCCAGAAATGATGCTGGGCTTTCTCCGTACAGCACATCAGGTGTCCACTCACCCCACACTAATGAGGTTAATCCTGATCACCTGGTCAGGTTGGAGCCTGACAACTTTCTCCACCATCAAGTCACCACACTTTCCCTTATAATGAGGTGAGCCCTACATGTGCCCCAGCCTGGTGCCTGGTGAGTTTCCAGTCTGCAAGGCAGGGAGGAGTCCAAACAGAGCCCAGTGGTCTCAACGAGTTAAGGGGACGGAGTTCAAAATTCAGGGAGTCCAAGGCCACTAGATTTTGGAAGGCAGAGTAGCAGAGAGGAGAGAGCTGTACACAGAGAGAAATCCAGAAATTGCAGGCCCTTGAGTCTTTGGCTGAGCACAAATGTGTGCACATATGTGAGGAAACTTCCAGGGCTGGTGAAAAGCTACCTGCAACAAATTGATGGAGTAATCCCCTAAGATCACACACGGCTGGAAATAGTTTGTATTCCCAGCTGACATGGTGGAAATATCTCCTAGGACATAAAGCACTGAGTGGCAACTTCAGAAGGCTATTGACCCAGTAGCGGAGCAAACTTTGCTCTAAAGGCTTCCCACCTAACAAAGCTTAAAAAGCAAGCCTTGAAAGGATCAAACTCTTGAAGTAACTTAACTGTGTCCTGGAATAAAGTTCAAAATATTTTAATTAATAATAATAATATCCAACACCCTAAAATTCCTAATATCTTGCATCTAATATAAAATTACCAAGCATGCAAGGAAAAACACAACCCATACCCAAGAGAAAAATCAGTTAACAGAAACAGACTGTGAAATGACATGGATGACAGAATTAGTAGAGAAGGTCATTAAAACAGCTACTATAAAATATTCCATATGCTCAAGAAGATAGGAGAAAGCATGAGCATGAAGAGGAGAGAAATGGAAGATAAATACCAAAAAAAAAAAAATCCATAACTGAACTTCTAGAGATGAACAATATAATATCTGAAACGAAAAATATACAGGACAGGATTAACAGTAGATTAGACACTGCAAGAAAAGATTAGTGAACTTGAAGACACAGCAATAGAAACTATCCAAAATGAAACACAGAAAAAAAGACTAAAAAAAAAAAGCAGAGCTTTGGTGAACCATGGGAAAATATGAAGAAACACAGTGTGCATATAACTGGAATTGCAGAGGGTGGGTTCTGGGGGAGGTGAGGAAGATGATGGCCGAAATTTTTCCAAATTTGATATAAACCTACACTATAAACCTACAGATGCAAGAAGCTCAATGAACTCCAAGTGGAAGAAACACAAGGAAAGACCAGCCCAATCAGATTGCTGAGGCCTTGACGGTTCATTCTATTGCCTCCCATGACTAGGCCCAAGGCATAAACACTCAGCCAAAAAGTGGGTACGTCCCGCAGGGAGCTGGAAGAGAAGAATGGATGCAGCTGACATAGCCAGACAGACTGGGAAGAGAGAGGAAAGCGTGATGCGGTGAGTGCAGTGCATGGCAGGTCACGTGGGGCAGGATCGGTCATGGAGGAGGGTTTGCTGCTCCCCTCCTCTGCAGGAGGCCTAGCCTCATTCCCGCAAGCAGCTATACTCCTACAGCTTCTGCCCAAAGCCCAGCACCAGAAGCATCTAGGGACCTAGATTTGCTGTCTCTTTGATGGGTAATCCTCTTGTCCTGGAGCCCGGCCCGATTCAGGGAAAGGAGTCCAATCAATGACAAAACCGTCAAGCACAGCAGACACCTGGAGGCTGGCAGGACAACTCCACTTTTCAAAGGCCTAAAAATAGCCCTGACTACATTTGAAACCATGACAGCCCTGCCAGTCCCACCAGAACACGCTGCAGGTTGCCTCACCTCAGACATTTCAGGTCAAGGGACAAAAGTTTCCCAGTTTGCTGAGTTGCCAGTGCATGGGCCATTTCATCCACGTCAGGTCTGCCACCAGCACCTGTGGCACAGCTGAGCACAGGCTGCCACACACACATCACAGTGGGACACTTTGCACCAAGGCAGGTACCCACCCCGGCCCACCTACCACTGCAGTACATCCAGCTATACCCTGCAGGAACAAGGGGCCAGTGGGAGAGTTTAGGCCCTGACCAGGCCGAGGGCAGGGGGAGGGGTGCTGTTGGAGACTCTGCCCCTACACCTACCTGCCAGGCCGGGAGGACCTTCTCGATGTCATTCAGGTTGATTCCATCCCCATCTTCCAGCTTCCCTTTTCCACACCTGGACCAGAAAAAACATAACAACACTGAAAGGACAGCTCATTCATGCATCCTGTCCAGGCCCAGTAAGCCGGAAGAGCAGGGGTCAGGAGACACCAGGTCCTACTCTCCCTCAAGGCCGAAGAATCAGCCTGTCCCACCTGGGGGAAATGGCCCTGGAGAAGTGCCCTCCTCCCTCAGGCCTGCAACACAGGCCCTTCCTTGAGGACAAAGGACTCTGTGCAGGCAGGAATGTGGGACCTGGGGTGGGGCAGAGGCACTAACAAGGCATCCATCCCCTAGGGAGGTGAAGGATACCAGAGTTCCCCTTGACCTTTCCAGGCAAAGAAGTTACGCTCCTTGCCAGTGAACGCCCCAAAGCATATCACAGATCCTGCAAAAACCCATCATTTTGCCCGGTTACACCAAGGGGAAAGCAAATGAACAGAGAGATCGAGCAACTTTCTCAAGGTCACACAGGCCCCAACAGGGATTCCTCCCTCCCAGGCCTGACTGTGCCAGTCCAGCAAGTCCGCTCAGATGCCGATGCTTTGTCTTCATGTCCTCTGTGGGCGGGCACACCTTCAGACCACAGGTGCTGACCCCCATTCACTGGCAAAAGCCCACATCTTCCACATATTTGAGGGTGCAGACTCTGGAACTGCAGGGCTTGGAACCCCAGTGGCATCGCTTACTAACTGGGTGACCCTGCTCAAGTCACTTTCCCTCTCTGTAACTCAGTTTCCTCATTTGAAAAACGGGGATAATTACTAGCGCCTCACATCACAAGGTGGTTGGAGGATTAAATTAGTTAATGTATTGAAGTGCTTAGACCTGTGCCCAGCATACAGTAAACGCTATAATAAAGGTATATGTAGAAAATATATTATCATGGTAAATACAGGCAATAATTCAGTCAAATTACAACAAAACAAATAATAAGGTAAATATATTAGTGCTACTAGGACTGTTATATTTACTGTCGTTGTTATTGTTATTGGGACAGAGCAGTGCGGTGACTGATTAATAGCATAGATTCTAGAGCCAACACAGCCTCATGCAAGTTATTCAGTTTTTCTGGGCCTCTAGGTTCCTCATCTGTTGAAGGAATAACAGCTCCTACCTCCCTAAGCTGTGGTGATTTTTAGATAATACAGGCAAGCGGTTAGAACCTGGATTGGTGTATGCACAGTGCACGGTAAGTATTAGTTACTATTACTATTATGTATTGTTATTATTATTGGCCCAGGGATGGCGAGGGCTACCTGATGGGTTGGTGGCAGCATGTTCCAGTTCCAGAGTTAATGCAACTCTCAAATTTCAGAGTAATTAGTTCATTTGATCAAATATCTGCCAAGCCTCTCTTGTGTTTTTGGACCTGTCAAGTTTTCCTGGAGTCGTGGAAAATAAATCCCACGTGGTTCCTGCCCTCAGACAGCTCACAGCTCTTAGCCGAGGAGTCCTAAGCCCGTCTACAGGGCAGTGAACCTGAGCACCAGTAGGGGGCAGCATGAGATAAGTGCTATGAAAGTCCCGTGCACAGAGGCACCCTGAAACTCCAAGGAAGAGAAACGGGGTGGCTACAAAACCCAGCACAGCTTGGGAGAAGGGGTGGGGGATAGGATCTACGCCCCGTTCAACACACGCTTGTGTCCCTGGGGGCTCCGCCTTGATCTGGGCCCTCCGAGTCACAGCGCGGTGGCAGTGTGGCAGTGCTAGGTGGCAAGCGAGGACGCAGGAGGGGGGGTGGGTGGGACTGCGGAGCAGCTCCTCCCAGAGGAGCAGCATCTAGAATAGCCTGGGGCGGAGGGCGGGGAGGTGGGACACGCGATGGTCCAGCAGAGAATCTTGGAGAGCATCCCAGGCAGAGGGCAAAGGCCTGGGGCTAAGCGCAAGGGTGTTGCCAGCAAGGAGGGCAGGGTTCTTGCGGCTGCAGAGGGGTGGGGGGAGGGGGCCAAGGGGCAAGATGGCGCTGGAAGGCCAGGGTTGGGAGCACAGCTTGGGTTCTGGCCTGTGGAGATGGGGTGGTAGGGGTGTGAGGGGACTTCTTGCCTCTTCAGCCTCCAGCCTGGTGGTGATGTGTAGGGCTGCAGAGGAGGTGGAGAGAGGTCTGGAAACACCAGCTGCCTTTCCACTAACAAGTCTGCCCGTGAAGATACCACCTGCTCACAGACATCTGTGTTCCCTGCGTGCCGGGGCAGTAGGGGGAGGGAACTGGGGACTCTGGGGCTGACACCCTTCCCCCAGGTCATGTGAACATGTAACACACCTCTGGCTCCAGCCACCCTCGGGCACCAGCCTAGCACATCGTGGCACAGCCTTTCAGTCTCACCTCATCAGCCCCTGGGGTCGGCAAGGAGGGCTGCTGTCCCCCTAGGCCCGCCCTGTCGGGGGCTCAGAACTCCCTGGAGGGAGGTTCCAAGGGCAGAAGGTTGCTACAGACCAGCTGAGTCACTGCTGCCAACAGGGTTTCCAAGGTAACAACCTCCTCTGATTTCTGTCCCTCCGTGGAAACACGGGCTGCAGGAAGCCTTGGCAACCGAGTGGTACCCTACTTCCAAGAGCTGCTGCCGTGGCTGGGCATGTGGAGTCCATCCCCAGAAAGGCCGGACTCCACGGGTGACACAGTTCTTGGCTTAGCCACAAAGTGGCCACAGGACACTGCACCCAAACTCCCCAGCATCCCGGGAGAGATGGGATTTGGTCAGAGAGCCAGGTGTCTATGGGAGACCCCGGGGCACTGTCAGCAAATCTGGCCGGCCCCGCTGAGTGAGTGAGCCTGGTGGTGAGCAGGTGTGGCCAGTTCCTCTGGCTCCAGAAGGAGCAAGGGCCCTCAGCACAAGGGGAACCTTTCCTCCCCTGGATAGTCATTTGTCGCTACTGCCACACCGTGTTCTGTTAGGACGTTAACTTGTGTGAACTGGTGCAGACGCCTTCGGAAAGCCTGACCATCACTCGCTCCCCAACGGACACCTTCAGTCCATGAGGCAGTGTCATCACTTCTGTCCTTTGGGCCTCAGTTTCCCCACTGGTTTTGCCATCCATGGGCCCCCAGGGGACAAAGGAGAGATGGGCGCTTCCCAGGGAAATGCCACCTCTCTCCAGAAGGCTTCCGCAGACGGTTCATCCTCCCACGGTGCTCCCTTCTTGACCCCCGCCCCCCGCATTCACTTTCTGTAACTGCACACCCGGCCCTTATTTTATACCGTGTGCTCTCTGAACGTGTGTGCATAGTCTCAATCATGAATGGGTTCATGTCTCTTTTTAACAGTAGAGTGAATAGAAATAATGCTTCTGGGCATTATTCTGGGACCGTATTGTCTACGGGGTGTGTGTGTGTGTGTGTGTGTGTGTGTGTGTGTGTGTGTGTGTGTGCGCCTCACCATTTGGGGACCCAGCAGGACTGGTGACCGGGCTTCAGAAGTGCAAAATGCTCCTCCCTTTCCCATGGCACACAGCAAGCTCCAACTGGCTCCCACCACAGGGCAGATGGGGAACACCGCTTCTGCAGAAAAGCAGCTCCTGAACTTGACCTGCTGAGCAAAGGTCAGCTTTCCTAAACTCAGAAGTGTGGAGGGCACAGCCCTGCACAGCCAAGCAGCTCAGGGGAAAATGGCCCCAGTGCTGCTGAGTGAGAGGGTTGAGGGCACGGTGAGCGGGTGGACGGGTGTGAGGCAGGGCCAAGGGAGCCCCGTGGTTGCGACTCTGCTTTGCACTATCTCCTCCTAACAGGATGCCTCCACGTTCAAGGGCAACTCCTCTCTCTACTCGAAAAAAACATCCCAAGAGTTTGGACAGAACCCTCACAGGCAGGGGCAGGACAGTGGAAAAAGGACAAGTAGCAACCTGGACTTCTACTGGTATCTGGTGCTGTATCCAGGGAGACAGTGTCAGAATTGAATTGAATTACAGGACACCCAGCTAGTGTTGAAGAATTGCTTGTGGATTTGGGGAAAAAAATACACACACATCAGAACTGGTGTCAGAAATTAGCCATGTGACCCAACAATTCCACTCCCAGTCAAAGACCCCGAAAGAATTGAAAACAGAGACTCAAACAAATACTTATACATGGATGTCCATAATAGCATTATTCACGGTAGCCAAAGGATGGGAACAGCGCAAATATCCATCAGCAGACAGATGCATAAACAATGGAATGTTATTCAGCTGTGAAAAGGGTTGAAGTCCTGATATAAGCTACAGCGTGGATGAGCCTCAAAAATACTATGTCGAGTGAAAGAGGCCCAACACGAAGACCACATATGATTCCATATATATATATATATACCTCCAGATATCTATACCTATATATCTATATAGAGATAGGGAGATAGGTATAGATACCCCAGAATAGATAAATTCATAGAAACAGAAAGCAAATTGGTGGTTGCCAGGGGTAGGCGTTGTGGGGAAATGGGAATAACTGCTTAATGGGTAGGGGTTTTATACTGGGGTGTTGAAAATGTTTTGGAACTAGATAGATGTGGTGGTTATACAACATTATAAATGTACTAAATGCCACAGAGTTGAACACCTTAAAATGGTTAATTTTATGTTATGTGAATTCTACCTCAGTAAAAATTATCTTAAAAGGAAGGAAGGGAGGGATGGAGGGAGGGAGGAAGAAAGGAAGGAAGGAAGAAAAGAAATCATCTGTCTCACACCCCTGTGTGTGGCCGGAGTCACATTCCTGTCCGGAGGTCAGCCCAGGCCCTGACACCATCTCTAAAAGGGAAAGTAAACACTGATGCATGAACTAAGGAAAGAGTGAGACGACCGAGTAAAAGCAACCACTACCCCAGTGGTTTGTTTTTTTTTTTTGCGGTACGCAGGCCTCTCACTGCTGTGGCCTCTCCCGCTGAGAAGCACAGGCTCCGGACGCGCAGGCTCAGCGGCCATGGCTCACGGGCCCAGCTGCTCCGCGGCGTGTGGGATCCTCCCGGACCGGGGCACGAACCCGTGTCCCCTGCATCGGCAGGCGGACGCTCAACCACTGCGCCACCAGGGAAGCCCCCCAGTGGTTCTTAAAGTGGGGCCCCTGGACCAGCAGCATCAGCAGTTCCTGAGAACTTGTGAAAAATGCCAATTCTCAGGCCCCACCCCAGACCTCCTGAATCAGAGACTCTGCGGGTGGACCCAGTGATCCCTCTTCTTATCAAGGCGAGACCCACTGCTCTAGACTGTTGGCAAGCAGGGCCACTGTGAGTGGTCAGGAAGGGGAGCAGGCAGTGTGGCTGGAGGGGGCTGGGCAGTGAAGGGTGGAGGGATTCTGGAGAGAGGCCAGTGAACCTGCAGATCTGAGCCACTGAGCCTCTGGACATCAGCCTGCCCAAGGAAAGGCCCCCCTCTGCCCCGGTATAGCCACAGCTATCCCTCACCTCACCAGCCCCTATGTGGGAGTTCCCCACTGCCCCTTACCCTTCACGGTCGATGTGTGGCAGGGGCTGCTTGGGCGTGTGTCGGAGCTTCCGGTGGAACTGGGTGAAGTCCAGCTTTTCAGGCTGCAGGTCCCAGGTGGCACCACTAGAGGGCGAGGGAGGGTGAGAAATGTGACAAGCCCAGTTACTGATGGGGATGAGACACCCCCGGCACACCCCAGGCAGGGCATCTCAGAAAGAGGTGGGCAGGAAGAAGGAGTGCCCACTGGCCACAGGCAGGGGTCAGGCAGGGACCCTCACTCAGAATGGAGCCTGAAATGTCGGTTCTGCGCTCACAGACAACAGGGCAAGTGCTTGCCTGGTAGCCTTCCCCTCTCTTCAACCCTGCTGTATGATAATAGATGCCTATAAAACACAGGTGTGGGCCTGATGCTCGCTCTACAGTGGTCCGCCTGAAACACTGGAAAGCCTGGGGAGAGTGTGTCAGTTGGGGAAGCAGGAGGCCAGGTCCCCCAAGGACCAGTCTCAGGAGACCCACGGCACTTCCATGCTGGGCAAGCCTGAGCCAGAGCCAGGGTGAGCCTGGAGCACAGCCAGAGTTGGCTAGCTCCAGGGCCGGGGCAGAGCTGAGCTAAAGGGCCACCACCATCCATGGTCTGAGGTCATCACTCTCCAAAGAAGGGGACACCATGACAGGAGAGCCCGTCAGCAAACCCTCCAGGGGCACCAGCCCCACATCCTGAGAAAGCCTGGCCAATACCTGCCCTTCCAACTTGGCCCGTGAGGAAGCTTCTAGAGCCTGAAGCACTGACAGTTCTTCCTTTTCTCTGGACGCCTCTCCGCACCCCCCGGCCCCTGCCTTCCATAACCTCTGGTGGGAGGGGTGTGGTATGCAGCCACAGCTGTCCGTCCTCAGCTCTAACACAGCCATGTGCAGTTCCCCCACCGCCATTTTCCTTCCTTCTCTCTCTGACCTCCTTCCTCCAGCCTCCTCCTTTCTATTTCACCCTCCTGTCTTTCTCTCCACTTCTTGATCAATGAACTCTCAACAATAACTCAATCCCCAAAGGCCCCTCAGGGCATAAGGACCAGTAAGCTGGGGTTCCAGCCGGAGCCACACACCACAACAAGAGGAAGAGGAGCTCACCTGAAGGAATCAAAGGTGTTGGCAGCCCAGATATCTGTGCCCAGCATGTCCAGAGAGGTGTCTTTGCTGCCATTCTGGAAGAGATGGAGGATGAAAGGGGTGGCATTATTTGCCTGGCCAGGACATGGAACAAATGGGTGGAAGGCCCAATCCCAGCAAGGGTTGCAGAGGGCCCCCTTCCCCGCCATCCCCCTCGGTTGGTCATCCTGCGCAGCTTGGAGGCTGGAGTGAGCCACTGGAGTGAGTGTCCTGGCTGGTGCACCCAGTACGAGTCAGGGGGACCCCAGCCTCCCCCAGGCTTGGGCCCTCACTTTGCTGGTGTTTGACAGAGCTGTGTGGTCAGGTACAGGGCAGCCAGGGCTCTGCTGCTCCAGCCCGTGGCTCTCTCCTCAAAGCCTCTATACTAGTGAGCTGCCAGCCTGATGGCAGCGGCTTCTCCCAGGCAGGGGCTCTGCAGAGCCAGGCACACTGGAAGGTCTGTGCTGGGAAGTTGACTTCCTTTGGAGTTAAGCCCCACAGCCCAAAATCAGGTGGCACCAAGAAGCTCCCACTGACCAACAACTCCAAAGATGGAATTTCTCTAAGTCAAACCAGCTCCGGTCTTCTTCCTTTGTTGTTTCCTATATGACTCATTCCATAGACAGAAAATGCTCTACTCGACCCAGCTTCTCTGATCTGGCTTCTTTGCCCTTGGCTGATCTCTGCAACAAGTTCTCCAATCCCTATCTTCACTCCTGATGCCACCCATCCCTCACTGTAACTGAGCAGGACCCTATGGGGCCTTCCCAGAACAGACCCTACCCCCTCCCATGTCCTCTACCTGAAGGAAAACTTCAGCCTCCTAGGCCTTCCCCAAGTTCCAAAGAGTAAATGTAACCAGAGAAGTGAGAAAATGCAGAAACAAAGGAAAACAGACAAGCAAGACAAAAATAATAATAGTTCAGCCATTAAACAAAGGCAAGGACATTTAGTTCCTCCTCTAGGGCTATAGATAATATTTTGAGCCAGGTTCTTTGAGCTGTTTTGCAGATACTGAAACCCCCACCAGGTGGAAGAAGTTAACTGCGTGCCGACCACAAACACATAGACCCCAGATGGGTTGGAACCAGAGGTTGGTAATGTTGACTCCTAATTACCTCACCACCAACTAATCCGAAGAATGCCCATGAGCTGATCACATATCCCATAACCCTCCTCCCTCACCCTGTCTTTAAAAACCTTTCCCTGAAAGCCTTCAAGGACGTTGGGCCTTTTAGGCACTAAGCTGCCTGGACTCCTTGCTTGGCGCCCTGCAATAAACGCTGTACTTTCCTTCACCACAACCTGGAGTCAGTAGATTGGCTTTACTGTGTGTGGGCAAGCGGACCCAAGTCTGGTTCAATAACATCATGACCCCCACAGTCTGCTTTTCATCACCGCAGTCTTTAAAAACAATACTTCCACCTCCACTGAAGCTGACTGTGTGCGTGCCTTATAACTCAGGACTCCACTCCCAAGTACAAACACAGCCAAAATGTGTACAGACGTCCACCAGTATTACACAGCACAGAAGTACAGAGGAGCACTACTCAGAACAGCTCCAAACTGGAAACCACCCAAATGCCTACCAACATTCGACCAAATGAATCGTGGTGTGTTCACATACTGGAATATTACACAACAGTCAGAATAAACTAAAACAACATGTAATGCCATAAATGAATCCCACAAACATAAAGTGGAACAAAAGAATCTAGATATAAGAGTACCGGCTCTATAATTCAATTTTATATAAAGTTCAAGAACAGGCAAACTAATCTATGGAGAATTCAGACAGTAACCAGAAGCAGGCCCCAGGAGGGTGCTGGGGGGCTGGTAATGTCTGCTCTTAATCTAGGTGCTGGTTACATAGGTGTATTCAGTTTGTGGAAATCTGTTGAACTGTAGGTGCATGGTATGTACACCTTCTTCTGTGTGTGTTACGACCTTCTGGTTAGATTCCTGGTAGCATCCCCAGTCTTTATTTTTATGATGATCTGTCCCTGGACCTGTCATTCCTCAGATCCACTAGCTCATACACTGGGCAATCTTCCTTTGAGATCTTTCCATAGGCCTGGCCCTGGGCAGACACTGAAGACACAAAAGTGGAGAAGTCACAGGTTATGCGTGCAAAGAATGGTATGGGACGACACACACGTAATAAATAATTACAATACAGTGTGAAATGTGCACTGATTCAAGGTGCCACAGTAGGACCAAAGCACAGGCAAATTTCCTGAGAAGTAGGGAAGGACTCCCCC
Organism: Phocoena phocoena; assembly: GCF_963924675.1. Classification (NCBI taxonomy): domain Eukaryota; kingdom Metazoa; phylum Chordata; class Mammalia; order Artiodactyla; family Phocoenidae; genus Phocoena; species Phocoena phocoena. The sequence continues at coordinate 25,309,642 of NC_089231.1, forward strand.
AGAGTAGGGATTCATGGTGATCAGGAGAGCGGAGGGAAAAGGAGGGAAGGGGTCATCTGGGGAAAAGGGCCAGTATGTGGAAAGGGGCCCTGGCAGGATACAATAAGGCATTCTGGGTAACTTTAAGGCCTCCTGGGTTTACACAGGGAGCCCGGCAGCTTGTCAAGGTGCCCCCAGGTGGGCGAGTCAGTGGTTTTCAACATCACCCACTCTCAGTCTTGGTCAGGGGCCTACTAGGGGCCTCACAAGTGCTCCTCAGTGATTGTCATGGGTTGATTGTGTCGTCACCACCCCTCCCCGATCCCCGGCACCACCATTATTCATACGCTGAAGTCCTAACCCCCAGTCCCTCAGAATGTATTTGGTAACAGGCTCATTGCAGATGTAATCAGTTAAGATGAGAGTGGGCCCTAACCCACTATAACCGGTCTCTTTATAAAAAGAGGAAATTTGGACACAGTGACAGATGCACACAGAGGGAGAACGCCAGGTGAAGAATGGAGTTACGCTGCCACAAGCCAAGGAACTTCCCGAAGCTGGGAGAGAGGCCTGGACAGATCCCTTCCTAGCTCCTTCACAGGGATCATGGCTCTGCTGACACCTTGCTTTCAGTCTTTTGGCCTCCAGAACTATGAGATGACAATCCATTTCTGTTGTTCTAAGTCACCTAGTTCGTGGTCAAACGTCCTAAATCAAGCAGCCCTAGCAAACTGATAACGGTGATCAACCATCCATCACCTCCACAAACCCCTTGTGAGGGCAGTCCATCACGTCCCCACTTCCCACAGCCAGCAGACAACCCCCCTGTGACCTTCTCATGTCCTTCAGCCACATGAAGCACCAGAGGGCCCCGGGGCCCCACCTCCTGCAAACAGACAAGCTCAGACCCAGGCTGGCTCAGCTAGTCTCTGATCTCCCCACACCACCTCCCCAGAGACGGCCCAGGAGGAGTCCCACCTGCTGTCCTCCCTGTGCCCCCCCAGCTGGAGACCACGGCCAACATCACCCCAGAGCCTGCCGAGCAGAGCTCACATGGACACTGGTGAAAAGAGAAAAGGCATGAGGATATATGTGTGTGTTTAGATTCTGCACTTACTGAGCGCCACCCACATACAAGGCACTGAGAAGCCGGCTAGAAATAACCCCAAACGAGGCTCAGCAACCTGCCTCTCCCTCCCCCAGCGACCAGAGACACCCGGCGCCTTGGCAATGAAGCCCCATGACTTGGGGGTTTGGTTTTGTTTTTAGCTCTCATTTTCTTCAGGTCGGGCAGAGGCGGCCAGCAAGGTCTTCTTACTCACTGCGTCCTACTCTGCGCATCCCGACTCACCAATCCCTCAAGGTAGAAACCAACCTACTTCCCAGAGAGAGAGCAGTTTGAGGGTAGTTTCCAGCTTCTAATCGGTCTGAAGGAAAAGGAACACAAACTGGCCAGTAGAAAGGTTGAGGCCCAGCCTCCCAGCAGAAGGGGCCCAAGTGCTCAGACCCTCACAGACACCAGGCAGGAGATAAGGAGGGGGTGGGGAGAGGAGGGGAGCGTTCAGGGGAGGCTGAGGGAACAAAGGGCTAATGGGAGAGAGGGGCACCCAGAGTGTGACCTCGGATGAGTCACGTAACCTGCCTGGGCTGCATCCATACACCGAGGACTGGGTCCTCCCTCTGGCACCACCAGCCTGAAGCCTTGGGTCACTCAGGCTCTAAGTGGCTGGGAACTTTCTCACGATGCCCTGAGACCTCCCACAATCCTCCTGTGAATCAACCCCAGTCACTCAGGGCCAGAAGCTTCTCCATGTGGCGCCACCTGTGTGCACCTGGGTCTTCCCCACACCTGTCCAGTTCCGCTTCCCCATAATCCCTTTCACTATTGACCGTGACGTCTCGTCTCGGCCTTGCTCCTCTCCCGCTCCCTCCAGACGTGCCCCATCCTTCAGCGCGTGACTCCAGAAAACCCCTCCGACCTCCCAAACTGCAGTCACCTCCCTCTGTCATGAACTTAGCACCCGCGTGGGTGACCTGTGGCTGCAGAGCCCACTGGCGGCAGTTCTCACCCCGTCTTACCGTCACTCTCTCCTGCTCCAGGGCGTGGACCCGGGATGGCAGGGACCTCTCCAGGTGCCCCAGCACTCTATGTTCAGCGCCCAGGAAGTGTCTGCTGAGTTGACAAACACTTCAAGAGACCTTCACTGTCTTCCTTAAACACGTTGCCATAATGAGCCATGTGACCTCAGCGAAATTAGTTCACCAATTTGGACTTCAGATTCTTCATATTTAAATAAAGAGATCTCCGAAAGTGAAGTGCCATATCCTGTAGATGGGTTTCTTCTGATTGGCATGTGTGCTGCCACCACACCCTCTCTCACCAGGGGCAGACATCACTAATCAATTATGGCACAATTTACAATCTTCTAGGATCAGCCCCTCCTTCCCTTCCTTCTTTGAGTTGTCTCATCACCCTATCCATCCCAACTCCTGGTGCCCTGCTTGCTTCAAATGCCACTTTGAAATTGCAGGTGGCTAGAGCGACTCACTTTCTATCTAGGAGACAGGCCCCCACCCTCCTGAGATGTTAAGTGGCTTGTTCAAAACACCCTTCCCAGGCCTCAGAGATGATTACCAATAGGTACAGCATTTTAAAATGACTTCTAAAGCAAAGGTCAAAAAAAATATATCAAACTAAACCTTGCTTCCAAAGCACACGTCTGAGACCTCACCTGGAGTGAAGTTCACTTCCTCCTTCAGGATAGTAACACAAGTCTCTTCCTAATCCCTGACCCTTTAAATACACAACTCACTCTGGCACTTACAAGTTCAGCTTACGTGGAGTGGACCATTGCTTAGTCATCACTCTCTTAGACCCATAAGGATGTTAATCTCCCCAAGTAAGTTTTTTTTTTTTCAAAAAATTTTTATTGTGGTAAAATGCACATAACATAGAATTTACCATCTTAACCCTTTTAAGCGTACAGTTCAGTGGTACTAAATATATTTACAATATTGTGTAACCATCACCACCATCCATTCCCGTAACTCCTTTCATCTTGTAACACTGAAAGCGTATACCCATTAAACACCAACTCCCCATTTCCGCTCCCCCCAGCCCTGGCGACCACTATCCTATCTTCTGTCTCTAGGGTTTTGACAACTCTCAGTACTTCATACAAGTGGAATCACACAGTATTTGTCTTTTTGTGACTGGCTTACTTCACTTGGCATAAGGTCCTCAAGGTTCATCCATGACCCCAATTAGACTTTAAGCTCCTGGACCACAGCTGCTTTCTGTTCTTGTGTCCCCAACGTGGTCAAGCCGGGCACACGGTAGGTCCGCCTCAGATGGCTGCCAACTGATTAAAGAGACTCTACCCTGAGAGACTGAGGCCCTGCTGCCTCTGTACCTGAGAGACTGATTCCCAGATTAGGATGTCAACATGGATTCACCAACCTAGGATCTGAGGCCCCTAAAGAGTGAGGAATGCAGGATGGAGAGAGGGAACAACCATGAAGAAAGGACGGGAAGGTCACAGCTTAACCCAGGACTGCAAGCACCTCACAGGTACGAGCACAGTTCACCTTAAAAACAGCTCAATTATGGCACAAGGGCGATGCGAGTGCACGTAAGTCTCCCTCCTGGTCCAGGGGCTGGAGTCTTGGCCACCACCCCTCATAGCAGGGAGGGGAGGCCATCTACTCTCGAGGGCCCTGTGCAGAGAGAACCACAGCTAAGGGAGGTGCCTGGGCATCTCAAGCTCAGGCCCCAGCCTCTTCTGAAGCAGCATCCCTGGCAGGGGACCCACCAGCCTCAGGGACAAGGCCCCACTGGCTGATGAGTGGGAAAGAGTGACAGAGCAGCAGCTGCTGGAGAGGATGCCCCAGGAGATGCTCTGTAAAGGGAGCCCCCCCCCCCACCTCCCTGCATGTGCAGATCAACCTCGAGGAGCTGGTACCATCTCCGATCGGAGGTGAGAAGCATTTTTTCAGTACTTCATAGCTTATAGACCCTCTCCACGCATTTTTCCTCATTGAAGCACTACGATTCTCACCCATCCTCGCAGGAGCCCAGAGAACTTATTCCTGAGCTGATGGAGATAACCTGAGCCCTATTTTAAATGCTGGAAAACTCCAAAACCACTGCGGTTCCCAGCAAGCACCTGGCTACTCAACCCTCCCCCCATCACCCTCCCATCAGCTCAACCTCTGGTTCCGTTGACAGCATCCCTCAGCCGGCGGAAGCCTCTGCTCTCACCCCTCCATCTCCACAGGGTAGGTCTCATTACTCCTCATGAGCACCTACCTCCTGCCTCCACTCCCTCCCCCACACGCCGTGACTCTGATTCTCGGAGCTTAGGAACAGAAGTGCTAGGATGAGCCCCTCACAGACCGAGGGGCTGCAGCCCACACTCTGCACAGTCCTGGGGAAAGAATAATGTGCACAGCCTCCCTGGAGGAGGCGACAGCACTGGGCAAGAATCAGGACCCTCGGGCCGCTGAACAGGATGTGGCTGAGGGCTGTGGGCAAGCCTGTGGCCTCTCTTGCTGAATACAGTAGGAGGGTGGGCCCCACCAAGGCCAGTGTTGTAACGGGGAGGGGGAAAGTGTCTGGAGAAGTCCACAGTGAAAATCTTGGTCACGGAGATGACTTACTTATCGTTGCTCCATCCGACAAGATGACTGCAGCACGTAACAAGGATCTGGACACCTCCTTAGAGTTTGTGGCAATGGGATGTGACCGGCATATAATCACTGCATGTAACCTTTTACCAACAGGGGCTGAAGAAGGGGCCTAGCTCTTGGAAACAAAATCTGTGTCCTTCAAGTTTCAGCCCAGAGAGGGAAGACCCTCACCTGCAGAGCCTTCATTTCTGTCCCTTGTTGAGGCCGAGGTGGTGACCCAGGGGATGCCCAGAGGGGCCAGGACTCACCGGCAGAGTGACTGCTGCCACTGAACTGACAGCCAGGAACCTAACAGCTTCTCACGTTCATCCCCAGCACCCGCCGGCGCTGGGCTGACAGCACCCAGGCGACCCTGGGGCCACCTGCCACGCTGACGCACGTCCAGCCAAAGCCCCTGAAGCCATAAAGTGCCTGGATGTTCCCCGCTTCTTGAGTTCTGGACACCAACCCTCAAACTTTGCAACCCCTAACAAACACACAGGGCAGGGACGATGGTGGCGGGAGCTTGGCTGTTCTGCTCACTGCTACAGGGGCCTCGGCATCCTCCTTGGCACACTGGCAAAGCTTTGTGTTGGTATGCGGCTCAGACACCGCCTGTGAAGGGGCTCTGGGGCCACACCAAGCTGCTGAACGTACAAGATTATATTCCTCTTTGGGCCGCTGTGCTCTTCCTGGACTTGGAGAAAACAAATCTCCTTTCCACCCACTCCGAGTCTTTCTCTCTGATGGGATCAGCTCGAGAGCCTTCCTCCCTGTGGCTCTGCTGTTTCCTCATCAGCTGGTGCCCCGCAAGCCCACGGCACATCCAGCACATACCCCAGGGGTTGATTCCCTTCCTGATCTACTGTGTGCTCCAAGTGGTGTTCTAGAAACACTAATCCGCTGGCTCACAGATGTCAGTGTGCATCGGAATCATCCAGGGAAGGGACTGAAATGGTTTAAGTTTAGGGCAGCTGCAGTGGTGCATGGAACACGCTTTTGGAAACAGTGGATATTAAAAAGTTTTGTGGGGGACAAAAAGTTTAAAAAGGCTCCTCGGTCAAATATTTGGGACACACAGAGTTAAAAGAGTTGTTAAATCAATACTTTACTGCAGAACTTCTCAGTGCCTTTATTGGTCTTGGATGGATGCTGACTCTTCAAGTAGGTGGCAGCACACTACACAGCTTTGCCCAAACTCCTCCGGCCAGAAACCCACCGCACTCTTCCTTCTCACCCCACACAGCATCCTGCAGGACCATGGTTCCCCTACCGGGAAACAGACATCTTAAACTATCTGTTAACTCTCTTCCCCAATTAGTCTGCCATCCCCTCAATTGCAGTAGCCCTGGCTTCACTTTTCTGTTGTGTTCCCCTGCCTCCTCACCCCCACCACCTTCCTAGTCTTGGGATGCAGCATCATTCATTCTTTTTTTTTTTTTTTTCGCAAGGACTCAGTGGCCAGGTACCGAGAGCTCTCCACAAAGCCTCACTGGCTTCTTCGAGAACATTCTCCAGGTTGCAATTCCACAGTTGGCCCTGGTGAACACGGCTTTCCTCTGAGTCCCACCCCTTCCCTGGCCCTGAGGTCACCCAGCCCCTGCCAACACCCCGCCAGGTTGTTGCAATGCCAAGGTTCTGAGGAACCGTATCAAAAAAAAATCACCCTTTTCAGTGGATCGTTTTTTAGCACTTAAACGCTGCTGAATCCTTCACAACAGCTTCTTTTACTGACAATTAGGGGGCCCCTTGACAGGGTGAATCGTGCTGCTCTCAGAACAGATCACAAAGGGATAATAAGCACCTTAAACCATGTGGAAAAAGAAATGGAAACGGCCTGCCCACGGGCAGGGAGACTGAAGCTGCCTCTGAAAGGGCCACGCGGGGTGCACAGCTACCCCAGGTCAGGGGTGACAGAGTCCAGAGAATGATAACAGCAAACACTGACGCAGCACTCACTGTACACCAGGCACCATCCGAGCACTTTACATCTGTTACAACCCTAGGAAGCAGCTGTTGCTATCACCATCCCCATTTCACTGATGAGGAAACTGAGGCTCAGAGAACTTGCCCGCATTCACCCAGCTAGTTCCCAGGAACGCATATGAGTGTGGACCAGAGTCTGTGCTCTTAACCACTGCACTCTGCAGATATATTACTCAAATCACTTCTGACCTCACTGTCGAGTTTCCCATAATGCAGGAGCATACCCATATCCCTACGAACATTTGGGTTTCCCGAGTTCTTCTCTTGGGAAGGCAGCGCTGGTGCAGGGAGTAAATCACTTGCAGTGAGGAAAAGAAGGAATGTAGGGGTGCAAGATAGAATGTGTAGGGTCGGGGGGCTCTGTGCATGAGTGAATGAAACAAGATGGGAGTGAGTCACTGTACAGTAGAAAAACATGCCAAGTCAGGTGCAATGGGAAAAAACGACCCTCTTCTATACCGTTGTTTTTTCTTTATTGATATACAACTGCAGAGTCATTTCTGCTTGTGTACGTGTGTGTGCACAGGTATGTGCGTGTTGACAACCCCAGGCTGCAAAGGTTTAGAAATAAGGCAGAGTCTGGCTAAACAAGGCAGGGGGCAGCAGGAGGACTCCCCCCATTAATGGGAGGGTCACAGGCAAAGTTCCAACTAGAGGATGTCCGGGCATGCCAGTCTGAGTTTCCCCAGCATGTCTGCTGCTGGGTCAGCCGCACCAGAGCTGGCCAGCCTGAGACTGCGGCTGCAGCACCAGGAGCCTGCAGGGACCAGGGCCTGAACTCCTGGACTGCAGAACCAGGGGCCAGCTGCTGGTCGTCAGCTCTACAGGGCCCAGCCTGGGCACCAGAGACATGAGGGCGGTACAGCCCCTGCTCCTGGGAAGGGGCTCATAATCCCAGTCCATTTCCCCTTCTTGGTGCAAAATGTTCTTCCATAGATTCTGTCCATGACGATGGCCAAGAGCAAGCAAACCCCACAGACTCAGGGCTCCCGGGGGAGCCGATAGGGAGGGCTATCCCTTTAAACAATGGACAAGACCTCTCCAAGGATGCCCTCCCAAGTCCCCTGCCGCCAGCCCCAATATATCACCCACGTTAGTGGGTTAACACAGTGCTAGGCACTGTGTGGCCACAAGAGGCCCGAGGTGATCGTCCCTGCCCCACAGTTCTTACCACCTAGCTGGAGCGTCACAGAAAAGGAAGAAAACAACTGAAGACAACATGTAGTGAAGCACCATGTGATATGATGCATGCCACCCATGCTGCGGGCTCCAGGGGAGACTGTGGCTCTGGACTCCAGGAAAAACTTCCTGCGAGTAACAACACGGATGGACTGAGTGGGGAAAGCAGGAGTCTAGGCCTGCAAGCTGCTTCCTGGGGCCCCAGGAGGGTTGCTGCAGCTCCACAGACCTGAGCTCCCTCTTCAGTATCATATTGGACTAGAATGGTGATTACCGAGTTGGGGTGGAGGCGGGAAGAAGAGCATGAGACACTGGGAGAGTGTGGTGCATTATACAGGATGTTTGGAGACCAAAGAACTGCAAAGGCATCTCCTGGGCCAAAACAGGGGCTTCCTGTAACGCCAGGTCCAAAACTCCTCTCAGACCCAAACCGCCAGACTTTGAGGGTGACTTGGGTTTGCTTGAAGAGACAGGAAGTGAGGACCCAAGCACAGATCAAGGGTGGGGCAGGGCAGGGCCCAAGGGAGAAGCAGTCCTGTCCTGGTGTGTGTGTGTGTGTGTGTGTGTGTATGTCTGTGTGCATGGTGTGTGTGTGGTGTATGTGTGTGGTGTGTCTGTGTGCATGGTGTGTGTGTGTGGTGTGTGTGGGGGGGCATGTGTGTGTGTGTCTGTGTGCATGGTGTGTGTGTGTGGTGTATGTGTGGTGTGTGTGTGTGGTGTATGTGTGGGGTGAGTGTGTGTGCGGTGTGTGTGTGGTGTGTGTGTGCGTGGGGTGTGTGTGGGGTGTGTGTGTGGGGGCGTGTGTGTGTGTGTCTGTGTGCATGGTGTGTGTGTGGTGTATGTGTGGGCTGTGTGTGTGTGGTGTGTCTGTGTGTGTGTGTGTGTGTCTGTGTGCATGGTGTGTGTGTGGTGTATGTGTGGGGTGTGTGCGTGCGGTGTGTGTGTGGTGTGTCTGTGTGTGTGTCTGTGTGCATGGTGTGTGTGTGGTGTATGTGTGGGGTGTGTGTGTGCGGTGTGTGTGTGGTGTGTCTGTGTGTGTGTGTGTGTGCATGGTGTGTGTGTGGTGTATGTGTGGGGTGTGTCTGTGTGTGTGTGGGGGGTGTGTATGTCTGTGTGCATGGTGTGTGTGTGGTGTGTGTGTGGTGTATGTGTGGTGTGTATGTCTGTGTGCATGGTGTGTGTGTGTGGTGTGTGTGTGGTGTGTGTGCGCGCACGGAGCGTGTGTGTGTGTGTGTGTGTGTGTGTGTGTTCCCCATGTTCAGCACCAAGGACAGCACCCCCACGTGCTGGTAGGAAAGATGGTGATGGACCCCCAATATTTTAATCTTCCTACAATAGAAAGGCCTGAGGCAGGAGAACAGCAGAGCAGAGACCGGAAGACAGAGCCTCCTGAGTAGTACCAGAGCTGAGTTCAGGAGCAGAAAAGGCCGTTCCCTTCACTCTGGAGCTTTCCTGTCTGTCTGTCCAATCTGTCCCTTCTCTCTCTACCCTCACTGTCTTTGAATTAAGACCCAAAACCAAGGGAGGAGTGGGAGATAATGACTCCCTGTGGCCAAGTATATTTCTCCAGTCTCTCGGCTAATTAATCATGCCTTAGGATTTAAATGGCAATATTATTAGCACCTACCCTAGACTGGGCCACAGCAGAGCCCACTTCTGGTTGGCTGCCTGTCCAGCATCTGCTAAAGTAATGGGGGCCCACTCAGCTGTCCCTAGCCCCATACCTTGCCCATGCCTCTGTGCACAGAAAGGATCTCATCCTCCAAGGTTCCTCACTAGGAGGCCTTCTTGGAACTCTCCAGTTGCTGGAGATATCGCCCTTCCTGCCAGAGCCAGACTCAGAACCACACAAGGCCAGGGAGGGAAGGGGCTGAGAGACTCTGGCCCAGGACTGACCTAGGAGTTCTGCAGAGATGCTCCCAGAGTGATGAGGTGGATAGAGTGGAAGAGAAAGCAGGTGGGTTCCTTCCCCTGCCTCACCAAACAGTTCTGCCCTTTTGGTTTTCTACATGAGATTTCCTTGAAAGACTGTGATGAAACAAAAGGTTCTGTACTTTAAAAAATTTAACTTTTATTTTAGATAACTGTAGATTCACATCTAGTTGTAAAAAATAATAGAGATCCCATGTATCCTTTACCCTGTTTCCCCGCCAAGGAAAACCTTATAAAAGTATATAGTTCAGATCACATCCAGGGTACTGAGAGCAATACCCTCTAGAATGCTGACATTTCCATCGGCACAAGGAGCCTTCCTGCTGCGTTTTTGTAGCCACCCACTTCATCGTGCCCCCCTCCCCTAATCCTGAAGAACTGCTAACCTGCTCGCCATTTCTATAATCCTGTCATTTCAAGAATGGTATAGAAGCGGAATCATAGAGTATGTACCTTTGGGGGATTAGCCTTTTTTCACTCCGCATAATTCCCTGGAGATTCATCCAGATTACTGCATGTGTCAAGAGTTGATTCCTTGTTATTGCTGAGCGCCAGAACTTACTTAACCATTCACCTGTTGAAGGGCATCTGGTTTATTTCCAGCTTTTGGCTATGACGAATAAAGCTGCTATAGACATTCAAGTACAGGATTTTGTGTGAACATAAGTTTTCATTTCCCTGGGATAAACACCCAGGATCGCACTTGCTGGATCATATGGTACTTGAGGTTTAGTTTCATAAGAAACTGCTTTCCAGAATGGCTGCACCACTTAACATCCCCACCAGCCATGTGTGAGTCATCCAATTTCTCTGCGTCTTCACCGACATTCGGTGTTGTCACTGTTGTTTGTTTCTTTTTTCATTTTAGCCATACTGACAGGTGTACAGAGATACCTTGCTGAGGCTTTAGTTTGCATTTCCCTAACAGCTAACAATGAACATCTTCTTGTGTGCTTAGTTGCCATCTGTATATCCTCTTTAGTGAAAAATGTCTCTTCATGTATTTTGTACATTTTCTAATTGCATTGTTCTCAATGCTGAGTTTTGAGAGTTCTTTACATATTCTAGATGCTTGTCCTTTGTCAGATATATGTTTTGCAAACTCTTCCCCCTCATTATAACTTGTCTTTTCATGCTCTCAACAGGGTTTTTCCCAGAGCAAGAGTTTTTCATTTTGATGAAGTCCAATTTCACATCTCAGTGTTGACATTTATTGTCTTCATTCGTTCACTTTGAAATCTTCCCAATTCTTGGTATGACAAATGATTTTTGATTGTAATCAGGACACTTTCATGTTATGTAATGAGACTCTGAATCTCATTTAAATCTTCTGTTTTAACTGGCTTTTTGTGGTACCACTCTGTCAGGGGAAAGGGGGGGTGGGCACGACCTCAGTACTGTCAGTGGAGCATTTGTTATGGCTCAGTGGAGGTAAGAGTTCCAGGACTCCACATGGTCCCCACTGACCCTGCTATGGGGGCCTCACGACCACCGGGCAACAGTGCAAGTCCCAGCTCTCTAGTAGAACCTCCTCCGACTCATGCCAGCAGGGAGGGGAGGGCACCTCTATCCTGCTGAGTGGGGGTGGGAGTCCAGGTACCCCACATGGCCTCCAACAATACCATGGGGGCAGGGAGCTTCTTACCAGCCAGCAGAGATGAAAGTCACAACTTCCTACTTGACCTTCTCTGACATCACACTGCTGAAGGAGTTAGGGGGCCGCATTACAGCCCGGAGAGTGTGCAAGTCCAGGTTCCCACTGGTTATTTGCTTGTGACGGTGGGGATGGTGCTACAGTTTTTTTCTGTGCTGTTTGGCTGGAGTAGAGCAGCTATTGTCTAAAAGTTTTCTATCTTGCTAGACCTAAACTTCTATTCTTTTCCTGGACCTAAGCTTAGAGAGAATAGGCTTTTATTGGAACTTTCAAAAAAAAATATCTGTGTCCACTGGCATTTCCTGGTTACCCACATCTTCAGCTTCAAGTCTGGGATATGGGAGGCAAAAGGAAAACCCACGGAGGTCACTCCTGTGTCAATACTCAGGTCCCAAGGTCCCTAGCTGGTCTGCCTTCTCTCTCTGTTTCAGAATCTTCTTATATTTGTTTTATATAGAATGTTCAGGGTTTCAGTTGTACTTAGCAGGAGGAATATAGAAAAGAACATCTATTCCATCTTCCCAGAAATAGAAATCTGTATTTTTCACAAAACATTTTGATGACCTTAAGTCTAGTTCACCTCCTCATTTTTCAGAGGAGAAACTGAGGCTGCAGCTAGATGACGTATCTCACCAGTGATGGAATAGCGAGTCAGAGGTACAGAAGCCAGGACTCACGTCTCCTCACTCCAGTCCTCACGTCTCCTCACTCCAGTCCTCCAATCAGATGCCGTTACCATGACAGCATGGCTCCTCCCCCTCCATGCCCGGGTATCTGACCTCCTCTACAGACGCCAGCTGCAGCCAGCTCCCCTCCTCCCGGTATTCACACGCGGCTCTAGAATGTTGCTTGTCCACTCGAGAAAGTCTTCTTTCTCTAAGCAGACCCTGGGTACTCTGAGGGCAGAGACCAGGCCACGTGGCTCATACTGTTTACAGCGTGGGCTCGACGAATAGTTGCCGACTGCTCTCCCTATAGAAGTCAATCATCAATATTGTTTGGTAAGCGTTGTATCCTGGTTCCTCCAGGTGAGCTGGAGCCAGAAGTCACTCCGAGGACGGGGACAGATGGCATCTTCTGGAAAAGAGAGGCTCACATGCTGGGAGCAGCAGAAGTACACAGATCATGCCATGTCCAGTTTGAAGAGGCTTATTAAGAGGAAATATAGTCTATGTTTATGGTGCTCCCAGAAAAGTAACCCAGGATGGGACAGGACGTGGGAAGCAGTGTGTCACGTCCCAGACTTCTTAGCACTGTGGTTTAAGTGCCCATCTCCCGCCCCGCCCCCATGCCCACTCTACCCTCTACATACACAGAGACTGCACCCATTGCCTTCACCATCCCGATTCCTGGTTCCTAGCATGGTGGCTGGCACAGGGGCCCTCAACGATGACGTGCTGGTTGAATCAATGGATGAAAGAACAAATAAATAAAGGAATAAATGAACCACAACAACAGGGAATAGCTGCAGGAATGAGCATGCTTAGCTTAGAAAGCAGACTTGCCACGGCAGACTGTGGGGGAGAGGCCAAATAGCCGTGCACAAAAGGAATCAAACTAAATCCATCAGCTGGAGTTATGGAGAGGTGGTCTGGGCTGAATCAAAGACCGACATTGTTATCAGTGGAGCTGCCTCACATGCTCTGAGATGCCTTGTGAAGCAGTGAGTTCTCCATTTCTGGAAACGTCCAGCAGCCCAATGGCCTCATGAAGCAGGGGGATCCTGCACTGCAGGGAGTTGGATCAGGTGACCTCTGAGCTTCTTCTCATCCTGAGAGCCCACATCTTCAGGGTTCACTGGAGACCTGCCTAGCTCTGGATTTAATGTGGTAAAGGAGGTAAGGGGGGGCGGAAGTCAGCCACAGCCCCGTTGAGTCTCCACTAGAAGTGGAACATGTGACAATCATTCTAGCCAGTCACCAACCAGTTCTGGTTCCCCTGGTCCAGGCGTATAGTAGGATTCTCCTATTTAGTGTGTTTATGGTTGGGTGGGGCCACGGGACTAGTTCTGGGCAACAAGCTAAGAGTGGAAGTGATGTGTGTTACATTTAGGTTGCAGCGTTGAATTGCCTCCGGTGCTCTTTTCCCTCCGTCGTGGCAACTGCTCCACCAAGCTGGGTCCTAAATGGATGGCTTAAAGTTACTAAGATTCAGAGCTGTTTGTTACTGCAGCATTTCCTAGGCTATCCTGACTGATACAGGGGGACAGAATTTACCTGTAAGGAACGACAGAGAAAATACAAGCCATGCAAGGTACACAAATGCGTGGGGTTGGACAGCAGCTCCAGCAACTCAGCGTGGTGTATAGACACCCCATCCCCCACCACTCTGGTAAAACCCAGCACCAACCAACGACTCCAGCTGTGCCCACTCCTCCTGTCTAACATCCCAACATCATGGCCAACTTCAAGTCTCTGCTAACACCGCTTCTTCTCTCTTCACCTTTTTCTCTCTTCCCTTCCATCTGGTCAGACATCCTACCCATTCCTGAAGGCACAGATCCGAGTCTCACGTCCTACAAGCCATCTCCCTACCCGCAGAGAGCAACAGGGCCATTCCTTGGGATGACTGCAGTGTCTGTGCTCAGGGCGTCTCTTTGGGGGTCTTACCGTGTGTGCCTTTAGTCTGTTTCATGTTCACTAGCCTCTGCTCTACAAACAGGTAGTGAGCTCAAAGGCTCCAGCTCGTATGTGAGCCAAGCTCACAGCAGGTGGTCAATAAATGCTAAGTGGACAGAGAGCAGTGCCATGAACATACACATGATATTTCTTAATTATTCAGAGAAGCTGATTAAAAATCTGGGCACTTTGACTCAGATATCATTTGTACTGAGTTTTTAGATTGGCTCTGAACCAGATACTATTAATTCCTCAAGGGCAGCAAGATGACTGGCAGAAAATTCCTTCTACCCTTTTCTGTGGGCCAGAGGTAAGCAGTGCATTTGAGGCTCACCTCTGCCTACCATCTGTCATCTCTTGGGTCGCAGTCAATGCTGACATGTAGGTTGACACAGGCATCAGGGTATGTGGGGGGAACAGTAGAGAAATCAGGAAAATCCAGACCTGCTGATTTTAGCAGCCATTTGGACCCACTTCATGGAGACACAGAATATAAACAGTGACAGGTGTTTCCAGAGGGGCTCAGAGGAGTCTCATTTTGTGGAAGAGGCATTGGAGTGCATGCCACACCTGGGTCAACATCTGGTTCTCCTGACCCCTGGAACAAGGCTCTTTTCACTCTCTCCTGATGCTTCAATTTGCTACCGGGCACCACAGGTGGAAGAGGGGAGCGCCCTTCTCTCCTCACTCCAGGGAGTGTGGGATCACAGCCTGTCAGCCGGGACTCAGGACACCATTTCTGACACATCCCTCCTTTTCCCAGGGCTTTGCATGAACCTGCCTGGTAAGACGTGTGCTCATCAGGTTCCCAGCAAAGATCCCATCACTTGCTCGATAGCCAACACCGTGGGCCAACAAGTCCTTCGGTCAGGAAGTCCTTCTCAAGGTCTAATCAGAGGCACTGCTGCTGTCCGGCACATCAATTTCCTTTCCTTGGCATTTCTGCGCCGATGGAGAAGACCTGTTTGCGCCTGACTCCACACAACCTTGCACACGCCTTCAGCTTCCTTCCCTGAATGCTAAGTCCTGGGCCGGCACCTGGGGATGTCGTCTAAATGCACTGGGCTGCGCTCTCTCATATCAGGTGCCTTCCTCTAAATCATCTCCGGGCACCTCCCCTGTTACAATAAGGTGGAAACTGTATTCCGACCTCCTGAGTAAATGACTAGGTGGTGGGTGAACTCTCTTGGAAAGATGCTGTCAGGATGCCAAACAGTCCCCAGTACAGCCGAGTCCCGGCTACAGGCAGTTAACGGGCCTCTTCAGGACTATGTGGAACCCATTTTTTGTTCTGGACTCTCTGAGCCCCCTCCTTCCATCTCATGGGACTCTACCTACCCTGGCTTACCTCTACGTTGTGCCTCTGAAAGGGTTCAGAGAAGGCAAGGTGTTTTTTTTTGGTTTTATTCATTGATTGAAACAACAAAAATAATCCCAGTGCAAGACTAATCCTCAAATGGTGCCTGCACCCAGCTCCTCATTCAGTGCATGGTCTGCGACTCACCACACAGCGTCCTGGGCAGAATGCAGCACCTCGGCATCCTCCTGGGGGCCCCACCGTCCGGGGTGCACGAGCCCAAAGTGGGGCAGTCAGGGAAAGTGCTAGCGCAGCCACCCCAGTCTCAATCTAGCCTCAGTTTCCTCCTGAAATTCTCCCCGGGGGTGAATGTGGGATAGTAGAGCTGCCCCATCATCCCAATGACTTCCAAAAGCTCAGCAAAGTTGGTGTGGCCAGAGGAATAGGACCCGCTAGGGAATGACTGCGTAGACCGGGTCTGAGCCATCTCAGGTATCATTATTGAGCACCTACTGTGTGCAAGGCCCTAGGCTGGGTGGGGGGGTGGTCAGGGATGTAAAGGGAGCCCTGGTGGCACCCAGCTCAAGGCCCACCAGCAGGCTGAGGGGACAGGCAGGTGTACATATCCAGATCACACCATGGATTAGTGTGTGGGTGAGGGTGTCTGCCTGGTGGAGAGGGTACGGCGAGGAAGCCAGTGGGCGCTTATATGAGCTGGTCCAGTGTTCCTACATCTGGTGGACCAGGCTGAAGGGGCCCTTGAAGGCTGTATGGGCAGCAGCATCCCATCAGAGCTGCCCCCAGCTAAGGCACACTTCAGCTGGTAGCTCCCTGGTTTCCCCTCCATCAGGGGGCCGCTCCAGGGCAGGGTGAAAGGGGCAGCTGTCTCTGGTAAATTGTGGGGTTTTCCTTATGTCACTCAAGGGATGCTGACCGGCTTTGATCCCTGCACCGGAGGGCATCAGAAGATGACTGCTTCACGGACTTCCCTAGCGGTCCAGTGGTTAAGACTCTGCGCTTCCACTGCAGGGGGCGTGGGTTCCATCCCTAGTCGGGGAGCTAAGATCCCACATACCGCGCGGACAAAAAATTTTAAAAAATTTTAACTTTTAAAAGAAGATGGCTGCTCCTTGCGGGGACACCAGAGGCTCCTGGAGACGAAGCCCAGGGTGGGTGCTCCCACTGGCAGGAATGTGGATGTGGACGTGAGCCAGCACGGGCCATGGGACAAGGGCAACACCCCAGAGAGGGCAGAGCATGAGAAACAAGGAGGCTGTCCCAACACGGCTGAGCTGCCATGCCAGCCCTGAACACCCTCCCAGGAGGGTGGCGAGAGAGAAAGAGACTTCCGTCTTGCTTACACCACGCTATTGTTCGTACCCTGATTAACTGAGTTATGTCTACAGTCAGGGCTTTCATCACCGAACCAAGGTGATGACCTCAGGAGACCTCATTTCAATCCTGTCTCTCCATGCAGCGTGGGGTACAGCGCCCGGGGCCTTCCAGGAGGGCCAGCCCGATGCCACCACCTCTGCTCGGCCTGCCCGAGTGCCTTAGCTCTGGGCCACCTGAGGTCTGGCCACGCTGTGCACACTGTATCTCCTGCCCTGCACTGGGCATTCTTTTACACATTATCTTGTCCTTCAGGGGCCATGCTCCAGGCCACTACCAACACTCCCCGGCTGAGGAATCCATGAAAACTCCCTCCGCAAACACCCTGAGCTCTTGGGCCCGCTGAGCTTTCCTCGGCTCTAAGCAGCTTCTCACGGCACAGGGTGTGACCTCACCAGGACTCAGGTGGAGCAGCCTTCCCGCTCCCCACAGCTGGCTCGCCGCATGGGGACACCACGGGCTCTGAATCCAGAACACACAAGGCACGTGGCACGTGGGGCTGAGGCCGTGGCTGTCCCTCGGTGCCCCGGCTACTCTTCCGCTTCTTGGAAGCAGATGTCTCCCCCTTCCTCCCTCTGAGACGATCAGACAGACTACACGGGGGCGGTGGGAGTGCCAATGGCCCCATGGCCTGTAGGAAACCCCTACTATGAAGCCTTCGTGTTCCGGGCACATCAGGGAAGTAAAGCGGGTTTACATCCTGAGAGCCCGCCTCACCCTTCCTGGGGCTCGTCCCCTATAATGGACTTATGCTCAGTTCCACCTGCCAAGAAAGGACCTAACAGGAGCCTTTTACAATTTCTTCTTTAAGTTCAGTTGCATTTCGTTTTGCATTTCATTCAGCCCCTGCTTACCCCAAGCCAACTGTTCAGTTGCTTCTGAGATGGGACTCGGGGTCAGCTGGTCTTCATGGTGCCAGGGTATCCCTTCCCACAAGCCCCCGGCCCTGGCCAACACCCCACCCACCCTCCTCCAGGGGGTGAAACCAGCTGTGAAAGGACAGCTCAGAGTGAGGCAGGCAGATGAGAAGCAAGTGGGAGGATACGCCAATCTCATCCCCCTGGAAACCTGTCCAGAGTGATGGGAAAATGGGACCAGAGAGAAAGGGTGGGGAGAGGGGACCCAGAAAAGAAGATAAAGGAGTGAGAACAAAAAGGAAGACTCCGGACGATTCCAGAACCAGACACCTACTGACTAAATAACAGAGAGCTGTCTTTTCAGTTTCTCATTTACCAGCCTCTTATGTCCCCATCCAAGACTTTCAACCCTTCCCTGAAGCTCTCTCTCTGATTTTTGAGTCCCCAGATCCAAGTCCACCTTTGCTGCTGAAGTGTTAAGAGAATCTTCATGTAGGAAACCCCAGATAACTGGCAGACACTAGTGACAGTGCCCCTGATGTGTCAGGCCTTCAGCCAAGAGCTGGAGGGGTTTAGGGAGTATAAACGGAGTCCATGACCATGCACCAGCAGTCTAGTGGTGAGGACAAAAGACCTCCATAGAAGGCTACCTACCACAGGAAGACAAGGTAAAGGGCCGATGAGGGGACAGGACAGGCAAAGACCTGGGTTCAAGTCCCAGCTTGGTCAGGTCATGACACCTCCATGGGCCCCAACTTCCCTGTCTGTAAATGGCATGGAGAAGCTAGAAGGATCCTCAGAAGCTACCGAGTCTCCTGGTTTTTATATGAGGAAGCTGAGGACACAGAGAACTGCCACCAAGTTTGTGGCAGAGCACCCCACCCTGGCTTTATCATGGCCTCCTACTTAAGAATCAACGAAACACACACACAAGCATCTTGTCATGTGACAGAACGGTCCAGGGCAGCTGCCCCGACACCGCCCCCCCCCCCCCCCCCCCCATGGTATAGCAAAGCCCTACAGCCTAAGAAAGATCTGGAACTGAGGCCACTGCCCACCTTCCCTCACGAAAGAATAGAGAAGAGTTGGTTTCATCGGCACCATGGGCCGAAGTCAGACACAAGTAAGTGGGCCCAGGCGATGTGACAACACAGGTGCTTTGGAACTGGGAGCAAGTTACTGCGGAAGCCCATAAAGACTCCCTCATCTCTCTGGACAGGTGCAGTGGGAGGCTGGACTGGGGGTTGGAGAGAGACGGAGTTTTCGGTCTCTGATCCCACCATCTCCCACAGGTGGGACGAGGTATCAGCAAGAACAGCTCGACAACCAGAGGGTGTACGGGACCTGCGGGTCACCAGGGACGGCTCTCAAAGAGCAGCTGCCTCCTTCCCTCCGGCACACGACCCGCACAGGGGCCCCCGCAGGATCTCACAGGGAAGCAGCAGGGGGAGAAGCAGTGGACTCCAGCCTGGTCCCAGGAAGCTGGTTGGCTTCCCTCACACCCACAGCCTGCCCCTTCCAGTCCTCTGAAGACCTGAAGCAGAAGCGATCTCCAGAGTGCCCCCACCCCACCAAAACCCTGGGACCCATCATCATCGCTGATGTGCAAACCTCCAGTTCACTCATTTTACTGCTGTATAATATTCCACCACAAGGATGTATCACAGATCACTCACTTTATTGCTGTATTACAGTACATTGTAAGGATATATCACGTATCATTTATCTATTCTCCTCTTAACGGATCAGTAGTTGTTTACAGATGTTTGTTATTATAAATAACGCTGCTACTAAAAATAAATCTTATGAATCTATGTGTTCTGGGCAGGGAGGGCTTCACTGTGGGCTGCATATTCAGGGAGAACTTTCCAGGGGGCAGACTGCACCCTCCCCTGTCCCATTTCCCGCACTCCCACATCACCACCTCTCAGGAGCACCACGGTGAACAGCCCAGGAACCCAGACAGACAAGACCTCGATGACCCCCAGATGGAGCACGGAGCTGGCTCCCTACCTGCTGCAGGGGGGCTCGCCCTCGGGAGAAGGAGTAGCTGCAGTCCAGCTGATCACTGCAGTCCGCCGTCCACTGCAGGGGAGAAAGGAGTGGTCAGTGATGGCAGGACACACAGGCTCATCCTCACTCTGCCCTGGCCCCCCAGGCACGGTCCCGCCCTGCTGCAGTAGAGCCAGTATGAAATCCTGCTCAGCCATTTTCAAAGACAAATCTTTCTGTACCAGCAGGTCCCACTTGGCATCTCCCAGTGCCACGTGGAGGTGACCCTTTGGCGTATGTGTGGGGAAGGCAAACTCATTTCCTGCCACCTAAGCCCACCAAAGTGATGAAGAGCCAGCTACCTTCCAAAGCCAACCAGACAACACAGAGGGTAAATATGAGTTTTGAGAAACCAGCACCATGTTTGACCACCTAACCATGCTTCAGCCACACTAGCCCCCTACAGTGTCAAGGCTGGAGCTAGAGGAGAGGCATGTATGTGTGGATCATACCGTACACCCAGCCCCAAAGTACGGTGGACCTGTGGACTGACAGGAGAGCATGGCATCGGGGAAGAGCCCCAGACTGGCCATCAGAAGCCCAGTCCCACCACTGACCTCAGGGGCCTCATGTGTCCCAAAGTGTGATATGACAACTACCAGTGTAACGGTCCTCAAACCCTGCCACGTAGGGGGTCTCTGGGTCCTAATCTCCACCCACTGAATCACTCGCTGAGGGCAGCACCTGTCTTCTCCATTTTGACAAGCTTTCCAAGGGATGCACCAGAAGTTTGAGAGCCACTGAAATCCACGTAATCTCTCAGGCTTCACTTTGTCATCTATAAAATGGGGACAGCAAGGCTGGGTGACTCTGCAAGGTTGAAATGAAGGGACTTTGTAAGCTATACAAAATCTATATATAGATATAAAGTAGTAGTAAGAGTACAGCTCTTCCACGGTAATGTGTTATCTATATATATGGTGGTGCTTTTATTATTGTGTTAAATGTTAGGTAGGCTCTCCAGCTCACGTTGAACATTGATCTTGACCTACACCTGTATGATTCATAAAAAGCAGAGGAGACCAGTCTCTCTCTGTTTGACACACTTGGTCAAAACTGTGCGTGAGTGTGGATGGCTCAAAGCCATCACCGTCCTGGATTTGTGAAACCTTGGCTAGACACACCCTCCCCCGACTGTGGGTCAAGGGCATGACCTTTGTATAGGAAAGACATGTTATTACAACGCCGATGATACAGGCTGGTACAAGTGTACTCTACAGCAGTGCTGGCCAACGAACGGGAACCGCAGACATAATTTTAAATGATCTAGTAGCCAGATTTAAAGAAGAAAAAAGAAAAATTAAACTTAATAATGCATTTTATTTATCTCAATATATGTTTATCTCAATAGGTAATTGATATAAAAATGATCAATGAGATATTTTACATACTTCTCTCCATACTAAGGTTTTGAAATCTGCTTAAAGCATGTCAATTTCAAGTGCTCAAGAGCTACATGTGGCTAGTGGCTGCCCTATTGGACAGCACAGCTCAGTTCGAAGGAACTGGCAAAGGCAAGGTACCAGTCCCAAGAGAGTGTGCCCTCAGAGCCACTTCTTGCCCATCCCGGCTCTGTACTGCAGAGGGGCTGAACCCTGCAGGCTCAGCTGGCTCCCAGCTGGGCTGGGCCAATGGGAGACAGGAAGAGAGAGAAGCCGCGGTGTTTCTCCCCCATCTCTCTATGCTTCAGGCAGCATTACCAGCAATGACTGGGTCTCCTTCAAGGCTCCAGCCTCACCAGATGGGCCCTCTGTGCACGACCCCTAACGCTGGGCTCTGGCAATACCATCTCCTCCCTTTGTGCCTCAGGCCTAGAGGTGGTAATGGCTCCTTGTGGCTGTTTAGTTTCTCAGCTTTTTTATTATCTGGGTAACCAACTCCCTGGGTTAAATTCCCTCTGTCTGGATATGTGTAGTCTCAAAGCATCTCTGCAAAGATATTTATTAAATTATAGGAGAAGAAAAGGGAAAAATGAGAAATCTATCAGACACCACCTTAAACCAAGTGACCAAGGATAATATCATCTGTAATAAAACATATTACCACTGTGGACTTCCCAGCGTAATGCCCTGAGAAGGGTCATGTCACTCCTGAGGTGTTCTTGCCAAAAATGCACGATCTCAATATGATCGTGAGAGAGTATGAGGCAACCCAAACTGATGAACTTTCCAAAAAATAAATGACCAATACTCTTCAAGTGTCAGGGTTGTAAGGATAAGAAAAGACCACGGGAGTGTCACAGGTTGGAGGAGAATAAGAAAGCATGACAATTAGATGCAAATTTGAATCTTGGAACAGAAAAAGGACATTAGTAGATAAACTGGTGATATTCAAATAAAGTCTCATTGTACCAATGTTAATTTCTTAGTTCTGATCATTGTACTACGGTTATGTAAGATATTCATATTAGGGGACAGGTACATGGGAACACCCTGTACTATTTTTGCACCTCTGCTATGAGTCAAAAGTAACTTCAAAATAAAAAGCAATCCAGGGACTTCCCTGGTGGTCCAGTGGTTAAGACTCTGTGCTTCCACTGAAGGGGGTGCGGGTTGGAACCCTGGTCAGGGAACTAAGATTTTATACACCGCGTGGCACAGCCAAAAAAAAAAAAAAAAGTAATCCACATATGTATATATGTGTTTATATATATATATTTGTAAACTATTTGAACTACTATAAAAACAATCCCTCTGCTTTACTGCTTTCTATACTTGAGTGGCTTCTCCTTTCCTGGTTGGAGGCTGGCTGACAGTGGGGAGGATGGTCAAGGCACGCAGTGACTACCGGCCCGGAGAGAACTAGATCCTGCACTTCTCGTCCCGTCCCAGGACAGCCTTGCAGAGAAGCCTTCCTCCAGTGGGGCATCCCAAACACTTCAACCCCAGCTGCATACTGCTGACTTGACGTCTCGCACAGAGGTGACTTGAGGGTGGGCACACCTCCTCCTGGGGTCAGCGTGGTCCCCGCGTGGTCCCTGGCAGGGCGGGGATGGGATGCAACACTGGCTGCTCCTGACAGGCGGGCACAGAGGGGCAGCTGAGGCTTTGTGCACAGCCACGTGCCACCTCAGCCCCCTGGCTAGGCTTTCCCAGAGCGATTCCAAGCTCCGATGAAACTGCTCTGCTTTGTCAAAGGTCATCCTTAACTTTACGCTGGCCAACCTTCCTGAGCACCTTTGGTGTGGGACCTGCCACCGGCGCTCCCTTCACAGGGGAGGTGACATGTGCAGTAACAGTAACGCGGGGAGGGGGAGGGCGAGGCTGAGAAGGGACAGTGTGCTCTCGGAGGGATTCCCTAGGGAAGGAAAGCAGTTGAGCCCAGATCCCTGGAGAAGAGTGAGCCCGAGTGTGGACATGGCAGGGGAACACTGGCCAGCTCAGGGGTAGAGGGCAGCAAGCAGGACTCTCCGGCTAAGCAGTCAGAGACTCTTCCTGGGTGGAAAGAGTCCGAAGGCTTCTGTTAGGGGAGGGCGTCATCAGAGCTGTGTTAGAACAGGCTGAACTGGCCCGGAGTGTGGGTGTGGGGAACCCACTGGTTGGGAAGCTAGTCCAATATTTCCACTGGGAGAGCAGAGGCAGACAGAAATGAAGAAGTGGCTCTGAGAGCATCACAGAGTTAAGCAGTGAGCAGAGGGCTGATGTGTTTAGGAAAGCTAGCAAGATAGTAAAGTCCACAGAAACCCACCCCACAGAGCCAGCCACGGCCCCCAGGGAAAGCTTTTGGGGGAGGGAGTGTGGTCCAGCTGGGTCCTGCTTTCCTGACCCCCGGGGAGGAATTAAATGTGAGTCATTGCAGTTCTCCCAGGAAGTTGTACCACTGGGCCCGTGCGGCATCCAACCCCCCAGCCACATCCGCTCTCTGCTGCTGCCTGACCCTACAAGCCCCTGGGAGCTCTCCCTTCCCTGTTCAAAGCTCCTCCCCCTGCTGGGATTTTGCTGCTCACGCTGTCTTCTTTCTTCTTAGGCTGTACCACAACCACCTCCCTCCCCTTTGCCTTTTCTGAGCCGCCACCTAGAAAATTCTCCAGACACAGACCTTCCGGGAACCCGTCCTTATCTGTATGAGATGATTCCAGAACAAGAGAAGGGCCCCCTTGGGGAACACTCTCCTCGGCCCTGCCCCTATACCTGGTTCAGCCAGGGCATTTCTCTTTTGAGGTGAAGGGTTTACAGCTGGGAGCAAGTTCTCTGTGGGGTAAGGTGACCCCTCCTGAAAAGGTCGTTGAACACAAAGAGGCAGGAAAAGTGGGAAATCTGTATGTATGGGAACAACGAACATGGAATTCACAAGAGTGGTTTTGGGCCTTCACCATAACTGCTATAATTTATTTCTTAATTTAGAAAGATGAAACAAAGATGGCACAGGGTTAAGGTTTAATAAGCGGGAGTACAGATGTTTAGTCTAGTCCAAACAGATGCTTATCCCATTATTCTCTGCTTCTATCGGTACACTTTAAATACTTCATGCTAAAAGAATTAAAATCTTATTATCAGTCATTTGCACCCCAGGATGCACAGTATTTTTGGAGCAGACTTGATGGAGGACAGAGGAAGCCACTGAAAGCTGAGGGAGGATGAGCGAAAAGGGAAAAGCCCCAGGCTGGGGGAGGCTGAAAGTGCTAAGGATAAACCGCCCCCTCGGGTGGTGTGTGAAGTCCCTGGGGTTCGCCATTCCAGACATCAAAGTGTATCAAGGCCAGAGCCACACCGTCAGGCTGAATCAGCACAGGAGGAGAGGAAGAGATCAACTGATAAAACCAAACCCATAAACAAACAGATGTGCAAATGGGAACTTAGTATGTGATAGGGACAGTGTTTCACATCAGGGGAAAGGAGAGACCATCAATAAACACAGGGACTGAGACAACCAGCGAGCCAGCGAGGAAAAAATGACCCTAGAATCTGCCTCCCAGTACCACCGACAACACATTCCAAGTTGGTTAAAATCCAAGATACGAGTTTTAAACTCCATCAAAGTCTAAAATTTTGTGTGACAAAAGAAATCACAGACACAATTAAAGACAAGTGAGAGGCCACCTGCAACATGTGTAACAAAGGACTCATCCCCAGAAAATATAAAGATTTCATTTAATCCAGGCACTATTCTAAGCCTGCTACTTACATTAACATTTACTCCACATAGATCCCAAGGCCCATGTATTACCCCCACTTTGCAAATATGGAATTTGAGGCACAGCATGGTTAAGTAACTGAGCCAGGGTCACACAGCCAAAAAGTAGCAGAATGAGTAAAGGGGATAAACAGGTATTAATTCAAGGAGCCAGTCAAAATGTTGGAAACTCAGTGTGACGTATGGTCTTGCGCTAGATGTTGAACCAGAGATTTTTTATTGTATAATTGAGCATTTTAAATACTTTTAACTGTACAGTTCAGTGGCACGAAGCACATTCACACCTGCTGTACAACCATCACCACCATACAGCACTCCAGCTCCATCCGTCCCCAGCACTTTTTCATCCCAAACTGAAACTGTCCCCCTCAAACACTAACTCCCCATCCCCCCTCCTCCAAGCCCCTGATACCAACCATTCTGCTATCATTCTCTATGAATTCGACTCTTCTACGTGCCTCACAGAAGTGAGAACATACAGTACTTGCCCTTTTGTGTCTGGTCTATTTCTCTTGGCATAAAGTCCTCAAGGTTCATCCATGTTGTAGCACGTGACAGGATTTCCTTTATTTTAAGCCTCAGTAATATTCCTCTATGTATGGACCACATTTTGTCCATCCAACCATCCGCTGATGGACACTGGGGTTGCTTCCACCTTTTGGCTATTGTGAATAATGTTGCTATGAACATGTTGTACAGGTATCAGATCAAGCCCTTGTTTTCAGTTCTTTTGGGTATATACCCAAAAGTAGAATTGCTGGATCATATAGTAATTCTATGTTTAATTTTTTGAGGAACCTAGAATTTTTTTTTAACTTTTGCTATAAAGGATATTATTGAGAAAACTGGTGAAATAAAAGGTCTATAGGGGCTTCCCTGGTGGCGCAGTGGTTGGGAGTCTGCCTGCCGATGCAGGGGACACGGGTTCGTGCCCTGGTCTGGGAGGACCCCACATGCCGCGGAGCGGCTGGGCCCGTGAGCCATGGCCTCTGGGCCTGAGCGTCCGGAGCCTGTGCTCCGCAACGGGAGAGGCCACAACAGTGAGAGGCCCGCGTAACTGCAAAAAAAAAAAAAAAAAGGTCTATAGATTAAATAATAGTACTGTATCAATGTTTATTTCCTATACTGTAATTATAAGAGAATGTTCTTTTTATGGGGGAGTAATATTCCATTGTATATATGTGCCACAGCTTCTTTATCCATTCATCTGTCGATAACAGATTCACTTTGTTATAAAGCAGAAACTAACACACCATTGTAAAGCAATCCTATTCCAATAAAGATGTTAAAAATAAATAAATAAATAAATAAAATAAAATACCATTAAAAAAAAAAAGAATGTCCTTGTTCTTAGGAAACGCACAGTGAAGTGTTTAGAGATAAAGGGAAAATCTCTCTATATACAGAATCTAGTGATCAATCGATCTATCTACCTATTGAGAGACGAGAGAAAGAAAATAAATGTGGTAAGATATTAACACTGGAGAATCTGGGTGAAGGAATTCTTTGTCCTATTATAATTTTTATGTACATCTGAAATTATTTCAAAGTGAAAAATTATTTAAAAAGCCATCTTATCCGCGGCTTCTTAATCAAGGGGGTGCCAGGACCCCCCAGGGGGGCGATTCGAAGGTCTAGTGGGAACCACTGCTCTCACCCAACGTCCTCTTTTCCCGGCGAAGGGCCTGAGAGGAGATGGGGACGGCCTACAGATGGGAGCTTCTCAAAGTCAGGATCTTGTTCGACTGCTTCCTCTGGGCTGGCACAAGGGCTTACTGACCAGGAGAGGGGGAACAGAGGAGGTGGGAGCCGAGATGGGCTGGCAGCTCACACTCTCCTCCACAGTGATACTCCAGGAAAACCTTGTGTGTGACGGGGAGGGGATGCTGCCCAAAGGCTGAGGTTTGAGAGAGGGAGAAAGGCTTCTTGCTCCGATCTTAAGACAAACTAACGAACTAACAAGAAACCCAGACACCTTCTCTGCTGTGGAGGCAGCTTAACGCAGCGATCAGGAGCCTGAGCTCTCGACGCAGCGAACGTGAGTTCCTATTCCTGCTCTACCTCTTACGCTGTCCCTTGGGAAAGTCTCTTCCTCCCTCAGACTACTCCCCCCAAGCTGTGATAATGACAGAAGCTGCCAGAGCAGAGGTTAAGCGTATGGCACCTGGAGCAAGATCATCTGGTTCAAACCTCACACCGACCACATACGCACTGTGTGACCTTAGGCAGCACATTCAACCTCTCTGTGCCTCTGTTTCCTCCCATGTATGCTGGCAACACTAACAGCACCTTCTTCACAGCATTGTGACGTAGAGTAAATGAGTTACACGGACACCCCTCTGTGTCCTTTGGTAGCTCCTCCTCATGGCCCCAACTTCCTTATTTTTTTGCGGTAGGCGGGCCTCTCAGTGCTGTGGCCTCTCCTGTTGCGGAGCACAGGCTCCAGACGCGCAGGCTCAGCGGCCATGGCTCACAGGCCCAGCCGCTCCGCGGCCTGTGGGATCTTCCCGGACCGGGGCACGAACCCGTGTCCCCTGCATGGGCAGGCGGACTCTCAACCACTGCGCCACCAGGGAAGCTTCTTAGAGCTCAATCTTTGACCCTCTTGTCTAAGCTCCCTCACTCCTTGGGCTTAAAATGCCACCCACATGCTACTATTTACAAATGTGAATCTCCAGGTCGTTCCCCTCTTCTGAATGCCACTTTGTACATCTAACTGCTTGATCAATATCTCTGCTAAGACATCCAATACTACCTTAAACCTTTCACATCCAAAACCCGAACTCTTGACCTCTGCTTCCCCAATGCTGCTCTTCCAGGGTCTTCCATCTCATTTCTGGAAAGTCTGTCCGTCTATAGGCTCAGGCTATTGTCAAGGTCATTCATTAGAAAATCATGTTACCTGTGCCTTAAAGTATGAGAATCTGACCACTTCTCACCACCTCCACGGTGCCACACAGCTCCAATTCACCATCACCTCTGACCCTGACCAACCAAGGACTTCCTGGTCCCCCTGCTTCCTTTCTGCCCCGCCCCTTGCTATAGCCTATTCTCCACACAGCACCCAGAGTGGTCCAATTTAACCAGTGATACCATGTCCCTCCTCTGCTCAAAACCTCCCGGCGTCTCACCGATGAGGCCCCACAGACCTGGCTCTTTGCTCCTCACCAGACTGGCCCCCAAGCTGTTCCTCGAAGTGGGGTACACTCCCACAGCAGAGCTGTGCCCTCAACATCCCCTCTGCCTGGAAGGCTGGTTCCTAAGTGACCTCAACTCTCACCTTCTTCAAATCTTTGCTCAAAAGTCTTAAGTAAGCCTTTGAGACAGCCCAGCACCCCGCCCCTTCTTGCCTCCTTCATGTGTATCACCTTCTAACATCTATTTTCTTCTTTGTCTATCACCTGTCTTTCTCCAACTGAAAGTAAGAGCTAGGAGGACAGGGATTATGGTCCATTCTGTTCATGACTTTATCCCAGAGCCTAGAATGGGGCCTGAATTAATCATTCTTAGCTATAATTATATTTCACTATTTAGCCAACAGTAACTGGCAGGTTTAAACAATTATACTTTATGCAAAAACCACCAAATAATGTGTAGGAAACCATGCTAAATAAACGAGCAAGCTAAAAGTGACATGTATGCTAGAAGTTCAACTCTTGAAAGGTGTATTAAGAAAAAATAATACACAAAAATTACACTAGTTTTTATCATAAAATTATGGTGGGGACTTCCCTGGTGGCGCAGTGGTTAAGAATCCGCCTCCCAATGCAGGGGCCATGGGTTTGAGCCCTGATCTGGGAAGATCCCACATGCTGTGGAGCAACTAAGCCCATACATCACAACTGCTGAGCCTGTGCTCTAGAGCCCGCGTGCCACAACTACTGAGCCTGTACACCTAGAGCCTGTGCTCCGCAAGGAGAGAAGCCACCGCAGTGAGAAGCCCACGCACCACAACGAAGAGTAGCCCCCGCTCGCCGCAACTAGAGAGAAGGCCCGTGCACAGCAACGAAGACCCAACGCAGCCAAAAATAAATAAAATAAATTAATAAAATTTAAAAAATAAATAAAGAGCTAAAAACATTAAAAAAAAGAAAAATTCTTCCTTTAAAAAACAAAATTACGGTGGGCTTCTTTCTCTGTTCTCTGATTGTCTCTGTTTTTCCAATTGTTGCTTTAAAAGTCAAATAAAAATTTAACCTATTTAAAAAATGGCTGGTAATCAGATTAAAAAGTGCTCAACCTCACTAAAAATTGAGGAATTGCAAATTAAAGTGACAAAAGACCATTTGTCCCAATACACTGGTGGTCCTGTGAATAATGCAACAGGCGTTTGGAGAGCAATTTGGCAACAGCTATTAAAATTGATTCTACTTCTCAGCGTCCACCTAAAGAAACAGTTTTATACGTGCAGGACGAGGCATGCTCAGAAGTATTCACTGAAATAGCTTGTATTTCCAGGGGAAAATCTGGAAATAATCCAAATGCCTAGCAATAGGTAAATGGTTGAACAATGGGACATCCATACTATGGGCAACTGTGCAGCCATTAAACAGAACACAGCAGATGTACAAGCCTGGAGGAGTCCCTAGGGCATACAGCTATGCGGAAAAGGTGAGTTATTGAACAACATATTCACCAGCCATGATATATGATTGTGAAATAATATATTTCTGTAAGTAGTATTTTACACACACACATACACACACAAACACACACGTAAAAGCACTGAAAAGGTGAGGAAGTTAACTCATCATTCCAGTGGGAGGTAGGGTAAGACAGTGGAATGAGGACGTAACTAGTCAGCATTTGAATTCTTATGTACCATGAGAATATATGCATACAGTACTTGGGTAATTAAAAATAATTTTTTTTAAATAAGGAGAAGAATGAGTCCCCACATTCACACCCCACAGGTCTCCTTAAACTCACTTCTGTTAAGCCTTTCACAGATGGTCCACCATTGATCGCTTCCTCCTATGAGCAAAGATGACAGGGAAAAAGGATTCAAAGGACAGGAGGAAGTGAGGGAATGGGATAAAAGAGGGATGAGGGAACAGTGAACAGGGAAGGCAGAATGTAAAGAAAAATGTAAAAAGAAAGAGAAGGAAAAACATTGTGAGAAAGCGACATCATGCCCATCTGAATCCATCCTACATATATGCATGGTCGCATCTCTCTTGGAAGGTCTCTGTGTATGAGACAAAACCCAGGACTTCCAAGTGCCTGAGAGCATCAAAAAGAACTACAGGAAGTTCTCTTCACCCTCACTGGCTCTTCATTTGACTTGCAAACAAGCATTTAGTGTGAAACACGCTTTCATTAAATGTATCCACTCTTTACAATGGCCCTACGTTCTATCCTTCCAAGGGAAGGCAGCTGGACATGGAGGGGTAGGAAGGCAGTCAGACAAGTCCACCTGTGGCTGTGGTCGTCAACCTGAGCAGAACATCAGAGTCACGTGGGGGTGGATGAGATGCCAATGCCCAGGCCCCTCCCCATTCCACTCAACTCTAGGGTGGGATCTGTCCAAGCTCCAGAGCAATTCCAACATGCAGCCAGAGTTGTGAACACTGCGTTGGTGATCCACAAAACCATCCACTAACATCAGAAGTGCCAAACTACCCCACATATAACATCCCAATCTCTTCCACAAAAGGTTAATGGTCAATGAGATTTGGAATCCTAATTCTCATTCCACAGGGGGAAAAATAGACTAACTTCCCAACAGCCTGTTAGTCACAGCTTGTACCGAGCATGGAACCAAAAGTAGGTGGGGAAGGGGTGGGCACCAGGGCTCAGCTCGGCCACCACCAAGCAGTGGGGTTTGGCCATTTTCCATCTCTGTGTCTCAGTCTTTTCTCCTGCAGAATAGGGCTATAATCCCCTTCCTCCCAAGGACAGAGTGAGGACAGCTCTCAGGATGTGCCTCTGGGGACTTGGGATCCACTAGAGGACAGGCACTTTTGAAATGTGTGGGTGTGGGTGAGGGTGTAATTTTAAATTGGTACCCAAACATGTTGGGAAACTTAGAACACACACTCTCTCGGTTACTCTTGTAGGAAAAAAAGGACACTTTTCTGTCTCTCTCTGTTTCTTCTCTATCTCTCTCCCATCCATCCATCCATCCACCCACCCATCCGTCCATCCATCCATCCATTTTTCTTTCTAGTTATTGATGGGGGAGGGGTGGGGGAGAACACAACTCTACAAGCGTCATGAGGTATTTCCTTCCTGAGTGTCAACTGTCATCTCTCAGATCCTAAAAAATGACCTCAACCCACTGAAAAGCAACATTCTTCTCCACTCCCTCAAGTTTTCTCAAGGTTTCCAAGATTCTTAACAATTTTCTCTCCCAGAAACAGCAAAACACCACCACAGACAGGCAGCCCAGGACATTCTCTGAGGTTTTTTATTTTTGTTTTTGTCTTTGGCTTCCATTTAAAATAGTCATCAGATTAAATAAAAACAAGCAAAAGTGCTTTAGCAGAAAGATTTCCTGTAAAGCTGTGTCAATAGAGATTGTATTTTTTAAAGAAGTGTGTTATAATAACACATCTAACCCTGGCCTTGCTTAGAGTTGCCACAGCTGCCCCCTCCCCTGGAGTCTGGACCCCAGCTGTGTTTGGGTTGGGGAGGGTAGTTGGTGGGAGCAGGACTGAAACATGTCCCCCTCGGCCACCTGCACACAGGCGGGTCCTGGGACCCTGCCAGGTGTTCGCATTCTCCCAGGGAACCTCAGGGAATGCAGAAAGAAGGAATGCATCTAGATGGTACAAATGTTTTCCACACTCTGCCTCAAGCCAACATCTGTTTAACAGCCCACCCAGATGTGGACATCCAAGCGTGGTTAGGTCCAACCAATCCCAGGAGCAGAAGCCGGGAGTGCAGGGCCCAGATTGAGGGCACTTCTCCATCTGCTCTACATCCTGAAAGCTCAGCTGTCCCCACAGGGGGCTCAGAGGTGCTGGGAGGGCCCCTCCTTCCAAAATTCTCCCCGATGGCTGCTCTGGGAACAGAAATCCTATCACTCACAAAGCATTCCTCTGGGGTGAAGCTTCACAGCTTCCTGGGACCCTTGTCCTGTAAGAGCCCATTTCACCTGAAGGAAATTTTGAGGGATGCCCTGCTGGAGGCCACCAGAGTCCACTCAGTGGGGGAGGCAGGCAGCACACATCAGGCTAGGCCCATGCACCCATCCACAGGGCCCAAGCCGAGGCCAAGCCCTCTCACCTATTCAAGGCCATTGCTCCGGGAAGCGGCCCCTCTGCCTTGGACTGCTCCCGTCAACGCACAGCTCATTGTTAACGCTCCCGTTGTGACCTCGCTTCCCCCAGAACCGCACGCCTCTCCCCTTTACAGCGAAACTCCTGTAATACAGGGAGTGCTTGCACTGTGTTACCCTCCCATCTCAAACCCATCTCCCTGACCTTCACCCCCACCACTGGACCGCCACCCCTCCCATCAGGGTCGCCGACGGCCCCAGTGGCCCCTTTGGGTTATTCTCACTCCTCCTCCCAAATGCCCTGCAGCAGCAGTCAGCCTGCCCCCCCCACGCTCGAAACACATCCTCCCCAGGGCTTCCAGCACCCAACTCTCACCTGGATTTCCTCCTGCCTCACTGCCAACCCGTCTTGGTCTCTTTTGCTGGCCCCCCTCACATCCCTGCTTTCTCAATGTAGGCGGACCCCAGGACTCAGCCCTTGTACATCTGGTCTACCGACCCCTCTGCCTCGCTGAAGCATCTCCTCTGCTCTCCCTCTTTCTCCCTCTGCTCCAGCCACACCGGCCTCCTTGCTGCCTCTGGAATAATAAGTCTGCCAGCTCTGGCCTTTGCACGTGCTGTCCCCTCTGCCTAGACTGCCCCTTCCCCAGATATCTGCAAGTTCACCTCTCCACCTCCTTCAGTGACATCTTCCTTGACATCCCATTTAAAATTGCAAACCCCTCCTGACCTTCATCACTCCCCACTCCATTTTCCTGATTTATTTTTCCCCACAGCAGTTGCCATCCACCACTGGGATAAGTTCCACGAGGGCTGAGCTTTTCATCTCTTTCACTCACTCCCAGGTACCCAGTCCTAGGACAGTGCTAGACACAGAGCAGGTGCTCAATACACACTTGTGGAATGAATACTGAACAGATTACAGGCTCACACTACCTGTGATTTTAGAACTTCAAGGACGCCAAGGAAAGCATCGATTTCTCTCTCAGGGCAGATCTTGCCTTCCCTACCCTCCAGTGGGGATAAGGCGTGGACCGGCAAGGCGTCACAATTTCCCAGGTCCACTCCTGGTCCCGAGTTCCAGGAAAGCCACAGGTTCATTCTGGCTTTCTAAAAAGCTGGAGGGTCTGGATCTTCCGCCCACCCAGAGAGCGAGCCAGCCAGTTGCACTTGGCTTTTCTCCAAAGCAGGACACCCATGTCAACTTCTCTACTTGACAGAGGAGCCCCAGGCTTGAGGGGGACAAGTACAAGAGGTGGACACTGGGCCCCAGACCCTGAGCAGAAGAGACCCTCCCCGAGCCTCTGGGTGCACACAACACTCTGCCCCTCTGTAGTTTCGGAGCCTCTTATCACCTTTGACCTTCCAACATGCCTGAGGCAGCGGGATCATCCCCACTCACCAGATAAGAAAGCCAAGCCTCAGAGAAGTTGAGGGGTTTGCCTGAGGTCACACAGGCAGCTAGTAGTTGGAACCAACTCTTGAACAAACATCTACTGAGAATTTAACATGTTCAGCAAAGATGCATGTGACATGGTCACTTCCCTTAATGGTTCACATTCTACTCAAGACGACTCAAAACTTCCAAATCTCGACCCACAGTCTTTCAGCCGAGTTCACCTTCTACCCAGGATCAGGGCTGCCACAGACTGACCAGGAGCAGGGAGGCCAACCTGAGAGTCTGGTCTGAAGGCTTCATGTGTGTCACGAGGTCTGGCACACAGGGCCCTGGGTGACTGTCTGAGAGACTCGATTCTTTGGTGCCAACAACTGCCTGTATTCGACATCAGAGGAAATATTCATTAAGTGATAGACTTTTGATTATGTGCCCTTTGGATAAGCTACAGTCGCCACATCTCTTTTAGAACATGAGCTTGTGAAGGACAGGGAGCGGCGCCTAGCACACAGCAGGGGCTCAGTAAACGAGTGTTCCATGAACTGTGAGTCTGGCTGGGCCGCAGCCACCCGGTGGGGTAGGGCGGGGTAGAGGTGGTTCAGAGGGGCTGGGAGCACACAGCCAGGGGCTTCCTGCCTGGATCCCACGCTCTGCTGGGTGCGGCCATCCACACCTTGGCAACCTAGGGCCAGGCAATCAGATTCAGATGCTGCCTGCAATTAGGGTCCCTTACCCTTATTACCCCACTTCGAGCTTCCGAGGCCCCGTACCTGCCCAGGCCCTGCCCCCTCCCAGGCAGTGCTCACCTGGGAGATGTGGGACTGCGTCTTCTCACTCTCGCCGTCCCCCTCCGTCTTGTCGGCCAGCAGCCCCTGCACCTGGTACTCAAGCACGTAGCTGTCGATGAACCGCTCAAGCTCCTCGATCTCCTGGGAGCGGCTGCTCCCGGCCTCGGAGGAGGCCGACGCTGCTGAGGAGTTCTCCATCCCTCCCGCTCAGGGGCCTGGGCTGCGGATACAGAGAACAGATGGGCTCTGTGAGACACAGTTGGAGGCAGAGATGATGACCCCACTTGAGAAATCCTCCCCCGCCCGGAAGCAGTCCCTCATCCAGCCTGCCGTCTTGGTCTCCCAACATCCTGAGAAGTCCGTGGGGTGCCAGCTCGCCTTCAGTGTGAAGAGGATGCTGTGATCCCTCCTGCGTGGGGAAGGAGACTCAGTCCCAGAGAAGGCAGGTAATTTGCCTAATTGGCCAACACAGTAACTCATGCCATGTTGAGCGTTAGTCCATACCCGGACCTTACCACCCAGGAAAAAGCAGAATATGGACCCAGTCTACAAGTTCAACCCCACTTCCCAACTTGGAGTTAACAAAATCCACCACAAAGCAGAATAAAACAGACCACAGGCTTCTACGTCTCTGACCCCAGCATTGAGATGTACAGGGGTCCACAGACACAAACCCTCTAAGGGGCCTGGGCCTCTAAGAAATACCTCCTTCTAAAGAGACATTTTCTCTTTGGACGCCAGGCTATCCCTAAATTAGGTGAAGACTGTAGGCCTTAACGTGATCTTGCGGCCCTGCTAAAGGTGCATCTACTGGGACACACGCTACACTCAGTCTGTAAGGACACTACACTCAGTCTGTAAGGACGTGACTGGCTTTTAATGATACGCCGTGAAAGGCAAGGTGGGTCGCCTGGGAGGGTGTGGCCCAGCCATGGTCCTCTGTAGGAGAATGACTCCCTCTTCAGCCCTCAGGCCCTCTCCCTGGGGGGCTTGGCATAATGTGACCATCGTTCCAGGGATAGCTGTTAAAGTCCACCAATAGAACTGTTGTCCCTCCCCAACTAGACCGCGTCAACCCAGCCGCTGCAGGGGCCCAGGCCTGCAGGGACACCTCCACTGTCCACGCTTGCTCCCAAAGCTCCCTCCCGATCCACCTGGAAGTTGGGAAGGCGAGAACCATTCTCACCACTAGGTCCCTTCCCACCAGGGACCCTCCCCCTTCCTCTGGACAGGCTCTAGGCCTGATGGGAAAGGGCTTCAAAGCTTGTCTGGTGTCCCTTCCATTGTCTGGAAATCAGTGCTCTCCACAGGGAAGCCCGTTCAGCAGAGGAAGCAGAGGCTGCACATGGCTTCACCATCAGAACTTCTACCCAACCAGCACCATTAGATACACAAAGACCCAAGTAACGTATGCACGGGGCTCTGAGACCACAAAGGGCTGCTGGCACCTACAACAGTACTGTGGATAATAAAGGCAACATCCCAGTATTTTCAAAGGAACACTTGCATTTCAAAACCTTGGATTACTGAGAGCTTTTTTAGGACACAGTTATTCACTGATAATTAAGGGCTGGTTGCGTGTTTAACGGTAATGAAACCAAAACAGCACGAGGAATGTCCTGCTGGGTTCCGGAAATCCTGCTGAGACTGTGAATGCTGACTCCCTCCCACCCTCGCCAGGCTCCCCGGAGTCTGTGCGGACCATGGGGAGGAAGAACTCCCTGGGGAGACACACATTCTTCCAGCTGGTCTCCCGACTCAGGTTTTGGCTTTCGGCTGCTGCATGAGACCCAGCCTCCCTTGGACCCCAGGCCAGCTGTAGCGGGTGTGCGCTAGGCTCCTGAGCTCAGTGGCCTTAGGGCTCATGGATCTGTCCACCTGCCCCAGCGGGAGGAGTCTGAGGTTTCAGGGTTGGGTGAGGGAACCCAGGTGTGGAGGCCTGGGTGGCAGTGAGCGTGCAGGTAGTTTGCTCAGGTTGAAATAAGCTTGCCTAGTGGTGCAGGGCCACAGGAGGGGGTAGGGGTGGGGATGTCCAACGCCCCTTCCTGCACCTGCCATTCAAGGCCTACAGTGGCCTTACATCCCTCCCACCACCAACATCCACCTGCTCCAGTGGCTGCCTGTGCTTCCCTCCAGCCCCCTGGCCACTCTGCTCCTTGTCCCAGGTACAAGCCGTGTGTGGCAGGTGGACCCCCTAAGAGGGTCCTGAGTGTACACCTTTGCCCCAGCTACTCAATCAAATATTAATCTAGGAACTCCTGGGAAGGGATTTTGCAAATATAATTAAACTCCAAATCAGCAGACTTGAAGAGAGGAAGAGTATTCAGGGGGGCCTGATCCAATCACACGAGCCCCCTAAATCCGGGGCTGGAGGTAGAGACAGCGTTGCTGGCCTGAAGAAGGAGGGGTGTGGGCAAGGATCCTGGGCAGCCTCTAGAGGTTGAGAGCAATGCCTGGTCAACAACCCACAAGGGAAAGGTGCTTCCGTCCCACAACTGCAGGAAGTAAGTTCTCCAACAACCAATGAGCTTGGGGTCAGGTTTCGTCCCCCAGAGCCTCCGGACCAGAACTCAGCCCAGCCGACACCTTGATTCCAGCCTCCTGCTATACCGAGCAGGACTTCTGACTTTCAGAACTGTGAGACGATAAACGGGCATCGTTTAAAGCCACTACATTTGTAGTTATTTGTTACATGGCAATAAACCACTAACATGATGCTTTTACTGCCTCTGTGCTTTTGCTCACACTATGTCCCTCACCCAGAGTCACTTTCCCCTTCCCTCCACCTGCCAAATCTCGGGGTCCTAACACTCACGGAGTGCTAGGACCTTAGAGCCAACAGGCAATTAGCCCAACGGGCAATTAGCTTTAATAGCGGCCAGTGGGCAAAGGATGCACCCAGCCTCGGCGTAGGGGCATGGATACGGCAACCCCTAATAGCAGGAAAGGCTAATGTGTACTGAGCCTGTATCATGGGCCAGGCACTCTCCCCTGCACTCCATATGCCTTCGTCCACTTCCCCCTCACCATAACTCTATGTAATCGATATAACTATACTCCTTAGAAGAGAAAACTGAGGTTCAGAGAGGTTAAGTAACTTGCCCAAGTTCTCACAGCAGAGCTCCAGGTCCAGTGACTCCCCATTGCCTCTTCATCCCACCTCCTGGCAGCCTGCTCAGGCCCTCAGGACATCTCCCACTTCGCCTTTCCTCAATGCCCTTTGAAAGCCCAGGGAATCCCTCAAGTGCTGTGTGTGTGTGTGTGTGTGTGTGTGTGTATGTGTGTGTGTGCGCGCGTGCATGTCTTAACCCCCACTGGGCTGCAGGCTCTAGAGAGCTGGGCCCTGTGCCTAGCTCAGTGCAGGATCCTGGGCGGAAGGACGGCCTCAGGGGGATGGGATGATAAGGCTGGTGTCCAGAGAGGGCTGAAAAGGAGCCGCCTGCAGAAAAAAGCCAGTACCTAAGGCCGCACCTATTATTCCTCGAAGACTTAAGATCTTATCACAGGCTTCTGGCACACATCACAGGTACAGGCAGAGGGCTGGCTTCTGTAGGAACTAGACAGGAGAGTTTCCAGGAGGCGCGGCCTGCAGCAGCAGTCTCTGTCCTGCTCTGCTGGGCGCTCCCAGGCTCTTGCGGGTCTGTCATGGGGCCACACCACTGTCCTGTCAGGGAGCCCAGGGGCAGAAATCACCCCTCACTGGCTCACTGAGGAAAGAGACCGGCATTGAGACACATTGCCACCCTGGAGAATTTTGGTGCCCAGAGAGAAAAGGAGCATGCCCCACACTGGTCACTTGCCTTGGAGGCCCCCTCCTACTCCAGTCACTGCTGCCCAGTCAGATTCAACATGTAGCCTGACAGCACCTCCTCTCAGCTGCCCTGAGCGCCTTCGGCCCAGCCTCCTCTGACACACACCAGCAGTGCCTGCAGGAGCCCACCTGGCACCTGGAAACTGCATCCTAGAAGTGGGAGGAGCTAACAGCCCCTGGGGCAGCCCTGGACGGGGACAAACATTCCCTTATGGTCCTTTAGCGGGTCCCAGTGGATCAGGCCCGGCTGCCCACAGTGGCGACCAGATCCATAATGCCCCTTTGCCAGCTCTCCCTCCTTCCGTGTTACTCTCCTCAGGGACTTCTGTTCTTGGGGTACTGCTGGGAACTCTGCTCTCTGAGGGGGAACCGGGCTAACATGTCACTTGGGCTCATTTCTACATCCTAGAATGAGCCCCAACCGGGGTTCAGGTCCCTCCTTCAGTAGAAAAGACCCAAGTTTTATCTCTTTAGCAGAGAAGAGGGAGGAGGGAAAGAGAGGGAGTGCAGCTACATTATCCAACTCCTTGGCTATCGGTCAGGCACTCAATCCCCCAGTTTCTATAGGGGTAAAATACATATAGCACAAAACGTACCACTGTAACCATTTTCAAGTGTACAACTCAGTAGCATTAAGTCCATTCACAGTGTTGTGTGAACGTCATCACCACCTATTTCCAGAACGTTTTCATCATTCCAAACAGAAGCCCCGCGCCCACCAAACAACCCCCCATCCCCCACCTCAGCCCCTGGCAACCACTCTACTTTCTATCTCTTCTGAATTCGGCTCTTCAACGTACCTCATTTTGGTGGCATCATACAATATCTACCCTTCTGTGATTGGCTTATTTCTCTCATA
Organism: Phocoena phocoena; assembly: GCF_963924675.1. Classification (NCBI taxonomy): domain Eukaryota; kingdom Metazoa; phylum Chordata; class Mammalia; order Artiodactyla; family Phocoenidae; genus Phocoena; species Phocoena phocoena. Next base: position 25,348,465 of record NC_089231.1, read on the forward strand.
ATGTTTTCAAGATCCATGCATGTTGCAGAACGTGTCACAATTTCACACCGTTTTATGGCTGAATAATACACTGTGTTACAATAATACACTGTATGTATGAACTACATTTTGTTTATCCATTCATCCATCAGTGGACATTCGGGTCGTTCCCACCTTTGGCTATTGTGATTAATGCTGCTGTGAACATGGGTGTACAAGTATCTGTCTGAGTCCCTGTTTGCAATTCTTTGGGGTATAAGCTTAGACGTTCCACCGCGTTCTTAAGGTAAAAAGAGTGAGGAGGCACAGAGTAAACTTTCAGGCTGGTGGAGACACAGGGAAATAAAGGGATGCTTTCCTCCAGGACTTGTTCTGCTCCCTTCCTGCCTGTGCTTTGGGGTCTCCTCCTGGCTCCGTTTCTCATTCACAGGAAGATCAGGATGGGAAAACCCCCAAACAGCTGGGCTGCTGGCTAAGCTGGGAGCCAGCAAGAGGAGCTTATGTTTTAATGATCAGTGAAAGTGATAAGGGGGACGGGACCAGAGGAGGAAGAAAGAGAGGAGAAGGTGGAAGAGGAGAAGAGACACCTCCCCTGGCTGCAGCCATCCAGGATGCGGCATGCAGAGCTGGGTCCAGATCCGAGGAACACACCCTGCAGCCTTCCTGGCCCCCCTCCTCGTCCCGCCCTGCCCCCATTCCCTGCCAGGTGACGGATGCCGAGGAACAAAAGGGCAGACAGCAGGAGTGGGAGAAGCGCTGAGGCCGCACTTTGCTGTAAAGGGCAGGCAGCCCAGAGCCTGCAGGAGGGAGGGCGGGGCCTGGGTGGGCACAGCTGAAGGAGGGGCACGGAGGGGCTGAGGCTGCAGAGCGGTGTGGCTTCCTTGGGAAACCAGCACTCGGCAAAGGTGCTTCAGCTGACACGGTGGGCTCTGCCTGAGGTCAGGAATCTCGCTCCCCCCATCCTCTGGGCCTGCCCGCCTTTCATCCTTCGTGGGGCTCACAGCGCTACACCAGGGGCCAGAGGTCTGGAGGAAAAGGTAGGGCCCAGAGACAAGAGGCTGGAACTGTCCCAGCCCTCTCAGCATCCTTTCCCACCCGCCCAGTGACAAAAGGCATTAGCAGCTGTAAATGTAGCCAATCCCTTTAAGAACAGCCAGGCGTTAGAGGCGTCACCTCCTCCCCCAATCCGCAGGACCAATTCCATGACCTGCCAACCAGATGAGACTCCTCTGTTTCGCTGCCTGCTAGCTCCTTCCTGGGGAATCCATCATTCCGGGCCCTGAAAGGGCAGCCCCACGCCCCTCACCCTTCCTCGGACCCTTTCCCCTCAGGCCCTCAGCACACAGCTCAGCTGGGACCTCAGAGAGGAAGCCCAGGGCTCATTTTTCGGCTTTCCGTAAGGGGCCCGGCCACCTGGCCCACAGGCCAGCTGCGGGGAGCTGTGCAGTGCAACAGGGGGCTCGCTCTGGGCTCCTGAGCTCAGTGGCCTGGGGACTCATGGGTCTGTCCATCCAGCCCAGCGGGACAGCAACTCCGCAGATGGATACAGGCACATCTGAGCTGTAGGTGGGCGGCAGGGCCCCGCCAGTCAGCGGCGCTCCCCTGGTGCTGAATCGCATCCACCCACCACATCTCCACCAGCACGGCCTCGCTCCCCCAGCCCGGACCCCCTCCAGCAGTCGCTCCTGGTTACACACAAGGCCCGCCCTTCTCCCCTTCCCTTCCCAACACGGTGCTGACAACTGCCACCTGCACCCAGAGCCTGCAGGAGGGCTCTCTCCTTTGTGTCAGGCAGCCCCCAGGGCAGGACAGGGCTGGGCCAGGCCACCCGCCTGAGTGTGGGAAGAGAGAGGCCAGCTGCCAGGGGAGGAGGACACCGACAGCCCTCCCTGAGGAAGCCATGGGAACCCCCTTCACAACGTCCAGCAGCCAACCTACCCCTCTGAGTTTGGCCCGTGCCTCACCTCCTGCATAAACAGGACTCAGGCAGAATGCCTTTCCCCCCAAGCCTGCAGCCCTCAGGCTCGGCCACTCGTGTCAGTGCTGGCCTGGGGTCTCTGGGCCACGCTGGTGTTCGCCAAAGAAAGCAGGGGGATTCAGGGGAGGCCTCTGTGTACAGGAGCCTCAGGCCCCCAACCACCAGAAGTAGAAAAGTTTAGAAACACTCAGAGCTGGAGGCGACCTCACAAATCAGCATCGTTTACCGTCTCAGGAGTCAGGACACCAGGTGTCCTCTACATGTCTGACACCGGTGTAACCCTTGTTACTCCAACATCAGACGGGGGCTTCCCTGGTGGTGCAGTGGTTGAGAGTCCGCCTGCCAATGCAGGGGACACGGGTTCATGCCCCGGTCTGGGAAGATCCCACATGCCGCAGAGTGGCTGGGCCCGTGAGCCATGGCCGCTGAGCCTGCGCGTCTGGAGCCTGTACTACTCAACGGGAGAGGCCACAACAGTGAGCGGCCCGCGTGCCGCAAAAAAAAAAAAAAAAACATCAGACGGGGGTTAGCTAGGGCGGTGCTTTTCAAACTGCAGGTCTCGGCGGTTTAACGGCTGCAAAATAAACTTAGTGTCAGGCAAACTCATGATCTGAGCATTAAAATTATACAACTAAGTTGAAAATTCCAGTGAGTAACACACATTGTAAGTGGAACTATTGTTTCATGGAACTTTTGTCTCATCTAAATACACCATGGAAATGTATTTCTTTCTGTGAGGCTTGGTCAAAAGAGTTTAGGAAAAGTGGGCCAGAGCAGTGCTTCCCAAACTTTCCTGTGTGCGGCGATCACAGGCAATCTTGTTAAAATGCAGGTTCGGATTCAGTGGATCCCAGGTGGGGCCTGAGAGGCTGCATTTCTAACAAGCTCCCAGCTGGTGATGTTGTTGCTGGTCAGGGGACCTGGCTTGGAACAGCCAAGATCTAGAAAACCTGTCACATCCCTTCTATCCATTATTCAGCCCTTCCACCCTGGCTGGAATATGGCTGGATTCTCCATCCTGGTCCCCTGGCCTGCTGGCCACCTCCCTGGGAGAGGGGCAGTTTCTCTCATGGCCCACTTAGGGCCAGGCGGGACCTCAACAGGCTGAATTAATATTTATTTGTGGACCCCGGGATCACCCACCTCCACCCTGGGCTCTCGGCACCAGGAACACGTAACAGCACCTGCTTAGAGTCCCACAGGGCCAAGCTGTGGGTCCAGACATACCCGCATGCTCTCAACAAGCTGGAGGGGCTTCTGAGATCTAAGCCTCACGGCCTCAGTGGATCTTAGGGAATCCAGCCCCTTTACTGAGCAGATGAGGACGCTGGAGCCCAGAGAAGGGAGGGCCTGCTGGGAGCCACTCAGATGCCTATGGACAGAGCCCACCTGTAATGCAGGTCCCCAAGCGCCCGAGAGGCTGCCGTCCCCAGAGAACCCCCGCTGAGCTGGGTCACCTCTCCCCTCCCCCAGTGGCCGCCAACATCTCTGGACCCCAAGTGCGGTTCTGCGTTAGTCATTAACATCAGACAGTTATTCCTGAAGAACAGACAACCCCCAAATCATTGCATCATTTTCACACCCTACTGAACCCTCACTCCATGCAGGGCCCTGGGCCAAGCCCTGTGGACCTTTCAGAGTTTCCACGGAGAGACCAATGGGCCGAGGCCTTGCCGCTCTCTCCCCAGAGCAGCCTCTAGGAGTAACTGAGGAGCTGGCCTGGTTTTCACAGTGAGGGCTCAGGCCACTGTGACCCAAGAAGACAGGAGAGACGCTGTGAACCCTTCTCTCCTCAGCATGCCCACTGCGGTAGCACCTGGAGAGGCACCTGAGAAAGGGGGCGTGGGGAGAGGGCGTGGTGCACCCACAGCAGTCCACGCACAGGACACACTCCATCACATTCCAGTCTCCCGACTGGGACTTCCTGTGGAGAAAACATCCTGAAACAGTCACTCCCCCGACCCTGCAGAGGCCTCCGCGCCAGCAGACGAGCCCGGACCAATGGGCAGAAGGGCATCGAGGGTGGGCTCTTGAGGTCCAGCCCTTGCATTGTCCCTGGACCTTCCTGCCGTCCATATCTGCCCTCCCCTCCAGCCCCCGGGGTCAACAGGAGCCTCCACCGGGCTCCGGGTCCAGACTCCCCAACCGCTCCCTTGGGTGAGCACAGACTGCTTCCTGACACCTTCACACCCCCCCTTGCGCTGTCACCCAACTCTTATCCTGCTCTTGAATTTTTTATGGGTTTTTATCTTGTCTTGACAAGACTTCATGGTCTTTCGGGGCCCCGCTTCATCCGATACCTCTCACCGTCCCAAGCCCTGACGGCAGACGGGCCTCTGGCTCCCCAGACCCGTCCCATCCAGTCCGGCAAGCTCCTTCCCCGGGAGTGGGCCTCCCAGCTCCCCTGCCCACTGCTGCTGGGCCCAGGCTCCCCGCCAGCCCCCTCCCAGCTCTTAGAACATTACAGCCAAGGGTGCTGGGGGTGGACCTGTCCCATCCCCTGCTCCACCAGCCTCCAGGGTCACCTGGTCCCAGAACCAAGACTCCAACTTCTTCCCACCACATTCTAGAGCTTCCTTGAGGCAATTTACCTCAACAGGTACTGAGCACCTGCTGTATGTCATGCCCCACAGGCTCGAGGGGGCAAGGAGGTCACAGGCCTCAGGGTCACTGGCTGGCCAGCCCCATCCTTAGCTGGGGTCAGGCCGCTTCCTCCCTGCCTCCTACTCCTAAGATAGGGAGACATGATGATTCTGGGTTCCAATGCTGGCTAAACCAAGCTCTGTAACCTTGGGCGGGCCGTTTCCTCATCTTTAAAGTAGTCTGATGATAAAAGTACCATCTCATAAAATGTTGGGAGGATTAAGTGAAAACGCATGAGAAGTGGAGCGTGTGGGTCCCGCCACCGGCCTTGAAAAGCTTCTGAGTTGACGGACAGAGTGGAAACTCACTCGGAGAACACCGGAAACAGAGCCCAGGGGTGTCCTGCTCTGAACCCGGCGATGCACCTGGGAGAGCACCTCAGGTGAAGGCCACAGAGCTCCTCCAAGCCCGGTGGCCCAGCACCCAGGCCTTTCTTCTCAGGTGACACTCTCCCTCCAGTGTCTCCCTCGGGGTAACCGGGGTCCTCAGTGATCTTGCTCCCTCCTGGCAACAGCTTCCTGAACCAACCCAGCTGGAGCGGTGACAGTACCAAGTGGTTTCAGAGACACTGGCGGGGGTCTCGGAAGCCTGTCCCTTGGGGGGCTGTGACCCTGTGGGCCTGTCTCACGGCTGGGAAGACAGAGCTGGCTCCAAGAACTGCATCCCTTCCCTCTCCCCTCCTCATTCTCCAGGACCCCTCGATCAAGCCCACCTCTGGATGCCACCCTGACTACCCCAGCTCACCATGACCCTGTCCCTCAGAACACCCGCAGAAGCTGCTCACTGGGCCCTTCAGCCTCTGTCCCCTGCCACCTTGGATGACCAACTCTTCCCGCACAGAAGCATAAACACAAAGCAGAGACTGCAAATGCTCATTAGGGGCCACGTCAGGACCACAGTGTATTTCGTCTGGTCTGTCCTGTATTTTTTAAATATTCAAGCCCATTTTATAAACCAAAAGATTTCACATAAAAATCCACAGTTCTGATTTTCTTGAAAGACTGTGAGATCCAGCAATATTGGCCTGCCTCCCAACATTACAAGCGTCAGCTAGAGCTAAGCAGGGCTGAGCCCTTCAGACAGGGCACGTGATCACCAGTTCTCCACAGACCCCACTGCTCCCTAATGTCTCCCCACGGCCTACAGCCATCACTGTCACGCGGCTGCACTCACTCACATGTTACCTGCCTGGCCCTCACAGACATCCGCGTTTGAGACGCCCCCCACTACAAGAAAGAAACTGTAGGTGGTCTATGACCACAAAAATGAAGAGTGTCCCTAAGAACTTGGAAATCAAGAACAAGGACTGTCCCCTGGGAGTTACAATGTGAAATCAGTACATGAGAGTCCAAAATAGAAATATGCAAGGTCACTGCAAAGAGGGAGGTTTCCGGACCAGCAGGACACTACCCTAACCTGGCTGAAGACAGGCCACAGGGCTATTATAGGGAGATTGTGTCACCCTGCAGGGATTGCAATGACAGAAGGCAGTGTACCCCCAAACTCTGTCCAGGGAAAGGGGTGCCCCTCCTGGGTGTCTTGAGGGAGGTTCAGGCAAAAGGACCGGGCTGTCCCACTGCTCCCTATGATGCCTCCACCGCACTCCAGCTCAGCCCTGAAGTGGTCTGAGGGGCTGCCTCCTTCCTCAGCTAAACTACAGGCTCTTAGAGGCCGAGGACGTGTCTGCTCATCCCCTTGTGCCCTGGGAGCCAGACCTGAACCCACTGTAGACTTTCAGTTAATCATTGAGTATTTGATGCTGGATTTCCAGAAATTAGAAAATGGACAGCAGGTAACTGATGCTCTGTCTCTTTGGTATTAGCACACAGGCAGCTGCTGGCTGCTGGTAGGCAGAGACGGGTGGCACGTTAGCAGTGGAATCAGCTAGTACAGTAGGCTGGGGGTGGACACCTGCTGGGCTGAGTAGCCTGCAGGTATCCCACACAATGCTTGAGGCCCACTGGACAGCAACCACAGGAATCTCGAACTTGATCCGGTGCCCAGGCTCTTATCACTCTCCCTGCATTCCTCCAGGAACCACAGGCAGAACTGAACAGCAAGAGCCCAGGAGTGTAAAACCACAGAAAATGGAAGACCAGACCCCTAATTCCTGGAGTGGCCTCTAGGTCCGGAGCCAGCACACCCATGCTGCCCCTGACTTTGTTTGGAGGACGCCAAGAGGGCTGCTCAGGGCCAGCTGCCTTTGACCTTTACTGAAGCAGGAAGGCAAACCATCAATACTGTATTCCCCACAGATCGCTGGTTTCCAAACTACTTTCCTCTAATACCATAATTATCTTTCAAATTAAATTATACACGGCTGCCCAGCTGCCCCGATATAGAAGATAACAGCCAGCATTTATTGAGCATTTACTATGTGCCAAACCCTGTGTTAAATGCTTGTCATATATTATTTTAATCCTCAAGACAATCCTATAATGTAGGCACCTTTTTGTCCCCACTGTACAAATTAGGAAACTGCGGCAGAGAGGAATTGCCCAAGGTCATCTGGTAAGAGGCTGGCTGAGTCAGGACTTGAACCCAAACAGAGGGGCTCCAAGATACGGTTACTCTGATTAAACAGAAGCCAGGAGCCCAGAACTCCACCCACTCAATGTGCCCATCCTTGCCCAACATCCCCCATGAGCTGCTGTTCCCCATGGTCACTTCTGAAGTGGGCCCTGAACTGCTCCAGGTCAAGGCTTCGTGCCTTTCACAGGATAAGAGAGTAAGCTACCATCAGATATGAACTATTGAATCAGATCTGAAATTATCTGTCCAGGCTTGGGAGGGGGCTCTGGGCCTCCTGCCCTTGGGTCTGCACAGCCCAGCACCATCCTGCCAGTCGCCTCTCAAATCACCCTGTGTGTGAGGGAGACAGATGTGCGTCACCACTTCCCTCTTACACGTGGGGACCCTGGAGCAATGTGCCTGTGCCTTAGCGACAGGAAGGACTGCAACCCAGGCGTCCTGACTGCAGCCCCGGGTGTCTCCCCAGGACCAGCAGCAGCTCAGAGTCCCACTGCTTTGTGGCACAAGCCAATAAATCACTGACTGTTCCCACCAGCTTGTGCTGTGATGGGGCAGAAGCTCTGAGGGACGAAGAGGAAAGGGACTGGATGGAAGGGATGAAAGTCCTACGTGCTACAGGGACTTCTTCTGGAGAGAGGGGGTGGGAAAGCCAAGCTCTGCAGACCACAGACATCTGCTGGCTACGGCTGTTACCTTGTAGAACATGGAGCCCAACTACTGAGATCTCGGCAATGACAGCCACACCAGAGATGAGGGCTGCTGGCCACGGCCATGTTGAAGGCTCAGGTACAGTAGTTTTCCTGGGGTTGGTTTCCCCCAAGTATTTTCACTCTGGGACACGTTGAGGTCACATAATTAGAGAAGTAGGCAGCCAGGAAATCTGACCTCCAGATCACTCCCATTGGAACCCACTAGAGTGTGTGTTCTCGTGGACGTGATCATTTTGTCTCTCTCATCAATATACTTCCAGGGCCCCGCACAAAGTAGGATTCCACAGAAGATGGATGGAAGGACTGTGGGCTCCCGGTGAGAGGGCCACTGTGACCTAGGAGCTCTCCCCGGGGGCTAGAGCGGGGCAGCTGCAGCAAGGACTCCCGGACACAGCCAGATGCCTTGCAGAGAGAGGAGAGAACCCACCTGGTGGCAGGTCCCAGATGGCTGCTCTTATTAGGCCATCACGGTCATTGGGCTCTATTTCCCATTAGCCCTGCAGTTAATTTCCCTCACTAGAGTGTGGTAGCAGCAGATCACCTCTTTACGGGCACACAGCAGGAGCAGTCCGTAGCCAGTTACAGCCACAGGGAACAGGCTGAGTGGTTAACTGGTAGATAATTAACCGAGAAATTCCCCACAGCCCTCTGCAAACTCTGCTGAGATGGGAGAAGGGGATCTGCAAAGCCAGAAAAGGGCCTCCACTGGCTCAACGGTCAATGGATTTCACTCCAGAATCCTGGGAGCTTAGAAGTAGAAAGGCCCTTACAAATCACTGAGTCAACTGTGGGTGAGGATGTGGAGAAATTAGAACCCTCATATACTGATGGCAGGAATGAAAAATGATGCAGCTGCTTTGGACAACAGTCTGGTAGTTCCTCACACGATTACACATAGGCTTAATATAAGATCCAACAATTCTATTCCTAGATATATATATAGATATATATACACATACGTATATATATATACACACACACACATATAACCAAGAGAAGTGAAAATACGTGTCCGTACAAAAACTTGTACGTAAATGTTTTTATTATTATTTTATTTATTTATTTATTTTTAACTTTTGGTTGCGTTGGGTCTTCATTGCTGCATGCAGGCTTTCTCTAGTTGCGGCGAGCGGGGTCTACTCTTTGTTGTGGTGTATGGGCTTCTCATTGCGGTGGCTTCTCTTGTTGCAAAGCACAGGCTCTAGGCACATGGGCTTCAGTAGTTGTGGCACGTGGGCTCAGTAGTTGTGGCTGGCGGGCTCTAGAGTGCAGGCTCAGTAGTTGTGGAACATGGGATTAGTTGCTCCGTGGCATGTGGGATATTCCTGGACCAGGGCTCGAACCCATTTCACCTGCTTTGTCGGGCGGATTCTTAACCACTGTGCCACCAGGGAAGTCTAGTACTATTACTAATAATAGCAAAAACATGGAAACAACCCAAATGTCTGACAACTGATGAACAGATAAACAAAAAGTGGTATATTCAGGCAATGGAATATTATTCGGTCATAAAAAAGAATGAAGTCCTGATACATGCTACAGTGTGGATGAACCTTAAAAACACTGTGCTAAGTGAAAGTCACAAAAGACCATGGATTACACAATTCCATTCTTATGAAATGTCCAGAATATGGACATCTATAGGGACAGAAAGTAGATTAGTGGGTGATTAGGGTACCCACAAATATGCAGGTGAGGGGATGGAATAGGTGGGCAGGAGGGCAATAGTTAAAGGGTATGGGGTTTCTTACTGAGGTGATGAAAGTGTTCTAAAATTGACTGTGGTTGTCCATATCTGTGATTATACTGAGAAGCATTTAATTGTAGACTTTAAATAGGTGAACTGTATGATATGTGAATTATATCTCAATAAAGTCTCTTAAAAAACTAGTGTATTTACACAAGTTGGTCCCAAGATAATTGCCTTGGGTTTGAATCTCTGGCTGAGTAGCTTAGAGACCTACCCAGAGAAAACTATAGCTGTGAGAATCAACTAAGACTATAAGTGAATAAAAGAATTTCAACAAAAAGCCTAAAAAACTGAGTCCAGATTCCCCCTAAACCTGACAGAAATGTTTGCAGCTTCCCTAGAAGGGATTCTGCTGCTTCACCAAAGATAGAATGCATCTCCTGGTGCAGCTCCATTCATCTATCCATTCATCCATTCTTCCATCCATCCATCCACTCCATCCACCCACCCACCCATCCATCCATGCACCCATCCCTTCATCCATTTATCCATCCATTCATCCATTTATCTGTCCATCCATCCATCCCTCCATCCATTTATTCATCCATTCATCCATTTATCCATCCATCTATCCTTCCATCCATCCAACCATCCAACCATCCATCCATCCAGCCCTCCATCCATTTATCTATCCATCCATCCTTCCATCCATCCATTCATTTAATAAGTACCTACTCAAGTTTGATTTTAGGTGTTAGGATCAAACAGGAAAGTAACCAGGCAATTGATATCATGAGTTAAGTGTTGTGGGCCGCAGAGGTGCAGCACCAACACATGGGACGAATGTTACTTTTATTAGTTTGTTCTAGCTGACCAAAAAATGCAAATAAAACTACTAGATATTAAAACCAGGAGAAACCTTAGAAAGCCAAGACATCAATTCTAAGACCCACCATTATTTTATAAGCCACAAAGAAAAGAAAAAATGCTGCCAATTAAACTATGACATAATGCCTTAATGACAAGCCTGCAGGCAGACAAATTGGTCACACGAGCCTCACATAGCTTTGCGGTGGTTTCATCTCTTCTGAGGGATTTGGAAATTCCTCCTGCCTTTGGTGGCATGCATGAGACTGATAATTCCTGCTGTTTTACAAGAAAGTATGAAACTGCAGTTCTTCCCCCAACAACAAATATTTGCTTTTCTAGTATCAAATCAATGCCCCACTACTGCTTCCATGTCCCTCTGTGTACACAGTAACATTTGGTATCAATAATAAATTATAGTGAGATCTTTTGGAAGACGTTTTGAGTGCCAATCCACTTAACAGGTGGATGACCAACGACACACCCAATTCAACTGAAGTCATGACAGTCTGAACAGCAGGACCACGTTCACGCCTGCTCAGGCAATGACAGCTATGCCACGTGACACACGTGCCATGTGGCTAGCAGCCATCAATAGTAAGATGCACCCTGATTTCAGAGAGATTAACATGTGGGGGGAAATCATGTCTCCTAGAAGCAATGAAATGGTCAAGTCATTCCCTCATATTACAGATCAGGAAACGCAAGCACTGTGACATGACACATCCCAAATCATGGAGCCAGGACTAAAACCCTTATTAGTTGAGATTTGTGCCAGTGTGTTTCCTTTTTACTCCCTCAGGCCCCCTCCAGGAGACTGCCATCTCTAAGCTTCTCTTACATTTTCTTGCTTAAAAAAACCCAAAACATGCAACTAGAGATTATCATACTAAGGGAAGTCAGAAAGAGAAAGACAAATACCATATGCTATCACTTATATGTGGAATCTAAAATATGGCACAAGTGAACCTACCTACAAAACAGAAACAGACACATAGACATAGAGAACAGACTTGTGGTTGCCAAGGGGGAGGGGGGAGGGAGAGGGATGGACCGGGACTTTGCGGTGGTAGATGCAAACTATTACATTTAGAATGGATAAACGACAAGGTCCTACTGTATAGCACAGGGAACTATAGTCAATATCCTGTGATAAACCATAATGGAAAGGAATGTAAATATATATATATGTGTGTGTACAACTGAGTCACTTTCCTGTACAGCAGAGACTGGTACAACATTGCAAATCAACTCTACTTCAATAAAAAACAACAACAACGGGAAAGAAAAGCAAACAGTCTTTTAAGGCACACCCAACAATAAGATGAACATATCTGTACAAACAGTCATAGTCCTACAAGCCCATGAAGATGGGCTCATTCCAATGCCATCTAAGGGACCGTGTTAAACGTGCATGTAGGCAAAGAAGGACCATTAATTTACAGCTGCCAGGAGACTGCATTTCCACTCCCCACAGGCTGGTGCCCAGGCTGCCATCCAACAATATTGTACCATGTTTATAAATGAAGGTGGCCGTCAGGTGTTTTTCTCAGAGTTACATGCTCTCCCTATAGGTGGGGGCCCCCGGAAGGCAGCTTCTCCATCAGATCGCCTTATAAGAGTCCAGAAACGGCCTTGCTGAGCCTGATGTGAGAAATCACTGTGTCTATTGCATGCAGACAGAATATGCGAGCTCAGGAAACTGCTAAATTGATTCTCAATATCTAACCATGCTGCTCGCATCCTGGCAGGATATGTGTCTTACAGAGTACTGGATCAAGATGGGGAAAAACACATTTTTCTTTTGTGAGCCTGGGATTGCAGAGCTGGCCCTTTGACATGGGCACAGATTAACACGATCGAGTCCTCTGTGCTTCAACAAAAAAGTCCTTTTTCTTTTCCTACAGCTGGATTAAAGAACAGGCCTAAAGCCTTCAAGGTGAGGATAGATCCAGTTCAACAGAGCTGAGATATACTTCCCCGAGTGGAAGACCGAAGCCTGAAAACTGAACCAGATATGGGCCTGCCCAACAAGGATGAGGACAGCGGCCAGTGGAAACAGCCAGTCTACGCGGCTGAGAGCAAGGAGGGCACTGCTCGGATTTCAGCAAGAGTCACAGCCTCACCGGGGACACCAGTGTAAAATGGAACTAACATGAGATAAGCTGCCTTGGGACTGATGTAACAAGAGGCCACTCAGGGCTGGAATACTGGGGAAAAAGGAAAGAACTAGTTACGGTGCAAAAGGTAACAAAGAATTTGTGCATCATCCAGCACTGTCCAAGGGAGAAAAAAGCATCCAACATTCCAGTCTATTTGCAGTGCCAAGCCAGGAACACAGCTGCAGACAACGAGCTGTCAGAGCTCAGAAGGAATGTCCATTCAGGACACCCCTGTGCCCTTGATTCTGGCTCTACCCTTGACTCAAAGCACAACAAACACCTGCCATTTCCTCAGCGCGTGCCAGGCGCCGTGCTAGAATCCGGGTAGCAGGTGAGACGTGGCTTCTGCCCTGAGGATCTGCCAGGGTGGCAGGCAGAAGATGGCACATAGTAGGAGTTCCTGTCAGGAGCCACAGAGACACCGGTACAGAGGCACACACGGGAGTCAGTACAGAGTAACCGGTGGGCAAACATACTGCACGACCTCCAGGAAGGCACTGAACCCTTGGAGCCTCAGTCTCCCCAGCAGATAAAAACCCCAACTTGACAGGGCAGTTGAGAGGATTATATAAAAATATATAAAATTAGCACAGTCCCAGGCAAACAGTAAGCATCAATATATGATGCGTATACTTATGTGCTCATTTCAGAATCAAACATGCACTAGAGGTTCAATAAACAATGGCGATTAATAACTTGGGTGATCGTTTCACAATACATACAAGTATTGAATCGTTATGTTGTACACCTGAAACTAACATAATGTTATATGTCAATTATTCCTCAATAAAAACAAACAAACAAACAAAAAACCCAACAGAACAAAAATAATGATAATTTGTCCGGGAGAGAAGGTCAGGGAGCACCTACCTTGAGTGGGAGGTCTGCTCGGTGGGGGAGGGGAGAGGCCCCAAGTGCAGGGACCTCATCACCGAGGCAGCACCAAGCCTGTGTGCTATCCCGTGAGGCCTTGACCTCCTCTAGGGCCAGGGCCACGCCGCTGCCTCCTCTCACGATGACCACAGCAACCAGCCCAGGCAGCTGGGCACAGCGCAACTTGTTGCATAAAACAGCTCCCAAGGGCTTCCCTGGTGGCGCAGTGGTTGAGAGTCCGCCTGCTAATGCAGGGGACACGGGTTCGAGCCCTGGTCTGGGAGGATCCCACATGCTGCGGAGCAACTGGGCCCGTGAGCCACAACTACTAAGCCTGCGCGTCTGGAGCCTGTGCTCCGCAACAAGAGAGGCCGCGATAGTGAGAGGCCCGCGCACCGCGATGAAGAGTGGCCCCCGCTTGCCACAACTAGAGAAAGCCCTCGCGCAGAAACGAAGACACAACACAGTCAAAAATAAATAAATTAATTAATAAACTCCTACCCCCAAAATCTTCTTAAAAAAAAAAAAAAAACAGCTCCCAAATCCTCATTCCAACCCACTGGGCAGAGGAGTAGGGACTGGCCTTTGCCCCCATGTACAGTCATGGAGGCAGGGACAGGAAACCAGTTCTTCCCAGGCTTTCAGACCATATGACCACCATGCTGGGCCCAAACGGGCGTATCAACTCAGCTAAGGTGACCCTCACAGTAGGGACTTCCGAGAAGCTGTCCCAGCCTGGGAGCACCTGCTGGGTCCCATCGCCTCTAGCCGGCATCCCTTCCCTCCCCTGCTCTGCCTGGCAGTGGGAACCCCCGTGTGCGGCCCCCGAGGGAAGATGTGGGTCGGGACCTATGACCCCAAGAGCAGCCTGGGTCACCACTGGCTGAAAGGGTGCAAGACCCCACTTTCCCAATTCATCCTCACGAGTGGTGCTGAGCCACTAGGACAAAGAGCGTGAGCAATGAATGAGATCATCCGTGCAAAGTGCCAGACCTCAGAGCTGTCACAGGTGAGACAGTAACTAGCAACTGGTTGAACCTGAACCCAGGTGTGTGTATCAGCACAGCCGCTCGCTCAGCCCAGGCAACACACACTCACCTACAACATCCCTGCTGCTTCCCTGTTGGTCTCAGCTCCCCGCCACCCACGCGCTCCCAAGTAGCAGCTACTAGTGACAGCACACACCTACTGTGTGCCAGACACCCTTCTAAGTGCACTTCATGTTTTACTGCATTTAGTGCTCACTCCCACAGATGCTGTTACTGTGTCCATTTGACAGTGAGGGAGACTGAGGTCCAGGGTATTACTGGATGCATCGGTTGTCAACGTGGTGAATGGCCCTCTTCCGGCCTCACATACTCAAAGTGGACTGGCCACTTTGTGGGTATCACGGGCTGGTAAGCTTTGGGGAACACTATACTGGCTCAGGAATCACCCCCGCAATGAAAGGCTGGGAGGAGGGGCCAGGGCACCCACTTCTCAGAGCCATCACCACGCTGAGGGTCTCATCCGTCTGCCCAGGACACAGGCGCTGCCCTGCCTCCCGATAATGGGTGTACCTGGCACTGCCCAGACTCTAGAAGGAGGAGGGTCTCCAAATTCCCTTAGGAACTAGCCAGGTGCCCTGTTGACCTGGGCAGTGCAGAGGCCCGGCTGAGCAGGAAAGGAGCTGGCGTGGAGGGGAACAGACTGCTGGGCGCTGAGATGCCGTCATACCCAACAACAGAGACGGTCCCACTGCGGCTGCCGCCCCATGGATTTCTTGCCCCCAGGAATTTGTGAAGGACTGTAGCAACGTAGAAGTGTTCATGTTGCCATGTTATGGGGGGGGGAAACACATTTTTAGGTATGCTAGGATCCCAATCACATGAAAATGCACAGAAAAATGACTGCAAACAACACATATCCTAAAACATCTCTCAGAGGCAGAATTAGGACTACCTTTTCTGTATCTTCCTCTTTTTTTTCAAAAATAAGCTTTTGGTCTTTTTCCAAGTAAGAAGAAACAAACTTTGGTTTAAGAGAAAAAAAAAGTTGGCTGCGGGGTCCCTCCGGCCCGTTGATCACCAGGTTAGAACGCTGGCTGGGTGGAGCCTCTGCCGTCCTAGACTCAGGCGGCTGGTCACGCGGAGGGCAGCCCTGCTGCGAGGCACCTGCCACACGCCAGGCCAGCAGAGCTTTCTGCTGACACCCTTCCGGCAGGGACACTGCCTTACTTGCAAGGCCTTTCCACAGCCATGAGCTGTCTGGCACAGAGGTCATTTTCTTCTCTGGCAATGCACGAGGGCCCCTGCTGGGTGGACAGCATGCTGTCCATCTGTCGCCCTGTGCATCACCGCTTAATCTAGAAATCTGCTGACCTCGTGCAGAGCCAGAGGTGGGGGAAATGGGAGCATCACTGGGGTTGTTCCCCACCACGCGCCCCCGTCCCTGGGAAGAAGGCTGGGGGTTGGAGGTGGGGACCAAGACATAATCCCCACAAAGCCCTTGTAACTCATGTTGAATGCTTTGGTACAGTCAGTAAACGCCACTGTTTTCATCATTGGCGCTACTATCCTCGCTCATGCTCTGGGTTCCCTCATTACACAAACCTCCCGGCCGTAGATTCTTCGGCTGGCAAAA
Source organism: Phocoena phocoena (assembly GCF_963924675.1). NCBI lineage: Eukaryota > Metazoa > Chordata > Mammalia > Artiodactyla > Phocoenidae > Phocoena > Phocoena phocoena. The sequence continues at coordinate 25,364,521 of NC_089231.1, forward strand.
TACCAAAGGGAAATATGTTCTTAAGTTCTGATTTTAACATTTTAAATGCACTGAGATGGCACATGCCTTGATCTCATTCCCAGCTCCCCTGCTGCCCTATGGGTTCCCTAGTCTACTTCTGCATATGGTGTGGAGGGCGGGCAGGCGCCAGGCATTTCTGAGCATCATCAGATGGTCCCACATCAGCCTCGGCGCTGACAGGTGCCCAGCACACCTTCCCCCACCTTGCTAATGACATCACACTTCTAACTTCCTTCACACCAAGGCCTCTGAAGCCTTCTTAAACATGAATGAGCAGAATTTCACAGACTAAATTGTATGGTTTTCATTTGTTCTCTTGTGACTTATTAAGACAACCAAGGTATGAAAAATACTTGTGGTTGCCAAGCAGGAGAAATCTGGAAACGTGGTAAGACCCCAGAACCACCTGCCGATTCCCCAGTCACCTCAGCCAGGGTTTCCCTGCTCCCCATGCTACTTGCCTACCATTTAAGAGCCTGGAGCTTGGTGCGTGCCCAGTGGAGGTCTAAGGCATTTGGCTGCAGGGTCCAGGGCCAGACGGTGGGCTACAAAAGCTGAAGCAATGGAATAGGGGGTACAGAGACCCCATCATGGGCCCAGCTGGAGGTAGAGGTCTGTCTGTTGCATTGGTCGTTGGGTCTCCTCATCAGAAACTGCCCAAGTTCACAGGCTCAAGAAGACAGAGGCCAGCAAGGCCCTCCTTTAGACCAGGGGGCTGAATCTACATGCCAGGACATAGGCTGCATCCTTGACTTACTCCTGTCCAGACAACACCTATGCACCCCTCAAGACCCTTCTCCCCAGGACTGGTTTTCTGGTGAGTTATCTGTTGACTGGTCAATTATCCACTCACATGTCTGTTTCCTCTTGGATGTTGTGGGTCCCTCACATCTTTTTCTTCCTCCTTTCCTATTACCTTGTAGAGAGTCAGTGAGCAGCAAATGGACGTTCAGTGAATGAGGGAGGGAATGAATGAGTAAAATCGGCCAGTCGACACATACATTAAACTGCTTCATTCAGTGCTTCACCCCACATTGAACTTGCACTTCATCCTTCAACGCCTGACCTTGTTCCACCCACACCGCTCCCTCAGAAGATCAGGAACTGGAAACAGGGCCCACACGACACAGGGAAACCTGAAAACCGGGCTTTACCACCTTCAGGTTGTGGAGCTATGAGAGTGGCAGACACTTCTAGTTGAACCTGTAATATCTAGTCTCTCCTTCCTTACTCACAAAACCCTTATAATATTGAGGGAGACAATGTGCCCAGATAAAAACTACATTTCCCAGCCTCCCTCACAGATAGCAGCAGCCAATGAGATGTAAAATAAAGTTAATGGGTGGGAAACCCTTTAAAGGGACTGACTGAGCCAGCACATGACTTTTGTCCTTTCCACTTTCTCCTCCTCGTGTAGAATGTGGGCATGATGTCTGGAGCTCCCGCAGCTCTCTTAGACTATGAGGCAACTTTGGGGCTAGTAAGTAGCCACCCATTAAGCGTGGCAAAGCAGAAAGACAGGAAGACCTTAGGCCCCTGATGGCTACAGAGCGCCCACACCAGACCTGGGTTCCTGCCTCCAGAGTCCTTTTACATGGGAGAAAAAAAAAATCTCTGTGCTGTTTAAACCACTGTTACTTAGGTTTCCTGTTAGAGGCTGCTGTGGCAAGGAACTCTTTAAGATGGGCTTCGGTGACCCCTGCGCCTCCTGCTTTCCATGCCCCGTGCAATCCCCTCTCTTGAGTGTAGGCTGGATCTAGAGACCAGCTTCGAACAAGTAGAATATGGTAAAATGATAAGATGTCACTCCTGTAATCAGGTTACAAAAGACTGACTTCTGTCTTGCTGACTCTCCACTGCCTTCTTGGCTCGCACACTCTGATGAAGCAAGCTGCCATGTTGGAGAGGCCCACGTGGCCAGGAACTGTGGGCAACCTCTGGCCAACAGCCAGTGAGGAGCTGAGGCCTCAGCCCAACAGCCCCAAGGAACTGAACCTCATCAACAACTGTACCAGCGAGCTAGATACTCCCGCAATCGACCGCAGCCCCAGTCAACACCTCTTCTGCAGCCTTGGGAGAGACCCTGGAAGCAGAGTGTCCAGCCGGGCTGAGCCCAGACTCCAGCCAGCACAAAGCAGGAGATAAGTGTGTGCTGTTTGGGGGATAATTTGTTATGCAGCGGTAGAGAACAGACACAGCTGCCAGTCCTGATTCTAACTAAAATCCTGGGCAGGACCCTCCCCTCCTTTGTCTTTCATCCCCTTGTCAGTAAAATGAGAGCATTGGACTGGGGGATCTCGAAGGCAGGCGCCTGCCATTTTAAAATCCCAGAATCCTGGGCTTCCCTGGTGGTGCAGTGGTTAAGAATTCTCCTGCCAATGCAGAGGACACGGGTTCAAGCCCTGATCTGGGAAGATCCCACATGCCGAGGAGCAACTAAGCCCGTGTGCCACAACTACTGAGCCTGCGAGCCACAACTACTGAGCCCACATGCCACAACTACTGAAGCCCGCGCGCCTAGAGTCCATGCTCTGCAACAAGAGAAGCCACCACAATGAGAAGCCCGCGCACCGCAATAAAGAGTAGCCCCAACTCGCCGCAACTAGAGAAAGCCTGCGTGCAGCAACGGGAGACCCAACGCAGCCAAAAATAAATTAATTAATTTATTTTAAAATAAAAATAAATAAAAGTACCAATGTAACAAACAAACAAATAAAATCCCAGAATCCTACAACTTACCCAAGGTCATGCCAAAGAGACCCAGGTCAGTCCATTCCCACATGACTGCTTAGTGCTACTTCTTTTGCTCATCGTGACATGATGCTTCAAGGCAGGGAAGAGAAGCAGGACGTCAGGTTTCTTCCCGTGCCAAGCACGCAGGGCCCTGCACCTCTCACCATAGGCCTTTCTTCTCTTGGCTGAATGGAGGCCTCGGGCCCAGCAAACCCTGGTGGTAACTCTTGATGATCGTCAAGACGGCTCCCGACCAGGGCCTCCTGATGAGAAATGGAGGTGGCTGGGCTAACATACAGTCAAGGTTAGCTGACCACAGAGAGCAAGTGGCTTGGCTAAGCCACTGGATTTCCAGCTTGTTTCACTGCTTATGCCATCAGCTATGGGTTGATGTGTGTCCCCCAAAGTTCAGACTAACTCCCAGGACCTCAGAATGTCACCTTATTTGAAAACAGGGTCTTGCACTTCCCTGGTGGCACAGTGGTTAAGAATCCACCTGCCAATGCAGGGGACACGGGTTCGAGCCCTGATCCAGGAAGATCCCACATGCTGCGGAGCAACTAAGCCCACGCGCCACAACTACTGAGCCTGCGAGCCACAACTACTGAGCCCACGTGCCGCAACTACTGAAGCCCGCGCACCTAGAGCCCGTGCTCCGCAACAAAGAGAAGCCACCGCAATGAGAAGCCTGCAAAACGCAACGAAGAGTAACCCCCGCTCACCACAGCTAGAGAAAGCCTGCACAGCAACGAAGATGCAACTCAGCCAAAACTAATTAAATAAATAAAATTTTTTTTTTAAAAAAAAAACAGGGTCTTTGCAGATGTAGTTAGTTAAGAGGTTATACTGGTCTCCTTATAAAAAGGGGGAATTTGCACACACAGACACACACACAGGGAGAATGCCAAGTGGAGATGAAGGTAGAGACTGGGCGATGCATCTACAAGCCAAGAAATGCCAAAGCTTGCCAGGAAACCACCACAAGCTAGAGGAGAGACATGGGACAGAACCTCCCTCACAGCCCTCAAAAGGAATCAACCCTGCTGACACCTTGATCTTGGACTTCCAGCCTTTGGAACTGTGAAAGAATACATTTCTGCCGTTTAAACCACTTAGGCTGTGGTCCTTTGTTAAAGCAGTCTTAGCAGACTAATACATAATCTGTACATAACACACCTGCACATACGCGTGCACACACGCACACACACACACACACACACTCACCCTGGCAATACATTTTGTGCATTACAAAACCATAACCCAAATAGAAATTAAAAGATAAAAAAATAAGTATACATACGAGTTCTAATACTTTCTTCAGGTGGGTGCTCAGGCACCCCACCTTGGAGCCCATTAGTTTCAGGTGGCAACCCTGGCACTAACCACCGATTTCCCCCCAGTCCTTGCAATCTGGAATCCATGATTCTGACCTCGCGCCTCAGCTCCCTAATTGTTTTCTTGCTGAACTTGATGTGTTGGTAAGGACTGTGCTGGGCAGGGTCTGGGTGAGGGCCCGCCCGCTGACTTCCCATGCGTGCTGGGGTCTGCTGCGGGCTGCTGAGGGCACTAGGTGAGGAGGGGCCTCAGGAGCGCGTTCCTTGGATGTTCTCCTCTTCCCCCTCCATCAAAAATAAACCCTGAGGGGACGCGGATGGAGCCAACTTCAGGGCAGGGTGGGGATGTCTGTCTGTTGCACATGCCAGGATTTCTGGCTCACTGCCCTTTGCAGCAAGGTCACGGGAGTGCACGTGGTGTCTCCAGGTGTGGAGGGCAGGGGCAGCCCGGGATGGAGGGAGGCGGGGAGGGAGGGGTGGAGAGAGGCAGCCCGGGAATGTGTGCGCGCCCATTCCAGAAGCCCCGCCTGACCTTGCTCAGCCGCCCCGCCCCGTGGCATCCACGCGCAGCTGCCGTAAATGCTGGTCCCCACACAGAGGGAGCTGTGGCCTCTGCCAGCCTCACCCCAGCAGGATGGCCAGCTGACAGACCCCAAGGACCCCTCCTCACGCCCCCAACAGCTGTGGAACCCAAGCAAGCGGGCCTGGCTGCGTAATTCATGGGGCGCCCGGGGAAAAGGAGAATGTAAGCGGAGCCTCTTGTTCAACGTAAGGATTTCAGAACGGCGACAGCCCAGGGATCAGCGAGCATTAACCCTTCTGAGTGTAGGGCCCTGTGTCAGAGCACAGGACACCCACGAAGCCGGCCCACCTGCCGATGAAAGAGGCCAGTCTGCAGCCTCGATGCTCCACACACCAGAGCTGCCAAATTAACTCTCCCCTTCCCTGCCACACATCCCAGGAGTCGGGGAGGTGGGACGGGGTGGGAGAAGGGGGAAGGTCCTGTTCCAGGAGGTCCCTGTGTGCTGGAGAGGTACTCAGCTCTTTCGTCTGTGGCATCCGGTTGATGGAAAAGAGTCCCCTAAATAAGGTTTTATAGTAGATAATCGAATGCAGTTACTCAGAAGAAACAATGTGAAGGACAATCTCTCGTCCCTCGGCCTGGCCCCCGCCGCAGAGGAGGCAACGGCATGTTCTCCCCTTGGCTTATCGCCTGTGTCGGTCACCTGCCTGTTTTAGGCCCCTTTGCTACACCTTCAGAACAGAACAATATCTTTGCCCACCTTTATTTTTTTTCTAACCTCCCAGGGTTGTCAAGAACAAAAATACCAGGTCTAAAATCCAGGAGAACTCTAGACACATATTATTGATACCAATAATGATGACAATAAAGATAATTTTGCTTTGATTGAGTCCTTTCACGCGCATGACAAACTTGCCCTTTTCTGCCAAGTCTTCTCCGGAGAAATCCCTGAAATCCCTGCTCCCCGCGAGCACCCTATCGCAGGGCTTCCCTGTGCACCCTGGCCAAGTGCATACTGACCTGAGGGAAGCCCTCCTGCGGCCTCCTGAACGCTGAGAGGTGCCACGCTCCCGCCGGACACACAGTACCCCAGTCTTTCTGGCCGCTGAGGATTCCCAGGGGGACAAGCACAGGAGAAAACTTTATCGGGCTCATTACAAAAATGTGCTGGCTCATCTGCAGGCAGGATATGGGCTCCAGGCAGAGTGGAGTCGGCCAGCCTGGATGGGCCCCACCTGCTTCCGGGCCTCCCAGCTCCCAGCTGCCCGCCATTCCCTGCTCGCACGGCAGCCGGCCCCTCCAGGATGAGATGACGCCCCCAAAGTTTTGCAGTGACTCCCTTTGTTCCTCTACCCCTGGGGCCCCAGGAGCCAAAAGCAGCCTGTGAATGTCAGACTTGGCTGCTCAGCTGATCAGAGCGATTAGTACCAGCCACTCCCTGCTAATTGCTGTCCTCAGCAGTGCCAGGCCCTCCCGTCCACTCCTCCGGAGCCCTCTGCCGGCACACAGCCTCCGACTGTTAACAGTGACAGGAGTTGCGTGTCATGGGAACTACAGTGTCCGCGCTGTGAGGCCGACTCGTGCCAGTTATTAATCCATTCACCCAGCTGTAGAGGCCCGTGGCTTCTCCGCTGAGTCTGAACCGTTCGGGCAATGCCAGGGAGAGCTATTTCCTAACTACCCCTGGGAAGTAAGGTGCCTCACAGGTGGACAGCATCACACTAGCGTATCCAGGAGAATTGGGGCGAAGGAGAAAACCTTACTCCTGAAACCCACAGATACTACCAGTGTGTTTCAGTGGGAAGAACATAGCGCCATCCAAAGGGCTGCTGGGTCCCTCTCGTGCTCTGCTACCAACTTCTGCGTCTGTAAAGTGGGGTTAACAGCCCCGCCTACTTTCCCACGATTGCTGCGAGGATCAACCGAGACAAGGAACGTCGTAATAACTATGTGAGTGGCTATTGAGAGCTAAGCCTTTAAATGTACTCTGTCCAATCCTCTCTCTAGTCTGTAAGATGGTTCCGATCTTAGAGATGAGGAAACTGAGGCCCAGAAAGGTCCAGACACGATGGCCACAAGTGGGTAAGGGCACACAGACACGGGGCCATGGGACTGCCGTCATGGGGTGCCGAGCCCTTCCTGACGCTGACATGATCCCCTTCCGTGTGTCCTGCTCAGAGATTCAGGCCAGGCTATTTGGTGCCTGCAGGCAGCCGTTGCCTGGAGCAGCGGGCACCACACCCGAGGGTGGTCTACCTACAGACTATTGGGACGCATGAGGTGGCTTAGTGGGAGGACCCTGCCCTGGAAGGGCGAGGGTAATTAGAGAGGCCACCGGACAGGCTCCTGAGCAGGTCTGGACTGTACAGAACAGGATGGGTGGCCAGTCCGTGGACAAGGGAGAGCGGGCAGGCACAAGACAGGAGCTGAGATGTTCTGAGAGCTGGTCCCAGAACTTCCTCCATGTCTTGAGGTCTGCCTATTCCCACCCACGTGTACCTTATGACGTGCAGAATGCTGTGTCTGTCTGACTCCAAGTCTAACTCTGTGACCACTGTTTAAGTTCCCTGGGAGAGGACTGACATTCACACTACAGTATAAATGACTAACACAAGCAGGTTTCAGTGGGGGGCTGGGGGTGGGTGGTAAGCAGTGGCAGAAGCCAACTGGAACTGGAGAGTCTGAAATGGATGTCCCTCTTCCCAATTAGGGTGCCGCCAGGGGTGCTGGTCATTCTTTTCCCAGTCTCTGGGAAAGCTGGCACCTGGAGGTCTCCTGGGCAGCATGGTTCCAGGGAAGGGCGAAGGACTTGGATACCAGAGAGAGCCACCCAAATCCAGTGGCTCTCCATTAACTAACTATGTGACGTCAGGCAAGTCACCTCTCCAGGCCAGCGGGGTTTCCCGGTCAATATACAGGCAGGAAAAGGGGCAGGCCCGGCACAGATGGACGGACACTTTTGTCCCCCAGCAGTGCTGCACAGTAGGCCACGGCTGCCCTGGCTTGGGGCCGGTGCTCCACCCTTTCTGGCATCCACTGTGGCCTCAGAGCAGCAGCTGCGACTGGATTCCAGACTAAATATGGAGCCTCAGCCCAGGCTTCTCCCCACCTGCGAGCCTGGGGCCCAAACCGCTGCGGCCACGGAGCATCACGCTGCCTGCCCTCCAGCCCACCCAAAACGCTGACTCACAAATTCTGCACATGGGCAAAGGCCAGACAAAGGTCAGAGGGCCAGAGCAACAATGAAATTCGAGAGCAATCAAAAACCCAGCAGTATAAGGCACTGGCCTGTAAAGGAACAGAAGCAAGCCTGCTAGTTTAAACAACAGACAAGAATATGAAGCAGTTCACCCACAGAGCGTGTTCATTTCCCAGAGCTGAACAATGACAAAAGTTACAAATAAAAATGATGCCTCTGTGAGGCGTCTCTCCCCTCCCCTAGGCTGAAATGTATAGTCACATCTTAAAAGAAGGCTGATAAGATTTCAGTCCTTCACCCCTCACACACACACACACACACACACGTACACGCACACACGCACACGCACACACGCACACGCACACACACGTGCAAAGACAAACCCACTACTGGCAAACTGTTTATTACAGGGACAGGTCCAACAAGTAGAGTACTGAGTACCGAGTTTCCAACCTAAAATACCCCAGAATGACCCGGTGTGAACCACATCTCATACCCATCTCGAGCACCGGAGATGGGGGACGCCTGTCACACTGCTGTGGGGTGACAGGTCCCTTGCAAGAAGACCTGCTGGCGTCTTAACACTCCCCACCCCATCGTCACTGTGACTGTATTTGGAAGTAGAGTCTTTGCAGATGTAATCAAACTTGAGGTCATCCTGGCATAGGATGGGCCCTAAAGCCAATGACTCCTGTCCTTGTAAAAAGAGGGAAATTCAGATACAGGGACACTCACAGGGAGAAGGCCACGTGCAGACAGAGGCAGAGAGATTGGAGCGATGCATCTACAGCCCAAGGGAGGCCAAGGACGGCCAGTCACCCACCAGAAGCTTGGAAGGGGCCAGGAAGGATCCCTCCCAGAGACTCCAGAGGAGGCACGGCCTGGCTGGCACCCTGATTTCAGACTTCAGCTTCCAGAGCTGTGAGAGAATAAATTTCTACTGTTCTAAGCCACCCAGGTTGTGGTGATTTGTTCCAGCATCTGCAGGAAAGGCACACACACCCATGAGAGGACCCGCCACAAACCCCCAGCTGTGAGACCTGAACATGCCCCTTCCCTGGGCCTTGGTTTTCTTTTCTGTAAAATGCAGAAAGTTGTGCCAGCCAGTCCCTTCCAGCTCTGACCTCCTACCGCAGGTTCCTTGATCTACTAAGCCTCTGGAGGGTGATGGGAGGTGGTGGTGGGGAGGGCAGGGGAGGATGGGGAAAAGCTCAGGGTACTCTCCCACTGCCCACGCTGTGCTGAGGATGCAGAAACAGTCAGAGGGGAGAGGCCTACCTTGATAAAGGATACGTCAAGTTCACCTTTGCAAGCCTGCATCCTGCCCTATGCAAGATGGTGGTGCAGTAGAGAGAGCAAAGATTCTGGAGCAAGTCATTCATAGGACAGAGGTTTTCCTTGTCTTAGATTTGCATCAAAGTAATAACGCAAGATCAGGAGGGGGAGACACTGAAACAGAAGGAACAGTGGAGAGAATCCTGCAGGAGGCTAGAACGGGGAAGACGTGGGCTTGAGTCAAGATGGAGGCAGAAGAACGAAGACAAGAAGATGCAGTAAGAGTTGTGTGGGCAGCAGCCGGACAGGTCAGTGAGCGTGTTTGTGGGGAAGGGCGCGGAGAGGCAGAATGTGTGTCCCGGGTTGTGGGCTTGGGGGACTAGTTCGGTGATAAGAAGGCAAACCAGAGCAGGGGGCGTAGACAAGGACCACGAGCCAGATGTGGGAGGTGCCTGAGGTCAAAGTGTTCAGGAGGCAGTCTGGTGGGCACTGCACTGGGATCAGAGGACAGGCCTGGTGTGGAGAACAGCTGTGATAGTCAATGGCACTCAGGCAACAGCCAGGGCAACCCAAGGGGGCAAGAGGGCCCGGGAGGAGGGCAAGTGGGGAAGGGGCTGGGACGGGGCCCCAGGAACCCCCGTCTGATAGGCCACAGAGAACAGGTCCCTGTGGGGAAATGTGGAAGACGAAAAAAGTGTGGGGGGCAGAGGCAAGTGGTCGTGGGAGCCAAAGGCAGCAGGAGTTGGGGGGGAGGGTCCCCGTAAGTTCAGGCTCCTGTCACTGCTCCCCCGAAGGCAATGAGGTCCTTGATGCCTTGCCCATTTCCAGGTCTCACCAAGGAGACACATAGATGGTTACTGAGGAAGTAGAGAAGGAAGAGGTGCAATGAGCCATGATACTGACTTAACCACAGTTTCCCACTGTCAAATGCACACATGCTTTCTCATCATAGACCCTGAGGACGCCCTTCAGTAAAACATAGAAGGGGGATTGGGGGACTTCCCTGGTGGCGCAGTGGTTAAGAATCCGCCTGCCAGTGTAGGGGACACGGGTTCGAGCCCTGGTCCGGGAAGATCCCACATGCCGTGGAGCAAGTAAGCTCGTGAGCCACAACTACTGAGCCCACGTGCCACAACTACTGAAGCCCATGTGCCACAACTACTGAAGCCCGCACACCTAGAGCCCATGCTCCGCCACAAGAGAAGCCACCACAACGAGAAGCCCGCAATCGCAACGAAGAGTAGTCCCCGCTCGCTGCAACTAGAGAAAGTCCATGTGCAGCAACGAGGAACCAACGCAGCCAAAAATTTAAAAAAAAAAAAAAAGGAGAGAGAGAAGGGGGATTGGTTCCATTGAAGTATTTCTTCTTTTGGGCAGTCAGAGCATAACTGAGGTAGACATTTGGTGAAATGGAAAAACATATGTATAGAACTTTCAATTGTTTTTGTTTTTACATAATCCAGACACTAAAGAAAAAATAAAGCTGAACTGTCTTAAATATGTCATAATCTTTTAGTGAAACAAAAGAAAAATATGGCTAGAACTGGACTCATAGACATTTGGAGTTGAGAACAACCTATAAGTTTATCTAGTCACAGACTCTCATTTGACTGGTGAGAAAAGTGAGGCCCGTCAAGTGGGCTGGCTTGCCCCGAGTCACAGGTCACATCAGTAATTAGTAACTAAGTCAGGACTAGAGTCTCCTTCCTCCTCCCTGGCTTCCATTGCTGCAACACAAAGCAAATCAAGGCTAATAACCTAATTCTAACTCCATTCCAAACACTGCGACGCCCACGTCTGAAGTTTGGGAAGTTCCATCACATTGATAGTAAAAAGTGTACCATTCAATGGCTTGGAGGGTTTTTTTTGTTTTTGTTATTTTCAAAACTGCCTCAATTCAGTTGCCTAACACTCAGAGTGGCCACACAGAGCGGCGTAGGCTGTGTGGACTGTGCTCTGGACAGGGGTGCCTGCCTGAGGAAGCCAGAACGGGCTGAAACCCGCTACGTGCCGCTCACCAAGCCCTATGCTTAGGAGCTGAGCTGTGTCTGCGGGCGAGGGGCACTTTTCCTAACGCTCCCAAAGAGCACTTTGGGGATGGGCCAGTGATGACCCGGTGCCACTCTGGAGCTAATTTAATTTGTTCCAAGCCTCCGAGTCTAGGTAGAGATGAGTACATTTTAAAATCTAGAAATCAAGGCCTTAACCTGTAAATTAAGACCTCTAACTAAAATTAAAGAAAAATATATCGATAGAAAAACCGAGCGAAAGGCATGAAAAGTAAATTTACAAAGGAAGAAATATAAATGGCCTATAAAAAAATGGCCTGAAAAATCTTCAAGTTCACTAGTAATCAAAGAAATGCGAAGGCAAATGGGATATAATTTCATACCCACCAAATCTGGAGGAGTGGAAAGGAACACTGACACCCAGTGTTGGGGAAACTGGTATTCTCACACTCAGCTAACGGGGATGAAGATGGGTACAACCTGTCTTCTCTAGGGCCATTTGCCCAGATATTAAAAACCCTTTAATGTGTGCATACCTAGGAATAAAAAATAAACCAGTCAAGAAAATAACCAAAGATGTCTTTGACATTCACCTACAAGTATGTCTCTGAGGAAAATAAGAACAGAGGCCACACCCACAGGTCAGGCATCTTCCTTCAAGCCATTAGCTCTTGGAGTCAGCATAGGTAACAACACCACAACACTCACAAATGAGAGTCCACCCAAAGGGAGAAATACCTGCAGGCTGTTACTGTCTTTTTCTAACTCAGCTATAAAGAGTCACGCAGTTGAGACAGAAAAAGGAAGCATGAAGGAAAGGGCGTATGAAACAGAAAGAGAGCATCACTGAGAAGCAGGAGCTCTCAGCAGCTGGGTCATCTGCTCTGAGGTGATTCTGTCCCTGGGAAGTGGAAACAATGGTCAGTGTCCCTTAGCAAAGTCCCAGGGAGCCTCTCAAGGCTGGAGCAGATTGCATCTCTTAGATGCTCCAGCCCTGCCAAGGGATGGGATGAAAATCCCACAGGTCCTTGTCCACAGCTTTGTGCCCTAAAAGTATGGCTTTGAAGAGATGGACTCTTCAAAGCAAGCCTTTGAGGATGGGCCATCCGCCAAGTCTGCAAGGGAGCCAGTGCTGGCATCTTGCCCAGCAGGTCACCCCCCGGGGGTGTGGGTGGTGTGTGTGTGTCCAGACTGTGTTACCAGGTTCCACCCAACCTCACAGAAAGCCATGGGGTCCCCTGCTGGGCCCCAGCAATGCCACACACGGGCACTCTGTGAACTCCCCCAAGGCTGGCACTGGCTGGGAGCGAGTCTGCATTACCCCAGGGTCCCAGGAGGGGGTGAGAGAAGCCCAGGCCAAGTGGGAGCTTTCTTTAAAGGTAACTTCTTACCTTCAGCAGCCAAATGATTTTTGTTCTGCTCTCTGTGCCTTTCTTTATTTCAACAGCAAGACAGACTTTTTTTTTTTTTTTTTTTTTTTGCGGTACGCGGGCCTCTCACCGTTGTGGCCTCTCCCATTGCGGAGCACAGGCTCCGGACGCGCAGGCTCAGCGGCCATGGCTCAGGAGCCCAGCCGCTCTGCGGCATGTGGGATCTTCCCGGACCGGGGCACGAACCCGTGTCCCCTGCATTGGCAGGCAGACTCTCAACCACTGCGCCACCAGGGAAGCCCAAGACAGGCTTTTTTTTTGGTACAATCTTCAAATGCTGTTGAAGACTGTACTCCAAACAGATGTACCACTTTGATCCTGCAGCTCGGTCTGGCCCTGGTACGGGAAGCTGTTTTAGGTCTGAGAAATCTGACAACAAGTCATTCCTGCTGTTCCCTGAGCCCTGCTCCTCCCGACACGGGCCCCACCTCTCCGAGGGAAACTGCAGAGAATACAAGACACATGGGGACCAAACGGGAGAGGTGGTCTCTGTCCCCTGAACAGGTGCCTTCCATCCTCACTAGCCTCGCTAATATGGTTTTAGAACCCCCGATGATCTTCCGGCATGATCTTTATTTTGATCTTGGCGATGGTTACACGAATATAAACATTTGTCAAGATCCCTCAGGCTATGCACTTAAGATTCATGCGTTATCCTGCATATAAATTATACTCCAGTAAAGTACTGTTACTATTAAGAGTGGGGGAAAAAAATTGATGGCTACAGGAAGCATGATCTGTAAACCGAGTGGTACAGAGCCAGGTTCTTGGCCTTGGAGACTGTCAGAGATGGAGGACCTGGGAAAGAGCTGGTGGGGGGCTGGGAGCAGGTGGGCCTGCACTGAACATCACCAGAGTGGGATCAGGTCTCAACCCCACCCCAGACGCGCCTGGGCAAGTCACCATCCCTCTCTTGGTCTCTGTTTCCTTATCTATAAATTGAAGAAATGGGCTAGTTCCATAAAAAAATACAGATTCTTGGGCTTTGTCTTGCGATGTGAGTCCGGGGAACAGGAATCTGCATTTTGATAAGCTCCTTGGGTGAGAGTAACGCTCTTCAGGGTCCAGGACCAATATTTGGGAATTGTGGACAACGTGCTTATAAAGGTTCTGACCTCCAGTGGTAACAATCCCTGATTCTTTGTGGAAAGAACAGCGACAGAGGGACAAGAGAAAGGTGTGAATAAATAGGATGATCAGAGTTGAGTGACACAGGCTTCTCACCTTACATTCTCCATTCAAGAGCCTAAACCCAGACTTTAAATCTCAAAAGGGTGACCTTATACAGCTGTGCAGTTTGTGTACTGCTCAAAGACATCTACGCAAGACAATGAGTGAAGGCTGAGAGTCAGTACATATTCCATTTGTCAGACCATGTGCCCTGAAGCAAGGCTGCAGCCACCTGGGGGAGGGGCGAGAGGGAGGGGTTGCTTTCTTCAAAATTCATCCAAGATAAGGGATGCCTTTTCCTAATTCTGACAAAGGCACTGCATAAGTTAGCAGTGTCTACAGAAAGACCAGCATCAGAAAACATTCATGTTCTTTCGACATGTGTTTTCAGCCCTAATTCCCTAAAGACAAGATAAGTGACTTGATATTCAGGACCTGTCCTGCCTTTTTCCAGCAGTCCACAACTTTGTCCTAATGTCACCTGCCCTTCCACAGACATTCCTCGCCTCTGTTCTCCATGCTTTGGTCAAGCTGTTGCCACCACCTACCAAACTTCTCACTGGTCAGCGATCCAGTCATTGGCACCTTCTGCAACCCCTCCAGGTGAATTAATCCTCCCACCAGGATCCTGTGCCCAGCACAGGGGATGGGGCAGCTAATGAGACAGGCGTGTTCCAGGCCCTCACAGACCTTATGATCCTGTTGGAAGATGATTAAGACACTAATTACAATAAAGCGTGAGTAAGGAGAGTGTGTAGCAGTGGGCACGCTGTCTGTTCATTACTAAACTAGTATGGCACCATCTAAAAATAGTCCAACCCCCTCCCCTGCCAATCTACAAGTCTAGAAACAATGCAAACTGGACTCAAAGCTCTCTTGGGGCTTCCCTGGTGGCGCAGTGGTTGAGAGTCCGCCTGCCGATGCAGGGGACACAGGTTCACGCCCTGGTTCGGGAAGATCCCACGTGCCGCAGAGCGGCTGGGCCCGTGAGCCATGGCCGCTGAGCCTGCGCGTCCGGAGCCTGTGCTCCGCAACGGGAGAGGCCACAACAGTGAGAGGCCCTCGTACCGCTAAAAAAATAAAAGCTCTCTTGGATCTGGTATCACTCTCACCCCTATGATGCCTAAATACTTCACACTCTTAAGAAAATTAAGGTAACAGAGCATTCATTAAAATTTTCTGCAGCATCTAATTCTACAGACTATCAGTTGGACATAAATTCTTTTCCCTGGTCCACCTCTCTGTCCTTCCTCACCTAAGAACCTCTCTGGCCGGGGCTCCAAGCACTGCTGGCCCCAACAGCTAGTGACGGAGATTCTCCCTAGGGCCGGGTGGGGGGCGGCGGCGGCAGCCACACCCGTGGTTGGGCTGTGTGCAGGCCCCACCCAGTCCTGCTGTCCAGCTGCCCCGAAGGTGGGCATTTCCTCTCCAGCACTTTCCTCTCTCCTCTCTTACCCACCGTCACAGACGAGGCTGGAGAGGGAGCGAGGGGCAGGTCCTCGGCCTGCTGGAGGTGCAGACACACATTCACCCAGCTCTAAATGGGCACAGTCACAATCAGTGAGATTCAGCAGTGACAGAGCCTGCTCTTCTGAGACAGGGTAGAGCCGAGTGAGCAGGAGTGTGGGGGCTGAGGCCACGGGACTGGGATCTGAGTCCAGGCTCTGTCCTGTACTAGATGTGCCACTTCAGGAAAATCACTTAATTCTCCATTGCTTCCGTTTCCTTACCGGTAAGATGGGGCCAACCCATGGGGTTACTGCAAGGACTAAATCAACTAGCGCTGGTAAAACGCTTAGCACGCAGTAACCGCTCAAATGGTGATATTATCTCCACTAGTCCCAATATGCCAAGGGATCACGTTATTACCTGCAAGAGTACTGGTCCTCCTAACCCTCCCCCCATCCTTACCACAGCTACTGTTCGATAACATGCTGGCTGGGAGGCCATAAGGTAAACAGACTGTCCCCGTGCCAGGAAGCACACAGCACATGGCAGGCAGGTGCACCTGACCCAGCACGCCTCAGAAGCCCATCCAAGGCACAGAGGGGACCCTGACGCAGGAGGCACAGCAGGGAGGCCTTGAGGACCACATAGAATCAACACCACTCCCAGGCGCCTCCTTCACCAAAGCCATGAGCCCTGAGGTGTCTTCTGCCAAAGGTCTTTCGATCTCGCCCCTTCCTCTTTGTTCCTACCGATGTCTTTACGTCATCCACGCTGCCATCAACTCTCTGCGCCACCAAGGCCAGCACCTGATGATGGCCTTGGTGGCACTGGCAGCTGGGGCAGAGAGCTGCCCCGGGTCCCAGAGCTCTGGGACCCAAACCTCTACCTTGGGTCCCAGGACTCATCCCCAAACAGCCCCATAAGCTGTCAGTGGGTCTTTGTACAGTCTTATCATGGCTCCCCGTTGGGCAGAGGGTACAGGCTCTACCTCCCACTCGGATCCCTGCCCCCACATGCCCTGGTCCCGCCTCCTGCTTCTGGGAAGCTTCATCCTGGGGCCTTTCTCCTCCTGGCCTCTCAGATGCTAAGTCACACCAGACATCTCTGGGAGAAGAACAGTGATACCCTTTCCCTCCAAAATGGGTCCCCCTCCTCCTGTCTCTAAATCCCACCCCCATCCCACAGGGCCACTGCGCCCACCTCAGACACAAGGCCTCCCCTGCCCTGCTCCACCCTGACCTGCCACTTCCCTAAAAGTCTCCAGCACTTATTTCCCAAGCATACCCTCTGCCACGTAATCATACCTCTCTTCCTGTGTGGAGCCTTACCTCCTTCCCGTCTGCCATTTTTTCTCCCAGCGACAGGTAATAACACCTTGTTGGGTACCAGGTACTTAACCTAAAGCTCAAAAAACACTTGCAGGAGGGACACACCCTCTAGCTTTCCAGCCCCACATGAACAATAAAAAGAAGGAAATGAGGTAAGGGGCCGCTGGCTGCCTGACCCCAGGAAGCAAACTGGATGGGAGCCCCGTCCTCCCAGACACTTGCTTCACTCCATTTTTGCCAACAGAGAAAGCATTCCCTCCCCTCGCCGGCTGCTCTTTATTCCTGGTCTGCTTGCCTCAGAGGAAATGCCAGAAAGAAAGTCTGCAGGAACCCAGCAAGGAGAGGGGAGCCTCCAGATCCAACCCAGGCACAGGCAGCTGAAAAGAACAGAAATGGGAAGAAAAGCTCTTGGAACGTGGAGATGAGGGGGGCAGGGCTAAACTAAAGCCCCCAAGCCTAAGGGGGTGGCAAGAATTATTTTTGCAAATACAAGGAGCAAAGAGTAATTTCGGATGCAGGGCTAGTAAGTTATGCAATTGTACTGGATCTCAGGATTTTTCCAAAAGATCGAAATGTTTTTCCAAAAAATTCAGCTGCAGTATTTGTGAAAACGGAGTATTGCTGTCTCACCTTCTCTCACTGTGAAATGGGAAATCTATGAAAATAAACGAGAGAGCTGGTGCTGGCACGATGCTGAAGAAGGAATGTGTGATAACATGGCAAAGTCATGGCATTTATACGAAGCGTGCAGAATAGGCAAATCTATAGAGAAAGAAAGTTGATTAGAGGCTGCCTGGAGCTGAGGGAGTTGGGGAGAAATGGGAGTGATTGCACACGGGTACAGGAGGGGATGAAAATGTTCTGGGTGATGAGGTTCTAGAAAATGCTGTCTCTAGAAAATGTTCTAGATCGTAAGTGATGGTGGCACAACACTGCGGATATATTCAAAGTCACTTACTTTTTTTTCTTTTGGCCGCATCACACAGGATCTTAGTTCCCTGACCAGGGATCGAACCCACGCCCCCTGCAGTGGAAGCGTGGAGTCCTAACCACCAGGAAGTCCGCAAAGTCACCTACTTTAAAAGGGTGGATTTTGGGAATTCCCTCTCCGTCACCGCTCTCTGGTCCCCAGGCAGGGACACGTCAGATCCCATTTTACCCACACTCCGCGCCTCCAGTGGACAAGGAAGTGTTTCTCTAGAGCCACGATTTCTTGTTGTGGTTTTCTAACCTCAAGTGTCTGAGAGGCTGTCTGAGTCCCCAGGCGGGTCTGTCACCATGACACGGGGGCTCTGGCAGGTGCCTCTCCTCCTGGGTCACTGTGGGGAACGGAGGCCGTGACCCTGACAGCCCATCTAGGCCTTACAGAGGTCCTCTGGTCACACCCACTTTCCGGTGCATTGCCCAAGCAGGAACAGTGATTCCACTTCGTTAACTCCCCTCAAATCGCTCTCCTGGGGGCTCCATGAGCATGTCTGCTGTGGCGGCGACATGAACTGCTCTCATCACACGGGCCACCCCAGCGGCTCTCAAGGTGTTAAGAATAATTAGCAATTTCAACATTTTAGAGTATCATCCCCTGGATAGAGAAAGCCAGAAACCAAAACCACACAAAAGACAAGGCTTGAAATTCCCAAGCACCAAGCTTATGAAGTAGAATAGGGAATTAGAGTCTAAACAGAAGAATTTTAAAAGGCGCATCTGAGCAGACCAAATCCTACCTATGTCCTTCTTCCTTTGTTTGTGTCACATTCTGGACTTGGGCCTCCACAGGACTGTTTTTTTTTTTTTTTTTTTTTTTGCAGTACGAGGGCCTCTCACTGCTGTGGCCTCTCCCATCGCGGAGCACAGGCTCCGGACGCGCAGGCTCAGCGGCCATGGCTCACGGGCCCAGCCGCTCCGCGGCATGTGGGATCTTCCCGGACCGGGACACGAACCCGTATCCCCTGCATCGGCAGGCGGATTCTCAACCACTGCACCACCAGGGAAGCCCGGGACTGGGTTTTATTTGGTACTGGAGACAGTGTCAGCGATTAAACAGTTATGCCTCCGCTGGCACCGTGAATCTGGAACCGAGAAGAGTCTCTGTCCAGAGGTGGCTTTCTACTCATTCTGGCATTTGTGCTGGCAGAGGTACCCAGCTGCACAGAAAGAGGACTCGGAAAAGGAGGCTCGGGGGGAGGGTGCCAGCAAGATGTGGGGAGGCAGGCAAAGGTCCGAAGATGAAAGGCAAGGTCCATCTCAGGAAAGGCCATAAGGTACCAGTGGGCCCGGCACCACCTCAGTTACCGTAAGATGCTTACGCCTTTTTGGCTTCCCAAGTAGAAATGGTCAGGCCAGACAGAGGAGAAGGGGAAAACACCACGCTGTATTAAGTGCTTCTCTCCTGGGCTGGCGGCTGACCTGGAAAAGCCCCGAAGGCCACTTGTTTGCCCTTCCAAAGGTCAACACTGCCCCGGGCAGCCTCGGCGCGAGTGACCGCACGCTCTCAGAAGACAGGCCCGCCCCTCAGCACCCGCTCGCGCCAGGGCAGGCGGGCAACACCTGGGTGTCCTGCATGCTGGCACTGCTGTCCAAGGTCAAGGAGGGACAATCCACAAACTGGAATTATTCTTCAGTGAGTTCTGTCTGAGGCTAAGTTCCAGCACATACATTCTCTAGCTCGGGCCCACCTGGCACATGCCCTGGGCCTTCCACAAATGTTTATTTTTGGCTCCCTGTGGTGAAAAAAGCAAGACTGGCATCGGAAAAGCACTCTCATTTGCTAAGGCCTTAATCCAGGCAAAAGCCCTTACTTCCACAGTTTACCTTGGAGAGAGGAGACTCCATAAGCAGTTGCTTTAACTACTTGGGCTTGGGGCTAGGGCCACAACCCAGCACAAACGTGTGCTCAGAGCAGCGTTTCTAGAAATGCATGCCGGGCAGGGACCATTTGTGATAGTCATGGCCTGGAGGGCAGTGGGCAGGGAACATCCCAGGGGAGTAGAGCTGGACCAAGAGGCTGGGCCTCTATCAACCATCACTGCCCCGTCGTGGGTGAGGAGGGCTCCTCAGCAGGGCACTCGGATATATTAAACGTGAAGCTGACTGCTTCTCGGGCTCGGAGGATCTCACACCAGCACTCACAGTGCAGTGCTGGAATCCCACTGTAGCATCAACCCCTCAGAGGCAAAAGAAAAGTGAAAATTAATCTAATTAGAGTCAACAGTGTTCACAGTAAGGAAAATTCTGGTATTTTGCCAAGAGTCTCTCTTTCCAGCCAGCTTCGTGGGCAAAGGGCATGGGGTTTGGAGCCTGGAGGGCCTGAACTGGAATTCCGGTTGTCACTCAGCTGTATCACCACGGCACAACTGTCCAAGGGGCGAAAGTGTCACTGCCTTACAGAACTGCTATGTGGGTCCACGAGAAAAGATATAAAAGCCATGAAGCCCCTGATGGATATTGAACACTCAGCAAGTTTTCCTCTTGTCCCTCACAGACTCAAGTACCCGCCTGGTGGCCTACTTGGACATCTCAGGAGAAGGACCCAGGACCTGTCTCCTGCACCCCCAGATCCTGCCCCCAGCAGCAGAGGCAGGACTCTTGTCTGGGGGTGGGAGTTCCAGGGAGGGAGGTTCCAAAAACCCTGCCACACCTAGCTGCCAACACCTTTCACAGCTATTATTGTCTTATCTCATTTGGACCTGGGCCTGGCAGCGGTATTTCTATTATCCCCATTCTAGAGATCCAGAGAAGGAGTAGGTCTTGGGCTAAGTCACAAAGGAAGTTATCCCAAGAGCGGGGTCTCACAGTCCAGTGCTCTAATAAAACGACTAATATTTATTGAGTATCCAGACATTCTACTACATTCCCTCTAGGGATGGAAGTGTCCACACTTCGCGGCGTGCAACTGGGTGCAATGCAGCAGAAGGGACTTGGTGCTCTTTCCAGGCCTAAAACTGAAGAAGACCTGGAAGCTTTCACATTTGTGTTCTGAGGGAGGACAGCCACCTTGAAATAAGGCCACATCCACTGAGACCACCATGTTGGCGGGAAACCCAAGCTGACCCCAGGAGGATTCTCTCTCCCTCTCTCTCTAATGGTTCTGCTCGTCTGAAGAATCTGCCTAACACAGGTGTCTCAAGACCATGAGCCAAATATGATTTGCCTTTGACCGCTCAGTCTGCATGGCGTCCTGCTCAGACTCTCCAAAGGAAAAGACTGGAGACTTCCCCGGTGGCGCAGTGGTTAGGAATCCGCCTGCCAGTGCAGGGGACGCGGGTTCGAGCCATGGTCCGGGAGGATTCCACATGCCGTGGAGCAGCTAAGCCCATGCACCGCAGCTGCTGAGTCTGCACTCTAGAGCCCACGAGTCACAACCACTGAGCCCACGTGCCACAACTACTGAAGCCCACACGCCTAGAGTCCGTGCTCCGCAACGAGAGGGGCCACCACAGTGAGAAGCCCGCGCACCACAAGGAAGAGTAGCCCCCGCTCACCGCAACTAGGGAAAGCCCGTGCACAGCAACGAAAACCCAACAGAGCCAAAAATAAATAAATTTTAAAAAAAAGGAAAAGACTGAAAACCACCAGAAGCAGGGGATGGGTGAATAAACTAGTATACAGCCAGATGATAGAATATTATACACTTAGAAAAAAACAAGGAGGATCGCTGTGCACTGATAGAGAAAACATCTACAGAATGTTCTGTAAGGTGAAAGGGAACAGGTACAGAATCACATTTTCAGTGTGGTCCCTTTGATGTAAGAAAGGTGAAAAATCAGAATGTATTCCTTATAGTGCATGAAAAAATACTGAAAGGAGAAACAAAATATTATTGAAAGTGGTATATATTATAGTTGTGTTTTTTAAAAGACAGTTCTTTTACTGATATATATTGATTTATTATTTATGAGTGAAATAATATAGTGTCTGGGATTTGCTTCAAATAATCCAGGGATAGGAGAATGGACACCGGAAAAGAATCAAGCTTGGTGGTGAGATGATAACTGAGGAAGCTGGGTGGTGGGTACACGGTAATTCGCTAAACCATTCTGTCTACCTTTACATCTTTCGGGATTTTTAATAATAAAAAGTTTTTTCAAAAATTGTTAACTCCAGGGAGGGAGTAGGGCAAGAAGGAAGGGACAAATGGGTAGGGACAAAGTGAAAACAATACTTCCATACTTCACAGATCATATCACCTTTTTTTATCTTTTAATTCTTGAGATGAAATTCACATAACATGAAATTAACCATTTTACGTTTTTTTTGTTTTTTTGTGGGTTTTTTTTGCAGTACACGGACCTCTCACTGTTGCGGCCTCTCCCGTTGCGGAGCACAGGCTCCGGACGCGCAGGCTCAGTGCCCACGGCTCACGGGCCCAGCCGCTCCACGGCATGTGGGATCTTCCCGGACCGGGGCACGAACCCGTGTCCCCTGCATCGGCAGGCGGACTCTCAACCACTGCGCCACCTGGGAAGCCCCCGTTTTACGTATTTTAAATTGTACAATTCAATGGCACTTAGTACAGTCACATTGCTGTGTAACCACCACCTCTAACTAGTTCTAAAACATTTTCATCACACCAAAAGAAAACCCAGTACCGATTAAGCAGTTCCTCCCTATTCCTGCAACCTCCCCAGCCCTGGTAACCACCAACCTTCATTCTGTCTCTATGAATTTACCTACTCTGGATATTTCATATAAATGGAAACATACAATATGTTACTTTTGTGTCTGGCTTCTTTCACTTAGCATAATGTTTTCAAGGTTCATCCAAACTGTAGCATGTATCAGTGCTTCATTCCTTTTTACAGCTGAATAATATTCTACTGTATGGATACACCACATTTTGTTTATCCATTGATTGGCTGGTGGACATTTGGGTTGTTGCCAAAGCATACCTTTTCATTTTGTCTTTATTTTTTAACTGTGTAAGTGTATTACTTCTTCAAATTTTTAAAATTAAATTTCTATTAGATAATCAATGTGGACCATAGAGAAGGCAGGATGAGAACACAGGGTAGATTCATTAAAAAGTTAGGAAGCTTGGCAAGAACATAGTAAGAAAGCATTCAAAACTATAAAAGGAAAAATGGATAATAAGTTATAATTACTTGTATTTGGGGTATGTGGTTTTATCACATGATTTACAATTCTTTCGAGCATGAAAGAACTCCTTGAGAACCTATTTAGGGTAAAGCACTGGGAGAGTGGGCGATGAGTCGGGGCTGGGTTGGGAGATGGGGACGGACTGTGAGGGTCTCCACCCCAGGCTGGAACCAAGCCAAGGTGTGATGACATCTATTCACTGTCACCCGATGACCAAGTTGCGCATCTCACCAGCTAAGGGGAGGGCTTGGGCTTCTACTTCCTGCATCCACCCAGAGCACTCAAAACCCACGAAGCACTGGGCAGTTAGGGGAGTGGAAGCTTCCTGAAGGATCAAGGACAGCCCACCTTGGGGCCCTGGGGAGAGTTAGGGGCACTTTCCAGGGAGGTGGCTTGTGCGGCAGGGCAGCCAGTGGCATTCTGTTTCCTGTTTTGTGCACTGGGCCCCTGACGAAGGATTATTTTAAAGAGCTCCATCTGTTGCTTTAAAACAAAAGGTCTGTAAATACTATTTCGGGAGAAAGAGCTCTGGGTTTGGAGTCAGAAGACCCAGTTTTAGTTACAGCTCTGACCCTGAGTGGGTTACTTGTCCATTTTCCAGATAGAAATAATAATTCTTGCCCCTCCCTGTATCTTGGAATGTTAGGTGCTCCAGAGATAATTAAGGCTTTGAGCTCTTCAGAAGAAAGATGTCTGGAAACACAAGGGGATATTATGATTCCTGCGGCTTGGGTGGGTGGGGTGGAGTCTATGAGAGAAGTCAGTACATATAATTGAGCTCAGAAAAGTCATTTCATCTTCTAGACTTTACCTAGAGGGAGGGGAAGAGTCTGAGGAGCTAAACAAACTGCAAATCAGAGACTTTCCTGATGGTGCAGTGGTTAAGAATCCTCCTGCCAATGCAGGGGACACAGGTTTGAGCCCTGGTCCGGGAAGATCCCACATGCCGCAGAGCAACTAAGCCCGTGCGCCACAACTACTGAGCCTGCGCTCTAGAGCCCGTGAGCCACACCTACTGAGCCCGTGCACCGCAACTACTGAGCCCACGTGCCACAACTACTGAAGCGTGCGTGCCTAGAGCCCGGTGCTCCGCAACCAGAGGAGGCACCACAATGAGAAGCCCACACACCGCAACAAAGAGTAGCCCCTGCTCGCCGCAACTAGAGAAAGCCCGTGTGCAGCAACGAAGACACAACGCAGCCACAAATAAAAATAAATAAAATAGGGCTTCCCTGGTGGCGCAGTGTTTGAGAGTCCGCCTGACGATGCAGGGGACACGGGTTTGTGCCCCGGTCCGGGAAGATCCCACATGCCGCGGAGCGGCTGGGCCCGTGAGCCATGGCCGCTGAGCCTGCGCTCTGCAACGGGAGAGGCCACAACAGTGAGAGGCCCGCCTACCACAAAAAAATAAATAAATAAATAAATAAATAAATAAAATTTATTTAAAACAACCCTGCAAATCACCACCACAAACCTCCATTTATATAGTTATGTATAGTCTACTGACTCATGTGATCCTTGTCACAAATCTTTTGGAGAACGATTATTCCCTTTCTGAAGATGGAGAAACTGAGGCTCAAAGAAGTAAACGGCTTGTCTAAGTATGAAGTGGGGCCAGGCCCCCAGCCCATGCACAGTCCTGCAATTCTCTGAGTGCTCTGGGCTTACTGATGACCAATCAGAAGCAGAGTTTCCCCTGCGTCTTGTCACATTCATCTGCCCAGTCAGCAGCATCTCCTAAGTGCCACAGGGCTGAGTGCCACAGACAGAAATGGAACACAGCCACACCCTCAGGGAGCTGCTCGTCCTCCTTGGCTCCCTGCTACAACACGCCACGGCAGAGGCTGCTAGTTGCTTAATCAATATATATTCTCCCATTCCTCTTTACTAACAGAACCTTGGGCAAGTGCTCAGCTGAAAAACATTTCCCAGCCTCCCTTGCAGATAGGGGTAATCAATGAAAACTGATTCCAGTTCCTCCTCCTTCCCAGAATGACCCTGTGTGATGGCTGCTACTCCAGCAACACTGTTGGACCTTGAGTGACCTTGAATAAAAGGGCCACATGCAGAGAGGATTGTGGTACAAAAAGATGGAAGTAGCCTAAGGCCCATGGAACCAGCATACCAACTCTGGCCAGCCTACCTCCAGGCCTCTTTTGTGCAAGAGAGAAATAATCTCTATCTTATTTATTAAACCCTGGTTATTTCTGATGTCTCTTACTAACCAATACTCGTGGTTTGGTTCCTCTGAGTTTATATACCCTAAACAACAAAGGCTGCCAGGCTCTGAAGAGCTCTGCATTGGCATGAAAGGACACACAGGCATCACAGCCCAGAAAAGAGCCAGGAGACTCAGTGTGAAGGGCAAGGAGGCCATCCAAACCTCACAGCAGAATCAAAGAACAAATCCTCCAACCTGGATGCCAACGAGGGGGCTGAATGAGCCCTCAGAGCACCAGGTATAGGGGGGAGGTGTTGAGGCTAAGGGCAGGCTGTGTCCAGACTGCCCAGCACTGTGGTCCCTCGAGCCGAAGGCATCTGTCACAGGATCTCTTGCCCCAAAGTCCAAGAAAAAAGCTGGGCAAGGTCTGGCTTACTCACCTCCACCTGTGTGTCCTTCACACTCTGGCCTCTGCTCAACGCTCCAGCCCCATTCCTCACCTCCCTCCACTCTTCTCCAAGTTTGTGTCCCCAGGTGACCCCGAGTGATGCCCACACAGGCACATTCTCACTGCCAGACCTTTGCATATAATGTCCCTCCTGCCTTAAACACTCCTGTCCCCACCTGCTGGCCAAACTAATTCCCCTCCCTGTGTCCTTTCATCTAGTTCTCAACTTATTCACCACTCTCACAAGGCAACTTCCCTGACTCCCCAGGCTTGGCCAGGCTCCTCACCGGGGACTCACACGGTGCCCTGGGCGTCTCCCTCCACCCTGTGTGCGAACATCTGCCTCTTCCACTAGTCTGTGCAAGCCTTCAGGGCAGGGACGAAGCGCTCAACTTCGAAAATTGGTTTTTAAGGCTCTCTGGCCAGGGGAGACTGGCCAGAGAGCCACAGTCTCTGGCCCTCTGTACACAGCACAGTTCCGGCATGCAGTAGGTTCTTAATAAATATTTATGATGGAAGGACAGAATCTGATACCCAACAAGCAACGGACTTTATTAAATTCCAGTTTCCTCTGCGCTGGGTGACAAGTGTTCTTCTTTCTCCCGGTAATGTTCAGCTTTTACGCTCTAAGAATCATGACATGCTTCCCTGCAAATGGATCCTGGTTACACATGCTCTCCCCTCTAAGGGGCGGGGAAGGGCCTCGTTCTGGTCTTGGCTTCCTCTCCCAGTCCAGGGCAATGTGCTCCATTTACACGGAGGACTAAGAATCAGTCGACTTGGCCACGCCTGCAGCTGTGGTTAAGAGTGAACGTTTGCAGGTTGAAATCGCTAACATCAGGTTTGGACAACACTCAATATGGCCTATGTCTCCTTGCTCTCTAAACTAACCGGGGTCCGCCATCACTGCCCTCAAGTGACAGAGGTCAAGAAGGACGAGGTTGGGTTGCCGCCAGCACAGACTCAACGCTGGCTCGTAGGACAGCAGGACAGATACCCCGGCCCCAGGCAGGAGTGGGGTGGTCAGTGCTGCCTTCCCCCGAGCCTGGTCAGATCTCTGCACATGCTTACTTAGAGCGGAAGGCACGGGAGACTCACCAGCGCCTCAGCTGCTCTAACTGTCAACTGTCCTAAACTGAACTGGTCTTTGGGAGAGGAAGGTTCAGCAGACTTTAATTACAGGTTGTCTCTCCTGCCTTTAATGGCTAGGCTCTGAAAATGTACTACTTTAATCACATGGTGTTAAATCACTTTTTAAGTATACCAGTGAGGGTGGGTATTTAAAGGAAACCTGGGCTTCTCTGGTGGCGCCGTGGTTAAGAAACCATCTGCCAATGCAGGGGACATGGGTTCGAGCCCTGGTCCGCAAAGATCCCACATGCCGTGGAGCAACTAAGCCCATGCACCACAACTACTGAGCCTGCGCTCTAGAGCCCATGAGCCACAACTACTGAGCCCATGAGCCACAACTACTGAAGCCCACGTGTCTAGAGCCCGTGCTCCACAACAAGAGAAGCCACTGCAATGAGAAGCCCACGCAACGAAGAGTAGCCCCCGCTCGCCGCAACTAGAGAAAGCCCGCGCGCAGCAATGAAGACCCAACGCAGCCAAAAAAAAAAACAACTCCTGGTGCAGCTTGAAAAAAAAAAAAAGAAGTAAACCTGTTATGAAATCTTTTATAAAGGCAGTTAATTGAACTTTTTTGAAATTCAGGGGGGCGGGTTGTTATGAAGTTTACTCAAGTGAATCTAATTCAAGTTTGCCAGGAGCACTAAATCATTCACTCATCTATGTTTGCCTTGTCACAATTCCCAGCGGTGCCCACATCCCACAAATCAGGTCTGTAACAGCTCCCAGGGATTTTCAATTCTCAGTCCCCTTTCCCTCCACGAGTGTGCCTTTCCACTCAAAACTGTGCACACTCTGGAAATTCTGAAAAAAAACGTGTTCCGGGCTGACTTGTGCCCCCCGCCCCCCCCCCCCCCCCGGAAATTCATTTGCTGAAGTCCGAACACCCAGTACCTCAGAATGTGGCTGTACTTGGAGATGGTGCCTTTAAAGAGGTGATTAGGTAAAATGCGGTCATTAGGGAGGGCCCTCATCCAATACAACCGGTGTCCTTATAAGAAGAGATTAGGACAGACACACACAGCGAACACCATGTGAGGACACAGTGAGAAGTGGCCATCTCTACGCCAAGGAGAGAGGCCTCAGGAGAAACCAACCTCTGATCTTGGACTTCTAGCCTCCAGAGTCATGAGAAAATGAACCTCTGGTGTTTAAGCCCCCCTCTGTGGCACTTTGTTATGGCAGCCGGAGCAGGCTCACACAGAAGGAGCGTCCCTGTTCCACTGCTGACGAGCTGTGGGACCCTGGGCAGGGCTGCCGCTCTGGCTCAGGGGCCCCTCAGTTCCCCTACCTCATGGGGGCAGGAGGGGGGATTAAATGCAGATGCTGTGAGCTCACTTCCCCCTCCCTGGTTCTCTGATGCGTGGACAACGTCCTTCACCCGCAAGAGAAGGAGATTTCTCCCTCGCTTCATGCTGTCTCCTAGGTCAGGAAGCCAAAGGGAGAAGGAGAACCTGACACTAATAGCCTGGATTTTTTTCTTGATTTAACACTGTATTCTTCTTTTTGTTTGTTTAAAGCATCGTCATACCTATTCGTAAAATTAAGACTCACAAGCAATCTGTGAAACAGCCAGAATTAGAAATCTCACTTTCATTTTACAGATGAGGTAAACTGAGGTGTCTCTAGGGAGTGATTTATCCATGGCCCTCATGACTCGTTGGGGAAGGACCCCCGTTCTCTGGACTCACATCTGTCTGCTCCCAGCTCCCTCCCACCATCAGACACCCTAAACACTTGCCATTACCGGTCTACTGATCTGCTGCAAAACCTTCAGTGGGGCCCAGGTGCAGGCCACATGAAGCCCCCACTGGCCGGCACTGCCCCCCACCTTCTAACCTCTTACCCGCCCCATGGCCAAGTCCATTGTAACAGACCAGCCGTGCTGCCCGAAGGACTCAAGCCATGCTCACGTGTTACCACATCTCTGAGAACACCTTCCCCACTTCTTTCTGACTAGCTAGGAGCCACCTCATCCAGGAAGCCTTCCCAGACTACTCTCAATGAGTTCTTTCCACGGTGCTCTCAAGCCCAGCCATATGAAGTGACTCTCAACAGACTTGCCCTTGTTTTGTTTGTATTAACTGCTTAACCATGTCAGTCTCCAGGGAAAGGAACACATCTTCCCACAAGCCCCATGTACCTGGGCACAAAGAAAACACTCAGTAACACTTGTCGGTCTATCAGAAGACCAGTCATGGATAAGTTACCTCCACCATATAAACATGTTCGGAAATAGTTATGTACAAGCTCAACTTCATAAACAGAATCCCATTCTTCCCTGACTTCTGCCACGTTGGAAGAGTGCTGGATGCCTCCTCTGCCCAACTGGCCTTTAGTGACACGGTTTCTCCTTCCCTCTGTCCCTGGACATCCTAACTACCCCACTGTCCCCGCCTCTCTGGCACAAAGCCAATGATCCTTAAACCAATGTGTGTGTAACTCCGCGAGTTACTATTTAAAGATTTGAGAGGTCTTTCTTTAAAGATGACCTCCTATTATAAGACTAGACCTCAACGGCAAGAATTTTCTGTTTCGTTCACGTGCTATATTCCCAGCACCTAGAAAAAAGCCTGGTACGTAGATGCTGCTCAAAAATAGCTGTTGAGGGACTTCCCTGGAGGTCCAGTGGTTAAGACTTCGCGCTCCCAATACAGGGGACACGGGTTCGATCCCTGGTTGGGGAACTAAGATCCCACATGCCGCATGGTGTGGTCAAAAAAAAAAAAAAAAATCAAAAATATCTGTTGAATAAATTTCTTGAATAAATAAGACTATTAACTCTTTGACTATCTGTTTCACAGACTTTTAAAACATTTAGTGATTGAATGAGAATCAAAATCTACAGTCTCTCAGCCAGGCCCGAGTGAGGTAGGCAGCTGGCTGTGGGGTTTTGTAAGCCAAATAGGAGTGCCCAGGAAGCACTGTCCTTTAGACACAACTCCAGCAGTATTAATCCCTTCTCCAAGGCCCCTCTCTGGTCGTCTACCCAGAGCTGTCCATAAGGGGGTTTGTGCAGCCTTTCCAAAGCTTTCATTTTTTGCTGGGTGAGGAAAAGACTCCCACCCCAAAGGGAAATGCCTCTCAAAGAGGCATTTGAGAGGAAGAGGCTGGCCTCAGAGGCAGCAGCTGCTGTCCCAGCTGTCGCCTCCAACAGTGAGCAGTGGAATGAGGTGGCTTCCCCCATGGAAGGATGTCCACACTGTGCTGGACCAACCCCCCGCCTAGCCCCCAGCCCTTGTGAGGACAATCCCCACACACAACAACTCATCTTGGCCATGAAAATCGCAACTCTTTGCCCTCAAAGTGCCTCCCCCAAGGTGCTGGCCGGGCTCAGGACCTAATCTTGGGTTTTACGTCCTCTCTCTTCCCTACCAGCTTTGGGGAGGCCTATGGTGTGCCGCTCACTGAAAGGGGCACAAAGAGGAACCCCAGATGAGTCCCAGAGGCTCAAAAACAGGAGAGGAATTCTGCCAAAGCACACACCAGGCAGTCCCAGCTGCTGGGACTGAGACTCTGCATTCCAGCACAGGGGGTGGAGTGGGTACATCAGCCCTAGGAGATCACTGGAATGTCATGCGTGGGGGGCAGCATACCTAAAGGGTATGATGCAGGAGGCACCTGCACAGGCCACAACCGCAGGAGATGCTGGAGGTTCCGAAACCCCAGCCCTGTGCCAGGGTCGGATGTGAGAGCTTCTCTGCCTGGCTAATAATGCGAGCCCTGCAATCTCACAGCATGCCCTCCAAAGCCTCCAAAGGCTTCCTATGAGTCCAAGTCCAAGTCCACCAAGATCCGGCCCCATGATATTGCTACCGATGGCTTGGTGCTCTCCCCGTGTTCGCTCCCCTCCAGCCCCGTGGCTTCCTGCTGCTCCTCCAACAGACCAGGATCCTCACCCCTCCATGTACTCTCCTTCTTCAGGACTCTGTCCTTCCCACTCAAGTCACCACCCCCCTCCCAGCCCCTCCAGCCCCTGGCCCTGCCTTATTCCCCTTCACAGCACACACTTGTGTCCCTATCTGTGGTCAGAAAGCTCCATGAGGCTCTGACCCACTCACGGCTGCACCCCCAGCAGCTAGAATAGGGCCTGGCATACTGTAGTACATACTGGTTGAATGAATGAATGAACTCCTTCCTTTACACACCACACACTCCCACTGTTGATGGCTTTATCCCTTTGGGTAGGTATGTGTACACATGGTGACACTGCAAGCGTAGTAGTGAGGCAATGTTGGGAGCCAGAATGCCCAGTGCGGCAGCCTCGGTCTGTAAAATGGACAGACCGCCAAGCACGCCAAGATCCCCAACTGAAGGGTCAGCCCTACAGGTGGCCTCCTGGTCAACCACCCTGGCAAAGGAAAGGGCACTACTTCAGGAGGCTGGACCCCGAGATGTGTGGTGTGAGACAGCCATGCAGCCATGGGCCCAGCCTTCTCATCCTGTACGATGCTTATCTGGGCACGGGTTTTACCTGCATTTCTGGATGGTGTGCCTGAGCCACGGGATCAGTCTGTTCCCCACAATGTCCGGCACATAAGCGGGGGTTACTACCACCCCTCCTAAGAGCTCACATGTATTGTCACCAGGTACCATCCTAAGCACATGTGACAGCTCACTTCAGCCTCACAGTGGCCTCATGAGATAGGCGCTGTTATGACCCCACTTTACAGAAGAAGGAACTAAAGCATAGAGGCCTCGTCCCTGGTGTCTATGGCTGGTTCCATGGTGTGGTGGAAAGAACACTAGATTGAGAGTGAGAGGATATAGCCTCTGGTCCTGATGTCAGCTGCCAAGTGCTATGTGAGACTTTTAATCTCTCAGAGTATCTGTGTAAAGTGGCCATAATTATAACACCAGCCTACCCCACATATGGCGCATGAGAGCACTTGGTAAATTCATAAAATATGACACAAATGAGTGGCAACTGATGTTATTTAAGGCTGCAACGATCCTGGCGATTTCTCAGGTGTTTCCTTTAGGAGGAGGGAAGGGAAATCCCAGACAGAGGGAGGCACAACTAAAACCAGATACAGTTGTCCCTTAGTATCCACAGAAGGGTTGGCTCCAGGGCCCCCGCAGGGAAACCAAAATCTGCACGCGTTCCAAGTCCCTTAGAACCAGCCCTGGGAATACACGGATTCAACCAATGTTGGATCCCGTAGAATTCTGGATCTAAGGTTGGTTGAATCCGAGTATACAGAAGGTGTGGATACAGAGGACCAACTGCACTCCTTGCAGAGAAGGGCCCCGCTGATGAAGGCGGTGGTAAGACAGAGCTGCGGGATCGGGGTCTGTGGAAAACAGCAGCGCCGTCGGTAATAAACAGGACTCGAGACAAAATTTAAAACCAAGCCAGTTAAGTATACAAAATTATTTAGCACAGCTGCCAACCAACCAATTGCTATTAAAGGGGAAAAGGGATACAATGTGCAAAACTTAACACAGTATTTAAGGGATGAGGTGGAGAGGATTCTTCACTTCAAACGTACTTTAATGCAGTGGTGGCCCCATATTTTCATTAACATTTTGTAAGTTGTTGAAAACACAACCACACACACTAGTAAGGTATCTTCAATGAGAACCAAATTTCTGTTTTCCAAAACGTCCCCTAAAATAAACAGCTTCACTTATTCAAGTACCTGCTGCTTTCCATCGACAGTTAATTGTGAGATGGATGAGGTCAAATATTCTTTAGGCTAAGTTAGAACCAGGCTTTGGGGACCTTCACAGAGGCCTGGGAAGGGGGCCGTCCACAGCACATGGAGCCGCCCCAAGACTGTACCCCACCCAAGCCCACCCCTGCAGGGCCTCCACCACCACACGTGCAGTCCCAACCCCCAGGCCCACAAGGACCCCACTACCAACCAGGCGGCAGGCAAAGCATATGGTAAGAGAAGGGGTACCACTCACTCCCACAAAAGCCCCTTTTGCTTTAGGACCTTCTAGCCTTTGGGATACCCGGCGATCGAGTCCAGTCACGCCTGAAACAGGCAGGAACGGGAGGGAACAGGAGGGGGAGGCAGGAACGGGAGAGCGGGAGGGAACACTTCCAAAAAGCTGGCTCTGAGAAGAAGGAAAACCCCGACCTGAAAAAACTGAGGGACAGCAAAGCGTGGCCTGAATGCAGCCAGAAAGAAACTGGAAGCCTTTTTAAAAAGACTTTCCTCCAAAGAGAGTATCTCTGGAAAGAAACTGGGATTCCTGGTTGTCAAGAAGATTATTTTATCATTTGGGGGGTGGAGGGGGGCAGCAAGAGAGGTGTGCGGGCGGGAGGGAAGCACCCACAAAGAGCCTGCCCTACGTCCCCTCGGGGGTCCCAAGCCCACTGGACACAGACCTGGGAGCAAAAGCAGGGGCAGCAAAACCCTCACAATAGGAGAGACCCTTCTGTACAGGGCAGAGGAGCTACAGGCCCAGGGCGCTGTCCCTAGGAATCAGGAATCCTCTTAAATCGCTAAATTGAAGAGATACCATTATTGAAACCAGCCACAACACCACAGAATAAACTCTCTGAGATCCCAGTCACCTTCAAACTAACCACCAAGATCAAGGTCAGCTTCCCACTGGCAATAAAAGTGAGTCACCCTCACCTCTGCTGCTCCAAAGGACAGAGAAGGCTGCATTTCCTCCCTGAAAACTGCCCTTTATGGGGAAGGTGGGCCCAGTCAAGGCAGCTAATCTGCACAGAGGAAGACCCCCAAGGGCCCCTCGGCAGCCCCAGGCTCCCACCTCTCCGAGAAATGCTGCCACTAATCTTTTAACTCCCCTGGGCTGATTTATTGGTTATTGGTAGGAGGGAGCTGGGAAGGTGACATTCACTGTGGAAAGTTGGCCCTCGCTAAATTTTATGGCTCAATTCTGAGGTAAGTCACTCTGGCCCAGAGAACTGACTCCACGTAGATTTACTAGTTTTAATATTGTTTGGGGCATTGCAATTAGTTGAAAGATGGCTTCTTCCAGTTATTGCTCTGAAATGTGGACCCTGGTCTCCGAGTACTCATTTTTATTGGGCATAATTATGATCATTTGTCTGGAGTCCTCGCTCCCAGGGAACAGAGCTCTCTACAGTTCCAGGCTCGCTTGAGATCCCAACAACCAGGATCACTTCCTCTTGGGGAAACCCGAACAAGCTAAAGTCCCCCCTACTTGTGAGCTTAGGACCCTATAATTTGCTACCCTTGCAGAGGTTATCAGTTATGGCCCTGGCGGTTCTGGGGGCTACAGGGAGAGAGCCAAAGGATGAGTGGAAGATGCTGAGCATCCCCACACCAGTTCTAGTCATCTGGCCTCCCTCTTTTCACATCAGGCCACCAGTGAACAGCACTGAGCAGTGGGTAAGAACATGAACTCTGGAGCCAGACTGCTAAATTCGAAGCTTGCCTTTGCCACTTATTAGCTGTGTGACCTTAGGCAAGTTACTTAACCTCTCTGTTAACACTGTCTCAATTTTCTCTAAAATGGGGATGATAATAATACCCATCTCACTGGGTTTTTATAAGGATTAAAATAGGTTGACAATTTAAAAGTACTTGGTACAGTGTGTGGCGCAAGTACTAGAAGAATTGATTTATTGGTAAAAGAATTGATTTATTGGTAAATTTATTTGATTTATTGGTGAAGTTATTTGAACAAAGAACCATGTGTTCTTTGAAATGCGAAGTTTGAAAACTATGTGAAGTTTGAAAACCATTATTCTACACCAGGGGTCTACAAACTTTCTGTAAAGTGCCATAGAGTAAATATTTTAGGTTTTGTGGGGCCATATGGTCCCCGCTGCGACTAGCAAAAGGCAACCACGGCTGTACATAAAGCAACGGGCGTGACTGTGCTCCAGTAAAATGTCACTTAGGAAAACAGGCATTGGGCTGGTTTGGTCAGCAGGCTGTAGTTTGCTGACCCCTGGACTGGACCGAACTCCCTGTTTCACAGATGAGGAAAACAGTGAGGAGCTCCAGGCCAGGGCACACGTTAAAATCAAGAGCCCCAGAAAGGGAAAGAGAAGTCATCCCCACTGCATTCGGAGCAGACATGCTCACTCTGTGTTTCACCAGTGGAAAAGGACACCCTGAGAAAAAGTGACGCTGAGGCCACTGCTGTCCATCTACCGTACAACCCCGGGCTCCCTGAAGGTGGGCACGGCGCGGGGTGTCTCCCTATTCATCTCTGCAGCCCGCTGGCAGCCAGCGCAGGCTCTTGCCACAGAGAGTTGCTCCAGGAAGGCCAGTAACTGTGGACAGCCCTGCCTGGGGACGACTCCCACCGCCAAGGCCAAGTGCCTGCATGCCTCTATTTCAGCGAATTCCTGCACGCCTCTATTTCAGTGAATTCTGGGAGTGACTGATTAAATGAAGATGCCCACATACCTGTGACAAGGGGAAGCCACTTTTTAAAGGACTAGAATATAAAACGGACATTTACTAACTATAACAGTGTTTAAATGATACAAACGGGGTTTTACAGGCATTTCTTTTTGCATCTCCCCCATAAAAGACTGCAAGATGAACTCTAAACCTCCGTGAAGGTCTGCAAGAAGGAAGGACACTCCTCTCCTGTGAGACCAGTTCCTGTGGTTTAAAACATGGCCCCCAAATCTCTGACACCCCACCCATCAGGAAATAGGACCTATGTCCCTTCCTCTTGAATCTGGCCTGGGTGACTGCTCCACGGATGGTATATGGAAGAGACACCGAGGATTCCAGGCCAAGCCTTTGGGACAGCGCAGCTTCGCCTTCCTGTTTCCTGGGACGTTCACTTTTGGAACCCAGCCACATGCCTTGAGGAAGCCCAAGCCGACCCGTGGAGAAGCCCACATGGAGAAGAACCAACAGCCAGGACAACTCGCCAGCCTCAGGAATGAGCCATCCTGGAAGTGGATCTTCCAGCCTTGGTTGAGCCATCTCAGCTGATACCACGTGGAGCGGACAGACGTGAGCTGTACCTATGGAGCCCTGCCCAAACGGCAGGATCCTGAGCAGAATAAAGGATTATCACTGTTTAAGCCACTAAGTTTTAGGATGGTTTGTTACACAGCAATAGTAAGGAGAATAGGCTCTAGGTAGGTAGTGTTAGAAGAATTGAGTTGAATTGTAGGACACCCAGCTGGTGTGAGAGAATTGCTTGGTGGTGTAGAAAACCCCCATACACATCGTACTGGGAGCAGGACTGTGAGGGGCTAAGATATTTGGGGGGAAAGTAGAAAGAGAAAGTAGGTCTCAGGAGGATCTGAAGAAAGGACAAATATTTTTATTAAAAAAGAGAATTTTGAAATTGCATGAGCACATCAAGAAATTTGAGAATGAGACCTCAGAGTCCCAATGTAGATGTAAGATGACAGGTGGGAGAAGTCCTGATTTCACATATTCAAATGCACATCCTGATTTTGGGTTCAGAAAACAGGGTCACCATTGCTCACAGTATGGAAGAGAATATGCTGGCCTGAAGATGTTGAGTCTGGTGTCACAAGTGACTGCCTCAGCTTCAACATAACTCTTCTAGATAATCGGAATTTACTCAAACGCAGATAGTAGAACTTTGTCGGGTTCATAGGATGGGCTAGCTCTAAAATGCACCCCTTAGTTAACCTTAGACAAGAGTATTTATCACTGGTTGGAGAAAGGATGTCAGACAGAACATTCTTTACTGCAGCACATTTGATGCTAAGATGATCTTTCTGACAATTAAATAGATTAACCTTCATTGTGCTGAAGTTATTCAGGTGCCAATTAAGAAGTTTCTGGTCATCAAAATCCTGGATAATATAAGTTATTATTTAAAAGTCTAAATTTGCTTTTGAAAGAAACCGGACACTATATAAAAGGATTCTTTGCTTTACAACAATATTTACTTAGGTTGTCTTTAGGTAATGACCACCTTTCATGAATCCAAATTACAATCACATGTAGAGAAGTTTTGTTTCTAAGTTTCAATACTTAGAAACCTACATTTGTTACATGAAAAGAGGTAGCCTTGGGCTGAAGTCGGTCATGTATCATTCAGAACTCACCCAGTGCCAAGTGACAGAAGCCCAACCCAAACTTGATTTTGGCAGCATTTCCCAAAATTCACCACCTTGGAGTTTTGTCATGGCTGGGTACCAGGTGTAATGTTATCATTGACTTTGTCTTGACTTTTTGTTAAACTAAGCTTCCTGCTAAGCAATCATGAAATCACAAGTTCCATGTACTAGTTATGTTTTCTTTCTTTAATGCACATTTAAATGAATACGCGGCTTTAAATTGTTAACTTGTTCCTAGATGTTCGACTGAAAATCAGCCTATACTCCCCATCAGTGGTCTGAACACAGTACTTAAAGGCAGAGGAAGGAGGTTTACTGCATGGAGAACCAGCCCTTAATTTGTTTTCTCACTGATGAGTGTGGTATGTGACCTTGGCCAAGTCACCTAGTTCTTCTTGCTTCAATGCCCCCATTAGAAGAAGCGCATTAGCCCTGCCCACTCCCACTCCTCATAAGAGCACCACGGGGTAATAACCCCTGGTTTTGCTGACAACCGCCCATCCATAGCAGTCAGGGTACTCAAGGTGTCCTCAGCCACTGGGATCTGAAGGCCTCCTCCCGGCCATCTGAATGCTGGAACCAGAGGGCTTCGGCTTCCTAGATCTATGGAGGTCATGAGCAGGCAGCTGAGTAACTGGGAACTTTGAAAGACACTCACCTGCTTTTCTGGTTTTAAAATCTATTACCGATACCTTAAGTAAACTTAGCTCTAATGAGGTAACTAAAATCATTAACACCCTGTGGGGATAAACCAGGGGCTGGGCTGCCAGAGGATTAAAAACCAGGGCCCTGAGATTGTCCACAAGCAGCCTGGCCAACCTCATCCTAGTTCTTACTGCGCTGTTTTCAGGCTGCAGAATCCTAGAACCAGGCCACCACCCTCTCCTCACCCTCACCATCACCTGCCGTCTACCTGGGTCTCATGGGAAATGGCAACAAGATAAGGCTAAAGACGCAGAGGTCTCTGGCTCAACATGGGATCTTTTAAGGTGTGCTGCCCCCGTGGTTGGTTTCTCTCTGGCATGAATGAGACTGCAGTCAAGCTAGAGGGAGAAAGCACATCGTATCACTTACCATCAACCCTTTCCCCACACCCTCTGGCTGATATAACTCAAAGCCCACATCCTTAAAAGACCTAGAAGGGTGTCTGGCACAGGGTGGGGATAATTTCTACCTTACCGAAAAAAATTAATTTTATAGGAAAGGAGCAAACTGTCAAACCATAGGTGCAAATGGCCAGATCAGGTAGACCTAGAGCTGCTACCTCAGGTGCGGGCAAATGCCAAAGACGACAGCACAGGGATTCCTCCTCCCCTACACCAGTCCATGCTGAGGATATACTCCCTGCCTCAGAGGCCTGGCACTAGGAACCTCAGAAGGAGACAATCAGGGACGTTAGATAGTATCTCATCCAGTCGCTGAGGTCGCCGAGGAGAAAACATCCAGATTCATTGACTTGCCCAAGTCATTCATGGCAGACGTAAGACCAGTGACTTTCCCAGAATGCCACAAGAGGACCTCAGCATAACCTGTCAATCCCCGTGTGTGACGGTTAAGGTACAACACTCAAAATAGCAAAACAGTCTATGCCGCTTATTAGCTGTGTGACCTAGGGTAAATTACTTAACCTCTCTGTGCCCTCATTGTCTCATCTATAAAATAGAAGGCTAATTAAGATAACACATGTAAGGTGCTCACGAAGCACTTAACACAGTAATACGTAACAAATGTTAGGTTTTTAAAGTTATTATTGGATTGCCCCAGGGTTTCAGCAGAAATACCACCTGTTCGATCCCTGAGGTGACAGACATCCACCCCCACCCCACCCCCAAACACAGCGGCTCACAGTGCAGAGTCCAGGTTCTGGAGTCACATAGGCCTGGATTTGGAGCCTGGCTTTCATAACAAAATAGCACAAACTGGGTAGCCTAGACAAGAGAAATTTATTTTCTCATAGTTCTGGACACTAGAAGTCTGAGATTAAGGTGTCAGCAGGGTTGGTTTCTTCTGAGCCCTCTCTCCTTGGTCTCATAGATGGCCACCTTCTCCCTGTGTCCTCACATGGTTGTCTCAGGTATCCTAGTCTTAATGTCCTCTTCTTTTAAGGATACCAGTCATATTGCATTAGGGCCACCCAAAGGACCTCATTTTACCATAGTTACCTCTTTAAGGGCCCCATCTCCAAATACGGTCACATTCCAAGGTCCTGGGGGTTAGGACTACAACATACTTTTAGGGGGGATACAATTCAACCCATAACAGCATGGTGGATTACCTCTCTTCCTCTTTAGGAAAGGAATATGTAGAGACTCACAAATCCTTATCCAGGGCACCGTGCTGTGCCACACTGAACTGGTTTGGAATCTGGAGAGCTGCCCAAAGTGAACAAGTACCTCCCCTCATTCTACAAATACTCATTTTGCTTTAAAAAAGATCTGCGTCCCTGGAGCAGGGACCCTGTGGCAAGCACTGCCCTAGCCCTATGGGAAATCCACAAGTGACTCAGACCAGGATATGATCTTCGAGGGGCTTATGATCTCCGGGAGCAGATCAGGCAAGAACCCAAGGAAGGGTGGGAGTGACGCAAAGGGCTAAGTGTGCTAAAGATGTACAGACCGAAGGCTGGGATGAAAGAGGAGGACAAAACTGACCATACAACAGAGTACAGAAGAGCCCAGAGGGCACTTATTTGCTCCAGGAGACTGGGTGGTCTTCCCTTGGCCTGAGCTGTTTGTTTGTATCAACAGAAGGGGATGATGGTTTGGGGAGGGGAAGATGGTGTCCCCCATAATCTTCCCGTGGCCTACATTCCCCACGGCCAGAGTTCTCAATTAGCAGGGGCAGGAACACTGACTCTGCAGGATCCAAGGTGTCCAAGCCACACTAAGAAGCAATTTCCTCCCTCAAGCCCCACAGCTGCCAGCACAAGTGACTGCTGTCTATCATGGACCAGCCAGAACCTCGGCCCCTTAGGTATCTCCAGTCCTGCTGTCAGGGCCACAACCAGCATAGGTTCCCTCCCTCTCCCTCCCTCTGGACAACTCTGTTTGCTCGGCTTCTCTACCTGGCCCCGGTGACCGGAATGCAGAGGGGCCACTGCGGGAAGAGGACACAGAACCTACCTGAGACCACACAAAAGACCTCCACGAGACACCTAGGGTCCTACACTCCCATATTACCTATAGGTTAAGAAATAATAATTACTAGAAAAGGCAGGATTATAGTGAAAGAAAGAAGAGTAGTTGCCAGAGCCCAGGGGGTAGGTTTGTTTTCCTTATACCTCAATTATATTATAAGAAATTATTTTATAAAAAAATATATCTCAATAAAGCTGATACATCCCCAAATGAATAAGTAAAATCACAATGAAACTTGGTGAGGTAAACAATCATTGCTTACCTACCCATGATCCCCCTCTCCACCTCCTCGCAGGCACTTCTCCCTCTTGCTATAGATGAGGCAGAAAACACCAAAACTTGCTTTATCAGCCTCCATGGTGAGGTATCGAGCCATTTCTCTTCAATGGAACTTGATAGTAAATTCTAGCAGGGGGATTCTGGGCAAGGTTTTCATGCCTGATACATTAAGACACAGGATGGTACAGCCTCTGTGGAAAATGGTATGGAGGTTTCACAAAAAGACCTAAAAATAGAACCACCATGTGACCCGGCAGTTCCACTCCTGGCTATATATCTGAAAAAAACAAAAACACTAATTTGAAAAGATACATGCACCCCAATGTTCACAGCGATATTATTTACAATTGCCAAGATGTGGAAGCAACCTAAGTGTCCATCAACAGATAAATGGATAAAGAAGATGTGGCATACACATACATACACACACACACACACACATATACACACACTGGAATACTACTCAGCCATAAAAAAGAATGAAATTTTGCCACTTGCAGCAACATGGATGGACTTGGAAAGACAAATACTGTATGATATCACTTATATTGGAATCTAAAAAATATAGCAAACCAGTGAATATAACAAAAAAGAAGCAGACTCACAGATACAGAGAACAAACTAGTGGTTACCTGGTTTGTAAAAGGTACAAACTATTATGTATAAAACAAATTAAAGGATATATTGTACAACATGGGGAATATAGCCAATATTTTTAATGACTGTAAATGGAATATAACCTTTAAAAGTTGTAAATCACTATATTGTATACCTGTAACTTATATAATATTATATATCAACTGTACTTCAAGTAGAAAAAAAAATTTTTTTTAAGACACAAGGAGAAACTCACCTTCCTGCCTGCCTTCCAGTACAGTTACGTGAGAATGTGATGTGTGGAGCAGTGGGAGCCATACTGTGACCATGAGGGGTCAAGCCTGAGCCAGAGGCCAATGTGCTGTAAATGGTTGCCTGGAAGGTTAGAGCGAGTCCTTAAAATTATCATTGACCCACTGAATCAATCAACTTTAGAAGCCCTGCGTTCAGACTTCGGGCTGGATAAGTCTATAAACATCTTGTTTTTTAAGCCACTGTGAGTCTAGTGCCTTTACCTGTAGCCAATAACATCCTACAAACCAGGTGGTTTTCATCTCCCCAAACTTCCATCTCCAACCCCAACACTGAGATCATAGTGAGATATAAGATAGAATCTTGCGGCTGTAAACTAAGACCCATCAGGGTTCTTAGTCCACAGTCCCCACAGATAAAGCTTTCCTCTCTAGCCCCAGAAAAACAGGAAACAGACGCCAGTTTCTCTTGCAGCCAAGCCCCGCCCCTCCATTAGGCCTTCGTGCGTCCTGTAGTACAAAGGACTGATGACAGTGTCAGGTATGACCCACATGCACTCGCCCTCCCCGGCTCATGTGGCCATAAGCCCCCATTTGCCCAGGACAGTCCCAGTTTCTATCTGTGTCCTGGCATGATTACTAATGGCACTCCCTGTCACTCTCAAAAGTGCCTCCATTTGGACAAAAAATTATAGTCATCCTACTTCTGGCTGCCTCAGCACACTTTTCTTTCTCTTTACCCAGTACTTCTCACACCGCACAAACGTGGCCATTCTGTCTTCGCCACCAAAATGAAGACAGGAAGTAGGGACCCTGCCAGGTTCGTCTGAATTCCTCCGACCCACTTCAGGCGTCTGACGCATGTCCGCTAAACCAAACCAAATGTTAACGGAGGTAACAGGCTTAGGGTACAAGGTTTGAGGCAGGGCTTCCCTGGTGGCGCAGTGGTTGAGAGTCCGCCTGCCGATGCAGGGGACACGGGTTCGTGCCCCGGTCCGGGAAGATCCCACATGCCGCGGAGCGGCTAGGCCCGTGAGCCACGGCCGCTGAGCCTGCGCGTCCGGAGCCTGTGCTCCGCAACGGGAGAGGACACGGCAGTGAGAGGCCCGCGTACCGCAAAAAATAAAACAACGTTTGAGGCAAACCAGTAGAATGTGAGCATGAAGAACAATTTTTGGAAGGAGAAGAGGAGAAAGTGGGTACTTTCCCAGAATCCCTGCCCTTCGCCACTGGGCCCTGTCAGGAGCGCACATCCGGGTATCCAGCTGGCTGATGCAACCTCGCGACAAAGGCAACTCATGCTCCTCATAACACAACACGGCGCCTGTTAAATATATGAACGTCACAGATGCCAGCCAACCTGTGAATGCAAAGGATTCCTCAAAGAGCCCGGGGCACTGTAGACAGACACCAGTGGGACTCCTGGACCACACATGTAGTGGCCATCCAAGGCCACAACAGGCCTAAGGCTTCAAGTTTCCAGGGAAGATTCTTCCCCACCCCAGATCCAGGCCGAGACAGACAAGCTCCCCCCTTGCATACAAGCTCTGCCTTGCATGCTGGGAAAAACACTGTCATTGTCAACACCGTCCTGTTTAGTGACACATCAAGATGTGGATTGTCCAGCAGGCCACCTTCTTGATCTCATGGTTCAAACTTGTATGCATCTCAGCAAATGACCCATGAATACGGCAAAGGCCTGTGGGTTCTCAGCTCGTGGTGAGATCATGACATTGCCTACCCCAGAGGAAGGCCCTATAAGGGAATAGCACAGGAATGCCTGCCCCACCCACTCCCGGATGGAACCACACACATTCTTTCTGAATAACTTTAGCGCTCAATTGTCACAACTACAGTAAGGCATTTCCCCGGCTCTGCTGCCCTTTCTCTCTCCCTCACAGAAGTTACTTATTTTTTTTTGAAACCCCACATTTGTTTATTTATTTATTTTTGGCTGTGTTGCGTCTTCGTTTCTGTGCGAGGGCTCTCTCTAGTTGTGGCAAGCGGGGGCCGCTCTTCATCGCGGTGCGCGGGCCTCTCACTATCGCGGCCTCTCTTGTTATGGAGCACAGGCTCCAGACGCACAGGCTCAGTAGTTGTGGCTCACGGGCCTACTTGCTCCACGGCATGTGGGATCTTCCCAGACCAGGGCTCGAACCCGTCTCCCTTGCATTAGCAGGCAGATTCTCAACCACTGCGCCACCAGGGAAGCCCCA
Source organism: Phocoena phocoena (assembly GCF_963924675.1). Taxonomy (NCBI): domain Eukaryota; kingdom Metazoa; phylum Chordata; class Mammalia; order Artiodactyla; family Phocoenidae; genus Phocoena; species Phocoena phocoena. Next base: position 25,407,320 of record NC_089231.1, read on the forward strand.
GAAGTTACTTTTATTTAGTAACACATACCGACAACACCTAGCACTGTACCCAGTACCTAACAGACACTCAATAAACGTCAGCTCCCCGCATCAGATTCCTGAGTCACTCACTTACAAACTGAAATGTATTCTGGGTGCTGGAGGAAGGAACTTGCTTCTCTAGTCTGGAATCTGAAAAGCACTGAGCCAAAGCTTCTCAGAACTTCTGCATCACAGCCAGCTCAGCAAACCTTACATCTCGTCTTCAAAATCTCCCTCTTTGCTAAGGAAGTTAGGATGGAAGTTGGCTGGATTCTCACAGAATCTTAGCTCGACAAATTAAGGCCCTTCCAGCAAAAGCGAGCAAGATGGTGAAAGGCCTCCAAAGCATCTCTCACCACAGCCCATGGCCGAAGGGGCGATGGGTGGAAATAGCCGGGCAGTGCCTGAGGCTCACAGGAGGCCTTCCAGCTGCAAAAGCCTTCTAATGAGGGAAGGCACTGCCTCGTGAAGCCACATAATCCCGGCCACGGGAAGCCTCTGAGCGAGTGCTGGTGGAGACAGGATTCCCACACCAGGTAGGAGACCCACTTGGTGACCTCTAAGGTGTCTCCCAAGTTTGAAATTGGAGGTACTCAAGCCTCTGGGCTTAGGGCTGATGATGTGGCACACAGTCTGGAGGGACCCGGAGCTGCTGGAATCTGCACAGCCACCCTGAGGAGGAACCTGGACAGACGCCTCGTCTGTAAAGACCCGGCCTGAGTCAACAGCGGGGGAGAATGTCTGACATTCCTAGACAGGGCCGTCTGCAGGCTTCTGCTGAGAGATGAAGCCCTCGGGTAGGTGCAGCCCTTCTCCACAGCCATGCACACGCCCTCAGCAGTGTATAAGGGTCATGAAGGCCCTTTTCAAAGGTTCCCGCCAAGGCCTCGTTCTCCTTCTCCTCACTCAGCTCCCCCCATGCCCCCGGGTCCTGCAGCATCTCTCCAAGGTGGAGACCCAAGTCAGCGAAGGGTGAAGAACCCCAGAATCTTCCCAGCTCTCATGAGATCCTGGAGCCCACAGGCAGGAAGACCCCGGCCCCCAAAGGCTTTAATGTGCTAACTCCCTGGGGACTCCTGGACCACACGTGTAGTGGTCATCCTAGGCCACAACAGGCCTGAGGCTTCAAGTTTCCAGGGAAGATTCTTCCCCACCCCAGATCCAGGCCAAGACCGACAAGCTCCCCCTCTCCCGCTTCCATGCCACTGGGTGGACATCTATTCCATCCTCTCTCCAAGCCTGCACACCTTTGCAGGGGCCCGTTTCAGGCAGGGCCCTCCATGCCAACTCCCAGTCTCACCTTGGACCCTGGAGGGGGCAATGCCAAGGGCTCAGCTGCCTTTGGTTCTGAGGCCCCTCAACACGCCCACAGCCAAACCCACCCCCAGGCCTGGCCTAGCGTCAGTGCAAGCTTACACGTTTGAGTTCCCTGGGGATTTCTCTCACATTCGAGGAGCTCAGCTCTTCTTTGAAAGGAAGCTAGTTATATTTCATACAGCATTTCTAGGTGCTTGGTAGTTGGAAGGTTTTGAGATTTTTACTCCTCTATGGTACTAAAAATATTCCAAATCAGTGTTGGAATCCCCTCTTTGGACTTGTTCACGGGAACCTTCTCTGGCTGACCTCACCCCACACCCCAAACAACAAACTCTGGCCACGTCCCTGCAGATCCAAATACGAAGGATGAACACCTACTGTGTAGGTCCAAGCCTTCAAAAATGAAAAGACTGGCACTCTGCCCAAAACACAGCAGCCCTGTAAAAATGCGGCATGGCAGGAAGAGAAGTACCAGCAGGCCTCTTGCATTTCACGTGCAGCCCACGATTTGTCCAGGTTATTCCAGATTTTTAGTGGTTTCATATTTCCACATCTTGTCTCCCAACTAGACTGCCTTCTCCTGGGCAGAGGTCCAGGTCTCCCCTGCCCTTTACTTACGCCCTGAGGGCCTGGGAAGGGCTCTGCTAACCAGGGATGTTAAAAATGACAAGGCCTCTCCCCTAACTCACTTTAAGGCTTCCAGCTGAAGCGCGCTCCTGGCTGTTGCTGGATTCTGCCAGCTGGGCCTCCAGCATGACACAGCATCCCCGCCTGGCTTCCCTGACGACAGCGGCCCGCCGGGCGTGACAAAGAATTCTCTGACAATGGGAGGAAGAGGTCTTCTCATTGTCTACAGCAGTCCCCACGGCAGTCACGTTCAGCCGCAGGCCATTCCCCACTCCCAGAACTGTAGCTCCTGCCCACATCTCCTCCTCAGGCTTCTACCACGAGCACTGTGTTGTCTGCAAGACAGCTCCACGGGATTATCCTACCAGCAATTCAAACTCACCATGGCTAACATTAAACTCACCACAATCCTTCTCACCCCCACCAGAGCAGACCTGCTCCAGCCACCAGAAGGGCCCTGCCAGTTAAAGGCCGCCATCCACTGAGTCCACAAGGCCAGAAGCCTGGGAGTCACTGGGACTCCTCCCTTATCCCCCAAAGCTAAGCAATCACGGCCGACTTTACTCCCCAAACGTTTTTAATACGTGGCCTTCCCTCCTCCCCATATGTCTCATCCCCTGGGACCTGAATGCTGCATGGAGCTTGTTGTTCCCTCATCAGCCCACAGGCTGCCTCTGGCTCCCAGTCATGCTCCCTTCTGGCCCATGGCCGAGTGCCTCGACTCTGCTTAAAGCCCTGTCCTCCATGCTGAAATGTGATGTCCTCAGCCAGGCTCACAAGCTCCTCAGAGCGGGGCTCTGTATGCCTCTCGGCCTTGTGCTTGACTCCCCTGGGGCAGCCCCTTCCTCCGCCAGGCAGCCTCGGGCCTCCACGCCTTTCTGCCCACATTCCTTCCCCCTGAAGGTCCTTCTCCGGTCTCTTCTCCTGGCTAATTCCTTTTCATACATTCAGATTCAGCTCCTGCATCACCTCCCTTAGGAAGGCCTCTCTGATCTCTGAGGCTACAGCAGGTGGCCCTTGTCTGGAAGGCAACTTTCTCCACCACTGCGCTCACCACACGTGCTGAATTTAACTGTTTAAGTGCCTGCCTCTCCCGCGAGACAGTGGGTTCTTTGAAGGCAGGAGGGCTGTGCCTGTTCACGGTTGCAGCCCCAGGGTGTAGCACAGAGCTGGCCAGAGAAAGAGCCCAGTCACTATGAGAAGCCTCATCTGACTGCAGGATCCACCCAACCTCCTTGGTCAGCTCCACCCCGGACCAAGCACACACAATTTCCCCTTCACCACTTTTGGGCCATGGTCCCAACTGAAACCTCTGCCAGGTCTGCCACAGCCCCAGACCTACCCTCAAATTCACCTCTTTCATGAAATCATCCCAAACTGGCCCCAGTCCACATATCACTGTCATGATAACTGCCTCCCATACTTTATCCATCCCACCCCCGGGTAAGTTAGCACTTAGGTCTGGCTCCGTGGTTGGACATAAGCCAGCAGTGGATACCATGAAGAAGGAGCTCCAAAAAAAAAAAAAAAAAAGAAAGAAAAGAAAGAAGCAGCTCCAAAAAGTTCGAGGTCCTCCACTCGTAAAAGTGTAATGATGATGTGCCGTGGTGGACCACGTCAACTCAGGACACCAGATTTGAAACCTGAAGACTCGGGGTCAGATCCCTGCTCTACTACTTACTTGTGACTGCGGCATGGCAGTAACCACAGAGGCTCAGTTTCCCCATCTGCAAAACGGGAATAACAACAACAGCCTCACAGGGTATTATAAAAAGCAGATGAAATCATTTGTGTGAAATAGTTCATAAACTGCAAAGCCAAATCAGGTGTAGGGTATTATGCTAGTCTCCAGTGCCAGCCAACCCCCTATCCAACTCCACTACCCCCACCCCCAGTAGTTCTTCTCCTTGCTTGAGTCAGGTAAGAATCATATGAAATATGTGGGTCCTCCTCCTAGAAAAATGCAGGTACGTAACAGCTGTACAAACCCTTTCAGGAGGCTCCTGAGGACCCTGCCATGGAAAGGGAAAGCCACAGACCAAACTTAAGAGCATTGGAAGGCCCCAAGCATAGACCTCTCCCCCAAATGTACGCTCTCATCCAGATTCCTGGCGGCCAAAGATGAAAGATAGGGCAAGGAAGGCCAGGTTTGAAGGAAAGCAATCTCAAGGCTAAAAGACGAATTCTGGGGCCTTTCCTGGAACCAAAGGGAAAAAAAAAAAAGATGCAGAGTTTTCACTCTTTGGGAAGTAAGAACCCCACTTTTTTTCAGGAAGCATCACAGTACAGAGAAAGAAGATTAAATAGGGCATCAAATTTTAGAAGTTCATGTTCCACTCTGCCAAGGGCTCCCTGTGACTTTGGGCAAGTCATTTCACCTCTCTGGGCCTTGGGGTCTTCAGCTCATCAACAAGGCCCTTCCCAGCTCTGGGTGCCTAGATCTGAGGATGTGTCTGTTCTCACTCTGTTCTGAACCACAGCTCTGGCCGGGGATTAATTCAGAAACAGGCAGCTGTCGATAGTCAGCTTGGGGGTAATTCTGAGAGAAGACCACCATCACAGCAGTGCCCTAAGTTAAACTGCATGCAAGGGGAGGCAGGAGGGCACAAGAGCCAAGCCTGAATGTTAGCAGCTGAGCTCAGGTGACCAGCGAGTCAGCAGTGAGGCCCAGAGGTAGAGGATCCCCCTCAAAGAGAACACCAAAAGGGGCTGCCACTTTATTGGGTAAGCTATGCAGAAATGCCATCAGGTTTGGAGAACTGCCCAAAACTGCAACTTGCCCGTCTGGTTCGTACCTCCTGTTCTTTCTCTGGGCTCAGGACTCTCTCCCCATCCTAACCACCACCTCCTGCTTCCTCCTTCATCATGCGAACTGCAGACAACAGAACCTTAAAACAAGGGCAGTGAATGCCCAGGGTTCGAGCCCTGGTCCGGGAAGATCCCACATGCTGCGGAGCAACTGAGCCCGTGCTCCACAACAAGAGAAGCCACTGCAACAAGAAGTCCGCGCACTGCAACAAAGAGCAGCCCCCACTCACCACGACTAGAGAAAGCCCGCGTGCAGCAACGAAGACCCAACACAGCCAAAAATAAATAAATAAATGAAATTTATTTTAAAAAAAAAACAAAAAACAACGAAACAAGGGCAGTGGACCCCAAAACTGAGATGAAATTGGAAAACAGTGTCAAGGACCCGGGAAGCGAGTTGGAGAATGAATAGGTTAAAAAGCAGGCTCGTATTAGAACATATCCATAGACCTGTGAGACAGAAACTACTAAACTCAGGCAAGGCCTGAGTGAGACCCTGACCAAAGCCACTGAAGACAGCCTATCACAGCCCATTACTGTCCAGCAGAGCTGGGGCAGGAGCACAGAGAACAACTTGTCAGTTCTTCATTGCTCAGCAAACTAAACTGTTGGTTGGCTTCAGGGTCATCTCTCGTGAGCTGCCTAACCTCTACAGAAGGACAGACCTCTTAGGGCTCACCTGGGAGGTTCCAAATAGTCTGAAGTTCAGAGCAACAAGGCTCTTCTTCCTCTGTTGCTTCCTTCTGCATTTGCTGTAGCACAGGGACTCGCATTATGAGTCCCTTGCAACCAACATATGTGAAATTGACTAAGTCCCAGGGCGAGTGCTTTAAAATATTTATGATTTGTTCCCTCCTGCAGGCTCTGAATCATCCGTTTTCTGCACTGCAAGTTAGCTGTTTCTGCTATCCTATCTTTGTGTGCCCCAAACACAGCAGAGTATCTAGACTACAGAAGGTGCTCAACAAACATTTGCTGGACTTAAAATCTTACATTTATCTCCACAGCTAGAAGATGTTTTTGCCAGGCAGGGCCACTATGTTAAATTTTCTTTGTAAGCACTTCAAGATACACAAACATGTTGGTGTTCAATACATATTTGTGAACGAATAGCTGATTATCTGACCAAACCTAATAACCCTCCAGGCTCTGTCTTGAGAACCTTCACGTGCGAGAACTCTGAGAAATACATACAGTTATGTAGGAGCTCTTTGTTCTTTTCAAGGCTTCCCCATCCCTGGAGATGGAGGGGGCAGGTTCCTGGGTGGTTTCTCAGGAGCTATACTTTAAACCCATGGTTTTGGAACCAGTAAGTAAAGAATAAACCTTAGATTCAATAAAGACCCCACGAACACACCCATATGAACACAGGCATGTGTTGCAGAAACATACACCCATATGTATTTATTACACGCAGGTATACATACTGCATGTATCAAAGCTGACGATCATTCACCAACAGTAAATTATCAGATGAGTGATAACAACAGCAATGCAGACTTCTGTTTTTTAATACTTATTCTCATTAGGACTGGTAGCAAACCAAGTGTTTTCTGACAAAGAATAAATACCATAATTTACTCCCTTTCTTGGGTTCAGTATTTCTTGAGGTGCCAAGACCTACACTTTAAGGTGGTCACTATTTAATTAAAAGCCATAGTCTGAGAAGTGAAATCACAGAAACGCCTCAGGCAAGTCACGTCAGTTTTTGAGCCTCAATGTGCTATTCTGTAAAATGGGGTTAATATCCCCCTACCTCACAGGACCCTCTTAATAAATGCAATGATGCGGTGGGGGACTGCCCAGTAAAGTGATACAAACATATTGTTATTCTAGCAATCTCTTAATCACTGATGACACTGTATCCCAGAATGCGTTACAAAATTACTGCTCCAAGCGCAAATTATCCAGGACGACACTTGACACAGCAGATGAGTTGATCTGTGTGTAAATCGAATCCTGTTTCAAATACTCTAAGGGAGTGTATCCTGTGAGGGACTGGACATCTTCTAACGTCTGCTCGGTGCGTTCTGTTCCACTATGACTGGGTTTTCTCACACGCCGGGCAATTTTCTCGCGCGGTCCCAGCATGCTCATACCGGGATCCCTGAGGTTTACGGCCCAGACCCGGAGCTGGTCAGGAGGAAACAGGCCGGACAGCCTGCGGCCCCTCCCCGCCCTCTGGGCGGCTCCTTCCTCTCTCCTCCAGCTCGGGCGGTCAGCGGCGCTCGTGCTGTGTCACTTTCGCCATCGGGAGCCTCCAGCCGCCGCGGAGCCCGCAGCTCCAGCGGCTTCCTCCCTTTGCGCGCGGGCCCCTAGCCTGGGAGATAATCTCCGGCCGCAGAGACCCAGCGCCGAGCGGACAGAGCCGGCAAAGGCATGCGGCCGGCTGGGCACCCGGCAGCGGCGCAGGAGGCAGCGCGGGGCTGGGCCCGGGGCCGGTCAGGCCGGACAGCCTTTGGCCCCCACTGTCTCCAGGTCGAAAAATTGGGAGGGGGTGCGCAGAGCGCGCTGATTCTCTCCAGGATCTGCGAAGGCGGCAGCAGGCGCGGGCACGAGCACCCACAGAGAGCCCCGGGCCAAGGGTCAACCGAGGGGCGTGGGGGGGCAACGCGCGAGCGCCCGCGGCTCCTCCAGGCCCAGCCAGACCAGCCCCCGGCGCCACCGAGTAGGTGGACAGCCTGCCGGATCAGGGGGGCGTCGGGACGCGAAGGGAGGGTTACGCAACCCCAGGGTCTCCCCGGGCCCCCAGCCGCACGACTCCCCTCTCCAAGTAACCCAGGCGCGAGCGCGGACACACACACCACTACGAGCCCTGGCGGGACCGATACCCCGAGCGATCTGGGCCCAAGCGCGTCCCCACGACGCCGCGGTCTGCGGTCCCCGCCCCCCCACACACGCCAGAGCGGTGTGTACACACACAAACAGCTGGGCGCGGGAGGCGACGCCTCACCCCCCGGGTGGGAATGCACACCGCGCCGCCAGCCACCCCTCCCCTTTACACGCCGCAACCCCCTCTCTGTTCACACCTGCCCCCAAACCCCAACCCTGAAAACTCCACGAAACCAAACAGCCAACGCCGCCCACAGGAGGGCCTCAGACTCCCGACTGTCATTTAACGTCAATGGAGAGACGTACCCAACTCAGATGCGCGGTCCCCGGGACGCCTCCCTCAGATGCACCCAGGCTCCAGCATCCGGCCCTCAGGGACAGCACAGCTCCGCCGCAGACAAGCCACCGCTCCCCCTGCCCGCCGCCCACCCCCACACCCCCACCACGGCAGGCGTCCGGGACAGTCACCTGCTCGCTGAAGGACCCGAGCCGGAACCCGGGTCACCAGCCACCGCGAGCTGGCTTTTCAGAGCCTGTCAACTTAACCCCGGCTCCGCCGGACAGATCTGTTCCCCAGGCCCAATTACACCGCGGCGACAGGAATGAATAATAATAATATATATTTTTTAAGCCAACAGAATCACCGCCGTAGGGAATGTCCAAAGCCGCGACCTCAGTGGATCTACTGATTCGGGTTCCTCCTCTGCTCCCGTCCCCCGCGGCCCGCGGGCTCACCGTGGACGGAGGGAGGGTGCAGCCTGTCTAGACGACAGACATCCCCGCGCCCGCGGGGACGGGCGCGCACACACACACGCGGCCGCCACAGACACAATCAGTCACCAGAGGAGGGAGGGGCGGCGTGGAGATACTCTCTCGGGGTCCCTCCGGGAGCCGCCACCCTACCTCAGTGGAGCACGGTCAGAACAGCTGCAAGTTTGGCCGGTACTAAACCAACTGCTTGATGCAGCAAATGCTGGCTTCAAAACAAAAGAGAGGAATCAAGCTCGCTCTCTTCCTCCCCCCGGGTCGGAATCTGGCACATGACAGCGGCTACACCAAGCGGCTCCAACGCGAGCCGGGCTCCAGCCGTGCGCCCCCCAAAAACCCCCCCTCCTCACTGGAGCTCCAGAGATACGGCTCCCCTACTGGCGGGGAACCCGGCAGGGAAGGGGCAAACCTCGGGAGGGGGCGAGATCGTGGAGTGCGGTCCTCGACAGAGGCGGGGAAGGTGGATGCGCGCCGACTCCTGGCTGCCCCGGGCGCAGGGAGGGGGGAAGGGGGCTAATTGTTTGGGTCGGTTTTCCCGGATTTATCTATAAGCACGCGCACGTCACGCAGCCCTCCTCGCGGGTCCCCGAATCGATAGGCAATCAGAGATGACTAAAAGAGGGGGGCGGACGGGGGGATGCTCACCTCGGGGTTCCTCTGGCCGCCGCTCCGAGCCCTAGTCGGGGGGTGGGGGAAGGGGGCAGGAAAGGAGAAGGGAGGGAGGAGGCTCGGGAGAGCCGACTCCAGCCTCGAGTTCCGCGCGTCCCGGCTGCGGAGGGGCTCCGGCGCCCCAGCGCACAAACCCAGGCGACAGGGGAGGGAGGGAGGGGAGGGAAAGAGGGAGGGAGGGGCGGGTGGGAGAGAGGGAGTAGAGGAACGAAAAAAAAAAAAAAAAGATCCCCGCTCTGACACAGGGAAAGAGAATGCAGGAGAGTGACGTCCAGGCCCCGCCCTCCCCTCCGGCCACGTGCAACGACTTGAAAGGAAAGAGGGCGGTGGGAGGCCTGATGGGTAATGTAGTTCGCCTTTCTTTACCGGGATGGCGGGCCCTGGAGAACGGGGCGCCGCCGGGACGCCGGGGATGTGCCTGAGCGGCAGAGACAGCCTGTCTGGCCACGCCGAAACCCAACGCCCAACGCCCAACGCCCGTTTCCCTCCCCGCCACGTGCTGGCGCAGCCCTGGGTGGGGACCTCCGCGTGGGGAGAATTGGGGGCTTAGGTGAGATCCAGACTTGGAGGGAAACATTTGATTTTAGGGACAGGACGGCTTTAAGGATGAGGACTTCCTTGCTTTAAGTGCTAAGTCCGTCGTAATGGCAGATAAAAGGGAGCTTTGTGTACGCACTGGGCGGCCCAAGTCCAGTTATTAACGCTGTATTAAATGCTAACGTCTGTTATTGAGATGCATATGTTATAATTAACATTTGAACATCTCTGTGGCAGGGGCGGGATGTTGTAATTAGATATGCACTTTGCAACCAATTAATTTTCCATTGGCCATGCTAAGGGCTAAGGCTGGAGACTTGGTGACTGGGAGAATTCAATGCAATGTATAATTCAGTAATCACTTAACCAAATCACCAGCGTTTTCCAAGTGCCTACTAGGTGCTAGGCACTGAGCTTGGCACAGAGAAGCCTTCTGGAGAAATATATGATGCTGTACACCCTCCAAGCAAGGGGGTTATAAACTCATGGAAGGAACTGTATGACTCGGTGTAACTGCGAAGAAAATAATTTATTAATTCATATAACATTTGGTGAGCATTTTCCACAGATGGGACATGTCTGGGAATGCCAAGACAGGTGAGACCCTCAAGAAGGTCAAAGTCTAGTGTAAGGACCACAGTCAGTGAAAGTATAGGGGATAAGTCCACACTTAACATAGACATAGGCACAAAGTGCTACGGAACCCTCAGGAGGAGCAGCCAACCAGGATGGAGGGTGGATGGGGGTAGGAGAGGATGAGGGAAGGCTTCTTGGAGGAGGTAGTACTTTAGGTAAGAATTATTAACATTTTAAACAAAGGCAAAGGGAGGAGTAGGCGTCTGACTAAGGCTACAGGGTACAAAGGCTGGAGATGAGAGTTAACAGAGCAAATTCTGAAAGTCCCAGCAATTTGACAGGGCAGAAGGGAGGACCCAAAATGCAGGTGGGTCAGGGATGAAGTGTGGGTCTAGAGGGCAGAAGGAGCCTGGGATGGCTTTTCAGCAGAGATGAGGCTTGCAGTGGGCCTTGAAAGAGGCGGGTGAGATTTCTTTCAGAGCGGAGAGCCTGTCTTCCTGACTTGAAGCTCAGCGTGTGCCAAGCCGGGGTGGAAGGAGAGCCAAGCAGCATCCGTGGTCACATCCAGTAGAGCAGCTCTTTTGACTCTTGTACCAAAGGACATGGAGGCGTGTCATCCCCTCCCTCCTAGAGGGAGGCAGCAGGCCCATAGTTGTGCATTCATAAGAGGCAGAGTGGCTACCAGCAGCCAGTTGTCTGGGTGCCAGGCCCAGTCCCCCGGGGCAAAGGAACGTGTTTAAGCACACCTGACTCTTCCTACTGGTTTGTCCCTCTTAGCATTTATGCCTCACTGGCTCAGCAGTTATTTTTGCGCTTTAACATCTGGATGATTTCCTGGATTTACGAAATATGGACTAATAGTCCCGGAGTCTATCCACTCAGCACATTCCCATTTACCTACCTTTTGTTGTCAATGCTGTTTTGCACATGGTGTGATATGCACATTACTTGCAAAGGAACAAGAATGGAATTGTCTGGGTCTTGGTTTTGCCTTTGTTTTAAATCACACCCCCAGAGGTGAGAACAGGATCCAGCCCCGGAGGTGAGGAAAGGCTGAGCAACCTGCAGAGTGCAAAACATCTGTGGAGAGTAGGTGCCTCTGTTTGGGGGCTGTGCCGGCAGTGACAGCGCCAGTGGTGACAGCACAGACTCAAGACTCAGCCTGAACCCTCAGCTTGAATCCCAGGTGTGACACTTCCTGGATCTGCGACCTTGGGCTGTTTACTTAACCTCCAAATGAGTGACTTGGGCGGCTTGTTCAACAACCTTTCTTGGCCTTGTGAGAAGCAACGGTGAAAATGCATTTAAACTGGCTCTGCGTCACACAGCAACTCTTGGTGATGGTCATTCCTTTCCCTGTCCCAGGGTCTTTCTGGACCAGAAGAGTGATCCCTGAATTTTTTTTTTTTTTCTGCAGGTAGGCCAGCAGAGCTGGTGCTGCAGGGAGGATTCCTGCGGGTGACTCATCTTCATGTGTGAAGTAGGTTAGGGTTGTCTTCAAGGAACCTTCACCGGATTTTAGTCCTCACCTCCCACGGGCTCAGCGCTCCTAACCCTCCCCAGCTGTCAAGTGGTTACGCTCTCCCCTTCCCCACCCCACTGCCCCAGGACCCCCTTGTGTGTGCACCCAAAGCCCCTTCTCTGGACGGTGTCCCCAGGCTCCCTCATTCCTTCTTCCCACCCAGCAACACTTACCTGCTGCTTTCCACATCCCAGAGCCTGGCTCTCTGCTTTACCTTCAGCCTAATCACCCTTCATGAATGGATGATAAGATAATCTTTTCATTCTCTCCTCCAGCTATGACATGTTTGTCCTCTTATCTAGAGCTTTCTGAAATGGCCTTTGCTGATGGGGATTTCAGGCTGGAATGGGAGTCTTTGAGAGGAAGACTCTGTGGGTCACTCAGACTGGAAACTGGCTTTCCCAGTGTGGGAGACCTGGGACTTCCTTGGTCCCTCACGTGGTGGCCTTCCTTCCCTGCAGTTGATCTTATGGCCCACTTGCAAGCTTGGGTCAGAGGAGCTGCTGGATGCAGAGTCAATAAACTGGCACTGGAATTGGTTAATTAGGCAGATTTGAGTTGTTAAAAGTTGCCTTTACCTGACTTGTTACCACATAGCCTAGAAATGAAAAGCCAGACTGTTTCTCTCTGTCTTAAGCAGTTGCTTTTCCTAATCAATACTTTCCTAAGATACTAGCAAAAGGAGAGAATTCCCTAGCGGTCCAGTGGTTAGGGCTTGGTGCTTTCGCTGCCATGGCCTGGGTTCGATCCCTGGTCAGGGAACTAAGATCCCACAAGCTGCACAGTACAGCCAAAAAAAAAAGAAAAAAAGAAAAAGGAAAGAAAAGGACACTAGCAAAAGGAAATATTTCTCTTTTCTTCCCATATCGTCTTCTGACTCCTGACCGTCTTTCCTCCATCAGTCAGTGCATTTATTGAAGGCCTGGTGGGAGCCCACCAGAGTGCAGGGGCAGAGAAATGGCCTGCTTCAGGAGCTGGCACCCATGAGATAACAGAAGAACTGATGGGGTACTATTCTGCGTGAGGGGGATGTTAAATGAACAAAGCGTTCCTAGCAGGCTAGGATGGTCAGAGAAGACTTCCGGGAGGAAAGTGAGACTAGATCCACTTATAACTTCCCATCGGGAGGAGGTCAGCAGTGACCTAAATCCCAGTTTTGTAGCATTGGCCTGGGAGGCGTCGCGGAAGTCATGTCTTTATGTGGAAGCTAGAGAGTGGGTTCATCATGCATCAGTTTGGTGGCCAGTGACCCCAGAGAGGGAAGGAAGTTATCAGTCTAGTGTTTTCGCTCTGCTGCTGTGGTGTTGGCCTGGAGAGATAACGGCTTGATAGAATCAGGTTAAATTTCACCCCTGTCTCATCTCAGCTTCCACTATACAACCCCAAAGACCAACACCTGAAAGGCAGATGGAAAGTGGTCTTCTAGGGTTGAAGTTGGTGGTGGAAGAAGGGACACCAATAGAGAATGATGAGCTTGAGAAAAGCAAAAGCTAAATAAGAAATAAACCAACAAATGTTTATTGGGTGCAGGCTACACCTAAGACGTTGCATGGCACCTTGGGGAACTCAGTGTGTGAAACTAGGTTCCAGGCCCCACCTGCCCCTATCCTGCTGTGTGACATCTCCTCTCTCTGGGCCTTAGTTTCCACACCTGTAAAATTGGAGAGTCTATGATCTCTAAGATTATTTCCAAACCTGAAGTTCTCCCTTTGAGAAGTTTATAGTCCAGCTGGCAAAAGAAACTGAAAGTTAAGTAGCCAAAAGCATGAATTTTAAGCTGTTTAATTCCAGCAGATCAGGAAGGGTTTGCAATATTCATTTAACAAAGCCCTGAAATCCATGAGGGAACAGAACACAAGCAGACCTTGTCTCACAAGATTCAAGGACAGTAAGTGAAGCCCATGAATAGTCAAGCATTCCTCAATTTCTTTAGAGTTCAAGGTCAGACCTCACAGGTCAGTGGCGTGAGCACCACATCCATGGATGGCCTTGTCCATGATGAGGACTTGGGCAAAGATATGCCTCCACATATCTGCAAGAGACAGGTTTCATTATTTCTCAGGCTACACTCCGGAAAAACTGTGCCACCCTCATCCTGGGAGGGGTGGCCCAGCTTACTGGACCAGGGGTATACACTTGATCCAAGGGACTCCAGACTATTGGCTATGCCTGGACTTAAGTGGCCCCGGCTCCAGCAGATGAACTGAGCCAATCAGATTCCTTTTTGCAAGAATCTTCAGGAAGAGGCTGAGAGACCTATGCTCACCGGTGACCCTGCTCAGTCAGGTGGGGGAGGAGGGGCTTGTGGCCTTAGTGGGGCCAGGTGCAAGAAGAGTAGGCAGAGGAGGTGGGTGAACGGGGTAAAGGGAGGGAGAGAGATGTGTAGAGTAGCCTCAGTTCCAAACTTTCTGATTCTCAGTCACAGGGTGCTCTACTATACCTCTCTTTGATTCCTGATACTTCTGTATCCTCATAGTAATTCCCTTTACTTTGTGCAGGGCTGAGTGGGTTTCTGATTTTTGTAATCCAAAGACCCGTATCTCAAACAGCCTGAAAGAGAAGAAGTGCAGAGAAAGTTACAACCATTATGATCCCTGTAGCTGGGAATTTCCCCTGCTGAAGATGCTCTTCCCTTTTCTATCCTAGATGTCTCCCTCTTCAACTAGTTGGTAATCCTTGTCTCCTAAATCTTATTCTGAAATGTCTGCAAAATAACTTGACCTTGAACCTCCCCTATTCAAGAAAAATAGGTAATATATTAATCAAACGATTCCTATTTGCCGGGCAACAAGCAAGACACTTTCTGTGCTTTGTTTCATATAATCGACATTGCAACTTTTGCAGTGGAAGGAACTGAGGCTAGGAGGGGTGACAGAACTTGCCCAGGGGCGCACAGCCAGCAAGCAGGTGGTAGTCTTGTGGACCTCAGAACCAGCAAGTTTTAACCACGTCCCCTCATCTCCAAACGTCAGCATCCACCTTCTCAAGTCCCCAGCGAGCACCTTTCCTCTAGGTGCAGGAAACATCCTTCTTCCTCACTGGTGCATTTACAATGAGGTGCTTTTTTCTTTTAAACTGAGACTTCCGAGATGTGTGTGCATTTGTTTGTATATAACTGATGCTTCAAATGATTCTATGCTGTAGAAGAAGGACCATTGTTCATATACCTCCTCAGTCAAAAAAATTTTTTTGATCTGCCTCTAATATTTCTCATTTATTTTTTATCCATTATATTTTCCCAAATAGATATTTTATTTTTTCTTTCAGTTTGATTGAGATATAATTGACATAAAATAGGCATTTTAAATGATGGTCTAAAGATGAAACAAACATTTTTAAATAATTGTAAAATTTTTACGAATTTATGATTCAAAAGTCCCTTTGCTCTTAAGGAAGCTTATTTTTTGCATAAATTTAGCATGAAGGTGACCATCAGTAAATATCATAATACTTTTTTCTGGCACCCCAGTGGCTTGTTTTGGGATACACATACCTGGGGCCCACACACCATACCCTGGATGTGGAATGTTTGTCATGTTCCACAATCTGTTAATAATAAAGTGATTTCAGGAAATAATGAAGAGGTAGTCAGCTAAAACTTTTAGTGAGTTTTCATTGCTTTCCTGACTTCTCTATTACCCTAGTAATTTTTATTTTTTGTGTTTTAAACCAGTGATTTATTACACATAATAGTTGGGATAGCATTACTTATGCATTATTCATCCAGCTAAGTCACTTAATAAAATTAAAAACACACATTTCTATGTCGTTGAAAAGTCTTTAGAGACACCATTTGAAAAATCACTTAAATGACCCCTTTTTTTACCCTAGTGTTTACTGAGTACATACAATGCGTTTGCTCTAAGTTAGATATCGTGAGTGAGAAGTACACACAAAAATGGGCATTCATCTGTGCTTACAGGACCTCACAGTTTAGGTCAGAAGAAAAGACAGACACATTTTAAGCAGACATGGCAGTATAAGACTAAAATCCAAAACATGCCCGATGTACAACACAGAGGGAATGATTGTTCAGAGGAAGGGGAGTCTTGAGGCCTGAGTGGCAGGGAAAGTTTTACAGGAAAAGTGGGGTCCAAGCCAGGCTTTGAGGCCTGAATGTGATTTGCACGGAAAGGGGACAGGAAGGTGGCCGTCCCGTGGGTGGACAGCAGGGGCTTATAAGTGGGAATTAGCAAGTGGAAGGGTGATGGTGAGCAAAGGGTCGAAGGAGGCAGTAAGTCCAGAAAGGCAGTACTGTGGAGCTGGTTTGAGCCTGGACTCACGATGCACACAGACCGGAATATGAATCTTGCCATCACCTTTTATAACCAGGTGTCAGCCTTGGGCAACTTAAGCGCTCTGAGCTCCTGTGTCCTCTGTAAATCGGAAAAATAATAGAGCTTTCCTTGGTAAGTTATCACGAGGATTAAAGGAGATCACGTCTGAAGCACTGAGCACATTGTAAGGGCTCAATGAAGGCTAGATTTTTTTGGGGGGTGTTATTCTTGTTTCTTGCTGTTGTTTTACTGGGGATAGGCTGCATGGGACCTTGAACGAAAATCTGAGCAATCTGGACTTTTTTCTATGGCCCAGGAGAGTGAGGTTAGATTTTGTTTCTGAGTGGTAATTCAGACACAGTGGAACATGCCGCAGTCCCAGGCCCAGTGAGTCCAGTCCGACCTGAGCCGAGGTCCCAGTAACCTTCATTGGCACCTTTAGCACGACCTCTGCTGGTTCAGCAGAACCTGGGGGGTAAGGAACAGACCTTCGGGTGCTCTAGGGGCTGACACCCTGTCCCTCCCTCACCCACATGCAGACACAAATATGCACACTCCACCTCTTTTTCCATTTTCACAATATTGATGATCAAATTTGTTTATACTCCACTCTTTCCAAAAAGGACTTGAGGCAGCTTTTTAAATTCTAAAATGCACCTTGTATATGAAGATAGGGGTTTACACAAAAGGTATTTTATGAGATGATTATCCTTTTTACAAAAGGAGTAACCATCATTTCTTTAAATAGCAGCTCATCTTGTACATTCAACATCGATCTGATTGATAAAATTTTGCTTTGCCAGCAACTTTTCTGGAATGCGCCAATGGTATTAGTGTGGTTCACAGCACTGACTGGTTTTGATCAGGTTTGGTACTTGAATAAAGGGTGTAAGAAGCCCTTGAATTTATTTTGTGCCATCTTAAACCAAAAGGGCTCTGCTGTTTTTGTTTTTGTTTTTGTTTTTGTTTCTGCGGTACGCGGGCCTCTCACTGTTGTGACCTCTCCCGTTGCGGAGCACAGGCTCCGGACGCGCAGGCTCAGCGGCCATGGCTCACGGGCCCAGCCGCTCCGCGGCATGTGGGATCTTCCCGGACCGGGGCACGAACCCGCGTCCCCTGCATCGGCAGGCGGACTCTCAACCACTGCGCCACCGGGGAAGCCCTCTGCTGTATTTTTTGATGAATTTCTTTACAACCCGAGATGTACAGAGCTAAGCAACTGAACTGAATCTAGAGACCACTGAGCTGCCAGTTGGTCATGGAAGCCTGACTGGAGCAGGCGGCAGGGCAGATTTTTCAGGTAAACAAGGAAAGATGCCGGTTGGTTGATGTTGAATGGGAGACCATCCCAGGAGAAGGGAGAGGTGTGGAGAGATGCTCGGGCTACGCTTCTCCCTAAAGGGCAGCAGCAGGGGTGGCCCACCAGCCTGGAACCTCGGATAAGCCGCAGAAGAGACAGGAACAGCCTAGTGACGGTTCTCCTGGCCCCCATCCCAGAAAGCGGTTTTGGTCTGATGCAGAGATAAGATGCGCAACACCCCCTTCCTGCTATACCTGATTTCAGGCCTTATCAGACATACCCTGTCGGTGGGCATGTTGCCATAACAACCTTATAGTCACTGGAGGGCATCTATAATTGGGAGAAAATGGCATTAATTTAGTTACAGTTTTTGTGTTTTTTTTCCCTGGGAGGAGTTGTAGTCCGCAGCTACTTTAAGTACTCAGATTCAGATGTAATCTTTTTGCCTGAGCAGACTAATAATCACCTTGTAATTTAATTACTAAGCCAGCACCAGTGAACTCTTCTGCTGTCGACTGACTTATAATTCTTGAATACCAGCTTCATGGGCAGGGCCTGGCTCTGAAAGCTGTAGTTATCCAGATGCAGGTCTTAACCTATGCTGTGCTTCATGAAGCTACTCCGCCACAGAATTAGCTCCAGGGATGCTTGTGAGGCTTGAGCACGTCCTGAGTGGTCCACCTGTCAGCTATGGCAGGCGTTCATTTCCACCAGAGAACAGGTTGTCCCCACTGTCACCTCTCCTTTCCCTACAGTCTCCTGCCACCTGGTATGATCCCATTTCCTAGACCTAGAAAGCCTCCAATCTTGGAATGATAGGGGTTTTTTCTCAAATTTTTAAATCTTAAAAAATCGTGAAATACATATAATATAAATTTACTGTCTTAACTATGTCTATGTGTACAATTCAGTGGCACTAAATACACTCACATTGGTGTGCTACCATCACCACCATCCATCCGCAGGACTCTTCCTTTTGCAAAACCGAATTTGTGTACCCCTTAAGCAAGAACTCTCCATTCTCTCCTCCTCCTAGCCCCTGGCAACCACCATTCTCCTTTTTGTCTCCATGAGTTTAACTTCTCTAGGGGCCTCATATAAGTGAAATGATACAGTATTTGTTCTTTTGTGGCCAGCTTTTTTCACTTGGCATGATGTCCTCAAGGTTCGTGTATGTTATAGCATGTGTCAGAATTTCCTTGATTTTTTAGGCTGAGTAATATTCCCTTCTACGTGTAGACCACATTTTCTTTATTCCTTCATCTGTCGATGGACATCTGGGCTGCTTCCACCTCTTGGCTGTTGTGAGTAATGCTTCAATGAACCTGTGTGTGCAAATATCTCAAGACCTTGCTTTCAGCTCTTTAGGGCTTATACCCAGGAGTGGAATTGCTGGATCAAATGGTAGTTCTTTTTTTAGTTTCTTGAGAAACTGTTTTCCATAGTAGCTGTACCATTTTACTTTTCCACCAACAATGCACGGGGGTTCCAATTTCTCCACATCCTTGCCGACCTTTATTTGTTTTATTTTTCTATAGTGACCATTGTAATGGGTGGAGGTGGTAATAATCATTTTTTATTAAAGAGAGGACCTGTCTAACCTCACTATTTAATAACGCTTCTACTAATAGCAGTTATAATAGCTGACACTGAGTACACAGCACATGGTAGCCACTTGTATTAGGGTTCTCCAGAGAAACAGAACCAATATCCCTCAATACAGAACAAGGGCTGCTTAAGGATTAACAGGACAACCTCTAGTAATGTAGTTCTTTTATTTTGTTTCTAAAATGTAATGCCTTTCCTGATGATGATGACAAAAAATAAAGAAGGCAATAATGATATTAAAGAAGTAAAGAGAGATTGAATATAACCAAATGTTCAGTTATAATCTCCATATGTGAAAAAAACTCAATATTTGAACATTTCATATTCATAGAGAACTAAATGAGAGGGCGATTACTCATCTAATGGAATTATTTGCTTTATAGAAGGATTCACTGAGTTATCCTCTTCTGTGGTGAGCTTTCCCCGTTCACTTAAAACAGGAATTAATTTATAACATGTGACGTGTGTATAGCTCCCCCAGAACCCATCTATTGCACAGCATGAAGCCAAAACAAGTTCCTAAAATGATTTTGACAACTGGATAATGATAGTGGGGAATATTTGTTCACTTCAGCACTTGAGGATTATAACTACAGAAGGATTCGCAGGTATCAAACCACTATCCTTGGTCTTGGTGAAATTATGAAGGACCAGAAAGATGCCAAAAATGGGTGGAACAGATTATTAAACAAGTGATTGCGAGCACCCACCAGAAGAAGGAATCGCTTGAAGACTCCTTAACAAGACAGAAAAAACAAGCTGAACCCAACTGAGATCTTTTCTTGTATGGCTGATGCTAATAGAGAACTAGAAGGTGAGAGAGCCGTGGCTTTGCTATGCACTTGGCAGTCTCTCCTGACCTTCTCCTGAAAAAGGAGAAACGTCGATGGAAGAGAACGCATGACTAGGTGAGCAGTTACTTCTGGCTTTTTGGTTAAGATGACCCATTGTGTGTCGATAGATACTCAGCAGGCACAATCTCACCATATCAATTAGGAATTGCATTCAGCTGCAGAGATCCACGTTATAGTGGCTTAAAAAACAATAGGGATTTTTCTCTCACATTAAAAAGGTTGGTACAGTCACTTTGGAAGACAGCGTGGCAGTTTCTTACAGAACTAAATGTACCCTTACCATGTGATCCAGCCATCACATTCTTTGGTTACTTGCCCAAAAGAATCAGAAACCTATGTCCACACAAAAACCTGCACGTGGATATTTATGGCAGCTTTATTCATAATTTCCAAAACTTGGAAGCCACCAAGATGCCCTTCAGTAGGTGAATGGGTAAACAAACTGGTACATCCAGGCAATAGATTATTGTTCAGTGCTAAAAAGAAATGAGCTGTCAAACCATGAAAATTCATGGAGGAACCTTAAATGTATATTGCTAAGTGAAAGAAACCAATCTGAAAAGGCTGTATGGTTTCAACTATGGGACATTCTGGAAAACACAAAACTGTGGCAAAACATTCAAAAGATTAGTGGTTGCTAAGAGTTCCAGGGAAGGAGGGATGAGCAGGTCTAGCACAGGGGATTTTTAAGGCAGTGAAACTACTCTGTATGATACTGTAATGGTGGATACAAGTTGTTATATGTTCGTTAAAACCCATAGGATGTACAACAACAAGAGTGGACCTTAATGTAAAGTGTGGACTTTAGTTAATAATAATGAATCAATATTGGCTCATCAATCGTAAAAAATATACCACACTAATGCAAGATGTTAATAATAAAGGAAACAGTGGGGGTGGGGAGGGGGGCTCTGGGAACCCTCTGTACTTTCTGCTCAATTTTTCTGTAAACCCAAAGTGCTCGAGAAGCAAAATCTATTTATTTAAAAAAAGGAAAAAAGCCAGACTGAGAAATAGAAAGAGTCCAGAGTTAGAAACCTCACGGTGGAGTGATGGCTCTGTGCTCATCAGAGCCCCATCTCCTTCCGTCTTCCCAGTCTGTCTTCCCCAGTGCGTGGCTTCTATCCTCAAAGTTGGCTCATGGTCACAGATGGTGACTTGAACTCCGGTCACCTGAATGCCACATAACAGTAGAGGGATGGGAGGAGAGACAAAGGTACACTTGGGTCCCTATCAAATCAGACCCCTTAAAAAGAGTTCCCAATGAAGAACAGACCGCATGTTAGATGATATTGATATCAAGGAAACGTTGTTAGTTTTGTCAGGTATGATACTGGTGTACCATGGTTATGTTAAAAAAGAAAGTATTAAATCTCTTAGAGAGACGCACTGAAGTATTCACAGGTAGAAATAATATAACCTCTGACCTTTGCTTTTTTTTTTTTTTGCGGTAGGCGGGCCTCTCACTGTTGGGGCCTCTCCCATTGCGGAGCACAGGCTCCAGACGCGCAGGTTCAGCAGCCATGGCTCAAGGGCATGTGGGATCTTCCCGGACCGGGGCACGAACCCGTGTGCCCTGCATCGGCAGGCGGACTCTCAACCACCGCGCCACCAGGGAAGCCCTGGCCTTTGCTTTTAAATATTCTAAAAAATAAAAGACACGTGGAAGGGTAGATGAAACAAGAATGGCAAAATGTTGACAGCTATGCAACTATAAGAAGGGTACATGGCAGTTCTTATACCATTTTCTCTACTTTTGTATGTCTGGATTTTTTGTTATAAGAAGTAAAAAAAAAAAAAAAAATTCTGCAGTTGGCAGGAGAGGCGGGAAATGGATTCTTTTTTATTAGCACAAGAACCTTTTTTTAAATTGACATATAGTTGATTTATAATGTTGTGTTGCTTTCTGCTGTACAGCAAAGTGATTCAGTTATATATATGTGTACATTCTTTTTTATATTCTTTTCCATTATGGTTTATCACAGGGTATTGAATATAGTTCCCCATGTTGTACAGTAGAACTTTGTTGTTTCTAAGAAATGGATTTTTACCTGGGCTTTTTCACAATCAACAATATGGAATTTGTTGGTGCAAAAGAGGGGAATATGGATATTTGACAGACAACCAGCATGCTCTGTTACATCCACTAATAATAATCCATCTCAGACTGCTCTTCTGGTGAAACCTTCAAATCAGATGGCACCCTGCTCACCAAACCACATTTTCCTCCTATTATTGTCAGGATAGCCTGCGGGTTAGACTCACCAGTAGAGGTAATCGTTCCTCATCCTTACTGCCTGGAATGTTTTTCCCTGAGCCATTGTTCATTTTTTCCCTCTCCTCCACCCCTTCACGGGGTTTATACTCCCCACCCTTTAGACTCAACTCACAAGCTACATCCTCCAAGAAGCCCTTAGCAGCCTGCCTCCTCGCCACCCCACAGTGGGTTAAATGCCCTTCTGGGTTCTCACCTCTCCTCTGCTTACCTCTGCTATAGTACCTGTACTCTGAATGTGTGACAGAAATTTTTCTTTATCTCCTTCCACCACTAAAGTGTAAACTAAACATAGGACACATGCTATGTCTTTTTTGTCTTAGGATCTCCAACATCTATCAAAGTACCTGGTACATTGTGCAGAATGAAACTCATAAAGTAGATTACACACTTATCCTTGTAATGGCAATAATATTGACAATAATAGCAACTAACCTTCCTTGAATACTTAATATGCGCCAAACTTATTTCATGCCTGACATCATTTAATCTTCACAAGACCCCTATGAGGTGGGTGCACTTATTCCCATTTTATAAAGGAGAAAACCAAGGCTTGGAGAGTCTTCTATTGTGAGGCTTCTAAGAGTTGGAGCCTGGGTTCAAGCTCCGGACCTTCTGATGCCAGATGTGAGCCCATAACCTCCTCCCTGTCCCACCTCTGTGTATCCTCACTCCTGCCAGCAGTGGCAGGTCCCACGATGCAGTGCGTTAATAGAACCAGGAAGTATGTGATCCTAGAGTATTTCCTTATATGGCAATGGTGGCGGATCCTGACACGAGGATGTGTTCTCACCACCTGCCCGAGGGTATAAAAAGGCAATCCTGCACTAGCTGATCCTCCTACTTGGTGAATTCCTCACTCAGCATTGTTCGTGCCGAGGTCTGCCTTGCCCAGGACTGCTGAGCACTGAACTCCAGGAGCAGACCTGTGAGGAGGTAGCAGGCACCCCTGAGGCTTGATCCTCTGTCAGTCATTTGCCCACCTTACTCCTGGTTGGAAGTGATGATCCCAGGCAACTGGCTCTGTGAGGCAAAGGTCGTGCAGTTCACTTCTCTACATTGGTGCGAGGTGTCAGGTGGGGAAATTTCCCCCTCTACCTCTCTTGAGTTCTTGTGGCTGGACTAATAATAAAATTGACCCAAGACAGATTAACAGGAGAAAAAGTAACACATTTTAACATGTGTGCACTGAGGTTTCACAAATGGGACCTAAGAAGTGGCCAAAGCAGGCAGCTTTTCTACTTTTTAGACAAAGAAATGATAAATTTGTGAGGAATTGACAGCACAAAGAAACTTGGGTTTTGGGTGCTCAATTAATGAAGAATCTAAACAGAGTTTGGGCTTGGGGTAGGAAATTAAAGGAGTAACAAGTTTCATTTATATAAAAGCTTCTCAGCCTGAATTCCCTATTGCCTTTCACAAGAGAGATTTATTTCCTGCTTTCAGGGAGACAGAGAGGAGGGTCAGAGTAGCCCTCTTGTGTTTCTCAAGTAACTTTAATTCGAAATAATCAAGATGCCATTGTGACATATTTGGGGGCGGACCACCCTGAGGTCCAACAAGGGCCTTCTGGGAAACAACGTTGCTAAGGACAGATGTCGGGTCTGAGGTAGATTAAATCTGATAGCTCCTCCTCATCCGTCAGGCACATGCTTCCTAAAAAAAGTGGGTGACACCATACAATAGTCCTTGCCTCAAGGAACCTGGGCCGTCACTTTGCTGGGAACCTTGCACACCTGTTCTGGATGGGCAGGTTCAGCTGAGCTTTATCTCTTACAACTTGTCCCGAGGTCATTCCCACAAGTCAAGGATCTGGAAGCCCAGAAAGTTAGGACATCAGGCCTACCCTGTGCCTTTGACTTCCCTGGCATCGGAGGCATCAAACTTTGGATATTGGTACTTGCTTATCCACTCCTGTACTTAAGTAAAATATATTAGTTCGTGGCAAGTTATTTCATAATTCTAAACATTCATATTATGAGACAAAAAATCAATAGTGACAATTTGATCATTTTTGTCATGCAATGTAATAATGTGTATCCATTTAAGAATGGTAATGTTTAATGATGTCTTATTATACTTGGTAGAATAATAAATAGGAAAAAAGAAGAAAAAATTTCTCAAGCAAAAAAAAAAAAAGTGGGTGACAGAAACTAACGAGGTGTCCATCCCATGCATCTTTCAATCTGAGGCACCTCTGTTGAAGCACAAGAGCGATGGGAAAAAAGGCAAAAGTAGCCAGCCACACTCACCTTGTCTTGCTCTTTCCTGTCTTCTGTTTAGTTACCCAACAATATCAGTCAATTCCCCCCTCCTGGCCCACCCCTCCGCCCATTTAATAGACTGTCTCTTGTCCCTGGCTTTTGTACCCTGGCTCACGCAGTTTCTTTTGCCTGGAAGCCCACCCCACCCACTTCCAGCCCTTCTGTTCATCTTTCCCACAGCTGTCACCCTCCAGGAAATCTGGTTGGGTTCCTTGCTCTGGGCTTCCTAAAATACCGTGTCCATATCTCTGTGTTGCAGTTACAACACCGCTTTATAAGGATCCTCTATGTGTCTGCCTCCCCCACTAGATTACAAGTCTTGAGACCATATATCTGCTTTATTTTCCTTCGTATGCCCAACACCTTATACCACATTGGCCAAAATATATGTAGGTGCTCAATAAATAATGATACTTCACTTTGATCCAGCGCTTACCATGTGCTGGGCAGCATGCGAAGAGCATCATTTGCATTGCGTCATTTCATCTTTACAACAACTTAAGGACCTAGGCCCGAATATTAATTCCATTTTATAGATGAGGAACCTGAGGCTTGGAAAGGTTACATTATTTGCCCAAAGTAACCCAGGTCGTAAGTGCTGGGACTCAGTACTCTTAAACACTACAGAATACTCCCTCCTTCAAATACGTGTGGAATTTAAGAAGACATGCTTTTCATGAGCTATGTGTGCATTGTCAAAACTTAAATGTTTCTGGTGGTGAAAAGGAAAGGGGGTGAAATCCAGCCCAGAGATTCAAATTTGTAGACAAGGAAATGTCTTCTCTCTCAATCTCTGTTAACCAATTTACAAATATTTATTGCATTGGATTTATGTGGACTCAGCGCTGCATTAACAGCTATGGGGAAGAAAAGCTAGAAGAGTAGATGGTATGTTTCTGGCCCTTGTGGACTTGCTAATGTGGCCGGAGAGACAATGACGCCACAGAGAGAAGAGCCTGAAGCAGAGTCTGATGGGCGGGGCTGGCAGTCAAGGATGCCTGGACGAGCATGGGACGAGATCAGGGAGGTGGTTAGAAAGAGCATCACAGAGCAGACTTGGATGAGAGGAGGACCTTCTTGCTTGGACTTTTCTGTGACTTTTCTGTGGGTTCTGTCCAAAGCCACCACAGGGTTGGCCTGGAAGAGGCCTCCTATGTGATGCTGAATTTCTGCATCAAGGCCCTTTATCTTCATTTCTATAGCTAAGAGTAGAAGTTGGGGGTTCTCTGGTTGGGCCAGGACAGGGAGAGAGGCTGTTCTCCAATGCTCAAAGAGCTGCTTCTGTTGCCCCGTGTCCCCGTGACCTTCTGTGGTGTTTGCAGAAAGGCAGCTATGTGAGTGTCCCCGTAATAGAGCCTTGAGGGCTGCCGGCTTTTGAAAACCCTCACCTCTCCATTCTCTCCCTGGGGAAGCCAGGGGATAATTGGGTATTATGTGCAGCCTCTAAGACACAGGGTCCTTTCAGCATGACTGTCCCCCGGGAGTGGCTGCATTTGTGTCGACTGCAATTTTCCCTGGGCAGGTGAAAGGAGCAGGTGAGCACTGGGGCTGCCTTTTCAGAGCTGGGAATCGTACCTGGGTTTGGGGACTGTGGTAACATTCACAGGGATACAAAGCTGGTTACAGTGGAGGCTGTGACTATGACCACAGACTGTAATCTTAGGACTCAGCTACTTTCTTCTTCCTCTGGAGGAGGCTGTGCAAAGAACTAACCTGGTTGCCCATCAGCACGGCGGCCTTCTCCTCGCGTGAAGCGGGGTGAATTTTACTGTGGCTTCTGCCCTACCTCTCCCTGGCCACCTCACTCCTCCGCTCCCTCTTCCAGGCATCTGGTACCCTTAGTCTTTCTCCCGTCCCTCCTCTCTCAGAAGCCGCACTCAGGAAGAGCAACATTTATAGCTGTGCACAGAAGAAGGAGTTCTGGACGAGAATGTAGGGGCTGAGGTTTTGGTGCTGGCTTGACTACTTCCTGGCTTTGTGACTTGGGGCAAATCATGTCCCCATTCTCTGGTTCTGTCTCCTCGTGAATAAGATTATGGGGCCAGGGCAGGGAGGGACAAAAGCAGAGGGTTTCAACCCTGGTTATACACTGGAACCGTCTGGGGTTGCTTTTTACATATATCAATGTCCGGGATCCAACGCAGACCATGTAAATCAGAATATTTGGAGGCAGACACAAGGCATCAGTGTGTTTTAAAAATTCTGTCAACTAAAAATAATGCACAACCTAAAAGTTGAGAATTATGTTTTATTTGGTGGACTTTCTGAGGACTTAAGCCCAGAAGACAGCCTCTCAGATAGCTCGGAGGGACTGCTCCAAAGAGATAAGGGAGGAGCCAGAATATATAGGAGTTTTTGCAACAAAAACCAGGCAGGCAGAGCATCAAAAGATTACTGTTAATTAAAGAAAACCAGACATCTTAAGTTAATGAATTTAGCACTTTACTATGTATGGGAAGATGCCGGAGTCTGGGTTCATTGAAATGATTCCTTTGATAGGCACCTTAACCATCTAGGGCCAGTATGGTGCTTTTCTCCATCCTGAATCCCCTCAGAGTGCAGGGTTGCAGGTGGCTTCAGTGGCTGCTGTCTTGACAGCTGCAACATCTTTTCTTTCCTGATACGGCAGGCAATATTTTTCATCCACATTCCCTAAGGGGTTCTTATATAAGGCCAGGCTGGCGAACCTCAGATCTGATGACTTCTGAGATCATGATTTTAGATGATTCTTAAAGATCCCTTGGTTAACCTAATCAGCCATATTGGCATTTGATATCTTAATAGTGGAGTTAAAAGAAATGGTGATTTCTTTTGCAAGCATGGAGAAAGGCAGTAACTTTTTTGTGGTGGCACTTTCCAGACATCCAAGAAGTATGACGTTCAGAGTAGCCCTTTCAGAGTGGCTCTGACGACCATCAGCCTCACCCACTCTCAAAGTTCCCAGCTGGCATTAGGGAAGAGAAGAAAGGCATTCAGCTTGTTCCCCAGGAGCCGGGGTTCTCCAGGCATAGAAAGATGAAGCCTCACCCAGGTGTCCTCAGTCATCTGGTGTTGATTAGCAGGTGATTCTCGCACTATTCAACAAGAAAGGGTTAGAAGCAGGGAGGTTTTGATGGTGAGTATGGGGTGTGATTCTTTGCCCAAGGTGAGCTGGCCACAGGGTGCACTGGTGTAGCAGTTCTGAGAAGCTGGAAGAAGGCTCCTAGGACCTTGGAACAGTAGAATACAGAAGGTTCTGGAAGGGTTATTAGGCTGGCACCAAAGAGAAAGAGACATTCTATTTATTTGTTTCTCTAAGGTCTGGCTCTGACTGTAAGCTCCCATAGGTAACTTCTGATTTTTTTTTCTTCTTTTTGACTTCTCATTGAATAAACACTTAGGCAACTGGTAGAGCAGCCTGTGTGATGAGCTATGTGGGCATAGATGGTACCCAGGGGCCTAAACCACCTGGTTTTACCTTTAGAACCATAATATCATACCTGGCTCTTTTATTGTTTTCTGTGGATTCCTCTTTTTCTGCAATGGGATTATCAGCCCTGGGAGGGCATGAATCTTACCTGTTGCTTTGCAGGTACTAATCTGTGTCTAGCCCAGAACTGGACACACAGTGATATTTGAAACATACTTATTTAGTTAACTTCATTGTGGCCCTCAGTGGGAGTCCGTATTCTGGGCAGGATCATCTGAAGCTCCTAATGTGAACATTCACTCATTCAGCAAATATTTACTGAGTCCCTGATATGTATTGGGCCCTTGTTATGGGCTGAATGTTTGTGTCTCCCCACCAGATTCATGTGTTGAAGCCCTAACATCCAATGGAATGGTATTTGGAGATGGTCCTTTGGGAGGTAATTAGGGTTAGATGAGGTCATGAGGGTGGGACCCTCATGATGGGATTAGTGCCTTTTTAGAAAAGACACCAGAGAGCTTGCTCTCTTTCCCTCTCTCTCTGTAAAATCGCAGAGAAGCACACCCACAAGCACACAGTGAGACGGCAGCCTCCTGCAAGCCAAGAGAAGAGGCCTCAGAGTGAAATCTACCTTGCTGGCACCTTGACCATGGATTTCCCAGCCTCCAGAAGAGAGAGAAAATAAATTTCTGTGGTTTAAGCCATTCAGCCTATGATATTTTGCTTTGACGACCTGAGCAGACTAAGAGAGCACTAGCCAACCCTTGGGGAAGGGGATGGACCCTTCTGCTAATTTTAGGTTTGTCACCCCGTTCCTTTGACTGAACGATCAAATTACCCCCATTGCTTCATAGGCAGGGATTATACTGCATATTTCCCTTCATTCTTCATGAAGCCTAGTGTTTCTCAGCACATATGAGGCAAGCCCTCAATAAAAATTTTTGAATAACTGGTGAAATAAACTTAAGTGTTTATTGAGCATTTATTATTAAATCTTCACAGGCTTATGTTGTATGCTGTGAGTCATTTAAGAACAAGAATAGACATAGTCCTTATCCTTAGGGAGTTTAAAGTCTCATGAGGGAGGATGTCAGACCTTCTTATGTACCAGGACAAATCAGATAAGCCTTTTGCCTTGTATTCTAGCCATTACTGTAGTGACCAGTTCTAAGGGGCTCTGACTAGCTTCCTATGCGACCAGCCTCGCAGTGTGTCACCTCAGACCAAATCCATCACTCAGTACCACCCTTAGATCCAGGCAAGCGGGACTCATGCCTCTGATGGGAGCCTCAGGCTTGCTGATCCTTTCCCACTCTTTCTGTGAAATTTTCTAAGCTCTCCTAAACCTGCATTGCAACCTGCATGGGCCTGGGGCCTGATTTCTCCCGTGATACACACACACACACACACACACACACACACACACACACACACACCATGCAAGGGGTCACCTAGATATCCCAACCACCTTCAAGACTCAAGCCTGTGGGGCTACCTCAGGGCCCGTTTCTGGTTGGTTTCAAAGGGCAGTCCTCCGGGGACAGCCCTTCCTTCTCCACCGTAGATTTACCAGACCCTTGCTCTCAATGTCAACAGTCCCTTCTGATTGAGGTCGTGATGTCATGCTCTCCCCGGCCAGTCTGAAGGCTCGCTGAATGAGGGATGGACGTTCCTTGTGGAAATTGTCCCACTCTTCTTACTCTCCCCCACAGGCCTCTCACCGGTCCTCCCTTTGATGGCCGTGTATGGAAGGCAAGGGTGAAATCAACATTGAGAGAGATTGCATTCAGGATGCAGAGACTAGGGCCAAAGAGTTCAAGGGAAGACGTGGTTGGAAGATGTGCTGTTCTATTTACATTATAAAACTTAGAAGAGCAACTTTAACGTGCATGTCCAGAAAACGAATTAGCACTCACCTTTTCCTGCATACTCTGAGTGAGACTTGAATCTGTGGTCAGCTCCATGAAGCACTTCAACTTTTAAGAGAGTCATTGGAAGCTGGTATTCACAGGCGGCTCCACAGACGGGGCAGCCTTATGAGTAATGATGTAGCCAGCATTAAATACATTGTAAAAGGGAACTGCAGAGGCAATAAGACAAACAGGTTTCAAAGAGTCATGACATTGTAATAACAGCATTGCTACCTTTTTCTCAGGATTGTGATTAGTCAGGCCCCCTGACAGTAATGAACAGGAAGAGATACTTCCTGCCCTAAACAGGAAGAGGTGGTGCCTGGACACTCCAAAGAAGTCTTCACATGTATTGATAGGACAATAAACAAACATGTAAATACCTATTCTCGGTCCACTATCTAAATTTTCATTGACAAATCACTATATCTCATGTAGGCCTGTGAAACTTGAAATCGATTTTTAAATCAAATTGTTTATATAGATGAAGCCCTACAAAAAATATCTACCAAGGCCACGTATACCCTAAGGACAGTCCTGCTTATTCGACTCACGTCCCGTTCTAAGGTGGCTCTGACACTGCCACATGGGACTCATGGGAACCCACCTGGTTCCCTGCATACACAGCTGGGAAGTGCAGGAGAGGTAGCACCCACCGCATGGAACAAAAATGACCAGTGGTGGCTGGGAGTCAGTGAATAAATGCTTTTCTGCTCTCTTTCTTTACCCATGTTTCCTGTGGCTGTCCAAATGGACTCATGCAGCCGTAAAAAGTGAGCGAATCCAGAATGAAGCCTTATGCTGGCTCTCCTTCTTGCTCTGGTTTTCTTTCTGTCCCTCACATTTACTCCCTGGGTTCACATTCTCCATGAGACACTTGAACATAAGCCTTTCAGGTTCTGCTTTCTGGGAACCCAGGCTAAAACAGGGAGACAAGATTTATACAACTTAGGGACTTCCTTCTGGTCCAGTGGTAAAGAGTCTGCCTTCCAATGCAGGGGATGCAGTTTCGATCCCTGGTTGGGGAGCTAAGATCCCACATGCTGCAGGGCAACTAAGCCCGCGCACCACAACTGGAGAGGAGAAAAACCCGCAGGCCGCAATGAAAGATCCCACCCACCTCCACAAAGATCCCCTGTGCCGCAACTAAGACCAGACGCAGCCAGAAAAAAAAAAAAAAAAATTTATACAACTTAACAAAAAGAACGGAAGAGAATGAAGTATTAAACTATATGGCAATGATTTTCAACTTGGAGGTAATGCATCAGACTCATTTAGGAAGCTTTGTCAAAACACACTTGCCCTCCCCCCTACACCTGATACCTGCCTTGTAGCTGGAATCACAGCGACAGGGAGCTGCTTTTTGTTGGGGAGCGTGTGGGACACAGCTTTCTGGGGTGGGTTTCCAGTAGGATGGGGTCATTTTCCAACGTGAGGAAGATGTTTGTGTGGGAGTGTGCTAGGAAGAAGTTTAGGGACCACTCTATGCTATACAGGCTTTTAGAAAACATAGAGATCTGTCATAATAACAACCAAATTCATTGGGATGTAAAAAAAAGTTTTCATAGAAGAGAAAGGGTTTGTATTAGTTTGCTAGGGCTGCCACAGCAAAGCACCACAGACTAAATGGCTTAAACAATAGAAATCCATTTCCTCACAGTTCTGGAGGTTGGAAGTCCAAGATCAAGGTGCCAGCAGGGTTAGTTTGTTCAGAGGCTTCCCTCCTTTGCTTGTCGATGGTCATCTTCTTTCTATGTCTCCTCTCTACGGGCGTCTGTGTCCTAATCTTCTCTTCTTATAAGGACACAAGTCAGATTGGATGAGGGCCCACCCTAATGACCTCATTTTACCTTAATTACCTCTGTAAAGGCCCTTTCTCCAAATACAGTCACATTCGGAGGTACTGGGGGTTGAGACTTCAGTGTGTGAATTTGGGGGAGGGACACAATTCAGCCCATAACAGAGTTTGAGGGGACCTGGAAGGTGAGCTACATTTGAGTAGGGCAAAGGACAGAGCCCTCTCCAGTATCCTCACTGTGATGAATTCGAAAACCCTCATGGAGACTAGACTTCATTTTCTCTCTTCCTTGGTAAGAAAAGTGCAGAGAATCACCTTGGTTGACATTAGGAGGGTGAATCACCTCTGAGGCAGGAAGTGGTCCTGTTTCCCCAGTTAGATTTCTGTGTTGTGCTGGTCTGGATCCCCTTTGAGGCATTCACCTGCTACTCCTCAAGGCGGGATAAGCCATACTTTTATACATTAGAATCCAAAGGAGAAACTTCCAGTTGAATATCGCGGCCCCCTGAAGACAATTCAGCTAGTGCATTTTGGGAGATACCTCCAGGGGAAGTCATCCCAGACTGACTTTACAAAGCTGAACTGAGTTGTGGTCCTAGAGTGTGTAAAAGGAGGAAGGAATGATGGGGGCACGGGGGCGGTGTTGTTAGGACCAGGCCAGGAGACGTACCTGGAATAGAAGATTTAATCCTCCACCCCGGCTCGTAGGTTGAGCTGCCTCTCACCATCATCAGGGAGTTGGAGGCTAGGGCTTGAGGTCTGCGCGCTGAGGATCTGCTGAGGTGTGCTGATATACCGGGAGCGGAAGGGGGGCAGCACACTGGTTACAGTGCCATCGTTCTCACATGTCCCCACTTCCCCAGCTTCATGTGCATCCCCATTGTGCTGTATCCCCTCTACCCCTCCTGCCCTCCCTCCTCCCCATTGTCCCAGTCAAATTCCTGGTTTTAGCAAAGCCTGACACGTGATGGCAGGACAAACTTTCTGCAGTGGCTTCCAGGAGGAATGGGGTCATTTTCCTACGTGCCGGAGACGCTGTGCTTCTGCTGTAAAGCAGCACTGCCTTCCCATCGGACCCCACTCTGACAGCCTTTTGTTTGCTGCTTACGTCTCTGCCAAGCTTCTGCCGTGTCCTGCTGGGCCTGATGAACAAATCTGGACCCACTTTTCTGTTTCTGACCAATAGAAAATGATCTGACTGCCAGCGAGGAGGGTGATGGTTCCTTGCCAATGGTGGGGGTGGCAGAGGCAGAGAATCCTCCAGCTGGGCAGCTGGGACTGGCACACAGCATTCTGCTGGGCCAGCTGCAGGTGTTCCAGATGGCCAGCCCCGGGTCTGTTTGTCTCCACTGCCAGCTTTTGTTTATGTCCCAGCATCATCACTCTCCCCATCAAGCACACGGTGAGTGTCCTGGCATACCCAGAACGGCAGCAGGAGGGCTTCTCGATGGAGGTGGCGTTTTAAGCCGTGTTTCTCTTTAAAAGGAGGAGAGATGAGATCATTTTATTGTGGAAAACAGTACAAGCCAAAGGGAATTGGGCTACATAATGTCTGTTGACAGCACCTGGGTATGTCAATGAGGACTCCAATCTTCTAGAAAGTAAGAATGTTTTTTATAACAGCCTATTTGAAATGAAGACTAATCTAGAAAATCTAGATTGGATGGTTACAGTTCCTAGAAATCCTTAGCTGGTTAAAATGTCAAGTGCCATGTGATTTCATTGATATGAAGTTCAAGAACGGGAAAGCTAATCGAGGTGGTAAAATTCAGAATAGTGCTTACCTATGGGAGGAGCTGACGAGGGAGGGACAGGAAGGAAACTTTTGGAGCAGGGGAAATTGTTTACATCTTGACCTGGGCGGTGGTTACACAGGTGTATTTGGGTGTGAAAATTCATTGAGATAGATGTACACTTAAGGTTAGTGCACTCACATGTGTGTGATAAACCTCAATACAAAAGTTAAAATTTTTTCCATTTCCTACTGTGTGCCGGGCACTGCACTAACCACTCAGAATGCACATTTGCGTAACAGAGACAGACAACCAGGCAGTTAAAATGCGGCATGTTAAGCGCGGTTGGCAGGAACTACCCGTTGCCTATCCATATCTATTTTCTCCCACAGTCGTAACAGAACCCTGACTCTTAGCTGGGAACGTTGCTACTCAGGATAAAGATTACATCTTCTAGGCTTCTTCACTCAGGATTAGTAGCCTTGGACTAGCTTCTGGCTACTGTGACATAAGGGGAAGTGCCAGGTGGGACATCTGGGGAGACTGCTTCAAGGGAGGGCCGCCTGTGGTACCTCAGCCCCTGCTGGTGTCTACAGTGTGGACCGGAAGCCTGCATTTCCAGCTGCCATATTGGATCATGTGGTGACCTCGAGGATGTAAACCTTTCATTGAGGATGCTGTAGCAGGAAGCGTGGATGACTTTAATGGAGCTGCCACGCTGGCCTCAGACTGCCTACCTTCACACAGCTTTTTAAATGAGTGAGTGAACTCGCGTGTGTTTCTCACTATGTCTCAGGCCTCTGTTACTCACAGCCTAACTAATCACGGGTTAAGGTAAAGGTGAGCACAGGGCACCACGAGAGACATAGGATGGCACTAGCTTAGCGTGGATGGCCAGTTGTCATTGGAAACGATTTCTTAGACAATGTGCCACTTGAGCTGAGTCTTGAAGGATGAGTAAAATTTGGCTAAGAGATGTGATGTCTTTTAAAATGCTTTTATGAGAGAGTCCCATATGGGTAGGAAAATCTGTTAAGGGTTGTTCAATTCCAGTCAAACAGACACTCTCTAACCTTCAAGGAGCTAATAATCTGAACTGCCTCTTAGATAAGTAGCAGCTAGAAATGCCTCACTAGTAGTAGTTATTTGAACAAATGTTGATAAAATGACCAAGTGAAGCTTTATTTCTTCATTTTACTTGGAATATACCCCTAATAAAATTAAAGCTCTATCTTATGCTCAAAGGTCATTTCTTCTTTTTGTAAATTCAAAACCTTGTGGTGGGGTTTCCCTGGTGACACAGCGGTTGAGAATCTGCCTGCCAGTGCAGGGGACACGGGTTTGAGCCCTGGTCTGGGAGGATCCCACATGCCGCGGAGTAACTAGGCCCGTGAGCCACAACTACTGAGCCTGCGCGTCTGGAGCTTGTGCTCCGCAACAAGAGAGGCTGCGATAGTGAGAGGCCCGCGCGCACCGGGATGAAGAGTGGCCCCTGCTCGCTGCAACTAGAGAAAGCCCTCGCACAGAAACAAAGACCCAACACAGCCACAAATAAATAAATAAAAAATTTTAAAAACCTTATGGTGAAAAACATGTAAGACCTCTGGTCTAAAAATTACAAAGCATTGCTGACATATATTAAAGAAGATCTAAATAAATGTTTTGACGTGCTCATTATTGTTAATATATCCATTTCCCTCAAGTTGAGATCTTTCTTCATCTTTTAAAATTATCATCCGATGCTATAATTTTCCTCTAAGTGCTGCTTCAGCTGCATTCCACAAATTGTTACGTTTTGTTTTCATTTTCAATATTTTCTAATTCCCATGCGACATCTTTGACTCATGTGTTACCTGTGACATGATTTGTGTTATTATGTACCACATATGTAACATAATTATGCGGTACATAATTTACAGATATTTGGGGATTGTTCAGATCTTTCTGTTATCTATTTCTAGTATAATTCCATTATGGTCTGAGATCATACTTTCCATGATTTCAATTATTTTAAATCAGTTGGAGTTTGTTGTGCGGAACGTCTTGGTGAATGTTCATTGTGCACTTGCAAAGAATGTGTATTCTGATGTCATTGTTTGGCATGTTCTATGAATTCAATTAGGTCAAGATGGTTGGAAGTGCTGTGCAGATCTGCTAAGTTTTTATTGATTTTCTTCCTACTTGTTCTATTAATTAGCATCACCACGTGCTAAGGGACAGTTGGGGTCGGCAGAAGGATTTTTCTCAATTTTTCATCTCTACTCTCATCTTTTCTGTGTGTCTGCACCACAGAGGCAGTCTCTTCTTATCCCCCTGCCACTCCCCCAGGGGCAGACTGCCATTGCCGCTTACTTGACGCTTGCTGGCCAGGTAGTGGTTGTAGAGGGTGGAAATGGAGTCTCTGTTGTTCTGATTCAGCCCCAGCCTGGAGCAGGCACTGGTCTCTGTGTCTTGGAAGTTGGGTTTGCTCAGTGATCCTGACCTACCTCCCAAAAACCAGAGGTGTGGGCACAGCCCCTCGTCTGGGAGTAGAGACTCTCTTCTCTTCCTTTTCTCCAGCTGCAGTGTCTTCACCTGTGTCCTAGGGACCATAGAGTTGCTGCTCTTTCTGCAGTGGCTTAATGCCTTCCACAGGGGAGAAAGATAGGGGTGTGGTCTCATGGCTTTCCCACAGCTATGGCCATTCCCCTCTCTTCCAGCCCTGAACCAAGGGGGAAGGTTTTCTCTGGTCTCCCTCTCTGCCCCCAATCTTTTTCATGACTGCCTGGTGTGGTCTGTGGAGAAGAACTGTTGAGGGGTGGGAGCTCCTTTTTTGTCTGCAACTCCTGGAGGTTCTACGGTCTCATGCTAGCCCACACTCGGTCTTTGTAATTCTTCAAACATTTTGGCTGGATGCTTCCTGCTGACTCGTCTGGTAGCCCTGTCTTCCTTCTTTGCTCTGTTGTAGGTAAGCCAGTGCTCACATCCTGTCCATCCTTAGAGGAGCCTGTCCTTAGATTTCACGCTAGTTGTGTTGCCCTGTGACATCATTTTTTGGATGGGCTCTGGAAAATTTATGATTTTGTAGATTTTCTGGCTTTTTCTTGTGCTTAAGGCAAGAGTGACACTCTTTTCAGCTTTCTACACCCTAGGTGGAAGCCAGAAGTCAAAATATATCTTTAGATGATTCACTTTTATTCTGAATCACTTTGGGTCCTTTCAAAAATCATATTTATTCTCTATGGATGAATACTTATTACCATAAAAATGATTCTCAAGAATTGGTGCCTGGAGTGGGGTGCAAAATGGGTGAAGGGAGGGCTTCCCTGGTGGCGCAGTGGTTAAGAATCCGCCTGCCAATGCAGGGGACACGGGTTCGAGCCCTGGTCCGGGAAGATCCCACATGCCACGGGGCAACTGGGCCCATGAGCCACAACTACTGAGCCTGCGCGTCTGGAGCCTGTGCTCCACAATGAGAGGCCGCGACAGTGAGAGGCCCACGCACCGCGATGAAGAGTGAGCCCTGCTCGCTGCAACTAGAGAAAGCCCTCACACAGAAACGAAGACCCAACACAGCCAAAAATAAATAAATAAATATAAATTTATTTTAAAAAAAAAGAATCCGCCTGCCATTGCAGGGGACACGGGTTCGAGCCCTGGTCCGGGAGGATCTCACATGTCGCAGAGCAACAGGCCCGTGCGCCACAACTTCTGAGCCTGCGCTCTAGAGCCCGTGAGCCACAACTACTGAAGCCCACGCGCCTAGAGCCCGTGCTCCGCAGCAAGAGAAGCCACCGCAATGAGAAGCCCTGGCTCAGCAACGAAGAGTAGCTCCCGCTCGCCGCAACTAGAGAAAGCCTGCACACAGCAACAAAGACCCAACTCAGCCAAAAATAAATTAAAAAAAAAAAAATGGGTGAAGGGGGTCAAAAGGTACAAACTTCCAGTTGTAAGATAAATAAGTCCTGGGGATGTAATATACGACATGGTGACTATAGTTAGTAATACTGTGTTGTATATTGGAAAGTTGCTAAGAGAGTAGATCTTAAGTTTTCATCACAAGAAAAAAACTGTAGCTATGGTTAGTGATGAAGTTAACTAGACCTATTGTGGTGATCATTTCACAATGTATACAAACATCAAATCGTTACGTTGTACATCTGAAAGTAATATGTCAATTACGTCTCAATAAAAATAAATAAAAAATTAAAAAATATATGTGCCTCGGGATCTGTGGAATGTTCCAAAAGCACAATTCCAAATGCATTTAGTAATGAGAAGCATTGATAGCGGAATAGTTTCTCAATAATAAGTGCTCCCAGCAAGGAGACCCATTTAGATGCTCAAGTTCTAATGGTTCTTTACAGTCTCATTACTGTATAGTTATAGGAAAACTGAAACATATTGTCCCCTAGGTCTTGGTAAAATTAATTAACTTCTTCAATCCTCAGTTTTCTCATCTGTAAAGATGGGGATAATAATAGTTCGCACACCATAGGATTGCAGAGAGTAACTATAAGTGCTGAACAGATATCAATTACTACATGCCACTAGAAACATAAATATTTATCATTTTGCTTAAGAGAGGAAAGCCCATACATTATATTGCCGCTATGAAATCATTAATAACATCCCCTTTCGCTTTCTAAAAGTCCTGGTTTGGACAATTAATGATATGTCCCCCTATGAAGATCACACAGCTAGTAAGCTGGGTTAGCTGGGATTTGAACACAGGTCAGTCTGAGTTAGGACCATAGGAATCACAAGGTTAAAAGTGAGGAGAGGGCTTCCCTGGTGGCGCAGTGGTTGAGAGTCCGCCTGCCGATGCAGGGGACATGGGTTTGTGCCCCGGTCCGGGAAGATCGCACATGCCACGGAGCGGCTGGGCCCGTGAGCCATGGCCGCTGAGCCTGCGCGTCCGGAGCTTGTGCTCTGCAACGGGAGAGGCCACAGCAGTGAGAGGCCCGCGTACCACGCCCCCCCACCCCCCCAAAAAAAGTGAGGAGAATTTCTGGTGCAGAAGCCAGGAACTCTCCTTTCTCTCTAACCTTTGCACTAGCTTCATTCCAGGATATTCCATAGATCAGGAATAAAGCATCCAGTATATTCTATATGCAGAAGGCCTCCTTCTCTTCCTCTCAACTTCCTGTCCTGTCCTGTCTTGTTTCATTTTGCTTTTTATTCCTGCACTTTCTAATCTGAATTGTTCTCATTTTGATCCTTCCACAATATTCTCATTTAGGATTTCATCATTAGCATTTAAAGGCAATTTTGCTTTAGCTCAAAGAAGTTCCTTCGAACTTTATATCATATAACAAACACATGGTAGGGTGTGTAGGGATAAATTAGGAGCTTGGGATTAGCATATACAAACTACTATATATAAAATAGATAAACAACAAAGTCCTACTGTACAGCACAGGGAACTATATTCAATATCCTGTGATAAACCACAATGGAAATGAAAAAAAAATATTATCCTTAAAGGAAAAAGAACGAATACTCAAGATCCAGTTGGTGCATCGTAACCTAGAAGCACAGACCAATGTAGGGGCTCCAGGGAACGAGGGAGGGTTTCCTCTGGGGGCGTGAGAAAGGGCAGGGGGCTGATGTCTACGGAGGGGGGTTCTCCTGGAGCCCTCTCCCCATCTCCTGGGAAGAGCACTGTCATCTTCCTCGTGGGGGGCACCTCTCTGCTCTGTCAGGAATGGAGCTGAGACTCAGACCTTGTCAATCAGTGAGCACAAGGACCTATGGGATGGGCCTGGGACACCACCTGAGCCAGTGGGAGTCATTCCAGGGCTCTTGTCGGGGCACTGGGATAGAGGCGGTCTCTTTCAGGCAGCGGGGTAGATGAGGGAGAGTCGGAGGTGGTCGCCTCTGCCAGCTCATGGGGATGTGGGACAAGGATGCTATCCCAGAGGAAGCGAGAGGCAAAGGTGGAGGAAGATCCCTGAAGACTGTTTCTGCTTCCTTGTAGCTGAAAGAGTCCAGACGACTACAAGGAATTCTCTAGGGCACTTAATGCCTGTAAAGCAATTACCTGAGTTTGTCTGTTGGATACTGTCCAAAAATATCTGAGAGTAACACTACCTGCTCTTTAGCGAACACCTATCGTGATCGACTGATCGCTCTGTTAATAACTTCCCCGTATCTCACCCTCTGAATGTGTCTTTGTAGCACCTCTTAGCAATAGCTGGAGCCTCTTTCCTCAATTCTTGAATCCGGGCTGCCTCGTGACTTACTTTGAACAGAAGAGTGGTACAGAGTGACAGTGTAGCAGCTCCAAGCCCAGGTCCCAGCCAAGGGAGAAGCCCAGGCGGGCCAGCTGGAGGACAAGAGCTGGAGGAGAGCCCCAGAGCTCCAGACCACAGCCTGTCAACACACATAAGCAGAGCCACCTTGCCATCTGCCCTTGACCACAGAGGCGTGAAGGAGCCCAGCAAAGACCAGAAGAACCACCCAAGGGAGCAGAGCCTAAGTTACTGGCCCGCAGAATTGTGGCTAAATTAAATGCTGGTTGTCTTGATGCAATAAGTTTTGGTGTGATCTGTTTCCTAGCAGTTGGGGAACTCTTATTATGACTGAGGTACTTTGTAAATATTAATCAAGCACTCTGGCTTTGGAGACAGATCTGATTTTCAGTCTTGGCTCTGTAACTTACTAGCTGTGTGACCTTGGGTAAGCTTTTAAAAACCGTTCAGATTTCTCATCTGTAAAACAAGGATAATAATAGTAGTTATGAAGTTTTGGTAATATAAATGAGAATAATGCATGTGAAGTACTTAGCACGGTGCCTGTGACATACAGTAAATCCTTATACAGATGACCTGTCTTGCAAAGTAGCAGCTGTTAAACCTGTTTGACAGATGAGGAGACTGGAGCTCAGAAGGCTGACTTGAGGATAATAGCTACCACATATGGAGGGTCCACTATATCCTGAAAGTTTCTTAAGCTACATCTTCTAGAATGGGAGCGATAGAGTCTGGAGGTGCAGCGCCACACAGGGGAACCCAGGTGAGGCCTGGTTAGGGCCAGGGGAGGGAGAAGAGTCCACCCCCATCACCTCCTGGAGACAGCGTGACGCCTGGACCTGCAGAGTGCCAGGTCTCTCAGGGAGGAGATGAACCTGCGAACAGGAGATGGAGGGAGGTCTATAAGATTCCAGGGAGGGGCCACCCCACCCTCGTTTCAGCTTTTACCGAGTGCTGAGGGGCAGGGGTCCTGACAGGTGCAATTCCTTGATCACTCTTTCATTCTGCTTCCCACAATTGGGTCATCTGCCACTGAGCCCCACAGGGCACCTTGTCTAGACTGTCTCCCTGCCCCAGTCCAGACAAAGCCAGAACCATGAATCATAGAATGAATAGGCCTTGGACTCTATGTTCCTCTCAAAACCAGAACAATTCTACCCCAATTAGTGGAAAGCTGAGGCTAGTTCCCCGGTCCTCCTGAAGTGCCAGAGAATCTAGATGGAAAGGGAAGGTGAAAACAAAAGCGGTTGACAAATGAACTACAGTTTTTATTTTATTTATCTTTTTTGTCCTGATCGCTCTCTTCTTACAGGCAAACCCCAATCCCCAGACTACCTTGCTCACACACCAAAGGTAAGCCCTGCGTCCTAAACAGCTTTTTTGGCACAAAACTGAGGAAGAGATCGTCTGCAGTCCGTTCTGCCTGCCGATAAACTCTCAGGATAATGACAGCACGAGATTACTATTTCATTTTCAAATTTGAACAACTTTGAATGAGGTGTCTTGACTGGAGCTCTTCTTAGAAACAGTAAGAGGAGTGTTCTTTTCTCCTTTCCCCCTTTGCTGTTCGACCAGCCTTCCTCTCTCCTCTTCCAGGAAAGTGTTTGTTTCAATCTGCAACCAAATATTTTAGGAGCTTCAGCAGCGGGTGGAGTTCTGCAAACATGGAACCACAGCCTTCCACGGACTCCAACTTCTGCAAACTGGACGTGAGCCTGAGAACTTGCAGAAAGAACACACAGAACGAGTGACAGTGTTTCCGGTGGTTGACAAGATGTTGGCACTTGTGGGTAATTCAGGAACTGGGATGTGGGAGATTTTCCTGTTGCCTTTAGTGACATATCTTCTCTATCTCTACAATCCAAGTCTTAATCGTCTGCCTGGAGAGCTGTGGGATTTATCACAATTCTCGTATTATTTCAATTCAATTCAATTCCTGTTTATTGAGCAAAATGTAAAGGAAAACTCTAAATTGGCCAAGGAGCAAGTTAATTAGAACAGTTAAATAACACAGCAATATAGTATATACCCCTCTCGTCCTCAGTAAGAATTCCCAACGCTTAAAATACTGCCTGACTCATGTTAGGGGCTTGATAAATACTTCTTGAATGAATAAATGAATATGCTAATGCCAGAAGGGATAATGCCTCCATTCAGGCCTTCTTAACGTCTCCCTGGATTACCACAATATTTTCCAAAGGTCTCTCAACCTCCAGTTCTCTCCCACCCTAATCCATTCTCCATCTGACTGCCGCAGGAAGCTTTACAAACTGAGCTTTTGCCTGTGTCATGCCCGAGTCTAAAACAGCCTTGTTACGAGTGAAAAGTACTTTAACATTCCTTCATGGCTCTCTAGTGCCCTTGGGATAAAGTTTACTACATCATTCATTCATTTACTGAGCTGAAGACCTCATGAGGCTGTTTTCTGAACTGTGCTTGAATACTTCTAGCGACAGGGATCTTACTATGCACTTATCACATATATAGGCAACTCTGGTATTAAAAGTGAATAAAAGAGCCAGGACTGGACCCTAGGACTCCTGTGTATTAGGGTTCTCCAGAGAAATAATCAATAGAGTTGATTGACCTGTCTATCTATCCATCCATCCATCCATCATCTATCTATCCATCCATTATCTATCTATCAAAGGCCTGAGAACCAGGGGGCTGATGGCGTAAGTCCTGATCTGAGTCCATAGGCCCCAGAACCAGGACCAACAATGTCCAAGGGCAGGAGAAGGTGGGTGTCTCAGCTCAAGCAGAGAGAGAACGAATCCACCCTTCCTCCACCTTTTTGTTCAATTCGAGCCCTCAGTGGGTGATGCCCACTCACGCTGAGGAGGGTCTTCTATTCAGCTGGGTCGCTCTTTCTTCGACCATTAACCTTCAAAGGGATTACTGATATAGTTGGATTAATAGTTTCCGTATTTGTCATTGCTTCTGCTGTCCTTCATTTCTATTTTTCTCTTCCATTCTTTTTCTGCCTTTTATGGTTTTAATTGAACATTTTCTATGATTCCATCTTTCTCCTTTCTTAGCATGTCAAGAATATTTCTTTTTAAAAACTTTTCTTTTACCTTTTTTTTTTAGTGGTTGCCCTAGAGTTTGAAATATACCTTTACAACTAATCCAACTCTCCTAGCAAATAACACTATACCATTTCATGGGTAGTGTGAGTACCTTATAATAGCAAAATAATCCTAATTCTTCTCATAATCCTAATAAAAATGTGAATACTAAGCATGCCATCGTTGAGATACTGCCATCAGGAAGCCCACCACCATGCTGTGAGAAGTCCAAGTCACATACAGAGGGGACATGTCGGTGCTCCAGTCAGCAGCCCCAGCCAGCAGCATCGACGGCCAGCCATGTAAGTGAGATACCTTGGATGGCAGCTCACTCAAGCCTTCAGACAATGCCAGGCCCACCTGTCATTTGACTGCAAATTCCTAAGAGTCTCTAAGTAAGAGGATTTTTAAGGCAGTGAAAATACTCTGTATGATACTATAATGGTGGGTACACATAATACTTTCATTAAAACCTATAGAATGTACACCACCAAGAGTGGACCTTAATATACACTGTAGGCTTTGGGTGATAATGAGGCGTCAATGTAGGTTCATCGTTGTAAAAAATGTACCCCTCTGGTGGGAGATGTTGATAACGGGGTGGGCTATGCATGCATAGGGGCAGGGGGTGTATGGGAACTCTCTGTACCTTCCTCTCAATTTTGCTGAGAACCTCAAACTGCTGTAAAAATGTTGTCAAAGGGGGGAAAAAGAAAAAGAAACAGTTTCTTTTTAGTTCATTTTTCTCTCTCTGTGGGTACCTTGTCAAGAGCAGCTAGTAGAAACACATTGGCACTTAGAAACCTCAGCTCGGAAATCTCCTTAGTTGAATACATCAGTTCATTAGGTATATTTTCTAGGTACTGTCACTGAAGTTCCCAGTGTTGCAACTTCCCACCACTGCATGAAGGTGGAAGAGCCTTATTCTCTATGCTTGCTTCCCTGTCCATCAAGCTTTCACCAAACATCTCCTCTGAGCCTTTCCAGCTTCTGTCTGTTCTCTGCTCTCAAAGCCAATGGCACCAATTTTAGATTAAACACACACACAAATAGCACCCTGCTTCCAGGAACCGGTATCTGTTTATCTACTGCAGCATAACACCCCCCACCCCCCGCCCCCTCCCACCAAATCGTAGTGGCTGAAACAACACTGTTATTACCTCGCTTGACTTCCTTTGTCGACCGGCTCAGCTGGGCAGTTCTCACTTGGGATTTCTCTTGTGCTTGTATTCAGATGGTGCCTGGGACTGAAGGATTCACAGGACTGGATGTTCAAGATGACTTGCTCACATGACTGCCAGTTGGCTTGGAGCTCAGCGGGGGCTGTGGATAGGGTGCCCACACGTGGCCTCTTATTGTTTGGGCTTTTCCAGCGTGACAACGGCTGAGAGGGAATGTCTCAAGAGTGAATGTTCCAAGGGGTCCAGACTTCTTAGGACCTAGCTTTGGCCATCCCAGAATATAATTTCCAACTCACTCTGTTGGCCAAGCAAGTTACTAAAATCAGCCCAGATTCAAGGTCAGGAAAATTAGACTTTCCCTTTTGATTTGAGGAACCACATGTGTGTACCAGAGGAGTGGAATTGTTTGGGACCATCTTTGGGGATTAACTATTACAGGTTCCCCACCTCCACCCCTCGCCTCCCTGGTAAAGCTCCAGTTTTTCCAAAGTCCTAGCTGTGTGCAAATTCACACTAAGTTGTTAAGAGCAGACTCTGGATGGATGTGCCCTGCTGGTGTATCAGTCAGGGTAGAATAGGTTATACTATCGTTACACATCATACCCAAATCTTGAGGCTAATGCCACAGAGCTCTTTTGCATCCATACTACACGTCCACAAAAGTTGACATCTGTACCCTGGGATCCAGGCTGCTAGACCTAATACTGCCTGGAGCATTGTTGGTCACTGTGGCAGAGGGAAAGACAGTGGGAAGAATCGTGCATGGGATGGACAAGCTTCCAGCTGGAAGTGACTCACACCATGCCCACTCATGGTTCCTTGTGCACAGCCAGTCACATGACCATTCCCAAGTCCACAGGGACGGGATGTGCCATCCCACCATGGGCCTGGATGGATAACTAGAAATGTTTGGTAAATGATGCTAAGACCACCACGGGTGATATTTATATTTTAACAGAGGTCAATGCATTAAGCCAAATAAATACATCTCTAAAGGTTGGACTGAGGGTGTTCTAGGCAGCAG
Source organism: Phocoena phocoena (assembly GCF_963924675.1). Lineage (NCBI taxonomy): Eukaryota > Metazoa > Chordata > Mammalia > Artiodactyla > Phocoenidae > Phocoena > Phocoena phocoena. Next base: position 25,451,931 of record NC_089231.1, read on the forward strand.
TTAAAAGTTGGGTTAAGGAGGAATTGTTGAGGCTTTCAGTAGATCCTCTCAGATCCCACCTTACAGTAACCTCTGCTGGCTCTGACCAAGAACTCGCCCCTCCCCCAAGGCAATGCTGCCTCATCCTCCTGAATTGGGGCAGGCACGCGCTCCTTTCTGTACATACCCTGCCGGGGGGTGACAGCGGGTGTTTGGAGGGATGGCGATTTGCACGCAAGATGACAGACCTTGTCAATCCTCTGTTTCCTTTGAAGCAATCCTTGAACTAGTTTAGAGCAGCTCTGCCCTGTCCACAGTGAAGTGTGGGCTGCCCAATCCTTTATGGTGTCCATAAGCCTGTGTATGTGACCCACGTGGGGCCAAAGACACAAGACCCTCCTTGTGAAATGGTCTTTTTTCCCTCTCAAAGGTGAGGTCAAGTCTTATATTTTGTCCGAAGTCAAATAGACCTATGGTTGAATTCTGCTTCTGCCGCTGTCTAACCTTGGCCTCTTAATTTTTCTGAGCGTGGGATCCTCTTCTGTAAAATAGGGATGGCAAAACCTACCTTCCAGAGTTGTCATGAGGATAAAATGACTCAAATGACCATACTACTTACTAGCTGTGTGATCTAAGGCAAGTTACTTAACCTCTCTGTACTTCTCTACTTATCTCCTGGGTTGTCTTAAGGCTTAAGTGAATTAATATTTATAAATAGCATACAACGGTGCCTTGCACATGCCAAGTATTACTTAAGTGTTGGCTTATTGACTTTAAGGTATGTGAACTGGCTGCCATGCAGAAGGCCTCCAAGAAATGTGAGTTCTCTTCTCTTCACCCTCTCATGCCCCCAGCTCTGGCTGCAGGAGTCTGGTTTCTCTGAAGACCACAGAATTCCAGGTTGAATAGATTTAAGGTAGCTTTAGTTTGCCTTCAGTCACCAGAAAAATAAAGTAACAGAGACCCCTAGTGGGCCCTGGTAGCTAATGCTCAGGCTAGTTTGAGTGCCTGCGACTGATGACCAATGGGGACCGGGTGGGCAGTACAGCTGTGGCGCAAGCCTGCACACTGGGGGCCACAGGCCTCAGGGGCCACGTCAGTGCAGCCTTCACCCTGCAGCTGGCCTTGTCACTAGGACTCTGTGCCATCAAAACAACACTTCCGGACAGAGTCTGTCACTGCATCAGCCCACACAAGAGTCCAAGAGGACCTAGCAGCAGGTAGCCCTGGGAGACAGAGGAGAGAGGCTGGGAAGAGCTGGCAGAAAATGGGCGGGCTTAGGATGTTTCTGCTGCGTGATCTCGAATGAGTCATTTAGCATCTCTGAGCTCCGGTTTCCTGGTCTGCAAAATGGAGTTAGTAACACACTCAGGGTTACTGTAAGCATGGTTTAAATTAATGGATGTAGAAGGTTAAGTACCACACTGGCACACAGAGAGCACCCAAAAAATGGTAGATATTATTACTGTTGTTGTTTTACGGTAGATGAGTATACTTGAGATGATTAGGGTATAAATCTACACAGTACTGGGCCGGGAGAAGCCACCATAGTTTATAGAAGCTGAGACAGAAGCTGATCCAAGAGCCGTGGTGGTTAGGCAAGGCCTCGTGGAGGAGACCTAATCCCTTAGGAAATTTTGGTGACAGTAACAGAAAGCTCATACTCCAGCTGGCTGAGATGATTACGAGGCTGTATTGGCTCATAGAACTCAGAAAAGTTGATCCATCAGCTTGATGATTTCACCAAGGACACAGTCTCTCTCTCTCTCTTTTTTTAATTATGGTGTATCTAAAACATACAAAAAAATTTAGAAGACAAGATAACATTCATCTGGGAAATAAAATAAATATAGTTGAAGCTTCCTGGCCCTTCTTCCATCTCATTTCTCCTTACACTCTACCCCACAAAGGGAGCTCCTATCCTAAATTTGGTGTTTGTCCTTTCCATGTATGCATTGACACTCTTACTAGATGCATATGTATTCCTAAACCATAGCTGGTAGAATTGCATATTTTAAAATTTTATCTGAATATATCAAACAGTATGTATCCTCCTGAAACCTGTTCTTTTTTCCACTTAATGTTAGCTTTTGGAGATATCCTTGTTGATTTGTGTAGGCCTGGTTTATTTTCACTGCTGTATAATATTCTGTTGTATGAGTATACCACAATTTTCCATTCTCCTCCTTTGAATTTCTTATTATTTCAAACAAAATATGCATGAATATATTTGAGAGCTAGACATAGCTACATGGTTTGTCTTTTTGTTTTATTTTGGTGTCTTTTTATACACAGGCATGTAAAATATGTTTTTAGGTGGTAGGAAGGACAAGTATTTTTGTTTATGGTTTATACTTTTGATCTTTTGGTTTCCCAACCCCAAGTACATAAAGATATTTTATATTTTTTTCAGAAAGTTAAAATATGTAGGTCTTAAATTCACCTGGAATAGATTTTATGTGTGATGTGAGGTTTGAGTTGACTTTTTTTTTAATACCATTAAGTAATAAACCCAGCACCATGTATAGAATAGGTCATCCTTTCCCTGCTAATTTACAAAGCCACCTAGGTTGAAAAACAACTCCTGTCCATGTAGGGATTTTTTCTGGGACCTCTATTCTTTTCCATTGGTTGATTTTTCTGTTATTGCATTAATAATGCAGCATTTTGGGCTTCCCTGGTGGCGCAGTGGTTGAGAGTCCGCCTGCCGATGCAGGGGACACGGGTTCGTTGTCCCAGTCCTGGAAGATCCCACATGCCGCGGAGCTGCTGGGCCCGTGAGCCATGGCTGCCAAGCCTGCGCATCTGGAGCCTGTGCTCCGCAATGGGAGAGGCCGCAACAGTGAGAGGCCTGCGTACAGCAAAAAAAAAAAAAAAAATGCAGCATTTTAATTCCTTTAGCTTTATACTATATTTTGATAGCTTCTAGATCAAGTCCTTATACCTTGTTTATCTTCAAAATTGTCTTTGTTACTATAGGCTTTTTAAAATTTATTCCTTAATAATTTCAGTTTGTCAAGTTCCATGACAAAATTTATTGAAATTTGAATGAATTATATTAAATTTATAGAATTGACATCTATATGACATTCTAGACATGAAAATGGTATTCTAGCAATGAAAATAGTATTTTTGATGTCCTCTTTAAAAATATTAAAACATTTTTATAGTTTACTCCCTAAAATTCTTTCATGTGCTTTGCTAGATTTGTTCCCAGTTTCTTTTTTTCTTTTTTTTTTGGCCGTGCTGTGTGGCATGTGGGATCTTATGTCCCCGACCAGGGATCGAACCTGTGCCCCCTGCACTGGAAGCGCAGAGTCTTAACCACTGGACCACCAGGGAAGTCCACAGTTATCTTTTTTTTTTTTTTTAATAATAATATATTTTCCTTATACTACATTTTAAATTTTTTTTTTTTTTTTTTTTTTTTTGTTGCGCTACGCGGGCCTCCCACTGCTGTGGCCCCTCCCGCCGCGGAGCACAGGCTCCAGACGCGTAGGCCCAGCGGGCACGGCCCACGGGCCCAGCCGCTCCACGGCATGCGGAATCCTCCCGGACCGGGGCCCGAACCCGCGCCCCCCGCATCGGCAGGTGGACTCTCAACCACTGCGCCACCAGGGAAGCCCTCTTATACTACATTTTAAAAACTCTTAGTGTGTAAGAAAGCAATTGTTTTTGTATATTGGTTTCATATCTGTAACATTTATGAACGCTCATTAATCCAATAATTAATCTGTATATTCTATTGGGTTTTCTATATCAGCTGCAAGTAATTATAGTTTTGTTTCTTCTCTTCTAGTACTTATACCTGTAATTTCCTTTTCTGTCTGGTACTAGTATGATCTTTGCTTTGATCCTGACTCTAGGGGAACACTTCTAATCTTTCACAATTATAAATCTTTGATGAAGGTTTTTGCTGGATACTTTGAAAAACTCAATAAGGAGGTTTCCCTGTATGCTTTTTCTAAAAAAATTTATTTATTTATTTTTTGGCTGTATTGGGTCTTTGTTGCTGCACGTGGGCGTTCTCTAGTTGCACGAGCAGGGGCTACTCTTTGTTGCAGTGCACGGGCTTCTCATTGCGGTGGCTTCTTTTTCTGCAGGGCACCGGCTCTAGGGCACGCAGGCTTTAGTTGTTGCAGCACGTGGGCTCAGTAGTTGTGGCACACGTGCTCCGCGGCATGTGGGATCTTCCCGGACCAGAGCTTGAACCCGTGTCCCCTGCATTGGCAGGCGGCTTCTTAACCACTGCACCATCAGGGAAGTCCTCCTTTTATGCTTAGCATGCTATGAGGGCTTTAAAAACATTTCTTCATCAAAAGTCTGGATATAGCTTAAGTGGGTCCTCTGCTTAGGGTTTCCTAGGCTGCAATTAAGGTGCAGAGGACCTAGGTCCTCAACTGGAGGCTTAACTAGGGAAGCCTCCACTTCCCCATTTGTGTGGTTGTTTGCAGTATTCAGTTCCTTGCAGCTATAGCTTGCTTCTTCGTGACAGCTGGATTCTTCGAAGTGAGCAAGGAGAGTCTGCTAGCAAGATAGAGTCTTATGTAATGTAAGTAATCGCAGGAGTGACATCCTATCACCCTTGCTATCTTTAATTGGTTAGAATCAAAGTACAGATACCTCCACACTCAAAGGCAGGGAACTACATAAAGCCAAAAACACCAGGATTGCTTCAAGAGTATGTCAGTTATAGTCTGCTCTCTGGTCTCCAGTAATTAATGTTCTTCTCACATGCAAAATATATTCACTCCCTACCAAGATCTCCCAAAATCTTGCCCAATTATAACATAAGCTCAAAGTCCAAGCTCTCAGCCAAGACAAGGCTCCTGGGGAGTAGTTTGTAAGTACAGCTTCTGTGGACCTGTGGAAATAAAGAGATGAGTTATCTGCCCCCAACACACCCAATATGCACTAGTGGGATAGGTGTAAGGTAGCAGGTATAGACATTCCTATTCAAAAAGGGCAAAAATGGAAGGTATAGAGGAATCACTGGTCCACAACAGTTCAATCCAGATATTTCATAATATGTGATGATGTTATTACTCTGACAGATAATGGAATGTATGCTTATGTATTCTTGTGTGCTCTAGAATTTTCTGTGTTAGTAGGATTAAGATATAAATATTGCATTTTCAAAGATTAACTAAATTTGTTCTCAGGACTTCTACTACCTATACTTGATATAATCTCTGTGACTTTATTATTGTATAATAAATTATTGTTTTGAAATCCCCAATTTTTTTTGCACATATACAGAAACAGAAGTATGTACTCTTTGTTGTGCAATAGTATTTTTAACCTTTTGAAAAACTTTTCTAAATTTATTATTTTATAATTTAATACATTTTATTCTAAAATAAAAGAAAATGTACTTACAATTTATTTTCTTATTTTTCAGGATGGATTATTGGCTTAAAAACAGAGATTGGAAGACTCTCCTCTTCAACCCGCAGCTGCACAGACTACATTCAAAGAAGCTGAAAAAGATGGAACTCTTGTATCAGAGAGTTCTCTGACTCATGGAAGAGAGGAATATATTCCAAAGAAACTAGGTGAAGTTGTGAAAAAAATGAAAATAGGAAAACTGTCTTTCCTTTGACATATATAATTTACTTCACTGTGTCTTTCACAACAGAAAATTTTTGAATAGTATTATGACATAAGGTAATTTGTGGCACTATGTCAAGACCCATTATTCATCATTTAGTGAAAAAGGAATTGAATACTTCAAATGTAGACATGGTATGGAGTCTGGAAACAACCAAAACTTGTTTGCTATAGTTTTCCAAGCAGAATTGAAAAAGCCAAGGAAACATCTTACAGAGTGTTATCGTGTGTCATTGGATGAAGAAACACACACAATAGCTGAGAGGTTAACGGTGCCCTGTATAGTTGACATTCCTGAGTGCCTACTGTATGAAAAATCAGTGAAAGAAATCACGGTCATGTTATTTTTCCAGTGATTAGAGTAAACTGTCAAATCAAAGATTTGGTTGTAAACAGAAAGTCTGAGTTAATACCTCATTTGCAGTTTCAAGTGGGAACCAGAGCAAGACAAGTTTCTTCAGAAAGTCCAGGCCGTGGTAAAGCTGCTCACTACTTTGGCCTTATGAGCCAGCAGATCCTCTCAAAGTGTCTGTGGCAAATAGGGATGCTCTCTGTAGTCGCTGGAAACTACCGGTAGGAGAATCACAGCCCAGACATCTAGGATTTCTGAGCAAGTCTATGGACTGCTGCGGCGTCTCAATTTTAATTAATTAATTAATATTTATTTTGGCTGCGCCGGGTCTTAGCTGCGGCACGTGGGATCTTCCTTGCGGAATGCGGGATCTTTTTTTTTTTTTTAGTTGTGGCATGCAGGATCTTTTAGTTGCAGCACGTACACTTCTTAGTTGTGGCATGCAGACTCTCAGTTATGGCATGCATGTGGGATCTAGTTCCCCGACGACGGCTCGAACCCAGGCTCCCTGCATTGGGAGCACGGAGTCTTACCCACTGGGCCACCAGGGAAGTCCCCAGAGTCTCATTTTGAGAAAGAGCTTCTGGTTTGCTACTTGGCCGTGGTAAAGACTGAAGTGTATGCGTGAGACTTTAGAGGACCATAAGGCCTGAGCTTTCCATCATGTACTAGGGGTTATCTGACTCACCAACCCAGAAAATTGGATGTGAACAGCAACAATCTATTATCAAATGGTGTATAAGCTCTCAGGCTCACGCAGGTCCGGAAGATACCGGCAAGTGGCATGAGCAGATAGCTCAGCCTTCTTTAATCCTATGGCATTGCTTCCTCTCCCTCAATATATACTATGGTCTCATGGGGAGTTCCTTATGGTCACTTGAAGAGGAAGAAAAAACTTGAGCCCAGTTTACAGATGGGTCTGTGTGTATTCTAGCTCCACTTATGGGTGACCCTGAAGGACGGCAATTTTCCTGTACTTTTGGGCTGTTCTGATATGTGAGTTGAGAGGGCTCCTGAGGCACTGGAGAAAGCCCCGGGGCAGAAAGCACTGGAGACAGAGTGCCTGGTTGAGGATTGGGGCACTGCAGGTGGGCTGGGTCTGAGCTAACTGTGGATCTGTCCTTTGCAGCTGAGACTGAAATTAGAGGTGGCCAAAGGTCAATGATGTGGGGCACTAAAGACATCTGCTGTGGCTCCAATTTTGTTTGTTTCATTTTAAGCTTTGGAAAGGGAACTGTGTGGAGCCAGGCCGTATTTCCCTTCTCCCTCACGTTTAAAGCAGGTGGCTTTTCTAGGCTTTTAGGATGAGGTTCTGCCTGGGAGTAGGGAGGGGAGGCTGGGAGGAGATGGGCTAGGGCAGTTTTCCCAGCTCAAAGCTCAGTCACCTCGTCTGTTGGTATATGAATGACTCCAAATAAGCCCTGTCTCTGTAGCCACGTCTTTGTTTCTGAGCTATATGTCTAGTTCCGGGGATTTCCTGTTCCAGCCCCAGTCCCCAGCTCTAGAACTCTACGGGCCTAGCCTTCCAGCACATGTCGTGTTTCACGTGTCATACTGTGGTATATTCCGAGACCTCTTTCCACTGGGCCCCTCCTCCCCTACCATGTAATCATTCTCTTTCACTCACTCACAGTGTTTCTGCTCTGCTCAGTCTGGTTTCTGTTTCCAGTAATTTTCCTTCAAAGTGAGGCTTTTGCCTTCTGGAATGAACTGATGGCTCCACGCATCTGAGATCCCCAAGGACGTAAACCGCCCCACCCCCCCTTTGCTCCACCCGTGTCCACGTCTCCCACACCTTCGAGCCTGTGGGACTTTTCTTCCTGCACAGGACGCTCTCAGATGTGTTGGCCCAGGTTTCTGTTCATGGTGTCATCTTCTCCCTTTTTTAGGGGGGAGCTTTTGGAGGAGACTTTCTCATTTTTGTGACCAAGTCTTGCTGTGGCTGGTTTGAGGCATTGTTCGTATCCCAGGGTTTGATAGATTTCCTCTTACCCAGCCTAGTTTGGTGGAAGAGGTTTTAAGTGGATTTTTCATTTATTTTGTTTTTTTATTTTTTTGACGGGTAGTGTCCTATCTGGTCCGCTTGTTTGCCAAGCGGGGTTATAGGGAGATTAAAAAACTAAACTGCCACTGTGACCACATTGCCCTTGAGTTATATTCTTAGTTAATTGATTTTCCCCGAATTTTTCTAATCTACAGGTTTAAAGTTATGAATTTCCCTCGAAATTCTGTTGCTGCTGAAGCCCACAGATATTCTGTGTAAGGCTCTTATGTCATTTATTGTTAAGGATTGGGTGATTTCAGTTTTGGTTTCTTTTTTTAGCACATGGTACCTATTTTTTTCTCTGCTGGATAACTGTGTAGATTGCACCTTCTTGGTATGCTGCTAAGAACCAGGCACGGAATTTCTGCAAAGGTTCCAACGCGTTCTTGTAGGTTCGTGGGCAACTGGGTAGTAAGAAAGGGGCTATTTGATGCAGATTATTTGATAACACAGTGGACTGAGCAGGAGGGGGGAGCTGGGAGACAGGAAAGGAAGAGGCTGCTGTAGTGACCCAGGGAACAGCACCTTCAGCCACAGGGCCCCCCTGCCTGGATCCAGTTCCCCCTACTGTTTTAGAAGAGGCCCTGCTTCCGCCAAAGTGTGTCCCTTAACAGTGTTCAGTGTAGTCGTATCCATTCCCTCTCTCATTATTCCCAATAGCCGAATGATCTGGGTCTAAAAATGTCCCCTGAAGTCTCATGACTTGGTCATACCGCAAAGCCAGCAACCACCCACACTGGTAAATCTTGTCATTCCAGTCTGCTCTCCTTGACTCCTAGCTCATACACCTGTACAACTATATATGCATGGAACTGTCCTTAGAGATGAAATATTCTGGAGATTTTCAACTGGTTTTAGCAAATAAACTCTTAGTCAAATGAAATCTTTGGCAAATCTTCAATACAAAACAGGTAAAAAGAGTGTAATGGATTCCCTCGGGAATTCACATTTTCTTAATTTATGGGAATTTTATGATTGTTGTGGAACAGATGAAGTACCTCCATGAAACCCCAAGTTTTCCTGAAACAATTTGAAAACCAGAGATCTCTCCAAACTCTTCACTTTACAGATGAGCAGGTGGAACGCAAAGAAATGAAGGGAACTAACCAAAAGCACACACGGAGTGAAAGATCTGAGGGAGAACTCTGGTATCTTGGCACCTGGAATAGTACTCTTTCTATCACAAGGACCTGCCCTCTGGCAGCCAGGACCTTAATAGGAATGAGTTTTCTAGTTGTTAAGTGTTCTCGAGTGGGTTCCAGAGAGCATCTTTCAAGATACCCTTTGAAAAGTAGGTACAGCGCTCAGAGAAATTTTGGAAATGCCGTCCTACATCCCCTGTAGCTGACTCCCAGAGCCCATTAGTGTGCTTAAGGCTCTGAGAAGTCCTGCAGTACAGAAAGCTGTTTATCTTTGCTTCATCCAGCTTTTCCAAGAACATTTTTTTTTTTTTTTACAAAAAGTGTTCCCTTTTTCTAGATCTACTTGCATTCTGCTTTGAAGCCCAGAAAAAATCTTCTTTTGAGGAATAAATCTCTATGGGATGGTGGGAGTGCAGTGGGTTGGAGAGAAGGCTCAGGCATCATACCAGCAGGTACAAGATTTCAGATGTTGTCACCTGTCCCATTTCCTTTGCCTGGGAGTTAGTTGGCCAGCCTCTTTGGTTGGTGCAGGGATGAGGCATAAAGGAGACAGAAGAGGGGAAAGCAGCATGGGAGAAGTGGATGGCGCTGACTTCAGATTGCCCAGTGGAGTACTATACTTTTTGTACCTTCTCGGGGAGAAATAGCTTGTAGGAGCCTGGATGTGGCCAGTGGTCTGGAACTAGGAGCGATTCCCTAGTCTATTCTTTCATAGTTTGGCCTCCTTTCCTCTCGTTTGAGTCACCTCCAAATCCTATGCGCTCTCCGTTGAATTGCTTGCCCCTCTCCATTCCTGCTGTCCCATCTTATTGTCTCCCTCATCTGTGTCCAGGCAGAGTCCCCTGACATCAGTCTCTGCCATCAGGCTGTTCACGCATCAGCCTGGTCTCCCTTAGACCTTGTACATGAGCATGAGTACCCAGATCTTGAACAAGGGTGAGGTTCCTATGCTCCAGCCTCAGCATTTCCCTCTTTCCTTTAAAATCAAGAATAGACAGACCCGATTAAATTCATAACCACCAGAGGGCGCAGCAATTAGGGATGTTGAAAGGAGGCCCAAAAAACTTTGTCCGGAAGTTCAGCCAGCTCACACAGTCTTGGAAATAGGCAAAGTTTGAACCTGAGAAGTGCAGAATGGAAGACGGTAGCTTTGGTCACCACTTGTGAGCTCTTCATCGCCTTCATTTCAAATACAGTAGAATTCTATTATAACAAAACACACGGTCGCACCATTTCGGTTATGCCTGGGCCTAATCCCAGCCCTTCATATATATGTGCAGGCAAAGAGCATTGAGAATTTGTTTCAGTCTATTTTCAGAAATGTGAATTCCAATGGGCGTTCCTTTATAATAAAACGGTGGCCGCTTAGTTGCTGTACGAAGCAAGGCTGGGGAAAACAGGGTATGCTGTAAGACTGTTCTGGGCTAGCCTTCAGAAAATGGGGTGCTGTGATGTTATTTACCATGTGACTTAATAATAACAAGAATGGATGTTCATTGAGTACCTACTATATGCCAGCAAGTGTGCCTCTCATTCTCATGATAAACTTGCAAGGTAGATATTTTCATTTAAGAAATATAAAAATTGAGGCTCAGAGATGTTAAATGCTATGCCCAAAGTTACACAGCCAGCAAGTTGCTGGACCATGAATCAATCTCTGGGTGTGGTTGACTACAAGCCAGGTGAATTCCCATTATCTGCAATTTTCTCACCTTTTGACGTTTTGATCTCTGTACATTTTTCATAATAAAATCCACACCTATCTTCCTGTTTTATTTAGGCTAGGTTAACTGTTGTAACAAATAATCCCAAACTCTCAGTGGTTTAACTAGATAAAAACCTTTCATGTTCATATTCATGTCCATTGCAAGTCAGACAGGAGCCTCTGCTCCACACGGTCCTTCAGAGACCCAGGCTCCTCCCATGTGATGGAGCTGCCATCTTCAGGATATGGCCTCCAAGGTCTCCATAGGCCAGATAAAGAATGGAAGGCTACACATAAGAAATTTGGATGTGCCAGGCCTGGAAGTGACACACACCATTTTCCATTTGTCTGAATTAGATCACTTGGTCCTAACCTAACAGAAGAGGGGCTGGGAAAGGTAATTTAGCCCCATGCCAGGAAGAAGAGGACAAAATGGATATTGATGAGTGCTGTTTCTCTCACACCTCCGTATCTCAATGAGATTGTGGTGGGAATGAAATGAAATAATACCTTTTTTTTTTTTTTTTTTTTTTGCGGTACGCGGGCCTCTCACTGTTGTAGCCTCTCCCGTTGCGGAGCACAGGCTCCAGACGCACAGACTCAGTGGCCATGTCTCACGGGCCTAGCCGCTCCGTGGCATGTGGGATCTTCCTGGACTGGAGCACGAACCTGTGTCCCCTGCATTGGCAGGCGGACTCTCAACCACTGCGCCACCAGAGAAGCCCTGAAATAATATCTTTCAGGGCACTTTACCCAGATGAGAGATTATGGTGGCTTAAACCGGGAAAAAAGGGGCTAGAAGGGAGAAATTGCAGATGACATGTCTGAATAGGAACTGTGACACCCCAGTTAAGAGCATGGTCTTGTCCCAGAATCTGAGGGCTCTGCTCTGTGAGTCTTCTACTGAGGACTGCCACATCTTATCTACCACAGATACCTCTGGCTCCATTGTGTCTGTTGGTCACATGGCCCATGAAGCAGAGTACCTGGAACCACAACTTGGGCTTGCTGCCCACTCAAAACTGATGCTTTTTGAGTCATCAGAGAAATGGAATAGAAATTTAGACTATGGTGCCTTCAAAATCCAAGGAAACTCCAATCATTATACCTCTTTCTTAGTATTATGAGGTGCAAGGGGCAGCAACTTGCCCTTTACCCAAGAGGGGTGTCCCAACATATCCCAGACAAATGGAACTTAAAAAATTCACCAGTGTGGCATGTTTCTGAATCTTTGTAGAGTTTATCTCCCCCTTCCTGGCATGTATGTGTCTTACTAGTGCTTTTAAGATACTTGCCAACTCCCGCTCACCAGTTCCAATTAGCACAAAACCATCAGTATAGTGGATGGGCATGATGTTCTGCTGTATCATGATGGTGCAAGAAAGTTAACACGCTCCCGGGACAAGACAGTGAATATGCACTGCTGTCCCTGCTAAGTAAATGTAAACTTTTTTTGACTCTGTCCACTAAGGATTGCCAGGCACGGTGTTGATCTGTCCCAGTAAAGATCCATATTCAGACTGAATATGGGTCTAATCTTGCAGTAGTCCACTGTCAGGGGTGAATTTAATCAGAATACAATAGAGACCATGCCTCTCATCTTTCTAATCTTTTTTTTTTCTTTTTTTTCTTTTTTTTTTTTTTTGCGGTACGCGGGCCTCTCACTGCTGTGGTCTCTCCTGTTGTGGGGCGCAGGCTGCGGACACACAGGCTCAGCAGCCATGGCTCACGGGCCCAGCCGCTCCATGGCATGTGGGATCCTCCCAGACTGGGGCACGAACCCACGTCCCCTGCATCGGCAGGCGGACTCTCAACCACGGCGCCACCAGGGAAGCCCCTTTCTAATCTTTGATGGTGGTGCTAACTTTGAAATTCCTCCAGAAATGTGACATTGCTTCTGATTAATTTGGAGGTTGGTATTAGGGATGGGGAAATTTCAAGGACTTCCAATCATAACGACCCTTACTCCACAAATCAGGCCAACACTGTGAGGGATCCGTCGGCTGCTACGTATATGCTAAGTATATCTATCCTAACTATATATTTGGGAACTGGGAGAATAGCCACAGGGTGGGTTCACAGATACACTGGATACTCTGAACAATGACTTAGAGTCTTGGAATTCCCTTCACCATGGGCTCTGAATCTGTGAACTGGCTTAGAGGTAAGGGCCACAGTTTTCCTCTGCACTGGCTAATGTCAGCCTACTATTTTCCAGATCTAGATTTTTTTGTGTGTATATAATTATGATAGCATTCTATTTGGTCACCCATTTACCTTAACACCCTGGACACCAAAAGCTGTTAACAACTGCCATACATCCTTACGGCTCAAGGAATCTCCACTGCCACTCCAATTTGCTTCCTATTAAGTAATTATGTCCGTTGTGCCTCTGAAAGCCAACACTGAGCTTCTTTAAGATGCCGACATCTTCCTTACCAGTGTATTTCTTACTACCTTAGCAAAGAGGTTATCCTCTCAGTGGTGGGTTTTTGGACCATACCTGGCATAAATCTCTGTTTAATATACCCACTTCCCCAAGCCTTCTGGCATCCTCCACTTTGTTTACTGTAGTCCCTTGTGGAGTCCAGGCTCCAAGTAACCATCCCAGCACACTACCCAGGTGTTCTTGACACAAATGAAATTATGAGTCATACATGAGTTACCACATGTCAATGAATTCCCCACTCTCAAGTCCTGTATTCTGCCACCCCCTGGGCTAACACCCTCATTATTCATTTCCATTTATGTTCCTCAGTTCCTGCTAGGTTTTGTAATTTCTTTCCCATCTAGACAGTCTTCTCTAGAAACAGATTTTGTGTCTGTGCTTGCTGAGACCTGACTTTGACTATCAGTCTGGAGACAAGGAGTGTTGCCGGAGCAAAGCTAACATTTCTTGAGGACGGCAAAGCGTCATCCTGTGAAGAAACTTCTTCAGGTGAGATCAATGAACGTTCTTCAGGCAAGTAAAGTCTAGTCTCCTCTGGCAAAGGTGAAGGTGCTGCTTCTTTGAGAAGGAGGCTTAAGGGAATTTAGAGTTTCAAGGTGCTCAGTTCATTCTTAAATGTCTCCATCCCAGAACTCAGAATCCCATGTGTTCTCTGTCATGGTTCTGCCTGGACAGAGAATATTTGCCAAGCTTCTGCATTTTACTTTAATGGCAGAGCTGGAACCCTTAGCATCATATCTTTGCCCTGGTTTTCAGCCCAGTCTTCCCTGAGGCTGCAGGAAATAAAGACTTCTTTTAATATTGCCATAGGGGTCATTTGGATTTTAGATCATGCCTTAAACGGAGTACCCTGAGCCTGTTATTTATTCAAATGTGTTTAATGCTGTCATCAGTATCCACCCGAACCCACAATCCTTGTCATTAACACTGTTCCTATATTAGTTGGCTGCCATGACCACTTGATCTCCACTGGGCATTGCCTCGACCTCCCTCCACCTGCATTTTATCCCAATTAACTGAAGTGAAAGTTGACGAAATCATGGATCTATCAAATGCAGAGGGATTACTACCATTCTATGTACCACCAGCAATGAAGTACCTGTTACTCTCAGACAGGTGGACCATTCACCTCCCTAATTCCATCCTGAGGATTGTTTACTAGAATCACTCTTGGACAATTGTTTTAGCCCGTGTTTTCTAGGCTAGGACAGAGCTTTAAGCAAAGCTCAAAATTCTAATGTTATATTTGTGAAATGCAAGACCAGCGGGCTGAGGGTGAAGAAAAATGGGAAGTGAGTCAAAGAAATAAGAAACATTGCAACATGTTACTGTACTGGCCACTGTGTTACAACAAGTTTTGAAAAGACATCCAACTCAGTTGGTTTGCATGTTCAGGCTGCACGTTGGATTTTCTCCAAAATATTTTCAGGGAGAAACTAGTCCTCAGAGTAGTCTACACTAGGGAGAAGTGGGGACAAATTTACTAGGCAGCTCCCTTCCATCTTCCATTGCTTAGTGGATAACACCACTGTGTTACATTATCTGGCTCCACGGCCATATGAGGCTCAGAGAGCCACGTGCCGTGCTCTGAGTGTGACATTTTAGCCAAGTCTAGAAATGGAGGGCACCTCAGTATGGTACACATTGGCCCATGTGGCCAGGGGCCTACCCTGGATTTCTGCCAGTTTAGGGAGGTCATTTCAAGTAGTGACAGCAGCATGAATCAGGAGAGAGGCAGAACCTTAGGAAGGAAGCCAGGGATTATAAATCAAGGAGGCACAAAGTCTGGTGTCGGATATACTACAGGATAACAGGAACAAATTAGGTTCATGTTACTCTTTCCTTGGAGACTATTTAGCCAGATACAATTTTGTTACTTTCAAGGGCTCAACATGTTATAAATTAAGGCTTAAGTGTGTGAACATTGTCCATGAAAGCATCCTAGTTTTTTTTTTAAAGTATGATCTCTATTTTTATTTATTTATTTTTTATACAGCAGGTTCTTGTTAGTTATCTATTTTATACATATTAGTGTATACATGTCAATCCCAATCTCCCAATTCATCCCACCACTCCCCCCCCCCACCTCCCTGCAAAAGGTTTTTTTTTTTAACATCTTTATTGGAGTATAATTGGTTTACAATGGTGTGTTAGTTTCTGCTTTATAACAAAGTGAATCAGTTATACATATACATGTTCCCAAATCTCTTCCCTCTTGTGTCTCTCTCCCTCCCACCCTCCCTATCCCACCCCTCTAGGTGGTCACAGAGCACCGAGCTGATCTCCCTGTGCTATGTGGCTGCTTCCCACTAGCTATCTATTTTGCATTTGGTAGTGTATATATGTCCATGCCACTCTCTCACTTTGTCACAGCTTACCCTTCCCCCTCCCCATATCCTCAAGTCCATTCTCTAGTAGGTCTGTGTCTTTATTCCCATCTTGCCCCTAGGTTCTTCATGACTTTTTTTGTTTTTTTCATAGATTCCATATATATATGTTAGCATACGGCATTTGTTTTTCTCTTTCTGACTCTGCTCCTGAAAAGTATGGGAGAGCTCCATGTTTCAAGGAGCCAAGTAGATAACTCTTTCTGTAAAGTGTGGATTCCTTTTTTGATGTGAACTATCATGCTTTAATTTAGCAGTGGAAAGAGTTCAGTTTCAGCATAATGGGTTTTCTGAAATCCAACGTTGTATCCTGATCTCAAAAATCTAATTTATCGTTTTCCCAGGCCAGATTGAATTTTTATTTACTGGGGATAAAGCCAATGACTTCCAGATATTGTACATTCTCAAGTGAACATGAAGGGCATGAATTTTTCTCATGAGGTGGTTCCTGGCTTGCAATTCTGGACTGGGTTTTGTGGAGCTCCCTCGGCTGGGACAGCCACAGATACTGGTGAAGGCAAACCGCAGAGAAGCCTTCACTAGCTTTTGATGGCAGGACGTGCCAATGACAAGATAAGGATGAATTAAGCTAACTGAGCTCAAGAGTGTTGACCTTTTAGGGTTCGATGGAGGAGGTAATCATTGTAGTGACAAGTTCACATTTCCACAGTAGAAAAACAGTACTTTTTCAATGTGCAAACGCTGAGATGATTTCTCTTTCTTCCATAGACTTATTTTTTCATAGAGGGAGTAGTACCATGATATTTGTTTGAGAACCATGGGTGAACAGTATGAATACTTTCAGAGCCTCGTTACTTTAATAAGGGTCATGTGCACCTCTCTTAGTACCCACCACCAAATTGATGTCTATTTTCAATTCAAGGCCCAATTCTGCAAGAAAATTTGTTTTTGTTTTGTTTTGTTTTTCCTCTGGATGAGCCTCGTAAAACAAGTTTTCCTCTCTTCCTTGTGCTCTTGTCTGGATCTATGTGGCTTCCTGATCTTGGGAATCTGTCCCAGTGGCTCTGAAACTCGATTGTGCATCAGAACAAGCCTAGAAGCTTTAAAAAACACAGATACCTCGTATTATACCCTCACTGAATCCGAATCTCCAGAGATGGAGTCTGAGGATCACCTGTAATTTTGAAAACGCCTTATGTAATTCTGATACTGCAGTTTCACAATTCTTGGATATTCTACTCTTTTTTTTTTTAAATTAGGGAATGGTTAGCAATAGCCTATTTTTATCTGTGCTGATACTTTTTGGAGGCTACTTTCTGGATTCAATTTTTGAGGCCACCTCCAGATGCCTCTTTGGTAAATATGGGATCCTTCTGGGTTTAATAGAGAGAGGACCATTTATGCATATGTTCAACTATGTATGTATGTATGTATCCATCCTTCCATCTAGTGAACAAATATTTGTTTATTTTTCTTCCAGTTTCATTGCAATATAATTGACACAAATATTTATCTTTTGATGCTCACTACAGGGGTAAGTGCAAGTTGAAACCCATAGGCTTACTTTATCCTTAACCGGCTCTGTGTCAGTTACTGAGTCTGTGCTAGTCTGTGATTTCTTTGGAGGTAGAGACCACATCTCTCTACATGGTTGTGTCTTTAGTAACTCTTTAGTGTCATAACTGTGGGAAATGTTAGACATTTTTTCTCATTGAAATGGAGGGAAGAGTCACAAATTCTTCTCTGTTCCAGCATGCAAACAACACAGGAGTGTTGGGGATTTTCCAAAGGCCCATTGCTTATGGGTCTGAGCATTCAATAAGCCTTAATCTGTAGACTTGAAGTCTGAAAGTCAGGATAGGTCACAAGGGATTCTTGGGAGGCATTAGAATGGTAGATGTGGACAGGAGGAGCAACTGGGAGTGAAAACCTTAACTGAGGTAAACTAAGATACATTTTATCCTAGAAGGATGGCCTTTCCCCCATTACAGCAGGTGTGCTGTCTTAATGCTGCAGAATTTTGAAATGATGAATATCTGAGCAGCCCTGTGTGCACTTGCTCTGGCATTCTCATTGAGGATGGAAGACAGGGTGCAGCCTGATTTGAAGGATGTAGAAGGGGGCCCTGCAGAAATGGGAGGTGATCTGCATCTGTGTACTTTATCCATTAGAGCCCTTAGCATAATAATCATAGTTGTCTTAAATTCCTGGTCTGATAATTCCAACATCCCTGCCATATCTGAGTGTGGCCAATGTGAGAAGAAAGATGGAAATTCTAAGAAAGAAGAAAAAATAAATGCTAGAGATTGAAAACACTGTCATAGAAATGAAGAATGCATGTGATGGGCTCATTAGTAGATTGGACACAGCTGATGAAAGAATTTCTGAGCTTGAGGGTACGTCAATGGAAACTCCTAAAACAGAACAGCAAAGAGAAAAAAAGAATGAAAACAGAATGAAAAAAAACAAAAACCATAATAGCATATCTAAGAACTATGGGACAACTACAAAAGTTATAACATACTTGTATTAGGATTGCCAGAAAGAGAAGAAAGAGAGAGAGGGACAGAGGGAATGTTTGAAGAAATAATGTCTTGAGAATTTCCTCAGAGAACACCAGCAGGATAAATGCCAAACAAAACAAAAAAAACAACAACAACAAAACCCCGGAAACGATACCTAAGTGTGGCTTATTCAGACTATCAAAAAGCAAAGATAAGGAAAAATCCTGAAAGAAGGAAACCAAAGCCAAAAGAATCACTTTACCAGACAGTGGAACAAAGAAAAGAATTACATCCAATTTTTCCTCAGAAACCATTCAAGCAAGAAGAGAGTTAAATGGAATATTTAATGTGTTGAGAGAAAACCCCCCACCAATCTAGAATTTTCTACTCTGCAAAATTATCCTTCATAAGGAAAGGAGAAATAAGGACTACAGACAAAAATTGAGGGAATTTGTTGCTAGTAGACCTGCTTTGCAAGAAATGTTAAAAGGAATTCTTCAAAGAGAGGGAAAATGATATAGGTCAGAAACTCAGGTCTACATTAAGGAAGGAAGAGGATTGGAGAAGGAATAAGTAAGGCAAAGTAAAATTTTTTACTTTTCTTATTCTTTTTCAAAAATTAATTAATTAATTAATTAATTTATTTTTGGCTGCATTGGGTCTTCATTGCTGCACACGGGCTTTCTCTAGTTGCGGGTAACAGGGGCTATTCTTTGTGGCAGTGCACAGGCTTCTTACTGCGGTGGCTTCTCTTGTTGTGGAGCATGGGCTCTAGGAGTGCAGGCTTCAGTAGTTGCAGTGCATGGGCTCAGTAGTTGTGGCACAGGGGCTTAGTTGCTCTGTGGCATGTAGGATCTTCCTGGACCAGGGCTCGAACCCGTGTCCCCTGCATTGGCAGGCGGATTCTTAACCACTGCGCCACCAGGGAAGTCCCTATTTTTCTTATTCTTAATTGATCTAAGAGATCAACCATAATAGTAACAATGTATTCAATTATATATATAATATACATATGTACAACTATATATACATATATATCATAATATAAGTGAAATTATTGACAGCAACAATACAAGGGTAGAGAGGAAGGAATTAGAATTATTTTGTTCTTACCTGTGAAGCAGTATAGTGTTATTTGAAAGTGAACTTCGATTGGTTGTGTATTGCAAACTCTAGGGCAACCACTGAAAACAGTTACGGAGAGATGACAACTGGTATATTAAGAAAGGAGAGAAGATGGAATCAAATAAAATGTTCAACTAAAATCATAAAGGTAGAGTGGAAGATGAAAGTAGGAACAAAGAAAAGGACAACAAATACAAAACAGTAAAAATATGGCAGATATTATTAATCTAACTATATCAATAATCACTTTAAACATCGATGTTTTATTTTTAAATTTTTAATATATTTATTTATTTATTTTTGGCTGCATTGGGTCTTTGTTGCTGTGCACAGGCTTTCTCTAGTTGTAGTGAGAAGGGACTACTCTTTGTTGCGGTGTGCGGGCTTCTCATTGCGGTAGCTTCTCTTGTTGTGGAGCACAGGGTCCAGGTGCGGGCTTCAGTAGTTGTGGCGTGCTGGCTCAGTGGTTGTGGCTTGTGGGCTTAGTTGCTCTGCAGCATGTGGGATCTTCCCAGAGCAGGGCTTGAACTGTGTCCCCCGCATTGGCAGGAGGATTCTTAACCACTGTGCCACCAGGGAAGTCCCACATCAATATTTTCAATGCACAATTAAAAGACAGAGATTTTCAGAGTGGATTAAAAAACAAGATCCAACTATAAATTTTCCACAAGAAACTCACTTTGAATATAAATACATATATAACAGTGGCCAAGATGGCAGAGTAGGAAGATTCTGAGCTCACCTCCTGTCATGGGCACACAAAAATTACAACCATTTACAGAGCAACGATTGATGAGAAATAGTGGAAGACTAGCAGAAAAGATCTTCTGCAACTAAGATATAAAGAAGAAACCACAATAAGATCAGTTGGAGGAGCAGAGACACAGTACAGTCAAGACCCATACCTCTGGGTGGGTGACACACAAATGAGAGAATAATTACAATTCTAGACGTTCTCCCCAAAGAGAGAATGGTCCAAGCCCACAATGGGCTCCCCAGCCCAGGGGTCCTCCACTGGGAAGATGAGACCCCAGAACATTTGGCTTTGATGGCCAGTGGGGTTTACTTTCAGGAGAGCCAGAGGACTGTGGGAAATAGAGACTCCACTCTTGAAGGGTGCACACAAAATCTCACATGTGCTGGGACACAGGGAGAAGCAGTAATTTGAAAGGAACCTGGGCCAGACCCACCTGCTGATCTTGGAGAGCCTCCTGGAGAGGCAGGACACGGGTGGAGCTCACCCTGGGGACACAGACACTGGTGACAGCCATTTTGGGGTGCTCGTTGTACCACAAGGACACTGGTACTGGCAAACTCCATTTTGGAATCCTCCCTCTAGCTTATTAGTGCTGGAACCCAGCCTCATCCACCAGTGGGTGGACACCAGCTCCAGGACCACCACAGCCCCTCAGCCAACCATGTCAGGACTCAGACCACCCATCAGCAGGCCAACACTAGATCCAGGGCCCCTAGCCCCACAGCCACCCACCCCAGAAACTGGCTCTGCCTACCAGTGGGCCAGCATTAGCCCCAGGACCCCCTAGGGCTCTGCAGCCAGATGTCTTGTGACCCAGCCCTACATGCCAGTGGCCAGCAGCCTCTGCACAAGGCAGGGCCTGGCAACCAACTGGACCAGCGGCCAGTGATGCCTACCAGACTGCTCACAGTAGTCAGCCCATCAGAACAGAAGGACCCATACAACCCATATAAGGGACATTCCTAGAACATATAGCTCTGGTAACCTTAGGGGAATGTGCTGCTGGGACTCATAGGACATCTCCTACAAAAGGCTACTTCTCCAGAGTTGGGAAGCATAACCAATCATCTACAAAATACATAGAAATAAAAATGGCAAATTGGGCAAAATGAGGTGACAGAGGAATATGTTCCAAATGAAGGAATAAGATAAAACTTCAGAAGAAGAACTGAGTGAAGTGGAGATAAGTAAACTCCCTGATAAAAAGAGTTCAGAGTAATGATCTTGAAGGTTCTCAAAGAACCCAGGAGAAGATTGGATGAATAGAGTGAGAAGTTAGAATTTTTCAACAGAGTTGGAAAATATAAAGAAGAACCAAACAGAGATGAATAATATAATAACTGAAATAAAAAATACACTATATGGAATCAACAGTATATTAGATGATAAGAGGAATAGATCAGTGAGATGGAAGACAGAGTAGTGGAAGTCACCCAAGCTGAAAAGAAAAAAGAATAAAAAGAAATGAGGACAGTTTAAGAAACCACTGGGACCACATCAAGTGCACTAATATTCGCATTACAGGTACTCCAGAAGGAGAAGAGAGAGAGAAAGGTGTTGAGAACATATTTGAAGACACGTTAGCTGAAAACTTCCCTGACCTGGGAAAGGAAACAGACATCCAGGTCCAGGAAGCACAGATAGTCCCAAATAGGATCAACCCAAAGAGGACCACACCAAGACAAATTATTATCAAACTGGCAAAAATTAAAGATTAGAAGAGAAGAGTAAAAGCAGAAAGGGAAAAGAAACAAGTTACGTATAAGAGAACTCCCATAAAGCTATCAGCTGACGTTTCAGCAGAAACTTTACAGGCCAGAAGGGAGTGGCACAATATATTTAAAGTGATGAAAGGGAAAAACTACAACCAAGAATGCTCTACCCAGCAAAGTTTTCATTCAGATTTGATGGAGTGATCAAAATTTTACAGACAAGCAAAAGCTAAAAAAGTTCAGCACCACCAAACCAGTTTCACAAGAAACGTTAAAGGGACTTCTCTAAGTGGAAAAGGAAAGGGCACAACTAGAAATATGAAAATTACAAAAGTACAAATCTCATTTGCATAGGCAAATATACAATAAAGGTAGTAAGTCAACCATGTATAAAGCTAGCAGGAAGGTTAAAAGACAAAAGTCATAAAATCATCTGTATCCACAGTAATAAGTAGTTAAGGAATACACAAACAGAAAGATGCAAAATCCCAAAACATATGAAGATAAAACAACACACTTCTAAATGACACATGGATCAAAGAAGAAATCTCATGAGTAATTTAAAAATATTTTGAATTAAATGAAAATGAAAATACCACTTACCAAAATTTGTGGGATGCAGTAAAAGCAGTGCTTAGAGGAAAATCTATAGCATTGGATGCATATATTAGTAAAGAAGAAAGATCCAAGATGAGTAATCTAAGCTTCCACCTTAGGAAAGTAGAAAAAGAAGACTAAATCCAAATTAAGCAGAATAAAAGAAATAATAAGAATTTGAGCAGACATCAATGAAATTGAAAACAGGAAATCAATAGAAAAAAATCAATGGAACCAGAATCTGATTCTTTGAAAAGATCAATAAAATTGATAAGCCTCTAACCAGGCTAGGTGAGATAAAAAGAGAAAAGGCACAAAAATTAATATCAGAAATGAAAGATGGGAAATCACTACAGATCCCACAGACAATGAAAGGATAATAAAGGAATACTGTGAACAACCTTATGTTCACAAATTTGATAACCTAGATGAAATGGACTAATTCCTTGAAAGACGCAATCTGCTAAAACTTACAAGAAGGGACAGACAATTTGAACAGGCTTATGTCTATTAAATTAATTGAA
The DNA here is from genome assembly GCF_963924675.1 of Phocoena phocoena. Lineage (NCBI taxonomy): Eukaryota > Metazoa > Chordata > Mammalia > Artiodactyla > Phocoenidae > Phocoena > Phocoena phocoena. Next base: position 25,474,779 of record NC_089231.1, read on the forward strand.
CCAATACTTAATAAGCTTCCAAAACAGAAAACACAAGGCCCAGATGGTTTCACTGGTGAATTCTACCAAAGACTTAAGGAAGAAATTATACCAATTTTCTATCATCTCTTCCAGAAGATAGAAGCAGAAGGAATACTTCCCAACTCATTCTATGAGGTCAACATTGCCATAATATCAAAACCAGACAAAGACTTTATAAGAAAAGAAAACTACAGACCAATGTCCCTCATGAACAAAGATGCAAAAATCCTAAAAATATATTAGCAAATCAAATCCAACAATGTATAAAAAGAATTATGTGCTATTGCCAAGTGAGATTTATCCAGGTATGTTTCACAAAAGACATAATGATAAGCTGGACTTCATTAATATTAAAAACTTCTGTCTATGAAAGACACTATCAAGAGAATGAGAAGACAAGCCTCAGACTGGAAGAAAATATTTGCAAAAGACATGTCATATCTGATATAGGACTGCTATCCAAAATATACCAAGGAACTTAAAGCTCAACAATAAGAAACCCAAACCCAATTAAGAACTAGGCCACACACCTCACCAAAGAAGATATACAGATGGCAAATAAGCATATGAAAAGATGTTCTACATCTTTAAGTCAATAGGGAAATGGAAATCAAAACCACGAGATACCACTGCACACCTTTTAGAGTGGCCAAAATCCAGAACAACACCAAATGCTGTCAGCACGTGTAGTAGCAGGAGCTCTCATTCTTTGCTGGTGGGAATGCAAAGTGGTACAGCCACTTCAGAAGACAGTTTGGTGGTTTCTCACAAAACTAAACATGCTCTTACTATATAATCCAGCAATCACATTCTTGTTGTTTACCCAAAGGAGCTGAAAACTTATGTCCACACAAAGACCTGAATATGAATTTTTATAGCAGCTTTATTCCTAGTTGCCAAAACTTGGAAGCAACCAAGATGTCTTTCAGTAGGTGAATAGATAAATAAACTGTGGAGTATTATTCAGCGCTGTAAAGAAATGAGCTGTCAAGCTATGAAAAGGCAAGGAGGAAACTTAAATGCATATTACTAAGTGAAAGAAGCTAATCTGAAATGGTTACACACTGTGTGATTCCAATTATATGACATTCTAGAAAATGTAAAACTATGGAAACAGTAAAAAGATCAGTGGTTGCCAGAGGTTGGGGGGAGAGAGGGATGAAGAGGCAGAGCACCAGGGATTCTTAGGGCAATGAAATTATCATGGTGGACACATCATTATACATTTGTCAAAACTCGTGGAAGGCCCAACAACCAAGAGTGAACCCTAAGATAAGCTGTGGATTCCAGGTGATAAGGGTGTGTTAATGGAGGTTCATGTAACAAATGTACCACTGTTGTGAGGATGGGGGAGCAGGTATATGGGAACTCTTTGTACTCCTGCTCAGTTTTACTGTGAACCTAAAACTGCTCTAAAAAATAAAGTTTTTAAGAGGAAAAGAAAATGATCTGGAATTTCCACAGAAAGTCATAGCATTTCCAACTGTTCCACTTCAGCAACTGTTAAAAAAAAAAAAGCCTCAAGATTCATGCTTGGTCTCCTAAGTGCCAGGTCTTGGTGAACCTGAATGGTGCTTTAATTACATGGGAATTGCCATTTTATTGCATTGATTGGTATAAACTTTAAAATCCTTTTCAAAGGACCAACACCCCCCCCCCCCAAAAAAAAACAAACAAACAAAAAACAACTTTAAAGGCCTTGGAGCAGATTGTATCTGGGATTGGGAAGATACTTCTCTGAAAGTTCTGGCCCTGAGGCATCGAAGTATAAAGCTTCTTTCATTTTCTACCTTCCTTCAATTTTCTTACTGTTCTTTACTTATTAAACTTAATACACATAGAAGGAGAAAGAGAGTTAAAAAAAAAAAAAGAAAGAAGGAATGAAAGCAAGCAAGCAAATTGCATCAGCCACAGAGCAAGGCATTAAGGGATGGTATAGAACCTTCTCTGGTTAAGATTTACCTCCTGAAACCCTCTCTGACCAGCCCTTCTTCTCACTTGTGCTTCTCTTAAATCATAATTGTCATTGGTACATTTCACTGGACAGTTTACAGAACACACTTATATATATACAATATCTGTTAAACTTCAAAGCTGTGAAAGATAAGCAGTATTATCATCCCAATATCCTAAAGAAGAAATGGATGCATACAGGTTAATTCATTTCCAAGGGACCCTCCAAGGGTCAGTGTAGGGAGCCCTCCAAAGCCAGTGTCTCCTGTTCTCCATCCCATCCTCTACTTCACCTCGTCTTCTCCAACGCCAGCACTTTCCACTCTGATCATGATCAGCATTAAACATTCTCCCCACATTTTTACCTTGAATAAACACAAATTTACAGAAATGTGTAATGAATACTTGCAAACTCCTCTCCTAGATTATTCATTGATTAACACGGTACCCCATTTTCTCTTCATAATTCTCTGTCTCTGTGTCTCTCTTCCTCCGTCTCTCTTCCTCTTCCTCTGTGTTTATATTTATATTTATGTTATATTTATATTCCCCTCCTGAACTGTTAGAGAGTTAGTTGCAGACATCATGACTCTTCAGCATTAAGTAAGTTTTAAGAACAAAGACCTTCTCTAACATACCCACAATTCAGTTCTCACACTCAGGAAATTTATTGGATATTACAACACTATGATGTATTATCCAGTCAATATTCTAATTTCCCAAGTTGTCTCAATATCAGTAAGGTTCTTAGTATCTGTTTTTTGTTTGTTTGTTTGCTTTTTTAAACCCAGGATTCATTCAAGGATGACAGCTGTCACGTCTCTTCAGCCTGTCCTGCGTTTTTTGTCTTTTATGACCTTGACGTGGTAGAGTCCCCTTCTTCTTGCTTGCTTTACTTCCTGAGTTCTGTCTAACATTTCACAGGAGAGGGCTGGGCAGGTGCCATCAGAACACCCCTGCCTCCCCCCGCCAGATCTCAGGCATCAGGAATGCCCTGTACCTAAGAGCCTAAAACGTTTCTAGGTGGGGGCCCAGATTTACACAAGTCAGAGAGGGACACTTGGGGTTCGAGAATCCCATGAGCAAGGTCCCTGTGCCCAGGACCTTGTGGCGAGAAAGAGGGGCAACAGATAGTGGGGTAGTACAGCCCTGGGATGCACTCCCCCACCCACTAATGTCTGGCTCTGCTGAACCCTCACTCGTACCCTCCCCACTCCTTCACTGCACGGACACCACTACATATCTTCCAAGCATTGCTTTTTCCTCCCTCAAATCCAGGGCTCAGTCTTGTCCTGTCTTCTTTCACACAGAACTTCCTTACTTCTCCACTGGATGATAAGAACAAGACTGGCTCCTCTTTCCTTGTGTCTCCAGAGTGGCCAGCATACTGGAGGGTGCTTAATGTCTTGTCACAAAATACTGGGTTTGAGTGAGCATTGCATTATGGATTTCTCTCTGCTCTACAAACATGCTTTGGTCCTCCCAGAAACAGACCCTTTGCCAGTGAAGCTCCTTTGACCCACGTTAGTACCAGGAAATACAGTACAGATTTCCTTGGTGGTGACAAGGCTGTGGGTGATTTGGCAATGATACTATTTCAGTAAGATTTTGTGGGTATTTCTGAACTCAGACTTTCCTCATTTTTTTTTTTTTTTGCGGTATGCGGGCCTCTCACTGTTGTGGCCTCTCCTGTTGCGGAGCACAGGCTCCGGATGCGCAGGCTCAGCGGCCATGGCTCACGGGCCCAGCCGCTCTGCGGCATGTGGGATCCTCCCAGACCGGGGCACGAACCCACGTCCCCTGCATCGGCAGGTGGACTCTCAACCACTGCGCCACCAGGGAAGCCCCTACTCATTTTTTTCATTCATTCTCTCATTGATTCATCATAATTTTTAGGCCATTGGTGCCAGACAGGCACAAATGGTCTCTGGACCCCTCCATTCTTTTCCAGTGTGTGAATCAGAGCTTGGCCACTCACTAGCCTGAGTAACCTCGAGAAAGTTCCTTAACCACGATGAGTCTCAGGTGACTCTTTGTCTTACTTCATGGAATAAAGAAGGAAACATATGTAAAGTACTAATCAAAACGCCAGGTGCACGTTATCATCAGTTTCTCTATCAGGTGCAGGTCTAGGTGGTAATATCCACCGTACTGAGCGTCTACCCTGCACCAGGCACTGTGCTCCGTGCTCTATGAGCAGAGCCCCTTTCATCTTCACAGTAACCACTCAGGCGAGTATTTTTGTTGATATTTCAGAGAGCCTAGTGATGGGCTCCAAATCACTGCCTCTGGGACTCCAGAGGGCTCTTTCCACCAACTGCGCTGCCTTGTGGGATCTTAGATGGTCTCCAAGGTTCCGGTTGGCTTTAACAGGCTCTGTGATCTGCTGAGGGGGAAGGCGTGAGGTTGCTGGGGTGGGGGTGAGGGGCCGGGAGCAGGGGGTGCAACTTGTTCTTACAGCACCTGGTCTGGCTGAAAGGAAATCCAGTATATGTGTTGGTGTGCAGACCTTCGGCCTCCATTCTGGATCTGTTGGGGAGCTACCCTGACTGGGCTGATGGTAGCACTGGGATTCTTCTTCTTTTTTTTTGACCATGCTGCATGGCTTGTGGTATCTTAGTTCCCCAACCAGGGATTGAACCTGTGCCCTCAGCAGTGAAAATGCAGAGTCCTAACCACTGAACCGCTGGGGAATTCCCTGGGATTATTCTTTTTTTTTTTTTTTTTTTAATAATTAGCCATGCCTGTACCAAAGCATTTATTTTTTTCAACCAATTTTTTTTTTGTAGATGTTGGGGGTAGGAGTTTATTAATTAATTAATTTATTTTTTGCTGTGTTGCGTCTTTGTTTCTGTGCGAGGGCTTTCTCTAGTGCGGCAAGCGGGGGTCACTCCTCATCACTGTGCACGGGCCTCTCACTATCGCGGCCTCTCTTGTTGTGGAGCACAGGCTCCAGACGCACAGGCTCAGTAGTTGTGGCTCACGGACCCAGTTGCTCCGCGGCATGTGGGGTCCTCCCAGACCAGGGCTCGAACCCGTGTCCCCTGCATTAGCAGGCAGATTCTCAACCACTGCGCCACCAGGGAAGCCCCTGGGATTATTCTTATATAACCATTTAAAAGAGGTTTCCAGTTACAATAGTGATAGCCAATGGGGTTTCCAATGTCTAGAATATACAATGTGCCCCAAGAATCCAAATCCCGGGCACTGTAGTCATAGGAGAGGTTTGGTTCAAAGGCTGTTTGCACAGTAGGGGTCTGATGGTCAAGATCTTCACCCTTGCCAGAGCCTAGTCCTTACCTCTCAGACGGGAGAGGGGCCACCTGCCTTCCTCCAGGCCTCCTAGACTCCCTAGGCAGTGAACATCGTCTTCTGCATTTGTGTGTGTACTGGGGGAGGGGGTTGGGGGCTGAAGGAAGGGAATGGGCTGCAGGGGTCTGATCCTGGGGAATTTCATTTTTGGCCTAGTCCTGGGCCTTCTCACCTTCCCACAATGAACCAGTACATCATTAGTAACACACGTGCCAGAGATCACTGCCTGGACTCACAATCCAGCAAGTCGCTCAATCTCTCTGTGCCTCAGTTTCCTCATGTGTAAAATGGTAATAGTCATGGGGCCCATTTCATAGACTTGTGAAGATTAATGAGTTAATAGAGAGCATTTGGAGGAGCGGCTGGCAAGTTTAAGTGTTACGTAAACTTGATGTCGCTGGGCTCAAGAAGTAGGAAGAAAGCCCACACCCCTAAAAAGGGGTCTAGAATCTGAGAATGTTGGAACTGTAAGTGGCCTGGTTCAAGCTCTGAGTCAGTGTTAGTGACTATACAGAATTCAAACCTTTGTCTTCATCTCAGGTCTTTCTCCATAGGGACTTTATTTTCTGAACCCCAAGCCCAATCTCATAGGGAATCACAGTCTTTCTGAAACTTCCCTGGTACAGCATTGCATCTGCCAGTTGCTCTCTCAGAGGAAGAAGCGCTCATGTGTGTCAGGCTGTGACGGCTTTGTGGGTAGACCAGAAGCCTGTGCTGGGGCAGGCTCCCCAGGTGAGTGGAGATGCACATTCTCCCTCCCTCCCTCCCTCCCGCTGCCTGCCTCTCCCCGGGTGGGGCTCCCTCAATAGACTCTTTGTTCTCAGGACTCTCCCTAGCCCCACCTAGTCTTTAGCTCTCCCACAATCTGGGCTCTGATCTTTACTTAAACCACCAAGCCCTTGCATCAAACCACAGGAAGAAAACCACATGTCTTTTGAATTAGGCTGTTTTCTCTTGTTTTGTTTTTTCCTTCCTCTCTTCTCTCCCTCTTCCCTGGCTTCCCCACCCCAGCGTGCACACGTGTGCGCACACACACGTGCACACACACACACCCTTTTTCTCCACAGCAGTTTTCCCATCAGGAGGCTGCCTTCTGGTTTCATGAAACAAGGCTGCCCAGGATTTAGTCCTGGAACAGGTAAACAAAGGGCCGCCCACAGCCCTTAGGACGCCTGGAGGGCCAGCTAGCCCCTCTCTTGGACCCAGAGGCCTCACCTCAGCTGCTGTCTCAGAACATGGCAGATCTGGGTTGGGAGCTGCCTTGGGTCTGCAGAAACTTGGGCAGTGACCCAGCCGTGCGCCCAGAGGCCTCGGTCAATGCCAGGCTTGTGCATTACTGGGTCCGGTGAAGACCGTGGGGTTACTGCTGACAGCCTGGCTCCCATTTGAGGGGCCCACACTCAGTGGACTTCTGGCCTGGGGAACACAGGCTGCCTGTCTAGGACTGTGGAGTCCTTTGCAGGGCAGGCAGGGAGAGACAAGGTGGGTGGAGTAGGGGAAGGGTTAGACTCTCATCAGCTTGGCTGGCTCCATGGTCCGAATTCTCACTGCAGGTGAGACAGCCCCAGAGTCCTTCCTGCAGGAAAGGCGAAGTGCCTTCAAAACAGAAGGGTCAAGGCGCAGCCCCGAAGTCACGGTGGAGGGTGAGATGGGCTCTACCAGGGGTCATAGATTCAGATGCTTTCTGGGCTCATGCAGGTAATTAAACATACAAAGGGTCAGATGTAATAAAATACCTGGCAGGATAGACATCTAATTTAAATTTTAAAATTATATTTTTGAAACGTTCTTTTAGCCAAATAAAACATATTTCCTGTCCAGGTACACCCTCTCCTGTCCCCAGGCTGTGAGTTTCCAACCCTCTTGTATACAATCCACAGTTTTGCTATTCTGACATAGAAGGGGTTGTAAAGAAACGTAACAGAGTCTCTAAAACATGGCACTGGGTTGGGTGTTGGTAGAGCTGTGGTTAAAAACACAGGCTTTGGTGTCCAGCTGTGACGGACATTCCTCATTTGCTTCATTTTAGCTGTATGATCATTGGATAGGTTACTCAATCTTGCTAAGTCTCTGTTTTCTCGTCTGCAAGATGGGGATGATGAAAGAATCTATTTCAGAGCAGGATGAGCTCCCTCATATAGCTCGATAAAAGATTACTAGGATATTCTGCACCCCCTTCCAACAAACACACACAAGGCTGAATGCCTTTTGCCAAAGAGCAATAGTTTGGTGAACTGAGCGTTAATGTTTTCTGTGGTTCTGGTCTGTGGCGAGAGGGGTGAGAGTCAGAGCCAGGGTCAGATCTGCACAGACCATTTCCCTGTGAACACAGAACAAAAACTCTCTTTGCAGTTGGGCTGTTAATTTTAAATTCAGGAAAGGAAGGCTGGCTGGGGAAGTTTTGCCCTCAGGTCTTGGAATTTCTCAGCAGACCTCCAATGCTCATCTCCAGCTGGGGGTGGTTGGCCCACCTGGGTCAGCAATGGCCCATTTGCCCTTGATCTTAGCAGAAGAAGCTGGTCTGCTCAATACCAAGGAGCCTGGGGGGTAGGGGAACCCATCCAGTTCCCTGGAAGTGTTTGAAAGACAGCTGGACTAGGCTTCCTGAAATCTACTTTCCACCCCAACAGGACCTGTGCACTGAGCTTGTTACTTGCAAACTCCCTGAGGGTGGAGATCACTGATCTCTCTGGCTTGCCACAATCCCTAGCACAGCATCTTCAATAAAGGACCCGCTTAATACACACTGAAATAACTATATGAAACTCATACTTGAAAGCAGGAAATGGGGAGAGATTCTTCACACTTTTAAAAGGAATTTTCATTTTATACAACATTTCCCCAGTAGAGTTCTTTAAATGGAAACTTCCTTGGTTATTTAAAATGAGATTGTAATTTGACTAGTTGAAACCTAAACTGATGGGCTAAGTTGATCTATACCGTCCTCCCATGCTTTCCCTTTCCCTGCGGTCTCTGTAAATTCAAATCCCACCCGTCCTTGATAACAGTGAACAGTGACTGGGACTATTTTGCAGCAGACCGGCTGGCTGCTCAGTGCTGTGTACGTGACCGCATTCTCCCATCATAGCCGCTTCACGGCCAGGAATATTCTTTTCCTCATTCTACAGATGAGACAACGTATGCTTGGAGAGTTCGGAACTATTTGTAGGAGTGGCCGAGTTCAAACCTACACCCAGCCCGAGCAGTGAATCACTGTTCTTAAGAAATGCCGCCTTCAAACCGGTTCATCTGTACCATTTTTCTAGGTTCGGATGAACCGGTTTGCAGGACAGAAATAGGGACACAGATGTAGAGAACAAACGTATGGACAGCAAGCGGGGAAAGTGGCCGGGGGGTGGGGTGTGATGAATTGGGAGATTGGGATTGACATACATACACTAATATGTATAAAATGGATAAGTAATAAGAACCTGCTGTATAAAAAAAAATTCAAAAATTAAAAAATAAAAAAGAGGCTGCTTGTTTTCAAGCTCACAGATAAGCAATGAAAAGAAAAAAAGAAATGCCACCTTCTCCACAAAGGCCCTCCTGACCCTAAACAGACGGGACTGTCTCATTCCTCTGGTGCCTAGCCTTCTCTTGGTCTTCTTGACCTTGCATTCTGTCCTGGGCGGCAGCCACTTAGGTGTTTGCCGCCTCGCCGCTGCCCTGTCACCCCCTCCCCCAGCGCTCAAGCGGGACTGGCGGGGTCTAGAGCGTGGGAGGCGCCTCCCACTCGTCTTTGCGTTCCCAGCAGTGCCAGGCTCCATGCCAGACCCGGGGCCCCCGCTGAGTATTTCGGCTCAGTTTGACGTTATCTCCTTTCCCTCAAGAGGGCGCTGACGCTCTCCAGGAAGGAGTCAAATAGAAGTGTAGAGGCGATAGGTCTCTAAAAATTGGGGGTGGGGGGGTCTGTGGGGGCGTGCTGCTCTGATTTAGCCTGTGAAGCACTCTGAGGCGCCCTCTAGGGCTGTTCCATCCCAGTGAGATCTGGGAACCAGCCACGAGGCTCCAAGTGGCCTTGTGGTCCCATAGCCTGCTTGAACCACCTGTCTGGGCCCCTGAGAGGCCGCAGCCAGCCCTGTGGCCGGGTCCTGAGTGCAGGCCTGTTGTAGCCAATTGCACCAACTCTCTGTGCTTCCTGCGGCCCTGCTTGCAGACCTGCTGGGAGAGGACAAGCAGATCCCAGCTGGGCCTCACCCTGATCACCGCAGGTTGATCTGAGCATGTGATGCCCTTCCCCTGTTCCGTTGTTGGTGGAGCGGAGGTAATAATAAGAATTAACCTGGAGCCCTGGGGGGTTCATCCTGGACCTCACACTCAGTGTCTCCCTGGATTGGGCTGGCAGCCCCCAGGTAGTGAGGGGAGGTCATTAATATCGCTCCCATTATATACCTGAAGGAACTGAGGCTCAAATTTGTTAAGGAAAGAGGCAGGGATGCAGCCTGCGGCCACCCGTGCAAGGGAGGGGCCTTGTGGGCTGGGGAGAGCTTCCCTGAGCTGAGAGCCGGCAGTGTCTTGTCCTGGGGCCTGCAGGGGTGGAGCTTTGTGGCAAATCCTGGCAGCCCCTGGAGCACTCCTGGAAGGCACAGAGTCATAGGACTGCGATGAAGGTGGCCCCGCCTGGTTGCCCACCCCAGGTCCCATCCAGGGACCCCACAATTACGTGGGGGCGCAGGAGGTAAATGGCTCACCTAGCTCTGCCCCAGGCCAGCTCACAGCGGCTCGCCACGTTTGATGCATTTGGCAACCAGCTCTCAGAAGGGCTGTCTTGCCAGCAGTACAGGTATCATGCGATGAACCAAAGGAATTTTCCTGCAGTGCAGACCCGAGGATGGAGACGCAAAAATCGGTCTTTTCTCTCTTCCCTCTTCCTTCCCCTCCCTTTCCCTCTCTTCCCCTCTCTCCCCTCCTCTCCCCTCCCCTCCCATCCTCTTCTCTCTCTCTGTCTTCTCAGTTTACCGGGGGAAGTGGTATAGTCAGGAGGAAAAGGTAACATTATGTCTTCCTTTGCACTCACCACCCTGCATTTGGAATATTCCAGCTCAAACTATCCATGGATCAGACTCTCTGGGAGAAATGAGATTTTACAATTCTGGGAACCAGGGTGACCCACTGCTGCCAAGGTGGACAAGGCTTCTGAGGCCTCCGGACACCTCCTCCCATGCTCTGAATTACGTGCCTCCCTTCCTTAAGACCCTGTCTTCCACCAGATGCCACTCTACCCATCCATCCTCACGTGGGTCACGTGTCAGCCCTAGGTCTGCTGTATGACAGACTTCAGAACAAATGTTACAGCACGCGCTTGACAAGGCTTGGTGCCTATCTCAGTCTTAATCCTTTTATTCTGCGAAATTTAGGCTGCAGAATCTAGCCTGGCAGATTAGGGGCACTTTGCTTGGGTCTCCACTTCTGCACACATTTCCCTTAAATCCAGAGACTTGTGGGCTCCAGGATACTTAATAATCGGCTGGTGCCGATGTAGGGGACACGGGTTCGTGCCCCGGTCCGGGAAGATCCCACATGCCGCGGAGCGGCTGGGCCCGTGAGCCATGGCCGCTGAGCCTGCGCGTCCGGAGCCTGTGCTCTGCAACGGGAGAGGCCACAACAGTGAGAGGCCCGCGTACCGCAAAAAAAAAAAAAAAAAAAGATGACCCCTGGGTGTGTATATGGCTGGTGCCACACCCAGAACTGAGGCAACTGGCATACTTTCTCTATTATGCCTCTGGGTAGATTCTCCCATTGTTAACCAGGTCTAATATGAGAGACGCCATCAGGGAGTTGGACCACAGTAATAAGCTGATGGAATCTTAACCATTTCACTCTTTCTGGGACTTTCTGGATTGCCCCATCCTTGAAGGCCCAGTTCAAGTCCCATCTCTGCTGCGAAATCTTCCTTTCATTCATTCATTCATTCATTCATTCAGCTAGAAAATCTTTAGGGTGCCAACACTGTGATAAGTATAGATAAGGATACAAAGAGTATAAAGCATGCCTCCAGTTGCATTCTGGTAGGGGAGATTCCTTCATTCAACAAATATTGGTTGAGGGCCCATCATGGCCTAGGCACTGCACAAGGCTTGGGGCACATGGCATTGAACTAGGCCAACATGGGTCCTCCCTTCCCAGGGTATTAAGTCTGGTGAGGGACACAGATGTGTGAGCAGCCAGTCCCACTACACCGTACTCAGTGGCACAGTGGAGGGAAGTTTGGGGAGCAATGAAGTTCATAGACAGGCTTCTGCTCACAGGGCCAGGGCAGGTTTCCCTGGGGGTAATTCACCTTGTACTTAAATAATCACAAGAGAAGGTGGTGACTGCTCAGTACCACCTGCGAGGTGCATGTGAGGATTAGTGCAACAGCTCCTGCAGAGGGGAGGGCTCCCCCAGCCATGGAGAAGTCTTCCTGGAAGGAGCGAGCTTTGAGTTGGGTCTTAAAACTTCCAGAGCGACTCCAGCCCACCCTGGTCTTTCTCTCTCCAGAAGCACTCCCAGGCTGTTTCACAAAGTTAACTCAATTGTTTTGATATGTTTACATAATTTTTCTCCATCTTGCTTTGTTTTGTTTTGTGTGTGTCCCCTGCCCACCCCTTATGTCATAAACCCTTGGAAGACTCTGGGGACCAATGACGTCTCTTTGGTCCCACCAGACTAGCTTGGCGCTGGAACTGGACAAAGGGCACAAGTCTGGGAGCCCAGGTGTGTGGGCAGGTACTCCTCATTGCCCCTTTCTGCCCTCCCCAGCACACATAATGCTCGAGGGAAATCAGTGCAGTGTCATGAGGGTGGGGACTTCTGAGTAGGTTCAGAGAAAGCCGAGCCTAGGCTCTGCCCAGGAAAGGTCTTTAAATAGAGCAGAGGGTGCTCGCTTCGGCAGCACATATACTAAAATTGGAACGATACAGAGAAGATTAGCAGGGCCCCTGAGCAAGGATGACAAGCAAATTCGCGAAGTGTTCCACATTTTTCAAAGAAATTATTAAAAGGAAAAATTGTTATTTAAAAAGAGCAGAAGCAAAGTGTCAATATCTCTGTAACTTAGGTAGTGAGACTATATAACGTGTATCAAAATTATTGTTTGTATCATTATTATTTATGAAACATAAAAATGTTTCATAATTTAAAATAAAAAATTAAAAGATTGTGTATGAGTTCTAACTAAGTTTAGCTGCCTATTTAGAAAACCCAAAATAAAAGTGGCTTTAAAAAAAAAATAGAGCAGAGGAACACTGTCAGTGTAGCCTGCGAGAGAATTTGCTTTACACTTTATTTATATTGGGAACGTTAACTGAATTAAGCTTTGAATAAAAAGGATTCTATTTTCAGAAGAGTCATGAGGACAATTAAGGTTGGCATTTTCCTCCAGAGATCTGCCATCAAACCATGTGGCTTCATTTCGGAAGCCACCAAGTGCTCAGGTAATGCAGTACAGAAGTAAGACATAAAAAGGAGTGTCCTGCCCACGGCGGGACAGCCCAGGCAGCCACCAGCCTCTGGTGGCTTCCCAGGTGCCCAGCGGTATAATGGTGGGCAGGGCCGATGTGGTGAGCTTGGAGTGCTGTCTCCTTTCTTGAGGCCTTTTAGACAGAACAAACCGTCAGCCTAAACTCAGCGTTTAGTCTTTAGATGGGGCTGAGCTAAATGGCTTTCCAAGGTTTCCTGTTCTGCGTGCTCACAGGTGGTAGGTATTGCCCCAGTGTTCTGGTCTGAGGACCTTGGCAAGGAATCTTCCCACTGCTCCTAATATATCCTCCCCATCCATCTGTCTCCATGCCCGACATCACGTGTAAAAGAGGTTAATTCTTTCTGGTTGAGATATGTCCTTCCTGGGAGTTCCTTGCAGTAACACAACCTCCTCTAGTAAGCAAGCCAGCATCCTTCATCTTTCAACACAGTTTCTGGACACCTAGTATGTGCCCAGCATGGTCCACAGAGCTGGGGACACAGCAAGGAGACGAACAAAGTCCTTGCTCTCTTGGAGCTTACATTGTGGAAGGGGAGATGATAGACCGTAAACAAATATATAGTCCATTAGGGATGGTGGGGCTGCTGGGACACATAAGACAGGATGATGGGGCAGCATCCTATCGTGTGCGGGGTGGTCAGGGAAGGCTCTTCTCCTGGTTCAGAGCTTCCAGAAGGGCTGCAGTCCACTCTGATCTTTCTCTCTCCAGAGCTGTGGAAGAACTCCCAGGCTGTCTCATCAAGTTAACTCAACGGTTTCTGCTGTGATACATACTTATTCTCCATCTTGCTTTGTTCTGTTTCGTGTTTGTGTCCCTTGCCCAGCCCTTATATCGGAAGCCCCTTGACTTTATTATGTGTTATTTATTAGTGTCTTGGGAAGTTTGAACCGAGGCCTCAAGAACGTGAGCCTGAGCCAGGAGGCTCTGAGGGAAGCTTCCAGGCAGAGGAAATAGCAAGTGTAGAGACCCCAAGGCAGGAGAGGCTGGTGTCTTGGGAACAGCCAAGAAACCGGAGAACTGGGTACCGGGGTGGAGAGGGACACTGGTGGGAGCTGAGGTCAGATTGTGGGGCAAGACAGGCTGTGCAAAGGGCCTTGGGTTGTACTCTGTGCTGCCCGAGAAGCCATGGGGAGCCTCTGAACAGAGGAGGGCCATGGTATGATGACGCTTTACATGACTACTCACCAGCCATGACCACCTTGGTGTTCTGTGAATTGAGGCTAGAGGGAAGGGCAGGGGCTGGAGACACCAAGGGCACTAAAGGCCAAGAGAGGGACCTGGGACTTTATCATGAGGTCAGTGGGGATCCATGGAGGATTTTAGAGTAAAGGAGTTTAGTGCTACCCCTCAGTTTGGAACAGAGGGCACTAGCACAGAGAAGTGAGGTCACCTACCCCAGAACGCACAGCTGGATAAAGATGGAGCTGGGAGGGAAAGCCAGGTCTTCAGACTCCCATTCCAGTATGAGGTTTCTCCTGAATAAGAGGAAATATTTATTGAGCACATTCTAAGTGCCATACATAGCTCAGGTACCAACCCATCTAATTTTCAGAACAGCCCTAAGAGGTAGACATTATTGTTATTCTCATCTTACATAGAAGGAAGCAAAGTACAGAGGGGCTGAACAATGCATCTGAGGTTACAAGGCTAGTAAGTAGTAGAGCTGGGATCTCAACCCAGGCAGACTGGATCAGGAGTTCATGCAGTTAACCAATGTGCTACAGGGCTTTGCTAAGTCTTCTGGACATGTAGGCATGTGGGTGCGGCACTGGGCCCCAGGACCAGTTAACATGGTGTTTCCGGGGCCGAGCCAGCTCCAGACTTGTCTGGACTCAGGCCCCTGTACTTTTCCTGTAACCCCGTCATTAGTTACAGGATGGACCGACTGCTAAACTGAGGTTGGCTGCCGCTCAGTCACTCCAGATCTGATGCAGCCACACCTCCGTTCCGGAGGCCGGAAAGGGCTCTGCTTAGAGTTTTTATGAAAAGACTGTGTTCCTTAATTACTTCGGCCCTTGCTGCGCTGTGCTCTTCTCTTAGCTCAAGATGGCTTCCGCATGTACTTCCTGAATCCAGGGCTGGCTTCACATGTAGGCAAACAGTAGGGGACAGTGCTAGGGCTCTCAGAGACTTCCCCTTCCGCACCCACCTGAACTTCTGACCCTCCCGCTGGTTGGAAGTTGCTTGAACAGCTCCACTTGACTACACGGGAGAACTATCGAGAGAGTGTATAAAAAGCCCTGATGCCTGGGTCCCGCCGCACACCAAATGAATCTGACTTTCTGGGGTTAGCCCCCGGCAACAAAAAGTACTTTTAAAAAGCTTCCTGGGGCTTCCCTGGTGGCAAAGTGGTTAAGAATCCGCCTGCCAGTGCAGGGGACACGGGTTCGAGCCCTGGTCCGGGAAGATCCCACATGCCGCGGAGCAACTAAGCCCGTGCGCCACAACTATTGAGCCTGCGCTCTAGAGCCCGCGAGCCACAACTACTGAAGCCCGCGCGCCTAGAGCCCACGTTCCGCAACAAGAGAAGCCACCGCGATGAGAAGCCTGCGCACCGCAACGAAGAGTAGCCCCCGCTCACCGCAACTAGAGAAAGCCCGCGCGCAGCCACGAAGACCCAACACAGCCAAAAATAGATAAGTAAAATAAATAAATTAAAAAAGAAAAAAAAAGAAAAGCTTCCTGGGTGATTCTAATGGGCAGCCAAGTTGAGAATCACTGTCCTGGACCTTATGATAGAGAGAAAGTGGTTTGTCCAGGGTCACATGGAAGGGTTGGAATGAAAATCTAGGTCTTCTGTTTCCCAGAACAATGTCCTTTTCCAAAAGAAATATAGGTTGGAAAAGGCAAGGCTCCTTGGGGAGGGACACTTGAATATCAGTGTACATAGATTTTTGGATGATGGAGGATGCATTATGAAAGTGGAAGAGTGGGCCCAGGGCAGGGGGACTGAAAGGAATGGGCCTGGAACAAAAGCTGAGTTCTACCAACGTTACTGCTCAGCCAAGGACGGGCACTGCCAGGGTCGCAGCCATCAGCAGCATAGCTTGAAGGTACGGGCCACAGACCCTGCCCCTGGCTGAGAAAGAAAACATGTGGACGGCCTCCACCGAGGGTGAGTAGCATGCGAGCTTCAGCCAGAGCAACTGTTCTCTCAAAAGGATCACATTCACCAGAAGTGCTCTCCTTAGAGGATTCAACACCTAGGAGGAGAGTATGCTTCTCCACCGAGGCCTCAGCTGTGGGAGACATCGAAGGAACAGGATTGCGGGGAGGGCAGCAACTCAGCGCTGGGGGTAGATGCAAAGGAGAAATGGCCCCCCAACAGGAAATTCACAGCTGCCTTTTTATCCATTAGCCCTCAGTGCCTTTGAAGATTTGGGTGACCTCTCTGCCATAAACAGTCTGGAATGCCAAGTCTCCGGGGTGGTTTGATGGTATGAATCACCCAAATTGAAAGACGAAAGGTATCGGGGAAGGAATGAAAACGATTCCTTCTGCAAGCTTTGGATACATCCCAGAATCTCTAGGGGGAGACGGGAGTTGGAGTCGGGGAGGAGGAGCCTGGGGGAAATCTCTGTGACTGATTCTCAGGCTTTCTCCTTGCCTGTCTGCCTGTTTCCTTAAGAGGCACTAAAGCTTTCCAGCCTGCAAGCCACCAGAGGGCACCCATAGACAGGGCTTGCAAGGGCAGCGGGGTGGCACAGCAGAGGGAAAAGCACACCCACAAGCTGCAACACACCGAGTAGGCCCAGGAAACTGGAAGGGGGCGTCCGAAGCCACACCCAGCCCCTGGCCTTTCCCATACAATGGCTACGACCACCCTCCCTTCCTGGTGGCTTATGCACCAAAACAATCCCTGCAGGATCTGGCTCGGTGACAGGCTGGGATTTTCTTTGTCCTTGTTTCCAAGATGAATTTGAAAAAGTCAAGTTCTCTGTAGAGTACAAAGACTGGAATGGGCTAGAGATGCCACTTCATTAGCCCACCTTGAGGGCCAACTGACCCAGTCCCCAAACTAATGATCTGGTGACAACAGCCAGTGATGGTTTTAGCCCAAACCTGTGTATATGTACCCACATTTCTTCTGCACTTATCACACAGAATGAGAATTATCTGCTTATTTACATGTCTCCAGAACTTGACTGGGTTCCTTGAGAGCAGAAACCATATTCTACCAGTCTCTGTTCCCAGTTAAACTGAAATCTATGTCACATATATAGACCATTTGGTCCCATTTCCCCAGGGAGACCTGGAAGACACCAAATGCACAGAGCCTGATTGGATCTCAAATAGAGAAAACCTTTCTGTTTCACGGCCGGGAATTATTTCCAAGTAGGCTAGTCCATGACTCTAGGACAGAGGTCAGCAAACTATAGTCCCCAGGCCAAATCTGAACCATTGCCTGTTTTGTAAATAAAGTTTTATTTGAACACTGCCAGGGCCATTCATTTATGTAGTGTCTGTGGCTGCTTTTGTGCTACTGCGGCAGGGTTATGTAGTTGCCAGAGAGATCAGGTTGCCCGCAAAGCCTAAAATATTTGCTATGGGGGGCCCTTTATAGGAGAAGTCTGCGGACCCCAGTTTCAGGAGAACAAAATGGTGCATCGGGATCTGGCTGGTAGCAGGGCCCCTCCCTCTGGACTCGGAGACACAGTGAGGAAGGCGTTGTCACTGAGCCTCCCAGGGCTGAAAACCGGGCCCTGGGCATGCCCAATCTGCTCTGTGGGGACAGACAGCCTGGCTGAGGGGCCACGGGTCTCACGTGGGTCCTTTTAGTTCCTGGTTTAGGACTGCAGTGCTGGCGTCTCCTAGCAGAGATTGGGAGGGACTGGCCGTCTTACAGCAACTCTGTTGTCTCTCTCTCAAAAAAAATTGTAAGCAGTTTTCCTGAGATATAATTCACATACCACCCATTTAAAGTGTACAACTCAATCCATTGTCTTTTATCCGCCTTGTCCTGTGACTTTTTTCCCTCCCCATTTCCTGAAGCTACACCTGTATGAACTTGTTCTCTGTGAAGATTTCAGTGAATTCATTCTCACTCAGGTGTAAGTGAGCGATGACAGTGTGATCACCTAGAATCTCTGGGTGACCAGTCCCGTGCAGTATTTTTCTGTCTCAGGTAGGTTTTCTAGAAATAGAGGCTGAGATGGAGTTGGAGGGGCAGAGGAAGATGCCCACACTGATGCAGTTCCAACAAAGCCTTGGCCAACCTAGCTCTGAAGTGATTACTGTCCATCGGGGTGTCCTGCAGCGGGCCTGGAAGTCCAGCCTTTGTACCCTTGCTTCTCCCCATCACCACACGTGAGCCCCAGTGGAGGAGGCTCCCTGCAGCCGAGGCCAAACCTGAAGAGCCGATGCTGGAGGCTGACCACTGACCACTGACCACATTCCCCACAGCTGGGCAGCAATCCTTCCTCAGAGGGGCTCTAGGGGCCACATCTCCGCATGCACCCCACTCTTTCACAGAATCCCATCACACAGTGGCCAGCTAGCTCCCGCCTCCACTCTCCCAGGACCAGGATGCTCCCTTCCTGCTGAGGCGGCCCACCTGCCTTTCCCAGGGCTCTAGGCTTCCCTCTGCTGAGACCAAACCGAAAACGGGTAAGTGCTGGTCTGGGTTCTGCCCTCTGAAGCCACATGAATCAATCTCCGTGACAGTAGGGAGCCTCCCCCAACCCCGCCCCCACTCATCTCTCCATCCATTCTGCATGAGATGCATGTCCATCATCTCTGTCCAGACTAATCCGGCCAATTAGTCCAAGTCCCTTGGAGGTGTGGTTCCAGCTCTAAATGCAGCGCTTCCGGAGGACCTGCCGGGGTGCTCGGACCCGCAGCAGCATGTCCTTCGTGTTCTGGAGGACAGAGTCACATCAGAGTGTTGGCTTGATGGAAGTTTATCAAAATCCTGAGCTGTTCTCACCAGCTACTGCTTATCCGCACAGCCCCAGACTGTCCTGCTGGAACTGGCTTCCCAGATCCAAGGAGAGAATCTCAGCCTTGTCTCAGTTTGGTTCAACTTTTAGACCATTCCCAAGGGAATATGCGTTTTTACAGAAAAGGACAAATATCTGATGAGGGATTTCTAGTTGAAGAATTTCTAAAAATTCGTCAAAATATGAATTTTTAGCCCTGGAAGTTCTGGTGTCGCTGAAAACACCTATAGATTGGCGCTTCAGCTCAAACAACTTTAGCATGGAACCCCTTCCTGGACGGTCTCTTTATTTTAAGATATAGGGAAGATAGTTTCTATCCCAACTCAGTAATAATACGGAAACGAATGTAAAATTTACCTGAATTTATAAGGGAAATTAGAGCATTCAAAGTCATTTCACACCTCCTTTGGGCAGCTTTAGATCCTATCCAGGCCTCTCTGGCGTAGGGCACACAGTCACTCTCTAGGTAGGGGTATTTGATGTAGATAATTGTATTGTTCAGCCCGGTAAAGATGGCCACACACGGCCAAGACCCAGACAAGAAAACCAACCAAACAGAAGCAAATCGACACCCAAATCCCGGGGAGCTGGAGTCTAGGAGGGGGTGTGGCTCCGAGAGCCTTTGCTTCTTTCTCTGCCAGAGATGAGCTAGCTGATTCCTTTGTTTTATAGGTACAGACGCTGAGACTCAGGAAGGGAAATCGCTTGCTCAAGGGCACATATGGAACCAGATCTATGGTGCCCTGATTCTGAGTCTCACTCATGGCATTTAATACGGGTGGTGCCAGGGAGGTGCCACTTGGAGGCGGGGGGCTGTGAGGTTGGAATGTGAGGGTGTGGAGGAGCTTCTCAGATTCCGTTCCTGGTGATCAGAGTTATAGATGCAATCCTGCAGCCGACTGGCAGGAACTACCGAGGGCCATACACGTAATCTCTCCACCTGTGAGATGGTCCTTTTCATTTATCCAGCTTGGGTTATGGGCTCTTCTTTTGGTTGAATGCTCATGTTTATTAGACAGTGTTAACAGTGTCAGTTGTGTCTAATACTGTGTTACGATGTCCAAAAGAATTTTAAAGTATCCCTGCATATAAGGAGCTTGCAGTCTAGCGGACCATGTCATACACACATGGCACACACGTGAACACTAATGGTGTGATGCAGAAAAAAATCTCCCTGTGGGTAGCCTCAGCCTGGGTGGCTGATCAGGGGTTCATCCCAGATCCATTCTCTGTGTGTGAAGCTAACATCAGAGCCACCTTCCATGACCTGAAGAGGAAGCTACGTTTCTTTGCCAACAGTCATTTCAGAGGGTTGATCCCCTCCCCCCATCAATTCTTATGGAAAACAAGACAGATTTTTCCCCCAAGTCCTAAAAGGCTGCCTTCCTTGATCCTGCCCCTGGGGCTGTGCTCGTGACCCTGTCATTCGGCAAAGAGTGAGGAAACAAGTGGGACTGGGGTTTCCAAAATGTAAGGCATAGTCCTTGCCCTTGAGAAGCAGCTGGTAATCCAGTTGAGGGAAGACTAACTTGAATTTGAGAACAGTAAAGAATGAGGGTGTGGTTCTGACTGTGACTGGGGGAACAGTTCTTAGGTGGGAAGGATTATGGGGACTGAGTAATTAGAAAAACCTTCTAGGGTGGGGTCACTTGTGCTAGGTCCTAGGGCACCAGTACAAGAATACCATGCTTGGAGCTTGGGGTACAGGTTTAAATTGGGGGGTCACCCAAATTAATTTTGCAAAGGGACCCAGTTCTTTTGCCCTTAGAATTCCCCACCCATGGTGTCCGCAGTGACTAACAATTGTGTGACACCCTAAAGTCAGGAAAAGTCTATCTACCCCATCAGTGTGCATTTTCTCAGATTGGCTCTGCTTTTTTTTTTTTTTTTTTTTTGCGGTACGCGGGCCTCTCACTGTCGTGGCCTCTCCCGTTGCGGAACACAGGCTCCGGACGCGCAGGCTCAGCGGCCATGGCTCACGGGCGCCGCCGCTCCGCGGCATGTGAGATCTTCCCGGATCGGGGCACGAACCCGTGTCCCCTGCATCAACAGGTGGACTTTCAACCACTGCGCCCCAGGGAAGCCCTGGCCCTGCTTTTGCTGCCTTTCCTGGCTCTGTCCCCCCAGTTGTGAGTCTCTGTAGTTTCCTTCGGCCTCAGTTTCCCCACACACAGAATAGACAAGAGGTCTATTCCCCTGCTCCTTTCTAAGAAGGTTGGGAAGATACATGGCATAATAAGCCAGACCAATGGGTACAAGCCCAGTGAAATATTATGCAGGAATACTTCATTTAAACTATTCTCACTCAGTCTGTGAAGCATTGCCACAAAGACTGCTGGAAGAGGAATTTCAGACAAGGATGGCAGCCTTTTTTCCCATTCATTCAACAAAAACAAACAGTTTTGAGTTCAAAGAATGGAGGAAGGACAGCCACCCGGCAACTATGCAAGTGGGCCTCCTGGTCACCTTTCTTAAGTGTCCTCGGGCTGGAGCAGCCGGTATTGGACATGGCGCTTGGAGATGTGGCACTTGGAGCCAGTTTGGCTGCTAGGGCAGACCACAACCAAACCAGTAAATGCTTTTCCAGATGCTGCAAACCAGCCTTTCTGGGCTGGAGAGTGAGAGGCGAGCTGGACGAGGGCCTGCAGCCTCCAGGGCTCCAACCCGCCCCATGTCAGGAATCAGCTGAAGACTGATGTCCCCTTTTCCAAAGAGGAGGCCGGCCAGGACTCTTCCAGGACGAGAGCCTGGGAGGAGCCCAGCTTTGGAGACCTTGGCAGGAGATCTGCCTTCTGCCCCTGCAGCGTGGTCCCAGAGTCTTGGCAGGAGGCCATGTTATGATTGGCATCCTCAACGGTGGAGGAGGAAGCCGACCATGGCTGGACATCCTGTGCCAGTTTGGACGACGGGCTGGGAGCGCCTTTCAGAGGAGTCCCGAACCCCGAACACATACAATCCCACTGCTTTCATTCAGCACAAAAGTCTTGGTTCTAAGTTCAGCGCCAGATGTGACTTTCAAAACGCACAAAAGGAACACAGGATTTCAACAAACAGAATCTTGCACGGCATTTGCTTGTAATGGAGCAGTCATCGCCGGCCATCCTCCGTGGGTTTGAATTCGTTTAAGCCACCTTCCTGGTGGAGGGGTCCTGCTACAGAGAAACAAGCCACTGGGTGTGAGCGTTTCTCCCTAGAGTTGGATTTGGAGAACTGCTGGGGCCGAGTATTCAGCATGATTATGCAGTGATTGGCATGTGTTCCTCTGAGACTAGAGATGGGGGAGCAGGGTACATCGGTGGCAAGATCCCTGGGAGTCGGCACTTCTGGAATGGAGTCCTTTCTAGGCCACTAAACAGCATATGTCTTCAGGCAATCAACTCCCTCCTGGCTGGCAGATTCTCAGCTTCCTTCTAGCTGCAAAATTCTAAACAGGAGCGTTCCAAGTGCAAGTGAAGACTATATTTTTAATTTGAGTAGAGGGCTGTCGGCAATCTCCAGTAAAGGTAAAAATTTTCATGAGTCCGTGGACATTTGCTATCCTTTAAAATCATTATCTATATAATAGATATATAGTTTATATAGATCTCTATAGATATAATAGTTTAAAGACAGTTCTAGTTGGATCTGGATAGGTAGAAAGGACAGAAGTCCGCTCAAACTAGCTCAGGCTAAACGGAGGTTTATTGGACCCCGTAAAACCTAGGGTCAGGGCAGGTCTTGCGGAGGCTGGAGCTGGGAACTGGAAAGTTACTAGGAATGGAGACTGTGCTCATTCATTCTCTTTCTTCCTCCACTATTAGCTTCCTCTGCTTACCCAGAGGCCTTGCTCCCTCATAAATATCACATGGCTTCAGCTTGCTATGGTGCTGACCTCGCCCTCCCTCTACTTTCCCTTGAAACCTCAGCACTGATGGATGGGTCAAGTGTCCATCTTTGTTCTAACCAGCCTTGTGAGGAAGGAGAGTGACGTGGTGCCTGGAGGGTGGACAGGAAAGGTTCTCTAGGAAGAGCTGGAATGGGGCAGGTGGGAAACCTATGCAGGACAGGAGCATCTTGACTGCTTGGCTCCCTCCACTGCAGCCATCCTCTCTCTATTTGGCTCTGGGGAATGCTCACCCTGTGGTTCTTCTCTTATTCTGGTGGTTGCTTTGACTGCTCCTTTGATGGTTTTCTCTTGCTGCCTGTCCCATAGGTTTTGGTGCTCCCCAAGCTTCTGCCCTTCCTCATCTTCCCTTTGCTAGGTCCTCAATGAAGGACCTAGTATGTGCCAGACACGGAGGATACTGAAGAGAACAAGACACAGTCCCCATCTTCCCAGGATTTACAGCTTAGTGAGGAGACAAATAGCTACAGTCGGTTATGAAAAGCTCTGTGATGGGACGGGAAAAGGGGTAATGGTAACGTATAACAAGGACTTAATTATACGTTAAGCATATAAGCATCCAGCAAGCATGCTCCGAATCTGTTTTCAGCTCCAATTCTATCTTGAACTGCAGACCTTGTATTTGCCACTGCTTACTAGACATCTCCACCTACAATTCTGTAGCAGCCTTAGAGTTAAACATATCTACAATGGAAATGATTATATCCTACCTAGAGTTGTTGTAAATCCAGGACGACTTATTAGCTAGGTACCCAGGAGTCCATTGACTCTTCCTTTCTCTGATTACCAGAATCCAATCACTTTCTAGGCCTTAACAAGTCTCCCTTAGGGATGTCTGCTGGATGAGCCAAAGCCATGTGACATGGGATAGATGTCTCTATCCCCACCGCCACCATTTTTTATTCAAATACATATCATCTCTTTTCCTCGCTCTCACAATGGCCTCCAATTTTTCCTTGGCTGGTTTCTCCCTCTCCTTGCCCCGTATCTATCAACAAACCACACAGCACCCAGAGTGAAGTTTTGTTTGTGTTTTCACCTAGCTCTCATCAGCTTAAAAAAATCGTTTTTCCCCATTTTTCAAATATAATTTGAGACCACTGACTCTTTTAAAATATCTTACTAACTGTGCATGCAACAATACAAATATACTTAAAATGTTTTAAAGATTTCTGTTTTTACACTGAAGTGTAGTTGATTTACAATGTTGTGCTAGTTTCAGGTATGCAGCAAAGTGATTCCGTTACACATGTATAGGTATTCTTTTTTTCAGATTTTTTTCCATTATAGGTTATTACAAGATACTGAGTTTAGTTCCTTGTGCTATACAGTAGGAAAAAGCTTGAATCTTAGTGTTTTGCTATTTGTCTCAGCTTCCTCGCCAAAAAATTACATTTTATGTTAGTTTTTCCATTTATATAATCAAATATCCAACCCCATTTTTTTACAGTGTGTGTTTTCCCCAGTGTTTGTCACATTTTAGGGTCCCATCTGTGTATCAGTGTGTCTCTGGACCCTCTATTTGGTTCTACTGGCGTATTCTTTCTTCTGTGCCAATACTACTCTTAATTTTTACGGTTTTCTGCAAAATCTTAACATCTGGTAAAGTAAGTCCCCTGCCAGTTTGTTATTCAATTGCCTCGGCTATTCTTAGATCTTCCTGTGTGTGTGTGTGTATAGCATGAATGTTTCCTGGATTTTGAAACAAGTTATGCTAAATAAGCATAAACAGTTTGGAAGACTGAGCATGTATGACAGAGCTGTGACATTTCAAAATATCAACCAGATTATAACAACAATTGTTCCTGTGCCCCATTAGCTATGAAATACCTTTTCCTTGTATGGCATTTTGCAATGTTTTGAACCTGATGGGGTGGTAAGAGCCAGTATTATTTCCACCATTTTACTTTAAAAAATTTTATTTTTAAAGTTTATATTTTTATCAAAGTTATACATAGGCGCAGTCAAATTATTTTACAAGCTTTGCTATGAAAAGTAGCTGTCCCTTATGCTTTCCCCCAACATCTCCCTCCCTGGGAGCAGTCATTCTCAACTCTGATGATTTTGGTACTTATTTCCATGGCTTTAAATAATATTTCTAAACTTGTATTGCTACCTCATAATTTTTTTTCAGTGTTAATCATTAAGTTTTAAATATTAGTCCACTGAGAATTTTTCTGCTCCATCCACTCATGTGCTCCCTGCCGCATCCCCTCAGTACGCTGGGTCGTAATTTTGGTTAGATGGATGTTTGGGCTTCACATTAATCTGACTGTGTAAAACCATGTAGTGAACCACGACGACTTTCTTTCTCTACACAACTTTTTGTTTCTCTCATCTTGCTTCTTCGTTTGCTTGGCTTTCTATTTATGCGTATCTAATTCAATCACAAAATTCAATCAACAATTGTCTCATTCTCCCCTTCTCTATCGTCAGAGGTTTAGTCAGCTTAATCTTCTGAGGAGTCTTTCCTGGAGACTTCTGATGTGCTCCAATGTGGGCTGGAAGACTCTACGTCTGGTGAACATCTGTCATTCTGGGCCTTTCCTTCGTCACCAATCTCTCTTTCACCTTGGATCTCCTGGGTCCCATTTCTTCCTTGTCATTAGTTTATTTCTTGGTTCTGGGCGCATGTTCCTCCAGTAGCTTCTTGGGAAGGAGTGGATGTGAGGTAAGTATTGTGAGATGTCTGGAAATATCTTTATTCCTCCTTCCCGATTGATTGGCCACTAGGATGGTTATGAAATTCTAGATAGGAAGTACTTTGGCTTCAGAATTTGGAAGGTATTCACCATTATCTTCAAGCTTCCTGTAGTTCTGTCAAAAAGTGCAAAGCCTTACTGATCTTTATAAACTTGTAGATTTTTTTTTTCTTGGTAGACAATATTCTAAAATTTCATAATGATGTTTCATCCATGGTGCTGGGTGCTTGGTAGGTCCTTTAAATCTGTGAACTCATGTCCTTCAACTCTGGGAGGTTTCCTTTTTTATTCTCTTCTCTGATTTTCCTCCCTTCCTTCCTCCCTCCCTTTCTTCCTTCCTTCCTCCCTCCCTATGACTCTTCTCCATGTTTTCTGTTGTTTTACTGGCGCTCCTATTGCTTATGTATCAAAGCTCCAGGACTAGTCCTCTAATTTTCTTCTCTTTCCCATTTTCCATCCCTTTTTCTTTGTCCTCTTTCCTCAACTTTGCCTTCTATTCTTCTATTGATTTCTTCATTTCTACTATGATGTTTTTAATTCTCAGGAGCACTGATTTTTGTTCTCTGACTGTTCTTTTTTCTAACAACCTCTCCTTGTTCTTTGGTTGCAATATCTTCTCACATCACTAAGGATATTAATTGTAACTTTTTATTTGAGTTTTCTTCCCCTTGAATCAACTTTGCTTCTTCTAAATTGTTTTTCCCCACTTGTTCATCTGGGCCTCTGTCTTTCATGCTGGTGGCTTTCCTCACATGTCTGGAGATCTTTGTTTGTGTTCTTATGTGGACAAAAAGCTGATCGGAAGCTCTGGGTATGTGAATTTAGATTATCCTGAGATGATCAGCCTAGATCATCTCTTGTAGATTTTCAGTATCAGTAAGTTTCTTCTTCTTGGGCTGATTAAGTTTTTTCCTGTCACAAGGGCGAATGGCTGGCCTCCAGGGTTCTTGGAGGTGAGGCTCAGAAGAGAGCTGTGAAGCTCAGTGGACACATACTCGCTAATATTCCAGCTTTTACTAGGAAACTCTGCCCTCAGCTCTGCGCAATCAGGGGAACCGCCTCCTGTTTGATCTTCTCTAGAGAATAAACTTCGAGTCTCCTTCCATGATAGGTAGGCAGTGTCTGGCTGTGCAGAGTTGGGAGGGAGTCTGGGAACCTGGGTCTTAACACAGACTTTCAACTATTTCTTTTAGCTCCATTTTCACCTTTATTTCCAGAGATAACTGGTTCCACTCTTCCCTGGACTTTCGGAGAGTTCTATCATCCTGTCATATTGCTTCTTGTTTTTCTGCACTGTTGGCCTAGAACTCAGTTTTCTTGGATCTACTGAATGGCTAAGTTACTTACCACTCTTTCATCTGCTTCTTAGCTTCCATAATTTTTTTTCTGTTCTGTTCTCTCATTCTTTGTTTTCACTTTACTGTCATTTGAGATAGAGTGGGATTTTGTGTGAAACATTTGTTCAGTCCACTCTCTTTACCTTTAATCCTCTTTCACCCACCCTGATTTTTCTTTCAAACAGTTCCCATCTTACATGATACACTATTCGGTGCCTTCTTAATAATCTTCTATCTTATTCTTTCACTCTTTGCTATACATTTTAGGATCACGTCATCAAGCTACACACAACAACAACAAAATGAAAAATAACCTTGAAAAAAAATAGAAAAAAGAAAAATAACCTTGGAATTTTTATGGCAATTAAAAATTTATAGATTACTTTGGGCAGAATTGAAATTTTTCTACAATTCTAAATCTTCCCATTTATATGAATATGGTACACTGGTCCATTTATTCAACTCATCTTTTATGTTGGGTAGCGATTTGTGTGGCTAGTTGCTTGTAAGAGGAGTCACTGTACCTGCTCCCATCTTAGGATCCACAACCCTTTGCGGGGTGATTTTGCCAGTCCTTTATGCCTTGAATCTGGGCTGGCCTTAAGTCCTGCTTTTATCAGAGAAATATGGTAGAAAAGCTGTTTTATGTCCTCAGTGTCTGGACCTCACTCAAGATGCCTTGGAGTTTCTGCTGTTGCCCTCTTGGAACTCTTCCACTGCCATGTGGCTGCAGAAAGGTGGCCTAGACAACACTGCTTCCAACCACCAGACACTTGAGTGAGGCCATCTTATATCATGTAGCCGCTGAGACACCAGCTGACAGCAGCTGCATGAGTGACCCCGGGTGAGACCAGCAAAGAAACTGCCCCAGCTAAGCCTAGACCAGATTGCAGACCTCTAGAATCAAGAGCAAATAAAATGTTGCTGTTTTAGGCTTCTGAGTTTTAGGGTGGCTTGTTCCACAGTGATAGGTAACTGGTGAGATTTGTAAATTTCTTTGTGAAGATCTTGCATGTTTTTCTTCTGTCAATTTTAGTCTTATGTTCCTCCTAAATTTTATTGCTTTAATGAATGAGCTGTTTTTTTCACTACATTTTCTAATTGTCTATTACTGATTTATAGAAATGCATTAATTTTTATGTTGTTCTTGTATGAAAGTTTCCTGAACTTCCTTATTCTAATAATAAGAACGTCTACGTGTCCTGTTAATAAAGTTCTCTACAGTGTCTAGTTTGCCAAGATTTCAGTTTCTTTATCACGAATGACTGTTGAAGTATATTTAATGTTTATTGAATGGTTTTTCGGCATTGACATGATCATGTCAATTTTCTCCTGTAATTAATTAATGTGGTATAATATATTAAAAGATTTTCTGACCTTTTAAACCATCCTTACATTCCTGAATTAAATCTTACTTGATTATGATATATATTTTTTTATACACTGATATATTCAATTTGTTAATTAATTAATTTAGGACAATTGTATCCAAGTTCATATGTGAATCTGATCTTTACTTTTCATGACCTGTACTATCTTTGCTTTTGCAATAAGGGTCATATTCACCTCATATGATGGGTTAGTTGGTTTTCTTTTTCTATGCTCTGAGTTTGTATTCAGAAGGAATTATCTATTCCTCCAAGTTTTGATAAAATATATGTAGAATTATCTGGGCTTATCATTGCCTCTTCTTCCTCTCCTTCTCCTTTTTAATTTGGAAATAATTTTAGACTAATGGAAAGAAATTGTAAAATAAGACAGAGAGTTCTGATATATTTTTCACCCAAGCTGAACCAGACTTTTTTTTTTTCATGGAACACTAGAGTCCCATGTCACTGCCTTCAGGAGGAAGGGTCCAGCCAGTTCCTTTAAGGACTTTATTCTCTCCATCCTCAGTGTCTTTAGATCCTCCTGACCCCACTCAACTCTTGTGGAGACTTTCACTCCGTGGCTTCCTATAAACAAGGTGCAGGTAACTGGTAAAAAGCCCAGCACGTTCCTGAGTGTTCATGGAGCACCTTGTACGGTCCCGACATGGTGGGGCTCTGAGTGGATTGCAAAGAGGGTCAGACACAGTCTCCAACTTCATGGAAACTGCCTTCTCATTGGGAGGCAGATCTGGGCTCAGATCATGATAATACAAGGTGGAGTTCAAACTGAGTTAACCTGGGAGGAGATGATTAGTGTTAATTTGAGAAGGGGTAACAGAACAGCAAGTGTGGGACAGATGGATCTTGGAGCAGAGGGATGTTGGTGGGAGATGGGGAGCCACGGGGCAAGGGAGTAGGGAAAGGCTCGGGTCATGGCTTCACTGCAGGGCAGGCAGGTGGGCTCCCAGATGGAGAATGGGACACGTCAGAAGACAGATGCCAGGGTGGGATGTACGTGCATGCGTGTGTGCGTGTGTGTGTGTGTGTGTGTGTGTGTGTGTGTATTTGGGGGCGGGGTGGAGGTATGGAGAATATGATAAAACGGAGGGAGTGACAACAGAGAAAACAAACTTTTCTCCTGCACAGTTTTGCCCAGGGCCAGCCCCAGGCCTTTGAGCCATCTAGCAGGACCTGCAATTTCACTCACATGAAATTGTCGACTTTCCTTTCCCCTCCTCTGCTCCCTCACTGCCACCCATGGGTGTGTGCATGATGGCACAGTGTAACTGACAAAATTAGTGCATTCTCACTGACTCCACCCTGCACTGCCTTCCTGGTGGCCCTGTGATTTCACGGATGATGTGCTTGGCAGGCTCCTAGTGGCCCACACACTGCTGAGAGATGTCAGGCCCGAGGGCTGGAAACCCACAAGGGGTGTTGGTACCTCCCTCTCCCTCCCCAACTCAAGTCATCCCAGCAGGCATTTTACTGAGCACCGAGTGTCTGAGAGGTCCCAGCCAGGTGCTGGCAGGTGACACCGGAGAAGAGGGTTTGGATAGAAGGATGACCAAGATCTGATCCCCATCCTCAGTGTTTTCCTGACCTTTCTTCTCCTCCAGGAGTCACGTGTGTTGTCTGTGTAGGGCGCTTTCCAGTTTGCAAAGCCCTTCTCTTGAACTTCACAGTGCCTCCTTTAAGGAGTCAGGGGAGGTTTTATAGATTTCTTGATGAGGAAACCAAGCAGTACACTCGAGATTATGTTGCTGGTAAGCAAGAGGCTCGGGAAAGAACTCTGGATCTTCTAGTTCAAAAAGAAGGGTAACTATGTCTCAGAAAAGAGGAAATGTTCAGATCCCAGCCCGAAAGGCGGTCCATGACCCAGCATACCAATCCTTTAGAAAACTGTGTGTACTTCCCTCATCTCATACTTGGCTTTGGGTATTTCTTAAAGAAAGGAATTGAAAAGGTTGATAAATGAGAGACAATAAATAAGGGGTTGTGAGCACTAGGAAAATAGCCATGTGCCTGCCTCTCTCTCCCTCTGACTTTGTATCTCTCAGAGTACTTCCACACTGACTATTTCATGTGAGTCCTACGTGTGATGTAACAGCTATCATTTGTTGAGCTCTTACTCTATGGCAGTCACTGTTCTGCACACCTCACCCATATTAATTCAGTTCATCCTCAACCTATGAAGTAGGCATTTTATTATCCCTGTACTACAGTTGAGGGAACAGAGATGTTGAGCCATGTGCTCAAGGTCACACAGCTTGCAAGTCAGGGAGTCAGAATTTGAAACCCAGGTGGTCTGCCTGCAGGGCTCATTCCTGCCACTCGGGAGTAGTTGGCAAGAGAGGGAGTGTGGAGGTGAAGGGACTTGCTCAAGGCCCCACAGTTATTTGGCTTCGCCCGGTCTTTGTGTGCAAGCTCCTTCTTTGTCCTTCCCACCATGCCATGGCCAGAAAGAGAGAGTTTAATGTATCTACAGCAGACGGGTTCTGTTCCAGCTTCACTCAGTGGGGCAGGCGCCTGGCAGGGAAGCATCACGGGGGCCAATGCAGAGGTGAGTGTAGGAAGAGAGAGGGAAAGCAAATGGGGCAGGTGGGATAGGACTGCTGCTGGCATAGAGGATTCTGGATCCCGCTAACACTGCCGGGCATGAATGGAAACTTCCGGGGGGCCGTCAGACTCGGAAAACTAGCATTCCACCTGTTCTCACTGCTGGTTATTGTGTTATTGCTGGTGAGTAGCTCTGTCTGGAGAACTTATGCAAACTTCACGCAAACCCCAGAATCGAGCAAATTAACCAACATACTTGTGCAAGAGGAATAGGATTTCTTCCTGAATAAATTCGAAATTTATAGAAAATCCTTCCAAAAAAGACCTTCTACTACTTTTAAATTAGTTAATTCTATTCAAAAGATGGAGAGACAGGAGGAAGAGAGGAAGTGAGATGTCCAGGGTTGTGCAGTGATTAGACTACAGGCCTCCTGATCCAGGAGCTGTGAGACAGGATGTGGCTTGTTTCATGTAGGGAACCTTCTGCTCTTTTCCAGATGAGGATAAGCATGAGATCAGCTTATTCAATAGAGTTGATTTAAACTGTCATGAGACCAGGGCAAAAAGGGAGAGCATTTTCATTGGTATAAGAAAACCTGGCATTTTCATTGGTATAAGAAAACCTGGCTTTCTTATACCACTTTCATTGGTATAAGAAAAGCTGTGAACAAACCCAATCTTGAAAAAGGAAATGCTATTTTCAATGTATGAAGGGCTCTCTTTCTAAAGGGAGCTTAGTAAAATGATTTAGAGGGAGTTTCTTTAAAAAGAATCCTTTGTAAAGCAAAATTCTTTCTCCCATTCATGGTGCGTGTGTGTATTTCCCCAGCTGGGGCACCTGTACTCACAATGAGTCCTCAGAATAACTGAAAGGTAGACAAATATCTTCAGGGTTTCTTCTCTCATTTAGTGTCCTGACTCTCTCTCTATGCCTGGATATCCTCCCTTCCATCACCACTCCTTCTTTGGGAGGACTGGTTGGAACAGATGGAGTTGGGGGGTGACTAAGTCATTAGATGATAACAACCTAAGCATGACCCTGGCCAGAAGCACTTTGATTTTTAGGGTGCCTTTTTACAAAATGGAAAGATGATGTATATCCTAATGAAGGGATCACCGTGGAGGACTTTGATTAATTTCTGCCAGACACCGCTTGTCCTGCTTTGATATGGGAGACGTCCTGCCCATTGCGCAAGGTGATTCCTTGGAGAACTTAGCTCCTTTATTGTGTACTGATTTCAGTTCAACTCTTAGGGAGTAACTGTCTCCAACTTCTTGGGTCCTATAGTAGGTTGAATGGTGGCTCCCCAAAGATGAGTCAACTCATAAGCTGTGAATGTGACTCCATCTGGGAAAGGGTCTTTGTAGGTGTAATTAAGATCATCCTGGATTTGTGTAGGCTCTAAATCCAATGACAAGTGTCCTTATAAGAGGAGAGAAGGGGAGAAGACACACAAGGGAGCAGGCAATGTGACGACAGAGTCAGAGATTGGAGTGATGCCTCTATAAGCCAAAGATTGCCAAAGATTGCCAGGGGTCACCAGAGTAGGGGAGGAATGGAAAGATTCTCAGTCAGAGCCTCCAGATGAACCCAACACTGCTGACACCTTGGTTTATGACTTCTGGCCTCAGAACTGTGAAAGGATAAATTACCACTGCTTGTGGTAATTTGCAACAGCAACACGAGGAAACTAGTGCAAGTCCCCTTATTGTAGCCTTATTATTATATCGGAACAGTGAGAACTCAGTTGCCTGCGTGGTATCATATTATGGGCACCCAGAGGGGCTTCTCTGCTTAACAAAGTCTTTTCTCCCACTTATTATCACAAGTGCCCCGAATCCACAGTGAATCCATCCTGACGTATGGAGTCAACAGAACTGCACACACATGTGCATCTCCATGAACGTTCGTGGCAGCGTTTCTTTGGTAATAGCCCCACACGACTATCAACAGATAACAGCTAAGTGCTTCGTGGTCTCGCCACACGAAAGAATGATGCAGCACCAGTGAATGAACCATGGCCCTGTACAGCCGCACGGATGACTCTCACATACATGATGTTGAGTGGAAGAAGTTGGACTCCGAAGAATGTATATTGAATAAGTGCATTTATATAAATTTCAAGAGAAGTCATCTACGGTGTTAAAAGCCAGGATAGTGGCTAGGGAAGGAGGATGTATGGGGAGGGGAGTCAGCAAGAGAGGGGCTTCTGGGGCACTGGCAACGTTCTGGATGGTGGATACCTAGGTCCTCCCTTTGGGATAATTTATTGACCTGTATATGCAATCTCTGTGCATTTTATACATATTATAACCCACAATATAAAAGGTTTTTTTTTAATCCACTATGAGCAATTTCAGAAAAGCAGTATGTAAAAGAAAGCAATAATATAATTGTCTTAGTCTGGGTTTTGCCAGAAGCGGTGCTGAGACGAGATTTCAGTACAGCAGTCTGATGGGGAGATGTTCCCAGGAAGCCCTGCTTAGGGGAGTGGGGCAGTGAGATGGGGAAAGAAGGATGCAATAAAGGTGGGTTATGGGATACTGAATAGGGTTCACTCACTTTAGAAACGCGGCAGACAGAATCAGCATGCCTGGGTCCCCCAGAGGCATAAATAAGCCAGAGCGCTTATCCTCCAACTCCCGTTCTCCAGGGCTCACGCTGCTCCTGGGCGGTACCTCCTTGGCACCTGGGCTAAGAAGGTGAAAAACCTGAGGTGCTTGTAGGGGGCTTCACGGGTGGAATGTGGGATTCTGAGTGTCTGGGGCATATGGGCAGCCCACCAACTGCTTCTGCTGTGAGACTCTGTAACGTGAACATCTCAGAAGAAAATTAGGCATCAGAAGTAGGTCTGCGTGGAATTTAGAAAAAGAGGCGACTGAGAGGCCACCTCTTCGGTTTATCACCAAAATTTCTAGGGGAATGGGTGCCGGTGGACTGACATGGTTAGTCAGATTTTGAACACTTACCTTTAGAATGACTGAGAACTAAGTGAAAGGAAAAATGAAAACTCTCACAAAGCAAGCCCAGTCCTCAGAGTTCAAGGCATCCAAGCTTTAAAGGTGCCACACACTGTCCTACGCTCAAACTTTACATGTCAAACATTCACTGGGGCCTGGAATGTGGCAGGCCCGGCGATAAGTGTGTGGGATGCAGAGGAGAATAAAGCAGTGTCCACCCTAATGCAGTTTATGTCTGGACGGGGAGGCATAAAAAGAGGTCTTCCCGATCCCCCAAGTCATTCTTTCGTTCCCCAGGTGTCTGTCAGGCTTCCTGTGCATCACACACTGTTCAGGGCACCTGACTGACATCACTGAACAGAACAGATGAAAAAACCTGGGCCACGGCCTTCACTCTAGGTGGGGAGACAGACCATAAAAGTAAACGTCATAGGGTTTCCCTGGTGGTGCAGTGGTTGAGAGTCCGCCTGCCGATGCAGGGGACACGGGTTCGTGCCCCGGTCCGGGAAGATCCCACATGCCGTGGAGCGGCTGGGCCCGTGAGCCATGGCCGCTGAGCCTGCGCGTCTGGAGCCTGTGCTCCGCGGCGGGGGAGGCCACAACGGTGAGAGGCCCGCTTACCGCCAAAAAAATAAAAGTAAATGTCATAAATGAGTACTTTATAGAGTATGTTAGAAGCTGATAAGCTTTCTTGGAGTGGGGTCTTTGCGCGACAAGGAAGGGGCTACACTGCAGATCAGGCCTCCGTGAGATGTCACCTCCCAGTTCAACTGCTTGCAGTGAATCCTTGTCTGAAGGTATGGTTCTGCAGGAAACCAAGCTGAAAGTGTCTAATACAGAAAATGAACCCAGATGGAGGTTTTGGAGGACCACGAGCTGGCTTTTGGATGCATTGTGTTTGAGCTGCTTGTGGGCCTCCCAGTATAACATCTGGGAGGCGGCTAGACATCCGGGTCCTTAGCATCAGAAAGCAGCTGAGGCTGGCTAGGCAGGCTTGGGTGTGTCAGGGCACATGTCTCTCCAGTCAAGTTACCCAGGGACAGTGTACCGTGTGAGAAGGCCGGGGAGGAGGGCAGAGCACTGAGAAACATCCAGCTCAGGCCGATGGAGGTGGGGGCTGCGAACAGCCTGAGAGGGAGGGGCCAGAGAGAAGGGAGGGGCCGGAGAGGTGGCAGGGGCCAGAGAGGTGGGAGGAGGGCGTGGAGTCCTGCAAGTGCACGGATAGAGGCTCAAAGAGGAGGGAGAGGTCAACGTACCAAATCCACCACGGACGAGCAGGATGGGGGTCCTGGCTTCCCAGGTGGGACTTAGAGGTCCTTGATGTCATCAGTGGGAACCGTCTCCACGGAGCTCCATGGAGATGCGAGACTCAGGTGACCATGAGCTGAGAAGTGATTGGGAGATTGGGACGGAGTCGGCAAGTGGAGGGAAGCCCTTTGGGAAGCTTGGCTGTGACCTTGGGTGGTGCGGGCAGAGGGAGGATTGGAGGCTGAGATTCCTCTATGTTCACATCCTGAATGGAAAAAGCCACCACGGGTGGGGAGAGTACAGAATAGTAAAAAATGAGAGTGAATGATGACAGGGAAACATTTTTAAGGAAGAGGTGCGGAAAGCAGGTGGACGGGGAGGTGGGAAGGCAGGAGGAGACACGTCAGTAGGCTTTTGACTTTTTAGAGCCCTTCACAACCAGTTGGGACCATCACTGGCCGTGAGGGAGACAAGATTTCAGAAATGGGCTCTCCATTTTCCATATGGGGAACTAGAACACAGAGAAGTTCATGCCTGGTCCAAGGTCACACGGGGGACACCAGAATTCCCCATTCCTCATCCTGGGCACCGGCCCCCGGATCCTTCACCTTCTGAGTTCACTCATGCACTTTCCAAATGCACCTGGGAGCATGCAGATGCCAACCGGCCTCCAAGTTGCTTCGAAAATGAACACTCAAGGCAGTGAGTGACTTGAGGCAGGACGTGCATTTATCCAGGTTGACAAAAGACTGAGAACCTGAGGGATAAGCTGGTGAGAGGAGGAAACCTGATTTCTACAGTTTGCGATGGCAAGAAGGCTTCCCGAGAGCCGGCACACCTCGCCAGGGGTCATTCGACAAGCGTGTATTGCGTTTCCTGAGCGCCCAGCACTGCGCCTGCACAACCTGGACGTCGCAGGGGACTTGCGGTTGCCGGAGAGCATGGAGGCCTATGAACGGTGTGCAGCGGGAGGCTGGGGGTGGTAGTGTTGGATGCTGATTTAGAGCCAAGCAAGCCTGAAGCAGGTGAGACGTCCTCGCCAGCCAGGAAGGGTGGAATCAGTGAGCCCAGGGTATCTGGAGTGTCCAGGAACCTGGGCTCCAGTCCTGGCACTGCTTGGACAAGTCCGCAGGCCTCAGCCAGGTTAAGATGTCTCTGAAGCCCTCCACCATCATCACATGGTCCTGTGTGAGCCACAGACTGTGTTGGCCCTAATACTCTGCAGGGGATGGGGTGGGTACCTGTACAGGGCTCTAGGGAGGCAGGGAGGGAAGGGTGGCTGCAGTAACAGACAGAAGGAAAGTGCCATTTACCTGAAATTTCCATCTCAAACAGGTGGCAATGCCCACATGCAATTTTCAAAGCCCCCTTGATGAACGCTCCAGGGCTACAGGTGGCTCTGGGTTCCTCACACCTCCAGGGGGCTCTCATCTCCAGGCAGAAATTTCTATGGACAGATCTGAGCCAGGTTTAATAAATATTTTATTTTGTTACTTTAGATATTCATATGTTTACAGGCATCTGATTAATTTTTTAAAACATAGGGCTTGCTTTTTAGAAGCATATTAAAAAAATCTAGAAAAAAATTAAACCAACATAAGTTTTATTGTAAACTCTTTTAGAATAAACCCGTTTACAAGTGCCCCTTGGGGATCTGCGTGAACTTGGCTTGAACCTGATTCTGTGGTCTCCCCCTGATGTCTAAGTGGTCAACATTGTACCTTCTCTGCTCCCCACAGAAACCCCACTGACACTGGGCATTCTGTGGTTTTCATGGATGCTTCCTGAAGATCGGGAGGGTTAAGGGGATGACTGTCCCAGCACATTGTCCAGCCACACCCACCCCCCTCTCTCACCCGTGTCCCCACCCTCTGCTTCTCTCCCCATGGCTCCCTCGCCTGCACACCCAGGATATACTGTCCCCTTCAGCAGGGCAGTCATGTTACCCGTGAGCCAACACACCACCTCAATTTCTACCTCAAGGGAAATTCTTACCAAATACAATGTTCTACCTAAAGAAGTCTGGAGAATACAATTTTCTCCACCAGCTTTCCCACAAAAGCATCTCGTTGGAGAGTCTCAGTTCTCAGTGTAGCTCACAGCGGCAGCTGGGCAAACCAGTGCATCCAGGCATGGTGGTGAGGAACCTGTACTCCAAACTGACCCCTCTCACCCTCATGTCCCCCCACTTTCCAGCCCACTGCAGCCTTGCTTCTGCTCGTGCCACTCCCCAGAATCGTGCTGTCCAGCAGAGTATTCTGTGAGCGTGGTAATGTTCTATTCTGAGTGGTCCAGTATGATAACCACTAGCCATGTGTGGCTGCGGAGAACATGTAATGTAGCTCGTGGAACTGAATTTTAAACTTTATTTAAGTTTGACTTAATTTGAATTGCTACATGTGGCTATTGGCAATTTTACTGGGCAGTGCAGCTCTAAGTTACTTGTTGACTTTCTAGTGAGCAAATTCAATGCCCACGTTTCTGTCTGAATCTCACTTTCAGTCCCCGCAGCATCCTTGCCCCTCTTCCAGCCACCACATCTTGTCCTGGCCCTTCTCTTTTGTTCCCTTACCTTCAAATACCTTCCATACACCTACAACTCACAAGTCTATTGCTTTCAATTAGACTTCTTTCCTGGGCTCCTGACCTAATTTCCAAACGTCCTGTGGATTTCTCCACAACAATCTCAAAATAAATATGTCCCAAAGTAAACTTATTATTTCTCCCCACATTTCCATACCCCCTTCAAACAAACTGATCTTTCTCTATTTCTGGGCTAAAAATGGGGGAGCTGTCTTCTTAAAATCCTCCCTCTCCCTCCATATGTAAATCAGTCACTAAAACCTATGGAGTCCACATCAAACCACTTCCTGAAAGCATCCCCTTCTCTCTGTGTCCACCGCTGACACTATTATACACACAGAGCTGGCTCTGTAACTTGTAGGTCCAGTGCAAAATGCAGGGCCCCTGCTGGGGGTGGGGAGTCAGTCTCCCTTCCTGTGTGCCTCCACCCAACCCACAGGTGGAAGGGCAAGCGCTAAGGGATTGCAACCAAAGAGAAGCTGGGTGCCTGCACTGGAGGTGGGCAAGGGGGCCCTGCTGAGTCACTCCACAATGTGCCATGGCACTGCCAGCCCAGGGCAGTGGTGGCCACTGCCTTGTCCTGTCCAGAGACGCCGAGGAGGCTGCACTCAGCCTTGGCCCTCTCTGAGTTTGACTTGGCCTCCGCTGGGGCTGGAGGGCAATCCAGAACCTGACTCCCGTCCCCCACCAATGTAATGGGGTCAAGTGATAGGAGTGGGCAGGGGGAAACTGGGGGGAACCTGAGGTGCCAGGGGCATGGAGTGGGGAGGCAGCGGGAGGTGGGACTGCACAGGAACAGAGGCTGCAAGCCTTCAGCACATTCTTCATTGGCCACAGACTCTACTCACAAAACACAAATTCAAAGAAAAAAGGATCAAGAATTTCCAGATGGTACCCTCAGAGCCTTAAACCCCTCATGCAGGGTCCTTCTGAATGAGGGACCCTGGGTGACTGCTCTGGTCGGTCGCCTATGAAGGCCCCCTGCATGCGTCCTAAAACTAGACCCACCAGAAGTTAGCTAGGGGTGGTACCTACCCCCTGGTGGCATTTGGAAATGTGTCAGGTGCCTGAGGTTGTCACAGTGACTGGGGGGTGCTTATGGAATTTAGTGAGCAGGGATGGGAGACACTAAATGTCCTGCTAAGCCTGGAACAGTCCTGAGTCAAACGATTAATGGTGCCCCCGCGGAAACGCTGCCCAGGATGCTGCCATGTCCTATGGTGCATGCTGTTACTTCCACCCAGGATGCCTGTCCCGGGCTCCTTGCCTTATATTATAAACTCCTTAGCTATTCATCCCGAAGTCTCCTCCGGTCCAGCCCTGGGAAGCAGAGCCCGCTGTGTCTACTTTCCTTAGAGTCCCTATCGAGTTTCACTGTAGTTGCTGACTCACGTGCCATCTCCTTCATGGCTGCAATCACATGGAAAGCTTCAGTCAAGAGGAAAGAGCCCTGGATTGGGAGCCAGCCTGCCTCTGGCTCCATCACTGTCCTTGCCACCCATGAGCTGGGAGGACCTGGTAAGCCATTTCTCCTCCCTGAACGTCCAGCTCTATTCTGCCATCATCAGAAAGCCCTCAAGTGCATCTCTGAAAACAACCCTTCAACTGGCACCATAGCCTTGACGAGTGACACCACCTCCTCACCTTCATTTCCTCTGTCTTTTTTCCTGTCCAGCCTTGAACTGAAGGCGTAAATCATCTTTCCATTTTTCCAGGACACGCACACCTCTAGGTGGAGAAGGGAGATGGTAAAGAGATAGGGGCATTTCCTTAATTTCTCTTTCTCATTATATTCCAATAAAGATCTATTTTTAAAAAAAGAGATAGGGGCACAGATTAGCATTCCCACCTGTTCTTTATTATTATTATTATTTTTTCCTGGTACGCGGGCCTCTCACTGCCGTGGCCTCTCCCGCTGTGGAGCACAGGCTCCGGATGCACAGGCTCAGCGGCCATGGCTCAAGGGCCCAGCCGCTCCGTGGCATGTGGGATCCTCCTGGACCGGGGCACGAACCCGTGTCCCCCGCATCGGCAGGCGGACCCTCAACCACTGCGCCACCAGGGAAGCCCACACCTGTTCTTTTTTTAAAAATTGTGGTAAAATATATGTAACATAAATCTTATTATTTTAACCATTTTAAAGTGTACAATTCAGTGGCATTAAGTACATTCACAATGTTGTACAACTATCGCCACTATCCATGTCCAGAACCAAACAATAACTCCTCATTTCTCCCTCCCCAAATTCCCTGGCAACCACCATTCTACTTTCTGTTGGTATGAATTTGTCTACTCTAGGAATCTTACATAAGTGGAATCATACCGTATTTGTTCTTTTGTATCTGATCTATTTCACTTTGCATAAAGTCTTCAAGGTTCATTCATGCTGTAGCACAGGTCAGAGTTTCCTTCTACTTAAAGGCTAAATAATATTCCACTGTATGTATAGACCACATTTTGTTTATCCATTCATACATTGGTGGACATTTGAGTTGCCCACCTGTTCTTTTTTCTTTTTTTTTCAATTTTATTTTATCTTTGGCTGCGTTGGGTCTTCATTGCTGTGGGTGGGCTTTCTCTAGTTGCAGTGAGCAGGGGCTACTCTTCTTTGAGGTGTGTGGGCTTCTCATGGTGGTGGCTTCTCTTGTTGCAGAGCATGGGCTTTAGATGCGTGGGCTTCAGTAGTTCGGCACATGGGCTCAGTAGCTGTGTCCCACGGGCTCTAGAGTGCAGGCTCAGTAGTTGTGACACATGGACTTAGTTGCTCCGTGGCATGTGGGATCTTCCCGGACCAGGGATCAAACCCATGTCCCCTTCACTGGCAGGCAGATTCTTAACCACTGCGCCACCAGGGAAGTCCCTGCTCTTTCTACTCAGCATACTCAGCATACCTCCTCTCTCATGCTCAGCCTCCATCATCCCATCGGATGTTACTTATAACACACAAATTCAAAGACAAAGTTACTAAGAGTGTCAAGACAGCTACAGCAGAACATTGAACCAAGGGTGGGCCCTTCTGAGTGTGGTGTCTCGTGTGACTGCACACGTCCAACGCCCATGATGCCAGTTCTGGGGAGGATCCAGTAAATGACCTGGGCTAAAGGAAAAGAGGCAGAGAAAAGCAGAAGGAAAACAGTGGCCCAGGGTTTCCGCACAGTGGCTCTCTTGAAGAGCCCCAAATAGAAACAGCGAAAAGCAGGAAGATCAGCAAAATGAAATGACAGCCAACAGTTTGCGGTAAAAATGGAGGCAGAAGTACTTCCAAAATTATATGGAAGTACTCAAAATCTATGGCTTCCTAGGGCCATTCAGCATGGTCAAGCCCCGCACAACTCAGTAAACCCTGGGTCTATCAGGGCTTTGTTCCTGAGCCCAGGAATGTTCAGGAAGAAGCCTCCGCATCCTGAAGAGGGGGTGGGGTACATTGAGTATTTTCTGTTTAAAAATGTGTATGTAGGTTTTCTTTCTAACATATAGAATAATATATATATGTGTTTTAACTTCTGATGGCTGGAGGGTTAAGCTTTAAATTTTAAGAAACTCTGCTTGTGTAGCATACCACATAATTGAGATGCTATTGTAGCTTTGACAACCTATAGCAAATGTTTAAAGCTCTAGGTAATTGCAGAAAAAAGTACTTGGAGGGCATGGGTTGTGTTTTCTATTTCTTTTGCATAACTGGTGATACTTGGTTAATACACATATTAGGTTGTTGGTAAATTCTGGTTGAAGGGCTGTGTATGGTTTGGGAAGGAATTTGAAGGGAACCTGGTGAGTGGTCCTGCTAATATTACCTACATTTAAAGTTGGTTTTATTTAGAGAAGAGCTAACACCCATCCTTCTCAAACTCTTCCAAAAAATTGCAGAGGGAGGAACACTCCCAAACTCATTCTATGAGGCCACCATCACCCTGATACCAAAACCAGACAAAGATACTACAAAAAAAAGAAAATTACAGACCAATATCACTGATGAATATAGATGCAAAAATCCTCGACAAAATACTAGCAAACAGAATCCAACAACACATTAAAAGGATCATACACCATGATCAAGTGGGATTTATCCCAGGGATGCAAGGATTCTTCAATATATGCAAATCAATCAATGTGATATACCATATTAACAAATTGAAGAAGAAAAACCATATGATCATCTCAATAGATGCAGAAAAAGCTTCTGAAAAAATTCAACACCAATTTGTGATAAAAACTCTCCAGAAAGCAGGCATAGAGGGAACCTACCTCAACATAATAAAGGCCATATACGACAAACCCACAGCAAACATCATTCTCAATGGTGAAAACCTGAAAGCATTTCCTCTAACATCAGGAACAAGACAAGGATGTCCACTCTCATCACTATTATTCAACATAGTTTTGGAAGTCCTAGCCACGGCAATCAGAGAAGAAAAAGAAATAGAAGGAACACAAATTGGAAAAGAAGAAGTAAAACTGTCACTGTTTGCAGATGACATGATACTATACATAGAGAATCCTAAAGATGCTACCAGAAAACTACTAGAGCTAATCAATGAATTTGGTAAAGTTGCAGGATACAAAATTAATACACAGAAATCTCTCATTCCTATACACTAATGATGAAAAATCTGAAAGAGAAATTAAGGAAACACTCCCATTTACCATTGCAACAAAAAGGATAAAATACCTAGGAATAAACCTACCTAGGGAGACAAAAGACCTGTATGCAGCAAATTATAAGACACTGATGAAAGAAATTAAAGATGACACCAACAGATGGAGAGATATACCGTGTTCTTGGATTGGAAGAATTAAGATTGTGAAAATGACTGTACTACCCAAAGCAATCTACAGATTCAATGCAATCCCTATCAAATTACCAATGGCATTTTTTATGGAACTAGAACAAAAAATCTTAAAATTTGTATGGAGACAAAAAAGACCCCGAATAGCCAAAGCAGTCTTGAGGGAAAAAAAGGGAGCTGGAGGAATCAGACTCCCTGACTTCAGACTATACTACAAAGCTACAGTAATCAAGACAATATGGTACTGTCACAAAAACAGAAACATAGGTCAATGGAGCAAGATAGAAAGCCCAGAGATAAACCCATGCACCTATGGTCAACTAATCTATGACAAAGGAGGTAAGGATATACAATGGAGAAAAGACAGCTTCTTCAATAAGTGGTGCTGGGAAAACTGGACAGCTATGTGTAAAAGAATGAAATTAGAGCACTCCCTAACACCATACACAAAAATAAACTCAAAATGGATTCGAGACCTAAATGTAAGACCAGACACTATAAAACTCTTAGAGAAAAAATAGGAAGGGCACTCTTTTTTTTTTTGCAGTACGTGGGCCTCTCACTGTTGTGGTCTCTCCCGTTGTGGAGCACAGGCTCCGGAGGCACAGGCTCAGCGGCCATGGCTCACAGGCCCAGCTGCTCCGCGGCATGTGGGATCTTCCCGGACCGGGGCACAAACCCATGTCCCCTGCATCGGCAGGCCGACTCTCAACCACTGCACCACCAGGGAAGCCCAGAAGGACACTCTTTGACATAAATCACAGTGAGATCTTTTTTGATGCACCTCCTAGAGTGAGGGAAATAAAAACAAAAGTAAACAAATGGGACCTAATGAAACTTAAAAGCTTCTGCACAGCAAAGGAAACCATAAACAAGATGAAAAGACAACCCTCAGAATGGGAGAAAATATTTGCAAACGAATAAACAGACAAAGGATTAATCTCCAAAATATATAAACAGCTCATGCAGCTTGATATTATAAAAGCAAACAATCCAATCCAAAAATGGGCAGAAGACCTAAATAGACATTTCTCCAAAGAAGACATACAGATGGCCAAGAAGCACATGAAAAGCTGCTCAACATCACTAATTATTAGAGAAATGCAAATCAAAACTGCAGTGAGGTATCACCTCACACAGTTAGAATGGGCTTCATCAGAAAATCTACAAACAACAAATGCTGGAGAGGGTGTGGAGAAAAGGGAACCCTCTTGCATTGTTGGTGGGAATGTAAACTGATACAGCCACTATGGAGAACAGTATGGAGGTTCCTT
The DNA here is from genome assembly GCF_963924675.1 of Phocoena phocoena. Lineage (NCBI taxonomy): Eukaryota > Metazoa > Chordata > Mammalia > Artiodactyla > Phocoenidae > Phocoena > Phocoena phocoena. The sequence goes on from NC_089231.1 coordinate 25,518,174, forward strand.
AAAAAACTAAAAATAGAATTACCATATGATCCAGCAATCCAACTGCTGGGCATAAACCCAGAGAAAACCACAATTCAAAAAGACACATGCACCCCTATGTTCACTGCAGCACTATTTACAATAGCCAGGTCATGGAAGCAACCTAAATGCCCATCGACAGATGAATGGATAAAAAAGATGTGGTACATATATACCTTGGCATATTACTCAGCCATAAAAAGGAACGAAATTGGGTCATTTGTTGAGACGTGGATGGATCTAGAGACTGTCATACAGAGTGAAGTAAGTCAGAAAGAGAAAAACAAATATCGTATATTAACGCATATATGTGGAACCTAGAAAAATGGTACCGATGAACCCGTTTGCAGGGCAGAAGTTGAGACTAAACGTATGGACACCAAGGGGGGAAAACTGCGGTGGGGAGGGGATGGTGGTGTGTTGAATTGGGCGATTGGGATTGACATGTATACACTGATGTGTATAAAACTGATGACTAATAACCTACAGTATAAACAAACAAACAAAAACACAACTAATACTAAACTTTCTTTGGGTTATTTGTATGGAAATATGCTAACATAAATGTTTCAGACATTACATGAAATTTCTAAAAATCTTATATGTTCTGGTATGATGTTATGTTATAATTCTAGTTATTACTTTAAAATGTATATCTCAGAAATAACTAAATTTCCTTGTCAATTGCATTATTATGAACTTTCATCAAATCTTTAACCGTGGTCATTTTTAAGTCTTTTATCCATTACAGACGGTTCTGGGTGTACTCTGATGCTTTTGCAAAAATGTTCCTCTAGAAGGGTTTCATCTTTAAGGAATTCATGGAAAAGACTCTGACAAGCACAGGTTTCTGGTAACTGACTCTACTGCTGAACTGAATGAATAAGCATTTTCAGAACTCTAATGGAAAACTGATGAATTCATAAAAGTGCCAACAAAAGATCACGATGAAAAAAATAATTAATTACATGGGACTGAGTGAACTGATGAGGATGGTTATAATTTTTGTGACTTTCTGTTTGAATAAAAAAAAAAGTCCCACAAGGACTCAGAGGCAAAAAATATACAAATCAACTATCACTGCAAATTAAAGGAGCTGTTACAGTGGAAAAAAAAATTGGAAATGTAGTTTTTTAATTTTTGGCTTTTCGTCTTTTTAAATATAAATATGTAAGGCTATAAGTTATCCTTGGGAATTCCCTGGTGGTCCAGTTATTAGGACTTGGCAAGCGCCCGGTTTGAACCCTGGTCAGAGAACTAACAATCCGTAAGCCACAGCGTGGCAAAAACAAAAACAAAAAACTTATCCTTGAAGAACTATTTTCACTGCATTTCATATGTTTTCATTACCATTCAATTCTGAGTATTTTTAAGTTTCCATTGAGATTTCTTCTTTGACCTATGAGTTATTTGGAAGTGTGTTAATCATTTCCAAAGAGCATTGTGATCAAAGAATCTTTCCTGTATGATAGTTATTGTTTGAAATTTGCTCTGTGACTAGTATATAATCAATGTTTGTAAATGTTACATGTGTGCTTGTGGTAGTTAGTCTCCAAGGTGGCCCCCAATCATTCTCATCTCAAGGTGTTTATTCTTTGGGGTAGTCCCCTCCCACACTGAATAATAGGGCTGTTATGTACAACCAATATGACGTTGCAGAAATGACAGTATGGGACTTCTGAGGCTACATCGTGAAACACATTGCTGTGTCCATCCTTTGGACTGAGGTTGCTCACACTGAGGGAAGCCAGCTTCAATGTCATGAAGACACTCAAGCAGCCCTGTGAAAAGCCCTACATGGGAAGGAACTGAGGCTTCCTTCCAACTACTAGCACCAGTTTACTTGTTATGTGGGTGAAACTGTTTGAAAGCAGATCCTCCAGCTCCAGTCAAGAAGACTGTAGCCACTGACAGCATCTCTCTGAATCTCATGAGACATACTGAGGCAAAACCGCCCAGCCAAGCTGCTCGTGAATTCCTGACCCACAGACACTTAGAGATTTAAAAAATGCTTATTTTTGTTTTACACTGTTGAGTTTGTGCAGCAGTGGATAACTAAGACAGTTTTGAAGAAGATTTTGTACTCTCTATCATAGAAGGGAGAATTATGTACAGTCAAGCTTCTGTTCGTTCAGTTTTATTGTTTATATATTCAATATATTTAGTGAATTTTTATCTGCTTGACTTGTCAGCAATTTAAGAAAATGTGTTGAAATCTCCCATTGTAATGGTGGATTTGTGGATTTTATATTGTAGCCCTATCAAATTTTCTTTAAATACCGTAAGGCTACTTTGTTAGGTGCATGCATGGTACAATTAAAGAGGAAAAATAAAACTAAAATAAATAAATAAATAAAGTTGGTTTTGTCTATGTGACTACTGTTCTTGCACCTACAAAATTAACACTAATTCCTTCATATGGGCAAATATACATTTTGTGTTCAAATTTCTCCTATTGTCTCATGTCCTCTGATTTTCATGATTTTTCTTATTTATTGAGATGTAACTTACAGATGGTAAAATGCACAAATTCCAAGTGTACACCTTGACAGATTTTTACATGGATGTACATTGGCATAGCTCAAGTATATCCCGAAGTGGTAGCATCAAATTTACACTTCTGCCAGCAATGTGTGAGAGTTCAAGTTGCTTTGCATTCTTGCTACCACTTAGTATTATCGGTACTTTTAATTTTAGTCCTTATGATTGGGAGGGGCAAAGGGTAGATGTATCTCTGATGCATAACGATGTTGAGAGTAGCTTTCTGTATGTCTATTCTTGTTCATTATTTTAAAATAATGTTCATTATTTTAAAAAATTGGCTTGTCAATCTTTTTCATATTGATAATAGGAGCCCTTTATATGTTCTAGATATTAGTCAGAATATACACATATCTTCTCCCAATCTGGCTGGCTCTTTCACTCTATTTTTATCTTGTCTTTTGATTAAAAGATATTCTTAGCTTTAATGAAGTCTAATTTATCAATCTATCCTTCCTTTTGGTTAGTGTTTTTTTGTACCCTATTTAAGAAAAATTTGTCTCTCTGTAATGAAAAAATCTTCTGTATTTTTCTGTAGAATTAACGTTTGTGTATGATGTGAGGTATTTTGTGTATAATGTGAGGTAGGTAGGGGTCAAGGTTCATTTTTACGTATGGATATCCATTGGGCCTAGCATTATCTTTTCACCACTGAGTAGTAGTAATGCCTCCGTCATAAAGCAAGTTAACGCATGTGTAGAACTGTTTCTCGGCTCTCTATTTGACTCATCTGTTTATCTGTAGTGTGACCTATAACATAATGTTTAGTTACTATAGCATCATATTAATTATTGCTCTCTAGTACCCCAAACTGTAGGTAATCACTGATCTGCTTCCTTTCACTATAGTTTGCTTTTTCTAGAATTGTATATAAAGGGAATTCTACAGTAGGCACCCCTTTGTTTCCTGCCTCTTTCACTCAACAGAACGTTTTTGAGATTCATCACTTTTGTTGCATGTTTCAGTAGTATGTTCCTTTTAATTGCAGAGTAGTATTTCATTGCATGGATATACGGACATCTGTTTATTCATCCACCTGTTGATGGACATTTGGGTTGTTTCTAGTTTTTTGCTATTATGAATAATGATGTTGTAAACATTTATGTACAAAAAAAGAAATAAAGTTGGTTTTGTCTAAAAGCTCACAGAAACACAAATGAGATCTCAAAATATTAAGAAGTACAGCTTGCTCTGTGTTCTTCCAAAAACTACCTATAATAACTGGCTTTGGTTAAATGCTCACTCTAAAAAATTATTGAGTGAATGAATGAAAAAGGCAGGGTGGTGAGAGGAGATAGCAACTCTGTCAGTAATTAGGGTCTCAGTTTCCTCAGTTTTAAAATAAGCTTTCAACTGTATGGTACATTCCAACTTAAAATTCTATGATTCAGTCAATATTTATAAACTCAGTTAAGATGGTCACTGCTTGATAAGAGGGAAGAAGTACGATTATGTAACATGGTGATTCATTTACTACCGGATATTAAACCTAACAGTGGGTGGCGCAATTTTCTACAAACACAAGAGTAACTGGCAGGTAGAGAGTCAGAAGAAGACACATTAATTCATTCAATCAGGAATTACTAAATGCGTACAAAAGCCAACCTACTAGGCATGCTGTGGGTTAAAGTAACTTCAGGTTACTAATGTGGAGACAAGTCGCTGACAAACGAATAAAGCTATAACAAGGCCTTGTTAGGCACGATGACATCAAGATTCCTGTAAGATTACAGGAGGGACTCGAGTGTCCAGAGAAGGAGTGGCCTCCCCATGGGACAGAGGGGGGTGTCGAGTTTGCCTAATTCCCACTTGTCTATAGCTAGGATGGGTCCATTTGCTCCACTCTATGGTAAGGATTATGGAAACTTTTAACCAACTATTCACTCAGCAAAATATTTCTTGAGCACCTACTAAGTGCCAGGCACTGTGCAAGGCACTGGAGATACAAAGGTGAGCAAATGCAGTCCTGTCCCCAAACTGCTCACATGGTGATTGCGGACCATCGTGGTGACAGGGGGCAGTGCACTGTGGCAGTCTGGGTTGGCAGACACAGTTGCATGGTACCTGGCCACAACCCACTACTGTTGCCTTTCCTAAAGAATGATGGCAAGTTTCCTGTTGTGTTTGCATATGGCCTCAGCATCCTTCTAGACACAGCAACCACGTAATCACTATGCATCAATCAGACCTGCCACAAAAAACAGAACCTATTTGCTTTCAGGCAACAAGGGCTATAAATAACACTGCACACACTTGCTATGGGAGCACAGAGAAGCAGGTGGTTAGTGCTTTTGGGTGGAATTTGGGTAAGAAGTCACAGAGCCGATGACAAATCAACTGAACTTCAAAGGATAGATTTCTGCAGGTTAGAAACTGCCAGGCCTCCTTTCACTCCACGCACTGTTCCTGGCTTATCTGCAACTTGGAGAGAAGGTAATAGTCCCTGGGAAACATGACTTCCTTTTTGGTAAGGGTGGATCCTATTCAGGGTCCCTCAGATCAGGGCCCTGATGGGAGTAGCAGACCCCTGGGAGGGATGGAGCCTTGAGGTGTAGTGTGGCTGAACCAGCCTGTTGGAGAAAGTCCAGGTTGCTGGTCCAGCCACCGGGTTTTCTTTGGCAGAAGCATGTCCAGCCTCTTCATGTAGCTGGTGCCAAGCCGGCCAGGCACAGTGAGCTTATGGCGTTTCATGAGTCCTGGAGCTGGAGACTGAGGGTGGAGGGAAGCAGAGGGCTGGAGATAGCTCTACTGGCTCCAGGTTTGCAGCAGTCGGGGTTGTGGGCCAATGGAGATGGGAAATCTTCTGGGCTTTCAGATGTTGTGTCATATGATTGTTTATTTGGGAAGAAGAAGCCATCCAGGGAGCACTGGTGCCCATCACCAGCTTCTGAGAGAGAAACCCATCTGGAGCATGTATTACCCTCCTCACCCACATGCCCGTGGAGCACATAGACACACAGGCGCACATCCCCTCATCACCTGCCCCACTGCTCCCACCCCGTGCGTACAGGTGAGTTCGCCACGCTCAGCAAGAAATAACAGAGATCCAGAGCCCTGCTGCCTACATTTCTACCCAAATTGTGCCACAGGGACCCAGTTCTCCTGTCTCTCTGGGGCAAGTCATGTCTTGCCAAACCTTGGTTTTCCTGTCTGTAAAATGAAGAAAGGAAAATTCTTCATCCTACCACCTGAGAAAACAGAGAGAGAAGAGCTGTGTAGAACAGAACAGCTCCAATTATACGATGAGCAATCTTTGTCCTCGTGACAACCACCCAGGCTTGAGAATCATGGAGTCACAGCAGACTCCCTTCTTCCTTCCATATTCAAGCACTCATCAAGTCCTTTTGACTCTTCCAGGTATCTAACAATCATCACCTCCTCCCTATCCCCACTGCCTCTGTCCTAATTTAGACCCTAGTTACATGCACCTGAGACACTGAAATAGCCTTCTCATCATCTCCCTGGCTCTGTGCACCTACCCCCATCTGTCCTCACATTGCCCTAGGGAATGGCTCTGGTTGGATACTTCCTGTCCCCAAGCCTTTCAGACCTCCTCCTTGCCTCTAACCTCAAATTCCTCCCTGATCTTCACTCACATACTCTTCCAGTGGTATCTTCTATTTTTCCCGTATTGATCTGCTATGCCACAGCCATACTAGGCTTCTATTTCTTGAGCTAATTTTGCAAATTCTTAACTTTGTACATTTCCCTTTATTCTGGAATGTGCTTTTTTTTCTTTAAGTACTCATCATATCTATCCATGTGGAAAACATCAAAGTAAGTTCCAGATTAATTAAAGATATATATGTGAAAAAAATGAAATCATAAACACATTGGGAGAAAATATGGGTGAATATATATATACACACTTTGGAGTCAGAAAGATGCTTCTAATATGACACCAGTCATAGAGTGGGTAACATCTCAATCAAGCTTCAGGAAATAAACAGCTAAGCAATGTTTAAAACTTCTACACATCAGAACAAATCTTAACAGAAGTGCATGGCAAAAGCTTGGAAAGTCATCAACAAATTGTTAAAGGTGGTTATATCTGGGGAGAAGAGTAAAATTCTTGTGTTTTGTGGATGTTACGGTAAATTTAATTTTTTTAACCTAATATACTTACATATTATTAGAAATGTATAGAGATGATATATTCCTTTGTAATCTAGAATATTAAAGATATCAATACAAACAAAATTTAAAAGCTAATGGCAAAGTGGTAGAAATATTTGCAATATATGTGACAGTCAAGGGATTAATAACCTCACTATGTGAAGAGCTCTTACAAAAGTAAGAAAAAAAAAAAAAGAACAACCCATTAGGAAATGGGCCAAGGGCACAAATAAGCAATTAACAAAAGAAAAATATTTACAGCCAAAAAAACATATGGAGAAATATCAGCCTCATTAATAATTTCAAAATGTACATTAAAACAAGAAGTTTGGCAAAGATAGGTAGATTGATACATAGATTAAAAGGTAGATAATCTATCCTTGCCAAACTTCCTGTTTTAATCTACATTTTGAAATTATTAATGAGGCTGATATTTTTCCATCTGTTTACTCTCTATATAGTGAACTCTTAGACACTCTTAGGTACTGCCAGCAGGAATGCACATTGGTATGTTATTTTGTCAGGCGATTTGACAAGAGCTATCTAATCTTACAAATGTGTATATATTTTGACCCAGAAAAGCAACAAGTTACATACAAGGTTATCAGTTGATTTTTCAGCAGAAACTCTGCAGGCCAGAAGAGAGTGGCATAATATATTTAAGGTGATTAAGAGGAAAATTCTACAACCAAGAATACTCTACCTGGCAAAGCTCTCATTCGGGTTTGTTGATGAGATGAAAAGTTCTACGGACAAGCAAAAGCTAAAGGAGTTCAGCACCACCAAGCTAGCTTTACAAGGAATGTTAAAAGAATTTCCCTGAGCAAAAAAGAAAAGGCCACAACTAGAAACATGAAAACTATGAAAGGAAAAAGCTCATCAATAAAGGCAAATATACAGTAAAGATAGTCAATCAACTATGTACAAAGCTAGTAGCAAGGTTAAAAGACAAAAGTAAAATCATCTATAGCCACAATGAGCAGTTGAGGGATACACAAAACAAGTAGATGTAAAATATGATGTCAAAAACAGTAATCATGAAGGGAGAAGAGTAAAAATGCAGTGTTGTTAAAATGCATTTGAAATTAAGAGATCAGCAACTTAAAACAATCACATGTATATATAGATTGCAATATATAAACTTCATGGTAACCACAAACCAAAAATCTATAATAGATACACACTCCAAAAAGAAAAAGGAATCCAAACATAACAAAAAGATAGTCAACAAATCAAAAGGGAAGAAAGCAAAAAGGAAGAAAGGAACAAAAGACTACAAAAACACCCCAAAATAATTTATAAAATGTCAATAAGCACATACATATCAATAGTTACTTTAAATGTAAATGGATTAAATACCCCTATCAAAAGACATAGAGTGGCTGAATGGATACAAAAGCAAAACCCATACATATGCTGCCTACAAGAGACTCATTTCAGATCTAGAGACACAAACAGACTGAAACTGAGACAATGGAAGAAGGTATTCCACATAAATCGAAATCAAAAGAAAGCTGGAGTAGCTATACTTATATCAGACAAAATAGAATTTAAAATAAGACTATAAAAAGAGAAAAAGAAGGATACTACATAGTGATCAAGGGATCAATTCAAGAAGAAGACATAACAATCATAAATTTATACATGTACCCAACTTTACCTAAATATATAAGGCAAATATTAATGGACATAAAAGGAGAAATCAACAGTAACACAATAATAGTAGGGGACTTTAACACTCCACTTACATCAATGGACAGGTCATCCAGATAGAAAGAACAATAAGGAAACAGTGGCCTTATATGACACATTATACCAGATGGACTTAATGATACATATAAAACATTTCATCCAAAAGTAGCAGAGTACATATTCTTTTCAAGTGCATATGGAACATTCTCAAGGATAGATCACATGCTAGGCCACAAAACAAGCCTCGATAAATTTATGAAACTTGAAATCATATCATGCATCTTTTCCAACCACAACACTGTGAGACTAGAAATCAAGTATAAGAAAAAACCTGCAAAAAACACAAACACGTGGAGGCTAACAATATGTTACTAAACAACCAATTATTCACTGAAGAAGTCAAAGAAGAAATAAAAAAATACCTGGAGACAAATGAAAGTACAACAATCCAAAACCTATGGGACACAGCAAAAGCAGTCCTAAGAGGTAAGTTTATAGTGATACAAGCTTACCTCAGGAAACAAGAGAAATCTCAAATAAACAACCTAACTTTACACCTAAAGAAAGTAGAAAAAGCAGAACAAACAAAACCCAAAGTTAGTAGAAGGAAATAAATCACAAAGATCAGAACAGAAATAAATGAAATAGAGACTAAAAAAAATAGAAATGATCAATGAAACTAAGAGCTGGTTCTGAGAAAAGATAAATAAAATGATAAACCTTTAGCCAGACTCATCAAGAAAAAAAGAGAGAGGGCCCAAATTAATAAAGTTAGAAATGAAAAAAAGAGAAATTACAACCGAAATCACAGCACTGCAGAAGATCATATGAGACTGCTACAAAAAACCATATGCCAATAAAATGGACAACCTAGAAGAAATGGACAAATTTCTAGAAATGTAGAATCACCCAAGACTGAATCAAAAAGAAACAGAAAACATGAACAGATCAATTATCAGTAATGAAATTGAATCAGCAATTTAAAAACTCCCAACAAACTGAAGTTCAGGACCTGATGGCTTTGCAGGTGAATTCAACTAAACATTTAGAGAACAGTTAACACCTATCTTTCTCAAACTATTTCAAAAAAATTGCAGAGGAAGGAACACTTCCAAACTCATTCCATGAGCCCAGCATTACCTTAATACCAAAACCAAACAAAGATATCATGCAAAAACACATGCAAAAAGGAAAACTACAGGCTAATATCACTGATGAACATAGATGCAAAAATTCTCAAAATAATATATTAGGAAACCGAATCCAACAATACATTAAAAGGATCATACAACATGATCAAATGGGGTTTAACTCAGGGATGCAAGGATGGTCCAATATCTTCAAATCAACAACGTGATACACTAAATTAACAAACTGAAGAATGAAAACCATATGATTATTTCAACAGATGCAGAAAAAACCTTTGACAAAATTCAACATTCATTTGTGATAATACCTCTCCAGAAAGTGGGCATAGAGGGAACGTACCTCAACATAATAAAGGCCATATATGATGAGCCCACAGTTGACATCATAGTCAACAGTGAAAAGCTGAAATTATTTCCTCTAAGATCAAGAACAAGACAACGATGCCCACTCTCACCACTTTTATTCAACATATTGGAAGTCCTAGCCACAGCAATTAGATAAGGAAAAGAAATAAAAGGAATCCAAATTGGAAAGGAAAAATTAAAATTGTCACTGTTTGCAGATGACATGATACCATACATAGAAAATCCTAAAGACTCCACCAAAAAGCTACTAGGACTCATCAATGATTTTGGTAAAGTTGCAGGATACAAAATAATAGAAAGAAATCTGTTGCATATCTATACACTAACAATGAATTATCAGAAAGAGAAATTAAGGAAACAATCCCACTTATATTCACATCAAAAAGAATAAAATACCTAGGAGTAAACTTACCTGAGGAGATAAAAGATCTATGCTTGGAAAACCATGACACTGATGACAGAAATTTAAGATGACACAAACAGATAGAAAGATATACCAAGTTCATGGATTGGAAGAATTAATATTGTTAAAATCACCATACTACCCAAGGCAATCTAAGATTCAATGAAATCCCTATTAAAATACCAATGGTGTTATTCACAAAATTAGAACAAATAATTTAAAATTTGCATGGGAACACAAAAGACCCCAAATAGCCAAAAGAGTCTTGAGAAAGAAGAACAGAGCTGCAGGAATCATGTGCCCTGGCTTCAGACTATACCACAAAGCTACAGTAATCAAAACAGTATGCTACTTGTACATAAACAGACACATAGATTAATGGAACAGGATAGAGAGCCCAGAAATAAACCCATGCACTTATGGTCAATTAATCAACAATAAAGGAGGCAAGAGTATACAATGGAGAAAAGACAGTCTCTTCAATAAGTGGTGCTGGAAAACTGGACATATACATGTAAAAGAATGAAATTAGAACATTATCTAATACTATATACAAAAATAAACTCAAAATGGATTAAAGACCTAAATGTTAAGTCTGGATACTATAAAACTCACAGAAGAAAACATAGGCAGAACACTGACAGAAATCACAGCAATATTTTTTTGGATCTGTCTCCTGAAGCAAAGGACATAAAAGCAAAAATAAACAAATGGGACCTAATTAAACTTAAAAGCACAGCAGAGGAAACCACTGACAAAATGAAAAAGACAACCTACAGAATGGAAGAAAAATTTGCAAATGATATGACCACTAAGGGGTTAATATCCAAAATATATAAACAGCTCATACAACTCAGTCTCAAAAAAAAAAAAAAACAACAACCCAAGGGCCTCTCACTGTTGTGACCTCTCCCGTTGCGGGGCTCCGGACGCTCAGGCTCAGCGGGCCTAGCTGCACCGCGGAATGTGGGACCTTCCCGGACCGGGGCACGAACCTGTGTCCCCTGCATCGGCAGACGGACTCTCAACCACTTTGCCACCAGGAAAACCCAGACTATTGTTTTCTTGAAATTCTGTTTAGCCTCTTTTCCTTAAAGGCTCTTCCCTCTTTTCTCTTCTAGAGGCAGCATTGCAGGATGGGCCGCTGATGGATTCCCGAACTCACAAACCTGGGTCCCAAAGGTGTCTCTGCCACTTCCCAGCTTCAGGACCTTGGTCATTACCGTTGCTATTGATTTCAGACTTCTCATCTATAGATGGTCATAACAAAATGCACTGCACACAGTTGTCCTGAGGAACATATAACAATGCATGCCATGATTCTGATTCTAGAAATAGCTCTGTAAATGTTAATTCTCCCCTTTTCTTTTCTCTTGAATCAGCCTCTCACCACCCTTGGGGCATAGGTAAATATTTGAACCCCATTCTCAGATAATTTCTGAAAAATTTATTCCAATAACTAATATTGACAATTTACAATGCACAGTGCTTGATCCACAGTAGCCCCTTAATGAATGCTGTTCACAAGGTAATACTTGCCCACACTTTTTCTCATCTGGTCATCCCAGCATCCCTAAGGTGTAGCAAGGTCCCCATTCTTATCTCCCTTTGATAGATTTGGAAATGGAGGCACTGAGGAGTTGAATAACATGCTTTTCTAGGTTACATGGCTGTTAAAGAGGGAAGTCTGGCACGAGCCAATAAATCCTATTATTTGCGGCAAAGTTTACAGTTGCACTTCCATATAAACAAGTAAACTGCAAGTGAGTCTTGCAAAGTGCACTGGGTTTCTCTCTGTATGTGTTACCCTGCTTACTCCACCATTCTAAAATAACTTTGCATTTATCTGGTTTATCAGTCTTTAATGAGCACCTAACAGGTGCCAAGTGTGTGTTAGGCACTGAGGATACCAAGATGGGTAAGGAGCTCAAAGTCTTGTTGGAAAAAAGACAACTGAATAAAAATCGTGAACATGGTGTAATAGCTGCTCTCTTTAAAAATATTCCATAATATCACTAATGCAGACCATTCTCATCCTGATTGCTCTTAAATTTATAAAACTTTTGCCTGTGGTGATTAGGTTCAGAAGACCTGTGGCTCACTGTCTAGAACATGGAACCTTCTTCCACAGCTCATGACATGGACAGCCATTCAGTGATCCCCAGCTATGGAACACCTGCTCTGAGCCAGCTCTACCCAGAGAAGGGAGGACAACCTTTCCTATTTAGAGGCATTTCTAATTTAGTACCCACATCCCTCTTTTCTTAAACAAAACACCCTTTTCATGGCCATGGCTGTCCTCACTCCCTGCACTGCATTCCTTTCATCTGCAGGTGTCTTGCAGGGCTCACATTCCCCAGGTACTCCCATGCTTCTGGCTTAGAAGCTTGACCACATCAGCTGGGTCAGTAGTCCTCCAAATGGCTGAAGACCCTTTAATGAAAGGAAGTGAGGCAGACAACCTAATTTAGCAGGGAGACAGACAACCTAATTTGGGAGGGCAAAGGCTCCCAGGGCTGCTTAAAGCAAGGATGTTATTTTGCTTTAGCTACTTGGAAGCCTGACATCCTGAATCTGAAAATCTTAGTTTCCACAACAGACTTCCCTAGACTTCTTCAAACTGCTTTTGAACAGTTTGGATAAGCTGGCTGTTCAAACTGTCAAATAAATGCTGTTTTCTTATTAGGAAAAGCCAGGCCTCTCTGTCCAGTGAAACATGATGTACACAACCGTACGTTTCAGCTCACCCTTTCATGTTTGTGCCTAGATTTCTGCTGTCACATCCCATTCCAGAGCCTTTTCCCTTGTTTTCATTACACCCAAGTGGTGCCATGCAATGTGCATTTATTACATGAACGAATGAAACGATGAAAATTTCTAGTGAGCAACACTGGTACGAAGGGCCAAGCAAAAGGTCCACAAATTTATTTTCGTGAATCCTGTAAAGGATGTCTTCGAGTATCTTCAATAGTCAGAGACACTACGCAGACAGCAGCAGTCCCACTGTCCGTTCATTAGTCGATGGCCAGAATGGAAACAGGAGGAAGAGATTCGCTTTCTCGCCTGTCCTGGGAGCCTCGCACGGCTCGGGTAAGCGCAGTCCCTGTAAGACTTTGAGGACCGAAAACTTCGCCGCCTTTGAAGAAAGAGTCCCGGAGAGGATCCGCTGATATCAGAGGGTACAGTCGCAGAGGTCGGGCAAGCCACGGCGGGCAAGGGTTTCTATGTCTGCAGGGAATGCGGAAGGCGGGAGCTGTAGAAAGGTTGAGCGCCAGTGTGCCCCGGCCTGCTGGTGGCCGGAACATCTGCCCAGGAGTCGCCTAGCCAGCGACAGTTCACGCCTTCGCTCCTGGACCGAGACCCCCTCCTCTTCCCTCGGATGGGCCCTTTGCGCTGTCCATCACCGCTCGACGCTTGCTGCGCTTCCCACCGAGACTCTCCAGCGGGTACAGTATCCGCGGAGGCGGGGCTTGGAGGGACCGGGTGGAGTCAAGTCCTTCTAGTGCCCGCCCTTTGGCTGCGTAGCTGGGTGATTGGATGCTTCTGAAGGCCGCCTTCCAGGCAGTCCAGGCAAGTGACGGGTGGCCCGAGGCCGGTCCCTGGCAAGCGCTGTGCAGCTTGCGGGGTACCCTGGCCGGCGAGCGGTTGGGGGCCCTGCGCCTGAGCGGCCTCCAGGGCGGGGAGGCCCGCAGGGATTTGGGAGCCCTGGAGTGCTGCGCGCCTGCGGTTTCTCGTGTCGGAGAGGTGTATTTCTGAGCTCTCTGGAATTCCGAGAGCATTTGGGAAACTTCTCGCCCCGACTCCTTGCTCCCTACTTTCGGTTGGAAAAGCAGTTGCTGAGTTGTTTTATTTCCTCCCCCAATCGGACTCTGTAAAAATAGCCGTGCGCCGGGGCGACCGAGCCAAGCTCTGCCGCCCCGGTGTCCTGGGCCGGGTGTGGACCTAAAAATACCCGGCGGTCTGGAGCCTGTGCCCCGGGTGCCGGCGGGTCCGGCCGGGCCGCAGAGGGCGTCTGGAGACCGGAGAAACGGCAGCCGCCTGGCCCCTCGCCTCGGCCGGGGCTGTCCCTTTAAATCCTGGAGGAGGCAAAGAGAAAAAAGAAAGAAAAAAGACGCGGAGCCCCGAGCGGAGGGTGGCTCTGCCCGGCCCCCCACTCCGCCCCCGCGCCGCGGTCTGACTGCAGCCCGCCGCCTCCGCGGGTCCTGGGCGCCCCCAGCAGCGCCGCCTCCAGCCACAGTTACTGTCAAAATAGAAATTAATTGGAGCCGAGGAGGAGGTTGAGACGCAGCAAGTGCATGTGTGGCAGGGCGGGGAGGGGGTGCAGGGGAGGGGCGGGCGCGCGAGAGAGGCGACCTCAGACATCCGGGCCCTTTAGCCCAGTGAGCACCCCGAGCCGCCGGCGCGGGCAGCGCGGGCGCCGGGCGCGGGGCGCGGGGCGCAGGGCTGACAGCCGCGGCGCGGGAGGCGGGGCACTAGGAGGGCGGAGGCGCGGAGCGGGGAGGGAGGAGCTGCCGCGCGCCCGCCACTGCCGCTCGGCTCCACACAGCCGGCGCAGCCCAGCCACGAGACTCTGACAGCCGAGCGGCCCGCGCAGCCCCGGCGCACAGGGACGGACGGACCGCGGCGGCGGCGAAGGCGGACGCGAGGACAGCGGCCCGGCACCAAGTGCAGGAGGCGCGCGGGTCCGGCGGCGCGCAGAGGTGAGTGGCTTCGCGTACCGGGCTGGGGCATTGACTGCGAGGGTCGCGGTCTCTACCGCATCTCGGCTGCTGAGGCGGGTCGGGGGTCGCGGGGCTCCCGGAGGGTGCCTCCACATCGCAGGCGCCGGGGAGCGATCTCCCGGGCTGTTGCTAGGAGGCCGGCGGTCCGCTCACCCTGGGGCGCAGGCTGGGACAGGGGCGCCCCCGGCGCGGCGAGCAGGAGGCGGGGGGCTGTGGTGGCTATTCAGGGGCTCCGTGCGGCAGCCATGCAACGGGAGGAGGCGGGAGGAGGGAGGGAGGAGGGGAGAGCCAGCGAAGAGCGAGCCAGCGAGCGGGCGCCGCGCCTCCTGGCTGGCACCGCGGCCCGGAGCGAAGTGGCGCGCGGGGCTGGAAGGGAACTTCTACGGGCGCGTGCGGCCCCGGGCTCGGCGGCGCCTTTGGGCCCGGGCGGGGCGGGTCTGTCGTCAGCCACAGGTGGTTTCTGCCAAAACTTTTACCGCACTTCTGCCGGGAAGGCGCGGGAACATTTTGGAGAGTGGCGGTGTCTTGAGACTTTGGCACCCGCACTGAGGTCTTATCTTGAAGATTAGGAAAGGGACTGGAAAGTCTGGGACCCGGCATCTCGCGATGCGCCTCAAGGGCTTCGTAGCTGTCCCTGCTCGAGGTGGTGTCTTTGCAGGATCCTGAGACCCATGCTGCTGTCCACTTGGGAAGTTGCGGGAAATGGGAGCACTCAACGGTTCCTCTGTGCCTCGGGAAAGTTAAGCGAAGGCCGGCCCGGTACCTGTCGCCCACAAGGGTCAGCACAAAATCTCTTCCTAGCGACGCGCACGGGAACCGGGCGCGCCTTCGCTCATGGTGTGCGCATCTCCTGCTCCTTTGAAAGCGAATCGTCTCCGGCCACTGTGTTGCTTTGTTATTAGGGCTGCTTCTTTGATTTCATTAGGAAGAAAGCCAGGAGGAGCCAAAGAAAAGAGAATCGGCAACAGCTCCCGTTTCCTTTGAATCCAGCCGCGGGGGCTGCTACCCAAGCCGAGGTGTGGAGGGTCCAGGACCGAGGGGAGCCAGGAGTCTGTGGCTTGTGCTGCCTGCCCAGGGAGCCTCGCTGGACCATTCTCCAGGCGAGGGCTGGGGTTTCTGGGGCCTCCGGGACGGAAAGAGCGATGACGGTGGGAAGGGAAGACCCTCACAAGAGGAAGATGTGCTTTGGTCAGCTCTGGGAGGGAGGCTCTGAGAAATCCAGTGGTTTGGCCCCGTTCTTCATTGGCCAGGTTGACAAATCCAGGGCAGCGGAGGTTAGCACCACCCGGGTAGCTCCATCCTGGGCTGAAAGAAATCATTATTCCCAGAGTGGGTCTGATACCCAGGTGTTGCAAGTCGGTACAGAACTGCATGGGAGCTGGAAACACTCAGTCCTTCATTCTGGCTGGTGGTGTTCCCACTCCTTATTCCCCAGCCCCAGCAAGTACCTGAGCAGAAAGCATGTCCTTTGCTTTAAAGGAAGTCACAGAATTTTGGAGCTGAAAGAGACCCTAGAAATATTAAAGAGTGCTCGTTTTACAGAGGAGCAGATTCAGGCCCGAGGAAGGAGAGTGACCTGCCACAGTGGTTAGAGGCCCAGGGAGACTAGAAATGACATCAGCCTCCCAGACCGGGGTGGAGAGAGTTCCCTCAACAAGGCCTTGTAGGGCCTGAGATCAGAAATGCAACTCCCACACCCCAAGCTCATCATGGGCTCATTATCTGGTACTTTCTACATCCATGCCTGCCAGCCCATTTTCTGTCCTCTGCCCTTGGCTTAAAAAGATCAGAGCTGTCACTGCAGATTTCCAGTCCGACACTATCCCAACTTTTCCTGCTCCCTCCTCACCCCAAGTTCCTCAAACTCCTTTTGTAACGTAATGTGGCTTGATTAGCCAAGATGAGCTTGCAGCTCGTCTCACTGTGAGGCACCCACTTTCCGTAGGATGCCAGAACTCTGTTTTCCTGGTAATTAGGTTTTACAGATATTTTTGAAAGGGAGCCCAATTCTGGATCAATCACACTTGGGCACAAATGCTGAGCTGTTGTGGATACTAAATGAGAAAGATGAGCAATTATTTGGGGGTGTTGGAATAAACGTTGTTATGGGTATTTGACTCAGCTATTAGACATCAATGAGTGGGTTTTCAGTAAATGTTTTTTACGTTGTATTTTATTGAGCGCACAAAGTGTCTTAATTAAAAAGAACTGCGAGTTGGCCGCTTAACTTTTAGCCACTTGTTTACCAGTGTGTATGGGCAGGAAGGGTCTGAGTGATAAACAGAACGATTGTTAAGAGAACTTTTTTCTCCTGAACCTAAATATTCTAGGGCGGTGCTTATTCTTCAGTCTAAAATGTCATGTACGGTCCAGCAGAACCGTATTAAATCAAAAATAATTCTGGATGTGGTGTGTGTCAATCTGTATTAGTCAGAAACGACTTATAAGAGAGAACATTTTGTAAGTTTTATGCTTTCAAGGGCACGCAGTATCAAGAATTCAAGGCTAATGCAGTGTCACCGAGCATAATTCTTCTCTCATGAACAGATAAGAATCAATGTCCCCATAGCTGCGCTTGGGGCTCCTGGAGAAGAAACCAAGATCTGGTATCTTCATGACAATACGACGTTATAGTTTGACACTGCCTTTTCACTTTCGTTGCATGCTAATCTCATAGGTAACTCATAGTTCATAGTTCAGCTCTTAACAGATAGGGAAACCAAGGCAGAGAGAGGGGAGAATGTTATTGCTGTAACTCCATTCACTGCAGGAACATACCCTGAGCATGCAGCTTGGGGTTTCTGGGCCGACCAGGGTGAAAGAGTCCCCCTAATAATACTGTGACCCCCCCAGCCCTCTCCAGCACTGCAGTTACAAAGGGGTTTAGAGGTGTGGCAGGGTTACAGTTACAGTTCATGGGCGGCCACTCGCTCCCATGGGGGCCTGAAGGGCTGTGTTCTCCACTCCGAATGTGGGTGAGCCATTTCCCTCCCTCTTCCAGAAGGCTGTGGGAACTTGGGCGAGGAGGGACCAGCTGGCTGAGGCTGGGGCGGGGGTGTGGGATCTGTGCCTGGGGAGGGCTGAAGGAGTCCAGGCTATTTATAACCCTTCCTCCCCTCCTGGGAGGAAGAGACTCAAGGGTCTGGAACCAGGCTTGGCGCTGACTTCTCCCCAGGATGGCTGTGCCCACTGGAAGAAAACCTGCCACCCACTGCATGGCGGGGGGCTGGAGTGAACCCTGACCTGTTTGGAGGGGCCCCGCGGGGCTTCTAGCAACTTCAGCTGTTCTGGGGGATCTGGGATTCAAGCATGTCCTAGAGCCAGTGTGGGTGCTTTTTCTCAGGCACTGACCCCCCATTTGCACAGAATGAGGCGCACCCCAGAAACCTCACAGGATAGAGCTTAAGAACCTGCTCAAGTGGGGGTAATTTGCTTCTCTGAATAATGGCAACTATGATTTTTATGCAGGAGGAGATTCTGAAAGCCACAAATCAGACGTGGCTCCCTCTGACCATGAGCTGTGGCATCTGTTGGGTGCTGGTTGCGGAGGTCTGAGGCGTGCAGCCAGAGCTCTTTCCCTCTTCCCCACCCCTTGCCCAGACTAGTCCCCGTTGGTCCCCCTCACCTCCCACTCTTCAAGCCAACACCAAAACCCTCCTTTGTCTTCAAATACATCGTACCTGTCATCCCACCGACTACAGCTTCATTCCTGAGACTGGGCGTATTTTCTTCCTGGGGCAGTGGAGGGAGGAATGGGGGTGGGGGTGGGCCGGAAGCAGGCGGGGCACTGAGCTTGTCTCTCTGTTTAACCCCTTGGAGTGAATTAATCCACCCTTCAGAACCACGTCAGGCGCTCACAGCAGGTGTTACCAGGAGGCCTACCTGGAGAGGTGGGTGCCGGGCAGCTCCTGGCCAACGGTGGTGCCCTGAGAGCCTGGGGCAGCTTTTGGGGGCGGGGCTTGTGTTGCTCATCGTCACATCCTCAGCGCCCAACGCAAGGCCTGGGCACGGAAGATGTCTGCTGAACGCACACCGAGGGCTGGGCATGGGTGGATGGGCGGACGGCAGTCAGGCTTGCTCCTTCATTGCCATCAGCTGTGTCCCTTGGCGCCGTGAAGGGGGTGTTGGCAGGGCAAGGATCTAGAAGCGGAATGTGGATGAGAAGAGATGGGGTTCCATGGGCATTTTGAGAGCCCCAAGTCAAGCTGATTGCCTGTCTGGGATGATGGGAATCCTGTCATCAATTCGACTGATAGCGAAGCATTCCTGCTCTGAGGGCTGTCACAGCACAACCCAGCCTCGCAAAGCCACAGTGGGACTCTCCTCTACTGAGGCAGGTGGGCCACTCCTGAGTACCCTCCTGTGGGACCTCTGGGGTCTGGCCCCTGCCTGCCTCTCTGACCCTCCTCCACTCCCTGTACTCCAGCCACCTGGCTCCTTTTTGGTCCTGGAACACACGGAGCTCACGTGTTTCTCCTTGTCTGTTCTCTTGTCTGCAAGGCCCTTCCTGCAAATCTTCCCACAGCTGGCTTCACCTTGTCATTAGATCTCAACTGAAACAGCCTGGTAATACGTTCGTCATGGCGTCCCTAGCTATCTGGGATAGAAACTTGATTCTCTTCCTGTCTATTGTCTGCCTCCCCCGCTAGAGTGTAAGCTCCAAGAAGGCAGGGAGCTTGTCTGGTTTGTTCCCCACTGTGTCCCCAACCCCAGAACAGTGCCTGGCATGTGGCAGTGGCTGAGGAAATAGTTGGTGAGTGCTGTGCTCATTAGTGCTGGGGGTTGTATGAAGATGAATCGTCCAGGGGCCCTGCCCTCGGGATCTCTTTAGCTTAGAGGTGGATATAAAGCTCGTTCATACTTACTCTGGTGTGTGGCAGGAAGGGAAGCTGGCATTTGAGAGATACAGCCCAGGAGGGCTATGGTCTAGCAGTGTTAGCCCTGACTCGACAAGGCTGGTTGGCTTAGGCGGAGGGGTCTTCTTTCAGGTGTTTTGTTATGAGTTGGGGACCTCGGGAAGCTGAGCCACTTCCAGCACTGAAGTTCCTGCAGCTTGCTTGGCTGCCACCTCTCTCCCTCTCTCGTCTGTTTATTTACTTCTTTGGAGAGCAAGAGTTCCAAGCATAATGCCATCCTTGGAGAGTTAGGAATGTTGTGTTTTTCCACCAGCTCCATTCATTTGCAGCCTCCTCAGAACAGCTGTGGACAGCTGGCTGCCAGCGTGGATGTGGGGAGAGCTTCTCTTCAGGGCCAAGGGGTACACTCAGCCCTGCAGGAATGGGGAATTTCATTTGTGTTTCACACCCTGCCGATTTCCAAACCCCACTGAAATGGTGCCTGTGAAAACAGATTCATGAGGAAATTAAAAAACTATTAGCGTTCAGTTGCTGCTTATTTTCTGATTATAAAAGCAGTAAGGGTCATGATGGAAAATTTGGAAAATATGGAAAGGTGTAAAATTAAAACAGAAAACTGCTTACACCACCCTGATTTGGGGATATTTCCTTCCAGTCTTTTTTCTGTGTCCACTAACACACGTGTGTGTGTGTGTGTGTGTGTGTGTGCGCGCGCACAGAGACCTACTCACATATAAATGTATTAAGATTAAATGTTGTTTTCTACAACTTTTAAAACCCATATCAGCTTTTAATAGACAGAAGGTTTCTTTTTCTTGGGAGTCTGGGAAATTCCCACTGTGAATCACTGATATTTAGAAGAAAATGTATTTTCCCAGTCTCCTCACTGGTTGAGAATACTTCAGTAAGCTTTACCATCCACAGTTTGAGTTAGGAAATCAGCTCTCCCTCCTGCCCACCCCCAACACTGGATGTGGTTAGAAAGGTACTTCTCGCTAAGTACCTCCCTCCATGACCTTGTTAAGAGCCACTGGTATATGGTGTTGCAAGCTGTCCCTCAATGAGCGTTCTATCACGTTTACCAATGCCATCACGCTCTTTAGAAACATATTTTAATGGATGTGTTGCATTCCTTCACGTAATGTATCATACTTTATTTACCACTACAAAACACAAAACAAAACCCAGTGCCCATTAGCTAATCATTCCTTGACCTACAAATAACAGCTGGAGAATCTTGAGAAATATGAACCAGTATCACTGGACTAGCGTGTTGAGGGCATCACCATTTGGGGAAAACCCTGGTTCTTTCAGAAGCCCAGGGGCGTTGTCTCTGTCACTGCTATGCCCATGGCGTGCAGGGGATGCTCGGGATATATTTTGCTGAATGAGTGAAATACAGAATACTTCCTGTGGGAGGTGAGACCCTGATTAAGCCCTCTGGTGTCAAGGCTTCTTTTGAGTGTGAGTTTGCTGGGGGAGGAGTGCAGGGCCCTCGGGAGTGGTGGGGAAGAGCATCACCTCCTGGGAAGCAGAGTAGGAAAGGGCAGCATGGGAAGCGGCTTTCTGACTTAATAGTTTTGATTGGTTTTTGGAGGAGGTGAAGTTTAGGTGGAGTCTTGATGTAAGGAGCTAGTGGCCCTTAATTCCATGAGACAGGGACTAGAGGGCACCCAGGGAGGAGCAACCTCAAGGTCAAGAGAACCTCAAAGTCAAGAGCGCGGGGACAGGTTTGCCAGCCTAGGATGTGGGGTGTAGCCCAACCGGGGAGTGGCTAGAGACAGAGATCCTTCGAACCAGAAGCTCCCCAGGAGCACAGAACCTACTCCCAGGGAGGATGGGTCCCCAGGGACCATGGGGTCTCCAACCCTGCCTCAGGTATTGTCCCCATCCTGCAGATGAGGAAACTGAGACACGTGCAGGGGTGGTGAAGAGCATGGGTCTGGAGCTGATCAGACCTGAACCCTACGTCTTGGCCACTTTCTGGTGGTCACCTTGGGCACATTACTTAACCTCCCTAAGCTTTGGTTTCCTTGTTTAGAAAACAGTGATAACCAACTTCATAGGGTGGTTGAGAAAATGGGATGAGATAATACACACAAAGTACTCTGCACAGCTCCTGACAAAAATGAGGCGTCCCCACATGGAAGCCACAATTATTCACATGTTTTGTCATTTCTATTTCTAACCTGAAGGGAGAGGAGAGAGAAGACCAAGGATTCGTGTTGAAGAACATTCAAGACTTTGTTTTCTTCCCCCTCCTCCTCCCCAAGCTACCACTATACTTCAAGGGATAAAAATCCTATAAGACAGATGACTGCTGGGAAGCCAGTGCTCACATGTAGGTAGAATTAATGTCACTTGAGGGGTGACAGGACCCCTCTGCTTCCCTACCTCCTACAGAAGGGGAGACACACTCCTTACAGCCGTCCTGAGGCTTCAGTGGCTCAGTCTCGATATTGTCGTCAGGGGCAAACTGCTCAGGAATGCCTGGCGTGGTTGGTCTTTAGAATAGAGAATGGCCACACAGAGTCTGGGACGCGGGACAGGTCAGTTTTGCTGACTGGGAGCTGAATAGATAAACGGCTTATGACCTGGAGAAGCACAGCCTCGTGAAGATATAATGTGAGCCATGCAGGTGATTTAAATTTTTCTAGTAGTCACATTTAAAAAAAGTAAAAAGAGATGGGTAAAATGAATTTTAGTAAGGTTTTTTGTTTAACCCAATATATCCAAAGTATTATCATTTCAACACGTGACACCAGCCACATTTCAAGAGCTCTGTAGTCTGGAGACAGGGCAGGGAGCCTGGGGCACAGGTCAGGAGGGTCAGTCTTGGGGGAGGCTGGTACTACTTGGGGGACTCTGCATGGCCAGGGGAGGAAACGTGTCAAAAGCAAGCAATTTAGGGAAGAAGTGAAGGGTTGTGAGACCTGACTTTTATCCTGGCATGTGGAGGGCGAATTGTGTATTCCTGGGCGCCATTCCACTATGGGCCTCAGTTTCCTCAACCACAAAAATGAGATTGTATTATCTCAGAGCCATTCCGGCTCTGGTGTTCTCTAATTCCTGCGAGAAAGGCATGGAAAGCACATTTAGCCACTTCCTAAGTTTGAAGTGGGTGGAGATGGGGCTTGGAGAGAAAGTCTGGGCAACAGAGAAACCTGCTGGGCACCACGTTTTAAAGCATCTCATTGGAAAGTTCTGCCTGGACAGTTTAGAGAGACATACACGCCTCCCTAAGCCTCTCCAAGAATGGACAATATCCAGTCACTGCCATTAAGTTACATTTATTTAAAAGTATGTTTTGGGGATGCAGGGGGGCCTCCGTTAACTATTATTTTTAAAAAGTGACATGTTTTCATTGTCTTTAAATCCTGAAGCTGCCTGTTGTTCCTGGTCATCCCAGATGGCTGTGAATGGCAGCCATAAAAGAGGGGAGGGGCCCTGCAGGAAATATTAGAACAAAAAAGGAAATATTTCAGCTCTGTCATAAATGGGCACTTGGCCTGTCCAGAGAGGATGTGGGAAGAGAGAGGAAAAAAGCAGCAGGTGTGTTTGGAGGGAAGGGTGTGTCTGCAAATGTATTTTAAGCTCCTGAAGTCAGAGGCGCTGGTTCATTGCACTCTGGTGAGGAGGATTTGAGGTTTTTATCTCCCTGCCACAGACTTCTATGGGGGGAAGGAAACTCTCTCTCCTTTCTAAGGAGTGTTTCTTCTTTTTAAATTAGGTTGTCACTAAGTAACTAGCTGTGTCTACCTGGGGATCCCCTGTTCCCACACAGGAAAGGGCCTATGTGCTCTAACAGCTGGTCCAGAACACTCCATTCACGGAGGAGGAAACTGAGGGTCAGAGAGGCCCCGCCACTCTCTGAGGTCCCCCAGGAAGGCAGGGAGGAGCCCAGGCCAGTGCCAGCGGCCGCCACGTGTCCTTTCAGCCACACAAGGGTGCCTCCTGGGTTTTTGCTTTCTGCGCAGTTAACAGATGACTCAACCAGGCTGCCCTGAATCATTTTTAAATGAGGAGTTCTCTTTTATGTTTTCCTAAACTAGATTTTTTATTACTTTTCCACGCATTGTTTGCTTTGAATTTCTAATTTAATTTTTTTGAATAGGTCAATACTTACATGGTTTAAAATTCAAAAGGTACAAAAGGGTATCAAGTAAACTGGCTTTCTCTCACCTCACCTCTTAGTTCCCTTATCCCTAGGCAACCACTGCTACTGGTCTCTTCAGTTTAAAGATACTGAATGCACAAACTGGAAAATATGTATATGTGTGTGTATGTATACATACATGTGCATGGGTATTTAAAATTTTTTTTACCCAAATGGAAGCATACCATACACATTACATTTCACTTTACATTTTCCACTGAACAGTAAGTCTTGACTATAAAGAACTTCTTTGTTCTTTTTTTGCTTGTTTGTTTTGACTGCGTAAATTCCATTGTATGGCTATACCTTGGCTTATTTAACCAGGCCCTTATAGATGGGTATTTTGGTTGTTTCCAGTCTTTTGCTTATCCAATACTCTTGGTTTTTACCCAATGATTATTTTAAAGGGAACGCTATTTATTTATTTATTTATTTTGGCTGTGATGGGTCTTCATTTCTGTACATGGGCTTTCTCTAGTTGCGGCGAGCGGGGGCCACTCTTCATCACAGTGTGCGGGACTCTCACTATCGCGGCCTCTCTTATTGCGGAGCACAAGCTCCAGACACGCAGACTCAGTAGTTGTCGCTCACGGGCCTAGTTGCTCCGCGGCATGTGGGATCCTCCCAGACCAGGGCTCGAACCCGTGTCCCCTGCATTAGCAGGCAGATTCTCAACCACTGCGCCACCAGGGAAGCCATACCCAATGATTTTTTTTTTTTTTTATGAAAGCAAACCTTGAGTTTTCTGAATACAAACTGATAGCCTTCTAAGCTTGCTGATTTATTGTTCACAAGGTGCTTCAAAGAATAAAATTGCTTAATTGTTTAAAGATTAAGAGCAGAATAAACAATTTTTTGCATTGAACTTCCTGGAAAACAAATCCTATGGTCAACATTATTAAACCAATGTTTCTTGAGTTCCTACTGTGTGCTGTGCCAGGCAATGGGTGCAGGTGGGGAAGCAAAGAAGAAGGAGGCTTATAGGACAGCACTCCTGTTCTCGGCCTGGAGTCGGGGGAGGGGGTGACTTTGATGGAGGAAGAGAACAGTTAAAGCAGCACTGGGGGCGGCCTAGATGAAGGGAAATAAAAGCCATAGAGGGGATGCTAGGGCCTTTGACTGGGGGTGGGGTGCAGGGTGTCAGGGAGGGGCTCTGGGCTGACTGGCTGGATGTGAGCAGTGAGGTTTCCTGCCCGCAGCTCATGGCACCATGTCCTTGGTCCCCCTCATCTGCCTCTCTTGGTCACTGTCCATCTGCAGGGTCCTCCATAGGGCTGGGTCTGGGGCCTCGGCTCAGCCAGGTAGACTCTGTGTCCTTGCTGTGCTCCTTCTGAGCTTGAGGGGCTTTGAAACCGCTCTTTATCCGAGGAAGACAGAGCTGTCTTCAGTCTGGAGAGCAAGGCTGTCCCTCAGGCCAATACCTTCTCAGCAAGTGGGCAGTGATGGCAGCGCAGCCCCATGGACAGACAGGATTGGGGTCAGTGGAGAGAAATCAGTCCTACTATGTTGAAGGAGGCACCCTCAACCCGCTTGAACTGGAGTCGCCTGGGCCGTCCCTGTGTGTACGCAGCTCCATGTTCCCCTCCCGGATTGAGGGGCATCTCCTTTCAGGAACACTGGCCCCAGTCCTTTCATGTTCCCCTCCCGGATTGAGGGGCATCTCCTTTCAGGAACACTGGCCCCAGTCCTTTCAGCCTGACCTCTTGGAGGCTCAGAAAGCTTTCCAGAAGCAGCCCACAGCCTGAGTGTAGGCCTTTATCAGTGGGGTTGAAGGCAACCAACTAGAGTAGCTGAAGGGTTCCAGACTGGCCCTAGAAACTGCCCATCACAAAGAATTTTTGCTTGTGTGTGGGGGGTGGGGGAGGGAAGCTGGGATCCCACCGAGAATACAAGATGCATTGGAGCTCCCCCTGTGTCTCCAGCCTGGGCTAAGTTCTGCAGAGCATCAGAAGAAGCCCAAGACATGGTCTTGGCCTCAAGATCCGAAAACCTGGCTGGGAAAATGGTGATGTATATAAGCTATACATATCCATAAGGATAAGATATACTTATACATATAAGATATACAAGCCTAATGCTGAAGAGCTAAATGATGCAGTATATCTTGTAAGAGCTGTAAGACTTTAAGGAAAAGAGAGGTTGTATGCCTGGGGTCGTCAGGGTGTGAGACTTCAGACGGACCTCAGAAAGGGAGTGTGGTAGGAGGATGGGCACTGACATCAATTTAGCGACTGCTACATGTCAGGCACTGCCTGGGTGTGATACGCCCATTCAATCCCACAGCAGCTTTTAGTTAGACATTATTATTCCCATTTAACAGAGCTCAGATTTCAGAGCCCCACTGCACCTAAATTGACACTGAGGTTCCTAGAGATTATTCAGGGAGAGAGGAACAGCTTGTGCAAAGGAATGGTGGGATGAGTGTGCCCTGTGTCATGCACCACCAAGAAGTCACCTCTTAGCAGAAAAGCGTGTGTAGGAAGTAGGAGGAAGTACATTTGATTAAGCGGGTCAGGCTTGGAGGATTAATTGCAGTAAATCTTTTATTTATTTTTGAATTTTACTTTATTTTTTTATACAGCAGGTTCTTACTAGTTATCCATTTTATACATATTAGTGTATATATGTCAATCCCAATCTCCCAATTCATCACATTCCACCCCCCCCGCCCCATCACTTTCCCCCCTTGATGTCCATACGTTTGTTCTCTACATGTGTGTCTCTATTTCTGCCCTGCAAACCAGTTCATCTATACCATTTTTCTAGGTTCCACATATGTGTGTTAATATATTTGTTTTTCTCTTTCTGACTTACTTCACTCTGTATGACAGTCTCTAGATCCATCCACATCTCTACAAATGACCCAATTTCGTTCCTTTTTTATGGCTGAGTAATATTCCATTGCATATACGTACCACATCTTCTTTATCCATTCGTCTGTTGACGGGCATTTAGGTTGCTTCCATGACCTGGCTATTGTAAATACTGCTGTAATGAACATTGGGGTGCATGTGTCTTTCTGAATTGTGGTTTTCTCTGGGTATATGCCCTGTAGTGGGATTGCTGGGTCATACATAGTAATTCTGTTTATAGTTTTTTAAAGAACCTCCGTACTGTTCTCCATAGCAGCTGTATCAATTTACATTCCCACCAACAGTGCAAAAGGATTCCCTTTTCTTCAAACCCTCTCTAGCATTTGTTTTTTGTAGATTTTCTGATGAAGCCCATTCTAACTGGTGTGAGGTGATACCTCATTGTAGTTTTGATTAGCATTTCTCTAATAATTAGTGATGTTGAGCATCCTTTCATGTGTTTGTTGGCAATCTCTATATCTTCTTTGGAGAAATATCTATTTAGGTCTTCTGCCCATTTTTGGATTGGGTTGTTTGTTTTTTTTGATATTGAGCTGCATGAGCTGCTTGTAAATTTTGAAGATTAGTTCTTTGTCAGTTGCTTCATTTGCAAATATTTTTGCCCATTCTTAGGGTTGTCTCTTCATCTTGTTTGTAGTTTCCTTTGCTTTGCAAAAGGTAGGTCCCATTTGTTTGTTTTTGTTTTTATTTCCATTACTCTAGGAGGTGGATCAAAAAAGATCTTGCTGTGATTTATGTCAAAGAGTGTCCTTCCTATGTTTTCCTCTAAGAGTTTTATATTGTCCAGTCTTACATTTAGGTCTCTAATCCATTCTGAGTTTATTTTTGTGTATGGTGTTAGGGAGTGTTCTAAGTTCATTCTTTTCCATGTAGCTGTCCAGTTTTCCCAGCACCACTCATTGAAGAGACTGTCTTTTCTCCATTCTATATCCTTGCCTCCTTTGTCATAGATTAGTTGACCATAGGTGTGTGGGTTTATCTCTGGGCTTTCTATACTGTTCCATTGATCTATATTTCTGTTTTTGTGCCAGTACCATATTGTCTTGATTACTGTAGCCTTGTAGTATAGTCTGAAGTCAGGGAGTCTGATTCCTCCAGCTCCATTTTTTTTTCTCTCCAGACTACTTTGGCTGTTCGGGGTCTTTTGTGTCTCCATACAAATTTTAAGATTTTTTGCTCTGGTTCTGTAAAAAATGCCATTGGTAGTTTGATAGGGATTGCACTGAATCTGTAGATTGCTTTGGGTAATATAGTCATTTTCACAATGTTGATTCTTCCAATCCAAGAACATGGTATATCTCTCCATCTGTTTCTATCATCATTCATCAGTGTCTTATAGTTTTCTGCATACAGGTCTTTTGTCTCCCTAGGTAGCTTTATTCCTAGTTATTTTATTCTTTTTGTTGCAATGGTAAATGGGAGTGTTTCCATAATTCCTCTTTCAGATTTTTCATCATTAGTGTATAGGAATGCAAGAGATTTCTGTGCATTAATTTTGTATCCTGCAACTTTACCAAATTCATTGATTAGCTCTAGTAGTTTTCTGGTGGTATCTTTAGGATTCTCTATGTGTAGTATCATGTCATCTGAAAACAGTGACAGTTTTACTTCTTCTTTTCCAATTTATACTCTTCTTATTTCCTTTTCTTCTCTGATTGCCGAGGCTAGGACTTCCAAAGCTATGTTGAATAATAGTGATGAGAGTGGACATCCTTGTCTTGTTCCTGATGTTAGAGGAAATGCTTTCAGTTTTTCACCATTGAGAATGATGTTGGCTGTGGGTTTGTTGTATATGGCCTTTGTTTTGTTGAGGTAGGTTCCCTCTGTGCCCACTTTCTGGAAAGTTTTTATCATAAATGGGTGTTGAATTTTATCCAAAGCTTTTCTGCATCTATTGAGATGATCATATGGTTTTTCTTCTTCAATTTGTTAATATGGTGTATCACGTTGATTGATTTGCATATATTGAAGAATCCTTGCATCCCTAGGATAAACCCCACTTGATCATGGTGTATGATCCTTTTAATGTGTTGTTGGATTCTGTTTGCTAGTATTTTGTTGAGGATTTTTGCATCTATATTCATCAGTGATATTGGTCTGTAATTTTCTTTTTTTGTAGTATCTTTTTCTGGTTTGGTATCAGGGTGATGGTGGCCTCATAGAATGAGTTTGGTAGTGTTCCTTCCTCAAATTGCAGTAAGTGTTAACTCCCAGGCTGTTTACCCCTCTTTCCAGTTCACTTCTGATTTTTACCTGGTTTAGCTCAATACTTGTATGCTTCAGGGAATGCCATAATGTCGATTTTCGCATTACACCGTAAGAATTTAGGAAGATATAATCCACTTGATACCAAGTTTTAAAACCATGCATTTCAGTCCAAAACCAAACTGGGGTAATTTTTATCCATTGACCAGTATCTCTTATGACATTTTGGAAAATTGTTTTTGGAGCTACTTAAGGCGCTGTTGTAAAAATGCAACTACCAGCACAAAGGAATATCAGGTCATTGGACTCAGGTGTTAAGACATCCCAGAGGTGTGTGTTTATCAGTGTTTTCTAATCCTGTAGATGGATGGTTCTATATTTCAGCATCTATGAGAGCCATGTGACTTGTTAATGACCTTGTGGCTCACAGTCAAGGATGAGAATTCCTCATTCATTACACTCTCTCTGTGTGCTGTGGGCCAAGTAGTATGTGTTGTTAAGGGTGGTGAATGGACAGGAGCAGAGGAAAGTATGGGAAGGCTAGTAAATCTGGGTAATGGTTAGGTTGTGAGATGTGCTGGAGAGATTCAATGATCCCATTCCAAATCCCAAGTTTGCATAAGTGTCCTCCAGTAGGTTTCTATCCATTTTTGTAATCTCAGGGTTCCTCCTACCTGGTACTAACTTACAAATAAATATAAACCACTTGAATGAAAAAAGCCTGCCTGCTGTTTTTCTGACTGCCTTTTTTTTTTTTACATGTTTATTGGAGTATAATTGCTTTACAATGGTGTGTTAGTTTCTGCTTTATAACAAAGTGAATCAGTTATACATATACATATGTTCCCATATCTCTTCCCTCTTGCGTCTCCCTCCCTCCCACCCTCCCTATCCCACCCCTCTAGGTGGTCACAAAGCACTGAGTTGATCTTCCTGTGCTATGCGGCTGCTTCCCACTAGCTATCTGTTTCACGTTTGGTAGTGTATATATGTCCATGCCACTCTCTCATTTTGTCACAGCTTACCCTTCCCCCTCCCCATATCCTCAAGTCCCTTTTCTAGTAGGTCTGTGTCTTTATTCCTGTCTTACCCCTAGGTTCTTCATGATACTTTTTTTTCTCAGATTCCGTATATGTGTTAGCATACGGTATTTGTCTATCTCTTTCTGACTTACTTCACTCTGTATGACAGACTCTAGATCCATCCACCTCACTACAAATAACTCAATTTCGTTTCTTTTTATGGCTGAGTAATATTCCATTGTATATATGTGCCACATCTTTATCCATTCATCCTATGATGGACACTTAGATTGTTTCCATCTCCTGGCTATTGTAAATAGAGCTGCGATGAACATTTTGGTACATGACTCTTTTTGAATTATGGTTTTCTCAGGGTATATGCCCAGTAGTGGGATTGCTAGGTCATATGGTAGTTCTATTTTCAGTTTTTTAAGGAACCTCCATACTGTTCTCCATAGTGGCTGTACCAATTCACATTCCCACCAGCAGTGCAAGAGGGTTCCCTTTTCTCCACACCCTCTCCAGCATTTATTGTTTCTAGATTTTTTGATGATGGCCATTCTGACTGGTGTGAGATGATATCGTATTGTAGTTTTGATTTGCATTTCTCTAATGATTAATGATGTTGAGCATTCTTTCATGTGTTTATTGGCAATCTGTATATCTTCTTTGGAGAAATGTCTGTTTAGGTCTTCTGCCCATTTTTGGATTGGGTTGTTTGGTTTTTTTGGTTATGAGCTGCATGAGCTGCTTGTAAATTTTGGAGATTAATCCTTTGTCAGTTGCTTCATTTGCAAATATTTTCTCCCATTTTGAGGGCTGTCTTTTCATCTTGTTTATGGTTTCCTTTGCTGTGCAAAAGCTTTTAAGCTTCATTAGGTCCCATTTGCTTATTTTTGTTTTTATTTCCATTTCCCTAGGAGGTGGGTCATAAAAGATCTTGCTGTGAGTTATGTCATAGAGTGTTCTGCCTATGTTTTCCTCTAAGAGTTTGATAGTTTCTGGCCTTACATTTAGGTCCTTAATCCATTTTGAGCTTATTTTTGTGTATGGTGTTAGGAAGTGTTCTAATCTCATACTTTTACATGTACCTGTCCAGTTTTCCCAGCACCACTTATTGAAGAGGCTGTCTTTTCTCCACTGTATATTCTTGCCTCCTTTATCAAGGATAAGGTGACCATATGTGCATGGGTTTATCTCTGGGCTTTCTTTCTATCCTGTTCCATTGATCTATATTTCTGTTTTTGTTCCAGTACCATACTGTCCTGATTACTGTAGCTTTATAGTATAGTCTGAAGTCTGGGAGCCTGATTCCTCCAGCTCCGTTTTTCATTCTCAAGATTGCTTTGGCTATTCGGGGTCTTCTGTGTTTCCATACAAATTGTGAAATTTTTTGTTCTAGTTCTGTGAAAAATTCCAGTGGTAGTTTGATAGGGATTGCATTGAATCTGTAGATTGCTTTGGGTAGTAGAGTCATTTTCACAATGTTGATTCTTCCAATCCAAGAACATGGTATATCTCTCCATCTATTTGTATCATCTTTAATTTCTTTCATCAGTGTCTTATAATTTTCTGTATACAGGTCTTTTGTCTCCTTAGGTAGGTTTATTCCTATTTTATTCTTTGTGTTGCAATGGTAAATGGGAGTGTTTTCTTGATTTCACTTTCAGATTTTTCATCTTTAGTTTATAGGAATCCCAGAGATTTCTGTGCATTAATTTTGTATCCTGCTACTTTACCAAATTCATTGATTAGCTCTAGTAGTTTTCTGGTAGCATCTTTAGGATTCTCTATGTATAGTATCATGTCATCTGCAAACAGTGACAGCTTTACTTCTTCTTTTCCGATTTGGATTCCTTTTATTTCCTTTTCTTCTCTGATTGCTGCAGATAAAACTTCCAAAACTATGTTGAATAAGAGTAGTGAGAGTGGGCAACCTTGTCTTGTTCCTGATCTTAGTGGAAATGCTTTCAGCTTTTCACCACTGAGGATGATGTTGGCTGTGGTTTTGTCACATATGGCCTTTATTATGTTGAGGAAAGTTCCCTCTATGCCTACTTTCTGCAGGGTTTTTTTTTTTTTTTTTTTTTTTGCGGTATGTGGGCCTCTCACTGTTGTGGCCTCTCCCATTGAGGAGCACAGGCTCTGGACGCGCAGGCTCAGCGGCCATGGCTCACGGGCCCAGCCGCTCCGTGGCATGTGGGATCTTCCCTGACTGGGGAACGAACCCGTGTCCCCTGCGTCGGCAGGCGGACTCTCAACCACTGCGCCACCAGGGAAGCCCACTGCAGGGTTTTTATCGTAAATGGGTGTTGAATTTCGTTGAAAGCTTTCTATGCATCTGTGAAATGACCACATGATTTTTATCGTTTAGGTTGTTAATATGGTGTATCACATTGATTGATTTTTGTATATTGAAGAATCCTTGCATTCCTGGAATAAACCCCACTTGATCATGGTGTATGATCCTCTTAATGTGCTGTTGGATTCTGTTTGCTAGTATTTTGTTGAGGATTTTTGCATCTATGTTCATCAGTGATATTGGCCTGTAGTTTTCTTTCTTTGTGACATTTTTGTCTGGTTTTTGGTATCAGGGTGATGGTGGCCTCGTAGAATGAGCCTGGGCGTGTTCCTCCCTCTGCTATATTTTAGAAGAGTTTGAGAAGGATAGGTGTTCGCTCTTTTCTAAGTGTTTGATAGAATTCGCCTGTGAAGCCATCTGGTCCTGGGCTTTTGTTTGTTGGAAGATTTTTAATCACAGTTTGAATTTCAGTGCTTGTGACTGGTCTGTTCATATTTTCTATTTTTTCCTGATTCAGTCTTGGCAGGTTGTGCATTTCTAAGAATTTGTCCATTTCTTCCAGGTTGTCCATTTTATTGGCATAGAGTTGCTTGTAGTAATCTCTCATGATCCTTTGTATTTCTGCAGTGTCAGTTGTTACTTCTCCTTTTTCATTTCTAATTCTATTGATTTGAGTCTTCTCCCTTTTTGTCTTGGTAAGTCTAGCTAACGGCTTATCAATTTTGTTTATCTTCTCAAAGAACCAGCTTTTAGTTTTATTGATCTTTGCTATCGCTTCCTTCATTTCTTTTTCATTTATTTCTGATCTGAACTTTATGATTTCTTTCCCTCTGCTAACTTTGGGGTTTTTTTGTTCTTCTTTCTCTAATTGCTTTAGGTACAAGGTTAGGTTGTTTATTCGAGATGTTTCCTGTTTCTTAAGGTCGGATTGTGTTGCTATAAACTCCCCTCTTAGAACTGCTTTTGCTGCATCCCATAGGTTTTGGGTCGTCGTGTCTCCATTGTTATTTATTTCTAGGTATTTTTTGATTTCCTCTTTGATTTCTTCAGTGATCACTTCGTTATTAAGTAGTGTATTGTTTAGCCTCCATGTGTTTGTATTTTTTACAGATCTTTTCCTGTAATTGACATCTAGTCTCATAGCGTTGTGGTCGGAAAAGATACTTGATACATTTTCAATTTCCTTAAATTTATCAAGGCTTGATTTGTGACCCAAGATATGATCTATCCTGGAGAATGTTTCATGAACACTTGAGAAAAATGTGTATTCTGTTGTTTTTGGGTGGAGTGTCCTATAAATATCAATTAAGTCCATCTTGTTTAATGTATCATTTAAAGCTTGTGTTTCCTTATTTATTTTCATTTTGGATGATCTGTCCATTGGTGAAAGTGGGGTGTTAAAGTCCCCTACTATGAATGTGTTACTGTCGATTTCCCCTTTTATGGCTGTTAGTATTTGCCTTATGTATTGAGGTGCTCCTATGTTGGGTGCATAAATATTTACAATTGTTATATCTTCTTCTTGGATCCATCCCTTGATCATTATGTAGTGTCCTTCTTTGTCTCTTCTAATAGTCTTTATTTTAAAGTCTATTTTATCTGATATGAGAATTGCTACTGCAGCTTTCTTTTGGTTTCCATTTGCATGGAATATCTTTTTCCATCCCATCACTTTCAGTCTGTATGTGTCTCTAGGTCTCAAGTGTGTCTCTTGTAGACAGCATATATATGGGTCTTGTTTTTGTATCCATTCAGCCAGTCTCTGTCTTTTGGTGGGAGCATTTAATCCATTTACATTTAAGGTAATTATCGATACGTATGTTCCTATTCCCATTTTCTTAATTGTTTTGGGTTTGTCATTGTAGGTCTTTTCCTTCTCTTGTGTTTCTTGCCTAGAGAAGATCCTTTAGCGTTTGTTGTAAAGGTGGTTTGGTGGTGCTGAACTCTCTCAGCTTTTGCTTGTCTGTAAAGGTTTTAATTTCTCCATCAAATCTGAATGAGATCCTTGCTGGGTAGAGTAATCTTGGTTGTAGGTTTTTCTCCTTCATCACTTTAAATATGTCCTGCCAGTCCCTTCTGGCTTGCAGAGTTTCTGCTGAAAGATCAGCTGTTAACCTTTTGGGGATTCCCTTGTGTGTTATTTGTTGTTTTTCCCTTGCTGCTTTTAATATGTTTTCTTTGTATTTAACTTTTGACAGTTTAATATGTGTCTTGGCGTGTTTCTCCTTGGATTTATCCTGTATGGGACTCTGTGCTTCCTGGACTTGATTAACTATTTCCTTTCCCATGTTAGGGAAGTTTTCAACTATAATCTCTTCAAATATTTTCTCAGTCCCTTTCTTTTTTTCTTCTTCTTCTGGAACCCTTATAATTTGAATGTTGGTGTGTTTAATGTTGTCCCAGAGGTCTCTGAGACTTTCCTCAGTTCTTTTCATTCCTTTTTCTTTATTCTGCTCTGCAGTAGTTATTTCCACTATTTTATCTTCCAGGTCACTTATCCATGCTTCTGCCTCAGTTATTCTGCTATTGATCCCATCTAGAGTACTTTTCATTTCATTTATTGTGTTGTTCATGGTTGCTTGTTTCATCTTTAGTTCTTCTAGGTCCTGTTAAATGTTTCTTGCATTGTCTCTATTCTATTTCCAAGATTTTGGATCATCTTTACTATCATTATTCTGAATTCTTTTTCAGGTAGACTGCCTATTTCCTCTTCATTGGTTAGGCCTGTTGGGTTTTTATCTTGCTCCTTCATCTGCTGTGTGCTTCTCTGTCTTCTCATTTTGCTTATCTTACTGTGTTTGGGGTCTCCTTTTTGCAGGCTGCAGGTTCGTAGTTCACGTTGTTTCTGGTGTCTGTCCCCAGTGGCTAAGGTTGGTTCAGTGGGTGTGTAGGCTTCCTGGTGGAGGGGACTAGTGCCTGTGTTCTGGTGGATGAGGCTGGATCTTGTCTTTCTGGTGGGCAGGTCCACATCTGGTGGTGTGTTTTGGGGTGTCTGTGGACTTATTATGATTTTAGGCAGCCTCTCTGCTAATGGGTGGGGTTGTGTTCTTGTCTTGCTAGTTGTTTGGCCTAGGGTGTCCAGCACTGTAGCTTGCTGGTCCTTGAGTGAAGCTGGGTGCTGGTGTTGAGATGGAGATCTCTGGGAGATATTCACCATTTGATATTATGTGGAGCTGGGAGGTCTCTTGTGGACCAGTGTCTTGAAGTTGGCTCTTCCACCTCAGCGGCACAGCACTGACTCCTGGCTGCAGCACCAAGAGCCTTTCATCCACATGGCTCAGAATAAAAGGGAGAAAAAGTAGAAAGAAAGAAAGAGAATAGAAGAAAATAAAATAAGATAAAATAAAAAGTTATTAAAATAAAATATAATTACTAAGAAAAAAAAATTTTAAGTAAAAAACAACAAAAAACGGACGGATAGCACCCTAGGACAAATGGTGAAAGCAGAGCTATACAGACAAAATCTCACACAGAAGCATACACATACACACTCACTAAAAGAGGAAAAGGGGAAAAAATAATAAATCTTGCTCTCAAAGTCCACCTCCTCAATTTGGGATGATTGGATGTCTATTCAGGTATTCCACAGGTGCAGGTACATCAAGTTGATTGTGGAGCTTTAATCCGCTGCTCCCGAGGCTGCTGGGAGAGATTTCCCTTTCTCTTCTTTGTTCTCACAGCTCACAGGGCTCAGCTTTGGATTTGGCCCCGCCTCTGCGTGTAGGTCGCCGGAGGGCGTCTGTTCTTCGCTCAGATATGACGGGGTTAAAGGAGCAGCTGATTCGGGGGCTCTGGCTCACTCAGGCCAGGGGGAGGGAGGGGTACGGAGTGCGGGGCGAGCCTGCGGCGGCAGAGGCCGGCGTGACGTTGCACCAGCCTGAGGCGCGCCGTGCATTCTCCTGGGGCAGTTGTCCCTGGATCCCGGGACCCTGTCAGTGGCGGGCTGCACAGGCTCCCCAGAAGGGGGGTGTGGAGAGTGACCTGTGCTCGCACACAGGCTTCTTGGTGGCGGCAGCAGCAGTCTTAGCGTGTCATGCCCGTTTCGGGGGTCCACACTGTTAGCCGCGGCTCGCGTCGGTCTCTGGAGCTCCTTTAAGCAGCGCTCTTAATCCCCTCTCCTCGCGCACCAGGAGACAAAGAGGGAAGAAAAAGTCTCTTGCCTCTTCGGCAGGTCCAGACTTTTCCCGGACTCCCTCCCGGCTAGCTGTGGTGCACTAACCCCCTTCAGGCTGTGTTCACGCCGCCAACCCCAGTCCTCCCCCTGCTCTCCGACAGAAGCCCGAGCCTCAGCTCCCAGACCCACCTGCCCTGGCGGGTGAGCAGACGAGCCTCTCGGGCTGGTGAGTGCCGGTCGGCACTGATCATCTGTGCTGGAATCTCTCCGCTTTGCCCTCCGCACCCATGTTGCTGCGCTCTCCTCCATGGATCCAAAGCTCCCCCTTTCGCCACCCGCAGTCTCCGCCCGTGAAGGGCCTTCCTAGTGTGTGGAAACCTTTCCTCCTTTACAGCTCCCTCCCACTGGTGCAGGTCCCGTCCCTATTCTTTTGTCTCTGTTTATTCTTTTTTCTTTTGCCCTACCCAGGTACGTGGGGGAGTTTCTTGCCTTTTGGGAGGTCTGAGGTCTTCTGCCAGCGTTCAGTAGGTGTTCTGTAGGAGATGTTCCACGCATAGATGTATATCTGATATATCTGTGGGGAGGAAGGTGATCTCCGCGTCTTACTCTTCCGCCATCTTCCCCCTCTCTCTCCTGACTGCCTTTAGCATTGGGAATTAATGAAGTCTTAGTAGATCTGAACCTCACCTGAAGAGGTTATGGCCATCTTATTAGGCTTCTTGCCTTGATTCTTATAGAATGTAGAAAACTCCCCGAGGGTAGGAAAATGTTTCCTGTCTCTGGTTTAGCTCTGATGTTAGATGTGCTTGTGCAAATCATCTCCTAACTCAGATTTCAGCTAGTTTCTGAGAACCTGGAAATTGGGCTCACAAGCTGGGCAGTACTGATGAGAAAGCAGAGGGCAAGATCCCAGTTATTCTCCTTGCCAGCCATGGAAAAGCTGTTGAGTGTGTGCTTGCCTTTGTCTACCTGGAGCCCTGGGATGGATGTTTTCCTAAGATGCTTTGGAGAGGAGAGTGGGGCTGGCGGGAAAGGTTGTAAAAGTGAATTATTTGATAAACTAATATCTCTGCTTACTTTCTGGAAAACTAAATCACGCTATGTTTTATCTCCATTGCTTTGCCAGAAATTCCTCATGACAGATTCTGATGCACCAGATTGAGCCATCTCGCTGAGCCGCACCTATTTGCAGAAGTCATTAGAAGCCATTGTTTAACCAGAGGCTTTTCTGTTTCTTCCTTGCAATTTTCAAGACCCTGCATTTGTACAGACCTGACTCGGCAACATTCTATTTTGGGAATTTGTTATCTCTTCTCAGATTCTGGACTGTGGTTCCCTAGTTTTCTGCTCTTTGTTTAGGAATGGCTATTGCATAGCTCCTGAGTCCAGGTCTGAAGTAGTCTTGCCACATCTTTGTAACAGGACTCTGCCCAGCTTCTGGGTACGGGAGTGACGACTCCTGCCTGCCTCATGGACAAACTAACGTTTTCACCATTGTAAATTGTTACATTCCCCGGGAAAGTAGCCTTTGCCACAGTGGTAAAGCATTTCCGTAGAGCATACATGCCCCCATCTCTCTCTCTCTCTCCCCCTGCCCCCCTACCTCCCTCTCTCCTCCCCTCCTTCCCTCTTCCTTTCTCCTTCCCTTCTTAAATGGGATCCTAGTTGGAAAGCACGCAGCATAGTGGCTGTCACAGAGCCCAGAACTCAATAAATATTATTGATTACTACTAATATTATAATTATCATGTTCAAAAGGAAACCGTAGCCCCCAGTCCCTTTGTGGTCATGCTCGAGAGTCAGAAAGCTCTCATAGCCTGGTGACCCATTCTGTTGTTTTTTTATACTCCATCCTTCATACACACACAGCCTATTAAGAGTCTGTTCATTCTTGGGATGTGTGCGAAATTCCAATTCCTGTCAGGAGAATTTATGTGTGGTTTTAGAGGGGATAATCGACCAGTTAGTACGTGCGCACTGATTTTATACACATACGCGTCGGCGTTTACAGCACACGTTATAACATCTTCAGTCTCTGCCAAGAATGTGTATTTCTTAGCCCCGTGCATTTGCATATTATGGGTTCATAATTTCAAATAGCTGTAAAGATCTCTACAGGAAAATGTAGTCACTGTAGTCTCATGTTCTAAATCTCAATGTAGTAGTAGAACCAGGCTAATTTTTGCCCCTGCTAATGTACCAGCCCTGAAATTTTCACACACACACACACACACACACACACACACACACACACACCCCTGTGACTTTACTTCTAAGCAAGGATTTAATAGCTGGGAGCTGACTTATGCTGCCTATTCCCTAGACTTCATTACCTTTCCAAAATATATCGTACACTTGGCACAATGTACTGTGGTCTTATTACAGATGATTAAAAAGAAAAGATTTGTCAAAATAAATGAACCCCTGGTTTGGGTCCCTCGCTTTCCACCCCTCACCCCACCATGCAGCTTTAGTCATCTGCCGTGCTTCTCGCTTAGCTGTGCTCCCTGACACGGCAGAGAGCTCTTCACAAATTGCCCTTTCAAGCTAACATCACCAGAGAATCCAGCCACCCACACCTCACCCTCTAATCAGTCATTAGAGAACCTGCCATTGGCAGCACTTGATTTGACCAAACAAAACAGAGCAGCGGGAACAAAAGAAACTTAGACGTTTTTAAGGTCTTGCGGGTACCAGACACCTGAATTTTAAAAACAGTCACGTGGAGATTTTCTTTTTGGAGTTCAGAAAAAAAAGGATGCCAAGTTGAAGTCTATTCTATCCCATTTCAGTGTAGGGAGAATTAAATAGCTGAGCCCTAGGAGTCTTCCAATGTGGTGGTTGCAATGGAAATGCTGCAGAAGTTCACTGTCCCGGGGCTGACCTGGGCCACGGAATCGGCCAGGGCTGGGAAGGGGGTGCAGTGGCTTTCTTCACTGACTGGTCTGCTTTGCTCTTTTGTTGTTCAGTCATAAAGTAAATGCTGCCCTGAAGACTGGGAACTGCATGCCCTTTGGAGTACCTGGGAGGGTTCCGGCTTCCTTGAGGCAGTGGGACGTCATTTTCCGGCTGCGGAAGTGGCAGCTGTCTGTGACTCAGATGCCGAGGTTGCTGACCTCAGGGTGCTTAGGATTACCTTGCCGCCTCTTGGGTTGTGCCCCTTGTGGCTTAGTTTTACTTAGGAACATTTGCTTTATTCCTGTGTGTGTGTGTGTGTGTGTGTGTGTGTGTGTGTGTACGTGTGTTCATCTTGAAATGTCCTCATTGAAACTTCCTTTAGTTTTCATTCGGAGCTTAATTGCAGAAGAATCAAATGAAAACTTTACATTATAAAAATTCTCTTTTTAAAACATTTTTAACAGCTTTATTGAGGTATAATTTATATGTCATAGAATTCACTTTGTTTTAGATTTACCGTGCAATGATTAATTTTTAATGACATAACATACATATGTATATATATGTATAGATATATATGTATGTCAGAGACTGCGGAAGGGGGAGTAAAAGAAGGAATCTTTTGTCCTCCACTTGCATTCTCTCCCTTCACCTTCCCCGCAGAAGGAGCCACGTGGGCAGGAAGTGTGGAGGGCAGAGGAGGCCCGCAGGGAGGGGAATACACTCTGGGCAGGTGCCTCCTGCTTCTGCTTGGTCCCACCCAGGCAGTTGGGGCTCTTCAGTGCTTGGACAACAACTGTTCCTCCCTGGTCATTAGCAGTTTGCAAATGCCAAGGTATTGTCACATCAGATGCATATTCATTAGCACGTTTGGCTAAAACCGTTTTCTGTTCTCACTCACAGACCGTGTTGCAGTGGATTTCAGAGGTCATCCAGGCCAGTTTCCCTGTATACACACAGCCCGGTATTGTCTCTGGGGCTCAAGTAAGTGGTCCAGGGGCACTCACTGGTCAGCAGTAGAGCTGGGGCCAGATCCTGGTCTCCAAACTGTCCAGGACAGTGGCATGCCCTTCTCACTGCACTGCCCTGTCGGAATGGCCTAACGTGGGCATGGGAAGGTGGGCAGGAAGGCAATGTGGAAGTTACCAAAGACCCATTTATCTCCTTACAGGCATCTCGTGTCCCAGCTCCCTAGCCCTGCTCCAGAGCTATCTTTTGCTGCTTTAGAGCATCTCAGTAAGGACTCTGCGCTGTCCCAGTCTGATTTTTCAGCACTTCACATCATCTAACAACCCTGAAAGGAGCAGAGGTCAAGTGGAGAACCCTCTCCCTCAGACCTTTATTCCAGAAGCAGCAACCGTTTGATTATACCTGAGAAGTCCAAGCAAGAAATTAGGCAAAACAGAGAAGCAGCAATAGCTTGTACTTGGACTTCTGTGTAGAGACCGCTGTTTTAAATCCTGGTTGCATTTTGTTGGCGTGTGTGTATTTGTGTGTGTGTGTGTGTTTTAAAAGAAAGTTCTGAGAAAATGATGTTTTGGGGGTAAAAAAGCATTTCATCTTGAAGAATTCAAAGCTGTGAACAAAACGTGAGTGAAGAAACCAATCGTATGTAGATGCAGGTAGTTATTAGATAACCAATGTGTGGTGGAAAGGGAAGATCTTATGCTTTGGAAGGCGAACAGTCCTTCCCTCTGATTCAAGGCACCATCACAGGGAATTCGCCCTGCTGGGATGCTTACTTAGAAGGCTTTTCTCTTTCAGCTTTTGCCAGCTGGTGTGGAGCCGAAAGCCAACTAGTGGGGCAGAAAGCCAAGCTTTCCCTTGTGCTGAGAGCCAGAGGGGGAGAAGTAGGTAGACAGCAAACCCAAATAGAGGAGCAAAGTCATGACAGTTAAACAGTGGCAGTTATAGCCGGACAGTTCAATGCTTGAGCCTGTAGCAACTAGTTAAGCCAAGAAGACAGGAGTATCCTAGAGCAGTGATTCTCTAAAGGGGGTCCCCGGACCAGCGACAGCAGCATCTCCCGGGAGCTTGTGAGAAATGCAGATTATCAGTCCCCACCCCGCTGAGACCAACTGAATCGGAAATTCTACACGTGAGCCCAGTGTTCTGTAGTTTAACCAGCTTTCCTGGAGGTTCTGATGACCTCTGCAGTTTGAGAACCACAGCTGTAGAAAGAGTGAGCCAAGTTAAGCCATGATGGATCGATAGCCGCTGAGGGTCAGAGTACTGATTCTGCATTGTTTAGCGAAGGTCACAATTTGTTGTCGTGTCTGGTTAATTTATCAATAATAAGGAGTTTTATTACCCTATAGAATATATAGTTGACTGAATTGCATGTCCAGAGTCCAGCGAATTGGACGTTATACTTTGCCTTATAACACGTTAAGCCTAAAATATTTCCAATAAAATTTTATTACAGGTGCTTCAAAAACAACCCCCAAATCCAATGAACTTCACTGAGAAAGAGCATAAAAGAGATCTTGAGAATGAGATCGACTGGCTTTAACTCCTGGTTCTGCCACTTACCGGTGATGGGAAGTAGAATGTTACTTAAGATTTCTGAGCCTCTTTTATCTTGTTGAGTCAAATCGGGGTGAAAATTACCTACTTTATGGAGTTCTTGAGAGTAAAGGAGGCTGAGAGACACCAAGTAGGCAGAGTCTAGCTCAGCGCCTCTGCCACACAGAGGACTTCATTTCCTGGGCAGGTGCATTTTGAAGGCATTGCCATCACTTGGTGGCAGTCACCCAGATGACCGTGGCTTTGCTTCTCAGGAATTGAGCACTAGTGTTGGAAGGGATTTGGGTGATACAGTCCACTGACTTCTTTTTATAGTTGAGGAAATGGAAGCTTGGAGACTTTAAGCCACAAAGCTAGTTATCAGCAGAAGGAAGCCCGAAGCCCCTGTCTGCTGCAGCCCAGCTCAGTGGCGTTCTTGCCCAGGCCATTTGTCCTCACACGCTGACCCTGTGTCACATGAAGGTGAGTGCAAGGGCCAGAGAAAGTGTCCTTGGTCAACTGCAAGGGCCTCCGGGCTGAGGAGAAGGAGCCTGAGGGCTGCCAGCTCGCAGTTGGGTTGCTCCTCTTACTTGCCTCTCAGTGCTTCGGTTTTCCTGGCGCGGAGAGCACAGTATGGATGCAGAGCCATGGCCGGTGAGGGCCTCCATGCCTTGGAGATGGTGGACTGTGGGTCTCGTTCTATCCCTGGAGAAGTGGAGGCCCAGAAAGGGCAGGTCTCGGGGTGGGCTTGGAACTGACTCTGACTATGAAGCTGTTGGAAGGTTTTAAGCAGGTGGGTGATATGCTGTGATTATAATTTTTAAACAAGCACCAGCAGTTATTGAAAATTGACCTCTAAGTATTACTCTTGGACTGTGACTGGGCATGCTAGTGGGAGGGGCTTTTACTTTGCATTTTATTTATTACTCTGGATTTTTTTGACCATGTCTTCCTTTTTTTTTTTTTTTATGCGTTACGCGGGCCTCTCACTGGTGTGGCCTCTCCCGCTGCGGAGCACAGGCTCCGGACGCGCAGGCTCAGTGGCCATGGCTCACGGGCGCAGCCGCTCCGCGGCACGTGGGATCCTCCCAGACCGGGGCACGAACCCGTGTCCCCTGCATCGGCAGGCGGACTCTCAACCGCTGCGCCACCAGGGAAGCCCCCATGTCTTCCTTTTATAATATGTGTATGCATTCAGAAAACTAACTTAAAAGATGCAGCTCTTTTCTAGACCAAGGGACAATAACTTCTGTGGCCGTGTGTGGTGCTTCGGGGAAATGACTGAAATAAACTGCTTAGCCAAAACGAGACACTACTTTTTGGTATGATTCCACTTTGACAGGAAAAATGTATTTATGTGTAGAAAAAGTCTGCAATAATGAATATTAAAATATTATTAAGATTAAAAATGTTTCAGCTTATCTGTGTTTTCTAATTTTTCTAGCATGAACATATATTACTTTTGTAGTTAGAAAAAATGATTGGTTTTAAAGAAAACACCAAAGAGCGCTGGTGTCTTTGGTCAACCCAGTGGACTTTCCTTTAGTAAGCATTCCCAGGGCAGCCCTGCCCTTCCTGTGGATGTCCATAGTTTCATGTGACGTCAGCGATGGGGTCTTTAAATACACCAGCAATGCTTTTCCGTTGGCAATCTTCTGACTCGAGCTCAGTAAGCGTAGGGCATCTTCCAATGTGGAGAAGGGATTCTAGAGAAACCTACATATAGAGAATTCAGAAATTCAGAGAGCTTTCGCTCATTCATTTAGCGGTTCATTCAGAAATGCGTGTCAAGTGCCTTCTGTGCGTCAGGCCCTGTGCTGGGCTCTGCAGATTCAGTAGCGCATGAAGGAGCACGCTTACTTGCTTTCCCCCCAGCTCTCTCTTTTTCTGTATTGATCCAGTGCTTTGTTTTTTATCAGGAGAGCATCTCCCTGCACATGAATGCAGCTCCGGCAGGCCTCTTCAGGCTGGGGTTTTGCCCTGGGTGGTCTGGATGACAGGCTGTGAGGCCACCTGGGGGAATACCTGGTGGGGGGGGGCAGTCCTGACATCAC
Organism: Phocoena phocoena; assembly: GCF_963924675.1. Lineage (NCBI taxonomy): Eukaryota > Metazoa > Chordata > Mammalia > Artiodactyla > Phocoenidae > Phocoena > Phocoena phocoena. The sequence continues at coordinate 25,562,164 of NC_089231.1, forward strand.
TACCATTTATTGTTTTCTCTGTGCTAAATGCTCACACATATTTTCAATCTTTACAACAACCCTTTAGATGCAAGAAAACCAAGGGTCAGGGAAGTGAAGGGCCTGGAACTACCTAATCAGGATTTGAATCCACACCTTTCCGTCTGTCTCTTAGTCCCACTGTCTCCACCCTGCTCTTTTATGACCTAATCTATAGAGGTGGTGCAGGCCCCCGGGCATTCACAAGGTCAACAGGCAGGCCCACCACACACACACACACACACACACACACACACACACCACACACACACCACACACACACACACACACACACCACACACACCACACACACCACACACACACCACACATACACCACACACCACACACACACACACACCACACACCACACACCACACACACCACACACACACACACACACACACACCACACACACACACACACACACACCACACACACACACACACACACACACACCACACACACCCCACACCACACACACACACACACACACCACACACCACACACACACACACACCACACACACACACACACACCACACACACACACACCCACACACACACACACCACACACACACACACACCACACACACACCCACACACACACACACACACACACCACACACCACACACACCACACACACACACACACCACACACACCCACACACACAGCACTGAACATCACTCTGTGAATACATAAATGACAAAATGTAGTTTTGCTCCATGCTAAGTTAACTTGCTACTTCTAGCCTTAAGCCTCCACCTTAATTCAGATGGCAGGGCAATCATTTAGAAAGTGTGATGATTCAGACAGGGTTGGGCTGCAGTGTAACTTGGTCCAAATAAAGACTGGAGGCGGGGGAAGGCCAAATGAATCCTGTAAACAAGATGAGAGGGGACAGCATGTGAACTCTGGGAGAACATCATTTGTGAATACTGATGTGCTCTTCTAACGGTCCTTTGGTCCGTACTGGTTCTAGATCAGTTACACCAATTGCTTCCATGTGAGATGGGCCAAGTTGCCCAAATGTTTCTCTCTTCCAGCTCTGACTTCTACGATATTAGTATTTGTCAGTCTAAATGAAATAAGATATTTAAAAATCAGTTTGCTAAAGCCAGCTTCTCTCAAGGATTTCCCAGTATAGAAGAAGGTAATACAAGCACTGCTATATTTTACAGACACTTAAAAAAAACCAGTTACTCAGCAACAGTTTGTTTTTTCTGTATCCTGACACACTGCTAGGTGGTGTGGGGAAGTCTGTGTGACAATGTAAGACACAATACCTGATCTTAAGGAACACATTCCCTCAGCAGGGAGAAAACATGAATATCCATTGAAAGAAGATGAAAAAATACAGGATAGCATCAGAATTTGGTGGCAGACTATTTGGTACTGTAGACGGTCAGAGTGACAGCAGAGAGGGTGGGATAATGAGGGCAGCTTTGTGGTTGAGGTGAGTTTTGAAGTGTGGCTGGGATTTTGATTGGAAGGAGGAAAACAGTCTTATAAAACAAACATGCGTAACTAATTAGACCAGTATTTACGGTGAAAACCAGGCTTGCTTTCTCTCTTTGTCAGTTGGTACTTGTGATATTACACTATCAGCTGGTTTGCCACTTCTGACAAGTTCCCTGCTTGTTTGTATCGAGGATATCGGGGCCCAGGTCCATATCCTCTTCTTGGCCCTCCCCCTCCGGCCCATCTCACTGTTTGTTTCTCTGGCTTGAGGGAGGATAGAGGCAGAGACATGAAGGTCAGAACCATCTGTTTTGCAACCTTCTGAAATTCAGGGAAGAGATTTGCTGGAGGAGGCAGCTGGCCATAAGATGATGCCACAGTCGACCTGAGAGTTATCTGTGGACTTCAGGTGACCAAGTTTTCTGTAGTCTTCGCTACAACTGCCTATTAGAAATAAAAACCCATTCATTTTGAGCATCCATTAAAATGGAGGCTGGCTTGGTGGGTGGATGAAATACGTTTCATATTGGTCTCCTTCACTCTAGCCCAGCCAATGGGTATTCCCAGAATGCTGTTTGGTACACCTTATCTTTCTACCTGAAGACCTCCAGTGAATCCAGATTTCTGACTTCCAAATCCACTCTTGACTAGGCTCCCAGTCTCATTGTCTCTATGTCTTTGCGTACACTGACCCCAGCTACTCTACTGTCCCTGACATGGCAGGGCGTTTCATGCCACCTCCTAGTTTTGCTCATTAGAGCCCCTCACCCTGGAATGTTCTTCACTTCTCCTCTATTAAAATCCAGCTCATCTTTTAAAATTTACCATACATGCCTCCCACTCCAAGAAGTCTTCCTGGATCATCCCATGGGAACTAATTGCTCCCACAGCACTGTGGGCTGAGAAAAGAGAAAGAGAATGGAGAAGCTGTGTGCTGGGCACCCAGGAGGGTTTGGAAGATTTGACAAGGAGATGCTCCAGAGAGGTGTGGGGGATTTGGGGAGGAGAGAAAGGGCACCTTGAGAAATGATTCTGTGGGTTATCACTTGGTGTCCGATGTCATTCTTTGAGCTGAAGCAAGACAAGACTGGAATCTCCATTCAGTTACTCTAGGTTGCTGGACTTTGCATCTTTGACTAGAGACTGGGTGAGGTGGGGCCCCGGGCTTTATTCAGGTTACCAGTTGCGTTCTCCCAGCACATCTATATGCAAGCTGTATCTCACCATCCTACACTCGAGGTTCTTTTGTGTATTTCCTGCTGTTCTATGACCTGGGTTTTCCAGAAGAGCCCTGATTTGTGGTTTGGAAAATATGATGACTGTGGGTACACCCAGCCTCTTCAGCTTAGATTGCATTCCCCTCTTTGCCAGGCATCCATGCCCCTGTGTTTGCAGCACTGCACTGGCCAAGGTAAATACTTGTTGAATGGATGGGAGGAATAGGCTTTGAATCCAAGTTCACCTGGATGTTGGGTTGGTACATTTTCTTCCCCTGTGGACTCTCAGCATTTGCTCTCGGCCCTTCCCTCCATCTCTTCTTTCCACCTTTCAGTATCTAGCCTAGAAGATGCTTGCTATTGGCGGTGCTGGGGGCAGAGTTTCTTGTTCAAGCACACCAGCCGTGATTGTCCTTGGGGTGAATGGCGAAGCCCTTCCATCAGAGGTCAGCCTGCAATGTGTTCACCAGAGAGCACAACCTCTGCTTAGGGGACACCCCTACCTGATTTCATTAGACAGGGGCTGGGATGGCAGGAAAAATGGGTGGAGAGTCAGAAAAAAGTGGGGGTTAGGAGCCCTGTCTTCTAGTTCAAGCATTCTGTGGTTCTGTGACTCAACCATAAGGGGTTAAAGAGAATGTACTTGTGGGAGCTGGGGGTGGGGGGAGGGGAGAACCTCCTTCTCATGGAATCAGGGCAGCTGAAAGGCCACTCTGAGGGAGCTTTGTAGAGACACATGTGGCCGTGTGTCTGCCGCACTGGCTGCCTGCAGCATAACCGTGTGGGCTGGAGAGGAGCGAGGAGCAAGCAGTGCTGTGCATGTTTGAAACCACAAATCACGACTCTGCAAATATCAAGGGTTTCCTGTGTATTTCTGAACTGCTAGCTGGAAGAGGTTAAAGGGACTTTTTGTATGCTTCGGCTGCTTCTAGATGTACATCCATCTCTGCCCTTCTACCTTCCACTCCCAGTGGTGAGTGCTTTGTGGGCAGGGCTGCCTTTGTGTAGGGTGTATTTTACCCCCTTTACAATAAATAGCACATGCATTTAGAATTGGAATGAGGATGATTTTGTCTGGGGCCTTCCACCCCCTCTGGCTGTACCCCCAAGGCAGGCTCTGTTATTGCTGAGCTGTGCAAACCCAGTCAGCCAGGATAGGAACTGAAACCCTGACTTTAGCCCCTTATCATGATGTTCTAATCCAGTGACCCCCCATCGGCCTCAGAAGAGGTTATCAACTGCTTCCTAACTGCTGCACACGGCATTGTGAGAACTAGTAGGATCTACAAATGTCACAAAGACCTACAAAAATACTTGAGACCTGAAAAGAAAATGTTGATTTGAAGTTGAAAAGAGATCTGGCAACCCAAAAATAGTAAACGTGGAATAAAATGTCTTCTAAATGTATATGAGGTCTGCTTCAACTCACCTCAACTGTGTGGTCATTATAGCAACCCCATTCAGCCAAGGATGTGCATGCATTTGATACGGTGGCTGGGATGAGGTTGTATCCGACACTGTGACTTATCATCCAATACTGCCTCTGCCACATCTTCTCCAATTCCTTTCCCAGCTTCCTGACCACACCCTCTGGTTTCCAGCAGCTTCTCTTCTGGGGATGTGGTGACAGGATGCAGGGACGGTGCTCCTTTTCCTACTTTGTTAAAGACTCACCCAGTGGGTTTTCAACCCCCCTGTTCCCAGTGTGCGGGGGCTCCAGGGGCAGTCTGGCTGGTTCCAGTGCAGGTGATGTGTGTTTATTTTTTTTTAATAATTAAATTTATTTATTTATTTTTGGCTGCGTTGTGTCTTCGTTGCTGTGCGCGGGCTTTCTCTAGTGCGGCGAGTGGGGGCTACTCTTGGTTGTGGTGCGTGGGCTTCTCATTGCAGTGGCTTCTCTTGTTGCGGATCACGGGCTCTAGGCACGTGGGCTCAGTAGTTGTGGCTCGTGGGCTCTAGAGCGCAGGCTCAGTAGCTGTGGCGCACGGGCTTAGTTGCTCCATGGCATGTGGGATCTTCCCGGACCAGGGCTTGAACCCGTGTCCCCTGCATTGGCAGGTGGATTCTTAACCACTGTGCCACCAGGGAAGCCCTCTCCTAAATTATCATACTTATGTCCATATTTCTAAATAACATGCATAAATGGCCACTTCTTGATTTTTCAGTTTTAGGCATTCTCTATTGGCTTCCTACTACTAGAAGGTGAAAATTTACCTCTTTTGCCACAGTTATCCTCCACCTGGTGCTACAATACGTAAATACATTCATCAATTGTATTATTGTTCCCAACTGAATTACTGCCTCCCTGTAAACGGATAATATGTCTATTCACATTGTCATGTGACTATCATACCTGTGGAAGGGATAATACAATTGACATTGAGCTTGGCCATATGATTAGCTTGGTCAATGGAATGTGAGTGGAAGTGATGTATTCCACTTCTGATCAGAAGTTTAAGAGACACTGCATGGTCTGCGTGAGTTACTTTTTTCCCTCTGCCAAGAAAATGGACATGTCCCCTTAAGGGTATAATCCTTTAGCTTAGATCCTAGAATGAAGGAGACATATGGTATAGTCATAGCTGACCCACAGCTATGCTACAATGTTACCTGAGTGAGAACTTTTGTAAGCCATTGAGATTTATTTTATTACTGCAATATAACCTAGTAAAATCTGACACGTCACCTCCCTATCTTACCAACATATTTATGTAGAAATACTGTGTTTACATTGTTATGACTGTGTACATGCTCTTTCCAGGTGAACCATCTAGTATCTCTGTGATGCTGTTCCTTTCTTGAATGACTCTTTGTTTTCCCTGAAGTTGATCGTTGTATTATTTTTCATTTTCTTATGATTTCATGTTCTTATTACTAATTCAATCCCCTAATCCCTACCAATTGTTTAAATCTCTTCCCAAAATATTCAGATTTTATTTCATTCAGAAATCCCTCTTTGTATCTCTGAAGTGCTCCAATCTGGACTGATGGATCTCTATGCCTGGTTCATAGCCGTCATCTTCGGGTCACCTTGAGATTCCCTTTGACTTTCTCTTGTGTTGGATTTTCTCTTTCCCATATTCCATGGCTTCCTGTTTCTTGGTTTACACCCCCGTATTGGCAGATCACCTCTTCTAGTAGCTCCCTAAGAAGAGGTATGTGGGATATAAATTATTTGAAACTTTGTATGGCTGCAAGTATATTTATTCTATCATCATGCTTAATTACAGTTTGGCTGGGTATAGAATTCTAGTTTGGAAACCATTTTCCTTCAGAATTTTGAAGGCATTTTCCAATTTTCTTTTAGATTTCACTGTTATTATTGAGAAGTCTGAAACTACTCTGATACCTGATCCTCTACATGCCCTGTTTTTTCTTTCTGGAAGGTTGTAGGGGTTTTTAAAAGCAAACTTTTAATTTTAGAAGAGTTTTAGATTTACAGAATGACTGTGAAGATAGTACAGCCAATTCCTATATACTCCATACTTAGTTGTCCCTATTTTGAACATCTTATATTAGTATGGTACATTTTTCCCTATAAATTAACCAATATGGATATATTGTCAGTTACTGAATTCCATTCTTCATTCAGATTTCCTTAGTTTTCTCCTAAAGCCCCTTCCTGTTCCAGGATCCCATACGTGATACCACACTGCATTTAGTTGTCATATCTACTTAGTTGCATTTCTGACAGTTTCTCAGACTTTCCTTGTTTTTGCTGACCTTGAGAGTTTTGAGGAGCACTGGTCATATATTTTTGTAGAATGTCCCTTAATTGGGATACACCTGAAGTTTTTCTCATTATTAGGCTGGGGTAATATGTCTTGGGGAAGAAGATCACAGAGGTAAGTGCCACTGTCATCACATTAAATTAACGCTACATACTATCAACATGACTTATTGTTGATATTAACTTTGGTCATCTGACTTGAGACAGTGTTTGTCAGGTTTCTACACTTTAAAGTAACTCTCGTTTTTTTCTTCCTTTCCATAATTTTCTCTTTGAAAGAAAGTCACTATGCACCTCCCACACTTAAGAAATGGGGAGTTACATTCATAAATTATTTGGAATTCTTCCACATAGGAGATTTGTCTGTTCTTTACCATTGATTTACTTAACCAATTATTTATTTATATTACTATGGACTCATTTTACACTTTGGGTTATGATCCAGTACTACTTTATTTATTTTGTTGCTTAAATTGTTCCAATTTTTGCCATTAGGAACTCTTTCTGTTGGCTTCTGTATTCTTCTGACATACCCCCATCACTCTGTGTGTGTGTGTGTGTGTGTGTGTGTGTGTGTGTGTGTGTTTACTTTTTTTACTCTCTGGCACTACAAGATGCTCCAGGCTCATTTTGTGTATTTTCTGCCCCAGTCGTAGAACCAGCCACTTCTCCAAGAAGACCTAACTCCTTTTATTGAAGAATGGTATTGGAAACCTAGATCTGGGCACTGGTGTGCTCATTGCTCCTGGGGTGTCATTGCTTCTAGTCCTTCTCAGATGACAGAGCAAGGAGATATATATATATATATATATATATATATATATATATATATATATATACACTAAACTGAGTATATACACGTATCTGTAAATATTTCTATATTAGGTAAACATGAGTTCATACTCATGTCTCCAATACTAATCTATTATCACATGGATTATTCTAGCCTTTGCTTATTTGTAACTGTCCATTCCAATAGTGAGAAACCTGGCTCCTGGGACTTCCTTGGTGGTCCAGTGGTTGGGACTTCACCTTCCAATGCAGGGGATGTGGGTTTGCTCCCTGGTTGGGGAGCTAGGATCCCACATGCCTCGTGGCCAAAAACCCAAAACATAAAACAGAAGTAATATTGTAACAAATGCAATAAAGACTTTAAGAAATGGTCCACTAAAAAATGGTCCATATCAAAAAAAAAACTTTAAAAAACCCAGAAACCTGGCTCCCATCATATGTCATTCATTTAATATTTAGTTCCTTAATACATGTGTAATAATTTCGAGTTGTCAATCTATATTCTTGTGGGAAATGACTTTATAAACTAGAGTATAGTTCTTATGTATAGTTCCTTTTTCTTTTAGTCTTAGGTACTCTAAGGTTCTTTGGTCAGCACCTTATTCCCACCCCCTTCAGTGAACTTGTATATATAATACATTTAGATTTTAGTGTCATATTCTGAATTCCATCCTGGGCTATCTCCACCTCCTAAATGATTAAAACATTTTCTCATGTGTTAAGTTTTCCTCTTTGTGCTGTAAAGTTCTATGAGTTTTGACAAATGCTTGATGTCTTGTATTCACCGTTACAGTATCGTACAGAAAAGTTTCACCATCCTAAATATCTCCTGTGTGTCATCTGTTTCCCTCACTCTCCCCTGACCCCTTGGTAACCACTGATCTTTTACTGTGTCTATAGTTTTTTCTTTTCCAGAATGTCCTATAATTGGAATCATACAATATGTAGCTTTTTTAAATTGGCTTCTTTCATTTAGCAATATACATTTAAGATTCATCCATATCTTCTTGAGGCTTGGTAGCTCATTTCTTATTGGTGCTGAATAATACCTCATTCTATGGATGTACTACAGCTTGTTTATCTGTTCACTTATTGAAAGACATCTTGGTTGTTTCCAGTTTTTGGCAATTTGAATAACGCTGCCATAAACATTCACATACAGGTTTTTTATGTGGGCAAAAGTTTTCAGATCAGTTGGGTATATACCTAGGAGCACTATGGTTTGATTGTATGGTAAGGCTATGTTTAGTTTTGTTAAAAATTTGCCAAAATGTCTTCCAAAGTGACTGTACTATCTTGTATTTTCTTCAGCAACGAATAAGAGTTCTTGTTGCTCCACACTCTTGACAGCAGTTGGTATTGTCAGTTTTGGGGTTTTAGCCATTCTGTATTATGTAGTGATATTTCATTGTTGTTTCAATTTGCAACTTCCTAATCACAAATGCTGTTGAGCATCTTTTCATAAACTTACTTGCCCTCTGTATATCTTCTTTGGTGAGGTATCTGTTCAGATCTTTTGTCCATTTTTTAACTGGCTTGTTTGTTTTCTTATTGTTCAGTTTTCAGAGTTTTTTGTATATTTTGGATACAAGTCCTTTCTCTGAGGAGAAAGTGGGAGAAAGACAAGCAATCTGGGGCTTTTCTTTCATAGATCAGAAGTTTCTAAATGGGGCTTCCCTGGTGGCGCAGTGGTTGAGAGTCCGCCTGCCGATGCAGGGGACGCGGGTTCGTGCCCCGGTCTGGGAAGATCCCACATGCCGCAGAGCGGCTGGGCCCGTGAGCCATGGCCGCTGAGCCTGCGCGTCCGGAGCCTGTGCTCCGCAACGGGAGAGGCCACAACAGTGAGAGGCCCGTGTACCGCTAAAAAAAAAAAAAAAAAAAAAAAAAAAGAAGTTTCTAAATGGAATAAAGCCCAGCTTAACAATTTTTCCTTTCAACTATCTGTGTTTTTCAAAACTTTTGCTATTGGTGTCATATTTTAAAACTCATCAGCAAACCCAAGTTCATGGAGATTTTTTACTATGTTTTCAACAAGAAGTTTTATAGTTTCACACTTTAAATTTAAGTCTATGATCAATTTTGATTTTTTATGTGAGGTGTAAAGTCTATGTGTAACGAATATATATATATACATATATATATAATATATGTATACATATATATATGTATACATATATGTGTGTGTATATATATGTGTATATATATATATACATGTGTGTATATATATATATATATATATATATATATATATATATATGGTTGTAATCCAATCATTATGGCATCATTTGTTGACAAGACTACCCATTCTCGATTCAGTTGCCTTTGACATTCACAGAAAGATAGACAAAATGAAAAGGCAGAGGACTATGTACCAGATGAAGGAACAAGATAAAACACCAGGAAAACAACTAAATGAAATGGAGATAGGCAACCTTCCAGAAAAAGAATTCAGAATAATGATAGTGAAGGTGATCCAGGACCTCGGAAAAAGAATGGAGGCGAAGATTGAGAAGATGCAAGAAATGTTTAACAAAGACCTAGAAGAATTAAAGAACAAACAAACAGAGATGAACAATACAATAACTGAAATGAAAAATACAGTAGAGGGAATCAATAGCAGAATGCCTGAGGCAGAAGAATGGATAAGTGACCTGGAAGACAGGATGGTGGAAATCACTGCCACGGAACAGAATAAAGAAAAAAGAATGAAAAGAAATGAAGACAGCCTAAGAGACCTCTGGGACAACATTAAACACACCAACATTCACATTATAGGGGTCCCAGAAGGAGAAGAGAGAGAGAAAGGACCCGAGAAAATATTTGAAGAGATTATAGTCAAAAACTTCCCTAACATGGGAAAGGAAATAGCCACCCAAGTCCAGGAAGCACAGAGAGTCCCAGGCAGGATAAACCCAAGGGAAACATGCCAAGACACATAGTAATCAAATTGACAGAAATTAAAGGCAAAGAAAAATTATTAAAAGCAACAAGGGAAAAATGACAAATAACATACAAGGGAACTCCCATAATGTTAACAGCTAATTTCTCAGCAGAAACTCTGTAAGCCAGAAGGGAGTGGCATGATATATCTAAAGTGATGAAAGGGAAGAACCTACAACCAAGATTACTCTACCTGGCAAAGATCTCATTCAGATTTGATGGAGAAATCAAAACCTTTACAGACAAGCAAAAGCTAAGAGAATTCAGAACCACCAGATCAGCTCTACAACAAATGCTAAAGGAACTTCTCTAAGTGGGAAACACAAGAGAAGAAAAGGACCTACAAAAATAAACCCAAAACAATTAAGAAAATGGTAATAGGAACATACATATCAGTAATTTACCTTAAATGTAAATGGATTAAATGCTCCAACCAAAAGACATAGACTGGCTGAATGGATACAAAAACAAGACCCATATATATGCTGTCTACAAGAGACCCACTTCAGACCTAGGGACACATTCAGACTGAAAGTGAGGGGATGGAAAAAGATATTCCATGCAAATGGAAATCAAAAGAAAGCTGGAGTAGCAATACTCATATCAGATAAAATAGGCCTTAAAATAAAGAATGTTACAAGGGACAAGGAAGGACACTACATAACGATCAAGGGATCAATTCCAGAAGAAGATATAACAATTATAAATATATATGCACCCAACATAGGAACACCTCAATACATAAGGCAAATGCTAACATCTATAAAAGAGGAAATCGACAGTAACACAATCATAGTGGGGGACTTTAACACTTCACTGACACCAGTGGACATATCATCCAGACAGAAAATTAATAAGGAAACACAAGCTTTAAATGACACAGTAGATTTAATTGATGTTTATAAGACATTCCATCTGAAAACAGCAGATTACACTTTCTTCTCAAGTGCACATGGAACATTCTCCAGGGTAGATCACATTTTGGGTCACAAATCAAGCCTCAGTAAATTTAAGAAAATTGAAATCATATCAAGCATCTTTTCTGACCGCAACGCTATGAGATTAGAAAGCAATTACAGGGAAAAAAAAGTAAAAAATGCAAACATGTGGAGGCTAAACAATACGTTGCTAAATAACCAAGAGATCACTGAAGAAATCAAAGAGGAAATAAAAAAATACCTAGAGACAAAAGACAGTGAAAACACGATGATCCAACACTTATGGGATGCAGCAAAAGCAGTTCTAAGAGGGAAGTTTATAACAATACATTCCTACCTCAAGAAACAAGAAAAATCTCAAATAAACAATCTAACCTCACACCTAAAGGAACTAGAGAAAGAAGAACAAACAAAACCCAAAGTTAGTAGAAGGAAAGAAATCATAAAGATCAGAACAGAAATAAATGAAATAGAAACAAAGGAAACAATAGCAAAGATCAATAAAACTAAAACCTCATTCTTTGGGAAGATAAATAAAATTGATAAACCTTTAATAAGTTGCCTTTTTTCCTTTGTCAAAGATCAGTTAACTACATTTGTGTGGGCCTTTTTCTGGGCTGTCTATTCTGTTTTATTCACCTATGTGTCTATTCTTTCACTATTCTTTTCACATCCTGTCTTGATTACTGTAGCCTTATAGTAAATTTGGAAATTTACTATATTTTTGTGAGTCTTTCAATTTTGTTGGTATTGTGAGTCTTTCAATTTTGTGAGTCTTTCAATTTTGTTCTTCTTCTGTATTGTGGTGGTTACACTAGGTCTTTTGCTTTTCTATATAAACTTTAGAATCAGTTCGTCAAGATCTACAAAATAGCTTTCTGGAATTTTTATTGAGATTGTGTTGAGTCTATAAAGTCGGGAAGGACTAACATCTTAACATTGAGTCTTCTGACCCAGGAACATGTTTTGTTCTTGTTTTTGTTTTTTGCCTCCGTATTCTGAGATGTCATAATGATGTGTTTTGCCTTACAGTGGATCTATTTTTATCATTGCGTTCATATTTTTATCTAAGGGCCCACTTGGCTGGCCTTTTCAATCTATAACCTCTGGGGCCTTTAGTTCCAGGACATTTTCTTGATTTTGTAGATGATTTACTTTTCTTTTTTATGCCCTCCCCCGACACCCAGTTCCCTCTTTCTAAGCCTCTCACTTGGAGAGTAGACCTTCTGGACTGGATCTGTAGTTCTCTTAACTTTTCCCTTCTCTATTCTATCTCTTTGTCTTTTTGCTTTACTTTCTGGGAGGTTTTCTTAAGTTTACCTTCCAGCCCTCTATTGCTATTTCATTTGTTATATTTTTAATTTATAAGAATTTTTTTGTTGTTATTCCCTTTTTATAGCATCCTGTTCTATGATTGCAATATTGTCTCCCTGAAGAAATTATGATCTATTTTTTTCAAGTTTTTTTCTTCCTGCACAGTCTCTGTTTCTTCCAAGTTGTTTGTTTTGGTGTCTATTATTCAATTTTGTATCTTTCTTCAGTTATCTGGTTATTTTTGTTTATCTGCACCTATTTAAGAGTACCAGTGCAAGTGGGATTTGATGACCGTGGGCTTCACTGGAAGATAATCTGTCTGGGCCTTTCTCTTGTGCAGTCTTAAATGTTATGAAGTCTTTATTTTTATTTTTTTAATTGCAGTATAGTTGACATAAAATGTCATATTAATTTCAGTGTACCACATACTGATTCATATGATACATTATGAATACATTAGGAATCGATCACTACGATAAGTCTAGTAACTGTCTGTTACCACACGAAATTATTGCAATATTATTGACTATATTCCCTATGTGGTACATTACATTCCTGTGACTTATTATTTTATAACTGGAAGTCTGTACCTCTTAATCATCTTCACCTATTTCACCCAACCCTCACCCCCCTCTCTTCTGGTGACCACCAGTTTGTTCTCTGTATCTATGGGTCTATTTCTGTTTTGTTTGTTTGTTTTGCTTTTTTAGATTCCACATATAAGTGAGATCGTATGTTATTTTTCTCTGTTTGACTTATTTCACTTAGCATGATACCCTTTATGTCCATCCATTTTGTCACAAATGGGAACATTTCATTCTATTTTATGGATGCGTCATATTCCATTGTATGTGTGTGTGTGTGTGTGTGTGTGTGTGTGTGTGTGTGTGTGTAATCATATCTTCTTTATCCATTTATCTATTGATGGACTCTTAGGTTGTTCCCTCTCTTGGCTGTTGTAAATAATGCTGCAGTGAGCATTGGGGTGCATGTATCTTTTTGAATTCGTGTTTTCATTTTCCTCAGATAAATACCCAGATGTGAAATTGCAGGATCATACAGTAGTTCTATTTTTAATTTTTTGAGGAACCTCCATGCTATTTTGTATAGTGGCTGTACCAATTGATATTCCCACCAACATTACACAAGGGTTCTCTTTTCTCCACATCCTTGGCAGCACTTGTTGTCTTTTTGATGCTAGCCATTCTGACAGGTGTGAGGTGATATCTCATTGTGGTTTTGTTTTGCATTTCCCTGATGATTAGTGATGTTGAGCATCTTTTCATGTGTCTGTTGGCCATCTCTATGTCTTTGGAGAAATGTCTATTCAGGTCCTCTGCCCATTTCTTAATCAGATTGTTTGGTTTTTTGATATTGAGTTGTGTGAGATGAAGTCTTTCTTAAATCATGAAGTCTTTCTTCACAGTCAAGTTGGGGTCCTCAGAGAAGGCTCATCTTGTCTCTTGCCTGGAGAGTAACATCCCGAGGTTGGTGCTCTGAGTACCCAGTGGAAGCGGAGCCTCGCCTCAGTAACCAGAATTCAGCTAGATGATCTTTAATTCCCCTGTTTTCAGCAAGGTAGGTCTCGCCTCGATTCCTCCTGGTGTCTCCCAGTCCAGAAAGCCTCTATTTATTTAACAGAATAAACCTCCCTCTTCTGCTGTGCTGGGCAAGGGCCCATTACTAGTCAGGGAAAGAACCTGGGACTCTAACTGCTTCCTAAACAGGTTGCCCACCAACCTTCCTTGTTTTATCCCTCCCTTCTTCTCTCTTGCTTTCAAGAGGGATTGGTACCACCAATTTCTGAGCTGTTAAGGGGTTTTGCAGTATAAATTGGGTTGGTTCTCAACTTCCCCCACCGCTGGCTTAGAATTCAGCGTCTAGGGATTCCTGGGCCATTCACCACTTGTCCATCTGATTTCTAGCTTCAGAAATTCTGTTACTTTTATCTCCTCTCTGGTTCTTCCCATTTTTGTCTATTTATACTTACTTTTTAAAAAGCTGTCATTCCAGTAGGGTTTGGGGAGGAAGCAGAAGTAGACGCATATGTCTAGCTAGCCATATTTACCTGGTAAGGCTGACATTCAAGCCCAGCATCTGTTCTGATTTGGCTGGCATTGGGCCTTAGCATTTGTTAAAGATTTTGAATATTACCCCTGTTCAGACGTGGTTTCTCCTATTCATCCTTTAGGATGAGTTCAGGTGTTACCCTTGTGCACTGCTGTATTGTGTTCTTCCCTCCCCCCATCTCCCTCCCCCCACAAGAAGACTTGGCCATCTCTCCCCTTGAGATCACATAGACTTTGCATTCACCGCTCTCACTGCATGTACCGATGATAATTTGTACAATTGCCTCGCCCTCTTAGACCAGAGGCTTTGGCGGTGGGTGGCGGGCGCCTCTTGTTTGTCTTTAGATCTCCACCACCGACCCAATGCTCAGACATTCGTAGACTTACTAAATGTTTGCTGCATGAATAAGAGCAAAACCAGGTGCTTTGTGCGATGATGCTTTGGGGGTAGGCCCGCCTGGAGGCCTTTCCCCCCATCCCCTGTGACCTGCATGCTGGGCTGGGGTGGGAACCCAGGCTGGGTCCCTGAGGGCTTGCTCTCAGCCTTCTTTCAGCCCCTGGATTCTTTCTAGGAGCCTTTTTTCTCAGCACTGACCTTTTTCCTGAAGACTTTGTCTATGTGCCTAAGTCTGCGATTAGAAGTATTGAGAACGCAGTGGGGGTGGGAGGTGTCGGTACGTAACGATCTCTACCCTCTTCAGTGTTCCTGTGCGCAGGGCCGTGCTGGGTGGGGGACTGGCGCGAAGCCACGGGGGAGGTGTCATCATTCTGTAATTGACACGCAGGGCAGCTCTCTTCCCTGAGGCAGGCCCAGAGCATTAGCAGAATGACAGCAGCATTTACAGAGCCCAGCCACCTTGCTGGACAGGTCTTACAGTGACACAAAGGCAGGGAGTGAAGCTGAGAGGGGTTCTACACCCCAAACTGCAGATGTACAGAGTGACAGCCTCTGGGGCTGCAGGCCCTTGGCTCTATCCTCCTCCCCAGGCACCAGGCTGTTCTTCTGGCCCTAACAGGGCTGGGGGGATCCAGAATGTCACAGCTGACTGACAGCCCTGCTTCTAGCGATGGGGCCTGGCCTTGGGCTGATTTCAGGCAACGAGGGGCCTTTCCTCGGCCTCAGACATCGTGCCCCCAAATGGCAATTAACCAAGTACAGCCGACTCACTTGGGACGCCAGAGCTTTGCAAGTGAAATGACTTTTCAGTCACACCTGTGTCGTGTGACTGGCGAGGCCTGGGAAGCCCTTCCCTCCAAATCATCATCTGGTCATGTACTCTGGGGGTCTTTTGATGCCTAACTTAGAAGTGGGGAACCAAAAGATGATTTCTTTGGGTCAAGACATTATCCTCTTTAAAATACAAGTAGCCTTAAGAAGAGCACATTGAACCAGTATTCATCCCTGAAAACTTAATATGGATTAATTTAACGTACTCATTAAACTGCTAGAAGTACAAAGAGTTCTTATACCACCTCTACTTCAGGGCTTCTCAAAGTGTGGTTCTTGGACCAGCAACATCAACACCACCAGAGAACTCGTTAGAAATGCAGACTGTCCAGTCCCACCCCAGAACTGCAGAATCAGAAACTCTGGGGATAGGGCCCAGTCATCTGTGTTTTACAAACCCTCCAAGTGATTCTGATGCACACCTCAGTCAGAGAAACACTGCTCTTCAAGATTAGGAAACTTTAAGAAAAGTCCAAGAAGGTGAGGGACTTGCCTGGGGTCACAAAGCTAGTTGATGGCAGAGCTGTCATTTTCAAATGACAACTGGTTGCCGGGATCTGGGGAGGAATTATTAACATTTATGGAAGCCTGTCTCCGTGCGAGTCTCATAGCAGGAGTGTTATCTCACTAAATCCTCGCCAGGATCCTGAAAACCGTCCCCAGTTTGTAGGGAAAGAAGTCGCGGCTCAGTGTAGTTGAATAACATGCCCGGATAGGGACACGATTTCAATCCTGATGTCTCTCTCTTTTATTCTTTTGTCTTCTTTGGCAACTACGTTTGTTGTGTGAGTGCATGTGCTCCCGAGTAGACCGTGGAGAGTTGCTATTCAGACCCTGCTGGTAGGGGCGGGGCACTCTGAGGGGTCATGTTGGCGTTCTGAGGGCACTCCTCTCTTGGGGGGTGCTTTCCCACTTACTTTCTTCCCAGCTTTGTTTCTGGGTGGGTCCTGACTCCAGTCTGGAGGGACAGAATGAGAGACACCCCCGCTGCCCCTGGCCTTTCTGCCCACCGTATTTCCAGCTTGGCCTGGGAATTGGATTTCCTAGTTGATCTCATGCTTCTAAGTGTCCTTGCTGTTCAAGGAAAGCCAGAGCCTTACTGACTGTGGCCAGCACACCAGTCAGGAGCGACTTGGGGTGGGGGAAGGAGTTCCCTCACATCTGGGATGGGAAGCAGGGCTCCTTGGGAGCCCGAGGGCACAAAAGACTCTGAGTCGGGGGGGTGGGAGGGGGAGCACAGGCAAAGCCAAACAGAAGAGGAAATTAAAGAGGCTCGAGTCTCCCGCCAGCTTCCTTTGCTGCATTTTTGGCAGGGATCGGCAAAGCTGGCCCGTCTGTAACTTTCCAGTCTGTCTGCTCATTGTCTCACTCAGAAATGCCAGATAAAAGAGACCATGGAATGAGGAGTGAGGAGCTCGGGTCCCACCCTCAGGATATTCCACCAACATTAACTCTCTTTCAGGCCAGCACCGTCTGTGCCATCTGCCGGGGTCTAGCCGTTTTCACAGCTCTCGCCTCTGTGATGTGATGGGTGGGTTGGGAGGGGGTGCAGGGAAGACGTGTCTCCAGAGAACTCCTCACCACTGGCCGGATATCTGTAGCGCTGCCTGTCTCGTGCCTGAAGTCCCTCCGTGAGCACCATTCCATTGAGTTTCCTGTGGTCTCATATTAAAGTAGAATGCCAGAGGAAGGATAACACCTAATACCGTTGCTGGTGAATGACTCACCAGGTTCTAGTTAAATGGGTAGGGGGTTCAGGGGAAATGGGCCCGTTGCTCTGAGTGGAGGCTTCTGGGAAAGAGCGGGACTACAGCAAGAGCAGATAGGATGGCAGAGACAGCTTTGCCATACCCAGAACCACGTAAGCTTGTGCTGGAAGGGACGCCAGAGATGCCAGAGAAGGGACTGCCTTGCCCAGGGACACTGAGCCAGTGGGGGACAGAGCCAGACAGACCTGGCCTGTTAGAACTCTTTCAAGAGCCCAGTGTAATTATGGGTCATCTTATCCCTCACCTCAAGCCTCCTCTTTTCGTGAAGAGGTCCTGCAACTTGGTTGAATCTCTCCTTCAAGAAGAGGTGACTTTCTGCAGAAAGTTTAAAGGGGGCTCTATTTGTGTGGTCCTTAAACATCTTCTGAAGGTCTCCTGGGCACAGATGCTAAGGCAGGCTCTGGGAAGACAAAGATGGGGAGAACACTCTCCTTTTTCTTGTGGAGCTCACAGTCGAGGGGGCAACGCACAAAGTAAAGCACAAAAACTAAGATACAGTGTGAGCAAGGGCTCTCTGGGGGCTGGAGAGGGAGATGCCACTGGTCAGGAAGAAGCTGCCCCCAGCTCTTCTGGGGAAAGTCAGGGTTGGGGATGCTTGAGCTGGGAACTGAAGAATGAGTTTGCTAAGCATATCGAGGAGGTGGGAGTGGGGGCAGGTATGGGCATTCCACATAGAGGAGACGTCGCAGGTGGGAGGGGGCGTAGCCCTTCCAGAACCTGTAAATATGGTTGAATCACGATTATTGAAAGAGTGTGTTTAGGGGAGGGCCAAGAGACAGTCCAGAATGGAGGGGCTGGGCCAGGCCATAAAAGCCATTGAGTATGGCTACACTAAAGGGTTTAGACTTACCTCCTGAGGGCAGTGGGGAGCCACTGAAAAGTTTTATTAGTCAATCAGTGCTAACTGTCCAATAAGCAACCCCTAACATGTTAATGGCTTAACCTCAAAGGTTCAATTCTACTCCAGTGAAGTCTGGTGAGACCTCCAGAGTCTGCAGCAGTAGGGGAGAGAAAGACAGGGAAAGCATACCAGCTCTTAGCGCCCTCAGCCTGGAAGTGGCACATGTGGTTCTATTCGTAGTCTGTCGGCCAGAAACAGCCACATGGCCCCAGCCTACTCGCAAAGGAGGCTGGGAAGTGTCGGGAGACACAGGCGTGCCTGGAGGGCACGAACACCTGCCACAGAAGACTTTAGTCAGAAGAGTGCTGAGGTCTGATGTGTGATTTGGGATGTTCACTCTGGCAGCGGACTGAGGAGGGGGTTAAAGGGCTGCAGGCGTGGAGACGGAGGCCGGACAGGAGGCTCTTCCAATTGTCTGGTGACAGAGCTCTCCCTGCTCCCCAGCTCTCTGCAGACTGCAGCGGGGTGAGCCTTCAGGGAAGGAAGGTGGGTGGAGACTGCCATGAGGGAGGCAGACGGCTCAGGGGCGATGGGAGGTCAGTGACGGGCCTGTTGACGGGTGTACTGGGCAGCCCCACACGTAGGGCTGCAGGGCTCGCAGTGGGCCTGACTGAGCTGGGGGTGTTATTGGCCTCTTCAGAGTTCAGGGCCTCCCTGAGCGTGAGCTGTGCTGAGGCGGGCCTCCTGCCTTTTACCCCGTGTTCTCGGTGCTCCGGAGGTCCTCACTTACCATTTGGAGCGAGTGAGCACGCAGTAACTGAAACCATGGGTGGAGTGAAGGGGCTTGGAGGAAGGCGGGAGCTGGATGGAAGCATCCCTGGGAAAGAGGAGCCTTGAATGGCCGGTCTTCCAAGGTAATAGCACTTCTCTAGTGTTCCTAAGCTTCATTGCCACCTGTTTGTAGCTCTGCGGAGTAATGCAGGCTGCCACTTCAGAAGGACTGTCAGGTACTTTCAGAGGAAGCATTTGCTCATGAACTTCTGCATAGCCGTGCTCATTTTAACCCAGTGACTGGCTGTGTCCCCACTGCCATCTTCCACTGGTAATACCATGGGGACGGCAGGCCTCCTGCCCAGCCTTCGCTCTCCTGGTTGCCCTGTCTGATGTCAGGCTCTCACGCCAACCTAAGGAACAGATGTCCCAAAGCTGGCAGCTGGGGGTGGGGGGCGGGAAGAGACCTGAGTTCTGGTTTAAACTAGGCTGCTAACTTTCTGGATGGTCTCACAAAGTCATCCTGTATTTCTGGGCTTGAGGCTCTTCTGTTGGGTGGGCGTGGGGATTTTAAATGAGAGATCTTCAAGCTCTGACATTTCTAGCTCCACAGGAGGGACACTGAATATCCTAAGGGCCCAGCAATTTTCAGAACACTGCTTTTTCAACTAGAGGCAGGAATCCTGGAAGGCATATTGGGACTTTCCAGAGGTGGTCTGGGCGTGGCAGAGCTCACCGGTTTTTCCTGGGGCTGCAGAAAATGGGGGGTGTGGGTCTCAAGTGTGGGCCTCTTCCTTCTCTTGCCTTTGGGAAATGAACCCCTTTGAGAAATGGGTGACAGCTGCAGACCATCTCTCCAGAAAAGCATGTGGCATGCACAGAAGCATGTGCCAGATGCACACCCTCTTTTACATTTAATTTCAGGGGCCCGTGGCCTCCCTAAAATGCAGATGGGCTATCTGCCTGCTTTTCTCTCCCTAGTGGCTTCTGGGTTCCTCTTACAAATCCAGTGCTTGCTCCTGAACCAAGTTGTGGAAGAGCTTCAGGAGCCAAAGGAAAGTCCTCAGAGGTGTTTGCTTTGACCTCACAAGGGATTGGATGAGACCTCTCTAAAGAGAGGCAGAAAATCAGCGCAAATTTATATGGCGACAGCTGAAGGCACTTGATAGGTGGGGTGTGTGTGTGTGTGCTTGTCTGAGAGAGAAAGTTGGGGGGCAATGTGGGTGTATTGGCACTCTTACCTTGATAACATGTCTTCTGGGAGGGATTCTCTACTTTTTTGTAATTAAGCTTTTTATTTTGAGATCATTAGAGATTCGCATGCAGTTATAAAAAATAATACAGAGGAATCCCTTGTACCCTTAACCTAGTTTTCCCCTTTGGCAATATCTTGCAAAATTATAATACAGTATCACAGTTAGGATATTGATACTGGCACAGTCAAGATGCAGGATATTTCCAACACTGCATGGATCTCTCCTGTAGCCCTTCTGTAGCCACGGCCACTTCCCTTCTCTGCTCTCATTCTCTACTTAACCTCTGAAAACTAATAATCTGTTCTTCATTTCCATAATTTTATCATTCAAGACTGTTATATAGATGCAATAATACAGTATATGTGTAACTTTCTGGGATTGGCTTTTTTCACTCAGTGTAATTCCCTGGAGGTTCATCCAGGTTGACACATTTACCAGTAGTTTGTTCCCTTTTATTGCTGAGTAGCGTTCCACAGTATGGATGGACCACAGTCAGTTGAACCATTTATGCATTCAAGGGCATCTGGATTCTTCTTTGACTCATTGATTATTTAGAAGTATGTTGATTTGTTTCCGAGCGTTTAGAGGTTTTCCTGTTATCTTGCTGTTATTGATTTCTAGTTTGATTCCTTTGAGGTCAGAGAACACACTCTATATGAAATAGAGAATGAATTCTGTATGAAAATTCAATTCTTTTGAATTCACTGAGATTTGTTTCATGGCCCAGTCTATCTTGGCATATGTTCTGTGGGCACTTGAGAAGAATGTACATTCTGCTGTTGTTGGGTGGAGTGTTTTGTAAATGTTGATTAGATTCTGTTGGCTGATGGTGTTGTTGAGTTATTCTGTATCCTTGCTGATTGCCTAGTTATTTTATTAATTTTGAGAGAGCAGTGTTGAAGTCTGCAAATATAATTGTGAATTTATGTATTTTTCTTTTCGGTCCTATCAGGTTTCGCTTCACATATTTTGTATCTCTGTTGTTTGGTGCATGTGAATTTAGGATTTCTTGGTGGATTAATCCTTCATCATTATATAATATTCCTCTCTGTGCTCACTTCAGCGGCACATATACTAAAATTGGAACCATACAGAGAAGATTAGCATGGCCCCTGTGCAAGGACGACACACAAATTCATGAAGCGTTCCGTATTTTTGTTAAAATTGTTGTGGTCATTGTATCTATCTCAAATAGTGTCAACAATAAAAATAAAATTAAAAAAATATTCCTCTCTGACTGGTAATTTTTTCCCCCTGAAGTCTAATTTATCTCATATTGATATAACCATTTTTGCTTTCTTGTGATTAATGTTTACATGATATATATATTTTCATCTTTTACATTCAACCTGCCTATATCATTTTACTTGAAATGAATTTCTTATTAACAGAATAGTGGGTCATGTTTCTAAATGATATTTTTATTTATTTATTTATTTTTAGATAAATAACAAGGATTTACTGTATAGTACAGAGAACTATATTCAGTATCCGGTAATAATCTATAATGGAAAAGAATCTGAAAAAAAATATATGTTTAACTGAACCATGTTGCTGTACACCTGAAACTAAGACAATATTGTAAATCAACTATACTTCAATTTAAAAAAAATAAAGAAAGAGAAAATCATCACCAAAACCCAGAAAGTCAGTCTTAATCATGTGTATTTCTAACTTATGTGGACTGACCAGATCAAAGATAATTTAGAATATCAATGGCCATTACAGGGAACATTTGAAATCCCCAAACTTAATTTCCTTAAAACTGAATTGGGCTACAATAGCTCAAAAACTTCCAGAAAAGAGTTCAATACTTATTTCTATTGGTAGTTTGAGGCTTCCCTATGTTATCAGGAGTCTAAAATTACCTCACTGAAAAATAAGATTTTAAGATTAATGGGGCAAACAAATTATTAAAGAAAGATAAAATGGCTCCCAAAGCCTTAGGCTCTTCTTCTTGGCTTCTTTGTCTCAGATTCCTCTTTGGCACCATCTTGTCTCTCTCTTTGGCTCCTCATGTCCAGACTCCACCTCCACCACCATCATCCTTATTCCCTTCTACACTTCCTATGCCTCTTCTATACCCTCAGTTCTCCCATATTAACTTTCTCGTTGAACTTCCCCTTTTCTCTAAAACCCTCCCCACTCTTTTCCTCTGAACTTGTCAGAAGTTTTCCTTTACAAAATTGAGCCTTCTGAGGGTCCAGAGGATAAACTTTTGGACCAAAGGTGAACAGTGAGCCATTGTTAAAGATTTTTTCAAAGTAACTAAAGTTTCTCACAAATTTGCTGAGGAATTCAAACTTATCAACCTGGTTTCTCTGACTTATATCAGCTAGTTCATATGCTTGTCAGGGAATGCCAGGCCCAGCATTGGGTGAAAAACACAAATTGGGAAAATACTGAAAGGTCTCTAGCATTGTAAAGGGGAGACCAACCTGCTAATTTATCATATGATCAGGCTTGGGCAATAGCCAAGTGACTTCATCAAGCATAAATTGATATTTTTAGATTATTCACATTTAATGTAATTATTGATATTTAAGGACCTCAGTATGCAATTTTATTTTTATATTTTCTGTTTGTTGTCTCTTTCATTTCTGTTTTCTTTTTCCTGCTTTCTTGTGTGCCACCTAAACATTTTAAAGAATTCCACTTTGACTTATCTATGGTATTTTTCAGTTTATGTTTTTCGTATATTTTTTTAGTGATGTGTACATTATGTGTACATGACTTAACACAGTCTACTGGTGTCATCATTTTACCAATTCAGGTGAAATATAGAAACCTTACCTCCTTTTATGTCTTTTTACCCTTTATAATTTACATTATAATGTAATTGTCTTAAATATTTCCTCTACATTTAAAACCACATCAGACAGTGTTATAATTTTTGCTTCAACTGTCAAATATCATTTAGAAATTTAAAAGGAGAAATAAGTCAGTTGTATTTACCTACACTTTTGCTTAAGTGTATTTCTTCCTTCCTGATGTTCCAAGGTTTCTTCAGTTGTTTCTTTTCTTTTCTTTTTTTTCCTAAAGAACTTCTTTTAGCCACTCTTGGGGGTAGGTCTGTTGGCAACAAATTCTCTTAGTTTTCCTTCATCTGAGAATGACTTGATTTCCCCTTCATCCCTGAAGGATATTTTCACTGGATACAGTATAAGATTCTCGGTTGATAGTTCTTTTCACACGTGAAAAATGTTGTGCTACATCTTTTTGGTCTCCATGGTTTCTGATGAGAAATCTGCTGTCGTTCTAATTGTTTTTCCCATATCGGTAGGTGTCGTTTCTCTAGAATTGTTTTCAAGATTTTTTCTATGTCTTTAGTTCTCAGAAGTTTGACTATGATGTGTCTTGTGGATTTCTTTCAGTTTATTTTGTTTAAGATTCTCTCATCTTGAATCTGTAGGTTTGTGTCTTTTTCCAAATTTGAGAGGTTTTCAACTATTGAGCACTTTTTCAGTCCACCGTTTTTCTCCTCTCCTTTGAGACTCCAGTGACAAGAATGTGAGACTTTTTGTTGTATTACTATAGGTCCCTGAGGCTTTGTTTGTTTCAGTCTATTTTCTCTCTTTCTCAGTTTGGATAATTTTTATTGCTCTATATTGCAGTTCATTGATTCTTTCCTCTGTTCTCTCCATTCTGCTGTTGAACCCATCCATTGAATTTGGTATTTCAGTTAATATATTTTTCATTTCTAAAGTTTCCATTGGTTCTTCTTTATATCTTATATTTCTGTTTTAGACTTTGCATTGGTTTCAAACATGTTCATAGTTGCTTGTTGAAACACTTTTATGATGGTTGCTTTAATATCTAACATCTCTGTCATCTTGGAGTTGACATTTACTGACTATTTTTTTTCATTCAGTTTAAGGTTTTCCTGGTTCTTTAAGATAAGTGATTTTTTATTGAAACGTGGACATTTTGGGTAATATGTTTTGAGACTCTAGATCTTACTTAAAACTTCCACTTTGCCTGGCTTTTTTTTTTTTCAACATGCTCCAGAGGGGAGTTTGGGGGCACTGCTTTATTACTGCCAGGTGGGGTTGAAGTCCAGTTGTCCCATTCGGCCTCTACAAATTCCTTTCTGGTTAGGAGGGGTTGGAATGCCTAGTTACTGGTCCCCTTGTGACCTCCACTGACACCACAGGGGTTGAGGGTGGCCTCTTTACTGCTGAGTAGTAGTAAAAACCCTGACTCTCCACTAGGCCTCCTCTAACACCACTCTAGTGGGGAGGGGTTAGGGTGACTCATTACTGCTGGGTGGGAGCGGGAGTCAAGGCTGCACTGGGCCTTTGCTAGCATGGATGGGAGTGGGACCACAGTTTTTTTTGGCAGTGTTTGACTGGATTAGAGCAGTCATTGTATAGAAGTTTGTCTTTCTAGGCTTCCCCTCTCCTAGTCTTTTGGCTAGAAAGAACAGGCTTTTGTTGGGGAATTTTTTGTCTGTGCCTATTGATATTTTCAGGTTGCCATCTTCTTCAGCTCCAAATCTGGGATATATGAGGCCAAAAGAAAACCCACCATCCAGAAACTTCACCATCCTATCTTCCTCAGGTCCCAAGGTCCCTAGCTAGTTGCTTTTCTTTACCTTTCAGATTCACATGATGTTTGTTTTATGTATAATATCCAGGGTTTTTAGTTGTACTTAGGGGGAGGCATAGGGCAAAGTGTGTCTATTCCATCTTCCCAGAAGTGGAAATCCTCTCTACTTCTTTTTCTTTACTACTTTGTAGCAATATTGAGAATGTAGTACATGTATTTGGGAAAGTTTTAAACAGTACAGAAGAGATACATGAAAATTTCCCTTTCAAGTCCTGTGTTCTGGAGTGGCCACGTGGTTCTTCTACCAGTGGCAGTCACTGTTACCAGTGCTTGTGTGTCCTTTTCAAGAGAGTCTGTGTGTGTGTGTGTGTGTGTGTGTGAGACTTTCTATACTTGGTAGTGGCACCAACTTAAACTCCATTAACCATGGATGAGAGCAGTTATACACACTCTGGTTCAGCAGCACTGTGTATATTTAAGCATATTTGCCAACCTAATATATGAAAAACTGGATTGCATTATAGTTTTACTTTGCATTTCCTGCCATGTGTGAGGATGAGCATCATTTCTGATGTATAAAATACATTTGTGTTTCCTGCTTTGTGGTCTGACAATTTAATTTCTTCTTTATTGTACATGTCTCTGTTGGGTTGTTGGCATTTCTTATAGACTTGCACAGGTTCACACATGCACATTATTTATGTAGCAAGGAAATGTGCCCTATGCCTGTCATATATGTTGCCAATATTTTGTTCCTATTTTTTTCCATTTTCTTTTGACTATTGTATTTTATGGTTATCGCTATTTAAAAAATTTTGAACTCAGATGTAGCCTTTTTAAAACTGACATCTGAATTTGGGTCATGTTTTGAAAGTTCTTCCTAGTTCAAGATTATTACAAATATTCTCCCACATTTTTCTTCTAGATCTTTTCATAGTTGCATCTTTTGTTTAGGTCTTTGGTACATGTGATCCAAAAATTTTTTAGATCATTCCTGAATTGACTCAACACAATTACTTGAAAGGTCTGTCTTGTCCCCAGTGGTTTGAAATGCCACCTTGATTTATTGTGGGTCTTCTCTGTGTAGGTGCTTATCTGCTTTGTCAGCAAATTACCAATGGCAGCTGGTGGCCTGGGGAGGCTGTGCTGAGGTGATCTCGGAGCCATCTGCAAGGAAAGAAGCACTTTTGGAGAGGGATAAGGAGCAAGGGTGGCTGATTCTCCCCACCTTGGACTGCTCTGTTTTGCTCTCATGAAAATGGGCTGAGCCTGTTTCAGGGACGTTTTCCAACCATCTTGCCCCCTGATGGTAAGAGGCCCCTCTGTCTGCTCCTCTTGTAAATCACAGGTCCTGCTCTTTTCTTAAATATCTCCTACATCCACCCCTCATCCCTATTCCCCTCTTCTGTCCTTGACACCTCTTCACTTCAGGACTTTACTATTATGGCCTAGTTTTTGAGTACCCTCCTAAATGTTTGTTTTAGTTAACTCTTGCTACCAAGCAAATCAACACAAATTTAGTTGCTTGAAACAACACACCTTTATTATCTCATAGACTTATTATTGCTGTGGACCATGAGTCCTGGCACATCTTAGCTAAGTCCTGGCCTTCAGAGCTCTCATGAAGCTGCAATTAAGCTGTCATCCAGGGCTGGGTTCTCATCAGGAGGCTCAAATGGGGAAGGATCCATTTCCTTTTTCATGTGGTTGTTGTGGCTGTGGGATTCATGGAAGCTTGCTTCATCAAAGGCAGAAAGGGAGAAAGAGTGCCTCTAGTGCCTGGCTACTAGCAAAATGGAGCAAAATAATGTAACGTGATTGCAAGAATGACATCCCATCATCTTTGCCATATTGTACTGGTTAGAAGTCATACCACATTCAAAGGTATGATCACCTGGAGGCAGGTCTCGTGGGATGCCCTTGGAATCTATCCTCCACATGGGTTGTTTTCTACTCTAGTCCACACTTCACTGTGGAGCCAGATTAATTTTCTTAAAGCACATCCCTGACCTTACTAGTCTTCTACTCAAAAGTCTGCATTAGTTAAATTTCATATAAAATGTTCTTATATTAGCATTTAAGGCTTTCTCCAGGAGCTGCCTGGCAGTTATCTGTCAAAATTGCCAGTGCACAAAGCCTTAGACCCAGACTGTATCCCGGATCTCGACTCCCACATGAGTGAAATAATGAATGCACAAATGTAAGCACTGCAGAGTCGTTTGAAATAGCCGAAGATTGGAAACAACCCAAATGGGAGGGGCTGGTTGAATACATTACTGTACATCCAATCGGTGGAATACTACACAACCACAAGATGGACGGGGCAGCTCTTTATAAATTCATGTAGAGTGATCTACACCAGTGATTCTCAGAGTGTGGTTCCTTGACCAGCAGTATCACCTGAGAACTTGTTGGAAAGAAACAAAGAACAACTACAAAAACAACCCCCAAATAATTTACAAAATGTCAATAAGCATATACATGTCAACAGTTACTTTAAATGTAAATTGAGTAAATGCCCCAGTCAAAAAACAGATTGGCTGAATGGATACAAAAACAAGACCCCGGGCTTCCCTTCCCTGGTGGCACAGTGGTTGAGAGGTCGCCTGCCTATGCAGGGGACACGGGTTCGTGCCCCGGTCCAGGAAGATCCCACATGCCACGGAGCGGCTGGGCACGTGAGCCATGGCTGCTGAGCCTGTGTGTCCGGAACCTGTGCTCCGCAATGGGAGAGGCCACAACGGTGAGAGGCCCGCGTACCACAAAAAAAAAAACAACAAAAAAACACAAGACCCCTAGATATGCTGGGAAAGTGACTTTTCACTGTATATCCTTTTGTACCTTTTGAATTTGAACCATTTAATGTATTACTTATGTAAAATATTAAAATACAAAAGCCCCATCCGTCAGACCTCATTAGCTTTCTCTCTCATCTCTCACGTGGCCTGTTCACACCAGTCAGACTTGCCTCTTCACTGTCCCTTGGGTTAGGGTCGCATTTCCTGACCATGGGCCATTGCTTACGTCCATGCCCCCAACTGGAATTCCCTTTACTCTTCTCTGTATAATTAAAGCCAACTCAAAGGTCAGGCCCAGATGCCTCCTCCTTTGGGGATTTGCCTGACCCCGCCCTGCAGGCAGAATTAACTGGAACTTCTCCAGTCTGTGCCTTTCTTCTGCCCACTGCCTGGCTGTCTTTAATAGATTGGCGGCTCTCTGCAGGCAGGGACTCAGCCTCACACATCATTGTGACCAGCATAGCCTGCAAGTTGATGCCTACGAAGCTTTTAGTGAATAACCGAGTGAGCAAGTGAATGACGGACACAGAGATGGGGACATAGGGACACAGGGTGGGCTGGACAGTGAACAGACCTAAGCGTGGGAATTGTCAGAGAGGAGAAGAATGAATCTGGGCAGGAAAGTTGGGGAGAGGTTGCGGGGAGAATCTGCTGGTGGCTGGGCTTTCTACCGGCTTAGGTTGGGGGCTGAGCCATCGTCAGTGCCCTGGGGGGTGGGGTGGGGAGGGCACCTTGACCTGGGGGCCCGTGGGATTCATTTCATTTCATTGGAGGGGGGAGTTCTTTTAAAAATGCAGATGAGCTTTGGAGGGGCAGTGATTGAAGGGTAGAATGTGTGCCTTAAAAAGACCTCACACAGACTGGCAGAAGGGCAGGCTGCCCTCCCTAGGGGGTTATTTTGATTACAGCCAAGTCGAGGTGAAGTTATTTTTTAATATTAAAAGAATATGCCCCCCCCCCATGGCCACTCTGTCCCTAACCTCCCTCCATCTCGAGACAGCATCTGACATTTCCTGCACATTTTAACTTTCTAACCAAATAATGAAATAATCATATTGGCTCCTCAGTCACAGGATTCATTTTCTCTCATTCCTGGGCTTCAAAATTCATCTCATATTTTAATCTGTTTTGAGCTCTTTTCAATTGCCTTGGAGATAGAGCCAAAGGTTCCCTGAACTCCTATTGCCTGCCGTTGTTTGGTTTTGTTTCCTGTGGGGTATTCTGTTTAATAACACGGTCTGTCCTGCAGCAGCGGCAGGAATTCTAGGGGGGTCGGGGCTGGGCCTCATACTTTGTGGCTCCCTGACAGTATATTAATGCCCACATTCCGACCCTGGGCATTCTCATTTGCTGCCTTCCTCTTGAATGGTACCCTCCCTTCTCAACTGTATTAATGGTTAGAAGCCCAGCCTCCCGTAGAAATTCTCTCCCAACTACTCTAGGCCACATGATCCTTCCCTCCTCTGAGCATCAAGTAAACACACAAAACACAACGGCAATAACGACCAGCATTTCGGAGCCTAACTATCTTTCAGGCACATTCTGAGCACTGTTATGGATTAATTCATTTGATTCCACACTCTCCTCTAAGGTAGTGTTAGTTTTAGTGTCCCCATTATTTTGATGAGTAGACTGAGGTAAAGAGAGAGTCCATAACTTGTCCAAGCGCTGTAACACACCTAAGGTCAGTTTCATCCAGTTGAACTCTTGGTTTTCCTGTTTCATGTGTGCACGTCATAGCTTCCCAACCAGACAGCAGGCCCTCAGGGTGGGCGCTGCACCCTTCTAGGTGCTGTGTGAGGTGGTGTCATTGTAAATACGTGTTGGTTGTTTGAGCTCCTTGTCTCATGAAAGGCCAGAGAGGGCGCTGGTTTGGAGCAAGAGGCAGGGGGCCGTCTGTACATTTCTTAGAGCCATTTGGGGTGGTGGGTGGGGTTGCTTGAGAACTTACCCACGCTTCTTGTTTGGGGTAGGGAGTGGCAAAAGGATGTGGTGTGGTGCAGGTGACAAGGCTTCTCCTTGGGGGCATGAAACCATGTGTGCTGTAGGATTGTTGGAGAGAGTGGGGTGCCCATCAAGGAGCACCCTGTGACTCTGGGGAGACATGAGCTCACTGCCAA
This sequence comes from Phocoena phocoena, assembly GCF_963924675.1. Taxonomy (NCBI): domain Eukaryota; kingdom Metazoa; phylum Chordata; class Mammalia; order Artiodactyla; family Phocoenidae; genus Phocoena; species Phocoena phocoena. The sequence goes on from NC_089231.1 coordinate 25,591,974, forward strand.
GGGTCCCCCTTATGAAAATGAGAAGGGCCCCTATGTGGGAAGTCCTTGACAGTAGGGAGGGACCAGAGTCAGCTCTCTGTCCCAGGGGTTCCTCTCTGGCACTGGGGTCTGGTCCTTCAGTTGGGTTGTCTTTGTTCCATAAAGATGACAACCCAGGCAGGCATTTCACCCCTTCAAGTCTCAATTATCTCATCTGTAAAAGGGGGAGAAATACCCAAACCTGCCTTCCTTGTGGCAGAGCGTTGGGAAGGGCAATTGAGAGTGTACACATCAGGAACAAAAGCTTCATGGCAGGTAGGACTGGAATTACATCATTGGAGAAAATTTCTCTCTGGGTCTCTCTTCCTGACATACTGTCTGATGGACCTGTATGTTTGTCCAGACTTGTTAAATCTGTGTAGCTTTGGCTTCTCCCTTTCTGTCCCTGGCACCTCACATGAGCCCTTCTGGGGCTGTCTTTTCCTCCACATCAGGGTTCTGAGTCCTCTCTGTGCAGTTGAATCCCCTGGATGCTTCTGATGCCCGAGCCTTACCCCCAGAGGTTCTGACCCCATGGTCTTGGGTGCATCCTGGGCTTGGTATTTCTTAAAGGCTTCCCAAAGATTCCGGTGTGCCCCTGCATTGAGACCTATGCTTCACAGCATGCTGAGACACAGGGCATGAATGGAGAGGAGAGAGAGGAGAGAGAGTCCATCCGAATCTCAACGTTCCTAGTAAAAAGTTTTGAAAATCATGTTTGTTAGATGCTATGTTTTAGGCCTGATACTGAATGTATTTTGCAAGGTCAAATAAAATTGAGTACATTAAATTTTTATATTTAGCAAAAGACTGTACAGGTGAGTTAGCGTGAATCCCCTCTGGGATCTGAGGGTTGAGACTCTGGAGGAGCTGGGAAGCAGGGGGCAGCAGCAGACCTGGAGCCGGGAAGCCTGGTTACCAAGGCTGACTCCATCACTCACTTGCGAATATTCACACCTATCTCACAGAGTCATTGTGAGGGGCAATGAGATCATTCATGAAAACTTTTTGAGAAACCAAGATTTCTGTAGAAATAAAAGTATTGCATAAAAGCAGTTGTGTTCTGTATTCTGTCGACTGTGACTCTCTGGACATCATTCCTTAGGAGTTCTGCCTGACACGGGGAGACCAGATGTCCCAAATTCCTGGTCTCCCGCGCAGGTTTACTCCACCATGTGCATTCCAGACCTCATCCACTCCTGGCACCACTGGCCAGCCCTTCCCCTCCCCAGCTCCCGTCTTCAAATTCCATCGCCCTCCACTGGCTTCTTCCCCTCAGGACAGAAACATATCCCTCTCCCACAGTAAAAAGAAAATACACCTGTGACCCTTGGGCCCCCTCTTCCTTCCACCTTTGCCTTACAACTAGGTTTCTGGGACATGTAACTCATGTGGAGACTCCCCTTTCCTCACTCCCTTCTCCTTCTGTTCTGGCAGAGGCCCCCCATTTCCCATGGCTGCCAGCTGCTCCATCCTTGTCTACCTGAGGTCTCTGCCATAGGTGCCCTGTGGACCACTCCCTTCATGACACACTCCTCTTCCTCTGGCTCCCTCACATCCTCCCTTCCCCTCTCACCCTCACTCTCAACTTTGCCTGATCACCTAATCTTAGGGATTCCATTTCCTAAATATTTCTCATACCTGTAGACTCCCTTCAGTGCCCACCACCACTACCTTGGTTCAGCCCCTCTCTCACCTGGACTACCTCTCACCTGGCCTATTGGTCCAGCCTCTTAAGGTGTCCTGACCTCCCTCCCCGGCTGCCTCTGCCCTCCAGGGTCAAGTTAAATACAAAGCCCTTTGTGCTGTGGACCTTGCCTACATCTCCAGATGCATCTCTTCCAACTCTTCCTTTCACATTTGCATTCATTCCCCAAATCTGTCCTGGTGCGTCATGGCTCTGGGGTTTTACATGTTTTGTAACATCCCCATAAAACTTTCCCTGCTCACCACTACCCGAACCTCATCCTGGAAAAACGTTCATCTTATAAATCCCAGCTCAACTGTCAGATCCCTCAAGGAGCCTCCCCTGGTTCCTCTGTTCCATCCCCCAGTGGGCTTAGTCTCACCTTGCCTTGCTCTGGCCCCCCCTGCTGCTCAGTCATGCTGCTTTCAGAGCTCTCCTCACGCTGCATTATGCACGTAGCAAGTGCTTCCCCAGACCTGGAAGCTCCTTGAGAGAAGGGTTCATGGCTGGCGCTCTCTCTTTCAAGTTCTCGCTCTCAGATATGCAGAGCCCGGTGCAGAGTTAGCACTCAACAAATGTTTGTAGGATTGAATTGAGTTGATTGATCTGCAAAGAGCAACTCGGAGCATCTCGGCGGGTCATAATGACTTCTGAACACCCAGGAAATGCCATCGTCCCTGTGTCCCAATGCTTGGTAAAGTACTTATCCTCACATGGGATCGATTGCCGATTCACAGTTAGCGAGGATCTTGGCTTTTCGACCCTCCGCCATGTTCTGATCTCTTCAGACAGCAGGGAGCTTCCTCCACGAAGGCCCCATTCACAAACAATTCTAGGTACACGCACGTCGTAGGATGCTGTGACTGGGCCTGTGGAAGCAGACAGAGCACTCGAGCTCTGAGCCAGGGAGAAACGTCCTGTATGTTTTTCTGGATTTTTTTTTTCCTGCAACTACATCCCCCTGATGATAAACCCCTCCAGAAGGGCAGTGGTCACTCCCTCTGCCCCACTCCCACCATCCGCCTCAACACAGATGTTTTCTTGCTTCTGTTTTGTACCACCCATGGCTTCCTTTCCAAGGTCTCTCCCACCCTTCCCTCTTGGGGAAAAAGGGAGAGGATGGTTTGTTAAAGTCACAAAGCATCCTTGCAGAACTGATGTCACCAGCTTTTGATGGGTTTCAAGGGGCTGTACTTGCAGGGCAGGCCTTCTCTGGCCTCCTTTTATATCCTTGAACTGTTGTTAAACTCATTCTTGAAATTTTCCTTTGTACATTCTGCCTCGCTCACTCTCACAGTGGTAACTAGTGTCCCATCATGTTGCCATCACTATAAAACCTTTAACTGCCTGTTATACCTAAAAATGTGTTATGTTATACAGTGGAATGTTGTTATATATATTGTAAGATTGTAATATTATATGTTGTAACAATGTCTGTCCCCTGTCATTTTCTTTGAAATTCACGTTTTGATCGTCTTCATAGTTTCCTCTTTCTAAACCTGCTCTGGAAGCTTTCCTTTATCCTGGAGTGAAAATGACAGATACCAGGAGAAAGCTTGGCGTCTCACAGTGGAGGGAAAGGGATGAAGCTTGGGTGCAGGAATATCAGGCACCAGCCCTGGGGAGCTGTGGGTGTGCGTCAGCAGGTGGGTTGGTCATCAGCTTTCTGTCTTCTGACCCTGAGCAGCACTGTCCTTCCCGTACCCTTTGTTGTGGGGCAGGGTCACGAGACGAGGTCTGGCCAGCAGGGTGTGGATGGCGTGTGATGGGTTTCGCCTCCAGGTTGGAGCATTTAGTTACCTGCGCAGGGCCCTCCAGAGCTGGCAGGACAGTTGGCCACTTTCGAGACCGTGGCTCCTGCAGCAGCCTGGAACCCCGAGTGACTGCAGCAAGCCCAGTCTGCGGTGGCTGCTTGTTGTAACCACAGCATGACCTGGCCTGGCCGGGAAATTGGTTCTATGCCTAGAACAGTTGTGCTTTGTGACAACAATGTAAACTGTGTGCCATTTGCTTGGGGCACATATGAAAGTGAAAAGAGCGGAGTGTAGATGCTCATGAACCATGAGCCTGAGATACACTTCCGCTGTCTCAGGCCACAGAGAGGTTGTCTGTACTGCTGGCGTCTCTGACTGATGCGGGCAGGTGGAGAGGGCCAGAGCAGGATTGGGTGGGGCAACATGTGAGTACCAGTGAGACCTGCCTGGAGCCCCGCCAGCTCTGATCTTGGCAGGCAGTCACCTCTGTGCCGTGGGGGAAGGCCAGTCCTGTGTCCCGCACCCCTGGGGTCACCCATGGGGATTCCCTGGACCCTGTGACCCAGAGACCGAGCAGGCTTGTTTTCTCCTTGGAGCTCTTCTTTGTCTCTGTTTCATTGTCACCTTTTCTCTGTGACAGCGTCAGGGCTCTGGAGAGGCAGAGGCGAGAACGTGTGAGCTCTGTGTCCCGTTTCCCAGCTGCGGGGTGTTGGCTCTGAGCAGAATCCACAGGACAGTGAAGTTTGTCCCTCTGATCCCACTGCCCCAGCCGCTACCCCTCGTCGCTCTGACCTGCTCTCCGGGCAGCTCTCTACCTGTTCTGCAGGTGGCTGTTTGCTTCCCCCAAGAATGTGTACGTTCTCTAGCCCTCCTGGGACAGGTCTGCCAGTGTGTTTCAAGGTGACATTCTGGTGATCTGGTAGATTAATCTCAGTGCATCTGCTAAGGAGGAGTGCAGGCTGCCTGGGGGGTCGTTCACTCCTCAAATGGTTGTTGAAGCTCCCCTGTGCCCAGCTCTGGGCACAGTCCTAAGGAGTGGGGGGTGCAGGGAAAGCGGGGAGAGGGAGACTCATGACTGCGGCTGGGCCCTGCCTCTAGACCCTTGCAGTTCAACGGGGGAGGACAGGGCTAAGCCGGTGGAGGGTTTAGAAGTGTGGTGCAGGGTAATGTGTGTTAGGAGCTCCGGCTGGGATCCAGGCCATGAGTAGGGGCCAAGGGGACGGCGAGAGTGCTCTGTGGTCTGGGATAGTCAGGGAATGGCAAGTCACTGTCCTGGGGCCTCAGTTTCTCCATCTGTCAAGTAAGGAGGGTGGGTGTGTGCATTGCTCTTTAGATTGCCTGATGATAAGAATTTCCAGGGGAGCCTGTTCAGCTGCAGGACTCCCAGGCCCCTCCTAGAGATTCAGAGTCTGTGGGTCTGGAGTCGGGCTGGGAACGTGGCTCTTTATTTCTTGTCTGACCTCCCCTCCCAGCCCCAGTTCCGCCCCAGGAGCTGGGATGTTGGGGGCTTAGGGGGCAGGCTGTGAATGGTGCGGGGGACTTGGAGGGGGCCTTCGAGATGCCCAGCTCCATGTTGGAAAAGCACTTACCACAGCTGGGGCAGGTCACTCGGTAGGGAGATGAGGACACTGTTCAAGTCTAGTTGGTTGCTGAATAATTAGTGGAACTGCGGAGGGTTTGTTGACCAGGATGCCTTTTGGAGGAGAGCTGGAGGCAGCCTGAGTGCTCGGCGCTGTTTGCGTTTGACGTGATAATGCTTCAGGCTGCTGGGAAGGCTTTCTGAGCGAGTTGACTCTGTGATTCTTCAGGCCAAACGTGGGAGTTGGGTCCCCACAGGAGACCAATGAAATGGGCGGCCCTGATAGGGCCAGCTCCTGTCCTAGGTGGAAAACGCTGCTAATAATTCAGCAAACCCAGCGGGGTGCACTGAGGACCCTGTACCTCGGTGGTTCTCAAACTTCCTGTGCCTCAGAATTGCCTGGCGGCCTTGCTAAATAGGGTGCTGAGCCCCACCTCCAGTGTCTGATTGCAGGGAGGGGAGGGCAGAGAATCTGCATTTCTAACATGTTGCCAGGTGCTGGCTGCTGCTCCCGGGACCACCCTTTGAAAGCCAATGCCAAACTCTCAACCGACTAGCGTAGGGGTGGGGGTGATATCTGCAGACTCAGGACCCAGTCACTCCCCCCAGGCCACTTACACTTCAACTGGGGACCTATTTGCAGCCACCCAGATCAAGGGAATACGAGGTGGTGATGTCAGAGTACTGGAGGGATCCCAAGATGATGGGCACCAGGGAGGCTGCAGAGGGGTGCAGTCGGGGGAGAGGCCTCCTGCAGCCGAGAGGCCCTGAGGGTGGGCAGACCTGGAGCACCGTTCTGCGCACCGCACGCATACGACCTAGGAAGGGGGTGGCGGCCTCTGGAGCTGTGCGGTGCGGTTGCTGTAGCCGGCGAGAGGGTCCTTGCAGCCGGGCCAGTGTGTAGGGGCACAGACTGAGAAGGCCGGAGTAGGCCTGGGGCCCAGTACAGAAGCCAGGGGCCGAGTGGATTCCTACCAGGGTCAGGAAGAAGAGAAGGCTTTGTAGGAGCCGGCCCGTGGAAGGTCTGAAATGCTCGAGTGAGGAGTTCAGACTTTTATTCCATGGTGAACTGGGAACAGATCAACAGTAGTTGGGCTCCCCAAAGCAGACATCTGGAAATTGACTCTTACATTTTGAAAAACAGATTTTCAGTAGTAGCTCATGGCTGATCCGTGTGACATGATTTCAAGGCTGAATCTCAGAGCTTTCTCTCTCATCTCCTTCCCCCCCACCAACCCCGCACGCTGTTTCTTCCTCACAGTCCTTGAAATTTCACCGTTAGAGATTATATCCCTTTGTTCAAAATATTACCCTCTCCAAGAGGCTCGTGTCATAAACCAGGAATGCCCAAGAAGGAAAGTAGCTAACATTAGCATGCTATGCTAGGTCACCTTAGAGGAAGATGACATGGCAGTCTTCTCCTCCGGGAGCCAATGGCAGGGGACATAGGACAGATGAGCTTTGACAAATGTGGAAGCAGAGGTAGAGTACAAAGGCCAGGTGCAGTCAGAGAGGAGGCATGAGACACAGGGGGTTTAGGGAAAGCGTTCTGAGGCTTTCCCTAGAGAATGTCAACAAGAATGATCTCTGGGTGCTGTGAGGTGGGGGGGCCTGGATGCTGTTAGCATAGGAAGGTATCAGTGTGCTTGGTAGGCTCACGGTAGCTCAGTCCAATTTCTTTGGTCTCCCATCTCCACTCCTTTATGTGGAACATTGAGGGGAGTGTACAGCTATCAATACATTTCAGACCCAATCCTGACGCAGCAGCCTTCTCCTCTCCTGTTTAACTAGCCAGAATGGATGACATTGGTTCTCAATTTGCAGTCAGGAAGCAGGAAATAGCTGTTTCTCAAGGCATGTTCCCAAGTCCACTAGATACCTATGCTCTGAAAACCGGGTGGGAAGAGAAACTTTACTAATTGTATTTGGGGATGATGAGCTGATGAGGAGATCTCAGGTGAGTCCTTTTGCCAGGTCATTAATTACCTCCTTATTTTCCTGTTCTAAAGTCAAGTTTTTCCATATAAGATGGTCTGTAAGTGGAAACAGTGTATACAGTACATACAAAGCTCCAACAAGAACCTGTCATGAACAAAGTCATTAATTGTGTTCATGTTGAGTTTGATTATGGCAGCCTAACACGACTGTTTGTAGAAAGTTAACATTTTTGCCAACAGGTGTGAATTACGCAGGTGTATTCCTAGACAACCCCACCCTCAGACACTGCTTTTATAGAATGCCTATATCTGAGAAACTGAGTCTGATTTCTGTTACCATTATTGAGTTGCTCCACACAATCCACTGAAGGAAGGAAATTGGAAGGCCCAGGAGGTGGCTTGGAGTGCAGACGAAGCCTTTCTTGGGGGGAGGGAGGGGAACACAAGAGGCTAGCACTGTGCCCTCATCTCTATCTCTCCCACCCATGCTGTGATGGAAAGTGCAGGGATGGCCTTTGGGCCCGACCACTTCCAGGCTGCGTGATGACTGTGGGCAGGTCATGCAACCATTCTGCTCCTCGTTGATACTAATGTTGACCTGAAGTCATCATGAGATAACTGAGAAGATGTACACGGCGTGCCCAGGACCTGCTAGGTGCCCTCTCTGTGCAGCCAGCTCTGTCCTGCTCCCTGTGTTGTCATAAAGGCCCATGGCCCAGCCCTTTGAGAAAGGCCCTGAGTGCATTTCCTGGAAGCGCCTAGATTAGAGTCGTTAAGTGATTGTAACATCAAAGATATACGGAATTGGAGGAAATTGGGGGACAGGGACTCTTCTACAGCCCCGCAGAGGCTCAGAGGCTGAGCCCAGCCTGCAGCCTGCCTACCTCCCCAACACTGCTGGTTACAACGAGCCTGGGGAAGCACATTTATCAGTCAACAAAGCTGGGGAAAGTGACGGGATTAAAGAAGGAGGAGGGTTTCTGCACAGCTAGAGGCTGTGGTTTTAGGCAATGCTGGGTGCATCTGTGGTAAACAGAACACTATTTGGAGTTAGAACACCTGGACACCACTGTCAGCTCAGCCCCTTGTAGTCTGTGTGGTTGTGGGCTTGAGCTCTCTGCACCTCAGTTTTCACATCTGTATACTGGGTATGACTGTCCTTTCCTATGTCCCAGGGTTGCTTTGAGGATCAGGAGGCACTGGGTAGGAAGCTCCGTGTAGACTACAAGACACAGCAAAAGCAAAGGATTATTGTTATAACAGTTTCTATTTCTGTATTGCTTATAGACTTCCAGAGAACTTTCTCATCTTTCCTTACTTAATGTACAACAGCTGTGCGAGGTAGGCAGGGCCGATGGTAGGACTCTCACATACAGATGTCTAAGGCTGGTTGATCGCTTGTCCGAGACCAACCCTGAGAGCTGGGAGTGAGGAAAGCCTGGACCCCAGTCCTCTCAACACAGAGATCACAGCTTTCTAGCTCACCCTTGATCTTATTTTTAAAACAATTCTTTTTAAAAATGTATTTATTTTGGCTGCGCTGGGTCTTAGTTGCAGCACGTGGGATATTCGTTGTGGCATATGGACTTCTTAGTTGTGATATGCATGTGGGATCTAGTTCCCCGACCAGGGATTGAACCCAGGCCCCCTACACTGGGTACGTGGAGTCTTACCCACTGGACCACAAGGGATGTCCCTCACCTTTGATCTTTTTTTTTTTAACAACTTTATTGGAGTCTAATTGCTTTACAATGGTGTGTTAGTTTCTGCTTTATAACAAAGTGAATCAGTTATACATATACATACGTTCCCATATCTCTTACCCCTTGCATCTCCCTCCCTCCCACCCTCCCTATCCCACCCCTCTGGGTGGTCACAAAGCACTGAGCTGATCTCCCTGTGCTATCTAGCTGCTTCCCAATAGCTATCTGTTTTACTTTTGGTAGTGTATATATGTCCATGCCACTCTCTCACTTTGTCACAGCTTACCCTTCCCCCTCCCCATATCCTCAAGTCCATTTTCTAGTAAGTCTCTGTCTTTATTCCCGTCTTACCCCGAGGTTCTTCATGACCACTTTTTTTTCTTAGATTCCACATATATGTGTTAGCATACGGTATTTGTTTTTCTCTTTCTGACTTACTTCACTCTGTATGACAGACTCTAGATCCATCCACCTCACTACAAATAACTCAATTTCGTTTCTTTTTATGGCTGAGTAATATTCCATTGTATATATGTGCCACATCTTCTTTATCCATTCATCTGTTGATGGACACTTAAGTTGCTTCCATGTCCTGGCTATTGTAAATAGAGCTGCAGTGAACATTTTGGTACATGACTCTTTTTGAATTATGGCTTTCTCAGGGTATATGCCCAGTAGTGGGATTGCTGGGTCATATGGTAGTTCTATTTTTAGTTTTTTAAGGAACCTCCACACTGTTCTCCATAGTGACTGTATCAGTTTACATTCCCAAAAACAGTGCAAGAGGGTTCCCTTTTCTCCACACCCTCTTCAGCATTTATTGTTTGTAGATTTTTTGATGATGGCCATTCTGACCCATGTGAGATGATATCTCACTGTAGTTTTGATTTGCATTTCTCTAATGATTAATGATGTTGAGCATTCTTTCATGTGTCTGTTGGCAATCTGCATATCTTCTTTGGAGAAATGTCTATTTAGGACTTCTGCCCACTTTTGGATTGGGTTTTTTGTTTTTTTGATATTGAGCTGCATGAGCTGCTTGTAAATTTTGGAGATTAATCCTTTGTCAGTTGCTTCATTTGCAAATATTTTCTCCCATTCTGAGGGTTGTCTTTTCATCTTGCTTATGGTTTCCTTTACCATGCAAAAGCTTTTTTTTTTTTTGCTATGCAAAAGCTTTTAAGTTTCATTAGGTCCCATTTGTTTATTTTTGTTTTTATTTCCATTACTCTAGGAGATGGGTCAAAAAGGATCTTGCTGTGATTTATGTCATAGAGTGTTCTTCCTACGTTTTGCTCTAAGAGTTTGATAGTGTGTGGCCTTACATTTAGGTCTTTAATCCATTTTGAGTTTATTTTTGTGTATGGTGTTAGGGAGTGTTCTAATTTCATACTTTTACATGTACCTGTCCAGTTTTCCCAGCACCACTTATTGAAGAGGCTTCTTTTCTCCACTGTATATTCTTGCCTCCTTTATCAAAGATATGGTGACCATATGTGCATGGGTTTTTCTCTGGGCTTTCTACCCTGTTCCGTTGATCTATGTTTCTGTTTTTGTGCCAGTACCATACTGTCTTGATTACTGTAGCTTTGTAGTATAGTCTGAAGTCAGGGAGCCTGATTCCTCCAGCTCCGTTTTTCATTCTCAAGATTGCTTTGGCTATTCGGGGTCTTCTGTGTTTCCATACAAATTGTGAAATTTTTTGTTTTAGTTCTGTGAAAAATGCCAGTGGTAGTTTGATAGGGATTGCATAGAATCTGTAGATTGCTTTGAGTAGTGAGTCATTTTCACAATGTTGATTCTTCCAATACAAGAACATGGTATATCTCTCCATCTATTTGTGTCATCTTTAATTTCTTTCATCAGTGTCATATAATTTTCTGCATACAGGTCTTTTGTCTCCTTAGGTAGGTTTATTAATAGATATTTTATTCCTTTTGTTGCAGTGGTAAATGGGAGTGTTTTCTTGATTTCACTTTCAGATTTTTCATCATTAGTGTATTGGAATGCCAGAGATTTCTGTGCATTAATTTAGTATCCTACTACTTACCAAATTCATTGATTAGCTCTACTAGTTTTCTGGTAGCATCTTTAGGATTCTCTATGTATAGTATCATGTCATCTGCAAGCAGTGACAGCTTTACTTCTTCTTTTCCGAATTGGTTTCCTTTTATTTCTTTTTCTTCTCTGATTGCTGTGGTTAAAACCTCCAAAACTATGTTGAATAATAGTGGTGAGAGTGGGCAACCTTGTCTTGTTCCTGATCTTAGTGGAAATGGTTTCAGTGTTTCACCATTGAGGACGATGTTGGCTGTGGTTTTGTCATATATGGCCTTTATAATATTGAGGAAAGTTCCCTCTATGCCTACTTTCTGGAGGGTTTTTATCATAAATAGGTGTTGAATTTTGTCAAAAGCTTTTTCTGCATCTATTGAGTTGATCATATGGCTTTTCTCCTTCAATTTGTTAATATGGTGTATCACATTGAATGATTTGCGTATATTGAAGAATCCTTGTATTCCTGGGATAAACCCCACCTGATCATGGTGTATGATCCTTTTAATGTGGTGTTGGATTCTGTTTGCTAGTATTTTTGCATCTATGTTCATCAGTGATATTGGCCTGTAGTTTTCTTTCTTTGTGACATCTCTGTCTGGTTTTGGTATCACAGTGATGGTGGCCTCGTACAATGAGTCTGGGAGTGATCCTCCCTCTGCTATATTTTGGAAGAGTTTGAGAAGGATAGGTGTTAGCTCTTCTGTAAATGTTTGGTAGAATTCGCCTGTGAAGCCATCTGGTCCTGGGCTTTTGTTTGTTGGAAGATTTTTAATCACAGTTTCAATTTCAGTGCTTGTGATTGGTCTGTTCATATTTTCTGTTTCTTCCTGGTTCAGTCTCAGATGGTTGTGCATTTCTAAGAATTCACCTTTGATCTTGACATCACTTTGCTCACTTGCTTACACATCACTTCTTAACTTTGGTCACTTCCTCTCTTCTCTGAAGTTCAGCTCTTAGCATTACACCCTCTGAGGCATATTTTTACCTCCTGGCATGCTGCAGAGACGCCTACCAAGTCCTGGCCTGTCACTTCCTAGTGGAGGGACCCTTAAGCTGAACCTAGCAGGCCAAGTCAAGGTCAAATAGAGGTTAGGGAGGGGGCTCGGCAGAGGGCGGGCACCTCTAGCCCCTGACCTTCTGGCCTGCCAGGGCTCTTCAGGCTTACTGCAGGGGCTCAGTTCTCTGTTCTCTCCCTTGCAGCCTCGTCTGTACTCTGCCAGACAGAAACCTGCCAGCGAGTAGGATCCTGGCTCCTGTGCCCCAGCCTGAGCTTGTCCTGGTGCAGAGGTGGGGCCTGGCTGGGCTGGTGGGAGGAATAGGAACATTTGGGGCTCCCCAGGCCCAGCACTTACTGCTGTGAAATCTTAATTGCGCCAATCAAAGTTTCCATTTAACCTCTCTTCTTTTAGATCAAAATTGACTTAGCACATAACGGGCCATTTGGTTTAAAGCAACATCTCTACCAGGAATGGATGAAGAGCAGGAAAATAATGCCTTTCAGGGTGCAGCTGGGACTTTGGAAACCCCAGAACGCTTGTAATGTCCCCTTAGAGCACATCCCTGCCGAGAGTCCCTCCTTAAGCCGTGGTAAGATGCTCCCCACACTGGGGAAGCCCACTGGCTCCCAACCTGGTGGGATGTCCGTGCGGGAGGAGCTGTTGGTTGGTGGAGATGCACAAAGCCACTTCTTTAAATCCAAGGAGCTGCGTCCCTCCTGTGCTGGCTGCTGGCTTCATCCTCCTCTCTAGTCTCTGCCCGCATCACCAGCAAGAGTCTAAGGGCTTGTGAGCAGTAGTGACCCCCAAGGGCTTCCTGAGTCCATACCCGGAGTGAGCACCGTGGGGGACGTGAAGGAAATGTGACCCATGGCTTCTGTGCCAAATGCGCTTACATCTCATGCCCGTATATGACCGGAGGTGGTCCATGTATATGTACATGTAAATTGGTTCAACTCTATGGAGGCAATATTAACAGGGAGAAAAACTAGACTATGAATGATAGGGATGGGAGGAAAACTCTTCATTCTATAGCCTTTTGTGTCATTTGAATTGTGAACAATATGAAGGTATTTCTATTTGTGGTGGGTGGAATACTGGTCCCCTGTAGATGTCCACGCCCCAATCCCTGGAACCTGTACATATGTCACTTTACGTGGCACAAGGGTCTTTGCAGATGCGATTAAGGTTATGACCTTGAAATGGAGAGAGGATGCTGGATTATCCAGGTGGGCCCAATCAAGTCACATGAATCCCTAAACAGCAAGGAACCTTGCTTGGCTGTGGTCAGAGAGGGAGATGTGACTACAGAAGAACAGTCAGAGAGATGCCACACTACTGGCTTCAAAGATAGAGGTAGGGACCCATGTGCCAAGGAATGCGGGCAGCCTCACAGAGCTTGCAAAGGCAAGGGAATGGATTTTCCCTTATACCCTCCAGGAAGGAACACAGCACAGCCAGCACCTTGGTTTTAGCCCCATGAGACCCACGTCAAGTTTCTGACCTTCAACCTGTACGATAATACATTTGTGTTGTTTAAGTCACAGAGTTTGTGATCATTTGTTACACTGTTCATAGAAAGTTAATCTACTACTAAAACCAATTAATAAAATAGTTTTGGAAAGAAGCTCACGGTCTGATAGTTAGAGTGGACAAGCACGGAGGAAACAGACCCCAACTTTCAGTGGTGTGCTGGGTGGTGCAGACTAAATGTGGAACCCAGCTCACTTCTTGGACTGTGGGGCAGGCACTGTGCTATGTGCAGGAACCACAAAATGAAAAAGACATGGTTGCTGCCCTGGGCGTGCTTCATGGCGTGTTTTGCAATATTCCTACTCTCCACCCCCTTAAAACTGGCCTCCAGGATGAGTGCACTGTGTGTCCACCCCCACCCCATGGCCTGCCGGGCAGGGCATTTCTAGGTGCTTTGTCATCTTGGGCCCCGATGGACTGGACTGTCCCTCCTTCCCCTGCTTGCAGCCAGTCGTCCTGCCTTGAAAACCTCCAGGGTGGGAGAACCCACCACCTCGAGACTTGGCTCTGCCGTGGGCTTTCCTCCTAAAGCACTCAGCGTAGGCACTGTTTATTTCAGCATGACTCAAGGACCGGGTGACCGGGGTTTCTGCTTTGGGAGGTGGGTATCTCGCCTTCCCTCACGAGACCATGCACGTCCTCGTGCGTCTGTAGTAGTGTTAATTTGTTGCCCACCCATCATCTTGACGGGGCCAAATACGTAATAGTGACTCACTACAAACCTGTTGTATGAAGCAGCTATGCAGCTGCTATCGTGTGTATCGGGTGGTGCCAGGTAGGCATTGGGAAGGATGCAAGAAACAAAAAAGGATGGAGACTTGGTCTTTGAGCAGAGTTGTAAAGAGAAAATGTGTCACTGTTCTCTTCTGCTGGTTCCTTTGTTCATGCCCATTTTATATAGGAAATGAAGGGAAAACTGATTTCCTCCTTTAGTCCTCCCTCCCCTGTCATGTATTGCCAGAACGCTGTTCATCCTCGATTCGAAGAAGCCGCCAAGCTGCTGTTAGGTGCTTTTCAAGTCCTGCCAGCCACCACACTCAGGGCTGCATCCAAAGCCCCCCAGACCTAGCTGCCCTCTCCTTGCTTACTTCTGCTCCCTCCCCTCCCCTCCCCCAGCGTCCTGTGTCCTAGAATCCGTTTCCCTCTTTGCCTTTCAAGGCTTCCTCTCCTGACCAAGGCCAACGTCTATGAGTGTTTGAGCAGAGGTGGCAATGTGCACAGCTAGGTGACGCGCGGTAACTCTTGGAAACCGGCCCTCCCTGAGGGAGCAATCCTGCCTCACCATCTCAGCCTCTGCAGGAGACTTAGAGCAGTGTGTTCGTTCTGGAAATGCAGTGGTTTCATGTAGGGAGACAGCAGGGTCCCCTAGAGCAAAGCCCACCGGGAGCCACTGTTCTTGCACCCCTGAGGAACCGTGGGTCAGCAGGGAAGTGTGGCGCTTGAGGGGAGCAGGTTTGGGAATCAGGCAGGTGAGGATTTGAATCCAGACTCCTTGGTTGCTTACTTTTTATAAGCCTCAGTTTACGCCTCTGTAGAAGTGGGAGCTGGACTCAGACATGGGATGACACAGGTATGTACAGAGTTGGGATTCAATTCTGAACCTGAGCTTGCCTTCTGATGTGGCCCCGGTGGTAATGTTGGCTCTGACAGTGTACAAACCCCCTCTGGGAAGACCAGACACCAAAGCAGACATAGGTGCCAGCTCAGGGGTGCGGGTCGCTGATGAGAACGGACTTGACTTTCCACGGGAAATGCCTGGCTCTTGGGGGTGGTTATTCTTTTGTAAGGTTCATGCTGTTTTACTGTCTTGGCTCGTTTCCTTGCCGCCATGCTGCTCCCCGGGACAGACCCAGCAGGAATGCGGGTCTGCAGAGGCCCCTTCCCAACAGCCCCCGGGCGGCACCTTGGGTCCGGTTTATTTGTCAAGCAGGGCTGGAATATCCGCCACGGCACTAACACGCCCTCGCAGCCTCTTCAACTCCTCCATCTCTTCCTGGGTTATCCATCACCTCACCTTTTTTCCTAGTACCCTTCCACACCCACCTCCAGGCCCCTTCCACCCCCATTTCCTGCCCTTTTTCTTACCGACCTCAGCGTTTTGCAAACCATCTCCCGCCTTGGTCTCAAAGTGGCTTTAGTGGTTTTTCTTCTAGAAGCTTCCCCCTCCTGCAGCCTGGCTTTTCCATAAAGGCACCCTTTCAGAACTGCCCACTTCCAGGCTTGAAAACTCTGAAATTCCCTTTCCTAACCACAACCTGCAGGCTCTCTACGGTGTCCTCCCGAGAATGAGTGATGTGGTGGCCCGTCACATGCAGAACAGGAAGTGCACGTGTGCCAGGGGGCATGGTAGGTTGGTGATAAATGTGGAGTTGACTGGCTCAGGTAGGAAGCTGGGTGTGCACAGGGGACAATAAGAGCTTGTTGGTGCAGCTGCTCTAACCTGGGATGGAGGGGCAAAGGCAGAGGGCATCGAGGTTTCGCTCTGCCTTGCCAGGGAGTGGAGGTGGGGGGCAGGGATTGCTCTGCCAGATGCTTCTGGTCTAGGAATGAGCCTGCATCTGGCCTACTGCCTCTGGTGGCCTCCTCTGAAAGGAAAGCCTAATTTGGGGACTTGGAGCGTCGCTTATGGGAAGAAGCAAGGCAAGGGCATGTTGAAACTTGGGGATCAGTTTGGAAAAAAGAGTGACACCGGGGATATATAAGAGTTGGGGTTAAATTCTAAACCTGAACTTGCCTTCTAGTCTGGCCTGTGTGGAAATGATAGCAACTCTGATGGTCTCTAAACACCACCTCTGGGAAAACCAGCCAGCAAAGCAGAAATAAGTATTGGTTCAGGTGAGGGGGTCAAGACACAGATACTTCACTTATCCAGAGCTCAGCCTACTCTCACCTGTCCTGTCAGAACACGGATCTCAGAGCGAGGGACGCGTGCCTGTGATCAGCGAAATGGCTGAAGCCATGGCTCCTTATCCTAAGACCACCACCACTCCACCTGACCCTTGCTCAGAGCCCCACGGTCGCCCAGCCCAGGGGGCTGCACATTAGAAATGGAGAAGCTTCTTTAGGCAGGCGTTCCTAACAGGTAGCATGACCTCTGGGAGCCTTACTGTGGGAAGGGGCAGATAGAAGAAGAGAGAAAACTGCAGCAGTAGGGACAAACCTCCTGACACAGGAGAGCATCTCACAGACATGCCAGAGGGCCCTGAAGACAAGGTTACATTATTTTCAGCACCTTGGCCACTGCAAATGCTTTGTGGAACAGAACTGGGGAGAGGTGTACACAAACAAATGTTAGGTTTTATTCTTTGCCACAAAAGGAAGAGAAGCATATAAATGTTAAAACAAAACAAAACTTCGTGCAGTAGGGCTAAAATGAAACACATTTTGTTGCTTGAAGGGGCAATGTTTAGTTGTCTAGAAAAGCCTTGTATGTGAAATATCTCGTCTGTATTGCTAGATAAACAGTAAACCGTTATTCCTGTGGGCGTGATGGAGTGTTAGGACTGAAAGAGACCATGAGATTCTATAAACCCATTTAAAAATGTTTATAGGTTCAGAGATGTGAAGTGGTTTGCCCAAGGTCCCACAGCCAGATGGTGGCAGAACTGGGTCTTGAACTTGGTCCACTAGAGTGCAAAATGGATTCAGGGTTCTGGGGAGCAGGCCTGGGTTCAGACACTATACCTCTGGCAGGAGCAGCCGGGCCGGGGCTGGGACCTCCTCCCTACCTCCAACCTCACAGAGGTCAGAGTCAAGGCCCAGATGGGAGGCTGGGGGGCCTGAAACACCTGCCTAATTGAGGAAACACTGCACAGAATGGGTCGGGGGTCTGGGGGAATGGGTAGGAGTGCTGGTAAGACAGGAGAGCTGGACAGAAGTCCACAGGGCAGGCTGGGGGCAGGGCATTGGAGTGGTGTAAACACGCCCAAAACATAAGTGAGCCTCTGGCGTCCCCCGGCTGGACAGTTTGCTTCCTATTCTAGAACAGCCTGACTCCAGGCACATCAAGAACTGGTTTGAAAGGCAGCTTACAGCCCGGAGACGGGAAACAAAGAAGAAAATGCCAAGCGCTCCTTTTAATCTTGCGGGAAACACAGCTCCTAGAGTCTGATTTTTGCTTTCGATTTCCTGTAAGAGAGGCCAAGAGGGCTCAGAACCCGGCCTGTCCAATGCAAACCTACAGAAGCGTCTTGCTGCACATCTATCCATGGACTTCCTATTTTTACTCTTAATAACCGTAAGCTCGAGGTTACCAGGGTCTCCTTGTTGCTATAGTGAGAGGTGATAGCGCCAGCCTTCCAAAGCGCTGGACCCTTGGCTTAGGGGAAGAACAGAATCTGGGTTGCTTTATTTTTGGGCTTGACTGAGAAGGTTTAATGCACCATTTGCCAGCCCTCCCAGCAATAGCGTTTTGTGCTCAAAATACATGAAACCTCAATAACAGAAAAACTGACGATTTCAGGAAGTGGGTATCTGAGAGTGATGTAGAAGGAAAACTTTAAATTACAAAAATGATAAAACTTCATTAAGAACATCTAGAAAATGACAAAGAAATGAAAATACATGTAATTATAATACCATAACACAGCTTTCATGGTCCGGAGCTGTCATCCCACTGCAGTCTATCAGTTTTCTTAAATGTGCATTTGGCAGAGTTGCAGATTTGGTGTGCGTATGTAGTGTGTGAGTAATGGGTAGTCTGCTTTTTCAGTTATTATGTCATAAGCATCTTTCTGTGCTGCTGCCTCGTCTCAATAAACATTATTTTTATTGGTTGGGTAATGTCACATCGTTTCATATAACACTCTCCTACTTTTCATCTTTGGTGTCTCTTGAATTCACGCTTGGTCTCCATCATACCATCTCTTTCAAAATTCTACTCCTTCTCTAATTTGGATAACTGGCCTGCCTTGTCTCTGTCCCCATCCCCCTACACACACACACACACACACACACACACACACACTCACACACACACTCACACACACACACATACACACTAGGATTTCCTCCACTCTACAGTCTTGCTAATCAAAGGGTGGTCCCATACCAGTGGCCTGGACACCCCCTGGGAGCTTGTTAAAAATGCAGAATTTCAGACTCCAGCTGGGACCTACCGAATCTGAATCTGCATCTGTATTTTGACAAGATCCCCAGGTGATTCCCAAGCACATTGAAGCTTGAGAAGCACTGATCTGAAACACACATTCCCCACGCTCTAGGAGAGAATCCCGGCCAGGTGCGCAGCCTGCAGAGTGCAGACCACATGGAGAGGGGGCAGGGAGTGAGTAGGTGAGGGCCAGCCAGACAACCACAGGTGGTGGGCAGCTGTAGGCCAGGAACCTTAGAGAGGTTGCAGGAAGGAAGGAGGCCTGTGAAGGAAAATCTATAGAAGATACAAGATTGAAAACTGAGGGCTCAGTTGGCTAGGAGGGGCAGGAGCAAAACAACCAGCCCTGGCTCACTCCCACTTTGTAGGTGAAGAAGCTGAGGCACAGAGAAATGAAACTGCTTGCCCAAGGTCACGAGTGAATAGGTGGTGGAGCTGGGAGACCAGTCTGCTTCCAGAGCCCACACTCTTAACCACCCTGCAATGCAGTGGAGGGTAAACGACAGAAGGAAGAAAAGAATAAAAGGACGTTAGACTCCTACAATGAGCTGGGTAATTTTTCACTTCCTTACATATAATAACCACGGCAGCCTTTGGATGTGGATATTCCTACCCCATGCTACAAATGAGAAGGTCCATTTGCACCAGTGATGAGCAGGTCCTGAGTTCACGTAGTTACTAACAGCTGAAGCAGGATTGGAACCCAGGATATTTTGGGTCCCAAAGTGATGCTCTTTCCAAATTGCACACTGCATCCACAAGGTGTGGAGCTGCTCTCTGCTCTCAGAACAGCTTCTTTCCTTCTCCCCTGTCTCCTGATTTTATTTTACTTTTTTAGATTTGATGAAAGCTTAACCTTTAAAAGCATTTTTATTGGAGTACAGTTGATTTACAATGTCGTGTCAGTTTCTGCTGTACAGCAAAGGGAATCAGTTATACATATACATATATCCACTCTTTTTTATTTTATTTTTTTTATTTATTTATCTATTTAGCGGTACACGGGCCTCTTAGTGTTGTGGCCTCTCCCGTTGCGGAGCACAGGCTCCGGACGCGCAGGCTCAGCGGCCATGGCTCACGGGCCCAGCCGCTCCGCGGCACGTGGGATCTTCCCGGACCGGGGCACGAACCTGTGTCCCCTGCATCGGCAGGCGGACTCTCAACCACTGCGCCACCAGGGAAGCCCTATCCACTCTTTTTTAGATTCATTTCCCATACAGGTTATTACAGAGTATTGAGTAGAGTTCCCTGTGCTATACAGTAGGTCCTTATTAGTTATCTATTTTATATGTGGTAGTTTGTGTCAATCCCAGTCTCCCAATTTATCCCCCACCCTTTCCCCCCGGTAACCATAAGTTTGTTTTCTACATCTGTGTCTCTGTTTCTGGTTTGTAAATAAGTTCATTTGTATCATTGTTTTAGAGTCCACGTATAAGCAATATCATATTTGTCTTTGTCTGGCTTACTTCACTCAGTATGAGAATCTCTGAGTCCATCCATGTCACTGCAAATGGCATTATTTCATTCTTTTTTATGGCTGAGTACTATTCCATTGTATATATGTGCCACATCTTTATCCTTTCATCTGTCAATAGATATTTATGTTGCTTCCATGTCCTGGCTATTGTAAATAGTGCTGCAATGACCATTGGGGTGCATGTATCTTTTCGAATTCTGGTTTTCTCTGGATATATGCCCAGGAGTGGGATTGCTGGATCATATGGTAGCTCTAGTTTTAGTTTTTTTAAGAAACCTCCATACTGTTCTCCATAGTGGCTGTACCAATTTACATTCCCACCAACAGTGTAGGAGGGTTCCCTTTTCTCTACACCCTCTCCAGCATTTATTGTTTGTAGATTTTTTGATGATGGCCATTCTAACTGGTGTGAGGTGATACCTCATTGCAGTTTTCTTTTTAATTAATTAATTTTGTTTATTTATTTTTGGCTGCATTGGGTCTTTGTTGCTGCGCACGGGCTTTCTCTAGTTGCAGCGAGCGGGGGCTACTCTTTGTTGCAGTGCATGGACTTCTCATTGTGGTGGCTTTTGTTGTGGAGTGGCGGCTCTAGACACATGGGCTTCAGTAGTTGTGGCACATGGGCTCAGTAGTTGTGGCTTGTGGGCTCTAGAGCGCAGGCTCAGTAGTTGTGGTGCATGGGCTTAGTTGCTCCACAGCATGTGGGATCTTCCTGGACCAGGGCTCATACCTGTGTCCCCTGCATTGGCAGGCGGATTCTTAACCATTGCGCCACCAAGGAAGCCCCCCTTATTGCAGTTTTGATTTGCATTTCTCTAATAATTTGTGATGTTGAGCATCTTTTTATGTGCTTTTTGGCTATCTGTATGTCTTCTTTAAAGAAATGTCTATTTAGATCTTCTGTCCATTTTTTCATTGGGTGGTTTGTTTTTTTGATATTGAGCTGCATGAGCTGTTTGTATATTTTGGAGATTAATGCCTTATTGGTTGCTTCATTTGCAAATATCTTCTCCCATTCTGTGGGTTGTCTTTTCATTTTGTTTATGGTTTCCTTTGCTGTGCAAAAGCTTTTAAGTTTAGTTAGGTCCCAGTTGTTTATTTTTGTTTTCATTACTCTAGGAGGTGGATCAAAAAAGATCTTGCTTTGATTTATGTCAGAGAGTGTTCTGCCTGTTTTCCTCTAAGAGTTTTATAGTATCAGGCTTTACATTGAGGTCTTTCATCCATTTTGAGTTTATTTTTGTGTATGGTGTTAGGTAGTGCTCATGCTTTTACATGTAGCTGTCCAGTTTCCCCACCACCACTGATTTAAGAGACTGTCTTTTCTCCATTGTATATACTTGCCTCCTCTGTCATAGATTAGGTAACCATAGGTGCCTGGGTTTAACTCTGGACTTTCTATCCTGTTCCATTGATCTATATTTCTGCTTTTGCGCCAGTACCATACTGTTTTGATTACTGTAGCTTTGTAGTATAGTCTGAAGTCAGCGAGCCTGCTTCTTCCACCTCCGTTTTTCTTTCTAAAGATTGTTTTGGCTATTCAGGGTCTTTTGCGTTTCCATACAAATTGTAAAATTTTTTGTTCTAATTTTGTGAAAAATGCCATTGGTAATTTGATAGGGATTGCATTGAAACTTTGGATTGCTTTGGGTAGTACAGTCATTTTGACAATATTGATTATTCCAATCCAAGAACATGGTATGTCTCTCCATTTCTTTGTTTCACCTTTGATTTCTATCATCAGTATCTTATAGTTTTCTGAGTACAGGTTTTTTGCCTCCTTAGGTAGGTTTATTCCTAGGTATTTTATTCTTTTTGATGTGATGGTAAATGAGATTGTTTCCTTAATTTCTTCTTCTGATCTTTCATTGTTAGTGTATAGGAATGCAAGAGATTTCTGTGTATTAATTCTGTATCCTGCAACTTCATTGATGAGCTCTAGTAGTTTTCTGGTAGCATCTTTAGGATTTTCTATGTATAGTATCATGTCATCTGCAAACAGTGACAGTTTTATTTCTTTTCCAATTTGGATTCCTTTCGTCTCCTGATTTTAAAACCCCATCTCTGCCCAGGGACACATTCCCCTTGCCCGTTCATGGTAGGGACAAACACAGGGCAAGTTTCAGATATTTTCCTCAATCCTTAAAATTGTGAAATGCTTACGACTAGAAGGTAATCCAACTGCCTCATTTTACAGTTAAGGAAACTGAAACCCAGAGAGTTCAAGTGGCTTGTCTGAGGTCACACAGCCATAGATCCGAGACTCTGACCCTGGATTCAGTGCTCCTTTCATGACTCTGGGCTGTATTTGCACCTGGTGTCCTGGGTGCCAAGGGGTCTGTGCACCACCAGGGCAGCCAGCACTGGGCTGTCGGGTTGCTAGGTCAGTGCAAGTTGAGCCTTAAGCTTAAGGTGGAGGATGCAATGGATGAATCTCCATTTAAAAAAACAAACTGGGGCTTCCCTGATGGCGCAGTCGTTTAGAATCTGCCTGCCAATGCAGGGGACACGGGTTCGAGCCCTGGTCTGGGAAGATCCCACATGCCATGGAGCAACTAAGCCTGTGTGCCACAGCTACTGAGCCTGCACTCTAGAGCCCGTGAGCCACGACTACTGAGCCCACGTGCCACAACTGCTGAAGCCCGTGCGCCTAGAGCCCATGCTCCACAACAAGAGAAGCCACTGCAATGAGAAGCCCACGCACCACAAGGAAGAGTAGCCCACACTCGCCACAGCTAGAGAAAGCCTGTGTGCAGCAACGAAGACCCAATGCAGCCAAAAAATATATTAAAAAAAAAAAAATGAAGAGGAACTAAAGAGTAAAAAAAAAAAGAGAACAGAGGCTTGAAAAAAAAAAAAACCCTAATAAAAATAATGTCTGCTTGTTAAAAATCCAAGCAGTGTAGAGTGTGTCTGCAAACACTTGAAAGCACCCCCTCCCAGCCCTCCCCAGCCCACTCCCCAGGGGTAACCACTTAGTGCCGCCTCCAATGGCTTCTTGATTTTCATGCCAGCCATTGGGTTTTGTAGGATCCATGCCACAGCGAGCCTATTTTTAACAAGCATCCCAGGCTTCAGGAGGTTGAGGAGAGGGGAAGAAAAAATATTCCATTTGTGTATTTTTAATCCATGTGCATTTGAGCAAGCAGTGGCTTTCCTGTCCCTGCTGCCAAGGGTTTCAGGCAGTTGATTAGACTTTCTGGGTGCAGGGTAATCCTTTTTCTTGCCCTAACGAGGCTGGAAGGCCAGGGAGAGGTCCAGGTGATGTTTCTGGGGCTGATGGCTGTCTCAGCTGGCTGCCTCCTGATCCTGCCTGCCCCCAGCCCTCTCCTTCCGGGCAGCCTTGACAATCCTGGCTGGGTCTTCCAGAGCAGAGGAGGCCTGGGAACCTGACTCTTTGTGCCACGCTCATATTTAGAAACGTCTCCAGCCAGAGGTTGGCGTCTGTCCCGCTTGGGCTCTGGGCAGGGGGTGCAGTCACATGTGCTGCCTTGGAGTGGGCAGATTCTGAGTGGGCAACGGCCCGCTTTCAATATAAACACACTCCTTTTATGCCAAGGAGCTTTTATGCCGAGGCATCCGAGCCTGTGCTCTTGGTCACTGGGTGAAGGCAAGTGCTGGTAGCCGGATGGGCGACAGGGAGACGGAAGAAAGACGTCACAAGGCTTGAACTGGGCAAAATGGTGGTGGAGGAGGGGTCTCAGCTCCCTGCCCTCCACCCCCCGCCAGCCCCGTCCCTACCTGTTTTTCTGCGCTCCTTCACCAGGTGCGCAGAGCACTGCCGCTGCCTGAGTAGGAGGCCTGCTGCCCCATGGGGTTGCGGAGGGGTGTGGGCCAGACGGTGCCCCCATCTGGGCCTTCCCTTCTGCCCTGTGAGTTCCCCAGTGTCCTGAGGGGTGGTCCTGGGAGGCTGTGTGGACTGGGACCAGAGTGCGGCCTGGGTGTGGAGCCAGCTGGGGCAGAGTATTGCTCTGCCCGCCCTGTCTGTGAGCAGCCAGGCCCTCAGCCTCTCCAGGTGGCACCTGCAAAACGTGTCCAGGATGATGTCATCCCTGCAGGCTCTTTCAGCGCTGACAGTGATCATTCTACAATTTCTTGCTCACCCTGCTTCTTTTCCCATGACAGTGCCTGACAACAGACAAAATGGACCAACCAGCCCAGCCTTAAATCATAGCCCCCTGGGTAACAAACATCATGCCTTAGCCCTGTAAAAACTCTCCTTTCTTTTAAACAGTTACTTGAAGGAAGGGCATTCTGGTTCATTCACTCACACCTCAGGTCTTTAATGAACACCTGCGAAGTGCTCTCTCCAGCTCCACAGCAGCTGATGGGGGCCTTTGGATCTCCTTACATAGCACCTCTCCACCCCTCTGCACGCCTGCCCTGGGGACCAAGGTGGCCTCCTTACCACATCCAGCGCTCTGGAGAGGACTCTGCCTTCCTGCAGCGGAATCCTCAGAGAGAACACAAATGCAATGGGATTCCCCTCCTACAGCTGATGCCAAGCCAGTGCCAAGGACGAAGCCCCTTGCACCTCCACTTCACCCTGCTCCATCCTTCCCTCCACATCCCAGGGGAAGAAAGCTCCGTGCAGTGGTCAAGAAGGCTGAAGAGATAGTCCCTTCGTATCTCCTATATAACTGACTGAATGCATGAGTGAATGAAAGAATAGGTAAGCAGATAAGCAAGTGAGCAAATGAATGGAGGAACAAATGGAAACTCAATCTCTACTCCCAAGGAACTTAAAATTCAAAGGAAAAGAGCCATGCTTGTAGCATGCTAGCACTGTGGGACTGAAGGGGACCCTAGGGATTGGACTCACCCCCTCATTTTTATGGGAGAGGAAATGCAGGCTCAGAGGCGGGAGGGGCGGCCATGCGATGCATGCAGCGGACCACGGAGGTCAGAGGATGGCGAGATCGCCCAGGGAGGGTGAGATCGCGAATCGAACACAAGGCTGCCCTACTTTCCCTCTGCTGCTGCCCTAAGTGTCCCGTCCTTGGGAAAAATTGTCTTTTCATGTGGTTGAGAGTGGATGGCGCAGTTTTTCTTGGAGGGTTAATTGTTTTGCTGACAGCACAGATAATTAGGAATGAGAATCCCGAGTGAGGGCGACAGCACCATCTGCTGTGAATATGTTTCAACCCCACCTTGCAGGAGGGCTGAGAAGGACTCCGATCCCCAGTCTCCCACCCCCAGCAAAAACTGACGTGCTCTAGCTGTTTGCTTCCGGAGCTGCGGCCACCAGGTGATCCTGCAGCCCATGGGACAGGCTGGTAACCGGCTTCTGAAGGGTGCAGTTTCTCCTCCTTTCCCCACGGCATCTGGTGCACATGTAGTAGGGCTGACGTCTTACTAGGTAGAACAAGGACCCCCTCCCCTTCCCCGGGGTGCCTGGGACACAGAGCGATGATACTAACACCAGGGGATGACTTTCCATTCTTCCCGTAGCCTGATGTTTTGAGATGTGGTCCGGTGGGCATGTGGGCCTGCACCGAGCTCCTGGCTGCCTTTGGTGTTTGTGTCCTTTTTCCGCTCAACTCCATGCATTGCCGCCTATCCTGGGTTTCCTGGCCTTTGGCCTGTGCTGCCTATTCTAGAAGGATCTCGGCCTGCCTTCCTGCCAGGTAGGGATTTCCTAGGTTGTGACTTCTTCCTGGAGAGCAGAAGCAGAGCAGCGTTGGAATCAAGCAGAGAATCCCATTGTCCAGGAGCAGCTGAGATCTTTCTTCGTAGGGCTGGAACTTCGCGGTGGCGTTTTTTCATTTTCATTATTCAGGAATATATCCCATATACAAAAGAGCATTGATGTGTGTATATGCTTTTGGAAGGTAATACCAATAACTGCTTTGTTCTTTCAGAGGGGCTTCTAATCCCCAGGGCTGCCTTGCTCAGCAATGCCTCGGAGGCCAGAGCTGTAAAGCCGGGTTGCCCTGGAGGCTCAATGCCGGCACCCTGCCCCCCTCCCCACTCCCAAGCTGTGGCTATTTATCACAGCAGCACCCTCTTTGCCTGAGCTGCTCCTGTCAGCTAGGGGCCTCCACATTCCTGCCTTCCCTGTTTATCACTCTCTTCTCTGTGTCTTCTTCGCCTAGACCCTCCCAGCAGGGGAGAAACCACAGGCTCCATCCTCCTCCTGTTCCCTCTTCTCCCCATCC
The DNA here is from genome assembly GCF_963924675.1 of Phocoena phocoena. NCBI lineage: Eukaryota > Metazoa > Chordata > Mammalia > Artiodactyla > Phocoenidae > Phocoena > Phocoena phocoena. The sequence continues at coordinate 25,617,983 of NC_089231.1, forward strand.
CCCCACAGCAGGCCAAGCATGCCTCTGTCCCCGTCATCCTCCCCGCTCCTACCGACCCACCATTCCCCTGACGTGGTAGGAAATTAACCCAGGACAAAGGGGCTTGCTGAAAAGAATGATAACTGGGGGTCAGAAATTCCAGTCTTGACTTTTTCACTACCTTACTGTGGGATCTTGAGTGAGATTCTCAACCTTTCTGTGCTTTTGTTTCCTCATCTCTAAAACAACCTTAAAAAAAAATACCCCTTTATGTCACTACTGTGAAACCACATGGGTTCAGTGGATGCCAAAGCAGCTTGAAGGGTATAAATCAGGGTAGGGTATGTGTGTAAGACATTGTCATTGTTAGGCTTACAAAATCCATGGGACTCCAGGTCCCTGCCTCCCTTTGCTACCCTCATCCCTGTCCATGGTGCTCCCCCTTTCCTGCAGCGCTGGATGCCCTGGTGGACACTCTCCACCTGCCACAGCCCCTTCTCAGCAGTGGGCCCACTGAGGCCCAGAGGACCCCGAGATTGGGGTGGAGCTCAGGGTCACAGCCGTCTGGGCAGTGGCCCCGGGAGCTGGAGGCCATGCCTGGTCAGAGGTGCAGGGCTACGGCCAATGTGGGCCCGGTCTCCAGAACCCAGGAGATCTGCATGCTGAGGCGCGGCTTCTTCTTGTTGGAGCCCCTTCCTACCTGCCCCCTGCCACCCCCGAGTGTGAGCTGTGGTCTTGGCTATGAAACGTGGTCACTCAGTAGAGGAGTGTCTGTGTCCCTCACCCAGCAAGGTGTGCATCTGTACCCTTGTCTCTCACTCTGAGCGAAGGGCTGTGAAAGGAGGCCACAGGTGGGTGGCCTTCCTGGAGCCCCCAAATCACAGCACACCGGAAGCCTTGTCCCAGGGCCTGGGCCACAAGAGTTGAGGCATGTCCCTGGTAGACATGGCCTTGTTCTTTGTGGGTCTCATTGGTGGAGGGAGGACACCCAGCTCCTTCCTCTTTCCTGGGGAAATGAGGTTCTGTTGGTGGGTATGAGCTAAACTCTGAATGGTGGGTAGGATGAGTGACTGAAGGTGGGTCTTTCAGGCAGATGAAACGAAATATGCCAAGCTAAGAAGATAAGAATGAAGGTGTGTGTGTGTTTGGCACACGCATGCTGAGGCCTGGGCGTAGGGTTGGTGGGTGGGACATTGGCAGTGAAGTTCCTAGCTGAGGTAGACTCTGTATAGTCACCTGGAGTTACAAGATCTAATAATAAAGAGAGAGAGAGAGAGAAAAGATGGCTGGAAAGTTCTAGAACAGCTAAAACTTGGACATGTGTCTCTGGCCCTGGTAGGTCACAGGGACATTTGTTCTTCCCACAGGTCTCCTCTGAAGCAGCTGGGAACTCAGAAGGCCTCACTACCCATGAGGAGTAGGCCGGCCAGGAGAGCAGTAAGGGATGGCATGAAGCCCACCAGGGCCTGAGGAGTGAGCACGACCTGCAGCTCGTTGGACCTGGAGCCTCCAAGTCGGGAGACTGTATCACCGGGGAGACTCACGAAGAATTGATACTTCGGCCCCAAGTGTCATGTACACGGTGTGATGACAGGTAATGAACCTGAGGTCCATCAGTCCTTTCTGAATGATGTGGCAGGTAGGAGAATATATCAGCCTGCAGTGGACATAAAATGTCAACTCTTGGGAGGATAACCACGCAAACAAAGCAGAGTAAGGCCGGGTAAGATAATAGATGGATGCTTTATAGTTATTAGTTTCTGCCCCAAGCTCTTGCTGGAGCTAGGCACCAGCAGATTTAGCGTCAGGTGGGTTCACTTATTATACCTTATAGGAAGGCCTGATGCCACATGGATGTAGCCCCTCTTGTTTGAAGACCTTAGAGTAACAAATCAAGAAGTCATTATTTCCCATCAGCTCCCTTGGGAAGCAGGGCATGGATGCCAGTGGGGAAACAAAGGCAGCGAGGAGTGCAGGAGCTCTTTCATGGATCAGTGATACCTAAGGGGTAGACCTGGAGGCCTTGTTGGCTGAGAAGCCTTCTGGGTTGGGTCAGATTTCTTGAATGACCGGTGAGGTGATAGGTTGGTATTTCTTGTAAAAAAAGGAAATAGGGACTTTGTGGCTGCCTTCGTCCCTCCAAGGATGCCAGGACAAGTAACAGATGACCAAGTCTGACTTGGGGAGGTCATGGGTGGCGGTCTGGAGAGCACAGGCCGGGGCTGGCAGACACCCTGGGTCTAGCAGGTAATCTGAGGTCAGCCAAGGCAGAAAGCATTGAGAAGGTCCCCAGAGCCTAGAGGGCAGGACCCTGAGGCTGGAAGGACCAGGGTCCAGTGGGACTGGAGACCCCGAAGATGAGCTCTGACATAGTGGAGGGCCTGTCCCATTGGCCATCTGGTCATCACTGTGTGTGACGATTTCCACCATGGGGAAAACGGCGGGCTGGGGCGGGAGCAAAAATAGCTTGGGGCCTTGGGAAACTGACCAGGGCAGGGGGAGAGGGCCAGTGGCCTGGGGCAGGAGGCCCAAGAGGGTGTGGCAAATTCCATTCCAGTGCAGGCCAGTGTCAGGGTCCACAAAGCCAAGCCAAGGGGTGGGGAGGGGCAGAGCATTAGGACTTCTGGGTGGCCTTGTTCTAAGGAAGAAAGAATAAGATGAAGAAGGAATCCAGAAAGCTGAGCCCAGCTCTAGGAAATAGATCAGCCACAGGTACCAGGTGGGCCCAGGACTTGGCTCCTGTCTATATGAACAAATGGCAGGGGAATCGAGCTTTGGGGACCCTGGTAAGGATAGTTAGGGGTCTGCCTAGGCCTGGAGGGGCTTTGCTAGGGAGCTGGTATCTTCACAGTTTCCTGGGGCTAGCTGTGTCCCCGGGCACCCTAGACCCTAGTGTATCGGCTCTGGGCTATTTTCAGACGCCACCTCTCAGTGGAGCAGGCAGTCTGTGAATTTTAGGCTTGACTGGGGACTGGGCAGGGCTGACCCTGTGGGCCCTCGTGATGGGAGGTGATGAGGGGGCAGGAGGAGGCAGAAGAGGCCCAGCCCTGCAGGTGGGTGGGTGAGGACTTAGCAGCCTCAGGCAGGTAAGGGGCAAAATACTTTCTGATTAAGTCAAGAAAGAACAAAGGGTTGAATCTAGAAGTTTCTTAACCTAGTTTCCCAATATTTACCAAGTACCTATTTTGTACTGGGCACTGTGCTACGTGCCAGGCATACAAAGATGCATGAGGTATGTCTGCTCCCAGGGGAGGGAACGTGGAGCAGGGGAAAAAACATGGGAGTGGAGACAGATCTGGGATTCTGGGAGCCTCAGGCTCCTGTCTTCAAAATGGGGACAAGACTTTCTCACTCACAGGCTGGTTGGGAGAATTAAATAAAATGAAACATGAAAAACATTTAGCACAGCCCCTGGCACCGTAGTTAGTGATCAATCATTTAGTTTTCTTCCATTGTTCTGCTCTTGGAGGAGCTTATGGTCTGAGAGGGGAGGGAGCAAAGAAGGCTGGGAGAAACGCATCCCAATTCCCAGGGCTTCTGATTGTGAACAGGGTTTGAGGCCTGGGCTTTGAAAACCTGGTTCTCGGCATTCCTCTGGCCGTGGAAAATGTAGTTTAAGGTGGATCCGAACGCTCAGAAATGGTGACTGCCTGTGAGTGCTGTGGCACTTGCTAGGCCTGGGGATGCTTTCTGGGCACTGCGTAGGATAGAGGGAGGGAGGGGTGGGTCCAGGAATTTACAGACGTGTTGAGAAGAGAGGACATTCTCGGAATGCTTGGAGAGTCTTGCCTCCTGGGCTTCCAGCGCTGCTCTAGGGAGTGTGGGGCAGGATGAGTCGGGTACAGAAAAGGAGGCAAAACTCGGGACCTGGAGCAGGGCTGCCCAGAGAGACTGAGCATGAGCCAGTCTCGTGGGATTTTCAGTTTGAAGCAAATGAAATTAATTGTAATAATGTTTCATGTAACTCAACATGTCCAAAGTATTATCATTGCAACATGGAGTGAATATAAAGATTATCAATGAGATAGTTTATATTCTTCTTTTTGTACAAAGTCTTTGAGGTCCAGAGTGCGTTTGATACTTACAGTTTATCTCCGTTTGGACCAGCCACATTGCAAGTACTCAGCAGCACCTGTGGCTAGTGGCTACTCTGTTGGGCAGCTTAGGTCTAGAATTTAGAGCATCTTTGCCCAGGGGCACCCAGAGGCCAGGTGTGTCCTGAGCTAGACAACAGGACTTACTATTCTGTCCTCTTCTCATGACACATCTGAAATGAACTCCTGGAGAAACTGGCTTGAAGAATCAGAGATGTCTTGAATCGTTTGTTCTGGATGGTAACGTATGTTCTCTAGAACCAGGTTGTAGGTCTTCCCAGCTGGCCTCAGATGCCACCACTTACTGGTCCCGGGCTGACCCCAGGCAGTTCCCAAAGCTCTCTGAGCTTCAGAAGCTGCATTGAAAGTGGCACTAAGAAAGTCTGTTTTGCTGGGTAACTTTGAGGACTAAATGAAATAATCGTTACTCTGTGACATTCCACGTCAAGAAATAATGCTTTTTATTTTCCTAAATTAAATGAAAACCGGGTTGATTTCCCTATGGGCTAAGTGTGGCAAAAGTGTCCTAGCAGGAATTTCTGTAGTTCTGTTTCTACCCTTCTGTTGCATGAGGACTGTGGGGCTTTGTGGGGCAGGACAGATGGGCAGGGGGTGAGCCTGGACCTTGGCCCAGGGGGGCTGCCTGTGGCCCTCCTTATCCAGAGCCGTGTGGTCACCTGGAGGAGACAGGTCCTGCAGGCAGCTTGTGCCCCTGTGTCGGCTCTGCCGTAGAGAAGGCGGGGGCCCCCAGGCTTTCATCTCTGGAGGATGGACGCCACCGTGGCACTGTGTTTCAGTGGGCCGAGGGGGTGCCGGCCACCCGAGGACCCATCACCTAAGCCATCCCAAGTGTCTTGGGACCTGACCCAGGCACTCTACTCGAAAAGCTGCTTGTCCTTCATCCCCTTTCTCTCCTGTCTCCCAGCCTCAGCCTTTGAAACAAAGGCCCATCCCTACCTTACCTGCCTCCTTTCTTTACCAGCCATAAAAGTACAGATTACTCCCTGTGAGGGCCAGGGAGCCTGCTGTCATAGATATGGCTGCTCTTTCTGGGTTTGGGAGAGGGTACTTTTTATTACTCTGTGAATGACATCTGCCCCAGTCACGGGCTCCCAACAGCAGCACAAAATAGTAATTGCTACGTATGTGTCCTGACACATGTCACTGGCATAAGGTTGGCACTCCACAAAATCCAGTTCCCCTAAGCCCAGCCCCACCTGAGGAATGGGTTAAATAATTTCTACCTTTGGCGTTTTTCTGAGACTCAAATGAGATAGTGTATGTGAAAGACCTGCATACGGTTATAAAATGTTATTGAGACTTTTAATTCCCTACCTGGCGTGGTTTCTTGGTTGGGAGCGGGGTTGATTCTAAGCGTGCCCTTCTACTTGGCATCACGTGGCAGGTTGGGCCATCACCACGCACTGTCCTCCCACCCGTGGGCCCCGCTCAGTGCTCCCCTGGGGGTTCCTCCCTGCCGGGCGAGCACCTCTCAACTAATAATCCTTTGTCTCCTGTGTGTCAGTGGCAGGTTTCCCTGACATCCTTAGTTTTCTTCAGCCTGTTGTATGGGGTCTCTAAGTCATCCCCCTGAGTTTGGAATCTGCCCTAGATTATCAAGGTTATCAAGAAAGTTCCCAATCCATCTTTTCTGGGCCTGAGGGGAGAGAGGCCTGGAGCTAAGGAAGGGTCCTCTTCACCTGCCTGGCTTGGATTTGGTGAGGATTCTGTGATGGGAAAGGAGGTTTGAATAGAGCGTCTTCAGGTAGATCCCCTGTCCTTAGGGCTGGGGTGGAGGGAGCAGGGTAAGGAGGTACAGGTCGGTGATGCAAAGAGTAACCGGGTGTCAGCCATGCTGGAATCAGTGCAAAGTCTATAGACGAATGGGAATGCTCCAGCCCTGGGGACTGAAATGACATTTTCAAGGTTGAGTCAACATCTAATTGTGTGAGGTTGCGTCAGTAGTCCTTGGATGCTCACCACAACCGTCTGTGGGTCCCTGTGTTGTTCCTCCCCCCCGGGGGCAGCAGGCTTCTGCTTCCTGTTCCTCTCCTGGGCCCTGAGCTCTCAAGGCTGTCACGAATCCTAAAAGAGTCCTCCAAAGCAGTGTCATTGTGACTTAGCATCTATTTTAAAAGGTAATCTATGGCACATGTGGGGGACGATAAGGAGGGAGTGTCATAAAATCAAGCATATTTAGGTAGCGATATAGTCTAGATTCTTTCTAAGTTTGCTTTGTGACCCCGTACACATCTCTCAACTTCCCCGGGCCTTAACGTTCTCATCTGTTAAATGAGCATAGTGCCCCACAATGATGTAATGCTGTTGCCAGGCACACATGCATTCAAAAAGCAAGAGGTGCTATGAATCTTAATCACCAAAGAGTTGAGAGTATTATGGCAACCCCCTTTTCGTCGTCAAGTCTAGCAGTGTGTAATTCTGCTCTTCAAAATTAGTCTCTTTATTGCTTCCTGGGGGCCCACAGGGAACAGCTTCTGATATATCACCTTAAAATTTTGCAGCATGGAGAGGCAGAAAAGCCACATTGCCCTTGACTGACAACCTTCATATTGGTACTTGACAATTTTAATTTTTCATGATTCCTCTGATAAAAATAGTGCCCGACTAAAAACAAATACATTTGTATTTTCCATCTCCTTAATTAGTTTCTAATTTGGGGGTTCTTATTAGCTTAAAATCGTCTCGCTGAAAGGGTCCTTGGATGATAAAATGTGAAAAGCACAATCAATTCTAGAGAGACCCTGCTATTTAATTATGCTGATTGGAGCACTAGAGACCCCTGGCAAAACGAACCTCTCAGAATAAGCATGATTTGTGTAATTTGGTTTTTAAAAATTTTGAATGCATATTTATCATGCTCAGCTATGTGTTCTTGTTCTCCTTGAGATTCTGACTCATCTCCTAAGAGATGGGTGGAGGAATCTATGGGCTGTGGAGACCTTGGGACTCCAGCTAAGCCCATGGAATTGCTGGTAGCACCTGGCCAGAAGGGAAGACAGGGTCCCCGGCTTGTCTGGTCATTTAAAAGTGTCTTTTCTTTATTAAAAAAAAAAGGTAAAAGGTCACCCAGAGATAGTCTAGGAAAGGATAGGCTGATAGAATTTTGGAGCTGATGGTAGTAGAGAGTCCTCCATGAAATCCCAGGCTAGAGATGTATCTAGAACCAAATTCTAGAATGTGATATGACTTTGGAGATACTGGGAAGACCTAGTTGCTCAAAAAGCTATATCCCTCCAGCATCCAAAGCCATGGATCAATATTAGCTTTGCTAAAAGTGGACCACCAGATGTGATGTGATGGGAAGGACACAGCACCACCCAGGACACTTTCCCACCATAAAGCTGAACATAAAACTGCTCCTGCCTAGGGCTTCCCTGGTGGCGCAGTGGTTGAGAGTCCACCTGCCGATGCAGGGGATACGGGTTCGTGCCCCGGTCCGGGAAGATCCCACATGCCGCGGAGCGGCTAGGCCCGTGAGCCATGGCCGCTGAGCCTGCGTGTCTGGAGCCTGTGCTCCGCAACGGGAGAGGCCACAACAGTGAGAGGCCCGCGTACCGCAAACAAACAAACAAACAAACAAACAAACAAAAAAACAAAACAAAAAAACTGCTCCTGCCTGTAAATCTAACGACCACCTTGTGCAGAAGCTGGAGGAACATGGGAAAGCCCAGCACAGAGAGGCCGCCACCAGATCCAAAACGAGAGGGCTCCTCAGGACAAATGCCCTGTCTTCCCAACAGGAGGTCCAGGGGAAATAATGGCGAGATGTGAGGGAATTGTTACAGATTTAGAGTCTTAAGAGATATACCAACCTAATGGCCTCTATGGGTCCAGTTTGACTCATGACTCAAGTCTACTTTGACTCTATTTGAGAGAATCAAGGAGGTTAGAGACAGGCTGTGCGTTAGATACCCGGGAATTATTACTATTATTATTTTTTAATTTTTATTTTTTTAAAAATCTTTTTAACATCTTTATTGAAGTATAGTTGCTTTACAATGGTGTGTTAGTTTCTGCTTTATATCAAAGTGAATCAGTTATACATATACATATGTCCCCATAACTCTTCCCTCTTGCATCTCCCTCCCTCCCACCCTCCCTATCCCACCCCTCTAGGTGGTCAAAAAGCATCGAACTGATCTCCTTGTGCTATGCGGCTGCTTCCCACTAGCTATCTATTTTACATTTGGTAGTGTATATATGTCGATGTCGCTCTCTCACTTTGTCCCAGCTTACCCTTCCCCCTTCCCATATCCTCAAGTCCATTCTCTAGTAGGTCTGCGTCTTTATTCCCATCTTGCCCCTGTTATACCCAGGAATTATTGTTAATTTTTTTAGGGTGTGTAATACTATAGCAATGTTACATACTGAAGTATTTACAGATGATGTCTGGGATATTCTCTAAAATATTTTAGATAAAAAAAGATGAAGCAAGAACAGATTGCTGAATATTGTTGAAGCTGGTTTGGTAATTGGTGATGGGTATGTGGGGATTTATTATGCTCTTCTGTTTTGTGTGTATTTGAAACGTTCAATAATAAAAAGTAAAATAATAATAAATGTCCTTACTGGTTGGATGAGCCCTGAAATTTCACAATTAGAGCTTTCTTCATCTAGCTTAAGCCTTTCTTTGTCCATAATATACAGCTTCTCCTGGGAACATGATTTACCCTTTAGGAAAGTAGCAGTGGAGCAGTAGAACATTTCCCCAGTTCAGGATACTGTAGGTGTCCCATGCAGAAGGGTTTCAGGTGAGGTAAGTTTGGAGAAGGTCGCATTGAACTAAGCCAAACAGGTTTCTTCAGAACTTGGGCTATACTGTGAATGAATGTTAACACGTACTGTGCGGAGTGGGGGAGTGGTGGTGCATAGCAGTGCCATGTTCCCCCAAATAATTTGTCATGTGCTTCAGAGGAGACAGAAACTTTCAGCTCCCCTAAGGATAATCAGGAAGGTCAGAAACCTGGGTTCCAGAGCTGTTTCTATTTACTAACTGGTCATTGGTCAATCACTCAAACTTTCTAAGTCTCAGTTTTCCTACGTGTAAAATGACCTTCATATCACCTGCCACTTGCCTTCCAAGATTATGAAAGGGCTTCGTGCAGTATAAAGCCCAAGACCAAAGGTTAAATTGTGTGATTATTATTTAGTGCCATTTTCTGAAACTCAGTCCACAAATGTTTGCTTGGAGACTCCTGGCTCTGTGTATAGGTGTGGTCTAACATCACCCAAGGGATAGACTATCCTGGGTGTCACAAACTTAAAAGGTACAGAGGAGGTAAAAACAAGTTCTCTGCCCTTTGGGAGCTCACGACGGAACTGGAGAAGCAGTACACATAAACAGTGACGGGGCAAAGCCATCTAACCCTAGTGATAAACAAAAGGTTCAGATTCAGAGGAAAAGGGAATTGCTCTTGGCTGGAGTGATCCTTGAAGGCCACCTGGAGGAGGTGGCACTTGACCTGGGCCTTGAAGCCTGGGGAAGATTTGGACAGACCATCCCTTTGTTGGTTATGATCAGTCAGCTAGAATACTTCCCTGTCTCCCGCTTCCACACGCCCACGGGCTGCAGCTGAACACATAAACCCTGTTTGGATTACAGTATTATCTGACTTGGGGACCCAGGTCTTCCCTGTCCAGAACTGGGGTCGTGCTCCTCCTGCCCGGCCCTGCCAGCCACTCCCATCCTCTCCTCTCCGGCTCCACCCCTTGTTTCCATCTTCCCACCAGAGTTTAGAGAAGCTGGGATTACTCATCCCGTCCAGGCTCATTCACTCCTGCCCTGTCTTTTAAGCAAAAAGAAAAACAAAAAGTATCAACCACAGAAACCAAGCAATAAATTATGACTCAGAGACACCCAAGCCTTCATGTGGAAATGTTTATTATCATCAGCAAATCATTCCTAGGGCAGAGAGAGAAGATGGCCTGAGTGGAAATCTTGCAAAAGGTGGGCCACGGTTGCTCCAGTAAAGGTGAAGGGATTTGAGGCAGCCTTGGGAGCCAGTTCAGTTTCTTGGGTGTGGAGAGCTGGATGGGGGGCTGTCACTCCTCCCAGGGGGCGTACATGGCGTTATTTGGCATGAATGGCCATCAAAGGCACTTGTTAGTGGGACTTCCCTGGTGGCCCAGTGGTTAAGAATCTGCCTGCCAATGCAGGGGACACGGGTTCGAGCCCTGGTCCGGGAAGATCCCACATGCCACGGAGCAACTAAGCCCGTGCACTAAAACTACTGAGCCTGCGCTCTGGAGCCCGCAGACCACAACTACTGAAGCCTGCACGCCTAGAGCCCGTGCTCCGCAACAAGAGAAGCCACTGCAATAAGCCCGTGCACTGCAATGGAGAGTAGCTCCCGCTCACCACAACTAGAGAAAGCCCGTGTGCAGCAACGAAGACCCAATGCAGCCAAAAATAAATAAATAAATATATTAAAAAAAAAAAAAGGCACTTGTTTAGGTAAGAGCCGACACTGTCCTTTAATTTGCACAGCAGAAATGGAAGAAAAGGTCCTAGGAAAGGACAGGGTTTTGGTGGGTGCTTCAGGTCAACAAGAGGGCCAGCTCTGTGCCACTCAAGGATTCAGAGACAACTGGGCCACATGCCTTGTCCTCAAGAGTCCTGTGTGGACAGAGCTCAGCCCACTCCCGGCACATTTGAAAGCTCAGAAAGCTATTGTTAGTATTGGTATTTGGGGAAGGACCTACTCAACGCCTGCCCCACTGTGTACCTTCCCTGCAATCGCACACCTCACACCCAGCTGTGGGCCCAGGGTGCTGGGTTCTGGCTCTGCCACTTGGGGCAGGTGGTCTAGTCTCCCTGGGCCTCTGTGTCCACAAGTGTAAGATGGGGCAACCACGCCTCTCTCCCAGGATGAAATGAAATGAATGAATTGGGAGCATGAAATGAAATGATCCAGAGAGAGCTCTTGGCTTCCCCCTCTGCCACTGAGAAGTAATAAGACATGGGACAAGTTGCCCTGAGCCTTGGTTTCCTTATCTGTTAACTGGAAAGAATTAGATTACCTGTCCTGCTGACATCATTTACCTACAGAAAGAGAGTTTAATGGGCAGTGTATGCAAAAACACTTCAAGAAGTATAAAGAGTTAGTCAAACATTTAAAAAATGTGTTCGTGTGTATTTCATATGCAAACCCACACATGCAAACTGTCTTCAAAAGACAAAAATCTCAGAGTGGCAAAAGGTGTCCACTGGTGGTCCAGTAGGGAGAGACGTAGCCCCGACTCTAGATTGCTTTGTATTGTGTTTTTTGGCCATTCCACTTTCCCAGAGGCCGCTCGTCTACTTTTCTGGACGCTGCTGCCCCCAGCAGGGCGGGGTGTGAGAGAAGCGCACGGGGCCAAGTCTGGCAGATCTGGTGTCCAGCTCTGCCTTGGAAACTGCCCTGTGGGACCCTGAGCAAATCATGGAACTGCTTCCTCAGACACAAAACAAAGGTTAAAAACTGCTGGCCACACGACATCAAGAGGCTCCAGCGAGATGGTGAATGAAAGCCTTTCTGAGTTGTGAAGCAGTGACCATATGGAAGAGGCCACCATCTTTCTGCCTGTCAGCCAGGCCTTCCGAGCCCAGTGCAACGCAAGATTTAATAACACTTGTTAATTATGTGCATCCTGCCATTTCAGGTGCTTCTGGGGAGGCAGTGGCAATTATTTTTATGTTAGAGAGCTACTCCTTAAAGAAGCCTCCCCTGACACTGACCTTCTGTTGCTTTTCTGAGTCAGAGGGTAGACCTTCTCCCAGCTCTGGTGGGTAACAGTCAGGTGGCCATTGGGGCTGAGACCAACCATCGATTTACCCAATTATTCTAATTCACTTTGTAACTTAGCACTCGCTCCAGGTGTTGATTTACAGTTAATATTTCATCTTTAAATGAATACTTGTCTGGAATATTTCATGAGTCAGTGGAGGTGGTATTGACCTGGCAGCCAGGTAATGACTCCTGGAGTGCCAAGCATTTCTATTTTTATTTTTTGCCAATATTCCCCCTATTTTCCCCTACCAACCACATAAAGAACCCTCCACAAATACACACTGATTTTATTTTCAGGCTACAAGGTGTAGTGGAAAGACTGAAGGGCTGAGTCAGGAGATAGGAACTCTCCGCCCAGCTTTGCTGTTAACTCACTGTGTGATGACCTCTCTGGGCTTCAGTTTCCCATCTGCAGGATGGTGCAGGGTCGGGAGGGAAGTCCTTCCACTGAATCTCCGACTAGACCCACCAGACCAGCAACGTATGCAATGCGTGAGAGAGATCTATGTTCAGATTACAAAAATAATAATTGCTTTGTATAAGAAAACAAAATAATATACACGTGTTTGAGAAAGTGAAGGCAATTGTGAGACACCCCCACCCCCACCCCAGAGGTCATCACTGTCAAGAACTCAGGGAACTGTTACATTCACATCACTATCTGCATTTATACTGTTACCATGGATCTGGAAAAATAGATCAATATTACACAAAAATGGGATCAAGCTATGTATTGTATTATGTTCTGCAACTTGTGTTTTTACTTAATATAATCTTTTAAAAACTACTCGTACGCATCACTCTAGTTTTTTATAATATGGTTTTCTATAATATGGATATACTTTATTAATAGGCTAGAGTTAATTCCACCTCCTCAGTGGATGTCAGGGTGGTAGCAGTACATTTTAATGGATGTGATGGTTGGCTGCCACCTCCTACTCCGGGAGGGGATCAGAGAGGAGCCTGGGAGGGGAAGCGCTCGCTTACACGGCCGAAGTCACCGTCCTTAGCTGAGGGTGCTGCCCTCTCACCTCTGCAGAATTCTTCTCCAACAAGTACTGTGGCTGAGCAACGCGAGGGCACAGGGCACTGCCCCCAAGAGCTGGGGGAACCAGGGCCATGCTGGTGATACAGAGAGGAAGGCCCGGAGTGGGGTGGGCTTGGCAGGCAGAGCCTAAGAATGTGAACTTGGTACTTAATGCAGTTTGGTTGCTTCCAGAACTATTTGATGTCAGGAGCCGTGGTAACCGTGAGTCGGGATTGAGTCAGGGAGCAGACCTGGGGCATAGCCCTCCAGAGGTGGGTAGGCCTTTAGCGATGCTGGCCTGGGGCAGGTCCCAGCCCTTCCCTTCTTGCTGCCTCCGGTGATGAGTCAGGAAGGGCAGGCCCCTGCAGCCAGCCCCAGCAGGCTGCCCATTTTCACTCCATGCACGGCCTCCACTTGTGACGCGCCCTCCACTTCTGGGTCCATGTGACCGTGGGATTCCAGGCACGGCACTTTTAGCGTCCATTTTTGGAGGGGGCAGAAGGGAGAAATTTTGGGCTCTTGCATCTAGAATTATTTCCCATTTCCCCTTTCCTCTGTGTTTAATTGAATTAGAATTTTTGAGTAGGTGAAGCATTTTATACAGTTCAAAAATCAAAATGACATACAAAGGTATATACTGAGATTTCACTCTCCATCCATTGCCCCCTATAGGCCACCATTTATATAACTTTTAGGTTTATTCTTTCAGTGTTTTCTTTATGCTAAAATGGAGAAATTTGAATATATATTCTTAACCACTTTGCCATACAAAAGATAGCCTACTGTATATTCTGCACCTTGCTTTTTTATTTCCTTAAATATATGTCCTTGAAATCTCTTCATATTAGTACGCAGAGCAAATTCCTCATTTTTAAAAATAGCTGTGTAGTATTCCACTGGATGCATGGACCGTTTTTTTAAACCAGCCCCCTATAGAGGGACACCTGGGTCATTTCCAACTTTTTTTGCTATTAAAAACAGTTCTGCAATCTGATGTCAGTCTGAGCTATTTTATTGCTTGTATGTGTTTTAAATTGCAAACCACCCCAAAACTTTTCTAGAAGTAGGCAGAATATACATTATTTATAAACAGATAAGCCAATAAGCCTTCGTTCCCAGATTCCTATGCCATTTCCCTGTCTTCCAAGCAACTTTCCCCCAGTACCCTAGCATCCCATAGTCACCAAAACATCTGCCAAGATGCAGTGTCCTTTGCCAGCTTGGGCTGGTAGAAATAGTCTTTACTCTCATTTCCTCTGGGGGTTTCAATGAAGACTCCCGCCAGGTCCTGAGAGACTGGGAATCTCTATAAAGGTTTCCTGGCGTCCTGAGTGCAGTGGAAGAAGCACCATGGCCTGAACCAGTGAGAGGGTGTGGATTCCTGTCCCAGATCTGCAACTGGTGAACCGGGCGATTCTGTACAAGTCCCTTCCCTCATGCATCGCACAGGTGAGCTGAGGGCCTGAGGTCCATTCCTATCCTCACGTGCTGTGGTTCTCGGAGCCACCTAATGGTGTTAAGTACAGTTTTAAAATCCTCAGGCCCTGGAGAGCAGTTCCGTGTCCCTTTCTCCATGAGGGGCTCCATGCTGGTGTCTCCTCACCTCCCTGGGTGGCTGGAGTGCTTTCTATAACGTGACATCAAAGGTTTGATGACGCTGGCTTGTACGTGGTAATAAAATAATGCCCACGTGCAGATTCCCATTACTCAGAAGTACATTCATTTGACTATAGGTCTGCGAAGACCTTTCATTGCTAGTGCATGTAAAAGGGGTATTTCACACATGGTTCGCATTAGCACCGTGATTTAGCTCCTGCGTGAATAAGAATCGATGCAACAGCCAACTGCCGCCTGAGAGTCCATTTATATCACACTACACGCTGCGGGGCGGGCCCACCTTTGACTGCGCTCTCCTCAGATCTGATAAGGTAATAGTAATAATAACTTACATTTTCAATGTATGGGCTCTTTCCGCAGGGCTTGGCCGCCTGCAGGTGTCTTTTCTGTGGTTTGGCTGTGTTTCTGACCAGGGTGAGTCCTAAGTCGGTGGCGGCCTCACACTGAGCCTCATCCCAGGAAGGAGGTTCGGGCATCATTTATCCATGAATCAGTTGGTAGGTCAGTCAGTCGTTCGGTCCGCTGTTGTAGTGCATAGCACCCCTCAAGTGCAGGGCACCCACACAGAGCTCCTGACCCGTACCCCACACTCTGGGTCCCCCCTCTTATAAAGAGCACCATGGTTCTCCAGGCCTCCTGCTTCAGCCCTACCTGCGTCCCTATGACCTGCACGTTCAGTGTCTCTGGAGTTTGCCAGTCCCTCCATGCCCCCTGTCACCCACTGCTGGACCCACCCAGCAGCCCAACAGATCCTTCTGCATTTTCTCTTGCCAACCCCGTCCCCACCCTGGTCTTCACATAGCACACAGTATTCTGGTGAGTATTCTCATCTGACCAGACCTCTCCCTATTTAGACCCCCTAAGCGTTTCTTGCTGCTTCTCCGATAAAGGTAGAAATTCTTACCAGGGCCCACAGGTCCCGCCCATGTCATCTGCTTCCTCCCTCTCCCTCTTCCCTTGGTTTCTAGGACAAGCAGCGCTCTTTTCCACCTCAGGAGATACACACCTGCTCTCTCTGGGCACGGCCTTCCTCACCTTCGTGGCTTTAACCCCTGAACACCCATCAGAGAGCAGCCAGGCTGTCCCTTTCCTGACCCTCTGGCCTGGGTCAGACCCTCTCTTAGCCCTTACCACGGTTGTAAATAAATGTCCAGCAGGCTTTTAAAATCTGCCTCCTCTCTAGAGGTAAACACCGTGACTCATTGACAGCTGGATCTTGGCACAGAATGTAGTAGGAGTGGATTGATTGACATGAGCAAGCTGTATCGTGGATGGCGGGGCATCCTGTATTTAAAGAGTACAGGATGCCCAGTGGACGTTATCTTTGTAGCGACAACATCAAAAGAGTGGCACAGCTGTGGGACTGCAGAGGACTTTAGAAGTGGTCTCAGGCCCAAGGCCCTCTTTGAGGGAGGGAGTGCAGACTGTGGCTCTGGAGTCAAACCGTCTTCCTTCTTGCTGTGTGCTCTTGAGTAAGTTGCCTGACTAACCTGGGCCTTAACTTCATCATCTGTAAAATACCTTTTCCAGAAAAACATTGTGAGAGTTAAGTGAGAATGAAATGAAAAAATCCATGCAAAGTGCTTAGGACAGTGCCAGCCCCGAGCACGTACTGGCCATTATTATTAGTACGGAGGATGACACTGAAGCCCGGAGAGGTTAGGTTAGAGGTGTCCTGACCAAGATCACACCGTCTGGTTTTCTGTACTGGCCACTGGACTGAGCTATCAGAAGTGCCGGCATAGTCCTTGCCCTCCAGTGGTTCCCAGTCAAATTGCTATAGCACACTGGTTCTCAACGGGGCGATTTTGCCCCCCTCTCCACTCCAGGGGGGTATTTGGTGATGTCTGTAGACATTTTTATTGTCACAGATGTGGGGAGGGTGGGTGTTACTGGCATTTAGTGGGTAGAGACCAGGAATGCTGCTACACATCCCACAATGCACAAGACTTCCCTCCCCAACAAAGAAGCCCCAAACGTCAGTAGTGCTGAGGTTGGGAAATCCTGCTATAGCATTTACAGGAGGGCCCCAGGGGAACTAAGTCCACCAGAAACTGACCTGATGAAAGGCACCCTCTCTAAAAAGGGCAGGAGGTGCCTCGAAACCCTATATCCAGGGAAGACGGCCTCTCCTTGTTTGGGGCAGAGCAGGGATGCAAGGCTGGACCTGGAACTTAGAGGCAGATGGGAGTCAAAAGAGCTGCTTGGAGCAGAGAGAAAATATAACAGGGGCAGCCTGATCTGATGTGTATGGGGTTTGGGGAACGTGGTCTATTTCTCTGAGTGGAGTCTTTGCCAGAACCTTACAGATACCAGCATCCAACTTCCCCTGTTGTTTTCCAAAGGGCCTTTGGCTGTTTTGCGATTTTGGGGTGCACGTTCCCGGCTGGGGCAGATCTGAGTGCAGCCTGGGCAGAGCTCCCCATCTGCCAATGGCTCTGAGGCAGGCTGCCGAATGTGGCTGCCCTTGGGAGGTGTGAGGACTCAGGGCAATTGTAAATCACACTCCATCCAGTTTCCCCACCCCCAGCCCGTCACCATTTTCACCTAGGAAAAGTCTAATAAAAATGCATTCCAAGTCCTAAAGGAGGAAGAATGGGGAGGAGCAGGGTAGGGGAGCCAGCACAGCCTTGATTAAATGCATCTGAGCCGCAGGGCTTTTCTGGCCTTAGAAGCAGCCCCAGGGCCCGCGGAAGCCGGTGGTCCTGGGTATCTGCTCCAGTCTCCAGGCCTGGGGGGCAGCCTGGGTCCCAGCCTACCCTGTGACTTAGGTGAGTGCTCTCCACTCGTCTCAGGGCTGGTTAGGCCCTGCAGAGAGGCCTCACCCCAGTGGAGGGTGCACCAGCCGGGGATTTGCCTTGGAGAGCGGGGTGGGGCAGGAAAGAGGCTTGTGGGCAAGAAGCGCCTGTAAGGGATGGGGACAGGGAAGCCAGACCAGTCCCCTTAGAGTAGTGGCTGTCAACCCTGGCTGCACATGAGAATCACCTGGAAGCTTTGGCTATACCTCAGACCTATTACAGCAGTCGCTGGGGGTGGGACTCAGGTGCCAGTAAGTTTTCACCTTCTCCAGGTGATTTCAATGGGTACCACGGATTTAAAGCTTCCCTGGGCTCTGATAGTCTGGTCACAGTGAGGCCTGTAATGAGGGCACAGGGAAACCCCTGTTGGGGTGCAGGGGAGGGCCCAAACATGAGGAGGAAACTGTACAGCTGACAGACCCTGGGTGGAGGTGGAATGTCACCCATCCGGCCACACGGATGACCAGGATTTCCGGCTGCAAGAAGTGACAGCCCAGAGGAGGTAGCTGTCCACAGCCAGGGTCTGAGGAGCGGGACCGCTGCAGGCCAGACAGGGCAGCAGGACTCCACGTAAACTGCTGTAGAGCCGATGGTAGATGTTGTGTTGTGCTTATGTGGATGCACGTGTGGTCTTTGCTGCTGGCCTTGGAGCCCCCAGGAGAGCAGTGGCCGGGTCATAATTGTATCAGGACTTGGTCACTTCTCACCTGCCTGCTCTTATCTCTCAGGCACCAGCCGCCTCATCTCTCACCTGGATGATCACAACTGCTTCCCGATTAGGGCCCCAGCCTCTGTCCCCAGCAGTCTAGCCAGATGGACCCTTTGAAACGTGTCAGATGGTTTCCTCCTTTTCTCAGAACCTTCCAGTGACTCCCCATGTCGCTCAGAGTAAAAATCCAAGCCCTCAGAGTGGCCTGCAGGGCCCCCATTCTCCCTCCTGACTCCCCCACTCCAGCCACACTGACCTCCTCCCTGTACGGGGCATTCTTGCCTCAAGGCTTTGCCCGGGTTGTTCCCTTGGCTGAGAAGCTTGGCCCCCAGAGATCTACAAGCCCCCTTCTTCCCCTTCTTCAGGACTTTGCCTGAATGTCCCTTTCTCAGTGAGGCCTTCCTGGATCACCTGCTTCCTGTCTCCCAGATCTTCATTTCTCTCCATACCTCTTACATGCTGACACTATACATTTTGTTTAATGTCCGTCTCCCTATACTGCAGTGTGAGCTCCAAGATGGTGGGGATTTTATTATGATGGTGATTATTACATTTGCTGGCGTAAACCCAGAACCTGGGACAGTATCTAGCCTGCAATGGATGCCTAGTATATTTTTTTGTTTTCCCCTTCGTGGACCGCTCATGTTTAAAATTGGTTGAATCACAACCTTTGGCTACTAACATTCCCTCTATTGGCCCATGCATGGTTTGATTTTATTTAATTATGTGTTTAGCTGTTTTTGTTGTTTTTTCTTTTTTTTCTTTTAATTAATGTAACAAGAGCCAAGAGCTCATCACTCAAAACAAAGCAAGAATTTGACAAAACCTATATCCAGACCTAAGGTCTTGCCTCAGGCCTCCCCACCCGAGGTCATCACCTTCCTTAGTCTTATCCGTATCATTCTGCTTTTCCTTTTACTCGCTCCACTGCATCTAATCTATATGTATTCCTAAAAGGTATATTTTATGGTAGTTATTTTTAGCCTTATTCAAAACCTCTTATCCTGTATATAATCTTTGAAGTTGTTCCCATTTAATATAGTTTTTTAACATCTTTAATGGAGTATAATTGCCTTACAATGGTGTGTTAGTTTCTGTTTATAACAGGGTGAATCAGCTGTACATGTATCCCCATATCCCCTCCCTGTTGTGTCTCCCTCCCTCCCACCCCTCTAGGTAGTCACAAACCACTGAGCTGATCTCCTGTGCTATGTGGCTTCTTCCCACTAGCTACCTATTTTACATTTGGTACTGTATATATGTCCACTGCCACTCTCTCACTTTGTCCCAGCTTACCCTTCCCCCTCCCTGTATCCTCAAGTCCATTCTCTACGTCTGCATCTTTATTCCTGTCCTGCCCCTAGGTTCTTCAGAACCTTTCTTTTTTTTTTTTTTTAGGTTCCATATATATGTGTTAGCATACGGTATTTGTTTTTCTCTTTCTGACTTACTTCACTCTGTATGACAGACTCTAGGTCCATCCACCTCACTACAAATAACTCAACTTCGTTTCTTTTTATGGTTGAGTAATATTCCATTATATATATGTGCCACATCTTCTTTATCCATTCATCTGTCGATGGACACTTAGCTTGCTTCCATGTCCTGGCTATTTGTAAATAGAGCTGCAATGAATATTGTGGTACATGACTCTTTTTGAATTATGGTTTTCTCAGGGTATATGCCCAGTAGTGGGATTGCTGGGTCATATGGTCGTTCTATTTTCAGTTTTTTAAGGAACCTCCATATTGTTCTCCATAGTGGCTGTATCAATTCACATTCCCACCAGCAGTGCAAGAGTGTTCCATTTTCTCCACATCCTCTCCAGCATTTATTGTTTCTAGATTTTTTTATGATGGCCATTCTGACTGGTGTGGCGTGATACCTCATTGTAGTTTTTTTTTTTTTACATCTTTATTGGAGTATAATTGCTTTACAATGGTGTGTTCGTTTCTGCTTTATAACAAAGTGAATCAGTTATACATATACATATGTTCCCATATCTCTTCCCTCTTGCATCTCCCTCCCTCCACCCTCCCTATCCCACCCCTCTAGGTGGTCACAAAGCACCAAGCTGATCTCCCTGTGCTATGCGGCTGCTTCCCACTAGTTATCTGTTTTATGTTTGGTAGTGTATATATGTCCATGCCCCTCTCTCACTTTGTCACAGCTTACCCTTCCCTCTCCCCATATCCTCAAGTCCATTCTCTAGTAGGTCTGTGTCTTTATTCCTGTTACCCCTAGGTTCTTCATGACATTTTTTTTTCTTAAATTCCATATATATGTGTTAGCATACAGTATTTGTCTTTCTCTTTCCGACTTACTTCACTCTGTATGACAGACTTCAGGTCCATCCACCTTATTACAAATAGCTCAATTTTGTTTCTTTTTATGGCTGAGTAATATTCCATTGCATATATGTGCCACATCTTCTTTATCCATTCATCTGATGATGGACACTTAGGTTGTTTCCATCTCCTGGCTATTGTAAATAGAGCTGCAGTGAACATTTTGGTACATGACTCTTTTTGAATTATGGTTTTCTCAGGGTATATGCCCAGTAGTGGGATTGCTGGGTCATATGGTAGTTCTATTTGTAGTTTTTTTAAGGAACCTCCATACTGTTCTCCATAGTGGCTGTACCAATTCACATTCCCACCAGCAGTGCAAGAGGGTTCCCTTTTCTCCACACCCTCTCCAGCATTTATTGTTTCTAGATTTTTTGATGATGGCCATTCTGACCCATGTGAGATGATATCTCATTGTAGTTTTGATTTGCATTCTCTAATGATTAATGATGTTGAGCATTCTTTCATATGTTTGCTGGCAGTCTGTATATCTTCTTTGGAGAAATGTCTATTTAGGTCTTCTGCCCATTTTTGGATTGGGTTGTTTGGTTTTTTGTTATTGAGCTGCATGAGCTGCTTGTAAATCTTGGAGATTAATCCTTTGTCAATTGCTTCATTTGCAAATATTTTCTTCCATTCTGAGGGTTGTCTTTTCGTCTTGTTTATAGTTTCCTTTGCTGTGCAAAAGCTTTAAGTTTCATTAGGTATCATTTATTTATTTTTGTTTTTGCTTCCATTTCTCTAGAAGGTGGGTCAAAAAGGATCTTGCTGTGATTTATGTCAAAGAGTGTTCTTCCTATGTTTTCCTCTAAGAGTTTGATAGTGTCTGGCCTACGTTTAGGTCTTTAATCCATTTTGAGTTTATTTTTGTGTATGGTGTTAGGGAGTGTTCTAATTTCATTCTTTTCCATCTAGCTGTCCAGTTTTCCCAGCACCACTTATTGGAGCGGCTGTCTTTTCTCCACTGTATAGTCTTGCCTCCTTAATCAAAAATAAGGTGACCATATGTGCGTGGGTTTATCTCTGGGCTTTCTGTCCTGTTCCACTGATCTATATTTCTGTTTTTGTGCCAGTACCATATTGTCTTGATTACTGTTGCTTTGTAGTATAGTCTGAAGTCCAGGAGACTGATTCCTCCAGCTCTGTTTTTCTTTCTCAAGATTGCTTTGGCTATTTGGGGTCTTTTTTGTTTCCATACAAATTCTGAAAGTTTTTGTTCTAGTTCTGTGAAAAATGCCGTTGGTAGTTTGATAGGGATTGCATTGAATCTGTAGATTGCTTTGGGTAGTGTACTCATTTTCACAACATTGATTCTTCCAATCCAAGAACATGGTATATCTCTCCATCTGTTTGTATCATCCTTAATTTCTTTCATCAGTGTCTTATAGTTTTCCACATACAGGTCTTTTGTCTCCTTAGGTAGGTTTATTCCTATGTATTTTATTCTTTTTGTTGCAATGGTAAATGGGAGTGTTTTCTTGATTTCACTTTCAGATTTTTCATCATTCATGTATAGGAATGCCAGAGATTTCTGTGCATTAATTTTGTATCCTGCTACTTTACCAAATTCATTGATTAGCTCTAGTAGTTTTCTGGTAGCATCTTTAGGATTCTCTATGTATAGTATCATGTCATCTGCAAACAGTGACAGCTTTACTTCTTCTTTTCTGATTTGTATTCCTTTTATTTCCTTTTCTTCTCTGATTACTGTGGCTAAAACTTTCAAAACTATGTTGAATAATAATGGTGAGAGTGGACAACCTTGTCTTGTTCCTGATCTTAGAGGAAATGCTTTCAGTTATTCACCATTGAGAATGATGTTGGCTGTGGTTTTGTCATATATGGCCTTTATTATGTTGAGGTAGGTTCCCTCTATGCCCACTTTCTGGAGGGTTTTTATCATAAATGGGTGTTGAATTTTGTCAAAAGCTTTTTCTGCATCTATTGAGATTATCATATGATTTTTATTGTTCTGTTTGTTAATATGGTGTATCACATTGATTGATTTGTGTGTATTGAAGAATCCTTGCATTCCTGGGATAAACTCCACTTGATCATGGTGTATGATCCTTTTAATGTGCTGTTGGATTCTGTTTGCTAGTATTTTGTTGTGGATTGTTCATCAGTGATATTGGCCTGTAATTTTCTTTCTCTGTGACATCCTTGTCTGGTTTTGGTATCAGGGTGATGGTGGCCTCGTAGAAGGAGTTTGGGAGTGTTCCTCCCTCTGCTATATTTTAGAAGAGTTTGAGAAGGATAGGTGTTAGCTCTTCTCTAAATGTTTGATAGAATTCGCCTGTGTAGCCATCTGGTCCTGGGCTTTTGTCTGTTGGAAGATTTTTAATCACAGTCTCAATTTCAGTGCTTGTGATTGGTCTGTTTATATTTTCTATTTCTTCCTGGGGCAGTCTCAGAAAGTTGTGCTTTTGTAAGAATTTGTCCATTTCTTCCAGGTTGTCCATTTTATTGGCATATAGTTGCTTGTACTAGTCTCTCATGATCTTTTGTATTTCTGCAGTGTCAGCTGTTACTTCTCTTTTTCGTTTCTAATTTTATTGATCTGAGTCTTCTCCCTTTTTTTCTTGACAGGTCTAGTTAATGGTTTATCAATTTTGTTTATCTTCTCAATAAACCAGCTTTTAGTTTTATTGATCTTTACTATTGTTTCCTTCAATTCTTTTTCATTTATTTCTGATCTGATATGTATGATTTCTTTCCTTCTGCT
The DNA here is from genome assembly GCF_963924675.1 of Phocoena phocoena. Lineage (NCBI taxonomy): Eukaryota > Metazoa > Chordata > Mammalia > Artiodactyla > Phocoenidae > Phocoena > Phocoena phocoena. The sequence goes on from NC_089231.1 coordinate 25,641,070, forward strand.
AACTTTGGGTATTTTTTGTTCTTCTTTCTCTAATTGCTTTAGGTGTAAGGTTAGGTTGTTTATTTGAAGTGTTTCTTGTTTCTTGAGGTAGGCTGTATTGCTATAAACTTCCCTCTTAGAACTGCTTTTGCTGCATCCCATAGGTTTTCGGTCGTCGTGTGTTCCTTGTCATTTGTTTCTAGGTATTTTTTGATTTCCTCTGTGATTTCTTCAGTCATCTCTTGATTATTTAGTAGTGTATTGTTTAGCTTCCATGTGTTTGTAGTTTTTACATATTTTTTCCTGTAATTGATATCTAGTCTCATAGCGTTGTGATTGGAAAAGATACTTGATACGATTTCAATTTTCTTAAATTTACCAATGCTTTGTTTGTGACCCAAGATATGATCTATCCTGGAAAATGTTCCATGAGCACTTGAGAAGAAAGTGTATTCTGTTGTTTTTGAATGGAATGTCCTATAAATATCAATTAAGTCCATCTTGTTTAGTGTATCATTTAAAGCTTGTGTTTCCTAATTTATTTTCATTTTGCATGCTCAGTCCATTAGTGAAAGTGGGGTCTTAAAGTCCCCTACTATGATTGTGTTACTGTTGATTTCCCCTTTTATGGCTGTTAGTATTTGCCTTATGTATTGAGGTGCTCCTATGTTGGGTGCATAAATATTTACAATTTTTATATCTTCTTCTTGGATCGATCCCTTGATCATTGTGTAGTGTCCTTCTTTGTCTCGTATAATAATCTTTATTTTAAAGTATATTTTGTCTGTTATGAGAATTGCTACTCCAGCTTTCTTTTGATTTCCATTTTCATGGAATATTTTTTTCCATCCCCTCACTTTCAGTCCCCTGTGTGTCCCTAGGTCTGATGTGGGTCTCTTGTATACAACATATACACAGTCTTGTTGTTATATCCGTTCAGCCAGTCTGTGTCTTTTGGTGGGAGCATTTAATCCACTTACATTTAAGGTAATTATCAATATGTATGTTCCTATTACCATTTTTTAAATTCTTTTGGGGTTTTGTGTGTGTGTGTGTGGTACACGGGCCTCTCACTGTTGTGGCCTCTCCCATTGCGGAGCACAGGCTCCGGACGCACAGGCTCAGCGGCCATGGCTCACGGGCCCAGCCGCTCCACGGCATGTGGGATCCTACCGGACCAGGGCATGAACCCGTGTCCCCTGCATTGGCAGGTGGACTCTCAACCACTGCACCACCAGGGAAGCCCTTGTGTTTGTTATTGTAGGTCTTTTCCTTCTCTTGTGTTTCCTGCCTAGAGAAGTTCCTTTAGCATTTGTTGTAAAGCTGGTATGGTGGTGCTGAATTCTCTTAGCTTTTTCTTGCCTGTAAAGGTTTTGATTTCACCATCGAATCTGAATGAGATCCATGCTGGGTAGAGTAATCTTGGTTGTAGGTTTTTCCCTTTCATCACTGTAAATATGTCCTGCCACTGCCTCTGGCTTGCAGAGTTTCTGCTGATAGATCAGCTGTTAACCTTATGGGGATTCCCTTGTATGTTATTTGTTGTTTTTCCCTTGCTGCTTTTAATATTTGTTCTTTGTATTTAATTTTTGATAGTTTGATTAATATGTGTCTTGGCATGTTTCTCCTTGGATTTATCCTGTATGGGACTCTCTGTGCTTCCTGGACTTGATTGACTCTTTCCTTTCCCATATTAGGGAAGTTTTCAACTATAATCTCTTCAAATATCTTCTCAGTACCTTTCTTTTTCTCTTCTTCTCTGGGACCCCTATCATTCGAATGTTGGTGCGTTTAATGTTGTCCCAGAGGTCTCTGAGATTGTCCTCAATTCTTTTCATTCTTTTTTCTTTATTCTGCTCTGCAGTAGTTATTTCCACTCTTTTATCTTCCAGGTCACTTATCTGTTCTTCTGCCTCAGTTTTTCTGCTACTGATTCTTTCTAGAGAATTTTTAATTTCATTTATTGTGTTGTTCATCATTGTTTGTTTGCTCTTTAGTTCTTCTAGGTCCTTTTTAAACATTTCTTGTATTTTCTCCATTCTATTTTCAAGATTTTTGATCATCTTTACTATCATTATTCTGAATTCTTTTTCAGGTAGACTGCCTATTTCCTCTTCATTTGTTAGGTCTGGTGGGTTTTTACCTTGCTCCTTCATCTGCTGTGTGTTTCTCTGTCTTCTTTCTCATTTTGCTTAACTTACTGTGTCTGTGGTCTCCTTTTTGTAGGCTGCAGGTTCATAGTTCCTGTTGTTTTTGGTGTCTGCCCCCAGTGGCTACAGTTGGTTCAGTGGATTGTGTAGGCTTCCTGGTGTAGGGGGCTGGTGCCTGTGTTCTGGTGGATGAGGCAGGACCGTGTCCGGTGGTATGTTTTGGGGTGTCTGTGACCTTATTATGATTTTAGGTAGCCTCTCTGCTAATGGGTGGGGTGGTGTTCCTGTCTTGCTAGTTGTTTGGCATGGGGTGTCCAGCACTGTAGTTTGCTGTTCATTGAGTGGAGATGGGTCTTAGTGTTGAGATGGAGATCTCTGGGGAGCTTTTGTCATTTGATATTACAGGGAGCTGGGAGGTCTCTGGTAGGCCAATGTCCTGAACTTGCCTCTCCCACCTCAGAGGCACAGGACTGACACCTGGCTAGAGCACCAAGACCCTGTCAGCAAGACGGTTCAGAAGAAAAGGGAGAAAAAAAGAAAGAGAGAAAGAAAAAATAAATAAAATAGTTATTAAAATAAAAAAATTGAAAAGTAATAAAAAAAAGAAAGAAAAGAGCAACCGAACCAAAAAACAAATCCACCAATGATAACAAGCACAAAAAATCTATACTAAAAACAAAACAAAACAAAAAAAAAACCAGGCAGACAGAACCCTAGGACAAATGGTAAAAGCAAAGCTCTACAGACAAAGTCACACAATGTCCACCGCCTCAATTTTGGGATGATTCGTTGTCTATTCAGGTATTCCACAGATGCAGGGTACAACAGATTTAATCTGTTGCTCCTGAGGCTGCTGGGAGAGATTTCCCTTGAGAGATTTCCCTTTCTCTTCTTTGTTTGCACAGCTCCTGGGGTTTAGCTTTGGATTTGGACCCACCTCTGCATGTAGGTTGCCTAAGGGCATCTGTTCTTCGCTCAGACAGGATGGGGCTAAAGTAGCAGCTGATTAGGGGTCTCTGGCTCCCTCAGGCTGGGAGGAGGGAGGGATATGGATGCGGGGTGAGCGTGCGGCAGCAGAGTGGGGCACGCCATGTGTTCTCCCGGGGAGGTTGTCCCTGGATCATGGGACCCTGGCAGTGGTGGGCTGCACAGGCTCCTGGGAGGGGAGGTGTGGATAGTGACCTGTGCTTGCACACAGGCTTTTTGGTGGCTACAGCAGCAGCCTTAGCATTTCATGCCCGTCTCTGGTGTCTGCGCTGATAGCTGCGGCTCGTGCCCATCTCTGGAGCTCATTTAGGCAGTGCTCTGAATCCCCTCTCCTCACATACCCAGAAACGATGGTCTCTTGTCTCTTAGGCAGTTCCAGACTTTTTCCTGGATTCCCTCCCGGCTAGCTGTGGTGCACTAGCCCCCTTCAGGCTGTGTTCACACAGCCAACCCCAGTCCTCTCCCTGGGATCTGACCTCCGAAGCCCAAGCCTGAGCTCCCAGCCCCCACCTTCCCCGGCGGGTGAGTAGGCAAGCCTCTCAGGCTGGTGAGTGCTGGTCGGCACCGATCCTCTGTGTGGGCATCTCTCCACTTTGCCCTCTGCACCCCTGTTGCTGCGCTCTCCTCCATGGCTCCAAAGCTTCCCCCCTGCGTCTCTGCCAGTGAAGGGGCTTCCTAGTGTGTGGAAGCTTTTCCTCCTTCACAGCTCCCTCCCTGAGGTGCAGGTCCCGTCCCTATTCTTTTGTCTCTGTGTTTTCTTTTGACCTACCCAGGTACGTGCGGAGTTTCTTGCCTTTTGGGAGGTCTGAGGTCTTCTGCCAGCGTTCAGTAGGTGTTCTGTAGGAGTTGTTCCACATGTAGATGTATTTCTGATGTATTTCTGGGGAGGAAGGTGATCTCTATGTCTTACTCCTCTGCCATCTTGAAGGTCTCTCCCCATTTAATATTATATTTTTAAGATCCACCTACATTGTTGCACGTGTTCATTCCTTTTGACAACAAAAATTATTGGAATGAATATTTAACTTTATGTCTCCCCATGGTGCCAGGTTCCTAATAATAGCTAACATCTATGAAGTGTGTGCAAGGCATTCTGCTAAGTCTTTTATTAACCCCACTTAACAGATGGGAAAACTGACATACAAGAGGTGAGCAACTAGCCTGAGGTCACATCCAGATGGCTCAAGGGGCAGAGGCAGGACTTGAACTTGTATCATGTGCCTCTAGAGGCCTTGCTTCTGCCTCTGTACCACATCATCTCTGAGTAAACAAGGGAGTGAGCTCACACTTACACCAGTGCCAGCCCTTTGGGAACCCCACTGAATGACTCTTGGTTACAAATTGAGGTGAACACACACACACACACACACACACACACACACACTAGCATTCTGGAATTGCTCACAAATACTTGTTAACTGACAGACAATTTATAAGAGGGGAAAATAGACTTACCTTCTGATGCTTGCCAAGATCTGTCTGTTTGTCTCTCTTTCTCTCCGTCTCCTCTCTATTAAAAGAAAACGCCACCTGGGCCTTGTGCTTACAGGAGCTGGGGGCTCAGCATCTATCAACAGGCTGTGCCCTGGTATCGGATCCCAGGAGAGGGGAACAGGGTGGGGACCATGCCCTTGGCCTGTGGGAGGAAGGAGCCTGCTCAGGGAAGAATTTATCTCCCTCCACACCAGGACCCTTGGTAACTGCAGGCGCCTTACTCAGCAAAGCTGGTCATGCAGTGACCAGAGTGGGTAAGCGCGGACCCTGTCAGGGGTCCCCAGCCATCTGTTCCCCTTCTTGGCAATAGGATCTCACACTCAGGGGTGAGATCTTTTTACATTAGGAACCAACGGAAGCAATGGGGAACTGGAGGGCTGGGTACAGGATTGAGCAAACAATAGAGGCTATCCCAAGAACAATTGCCCCTGCCCTGGGGTACATACAGCAGGGCCAAGGTCAGGCAAATAAATGAACATTGTGCCGGCTTTGGTCCTGAGCCCAGTGTTGGGCTCATGTGAGCCAGATTTGACCACACGGAGGACAGGCCCACAGATCTTACCCTTCCAGGTGAAGAATGGCCTGTCTACCATGGCAGCATTTGTGCAGGCCTGGAGCAGAGCTGGTCTGGAAGGGGCTGCCTGGGACTTGTCTCATGGACCAGCCTGGGGAAGGCAGAGGGGCCTCTCCAGGAACCAAGCAGGTGGAGGAGGATGGAAGCCTCACCCGGGGCGGATGTGTGCAGCAGGTGGTTCCAGACCCGACTGGCGGGAGGAGGAAAGGAAGGAAAGTGAACGCTGTGACATGTTCTGCTCACTGGTGTCAACAGGGGGCGGCAGAGAGCAGAAGACAAACAAGTGGGCCTCCCCTGATAATAAGGTCACCCAGCCTCAGTTTCCTCTAAGCACCCGTGGGCCCAGAAGCCTAGAAGTTGAGTGCAGGTGTGTGGCACTGCGGGTGGGGTGGGGCCTATTGCTAGTGCCCGTGCACATCAGTGAGGCCACCTGGGGTGGGTGGCAAGGAGGGAGGCAGTCTTCCAGAAGAGGGGGAAGGGACCCACTGAGCTCAGGGTGAGCTTTCTCATCCCAGGCCGCACACTCAAATCGCCCCAGGAGTTTCTCAGATACGGAGGCCCTGGCCCACCCAGACCAGTGGAATCAGAATGTCTGGGGTAGGGACCCAGGGATCCGTCTGTTTTAAAGCCTTTCTAGATGATTCTTCTCTTCAGCCAGGATTGAGAACCACTGGGTCAGACGCTATGCTCTTTGAGTCTAGACTTCCCCCTCAGTAGCTGTAGGAGCTGGAATGTTGACTCACTTTGTCTATACAATGGTGATGTTAACAGAATGTGGTGACATCAGGGCTGCTGTGAGGGTGAACAGAATTACTGTGTATTAAGCTTGGCATGTGACTTCCACCTAGGAGGAAACTACATGGTCAGCAGTGCTTCGCAAACGGGCTCTGGACCTGGCATCTTCAGAGCTGGACCTGGCATCTTCATCTGGGGTCCTTGGGGACACAGAGCACTTGGGGAGATGTTTTGTTTCTGGAATCTGAGGCCTGGGTGGAGCTGGCCTAAAGGCCTGGGTCAAAATGGTAGACACTGTCTTCTATCAGTGCCTGAGGTCAGAGATGAAGGTGATGCCTTCTCCCTAAAAGCCTTAGCCTTGGTCATGATGTCCAGCTAGAGACAGTGCTTTAGCCAAAGGTTTTAGATGGGGCAGCATTTGTGGGGCATCTTCTATGTGCTAGACATGGTCACATTTATTACTTTACACAATTCTCAGAGCAACCATACATGATGCATACACATATCTCCGTTTTACAGGGGGAGAAACTGAGGCCCAGAGAGGCCTGGCAACTTGCTCAAGGTCACACAGGAGAACCAGGTCTCTTGACTTTTCACCACACCACAGCCCTCTCCTAGCAGTTACAACCGGTGGCTTCCTCCCTAGGCAGATACCCATGCCCGAATTTAGTCAACTCCTATTCCTAAACCCATACACGGAAGGGTCATTCTTTGGACAATTCCAATTCTACTTCATCTGTAAGGAGGGGAAAAAATGAGTATGGAAGTGTTTTGTGGAGGCCTAGTGCCGGTGCTACGTATCCCAGGTAGTTAGTGGTGGCAACTAGGGTCTGGGTGGGAGGGATGGGGAGTCCGTTGCTCGGTCTTTAGGGCTGGACAGTTGGTGATGTGAACTACCAGGGGCAAGAGGAGTGGGGGCAGCGGGAGCTGCTGGGCCTCCCTGAGGGGGGCTGGGCTGGGGGGCTTTAGGTGCTTAGGTTGTCGTTAAAGCCTATCCCTCCATCCACAGGGGCTGTCTCCAAGGCTTTGTTCATCGACTTCTTTCCATTTTGTGTTACACTCTGGCGGGGGAGGGCAATTAAGCTAATTGAGACCCCCTAAGTGTCAGAGCTGGACACGAGTTCACCCAGCCTGGACTCTCTGGACATTTGGATGGGGTGGAGTGGGGGTCAAACTCTGCAGCCCGGCCCCCGAGAGGCTGACCCCTCATGCCCATTAGGAGCTGCCATTCCACTGGGAGTGTGGAACTTGGGGCTGGTTCCAGTCTACCTCCTTACTTCCCACTTTGCCTAAAGCAGGAGGTGGCTTCTTAGGGGTCCAAGGCTAGTAAATGGCAAAGCATGGGGCTCCTGCGCTGTCAGCACTCTTTGCACTAAGCAGGGCAGGGATGGGGGGTAGGGGAAGAGGAGACAATGGCATGACCTTGCCCGCCATTGGCCCTGGTGGGGATAACCTTCACTCCATTGTACATCTAAGCACATGATCCTCACCAGATTATAGAGAACCCTGCATCCTGGTAGGCTTTCGAATTTTCACAAATCCCTGAGTGCTGTGAGCCTAACTGAGTATCGGTGTGCCAATTTCCCCCCAGCAAATTTCCAGCTGTGGACAAGTGGTGGGTGCTTTTCTCAAGGTCAGCTCCCCAGTACCTGTCTATGCAGAAGTCTCTGTGTTCCGAGTGTCTCCACTCAGCTGGCTTCTGAGTCACACACTTTCTGTCCCAGCTCTAATTCGCGCTCTTGAAGGCATTCCCTGGGCAGACGATAGAGTAGGCTTTGACAGCCCCAAAAGAGGACAGGAGAGGATTCCATGCCCAAGGTCACCATGCCCTCCACAGAGGGCTCCTCCCATACCAAGTGGCTGTGCAGACCCCAGGTGATGAGAGGCAGCTGAGGGAACCGTACCATTATCAGCCCTGTCAGGACTCTACTGTTGGCTGCATATAGCGCCTGCTTGCCTGCGTGTGAAGTCCCAGGAGAATGGCTCGTTAAAAAGGAGGGCCAGCACCTTGGGTGACCTGCAGCCTGAACCCTTCTTCCAGCCATCAGGGGTCTCTGGAGGGGTGGGCTGGCCTGGAGAGAAGGGAGCAGCCGTGCGTTCTTCCTCCTCTGGTCTCCAAGAAAGCTCAGCCGGAGACACCTTTATGAGGGGGCTCTCTGGAAGGAGTAGGCCTTACACCTGTCTGGGGACCCAGTGCTGCCCCTACCTGCCACCACCCATCATCCCTGAGCTAGTTCCAGCAACTGTAAGCAAACTTGGCTATTATTTGCAGTGACCCTACCCACATGTCTCCTCTCTCCCCCTTTGTTAGGCTCCACCAGTAGGGTTGCCAGATAAAACACAGGATGGCCGGGCTTCCCTGGTGGCGCAGTGGTTGAGGGTCCGCCTGCCGATGCAGGGGACACGGGTTCGTGCCCCGGTCCGGAAAGGTCCCACATGCCGCGGAGCGGCTGGGCCCGTGAGCCATGGCCGCTGAGCCTGCGCGTCCGGGGCCTGTGCTCCGCAACGGGAGAGGCCACAACAGTGAGAGGCCCACATACCGGAAAAAAAAAAAAAAAAAAAGATGGACAAAACACAGGATGACCAGTTAGATTTGAATTTCAGGTATGCAATGAAAAAAAATCGCACAGCACATACTTATACTAGAAAATCATTTATCTAAAATCCAAATTTAAGTGAAATTCAAATTCAAATTTAATCTTGAATTTTTGTTTGCTAAATCTGGCAACTTCATCCACAAAGAAATCTCCCGACACGGGGGCTGGGCCCAAGAGGGGTGATACCTGTGTTCTGTGGCTTCTATCCTCTGTAGGACCAGCTCTACTTACTGGTGCCCTGGAGATTGTAATAAGATGCAGGTTACGATTCAATAGGTCTGCAAGAGGGCTGAGGCTCTGCATTTCTAACAAACTTCCAGGCCAGTGCTGTTGGTCCAAGGACCATACTTTGAGTAGCAAGGAAATAGAGCAGTGATTGCAGGCTAACCACAGATTAATGGGGAAGTGGGGTGGGGAAGTCAGGGGTGGGGGGGTGAGGGTTTGAAAACACTACTGCTTGGAGTTTACTCCACAAATCTGAGTTAATTTATCTGGGGCAGGACCCAAGCAAGGGACTTTAATTTTTTGTGTGTGTGGTAAAAAGCATAACAAAATTTACCATCTTAACCATTTTTTTTTTTTTTTTTTTTTGCTGTACGCGGGCCTCTCACTGCTGTGGCCTCGTTGCGGAGCACAGGCTCCAGACGCACAGGCCCAGCGGCCATGGCTCACGGGCCCAGCCGCTCCGCAGCATGTGGGATCTTCCCGGACCGGGGCACGAACCTTTGTCCCCTACATCGGCAGGCGGACTCTCAACCACTGCGCCACCAGGGAAGCCCCATCTTAACCATTTTTAAGTGCACAGTTCATAGTGTTAAGTATATTCACATTATTGTGAAACAGCTCTCTAGAACTTTTTCATCTTGCAACTCTGACACTCTATACCCATTAAACAGTAACTCTCCATTCCCCTTCCCTCCAGCCCTTGCACTTTCTGTTTTTATGAATTTGACTACTTTTAGATGCCTCATATATAGTCATACAGTATTTGTCTTTTCGTGACTGATTTATTTCAATGAACATAATGTCCTCAAGGTTCATCCATGTTGTAGCATGTGATAGGGTTTCCTTCCTTTTTAAAGCTGAATAATTTTCCATTGTATATCTAGACCACATTTTACTTATCCACTCATCTGTTGATGGACATTTGAATTGCTTCCACCTCTTGGCTGTCGTGAATAATGCTACTATGAACATGGACGTGCAAGTGTCTCTTTGAGACCCTGCTTTCAATTCTTTTGGATTATATACTCAGAAATGAGATTGCTGAATCATATGGTAGTTCTATTTTAAATTTTTATAAATTAAAAAATTTGAGGAACCTCCACACTCTTTTTCATAGTGATTGCACCATTTTACAATCCCAATCAACAATGCAAGTGTTCCAGTTTGTCCACATCCTCTCCCCAGGTGATTCTAATTCTCAGGCAGGCTTGAGAGCCACTTCCCTGGGCTCTTTCTTGGCAAATTCTCTCTGTTCTTGCTGGCCTGAGGCCTCTGGGTTTTGCTAGGTACAGGATGAATTCATTCCACAACTCTAGGGGGTCCTGTTCCTGTGAATGGTGCCACAACTGGGCTGGGAAATAGAAACCCTATCTTTGAATTTGCAGATTGAGTACTGTGTGACCTTTGGCAAGTCATTTAACCTCTCTGAGCCTCAGGTCCACACCTATAAAGGGACAGGGGAGTATTAACTATAACAAAAGGAGGATCAGGTAAACCATGTATGCAAGAGCTTTTCGGATTCATAAACAGCCATGGGAATGTCAGATGAGATGACAGTAGGAATTGAGTGAAGAAACTCAGGCATCTGTGGTCAGGAAGGCTCAAATGGAATCAGTTGACACTTACTGAGGCACCCCTGCCCCATGGCATCATGGAAGAGCTTGTCTGTTCACCATCACCCCAGCATCTCGCCCAATACCGGCATTGTGTCTAACACACAGCTGACCAACGTTTGTCTGAGACACTGTCCTGGAAGCCTGTGGCAGATGAGCTCCTGTGGACAGGGTGTGTGACATGACCAGAGCTGACCTCTACGGAACACTTACTATGTACCAGGTGCTCAGCTAAGCTCTTTATTTTTTAATTCCCTTAACATTGCTGTGAGGTGGGTGCTGTTATTACGTCTGCTCTTTGTGTGAGGCACAGAGAATTGAAGTAGCCTGGCCAAAGTTCTGCGTCCAGAAAATAGACTTGTAAACGTTGCCCTTTATAAATAAAGAGCCACATGGGTGTTAAACCATGATGTAAAGGAGTCATCACTTGGCTACCTGCTGGAGGAGCAGAATAGAGTCATGACACAGTGGGTAACATGACTAATTGTGGTGTGCGGTGACCAGGCAAGGCCAGGAGGGCAGACGTTCTCGGGCAGGGCCAGTGCTGGGAAGGGTGGGATGGACAAGTGTGTCTGCTGCCTGGATGGCCTCAAGGAGGTCCCTTCTGGGATCTGGGAAGAGCCTGAGGGCCAGGCAAGGAAGTGGGCCAGCTGGTAGCAAGACCCAGGAGGGACTGGGGCTCCGGGATGTGGCCAAACCCCAGATACGTGAGTTGGATGCTGCCTGAGAGCTCCTTTGATGCCCCCTGATGAAGGTCATGTCAGGGGTCAGACCTGGCTCTGTAGAGCAGGAAGCCCTGATGCCGTACTTGAGCGATGGGTAGAAACTGGATAAGCAGATGGGAGGTCACTGATGTCCTAAGTAGGTGGGAGAACCTCAGCAGAAGTACAGAGATTCTTGCCTTAACCTGGAAGAGTAACTCATTGGGGAAATTCAGGAATCAAAGCAAGCTTGCTGGGAAGACATATTTTGTCCAAGGTGGCTGCTTTTTCTACTTGTCTTATCAATGAAGAAAAATCAGAATAAAGGCAAATTTTAATGAATAATTTTTACATTTCTATCATCAGCCTTGCATGCCTGTCTGATCTCTATTGCTCCCTGGCTTTTCCTGTGAGGTATGGGGTAAGACCACAGATTTGGTGTCACTGATAGTTTAGCTTGAGTCCCAACCCAACTACTCAATAGCTGTATGTTCATGGAGAACTTACTTTACCTCTCTGAGCCTCAACTTTCTCATCTGTTGTGCAGGGATTGTCCTGAACATTGTAGGATATTTAGCAGCATCCCTGGCCTCTATCCAGTAGATGCCAGTAGCACCCTCCCAACTCCTGAGTTGGTGACAACCAAAAATGTCTTCAGAGATTGCCAGATGTCCCCTGGAAGCAAAATTGCCCATAACTGAGAAATGCCGTAGTGGTCCCTGGCTCCCTTCTAGGCAGAAAAGGCTAAAATTCCATTCACTCTTTTTTGATTCATTCATTCAATAGCTATTTACCGTCCACCTGCTATGTGCTGGGTACGGGCAGATTCAGTGATGAGCACGACAGGTCACGTGCCCTCAGCAGCGCCCCCTGTGGGGAGGCCATGGCATGCGAAAGAGAAGGCATCCACCCTACCTTGGGATGTGCTATGTTGGGGAAGCACAGGCTGCTGTGGGAACACATAGAAGAGATGCTTAATCCTGGATGTTTCATCGGAGGAGCAGCAGGGCACGGAGGTTGGTCAAAGATATCACAGGGCATTGACCTGCAGGTGCCAGAAATTCTTCCATTCCTGTTGTTGATTGAATGAATCTGGGAACCGTTATTAAAGGCTGCCCATGACGTAATTGACTGCCCAAATTGGCTGAAAAGATGTGCACTAATTTATCATACAGAGGGGCAGTTACTTTGTGTTGACATTTGGAGCAGGGCAGCCAGGGGCCTGCCTGTCTCCTAGGAACACCAGTAATGTAGAGAACAGGTGGGCTTATTAGGTCACCCCACAGAAAAACGCCGCCACTACCAGCCTGAGTTGCCAAGTGTGATGTGCCCTACCTCAGACTCGCCAGAGACCTGGGCTGGGCGGAGAGCAGGGGAGGAGAAATCCATGGGCTTTGAGGTAGATGTGCCCCAAAAGGTGTTTTGAAAGAAAACTCAGGAAAGCACTTTGCTGGCCCAGGTCTGTGGGCTTGGGTGACAGCGCCCTTCCTGGGTGTTCTGAAATAAGCTTGCTCCCCATCCTTTGGAGAAAAAAGAAGAAAAAGAAAAAAAAGTCTTTCTCCTCCCTTGCTTCTGTAAGCACGAGGAAAGAAAGAAAGGCTGTGTGTCCCAACAGTAGCCTTTCTTTGGGAGTCTTGGACGTAGCTCTTTTTTCAACTTGAATCTACTTCTTACATTTCTGGTTTTAAAATCCAGACCTTCATGAACAGTCTGGAAAACAGAAAGTGGCAGGAATGATTTTCATTTGTTAAGAGGGTATGGCAAGAAATGGAAAGTCCTAAGAAACCTCATAGTAATAATGACAACAGCTGTGATTAAAGGAAGACAGTGGTAATGGAAACTAGGAACCGAGGTTTGAGTGCCTGCTGTGTGCCAGGTGCCTTGCTTTGCAGCTCTTACCAGATCCATGCAAGACAGGTCTTACTGTCCCAGCTCAGAGCTGAAGTCTGAGTTTGCCCAGCTAGCATGTGGTGACGCCAGGATGCAGATCTTGGTCTAGGAAGAAAAGAGAAAAATAAGCATAATGTAGTGAATTTTTCATAAGGTTAAATTACTCTCTTAAAAGTGTTGTCCCCTATTCTGAGATTTATGTCCTTCCGTTATTTTTGGTAATAAGATGCACTCTCTTTTATGATAACTATGGAGACAGTAGATGTTGGCAACATGAAAATTTGGTACCCTCCCCTTATAAATTTTATTTTCCAGGTTTGTGAAATTCCTAAGTCTGGTCAATTCCTTCTTGAAGGTGGTACTCTGCCAGGAACGATCCCTGCTACCATTTTCTAGGAGAAGCAGCCACAGTCCCCACTTCTGAGCATCTCTGCCTTCTTTACACTTTTGCTTAGGGTTGTGGATTTGTCAGAGAGGGAGAGTGAGGAGGAGGAGAAAGCAGGAAAAATGATAAGTGACAACCTTTAGGGCAACAGTGGTTTTCTAAGAAAAGATAATAATTCTGTTGAAAATTGCTGGAGAAGAGAGTGCGGTCCAAGTAAGCATATGCAAATTATATGCAAATCACACATGGCCCTCCTATTTTAAAACCTGGATGTCCCCCTTGGGAAAATGCTAATGGAGACTAGTGGTCTCTGGCAAGCCTCCCTTGGTGATCTCCAGGAGTCCGGCCCTGATTAACGAATATTTTCCTGGCAGTGTGGGGCTCCAATGACCTTAATTTTCACCCTCTTTCCCCCTCCCTCATCTCCATAGCCTGTGGCTGAGCCTCAGAGGGCTCTCCACAGGCCTGTGGAGTAGGGAACATGGGCAGAGTCCTGATCTGGAAAGTTCTAGAATCCTCAGGTAGACCTCACCTTCTATAGGGCTCCTGGGGTCCCAGCCCAGCTCTGAGGGAAGGGACTGCTTAAAGCATTGGTTCTCAAACTTCAGCATGCATCAGAATCACACAGAGTGCTTGTTTAAAACACACATTGCTGGGCTCCACCTCAGAGTTACAGATTCACAAGGTCTTAGATGGCCTGGAGAACTGGCATTTATGTCAGGTTCCCAGGTGACGTGGGTGCAGACCACAGCCTAAAGACCATCACGAAATAATGCCATTTGCAGCAACATGGATGCAACTAGAGATTATCATACTAAGTGAAGTAAGTCAGAAAGAAAAAGACAAATACCATATGATATCACTTATATGTAGAATCTAAAATATGACACAAATGAACCTATCTATGAAACAGAAACAGGATCACAGACATAGAGAACGGACTGGTGGTTGCCAACAGGGAGGGGGTTGGGGGAGGGATGGAGTGGGAGATTGGGGTTAGCAGATGTAAGCCTTTGTATATAGAATGGATAAACAACAAGGACCTACTGTGTAGCACAGAGAACTATATTCAATATCCTATGATAAACCATAATGGAAAAGAATATAAAAAAGAATGTATATGTAGGTATAACTGAATCACTTTGCTGTACAGCAGACATTAACACAACATTCTTAATCAACTGTACTTTAATGAAAAAACAAAAACAAAAAACCACTGCCCTAGGGTGAAGAGTGCTACTCAAAATGTGGGCCCTGGTAACAGGTTGTTACCAGACTGTGATAGAAATTAAATGTAGAAATTAACAATAAACATTTAGAAACTTTTATTGAAGTGTGACATTGCCACAACATCCAAGCACGTGATTATTCTTCTATTAATTAATTTTTATTTTACTTCCCCAAAGTATTGGTCTATGATGGTTTAAGAGTTAAAAAAGCAGCAAGTCTTTTGCCACAGATAGCAATTGGGGAACTCTGGCCGAGAGGGGCCAGGAACTCTAGTTCAGGGCAGCGCCAGGCTGGCAGGAGAACTGAAGTGCCCATCCAGAAACTGAGGCTCTGGGCAGGCTGGGCACGCAGTGGATTGGCTCCAGAAGGCGTTTGGCAACATGTGGGGAGTGGGAGGCCGGGGGGAAGGGCAGGGTGTTGGTTGTCACAGTGACTGGTGGTATGGGGGAGAAAACTGGCATTGAATGGCTGAGTGTTGGGCATGGGCACTGCAGAGACTTGTCCTGCCCTAAATGCTGGTTGAACCCTTCTTGAAAAACAATGGGGAGGGTGGAGTTAAGAAGCTGGCCCCACTCCAGACCCCCTGCCTTCTCTTGGGGGTGGGTGGACAGGGGGCCAGGGAGTGGAGAGAGGGCTGCACCAGTCAGAACTGGCTCAACCAGAGTGCCCTTGTTTGTACATAGTAACCGTGCGTGTGGGTGTGTGTGGATGGCAATGGTGTATTGTTAGTACCTTGCAGGTAGGTACCTCTTGCTTTAGGCAAAACCAGTATACAAAAGCTCCAACATAGAAACGGGGTAGGTTGGCAGAGGGTGGTGAGGATAATTCCTTTTAAAAAAGATTAATTGTAGGAGTCCCCGCTTCATAAAAAGTTGTGCCAAAAATGTAGTCTACGTGTGGTGTCCAGGACAGTCATTTGCATAAAGTAAGGGGTACCTGTTCTTTCAGAGGAAGGTGGCAGAATCTAAAGGTGGTGCGGTTTCAGATGGCCTTGTGAATTGCCTGGAAGGCTCTGACGGCAATAAATACCACAATAATAAGTGGTTGTAGTTGGAAGGGATCCAGCCTGTTTTGTCATTGCCCCCTCACCAGCCCCTGGCCTGGGCAAGTCCTTCTCAGCTAGGAAAGAAAGTTTTGTGATTCCGGCCTGCTATCTTTGTAGACAGTGTTTGACATTTTGTGGTGATGGTGTGGGAAGTAATTAGTTGTCTTATGCCTTTGGGTGTACGAGGAGGCCACTGGCTCTTCAAGCTCAGAGTCGTAGAGTGAGGAGCCTGGAAGGGGACGTAGCATTCATCAACCCCACATTTTATAGGGCAGAAACTGAGGCCCTGGATGCCCCAAATGTGCCCCCAGTTGAGCTTGTGTTAAGGCAGGCAGCGGGCCTATTGTTGGAGGCTTACCATGTAATTAATGGGATTTGGAGCAATTACAGGGACAGTAAAGCCCCTCGTTTGTTTCTTGTGCCAGGCCTGAGATTCCTTAGGAGGGAGGAGCGGGAGGGCAGAGGAAAGGTGGTAAGAAGGTGGCAGATAGTTGGCAAATCATCTCTTGCCAGGCCTGCTCCGTGGAACGCTGGCTTACATTTTTATACTGTGCGCCTCAAAGGATTCCGGTACAGGGTGCATATCTGCCCAAGGTTCCCCACCTAGTTTTTCTCTGGGGCTAATTCTTGTTGGCTTTTAATGTTGGGCTGTAAGGAGCCTGCTTTTCTTTTTTTTTTTTTTGAAAGTGAACACCAACTAGGAAATCATAAAAGTTGGCATCATTCCGGGGAGGGGGTTCCTGCGCCTTCCTAGGCCTGGGGACAGTAGCTGAGCCAGATCTGATAGTCACTGACTGGGGAGAGGAGCGGGGATCTGGTGTGATGAGAAGATCACCACATCTAAGCTTTCGCAGCTGTCCGGGATTCCGTATCAGGCCCCTGAATTCACGCATTCATTCGACAGACACTTATTGAGCGTCTGTTATTTCCCAGCCATCGTGCTAACTGGTGAGACAAAAAGTGCTGCCGATGGATGGTGGTGATGGATGCACAACAGTGTAAATGTACTTAATGCCACTAAATCGTACGCTTAAATATGGTTAAATGGTACATATTATGTTGTGTAGATTTTACCGTGATAAGAAAGAGAGAGAAAGGGCAACATAGAATAAGGCCCCTGATCCCAGGAGGTTGCTGGTCCTCTGAAGACTCCCCTTAACATGGCCTGGAGCCCGAACAGTGGGTGTTAATGGCCACCCATGGAGGGGGTCTCTGGGAGACTGTGGGAGGCTGGGAGTGCCCAGGGCAGGCTGAGGAGGGGGCTCTGGCAGGGATCGCCCATCTGCATGCCCACGAAAGGAGGTGCTGTGCAACGGAGGGTGCTGTCTTTAAATACATTTCTTGCTAAAATGTGTTTTTTGAGATGTTTCCCCCATAGGGACAGTGCTCAGACTTGAATTTCTGTTGGAACTAATGTTTGTTCACAGAAATTTTAAGTGGTAAAAAGCTTGGTGTTGCAACCATGGTGACACCCGGAGCTCAGGCTCTAGTTTTCTTCTTTCTAGAATGTGTTTCTGAGAGTTTCTTTTTCAAAAACACGGGTGAAACTGAGGCTACATAGCATCATGGTTTTCTTAATGCCTTCCTGTGGATTGATCATTCATACCTGTGCCACCGGGGGGCTGAGGGGAGCCTGGACCAGTGACTTCAGCTCTCTCTACCTCAGTTTCTCTGTCTCAGGAGGTGGTGAGCACATGTGATGGAGGGTGTGGAAAGCATTTAGCCGCCAACCTGGCCTGCAGTGACTCTTGTAACTGTCACTTTGCATGTCACCAGTCATTTGGGTATTAGCATGTCCTGGCTTGCAATGAAACATGCATTATTATTTAACGTTTCCCTCACGTTAATCTCCCCACTCACATTACAAGGAGAGGGTTTCACCTCTTCCTATGCCTCCCATGTCTCTCTCTGTAGGGTGCATGGCAGGTGCCCTACAGACACTCAGTTGATTGAATAGTCTCTTTGTAAACGTCTGGGTGGTATTTCCGAGGGTAGCCTTTCAATTTGCCGGCAGATCAGCCCCACTCCCATCCTCTGGGCCGGGAACATTTGGGGTGGGTCCATCCTGTGTGACTCCAAGATCCCCAGAAGCTCTTTCACAGTTTCGTTTTGGAACCATAGCTCTGGTCTCTTCAGATGGTCTCAGGCAGTGACGGCCAGGTCACCCAGCAACAGCCATTCAGATAATTACATGGGTTTCAAATTGTTCACCACTTTACGTCCTGAAAGCAATTTCAGAATCAATTTGAGGTTTGACAGGGAGCCGATGGAAGTCTCGCAGCCCTGGGATGGTGCATGGGGCCTGCTTAGCGCTCATTATAATTCCAGCGGCAGGATCCGTGCACCTGGGGAGCGGGGGCGCCGTCCTCTCTTGCAACTCAGGGAGGAAAACCAGTCAGTCAATCAATGAGAGCACACCTAATTAAAGGTAACAAAGGTTCTGGGTGCTTCATCCCTCCCCACGCTCTTGGGGCTATAGAGCGCCAAAAGGAAAACCAGCCTTGTCTCCAAGAGGATTAAAATGAAGTCTCGGTGTCAGAAATCAAATCTAGCAAGACTATCTTTTTTTAACAACAGGTACCTACCCCTCACTGGAGTGGAGAACCTCTTCCCAGGAGCAGCCTTAAACTGGGCCTAGACCGTTCCTCTGCTCTCAGTAGAATAAGGGGTCCAGGCTGCCCCTGTTCTCCTGCACGGGAGTAGAACAGTAGGAAAGGCAGCCTGGCTTATGCTCTGTGCTCACAGGCCCTGCACACAGAGGCTGCAGAGTGTGGTGGTCAAGGCATAGGTTCCAGAGCTCCAGAGACAGATGGCCAGGGTTCCTTCCCCTCACCCCCGGCTGGGGGACCCGAGGCTGGTTGCCCCAAGATCTTCATCTGCAAAATGGGAGTGGTCATAGCTCCCACCTCTGGAATTGTGGAAAGATTGCACAAGTTAACATGTGAAAAGAGTACCTGGCATGGGGTAAAGTCTTGCTGCTCTGTTAAAGAACCATTTCCCTAACCAGGCAACGGGTAAAGCCACTCTTCACTTTGCAAGGAGCAAGATAAGTTTATTTTTGGTTCTACTTTGCAAAAGGGGCGAGTTAACCCAGGTCACAGAGCAAAGTGGAGCGAGTCTGAAATGGAGGGCTTACCGCCCCCTCCTCCCAGCCTCTCTGGGCTCTGGTCTTCAACCTTCTAACGAGCCTTGCTGAGGTCTTTCACCCCAACCTCTAGTCTCATGGCCAAGATAAACTCAAAGCATCAGCCCTGTGGCGTATTTTGTACTTTAACAGGGTCAACTTCTTATGCTGCAGGAATGAACTCGTAGAGTGTCAGGACCCTCTCGTGGGCTGGCCAGGTATTTGGGGAGGGCCCTGCTGTCACACCACATGGCACTTATCTGCTCAATCTTTACTTCCCAGCAACCCTGCCTTGTAGATCCTTGGGATTAAAAGGATCATTGGAGCACCCGAGACCTCGTCAAAGGCGGGGCGGGGAAGCTTTGGTGATTACCTTTTGTTTTGGAAACCTTAGAGCAGACTGTTAGGGCTGGCTTATCTTCTCCCCTCCTCCAGTCTAATGAGAGAGTGGGCCAAGAGCCAGATGGAAACACAATAACACTGGGTACATGGAAGTCAGGAAATTCAAAGACATGTTCTCCACAGTGGTTGCAGATTGGTCCTTTTTGCACAGGTGCAGGTTGAAGGCCTCCCAGTGATAGAAAAGGTGAAGGAGAGGGAAGACGGAAGCTTTGGTGCCCTGAGTTATATGCTGCCTTCACTCTCCCGTTTCTTGCATCACTCCCTGCACCAGTGAACATTAATGGGACACTAAGCTTTAAAAACCAGACACTGAGCTTGGCTTGTGGGCTCTGGGCTTGCAAAGGGGGGTGTATCCTGATGAGCCCAGGCCAGGGGAAGCAGCAGCAGATCGAATCTGAAGAACAGAATTGCAAATAATTAATAGTTCACAGACACCTGCCAGGGCCAGAGCTTTACTGGGACTTGTCGTAGCAGCCAGCAAACTGGAAGTCAGTTTTGGAGAGTGATTTTTGGGAAGGGCCTTTGTGGAGGGATGTTGAGAGGTTCAGGTTCGGATCCGAACACGCACGTCCAGCCAAGCCGTTGCTAGTTCACCAGCTGTAGAGCAGACATCGATCTGGGTGGACTTAGCCTGCTCTCTGTTACTGAACATGCAGCGAAGAGAAAATTTATCATTTTACCTGTTGGCATTAGTGCTCTCCTAGGGAAGAAACTGTTTTCAGTTAAGAAATACCTTGATAGGTCATTTGGGTGAGAGAGGAGGCCTTGAGGCCATGAGTAGAAAGAGAAAAAATAGAGAGAACTCCTCTATAGAAATACAAGCAGAAATTGTGGAAACGGAGGGAGAGGGGGAGGATACTGGTTGGAGGCTGGGACTGAGTCGGAGGAAGTGGCCACGTCTGCTCTTTAGTTTAAGACCCCTGGTGGCCCTCCCCCAGCCCGTCAACTTTGTCTCCAGCAGTGTCTACTCCTCACCAACCTGTGTGTGGGTGTGAGGGCTGGGCCTCCCGGGCCTCGGATGACAGGACAGAGCATCCTCAGCTCATGGAGGAAGGAGGAGGAATTCTGTGACAGCCAGAAATCAATGTGGAGCTGACGGCGGGTGGAGCTGACGGCGGATGGGGCTGGGTGTCGGCTTCCCCGCAGGTCAGGAGATGGCAGTTGGAGCCCATCTTTGCTAGATGGGATAAGAGCTGCTTTTCAAATGTTTTCTGAAGAATTGGGTCTTTATTCTCTTAAGGCCTGTGGGGCAGGGCTCTGGCTGGTCTCCAGGAGGGTTGCTGGGGCCTTCCTCGCAGCAGAGAGCCACGGTGAGCAACTCTTGCCGCTGCCCCTGTCCCAGTTCTCCTAAGCCAGCAGACAGAGAAATCAAAATAGAGTCTCGCCATGCAAAGTCAATTTAAGCTAAGATCTGGTGGAAAACGTCCAAGGCTTCTCATCCAGCATTATCCCGGTCAGTCACTTTTCCCACAGTCTCCAGGAGAACTGGCCATCCAGCCTCCGCTCAGATGTTCCCAGGACCAGGGGTGCACTGGGCTGAGAGTCCCGCTCTCAGACAGCTCTCATGGTCAGGGTGTTCCTCGTGAGATCCAGTCACATTCTGTACTCAGTCCCCACACCCACCTCCCCAGGCACTCATCACAGCTCGGCCCTCAGGCCCCCTTCTGCGCAGACAGCCCTCCTGGTGCCTGTGGCCTGCTGTCCTGTCCTTTGCGTTCTTTCCTGGCTCAGTCTCTTCTGTCCCTCCCCCTTCCTCATCTGTCATGGGTGCCTGGGTGCCCGACAACAGGCCTCGCTCGTGACAAGTAACGTTTGGGGCTCCTCAAAGGGCATTTGCAGTGGCTGGTCAAGAATGTGGTTTTTTTTTGTTTTTTTTTTTTTGCGGTACGCGGGCCTCTCACTGTCGTGGCCTCTCCCGTCGCGGAGCACAGGCTCCGGACGCACAGGCTCAGTGGCCATGGCTCACGGGCCCAGCCGCTCCGCGGCATGTGGGATCCTCCCGGACCAGGGCACGAACCCGCGTCCCCTGCATCGGCAGGCGGACTCTCAACCACTGCGCCACCAGGGAAGCCCAAGAATGTGATTTTTTTTTTACCTTCTGAAAACTTCCTAAAAGCTAGGCCAGACTGTGCCCAGCCCGTGCCCTCCCTGAGGTATGTCCTCAGCTCAGGAAAATCCTTGCCTTGTAGCAAAGCTGTCCTGTGGGCTCCTGACCTCTCCCTGGCCTGGCAGTGTCTCTCTCGTCCCCTCCCTGTGCTGCTTCTGGCCTACCTCTGCCTGTCTGCTACTTCACAACAACCTTCCAGGCCTGTCTGTTGCGTGGGGAGAGCAACCACTGCTTAAATCTTGTGGTTTGAAGGGAACTGGGGTGACTTCCTCTATCTCTGCCCCTGCCCTCAACATTCTCCCCACCCATTTCCTTTCTAGATGTCACTCATTCCTTGGAACTCCTCCTCATCTCACCCCCACCCCCCATCCCCACATCTAGCCCTGCATCTTTCAGGGAGCCTTCCTGATGAATACCCACCTGGGGAGTGGAAAGAGCGCTGCCCTGGGACTGGGAGACCAGGGTTCTCGTCCTGGCCCCGCTCAGGTGTGTGAGCTCAGGGCCTCAGTAGCGTCAGCTGGAAAATGAGATTGAGTTAGATGTCCAGCTCTGACGGCGTATGGTTTCTACTTGGGACAGAAACATGTTTTCCTCTTCTGGAGCCTGCACACTCCCTGCCAGTAAAATTCTGTTTCATGAGGTAGACGGAGTTCACAACTCATTTGCCAGGCGGAGAGGATGGATATAACATGAAACTCATGAAAGATCTAGCCAGGTGTTCACAACTCGGGCTGCACATTTAGTATCATCTGGGGAGCTTTTAAAATATACTGATGCTCAGGCCCCACCCCCAGAGAGTCCGATTCCATTGGACTGGGTGGGGCTCAGGCATCTTTACGTTTATTATTTTTTTTTCTTTAAAAAAAATTTTTCTTGAAGTATAGGTGATTTACAATGTTGTGTTAGTTTCTGCTGTACAGCAAAGTGATTCAGTTATACATATTCTTTTGTGCGTGTGTTTTAATAGTCTTTATTTTTTAATTTATTTTTTAACATCTTTATTGGAGTATAATTGCTTTACAATGGTGTGTTAGTTTCTGCTTTATTACAAAGTGAATCAGTTATACATATACATATATCCCCATATCTCTTCCCCCTTGCGTCTCCCTCCCTCCCACCCTCCCTATCCCACCCCTCTAGGTGGTCAAAAAGCACCGAGCTGATCTCCCTGTGCTATGCGGCTGCTTCCCACTAGCTATCTATTTTACATTTGGTAGTGTATATATGTCCATGCCACTCTCTCACTTTGTCCCAGCTTACCCTTCCCCCTCCCCCATCTTTATGTTTTAAAAGCTCCCCAGGTGACCCTAAATTGTAGCAAAGTGAGAGCCACTGTTCTAGTACCCGCTGCTAGCTTTGCTGCTTGAGTGCGGTTCTCAACACAGAAGTGTAGGATCCGCTGGAGCTTGTTAGAGATGCAGACTCTCAGGCTCCGCCCCAGACTCCCAACCAAAATGTGCATAATAACAAGGTTCCAGGGGATTTTTATGCCATTTAAGATTTGAGGAGCATGGCTTTCACCCCACAAGTGGCCTTTTAGGATTTCCTTTGCTTATAATATCTCGTATTTTTTCATAAGCAACCACAAATCCATTTTGGGTGTAGGTGTGGCATAAAAAAATTGTACCCAATGTCAGTTAATATTAATGTGTTATATCTATAGATATAACATCTATGCTCTCACTATTTTCACTTTTCAAAGGAGCCGAGCTCTCGTTCCCTTCCCATAGGGCCTTTGCACATACTGTGTCCTGCCTGGGATTCCCCATCCTCCTTCTAGACTCTGCCATCCTCCTGTTCACCTGGCTGACCCCTACTCACCCACAGCTGGACCTAGTGGGACCTTGTTGTCTGAGGCACATCCTTTTCCATCCTGATCTCCCACCTTATCCATCTCTCTTCCTGTCTCTCCCATTTGTTGACATCATAGCCCAGCAACGACAGCTCCCAAGGTGGTCCAGGTGGTGATGTTGGCTGGGGTGGGGGGAACAGGGAGAACCAAGTCCGGTGGTGAGGAGATCCAACTTCAGAATCCACCTTATGTCTTTTTAAAAAATACTTATTTATGTATTTAACTTTTGGCTGCGTCGGGTCTTAGTTGTGGCACGTGGGATCTTCCGTTGTGGCACATGGGCTCCTCGCTGCGCCGGGAAGGCTTCTCTCTAGTTGTGGCATGTGGGTGCCGGAGCGTGCAGGCTCCAGAGCACGTGGGCTCTGTAGTTGCGGCACTCAGGCTCTCTAGTTGTGGCCTGAGTGCTCAGTAGTTATGGCACGTGGGATTAGTTGCCCTGGGAACCAGGGATCGAACCCGCGTTCCCTGCATTGGAAGGTGAGAATCCACCTTATGTCTTAACCTCCTTTGTCACTTTCCTCATTTTCTTCATGTTTATTCAAGTGTCCACCTCACTGGAGCTTCGTGAGGATCAAATGGAGCCATGGATGCTAAGATGCTTTCTAAAGTACGAAGAATCTACAAATACAAATCATAATCATTCTCATTAGTGCCGGTGGCAGGGAATGGAGGCTCCAGGGAGCCGTGAGAACGTGATGAGTATGAGGAAGACACAAACCTTTTGCCCCGTGATAGTGGAGACGCATGTCCGTTCCCCATGAGTGCTGAGCATTAAATGTTTACAAAGGTCACACTGCACAGGCCCAGGAGAGCCTTCCCCTCTCCTCTGAGTCGACGCCCTCCCATGGCCCCATTTTCTGCCCCCGCCTCTACCCCATGCCCTGCCTGCCCATCCCTGGGTCGGGGCCTCTGGGGGATATAGGAATAGGACTGAAACACTCCTGTCTGTGCCTTTAGAGGAGAACGGATGGTGAGGCTGACCGGGGGAGCCGGGAAGGGCTCTGTGTCCCTCAGAAACCACGCAGCCAACCACCTGCTAATTCTGAACTACTTGGACCTAGCTGCTGTGCAGCAGTGCACATGCATACAGAATGATTGCTTTTGTTCTTCCGCTCTTCTTTCCTGAGGGCAGCTTCTGATGAGGGTCCACGCACTAGAGGACAGATCTCCAGAGCTAAGGCAGGATCCGGGGACCTGGGAGCAAGCAGGGTAAAGGGACCCAGACAGGACCAGAGACTGAGAATTCTTTACTCCCACCCTGGCCCACACGCTGTGGCCTGGCCCTGCTAAGGGGCACTGGCCTCTCTGAGGGCTGCGATGGGGCCAGCCTGCTGGGCACCCTGGGCCATTGGCTCCCTGTCTCTGGGTCTCAGTGGCATTGAAAGTGATGGATGTAGAGCTAGGATTGTCTTCAAAGTGCCCCAGCCCTGAGTGGTAATGATGTGGCATTGGTCTGGGCCATCAGCGGAATGCACACCGTGGAGGGTCCCTGTGGGTGGGATTCCCGGTCTGGAGGTGGCTCTCAAGGTGGGAGGGCCTTAAACAGTCAGGTATACAGCGCTGGGCTGCCCTCCGAGCCCCAGCCATCTCCCCCACGGAGGAAAGGCCGGTGTCCTCAGGGGGACAAACAATGGCAGGTCTGTCCCCAGCTCCAGTTCACAGCAAGGCAAACAAGGCAGCCTCGTCTCACAGCTCTTTCCTTGATAGTGGAGCACTTAGTGACTATAAAGAAAAGAGATAGACTTTGCGTTTCATGGCTACCACAGGCATTTAACGTGCGACACAGGCCATACCAAAATTAAAGCACATGTTTTCATTTGGGACCGCCTCTGAAGCAGCAAAAAGCCCAACCCAACCCAAGTAACATTTTATCCTCCTAATGAGCGTGTAGACAGAAGGAGGATTCGCGAAGTTAATGTTTCTGCCACCCTTCAGGCACATTAGTAGGCATTGATTTTCAGCTGTGCTGTATGCCACTTGCAATGGCTTCTGACTGAAGGGGACAATGCTATTTGGGAGTCTGTGAGGTTTAAAACATCCACAATTGCCTGGTGCCGCAGCAACGCCAAGTGCTGCTCTAATAGCACCTCATTTGTTAGGGTAACAGGGGAGTAACTGTGAATGCCTGCCGTACTCCAGAGACTGTGGGCTGCCTGTAAAACCACCGGCACATCCCTAGCCCAGAGGGGATTTCCTTAGGTGGGAAGGGGAGCTGAGGGAGAGGGACAAGGAGGAAAGTAGGAGACTTTCTAACAGGCACATGCCTGTTAGAGCTTCTCTCTGGGGAGGGGGGAGGGGGAATGGGACGAGGGACGTGGCTGCAGGACCCCAACCACATGTGCAACGTTTTAATTTCTAAAAACAAAATCCAAAGGCAAGTACGGCATAAGAGTAAGATGTGATGATGCTAGTGGTGGGTTCAAGGATGTTTGTTACATGACGCACTAGTTGTCAATACATTTGGACTATTTTATAATTAAATAAAAATGTAAAAGAAAAAAAAGTATAGGGTGGTTTGTGTAGTAAGCCACCATCTGTGTAGGAAAGGTTTCACTTGGGACTAGGCTGGCAGACACATAGTGTGTCCCTAGAAGGACTCAGAGGACGTGGGCACCGAAGGTCCCCTCTGCACACATTATAGGAGAGAAACTTCATTTCACTGTGTTCTTTCATGATTTCTGGAGGTTGTACTGTGCCTTATCTTACCTAATTTTTTAAAAATAACATGATTATATCTGAAAGTTAAGAAAAGATGAATAGAGAGGGGAGAAGGGAAAAAAAAGAGAAAGTTTAAAGAGGGGAAAAATAAAAAGACAGGAGGGAAGCAACTTATGAAATGCTGGAACTCAGCCTGGGCACTCGGTGGTGAGAGTTTAGCAAAGACCCTTTGAGGCTCCCCCAGTGAGGAGCCTTCCCTGGAGCAGCTTCCTGGGGGCACAGAAAGGCCACCTAGAGCAGGAGGCTGCCTGCGGGGCTTCACAAGGTACATGGGAAGCCCTTTCCTGCTCCTGCCCTGGAGCAGCCCCGGGCCCCCCAGCAATCCAGGAGGCCTCTGCTGGGGCTGGCGGTCTGAACGGAGAGGCGGGGTAGGAACGGAGGGTGGTTGGTAAGGTCCAGGTGACAGGTTCTCTTGGGAAGGAGTCGGAGTCCCAGCAGGGCCGTTGGTTGGAGGGAGCCCACTGTCCTGGACACAGCTTCCTTTCTGGGCACTGCCTGCTGGGTGCCAGTGGAGGAAGATTTATGCAGCTGAGCAGGTGTAACTAACACTTGATCCCCAGGCTGTGACCCTAATTGGCCCAGGGCAACACGCCTCTGTAGGATTTTCAGATATTCGGAAATGGACCCCTTCTCCACCCGCCTTTCCCCACCCACCCCCTCAGCCCATGACTTTCTCCTGCACCTGCTGCAGAGTTGGGGAAGAGAAGCCAAGTCCCACGGTGTGGGGCTTTTTCTTGTGAGCAGTCTCAGGCCTGCCATCTAGAATTTAACTTCTTTGTGGAGTCCAGGCTGCTTTAAGCCTCTTGAACCATCTCAGCCTCAAACTGGGCCAGGTGCCTAGAAGGAATTCCAGAAAGGTTTGCTGAATTGAATTTGACCACTGAGAGCAGCTGACTCCCTCGGGCTAAAAACACTGTAGCCTGAATCTTCCTGGGCTTGGGTCCCAGATGGTCAGCCAGGGAAGGGAGAAGCTTCCAGCTCCCTGCTATCCCTGAGTCCCACCCTCCTCACTTACATAGAGGAAGCACCCTAGAAGGAGCTCTGGACTGGAGGTCACCTGGGACCAGGAGTTTGGTCCTACCTTTGCTCACACAAAATACTGAAAGTTGTCCCCCATCCAGGGGAATGGTGATAGCCATCACCCAGGGCAACTGCTTTAAAAGTATGGACCCTGGACCTGCAGCATCAGTGTCACCTGAGAGCCTACTGGGATGCAAATACTCAGGCCCCACCCTGGACCTGCGGACACTTGGGTAGGGCCCGGTGCTCTGTGTTTGCCAAGGCCGCGGGTGATCCTGATGCACCATGGTGTTTGAGACCTTGGGCTTCTCCCCTGTGGAGGAGGACGGGAGAATCAAGTTAGGTTTAGAGAGCTTCCTGAGTGATGCTGACTTTCGCGCTTAATCCTGGAACACCTTTTCATCTCCTGTTTCACCATGAGGAGCAGAACACCTGAGCGGGGAGGTATCCCGTTCACTATCCTGCAGCAAGCTTGCAGCGGGGTGGAGACCAGGCCTCTGATCTGAATTCCTATTCAGTTGCTTAAGTTGTATAAAGGAAAAGAACGATGGTCAATGGCAGGGTGGTGAGTGCTGGGAACATTATGGATTCTGAAGGGAAGCATCGGGTCGAAATTTTGGAAACCAATAGCTCACTCAACTGACCTGTGGAGCAATAACCTTTCCTGCCACACCCGCGGAGCTGCTCTGAGATCAGCTGGTATAACTGCCTTGCAGGTGCTGAAGTGGGTGCAGGCCTCTGCCTGGAAACAGGCAATGACCAGGAAAGGGCCAGCTTTGGCCACGTGGAAGCTGGAGCCCAGGCAGGTCAGCAGAACGCTTGCCCTGATGTGAGGGCCCTGCCTCGTTCGAGGGTGGAAGGGAGCCGAGTGCCGGGTCCATCTTAGCAGGTGGAGAGCCATCTGCCTGGCATAGCCTCGCAGCAAATGGCCTTGCTCCAGGCTGCACCCAGCTCTGCAAGAGTAGCAAGGACAGCTGGGAACGGTGCTTCCTTCCCCGCACCAGCACCAGAGGAGCTGGCCTGGGGCACCTGTCAAGGGGATCAGTGTTGGAAGGCCCATGTTATAATGTGAGCCAAGCTAGGAACAGAAAAACCCACTCTGGGAACAGGGCCTGGGGGGTGGAGGTGGGTGTGCAGGATTCGTTTGATTAAGTCCTGCTTTGGGGACCAGGCTAAATTTAGCAGCTGCCTAGGCTGCTGGTTTGACTTCTTCCCTGCAACTCCCTCCCATCTGCCCACTGTACAGCCTGCAGGTGATTAATTCAGAATTCCAGGCCCGAATGTGCAGGTGTACCTGCTGATTGCTTAGTCCCCTCTCCAGCCTCTGCTAAAGTTTTCTCCCTGGGTCCCCGGGGCGGGGCGGGGGGGGGGGGGTGGTTGGTACATTCAGAAGCACCAGAGCAGCGCCTGTCCTTCTCCAGGGAAGTAAACACTTCATCCCTCCTAATGATTCCTGCAGTGGCTGCAGCACCTTGCCAAGAAAGCACAGCCACCGTGGGCCTGGATCTCTAGCTTGTTTCATGTAATTGTTTCTCAGGGCCGCTAAAAAATGTGGATAAATGGTAGCAGTGTTCTGGACCGAATGACTGATAACTGCTAAATGTGTGTGCCTGCACCGCACAGAGAGTAGGTCAGAGGTTCTTTTGCTACAATTTTTCTTCCGGTTCTACACTCTTCCCCTTTGATGATTCCTACTTGGTCTCTTCAGTCTTTGGACTGTTTTTTTCTCCTGATTACATTCCTCCTTATTTGGAGCCATTCCGAAATTTGTTAGTATCTCTACCAGATTGAAATGGTGTCAAAAAGAGGAGATGAGATGGGAGGTGATGTGAATACTGATAAATACCAAATGATGATTTACAGCGTAGAACATTCTTTTGTTCATTTGCCAAATCTTTCTTGAGGGTCTACAGGCCTTGTGGTAACACAGAAACTGCAGGACTGAGCCAGACACAGTTCCTACCTGCAGGGAGCTGGCCATCTAGCGGGGTTAGACACAAGGAAAGTCAATTACAGATGGGTAGCGTGTCAGCACAGTGCCGGCCTCTGGGTGAGGGATCAATAATTAGCAGCAGGCATGGTAGTAGCAGTTGATTTCAGGGCTTCATGCCATGAGCCAGGCTCAGTGGGTGAAGTCATGAAAGAACTTTCTTTTACTGTTTTTCATACCACTTCTTGGGTTCTTCTCTCCAGTCTCTATATCAAATCTCGGTCGGGTCCCCTTGATGTTCTGGTCACACCCAGATATTAATAAAGAGCTTCACTTTCAAATATTGAAAGTCCAGCCCAGCTTAACACCCAAACCTCCATCTTTTATCCCATGTTTAGTTCCAGCCTTCTTGCTCACCCCTGCCTCACCCCAGGTCCCTGCCCAGGTTTGGAATCTGCAGAAGAACACAGATGGCATCTTTTCTCTCTACTTGCCCCTCTCCTCCCCTCCTGCCAGCTGCTGTTTCTGGCCTCTCCACAGTCGGTGCAGGAGAATGGGATTGGAAGAATAAAGCAGAGTCCTCTGTAGCTGATCCTGGTATAAAACCGGTCCCCTCTGGGAGGCAGGTGTCTCAATACAGGCTGTTTCTTTTCCAGGTGCTTTCGTGGGTCTGGGCTGCTTGGAGATGAAGTGGCTTGTAGTGAAAAGCTTTGGAGTCAGGCCTAGTCCCAAACCTCACTCTGTCCTCACGCTGTCCTCACAAATGACTTAAAACTCTCCCATCCTCAGTGTTCCCACCATAGAATGGGATGATATACCTGCTTCCCAGAGGAATTATGGACATTTGTGGTAACATATGTATGGGGATGGAGACATTGTGAGTGCGTACATAACGGATGGTGGCCAGTTTTAAGAGGTTGAGTCTTCTTTTAGAGTTTTTGATAGCAGAGGCCTAGCATCCTCTATGGTCCGAGCTGGCCCTGCCTCCAGACTCCAGAAGCCTTGACCAATCCCCCTGACTGCTGTTTCCCCTTTCCAGTCCCCTCTTCACCCCCACAGGGACATCACTCCTTAGTCAAGAGCACTGGAAAATAACTTTGACTGCAGTGATCAGAATGGCTGTGGTGCTGGAAAGTTACAGTATTTTGATTAGCTATAGGTCTATGAACATAAATGATTGTACAGCACTTTCCACATCGGCAGTGCCACCTAGACATTAGGATGATTTCTGCAATAAGCAAGTCCAGATGCCGCCCATCCCAGTAAATGAGGGGGCCATGGGTTTCAGGAGCGTGGGCTGCATCCAGCTTTCCTTTGGCGCTTTCCTTGGGGCTGTTGCCAACTTACCACTTACAAGTTTCCCTCAGATTTTAATCTCCCAGGGGAAGAAGCCTCTTTATGGGAATAGATTCTGTGGTTCACTGAATCCAGGCCAACCAGACAGAGAGAGATTCAACTGTCTTTCCTTTTCCATTCCTGGAGGCCTGGCTCCCCAGCTCCCCTCGCTCCCCTCCCTGAGTTTGCGGGGCCACCTAGAAGGGAAGGCGACAGCAGCTGGGGCAGGAGGTGGCCATCTCTATACAAGTGTGGCTAATTCCTGGCCTAAGGCTGCTAAAATGCCCTGTGGACGAGCACGATACTCTTCAGCCAAACCCCCTAAGTTTAGTGGAGGTGTGTTCTTACTGACGCTGGCCGGGGCACTGGTCTGAGCGCTCCTTTCTATATTGTCCCCAAAGCAGGAAGTTCTCTAGTGACTACTGTGGAGTTCAGGCTCGGGAGATGATATCAAGCAGCCAGTGTTTTTGACTTTCCAAAAGGATAAATATATTACTTGAGGAACCTCACATTTTAGAGGGTCTGGAGAATGTTCTTTTCTCAATTACTAGGAAGTGATAAGCACCAGATATGCTGGCTTGGGCCTGGAATTTTGACCTTCAGCTACTCTTTCCAGGCGCCTATGTGGGGGCGGAGGAGGGTACCCCCACAAGGGAGGTGGCAGGGGAAGGGTGTGAGAGCCCAGTGGCACCCCTGCATGGTTTTGCCCAGGCCATCCTGGCTGCAGACCCCTGGAGCATGGGGGAGGGAGTGTCGGATCACACAACACTCCCTGCAGTGAGAAGATGGGGCCTTGCTTTCCCTCAGCGGAGAAGAGCTTGCAGGCCCTGGAGATGCTGGCTAATGATTCAGCTCAGGGCACGTTCTTTTTCTTTTTCCCACACCAGCCCTGTTGCCTGCCCAGGGAAGGAAGTGCAGGCTGCTCCCCCCCTCTCTTTATTCCTAATGACCCTCAGAAATACCTCAGGGGAGCAGTTCTGCTCAGCAACCCAAGATAATTAGGGTCTGCCCTGCAGCAAGTGAACCAGAGAGCAGGACATGCTCTCCACGGGCATGCCACTGCCTGGCTTGGAGCTTGCAAACCCGTTCCACCCACGGGACTCATCGTCCACCTTCTCCCCCACATAGAGTCTTGCTACTCTTAGGAGCTTGGACAGCCCAAAGGAAGCAAGGTTGGACAGATTTCCCGAGGGCCCTGGTACCATAGACTTTGGACCTTGGAGCACACAGCGCCAGCCAGAACCCATAGGGGTGACATGGGATGGTTTAGGCCTCTTTCCTCCCCCTTGTGAAAATATTAATAGCTATCATTTATTGAGCACCCACTACCTGCTAAATTCTCTAAATGAATGATCTCTTTGAAAGCACACAACACCCCCGTAAGGAGGTACTAGCATAACTATTATAACCCTTATTTTCACAAGTGTGGAAACAGCCTTAGCAAGATTGTGACCAAAGCACATAAAACACCTCTCCTTATTGCTGTATAGACATCAAGTTCATTCATTTTAACTGCTCTATAGTATTTCATTGTATGAATATCCACACTGTATCTATCTTGGGTGGTAATTACTATTATGGTTAGTGTACATCCTTCTAGGACTTTTTCTATACCCAAACATACACAGAGGTCCATAAGGTCCATATCTATGTAAGGGCCATAGGTCCATATCTGTGTGTGTATGTATGTGCCCTAAAATGTAAGCTCCATGTAGGTAGGAATTTTTTGTGTTTTTTGATCATTGTGGTATCTTCAGCACTTAAAAGCATGCCTGGCACATAGTAGTTAAATGAATGCATATGTAAATACATAATTGTCTTTTGTGGCATTTAAAAAATTGTATTCTGTCTTCTGTAGTTTTCTGCCTGGTTTTCTTTGCTTAAATCAGTACCTTTCTGTGACAGTGCATATAGATCTGCCTCATTCTTTTCCATTGTTGCATAATACTTTGTAGATTATCAAACCATTCTCTTGTTGAAGGACATTTAGTCACATCTAGTTATTTTGCTGTTCCAATGCTGTGATTAATATCCTTGAACTTGTCTCCTGGCACACAAGTGTGAGAGACTAGAAATGCAGGACATACCTGGAAGTGAATTTGCTGGGTCTTAGGAGACACATGTCTTTATTTTTATATCACTCATTTGCTCTCCAATGCTTTCTTTTTTTATGGATATGGGGTAAAATTTATTTCTTGAAGCAGTTTATAAAAATAATGTGTCAGGGCTTGCACAAAATTGAAGGAAGGAATAGAGAAAAACAAACAAACAAAACAAAAAATTTAAAAATCCTGATGAAATAAACTGAAAAAAGAAACAGAAAAGAATGAGTTGATCACTGGAGAAATTACTACTCTTGGGGAAAAGTATTTCCCTATAATTCTGTGTGAAATAGAAAGGTAGTCACATTACATATGATAATTAATAGTTAATAGAAACCTTCAACACAGGGGGCAAGAACTGGTCCACACATTCTGCTAAAATAAAGCATTTCCTGAGAGGGCAGACTGCAGAAGCAAGAAGTACTACAATTCTGCACCCTGTGGAAGGAAAACCACATTCACAGAAAGACAAACAAAATGAAAAGGCAGAGGACGTTGTACCAGACGAAGGAACAAGATAAAACCCCAGAAAAAGAACTACATGAAGTGGAGATAGGCAACCTTCCAGAAAAAGAATTCAGGATAATGATAGTGAAGATGATCCAGGAACTCTGAAAAAGAATGGAGGCAAAGATCGAGAAGATGCAAGAAGTGTTTAACAAAGACCTAGAAGAATTAAAGAACAAACAAACAGAGATGAACAATACAATAACCGAAATGAAAAATACACTAGAAGGAATCAATAGCAGAATAACTGAGGCAGAAGAATGCATAAGTGACTTGGAAGACAGAATGGTGGAATTCACTGCCACAGAACAGAATAAAGAATGAAAAGAAATGAAGGCAGCCTAAGAGACCTCTGGGACAACATTAAACCCAACGATATTCGCATTATAGAGGTCCCAGAAGGAGAAGAGAGAGAGAAAGGACCCGAGAAAATATTTGAAGAGATTATAGTCGAAAACTTCCATAACATGGGAAAGGAAATAGCCACCCAAGACCAGGACGCGCAGAGAGTCCCAGGCAGGATAAACCCAAGGAGAAACATGCTGAGACACATAGTAATCAAATTGACAAAAATTAAAGGCAAAGAAAAATTATTGAAAGCAGCAAGGGAAAAACGACAAATAACATACAAGGGAACTCCCATACGGTTAAAAGCTGATTTCTCAGCAGAAACTCTACAAGCCAGAAGGGAGTGGCATGATAGGGAAGAACCTACAACCAAGATTACTCTACCTGGCAAGGATCTTATTCAGATTTGACAGAGAAATCAAAAGCTTTACAGACAAGCAGAAGCTAAGAGAATTCAGCACCACCAGATCAGCTCTACAGCAAATGCTAAAGGAAACTTCTCTAAGTGGGAAACACAAGAGAAAAAAAGGACTTACAAAAACAAACCCATACCAATTGAGAAAATGGTAATAGGAACATACATGTTGATAATTACCTTAAAAATGAATGGATTAAATGCTCCAACCAAAAGACACAGGCTTGCTGAATGGATACAAAAACAAGACCCATATATATGCTGTCTACAAGAGACCCACTTCAGACCTAGGGACACATACAGACTGAAAGTGAGGGGATGGAAAAAGATATTCCATGCAAATGGAAATCAAAAGAAAGCTGGAGGGCTTCCCTGGTAGCGCAGTGGTAGAGAGTCCGCCTGCCGATGCAGGGGACATGGGTTCGTGCCCCGGTCCGGGAAGATCCCACATGCCACGGAGCGGCTGGGCCCGTGAGCCATGGCCGCTGAGCCTGCGCGTCCGGAGCCTGTGCTCCGCAATGGGAGAGGCCACAACAGTGAGAGGCCCTGTAAGAAAGCTGGAGTAGCAATACTCGTATCAGACAAAATAGACCTTAAAATAAAGAATGTTACAAGAGACAGGAAGGACACTACATTATGATCAAGGGATCAATCCAAGAAGAAGATATAGCAATTATAAATATATATGCACATAATATAGGAGCACCTCAATACATAAGGCAACTGCTAACAACTATAAAAGAGGAAATCGATAGTAACACAATAATAGTGGGGGATTTTAACACCTCACTTACACCAATGGACAGATCATCCAGACAGAAAATTAATAAGGAAGCACAAGCTTTAAGTGACACAATAGACCAGATAGATTTAATTGATATTTATAGGACATTCCATCCCAAAACAGCAGATTACACTTTCTTCTCAAGTGCACATGGAACATCCTCCAGGATAGATCACATCTTGGGTCACAAATCAAGCCTCGGTAAATTTACGAAAATTGAAATCATATCCAACATCTTTTCCAACCACAACGCTATGAGATTAGAAATCAATTACAGGGGAAAAACATAGAAAACACAAACACATGGAGGGTAAACAATATGTTACTAATTAACCAAGAGATCACTGAAGAAATCAAAGAGGAAATCAACAAATACCTAGAGAAATATTACAACGAAAACACGATCCAAAACCTATGGAATGCAGCAAAAGCAGTTCTAAGAGGGAAGTTTATAGCAATACAAGCCTACCTCAAGAAACAAGAAAAGTCTTAAACAAACAATCTAAACTTACACCTAAAGGAACTAGAGAAAGAAGAACAAAACCCAAAGTTAGTAGAAGGAAAGAAATCATAAAGATCCGAGCAGAAATAAATAGAAACAAAGAAAACAATAGCAAAGATCAATAAAACTAAAAGCTGGTTCTTTAAGAAGATAAACAAAACTGGTAAAACTTTAGCCAGACTCATCAAGAAAAAGAGGGAGAGGACTCAAATCAATAAAATTAGAAATGAAAAAGAAGTTACAACAGACACTGCAGAAGTACAAAGCATCATAAGAGACTACTGTAAGCAACTCTATGCCAATAAAATGGACAACCTGGAAGAAATGGACAAATTCTTAGAAAGGTATAACCTTCCAAGACCAAACCAGGAAGAAATAGAAAATATGAACAGACCAATCCAAGTAATGAAATTGAAACTGTGATTAAAAATCTTCCAACAAACAAAAGTCCAGCACCAGATGGCTTCACAGGTGAATACTATCAAAGATTTAGAGAAGAGCTAACACCCATCATTCTCAAACTCTTGCAAAAAGTTGCAGAGGAAGGAACAGTCCCAAACTCATTCTATGAGGCCACCATCACCCTGATACCAAAACCAGGCAAAGATACTACAAAAAAAAAGAAAGTTACAGAACAATATCACTGATGAATATGGATGCAAAAATCCTCAACAAAATACTGGCAAACAGAATCCAACAGCACATTAAAAGGATCATACACCATGATCAAGTGGGATTTATCCCAGGGATGCAAGGATTCTTCAATATACGCAAATCAATCAATGTGATACACCATATTAACAAATTGAAGGATGAAATCCATATGATCATCTCAATAGACGCAGAAAAAGTTTTTGACAAAATTCAACACCCATTTATGATAAAAACTCTCCAGAAAGTGGGCATAGGGGGAACCTACCTCAACATAATAAAGGCCATAGATGACAAACCCACAGCAAACATCATTCTCAATGGTGAAAAACTGAAACCATTTCCTCTAAGATCAGGAACAAGACAAGGCTGTCCACTCACACCACTATTATTCAACATAGTTTTGGAAGTCCTAGCCATGGCAATCAGAAGAAAAAGAAATGAAAGGAATCCAAATTGGAAAAGAAGAAGTAAAACTGTCAGTGTTTGCAGATGACATGATGCATAGAGAATCCTAAAGATGCCACCAGAAAACTACTAGAGCCAATCAATGAATTCGGTAAAGTTGCAGGATACAAAATTAATGCACAGAAATCTCTTGCATTCCTATACTCTAAAGATGAAAGATCTGAAAGAGAAATTAAGGAAACAATCCCATTCACCATTGCAACAAAAAGAATAAAATACCTAGGAATAAACCTACCTAAACTATAAGACACTGATGAAAGAAATTAAAGATGATACAAACAGATGGAGAGATATACCATGTTCTTGGATTGGAAAAATCAATACTGTGAAAATGTCTATACTACCCAAAGCAATCTACAGATTCAATGCAATCCCTATCAAATTACCAGTGGCAGTTTTTACAAAACTAGAACAAAAAATCTTAAAATTTATATGGAGACACAAAAGACCCCAAATAGCCAAAACAGTCTTTAGTGAAAAAAATGGAGCTGGAGGAATCAGACTCCCTGACTTCAGGCTATACTACAAAGCTACAGTAATCAAGATAATATGGTACTGGCACAAAAACAGAATATAGATCAATGGAACAGGATAGAAAGTCCAGAGATAAACCCATGCACCTATGGTCAACTAATCTATGACAAAGGAGGCAAGGATATACAATGGAGAAAATATGGTCTCTTCAATAAGTGGTGGTGGGAAAACTGGACAGCTACATGTAAAAGAATGAAATTAGAGCACTCCCTAACAACAGCATGCACAAAAATAAACTCAAAATGGATTCAAGACCTAAATGTAAGACCGGACACTATAAAACTCTTAGAGGAAAACATAGGAAGAACACTCTTTGACATAAATTACAGGAAGATCTTTTTTGATCCCTTCCTAGAGTAATGGAAATAAAAACAAAAATAAACAAATGGGACCTAATGAAACTTAAAAGCTTTTGCAAAGCAAAGGAAACTACAAACAAGACTAAAAGGCAACCCTCAGAATGGGAGAAAATATCTGCAAACGAATCAACGGACAAAGAATTAATCTCCAAAATATATAAACAGCTCAGGCAGCTCAATATTAAAAAAACAAACAACCCAATCCAAAAATGGGCAGAAAGCCTAAATAGACATTTCTCCAAAGAAGACATACAGATGGCCAAGAGGCACATGAAAAGCTGCTCAACATCACTAATTATTAGAGAAATGCAAATCAAAACTGCAGTGAGGTATCACCTCACACCAGTTAGAATGGGCATCATCAGAAAATCTACAAACAACAAATGCTGGAGAGGGTGTGGAGAAAAGGGAACCCTCCTGCAGTGTTGGTGGGAATGTAAATTGATACAGCCACTATGGAGAACAGTATGGAGGTTCCTTAAAAACTAAAAATAAAATTACCATATGACCCAGCAATCCCACTACTGGGCATATACCCAGAGAAAATCATAATTCAAAAGGACACATGCACCCCAATGTTCATTGCAGCACTATTTACAATAGCCAGGTCATGGAAGCAACCTAAATGCCCATCGACAGACAAATGGATAGAGAAGATGTGGTACATATATACAATGGAATACTACTCAGCCATAAAAAGGAATGAAATTGGGTCATTTGTAGCGACGTGGATGGATCTAGAGACTGTCATACAGAGTGAAGTAAATCAGATAGAGAAAAACAAATATTGTATATTAATGCATGTATGTGGAACCTAGAAAAATGGTACAGATGAACTCGTTTGCAGGGCAAAAATAGAGACACAGATGTTGAGGACAAACATATGGACACCAAGGGGGAAAGTGGTGGTGGTGGTGGGGTGGTGGTGTGATGAACTGGGAGATTGGGATTGACATATACACACTAATATGTGTAAAGTGGATAACTAATAAGAACCTGATGTGTAAAGAAAATAAATAAAATAAAATTCAAAAATTCAAAAAAAAAAAAAGCATTTCCGAAATTGTTACAAGGCTTAGGCAAAGAAACTCTCTGTGTCTCAGTAGAACACTTGGATTCATCATTTAGAGACTATCCAGCAACCCAGTTCCAATGCTTTAAAACAAAACAAAACAAAACAAAATACCTAATTACACTCCTAGTAACAGTGTGTGAGCATTCCCACTTATCCACATCACTGCCTGGTACTATGCAACGGATGCAAAATGGCATCGCATTGCCTTGATTGGCCAGTGAAGTTCAATCAACAGTTTCCACTTTTTGATTTTAACAGTTATTAATTCTTTCTAGTACTAAATGATACCTGTCTTTTAAACATTTCTTTTTTCAGATATATTGTAACACAGTTGATGTATATATTGATCTTATAACTAGCAGCCTTCCTATTCTTATTAATTCTAACACATTGCTATAAGTTCTTTTCGCTCTCTGTAGACGATTATGTAATATTCAAATAATGATAGTTTTGTTTCTTATTTTCCAGTTTATATACACTTTATATCTTTTTCTTGCCTTAATGTATTAGCTAGGGATGTCCAGTACAGAATCAAATAGAGGCAGAAGTGATGGACAGCCTTGTATTGTTCCTGATATTAAAGGGAATGCTTCCTTCCAGGATGTCACTATTAAGTATCATGGTTGCAGTATTAGATGACCTTTATCAGGGTAGGGAAGCTCCATTCAATTCTTGGCTTGCTAAGAGTTTAATCAGGAATAACTTAACATTTTATCACATGATTTTTCTTCCTCTTCTGAGATGACTATATGATTAGTCTCATTTTTTTTTTTTTTGTGGTACACGGGCCTCTCACTGTTGTGGCTTCTCCTGTTGCGGAGCACAGGCTCCAGACGCGCAGGCTCAGTGGCCATGGCTCACGGGCCTAGCCGTTCTGCGGCATGTGGGATCTTCCTGGACTGGGGCGCGAACCTGTGTCCCCTGCGTCGGCAGGCGGACTCTCAACCACTGCGCCACCAGGGAAGCCCTGATTAGTGTCTTTTAATCCATTCCTCTGGCAAATTACACTAGCAGATTCTCTAATGTTAAGCTACTTTTTCAAATTCCTTGCAAAATTTTAACTTGATATATATTTTTAAAATATATTTCTATATTTGGTTTATTATTATTTTTCAGCCTTTTTGCATCTTTATTCACGAATGAGATTGGCCTGTAATTTTCCTTTTTCAGACGCTCCTGGTCTGAAGTTTTTATTAGCCTTACAAAATGGGTTCCAAAATAGGCTTTCTTTTCCTAGGCTTAAGAAGATTATGTAGGATATGAAATGGTTTGTTCATTGCATGTCAGATAGGACTTGCCAATAAAACCGTCTGGGTCTCTTATTTTCTTTGTGGGAAGATTTAAAGTTACTTATTCAATATATTTACTGATTATAAGACTCGTCAGGTTTTCTATATGTCTTAGAATTCATTTTTGTAATTATATTCTTCTAGGAATTTGTCTGTTTTACTTAAATTTTCAAATATGTTGGCTTAAAGTTCTTCATATTATTTTCTTTTGATCTTTTAAAACCATTATAATATCTGAAGTTAGCTGCCCTGCACTTTCTTTCCTGATATTAATTGATTTTATTCTTCTCCTTGCTACTCTTTAATCAATTACACCAGAGGCTAGTCTCTTAAGCAGACATCTATTTGCTTTGTTAATTTTCTCTATTGTATCTTTGTTTTCTGTTTTGTTGATTTCCTCTTTTTCTGTTCCTCTCTCTATATTCTTTGGTTTTATTCTGTTGATTTTTTCCAATTTAGTTCATTGTTAATTAACTTCTTTTTATAATATGAGAACTTAAGGCTATATACTTCTCTCTACATATTGCTTCATCTGCATCTCGCAAGTTTGATAAATAGTATTTTCATTACCATCCAGTTCTAAGTATTTAAAAGCTATTATTATGATTTTTGTCTTCAATCAGTATTTTTAAATTTACAAATGTATTTTTTAATATTTGTTTTTTAGTTATCTTTTGTTATTGATTTCTAACATAATGTCATGAAGATCAAAGAACATGGACTGTGTTATTCTTTAGAATCATTTGAAATTGCTTTATATCTGGTCAGTTTAAAAATTATTCTATGTGAAGCCCAGGTGTTCTCTAATTTGAAGGCTTGCATTAAATCGAACTCATTAATTATTCAAAGTTAAAAGTTCAAAACTTCTATATTCTTGCTTATTGTATCT
This sequence comes from Phocoena phocoena, assembly GCF_963924675.1. Lineage (NCBI taxonomy): Eukaryota > Metazoa > Chordata > Mammalia > Artiodactyla > Phocoenidae > Phocoena > Phocoena phocoena. Next base: position 25,681,086 of record NC_089231.1, read on the forward strand.
GTTTGATCTATCAATTACTGTGAGAAGAGTTTTAAAATTTCCCACTCTAAAGCTGTGTTTTGCTCATTTCTATTTGTACTTTTATACACTTTTTTACACATATTTTGAGGATATTTTATTAAGTGTGAATTTAGAATTACTATTATATTTTCCTGATGAGTTGAACATTTTATCATTAAGTAGTTACCTGCCTGTCTTTTAGAAATACCTTCATTGACATATTTGTTGGTGGTGATCTCTCTCACTTTCAGTTTTTCTGATAATGTCTTCATTTCACCCTCATTATTAAAAGATACTTTTTTCTGGGTACACAATTCTAGGGTTCAGTTATTTCAGCACTTTGAGGATGATTTCTACTATTTTTATTCCATTGTTTTATTTCTGGTTACCATGGTGGATCCAGTTGACAAAAAAGTAACGCACAGCCCTCCCCTCCCCCTGACATATGCACACACACACCTGATCTTAATGTCCTACACCAAGATGGCCAGAATAACAACAACCACAACTGAACAAAATAATATTCTGAGGCTGGGCTTTAAACCAAGAGAGGGATATTTGTCAGGAGAGGGACTAAAAGTCTGAGCGTAGTGGTAGCTGGAGCCAAAGGTATGGAGACCTGATATGTGGTAAAATGAACACAGACTGAAGTTCTAAATCTCTCAGGAAAAGGGTTGCTGAGGTCTGGGTCCCAGTATTTTGGAAACTAATGACTTAAACGCAGGAGTCATGAAGGGCAGCCTCTTCTGTAGAATAACCATTATACTCACTCGTCAGCTCAGGGAATCCACAAAGAAACGTACATCTTCCAAGTGCCAGGAGTGAGAAAACAAACAAAAACAAAATATTTACCCATGAGAAAATGGAACCCCAAGCTGATATCATACCCAAAACAATTAAAACTCTCATTAGAGACAAACCCTTTCATTGAAAAAAGAATTTGTTTTTTTTTTTTTTAAAAAGAGGCAAAATTCAGGTATCTACAATTTATAAGACGCACATACAATTTAATGACACACAAAAATTGACAGCCAAGAGTTGGAAGAGAGCAAACCATGCAGATAACAAAAGAAAGCTGGTGTTGCAATGGTGTAACAGTGTAGAAAGTAAGGAGAAAGGCATAAATAGAGAAAGAGGATCATTGCTTAGTGATTAAAGGGACAGTCCACTAGGACATATAATAATCGTGAATCCTTATGTGCCAAACAACATAGCCTCAAAATAAGGGAAGCAGAAATTGAGAGAATGGGAGGGAGAAAAAGACAAATTCACAATTACTGTAGGAGATTTTTAGCATAATCTTTAGGAATAGAAGATACAAATTCGTAAGGTTATAAAAGGTTCAAACAAGACAAGTAACAAGCATCAGTCAATGAATCTATGTATAACCCTGTATCCTACAAATGGAAACTATGCCTTCTTTTCAGGCACACATTTATAGAAACTGAGCATGGAGCAAGGCCACTAAAGAAATCAACATCACACAGACCACGTTCTTCACCACCATGCAATGCAATAAGAATTCAGTGATAAAAAGAACTTCCCTCCACCTTTAACTTTGTCAGTCACTTTGTCATGGATGCTGGTCCCATGAGCCAGGCTCAGAGGAGGTCAGGGTAACCTACAGGCAGGAGGAAGGCTGGGGGAGCATGATGTTTCCTAATAGAACTGGATAGCATGAGTGTGCCCCTTTTGTTCGTGACATGAAGGATTACCTGATCATGATATTTATAGACTACATCTTCAGGGCATGCTCAGCTGGGTCTCCTTCGCAGCTGACTATATTAGGGTGAGGTAGCCAGGAGAGCTCTCATTATACTCATTTCACACATGAAGGGACAGATAAGTAGAGACAGAAGTTCACCTACCAAGACACTGAAAATTGTTTTAAAAAGAAAATTGTGGGACTGAGACTGAACTCATGTATTTTGGTTTCAGGTTGGTTGCTCTCCCCAACCCACAGCATGAGCTGTGAATGATCCACATTCAACTTCAAATCTGACTAGACTAAGGTTCTTGAGAGCAGGCCCTAAACCATAGTCAATCCTCTCCCCAGTGCCTGGCAATGGAAGATTTTAGTACATACTTGTTGAATGAATGCTGGATTAAGTTATTAATTTCTGCATTAATGCATATTTGCATTTATTTATTTCTAAATAACTCTTCCCATGTGGTAAATGTCCATTGTAGGGAATTAAAGGAGAAAGAAGAAATTAAACTCTCCCATAATCCTTTCATTAAGTATTTTATAAAACATATCTTGGTGGCTGCACAGTAGGTATATACATGCTCCACATTTAGGCTATTTCCACATTTTCCCTATTATAAATAATTCTGTGATAAGTACCACTGCACACTCTCATTATTTCCTGAAGATAAATTCCTAGAGTTGGAATTACTGAAGTCAAAGGATATGAAGTTTTTAAAGATTTTGATAAATATTTCCAGATTCCCTTCCTTAAAGCTAAACTAATTTGCATGCTCCAGTGTAAGAAAGGATCAATTTCCGTGCACCCTCATCAGTATTATTTTTTTCGTTTTCCTCTTTTTAAGGTGTACTTTTTATTGAAGTATTAGGTACGTAGAAAAAATGCAGACACCATAGTTGTGTGGCTCAGTGAATTTTCACACAACGAATATCTTCATGAACGTAGCATCTTGATTACGACATAGAATGTTATCAGGATCCCAGAAGCCACCTTCCAGTCATTTTCATGCTCCCAAGGGTAACCACTGCACTTTTAACATTATAGCTTAGTCTTGAAATTTATATAAATGGAATCGTGTAGTATTACTTTTTTGTGTTTGCCTAATTTCACTCAACATTATGTTTGGGAATTTATCCATATTGCTATGTGTAGTTGTAGTTTGTGCTTTCCCATTTCTGTATTTCATTTCATTATGTGAATGTACCATAATTCATCCATCTTACTGTAGATGGGCATTTGGATGGTTTCTAGGTTGAGATTACTGCAACCAGCATTGCCATGATTATTCTTATACATGTCTTCTGGTGACTGATCGTAAGCATTTAATTAGGTGTATTCCTAGGACTGGAATTACTGGGTCACAACACTATGTATTTTTAACTTTAAAAATTGCCTAGTAAAGCTAATGCTTAAATCAACAAACAATAACTAATGGAGACTCTCAGACCAACAGGGTGTTGAGTATGAGCTGGTCCTGGGGTCTTTTCCTAGATTTCTCCTATCATGCCTTGTTGGGACTGCTGGCCCAAAGATGCATAACTCTGAATAAATAGACCCTTGGGTTGAAGGTTCATGTATAGAAATGGAGACATTTGTGGTCAGAGTTGGGGGTGGAGCTTGTCACGTGGCTGTACAGGTGACTGTGAACAGAGATTGGGGACCTCTGGGGGGACCTTTTGTTCTAGGTGTATTCTGATGGATTGGAACAGATTGTGTAAGGCATGAGAAGCCGAGCCAAAATGTTAGAGAGTTTATTCAATAGGTAGGGGGTAGTCATAGAAGGCTCTTGAGGAGGTGAGTGCCTTCATGGAAGCAACATTTTGGAAACACGTGGGAAGATAGCCAGAATCCAATTAATGCCAGATGGAATGGTACTGAGAGAGGAACATAGGACTCCAGGGAGGGGAGTAAAGAGTGGCCTCACCTATGAGTAAAGCCACAGGAGCCTGGGAACCTCACGGGGCCACACTGCAGTGTGCTGCCACCTCCTCCGGCTTCTGCTGTGCCTTTCCTGCCTAAACCTCCTTTCCGACCCTGGCTTGCCCCAGTACCCTCCAGTAAGATGCTCCCTCTCTATCCTCCTGCACAACAGCAGGATGTGAGCTCCTTGGGGCAAGGACCACGTGTGTCCTGATCATCCCTCTATTCCTGGCACTTAGTATAGTACCTGGCACATAGTAGATGCTCAATAAACATTGTGGAACGAGGAATGTTCTTTTGTGTCATATCTGATTTCCCCTCTCTGCCAACCCCTTTCCAATGACTCCCGTCTGCTTGTCTTTCAGTCCTGGCTTTGCCCCTAGCCACAGTCTTGTGATTTTCCTTGTCCTTTTCTTTCCTCAAGGCTCTTGAACTCTGTGCACAGGTGAGGGTGTCAAGGCAAACTCAGTGCAAAGCCCAGGGCTTCCCTTCCAAGAGTTATTTCTCCTTTCCTTTCTACCTCTGTGAACATGGCCTGGGTTGACAGCCCAACACTCAAGATGTCTGTGTTTTGTGCCACTCCCACCCATGAAGCTGAATTGGGGAGCTACCTGAGGCCCAGGACAGGGGCTGCCTTCGTTTTAGCAACAGCAGGCCATTTGAGTGGGGTCGTCCCCTGTCTTCCCACCCCCCCCCCCCACACACACACACACAAAGTCCAGGCAGTGCTGCTATTGGAAGACAGAACGTGCCAGGCCCCGTGTGGTTCTTTGTCTTCGTTTTGTTTAGGTGCTTTTATCTCCAGTGGAGTTTGGACATGATTCGCTGGCGATAAAAGCTACCACGTCTTGCTGGATCCGCCTGCATCCAAAGGTGAGGGATGCTGTCCCCACCGGAAGCTTTGTGTGCGATCCGTATGGCCTCTTTTTTCTTTCCTTTTTTTTTTTTTTGCCATATTGACCATGAAATGACTGCAGGGAGTCAGGGAGCCTAAAGCATCCAGGCAGGCAGGTCTGCCAGCCCTTCACTTCAGACTGGAGAGGGACCAAGGCCTGTGAGTACTGGATATACCGGATTTCCTTCTAAGGCATTCTTTTTTTTTTTTTTTTTTCGGTACGCGGGCCTCTCACTGTTGTGGCCTCTCCCGTTTGCGGAGCACAGGCTCCGGACGCGCAGGCTCAGTGGCCATGGCTCACGGGCCCAGCCGCTCCGCGGCATGTGGGATCTTCCCGGACCGGGGCACGAACCCGTGTCCCCTGCATCGGCAGGCGGACTCTCAACCACGGCGCCACCAGGGATGGGGCATTCTTTTTTAACGGTGGAACAGGAGCAGCTCACTCAGAAAATAGTCATCAGTCTGTGTTGTAAGGAGAGGTGGTGGGCGGGGAACACCAGCTCTGTAGGGCTGCCTTCCAGCCCTGGGATGGGTCACACCGTGGACTTCTTCCCTTTGAACACGTGTGAAGTACACATGATGTGCTGGCCACCAGACCCCCTTTCAGACAGTTTTAAGGGCTCTGTCGGTCTCAAATCAATCTCCACTGTCCCCTGCAAGATTCTCCAGTTGAAAAATTAAAAACCAAAAAACAAACAAAAAACCCACCAAAAAGCATAAACAAATTCAAAACCAAAACCCATTACAATCCCTCAGGGGACAGCCAGTGAGGAACTAGTTGACAGTAGAGAGCAGTTGATTGGTGTTTCAGGTACCTATTGCTACATGGCAAACCAACCCCAGATATAGTGGCTTAAAGTACCATTTGCTGACAATCATATGGGTCAGGAATTTGGGCAGGACTCTATGGGGACAGCTTTTCTCTCTTCTGTTGGGTAACTCGACTGGGGCTGGAGGATCCAAATGGTGCTACTCCCTGGCCTGGGGCCCTGAAGCTGACTCTTGGCTGGAGCCTTGAGTCTTCTCCACGTGGCCTGTTTCTCTTCTCATGGCTCCCATTCTCCAGGACCTCTCTCTGTAGCAGAACAGCCTAACTTCATTACACAGTGACTGGAACCTGCCTCCGTGAAAGTGGAAGCTGCAAGGCCACTTCAAGCCCAGAAGGTCACTTCTACTACATTCTATCTGTCTGTCAAAACAAATCAAATGGCCAGTCCAGATTAAGGGGAAGGGAGATATCACCCACCTCTCGATAGGAGATTGTCGTGGCTATCTTTGGAAATAATCCATCACGGGGAGACACCTAAAGTGCTTGTTTCCTGTAGCCATCGTCACGTCTGAGCCCACGTTCCTTTCCCTGCCTCATTTCTGCTCCACCCGACCCCCAGTGTCCTGAAGGAGAGGAAACTGTCACCTGGCAGAAAGGAGGTTGATTAAAAAAAAAAAAGCTCGTGTGCTATGTACATGATTATAAATTATGAGTTCTAGAACTCCGCTGTTCGTTATAAACCTGATTTGTCTGTCTACAAATCTAGCACTTGACGGAATGCTTTCTGATTTCTGATGACGGAACCTCCAAAGTTGCCGGGAAGCAGGGCTGAGCCCAAGCGTCGCTTTCACACGTCCAGATGTGTCCTCACCAGCTACTGTTGTTCTTAGTTTTGCAGCCATAAAACTTGCACCTCACATATTTGTTAAACAGCTTATTAGGAATTCTAGCCTTTCTCAGAATAGCTATGAGTTTTAAATTCTCAAAATGTAAGTGGAATAGCTATTTATCTCGCACTTTTATTTGGGACGAGCTTAGGAACACACCTGAGCCCTGTTAGGGCCATTTACAAAGCTGGGGGAAAAAAAAAAGAATAGGAATGAGAAGGCTTGTTTCTCATGAGGCACAGGAAGAATTTTTACAATATGAGAATTCTGGAAGTCACCTCGGGTTATAAAAATCCAAGGTTTTTTATTGTCCTGGTGATCGTGTGCCTCATCGTGGTTGCTGCTGTTTTTGTCATCCTCTCTGTCCTCCTCCAGCTCCTCCAATCCCATCGGTCCTTCTCCGCTCCTTCCTCCGTATCCTGAGTCCAGTTCCAGGATCCCATACCTACGACGTTTCCAGAAGCAAATTTCCAAAATTGAATTGGCCTCTGTGGAGAGAAAACAGATCTGTTGGTCTGTCCCTGTTGCTTAATGTTCTCACCATACGGCTGCTTACAGATGATTGGAATTTGAAGGACTTCTGTTTTTCATTGATTTTAAACATGGTATCGTTAAGAGCTGAGGGCAGAAATCCAAGACTCGTAAGGGGCGCTGATGCTCTGTGCGGTTTACCTGCTTCTTGGAAGATGCTGAGCACCCTTTCAGGTCACTTAAAGCTAGAAAAACACATCCAGTGCAGGGGAAAGAAAGTATTAAATACACTCTTTTCCCCCTTTGGATACATAATATAGTGTGGATTGAGGGTCAGGAGACCCAAGTGTGGTGACCCCAGCTCCATCAGAAAGGAACCCTGTAATCTTGGGCAAGTCACGTGATTTCTCTGGGCTTCAACTTTTGAGCTTTAAGTCAGGGATCTGGAGTTGATTCATTTTAACAAACTCTGGGTCAGGCGTTGTTCTGGGCATTGAACTTAAAGACTGAGCTAGGCTGTATCCTGCCTGCAGGGAACTCAGCATAATGATCTCTGAGGCTCTGAGATACTCAAAATTTCCCGAATACTTTCACGCCCTGACGCTACACTTAGTAATGCAAATAACACTGGTCCTACGGTGGGAAAACTACACTGGTGAACAGTCTGCTGTCTTCTAGTAAAGCATAGGTGTAGGTATTATTCCTTAGCATTCATCTTTGTTTTTGCAAGATTTGTTTATGAAAGCACTCTCCCAGTTCAGCTAGGGCTGGTTTGGTATCTATTAATTAGTTAATTGGTTAATTTTCCATTGCTAGAGATCGGACCTTTCTTTTAATTAAGTTATTGTTTTGCTCACTTGTGACTCTTTTCCAGTAATAAGTACTCCTTATAATTAGGAAAGATAACTTGGGTTCCAAGTTGGAGATGACAAGGCCCCCAGGGCAAGTCTCTGTGAAAGGAAAGGTTAGTGAATAGACAGCATGTGATGAGAGCCAGGGGTGTATGGCACGGCGAGGGGCAGTGAGGTGCGGGGGTAGTGAGGACACTTTTGCAAACAGCTCCTCAGCCAGGACAAGGGCAGATGCCCACTGACTTAAACACCTGAACACGAGAGCTAGGACCCTCACCTGCCAAATCCTACTCTTTGCCTTCTTGCCAAGGGTCCAATGACTGTGACCTAGATTTTGAGGGAGAGGAGATGGTGGCCTGGACCACATCAGTGACAGGAGAATGGAGACAAGTGGATGGAACTGAGATTTACTTTAGAGGCACAATCAACAGAACTTGCTGAGGGGTTGGGTGTCAACAGTGGTGCGGGTGGGTAGATGGGGGCTGGGGAGGAAGAGGGGCGGGTCGGGGATAATACCCCAAAGTTTTTGGATTGAGCTACTGTGTGGACCAAGGTGGCACTTACAGAAAGACTGGGAAAGGTTCGCGTGAAATATCAACAGCTTAGCCTTGGAAATGCGGAGTTTGGGATGCCCAGTGAATCCCACTGGTGGAGGTGGGAGAGAGCAGCAGCTGCTTGCAGCTCTTACAGAAGAGGTCGGGGTGGAGATGGTGATTCCTGTGAAACTTTGCCCTAACTTGCTATCATAATGCTGTTTCTGTGATAAAATAGGATTCAGGTTCAAAATACCCGATTTAGGGACTTCCCTGGTGGTCCAGTGGTTAAGACTTTGCCTTCCAATGCAGGGGGTGTGGGTCTGATTCCTGGTCAGGGAGCTAAGATCCCACGTGCCTCGCGGCCAAAAAACCGAAAACATTAAAAAAAAGAAGCAATACTGTAACGAATTCAATAAAGACTTTAAAAAATGGTCCACATCAAAAAAACATCTTTAAAAACAAAACAAAATATCTGATTTAACAAATACATCTTAGGGAATAACTGGAAGGAACCTGGAGAACAGCTATATACCTTTTAACCAAGGGGCTGTCTGGGGTTGTTAAGAGGTAGTTTGGTGTAGTAGAAAAAACATGGGATTTTTGTGTTTCAGTGTTTAGTGTTTAGTCCTAAAACACTAGTTCTTGATCCAGCTCCATCACTAATAACCACCCGTAACTAAGAACAGTTTACTGTGCTACTTCGCCCGTTTGCTTCACACACTGATCAGGAGACGGTGGGTGAAGTGTTAACGAAACACGTGGGTGGAAGTGTTACGAAAAGGACAACATGGCATGGAATTGACAGAAATGATCATTTTATTCAGGTTACAACGTGAGTTTCTTCAGGGGATAGTAGTGACGAAGTGGATTGTTTCTTTTTTTGATAGTTTTAATGTTCTCCTTTCTTCGCAATAACACCTGCTTATCATTAAAAAAGAAGGATGATATAGGAAAATAGAAAGAAAGAGAAAATTACCCATGTTTTCACAACTCTGAGACAGCCACTCAATATTTGGGCATATTTCCTATAGGTAATATTTTTATGGAATTTAAAAAATTAGACATTATTTCAAACACGTAGAAATGTGCAGAGAAATTATATAACTGTTATCCATACACCATACACCATAATTAATGAATCTCAACATTTCTGCCATATTTGACTTGGATCCTCTCCTTTTTTAGAAATAATATGTTGTGGATACCATTGACACTCCACCTTTACCCTTCCCTTTTGATTCTTTTCCCTTTCTCCTAAAATATAACAACAATTGTATACTTTTTACTAACCTGAATGTGAAATGGAATTTCATTGTTGTTTTAAACTTCACTGGTAACAATCTAATTTTTTTCCACTTACAGGTAAACTGAAAGTTCTTTATCCTTCCCCTACTGATTCCTAGTTCCTAGTTTGCCATATACCAAGTTTGCATCTATCTATGAATTTCTTGCTGGGGTTGCTATTTCTTTTTGGTTTAATTGTCCATCCCTGTAATAATAACATTTAAGTCTGCTACTAAGTTTTCTAATAAGTCTTGCTATATAATAGAGCAAGTCTTTCCAGTATTTTTATTCAAAATTCTCTTGGCAATTCTTGGCCCCTTATATTTCCTTATGAGTTTTATGATCTCTGTCACATACCACGAAAAACCTTGATGGCAGTTTTGAAAAACTGAGATACGAACCATCATATTTCACTCTTTTAAAGTGTACAATTCAGTGGTTTTTTGGTTTTGTTTTGTTTTGTTTTTTTGCGGTACGCGGGCTTCTCACTGCTGTGGCCTCTCCCGTTGCGGAGCACAGGCTCCGGACGCACAGGCTCAGCAGCCATGGCTCACGGGCCCAGCCGCTCCGCAGCACGCGGGATCCTCCCGGATGGGGGCATGAACCCGTGTCCCCTGCATCGGCAGGCGGACTCTCAACCACTGTGCCACCAGGGAAGCCCTCAGTGTTTTTTTTAAAATATATATTCACAAAGTTGTGAAACCATCACTACTCTCTAATTCCAGAACATTTTCATCATCCCCAAGAGAAACCCCACACCCATTAGCAGTCACTTCCCTCCATCCCCGACCTTGCTCCTGGAAGCCACTAATCTCCTTTTGTCTCTGTGGATTTATCTGTTCTCCACATTTCATATAAATGGAATCATACAACATTTCTCTTTGTGTCTCACTTAGCATAATGTTTTCAAGGCTCATCCATGTTGTAGTATGAATCAATACTTCATTTCTTTTTTATGGCTGGATAACATTTCATGGTGTGGATATACCATATTTTGCTTATCCGTTCATCAGTTGATAGACATTTAGGTTGTTTTCACTTTTTGCTTATTATGGATAACTATGAACGTTTGTGTGCAAGTTTTTGTGTTGACATATGTGTTTATTTCTCTTGGCTATATACCTAGCAGTGAAATCCAGACTCCTTCCCAAAGTAACTGCACCATTTTGCATTCTATTTGGTGTGAAGTGGTAACTTTCATGGAATTTTGATTGAAACTGCATTGGTTTCCAGATTGATTTGGGGGAGAATTAGCACCACAATAGTGAATCTTCTCAATGATGAGCCTGGCATGTATTTCTCCATTTGATCAGATCTTCTTTCATACCTTTCCTGTCATCTTACTGAATTACTTTATTTGGCTTTAGGTGCATCGGGAACAATGATAGCTTCTTAAGTAATGAGAGTTTTGTCTCTTTCTTTCCAATTATTAAGCTTTGTTTTTCTTGCCTTATTTCACTGGATAGGACTTCAAATTAGCGATGAATAATAATACAGGTGATAGCGGCATCCTTGTTGGGTTCCTGACTTTAATGAATATACATGTAAATTTTCACTATTACATATGATGTTTACCATTAGTTTTTTTTTAACCTTTAATTTTTAATAAATACCTTCATCAAATTAAAGAAGTTCTTTTCTATTCCTTTTTGCTTAGTTATCATGAATAGGTATGGAATTTTATCAAAAGCGTTTGCTTCAGCATTTACTAAGCTGATCTTAAATTTTTTTCTTCTTAATCTGATAATGTGGCGCATTATATTAATAAATTATCTGATGATGAACATTCTTATATTTATAGGATGAACTGTAGTTGACCCTGATATAATTTTTATACACTGCTAAATTAGATTTGAAACTATGTTAAATAGGATTTTTGCATCTATTCTCATAAGGGATACAGGTCTGTAATTTTCTTTTATTGTACTGTTCTGCAGTTTATTAAGGTTATACCAGCCTTATAAAATAATTTTGCTAGTTTCTCTCTCTTATTTTATTCTTTGAAACAGTTTGCTTTAGATGGAGATTAGCTATTTCATAGAGATTTGGCAAAACTTGCTTATGATACCTTCTTGTCCTGTGACTTTGGGGAGGGAGGCAAATCTCTGACTCTCAGTTTCTGACTCTCAGTTCAGTTCTTCTGTGGTTATGAGTGTTTGCAGGTTTTCTTCTTCTTGAATCAATTATGATTATTTATCATTTTTTGAAAAGAAAATTGCTTGCGCATTTCTAACTTAATCATTTCTCTTTTGATTTAAGAAACATCTACTGCTTTCCATAAGAAATCCTCATTTAAATCGTATTACTAAATTTTTTTTGTCTTATCACTTTTCTCTTTGTTCATTCTTGCTAAAGATTTGTCTTCCAAAGAACTAGCTTTAGGTTTTGGTAATTTGTTTCCTATTTCATTAATATACACTCATACTTATTATTTCAACTGTTATTTTGTGTTTAACCTGTTGTTTCTTTACTAACTTCTTGAAGTGAGCCTTTAACTCATTTATATTTATTCCTTCTCTATCACCCTTTTGTCTGAATTAATAGTGTTATATCAGTTATCTTGTCATTACTATTTGCCTGGAATGTCTTCTTCCATCACTTTATTGTCGATCTCTTTATATTGCTTTATTTTAGGTATCTTTATAACAATATTTGGCAGAATTTTTTTCTGTTTCTACCCAATACGAGAAAGTCACTTAATAGGTGAATTTAACTCAGGTTTATTTTTTTGATTACTGATACGGACTTATTTTTAGTTGCTTCAAATCTAGGAAACTCTTAGCCATTATCTTTGTGAAGGCTGCTTTCCAACCATTCCTTCTATTTGCCTCTTCAGAATACCTATAAGATATGTTAGCCTCTCATTAGTCTTCATATTTTTAAAAATTTTAATCACTCTCTATGTTTAATTCTGGATAAATTCCCTAATGCTCTCTTCTAATTTACTAATTTTCATTGTAATTATGTCAGGTATAGATTTTATAATTTCATTTATAATTTACACTTCATTTCTATGCCGCTAGTTTTAATTATCAGGACTTACTGGCTCTTTTTCATATAGAGCTATTTTTAGTTTATTTTTATCTGCTATCGTTTGGTAATTTTTTTTTCTTTTTATGGCTGTTATTCTCTATTTGAGGATACTAAAGCATGCTGCTTTAAGGGGTTTTTTTTCAGATTTTTCTATTATTTTTATTTCGTCTTGAGTCAGTTCATCTCCCAATTGTGGATTTTGTCAGTGGTCTCGCTCAGCATTTTTTTGTTTTGTTTGCAGTACATGGGACTCTCACTGTTGTGGCCTCTCCTGCTATGGAGCACAGGCTCAGCGGCCATTGCTAACGGGCCCAGCCGCTCCGCGGCATGTGGGATCTTCCAGGACCAGGGCACGAACCCGTGTCCCCTGCATCGGCAGGCGGACGCTCAACCACTGCGCCACCAGGGAAGCCCAGCATTTTTCTCTTTGTTTTGGTTAACAGACTATTTTTCTTCCTCTTCCAGTGCTCACTCTTCTCTGTCTGGTAACTTTGTCTTTTGTCCGTCTGGTAACTTTTGCCTCTACTCAGTTATAGGCCTTCAGTACAGTGTCAGGCCCTATACTGATATCTCATGGCCCCTACTTTGCTTTTATCTTGGGGATATTGCAGATCATTTGCTGAGCCTGCCTCACATCCTGGTGTAAGGCTGTGTCTGAGTCTCAGAGTTTCCCGAGGTACTTAGCTTCACATGAAGTGAGGCTCTGAGAGTGATCAGAACCAACTCTGTTAAGCTGCCTCTATGAGCATGGGATGAGCACGTGCCCCTGGTTTTGAGCAATGGCTCTTGCCCCTTGCCTTGTGTGAGGGCTTTATGCCATAGAGGCTGAATTTCTGGTAGCCTCTTCTTGCTGCCAGACCCCATGTCAAACCAGCCACAGCATCAGCCCTACTCACCACTTGCTTTCCTGTTTCACTTCTAAATCCTGCTTTGGAGTATGGCTATGTTCTCTTAATTTTTGCTATAAAATATATTTGGAGGTGTTGGCAGGGTGGCTTACACAAAGCATGAACTTACGACATCCTCTTGAGCAGAATCATTGCCAGACATTTTCCAATGTCTTTTCTATACATAGGAGGTAATGCTGTAGATAAAGTTATGTATCCTGTTTTGGTTTGGTTTATCTGTTTGTTTTTGCTTATACTATATCATGGGCATAACCTCAGGTTATTACAAACTCTTTGAAATACTTTTCATTGTTCTCTGCTTATATAAGATAGTTTTTCTTCACAGATCATTTTAAAGCTTCTAGGTAGGCTTCTTTGAAATATATTTATGTGTAGGGTGAAATCAAGGAGTTTGGTCCAGCTTGGCCCCTTCTCCATGAGAACCAAGGCGATCCTCTGGCCAGTGTGGAGGAAGGAGCCAGGGCTGCAGGGATCACTGAGCACTCTCTCTAAGAATCTCCCCTGAGCTGTCTAACTAATGGAGGGAGGGTGCAGATCTGGGCCCTGGAAGCTGACTTTGGAGACCATTATGGCATCTTAAGGACAACAGATCTTTCCTCATCAGCTTTGGACCAATCTAATGAGTCTTCACTGCAGACTAGAGACCTCCAGGACAGAGACTCAGAAGGAAATCACCCTAGGAATAAAACATTGCCAGAACGATCTGCCCTTCAAAGTGACTTCTACCTTTGAGCTGTGGACTTCGTGCCCTCAGCTCCCAGAAGTCTCCTGAAAGTCTTTGGATGTGGTCCTGGCTCATGTGTGCCCATGATCTCAGCTATCCCTGTAATTTGAGAGTTGAACATCTTTATTGTGGATTCCATGCTTCGATCGTGGTGCCTTTGGTCTGCTCTCACTATCTTAGTGCACAACCTGGGGAAGGTCCTGGTGCTGAGCTGTTTCTAAACAGGGACTTTTTCTTATCCACCTCTTTATCCCCAGCTTCCAGTATCGTGCCTGGTTATATTTATATGTACAATTTTATATATCAATATCCATGTGTACTTCTATATTCATACGTCTATCTACACCCATACCTACATCTATATCTATGTCTTGACAAAGACTCCCTCCTTGACCAAACTTTAGTCTGTATTCTCTGAGCCCTCTTCTCGACGAGGCCTTGACCGTGGGTTGCCCAAACCAGTTTTAGCAAAGAATCCTTCTAAGCCAGTATATCTGCCCACTCTTGATATCTGATTACCCTTGATAGCTGATCAAGTTCTTCATCTCCCACTTTTGATATCTAAGTCCTTGGCCTGCCTTTAACAAGAGTTCCCCTACCCTTGCTATCCAATCAAGTTTCTCTTAGTAATTTCCATCCACTGACCCCTTCACTCTACTTCTTGGCTATGAATCCCCAGATCTCTTTGCTCAATTCAGAGTTCAGTTCAGCTCTATACTGAATTCTCTCTCCCCCACTACAGTAGCTCAAATAAAATCTGTCTTGCCATTTTTAACAAGTGTCCAGTGCAAATTTTTCCTTTCAGTCTTCTACAGGCATATCATGAATAAATTACTAAGTGAATGAAGTGGACTTGGAACAGTGCTTGTAGTTGTGAAAAGTGTCCTATTGGACTTTGAAACTCAATGCCTGAAACAAGTGTGTGGCTTGCTATTCCCAAATATTTCACCTCAAACTTGCCCTTGTCCACCTATGGGAAATGTCTTTTACAAACACTGTACCCAGTAGCTGAAATGGCCGACATCTTTTGAATGTAGGCCTATGGAGAGTGTTTGCATTTCACATATGTGAGACTGAGACATTTAGAAGCTGGAAATCTAAAAGACCTTTCCACCTGCAAACAACAGAATGATGTGCTCAGAGGAGCTTTTGGAGAGAAGCCAATGTGAGTGGGAGTGTGAAGGAGAATTTGGTTTTCTTTCATGCCTCTGGGCTTGGTTACCATATTGATAAAAACGAAGACCCAGTTGCAAGAAGACTTTGCTGTCAGAACAAAATGCGTTTCAAGTTGTGTAAACTCCAGCTGAGAGTGTTGTGCCAATACACACTTTACCCTTGCCTGTCAGTTTTGGTTGAATAGATCTGTTGAGGGGGCCTGTTGTCAAGCAGTGAATGTGTGGTTTATCTAACGCCAGATAAAATGTTGTCAGGGATCAGTCAGTTGTTGACAGTGAAAAAGCAGGGACAAGAAAAGGAAAAGAAAAGTGTTCCCATCCTGTAGTGTCCATGGTGCAGAAGGGAGTATCTGATGGTCAGTGGAGGGGGCTTGGCCAAGAGGAAAGGACCTTGTGCATTGATCTAATTTGACCTCCTTTAGAAATTAATCATGTACCATAGAAGCAGGTACCAGGATATTCACTGCAACCTTATTTGCAGCAGTGAAAAATGGAAAATAACCTCAAATAATCTAAATGTCTCTCAGTAAAGGAACGGTTAAGCTGTGGGCTACTATGAAGCCCTTTAAAAGAATGAGGTGGAGCTCATTAGAACAGTAGATCTCAACCATTAGTCAACCCAATGCCTTTTTTTTTTATACCAAACATCTTGTAGCCTAAATGAAACTCATGAATACGTATAAATACTTATGCCTACACACAAAATTTCAAAATATCCATTCTACAAACCTAACTATAACATAAGAGAAATGAAAGGAAAGTAACTTGTAATAAAATCATGCATATTTCACTGTCAAAGTTCAGGCAGGACTAGACTAGGAGACATAGTGAAATGGTCAGAAGTTTGCCCCAGGTGTAGAGCCACGGAGAGCAGTCCCGATGCAGGTGTGAGCGGCTCAGGTACCCAGAACAGCATTTGCTATTTGGATGAGGTTTCTTTTAAAGTGGTGAATAACTCCTGCTAAAATCATGAACAAAACAAAGTACTTCCTCTACAGTGCTAGGATGCAGGGCGACCCTCAGCTGTGTTAGGATTGTGGATGCATTATACCTGTACTTCCAAACATCTAGAGTGCGGTAGTGCTCTTGTTAAAGACCTTGGGCTCCTGACGCCTGTTCATTCTACGAAGACACCAATGGGCAGAGAGGGGAAGGGACTTACTTGTCTGTGGTTAAAAGCAGAGTGGGGACTAGAAACTAAGGCCCTTTAAATTGTACTTATTTAGTAAGCACCACCTGAGTGCCTTTCACCCTGCCAAGGCTTCGTGGGAAGAACACTGGTCCTGACATCAGAAGGTCTGGCTTTTAGTGAGTCCTGGTCCCGCCAGACCACTTAAACCTCTCTGAGCATTATTTCATTTTTTGTTATTTTTGAATAATTTATTTACTTTGAAGGAATCTCAAACTTACAGAAGATTTGTTACAAATACAGAACAAAGAACCTCCTCTACTCCAGACCATTTGAGAGTGAGCTGCCACCTGATGGCCCGTCACCCCAGAATATGTTAGTGCACATTTCCTGCAAACAAGGACATTCTCCTACAGAGCTACAAGCCAGCCACCAAATCAGGAAATGGACATGGATATGCTACTACTCTGTTATCTTCAGACCCTCATCAAACTTTGCTAAGTGTCTCCATAATGGCCTTTTAGCAAAAGGCCCAGTTCGTAATCACACTTGGCATCTCTAGCAGTCTGGCACTGTTTCTCAGTCCTTCCCATACTTCCATGGTCTGGATGCTTTTGGTAAAAACAGGCCAGTTACTGTGAAAATGCCCTGCATGGAGGGTTTGTCTGATGTTGGCACGATTAGATTTAAGAGGTGCATCTTTGACAGGACCACTGCAAAAGTAATGCAGTGTCTTTCCATTGTCAACTTTGTTTCAAGTGAGACCATAGTGAACGCTGTATTCATATATTGCAGCCTCACCATGGGCAGCACTCAGCTAACTGATTTACCTGCATGATCTCATTTAGTTCTCATATGGGGTACGTCCCATTACATTCACTGTTCTAGAGGCGAGCAAACAGTGGCCCCAAGAGGATCAGTAAATTGATCAATGATAATCAGAGACGAACCAAGACTTGAACTCAAGTGTTCTAGTTTTAAGTTTCCAGGAATATATTGACTAATGTCAGAGAGGTCCAGAGCCAGGCACTAAAGTGGTTAAGACAGATTTTATTCAGAAGCTATTACAGTAGGGGAAAAGAGACTTCGTTATAGAACGGAGCTGAGCCCCAAATTCAACAAGGACAAGGGGGAATGTGTAGCCAAGGAGCAGGGGGAGGGGGTCAGTGGGTGTGAAGTTACTGAGATAAGACGCCAAGGGTAGGGAGATTCTTGCTAAACTGACTTAACGGGATTCTTGCTACGGGCTCATGCCGGCTCATCCAGGGCAGGGCGAGGGTTGAGGCCTCATCAAGAAAAGGGCTGAGAGGAGCCTGACTGAAGTCTGGTAAGTCTTTGTCACTATTCACGGGCCTTATCAAATAACTTGCATTGTGTTGTATATTTATATTTTCAAGTTACGTACATACTCATTGTCTTACTTGCTCAAGTCAGGTAATGATCAACATGCCCTTTTGACAGACGGAGACTCTGAGGCTCAGAGAAGCTGACTTGTCCGGGCCACATACTGCATCAGCGGCAGGGCTTGAACTGGGCCCAGACCTCCTCATTCCCAGTGCAGGGACCATCCCTCAACTGGGCTTGGCAATGAAGCTGGGCAAGAATAAACTAGGCAGATTTTAGCCGGATGCGATTGAGATTCTGAGCACAGCAGAGCACAGCAGATCAGATCAGCCAAAGACAAGGATGAGTTGAGAATGAAAATGTGGGCTCCGAGCCTGGGGCAGCCACGTTCAGCCCAGCATGGTTGTGGATGGGCTGAATAGCTGGGCGGGAGAGGGGGTCCCTTCCTCCTTCCCAAGTGCCCCTAGCCAGCCTTGCAGCGCTGCAGGAGGACAGGGCTCACACCGGGTTTCCTCTTAGTGCTTATGGGACCCAGTAGTAAATTAGACCTCCCCTTCGTGAATGGGGATTACAGGCACCCTGCAGAGAAATTCTGTAGGCTCGGGAACTTGTCAAGCTTCCTGCAGACTTCCACATTTGCATTGGCATCCTCCCCCCTTGCTGCACCCCCTTCTCTAGGTGCCAGTGCACTGCCCTGTCCTGTCCTTGCTCCATCTCGGGATCCCAGATGCTTTGTCACAGGTTGGGGAGCTCCCAGGAAGGATGCGCTAGAAGCTGCGGTTCTCAAAACGTGGTTCCAGACTAGCAGCAACAGCACCAACTGGGAGGTTGTTGGAAATGCAAGATCTTGGGCCCCACCCTAGTCCCAGTGAATCAGAACTTCTGCAGTGGGACCTAGGAGTCTGTGTTTTAATAGGCACTGCAGGTTATTCCAATGCTGGCTCAAGTTCGAGCCCCAGTACATTAGACAGAAGGGGCCAGAGGCCACCTGCCTCAAACAGGAGCCCAGAGATGTGCTTCCATTCTCTCAGTTGCCCCATCGGAAGAGCTTGCCTTGGCTTTACCATTTCCAGGAATCCGTACCATTCTGTCCTTCTCAAAGGGCACTCGCTCAAGGCAGGGCCTCGTGGCCATGTGGGGTGCAATGGGGATGGGGGCTGCACTTCGGGCCAGGAACCTTTCCGCACACTTAGACTGGCTGGCAGGAATTCCTCCGCTTAGAAAAGAGGTTAACCTGGGGAAACTGCTAAGAAAGGATGAAGTAGAGGTTTTCCGTCTGTGCAGGGAAAACATTGTTCCTGCTTTGGAAAAACATAAAACAAAAGAAAACAAAAAACTGATGCCATTTTGCATTGCTGGGTCAGACAGGGAGTTCCACAGTCTCAGGGAGATGGAGGTCCTGGTGCCAACGGACCGCTCACCCTGAAGTCAAGTCCATTTCTGGGATGGTGATGTGCACTGTGCTACTTTCCCCAGAGTCGCTGACCCTTCAGGGGTCCACAGACACCGCCCTCAGGTTCCTACGAGTTATCACTCGAGTCTTCACCAGTCTGAAGTGAGGTGAGAGAAATAAAGACACTTTTATAATGCTCAATATATCCAACTAAAGGATTACTTTTTATTTTGAGATTTTGGCCTTCTTACTTTGGGGGAGTTAAAGTGTCCTCTCTTTTAGGAAGCAGTACTGATACCGGGTGGTTTATAGGGGACAGAGCTGATAATAGGTGGTTTTTAATGTTGTAACTATGGCAAACCTGGCACCTCTGTGTCAGGCCTCCCAATTTTATTTTTATGCTCATCTGGCTCTTTCCAGGCCTTCCGTTTCGTCCTCAACCAGAGAGGTTAAGTGGGATGCTCAGGTCAGAAGGCAGGTGTCTCCCCCCTGTCTCTCCCCCAGAGAGGAGGCTCTCACCCACCTGTGTGCTCTCTGAGGGGTTTACCTTTTCTGTCTGTCACCTTCTCATCTGCCCCCCCATCCTTCCGCTCCCTTCATGATTGTGGGGGTGAGTTGAGATAATGGGTGGGAAAACGCTTTTCGAAGTCCTGTGTGAAGGTACAGGGTTATGGGCCGCCCCTTCTGCTCCCTGACAGGCACAAGCCTGCGGGAAGTGTCTGCCACACGAAGCAGTTAGTCACAGTTCCCGCGTGAGCAGACCAGTTGGTGGGGGCTGGCCGGCTTAGGGGAGGGTGATGCCAGGGAGACTGTTGCCATGGTGACTTGCTGGTAGCCCTCCCCAGCATCCCTAATCCCAACCCCTGCAGCCAGCTTTGCGAAGCTGCTTTCCAGCACATGGAAAAGCGGTTTCTCCACCTCTGTGAAGCCAGGGTTGTGTCTGACAGCTGGAACCCAGCCGCTCAGAAGGTCCTGCGTCCAGCCGGGCTGGGGGAGTGGGGCAAGCCTCGCTGGCTCTGTGAGGATGTGCTGCGACACAGAGCCAGCTGTGTGAAGTGACAGGTGCCGAGTGCTCCTTGCTTTGTTTCTCTCTGATTTATCCGTTTTTTTCATAAAGGTGATCTGATTCTGTGGTCATTTTAAACAATGAGCAGCTCAATCTTATTCACCCCACGATTACAGCTCAGCCTTTGACTGTAATTGATGTTAGCCAGGCTGGCTAATGTTATATCTTACAAAGACTGGCTCATTAATTGACTGCAGAGATGTCACCCACACACTGGAGGTATTAACAGTCATCAGCCTAAAGCAGTGCTGATTCAGCAACGGCAGGGCTGCAGCTTCCGTTCATGTCTTTAGGCTGAAATCCCAGCAGTGGGATTCCTAGGCTGTAGGGCATGAATATCTATATAGGTCTTGACATGTTTTGCTAAATATTTCCCCCCAAATATTGTATCAGATCTTAATGCCATTAGCCATTTATGAATGTTCTCACTTCTCCACAGTCCTACCACTATTTGATTTATGAATTCCATTTTTCTGTGCTAATTTATAGGTGTAAAGTGATACGCTGTTGCCTTACTTTGCATTTGAGGGCACTTGAGTGGATTTATTTGCATATCTTTGATTAGTAATTTATTCTATATGTTTATTATTTGTATTTCCTCCAGTGTACTATCTGTTTATGTGCTTCGCTCTGTGTGGCTGAGTTTTTTAAGCAGTTTTATTGTCACCCAGGAGCCTCATGGACGGAACAGGCACAGTTCCCCAGTGTCTAGAGCACAGATAGCCCAGCAGAACCACCATGCTGCTCAACCCCCAGGGCTCTGCTGTGGAAGGCAGAGGGCTTTGGGGGGGACAGGGAGGTCATTTTAAGAGTGTCATCGAGCTTAGCTGCATACATTCATTAAGTCCCTTTTTTTTTTTTTAAAGGAAACACACTCTCCTTATGACTTTTGAGTGGTTTGTTCTCCTTTTTTTAAAAAAAATTAATTAATTAATTAATTTATGGCTGTGTTGAGTCTTCGTTTCTGTGCAAGGGCTTTCTCTAGTTGTGGCAAGCGGCGGCCACTCTTCATCGCGGTGCGCAGGCCTCTCACTATCGCAGCCTCTGTTGTTGTGGAGCACAGGCTCCAGACGCGCAGGCTCAGCAATCGTGGCTCACGGGCCTACTTGCTCCGCGGCATGTGGGATCTTCCCAGGCCAGGGCTCGAACTCGTGTCCCCTGCATTGGCAGGCAGATTCTCAACCACTGCGCCACCAGGGAAGCCCCATTAAGTTCATTTTTGAAGGTCCTTTATTCCTTCACCTGAAAAAAGGAAGGGGCGACTAGGTTACCTCTGAGTCTGTTCCAGTCCCCTAATCCTTAACTGTGACGACCCAGTGGGCAGGTGCAGAGGTGAACACAGCGTGATGCTGCCCTCAGGGTGCTGGTGATCGTGAGAGGATGCACGAACATATCACTGCCCACAAGCTGCCTGTGTGGGCACCATGTGAGTGGTGCTGCTTGCACGGGTACTGGGGACCCAGAGGGTAGAGAGGGCCATGTGAGCTGCAGCCGTCCAGCCATGGAGGATAGCCCCGAAGAACAGATAAGATTTGGCCAGCTGGAGAGACAAAAAGGACTTGCTAGGTTGGGGGAAAGCTCCAAGCACTGGTGTTTGTGGGATGATAAGGAATGATAAGGAATGCAGTCAGGCCAGAGCACAGGGTTCCCGTGGGAGCTGGGCAGTTCTAGGCCAGGAAGGAGGAGTGGGTCAGGCCACGTGGAGGCACAGGAGGCTTCGTGGTGGTGGGAGCACGAGGTGACCACGATGTTGCAGGAGGATTGGGAGGACACCGCCACGGTGGGTACTGTACAAGGTGTTCAGCTCCCCAGGGAGACCAGCAAAGGCTCTGGGCTAATAGGTTCTACGTCAGCAGATACTGGCTGCTGGGGTACTGTCAGGCTTTGTGAGTGGTCCAGGATGTGCTCTGTGGTCTTGGTCTTGATGGAGCCTGAATCACCCTCCCTCCCCGCCCAGTCCAGCCCCATATCCCTAGATATAAAAGCTAGCGATGTCCAGTGAGAGGAACCTCCGTCTCGTAGTGTGTGCGCGTTCTGGGTTGGTGGTTATGCGTTAACGGGTCCTTATCTGTTGGGAATGTCCAAGGGAAAAGGAAGGCTGAGTGATGTCTTTGTGTGTGTTGGTAATTTGGGGTACCCATGTATGAAGTGGTTCTGTAGGGCTCACCCTAAAGTAAAACTCTAATGGTGCCATTTTCTTAGCATTTTCACTTGATCTACATGATCCCTGACTTTATGTACTGCCTGATGTTTCTGTTGGAGGGTTTCATGTGGGCAGGCCTCGTCTCCTCAGTGAGAGGATGAGGGCAGGTCCATCATAGTCTTTTCCCCAGAATCCCCACAGGGCCTGCCTGTAGGGTAGAGACTTGGTAAGTGTGCAAGATACACCTATTGCTTGATTGCAGGCTACCTCTCAAGGCCTCTCATCCTTCAACTCCACAGTTCTGAGGGACCGGAAACATGATGTGAGTTTGGACCGTGAGACGGGCACCAGGGCTCCGTCTAGCTCTGCCTTCCTCTAGCTGCGTAACCTGGAGCTGGTCCTGAGCTTCAGTTTCCTCAACTGTAAACTGAGAGTCACAGTCAACAATGCGAGGAAGGCTGTCTCAGATTCCTTTCCATGTTCATGTTCTTTCATATGCTTGTGTGACTTTCCAGGGATGGGAATCCCAGCCCCGTGACCAGACACACCCAGAATGTGCCAAAGGACAGAGAAAATGACCTTTGTTCCCTCTGTACCTCCCTTCTGTCCCTCCAGCTTTGCCCCCTCCCCTTCACCAAACCTAAGATGGCATTGGTCCAAGGCATTCTGTCCAGACCCCCTGCTCCCACTTGGTGCAGGAATAGACCTTGATGATGACTTGGAAGACATAGTATGGACATATCCCCTAATGCCTTTTCCTGACCACCACATCCTGCTTAAGGGAGTGCTTGAGGAGGCCTGTGCAGCTCAAGCTGAAGCCACCTGACACTCATTTTCCAAGGAGAAGCGGCAGTGAGAGCTTGGGGTCCATTTATGAGCCTGGTGTCCAGGACATGAAGATGCTCTGTGATGCAGGGAGTGGATCTAAGGAGAGGACACCGGGCAGAACTCTTGGGTGGGAGTTTAGGGTGGAAAAAGAAGACATCCTTCAGATGAACTCTTACTTTGCATGACACTGTCCTATGAGAAAACAGCTCTCTGAAGCCTTTGACTCAGTGAGGTCTTTCCCATGTAGTCTGGCCGCTCTGGGCCATTATTATACTCTATGGCAATAATCATCACCATTATAACAGCAACACTACATTGGTTCAGTCTCTTAACTTGGAAATAAATAAGACAGCTGATCTAGTGTGAGCTCCAACTCCAGTCTCTCTACCGCATCATCACTTAATAATGATTATGGAGCCCCCCTGGGCAAACAGCGCCCTGCCCAGCACTTGAGATATTAAATCCGCCTAGAAGCAGGGTATAATAACGCTGAGCCCGCAGGGATGTTCCAAGAATTAATTCCTGCGGGCTCTCCATTCCACTCTTCTCCGACACATTCAATCTTAGGAACCCAAGAGTTGGTGACGTTTATACCATGAATTAAGACATTCTGCTGTTGCCCCTGGAACTCTTCGTTACAACCCTGAGTGGATCAGTGGCAGAGAGGAATACTATTTATTAGTTAAGTGGATGCTATTGGATTTTTAATTTAAGTGGCTTTTAATTCAGTGTTTTACTTGCTGTCCTTCATTTTGCCCTTGCTCATATGAATTTGCCCATTAAAGCCTGGTGTGAGGCCACACTGCTGCTTTTATCATGATTTTGTTTTTCTGGAGAACGGTTTTCAGCTGGGAAGAAGCCAAGATTCTCAGAGTGGGCAGAGAGGTCAGACCTCCAGGCCTAGAACAGACTTCTCTGCTATTTGCTGGGAGCAAGTGGGCAATCAGGGAGGGGGTGAGCGAGTCAAAACTGCCTTCCAGATAATGGCCTACAGTTAACTTGGCCTTCACTGGTGTTTCTTGCTTTGGTTTTACCAGCTTGAAAACTTTACTGCTGTTCTTCCACTCAGAGATGAGTCACAGAGATAGTAAGTGGGAGGCATGGAGCATCAGACCAGGAGGAGGCTCAGACAGGCTCAGGGTCTGGCTTGACCGTCTTCTGCTGGATATGCAGTGGTAGCTCATGATGGCCACTCCTTGTTGCAGCACACGTTGTTTTTAACAGTTTTATTGAGATATAATTGAAACAAAAGAAATTGCACATGTCTAAGTGTACAATTTGATAAGTCTTGACATATACACCTGTGACATCAGCATCATAGCGACGTTTCCTCATGCCCCTTTGTAATCAGACCCTCCACTCCTTCCCATCCCCAGGGAGCAGGGGATGCTCTGTGAGAGATTTGCTTTCTGTCACTACACATTATTTGCATTTTCTAGAATTTTTATATAAATAGAATCATAGCATATATACTCTTTTTTTCTGGTTTCTTTCAGTCAATGCAGTTATTTTGAGATTAATCCACGTTGTGGCGTGTACCAATAGCTTATTCCTTTTTATTACTGAATAGTACTGCATTGTATGGACATATTACAGTTGTTTACTTATCTGATGCACATTTGGGTTGTTTCCAGTTCTTGGCTATTATGAATAAAGTTGTTATGAACATTCACGTATGAATCATTGTATAAGCAGATGCTTTCATTTCTCTTGGAGAGAGAGAATAGAATGACTGGATTACAGAGGTAGGTATATGTGGTAGATCTTTAACTTTTCAAGAAACTGTCCAAGTGGTTTTCCAAAGTGGCTGTACCATTTCCCACTACCTTCAGGAATGTCTGAGAGTTCTAGTCATCCCACATCCTCCAGAGCACTTGGCATGCTCAGTTTTGTAAATTTTAGTCATTCTAATGGTTGTATTGTGGCCTCTCATTGTGGTTTTAATTTGTATTTCCCTTTTAAGTGGTGATGTTGATCATCTTTTCATCTGCTTATTTGACATTCGTACATCTTCTTTGATGCAATGTCTGTTCAAATTTTTTGCCTATTTTGGAGGAGCTAGTTTATTTTCTTATTACTGAGTTTTGGGAGGTTTTTTTTCCAGATACAAAATCTTTATCACATACACAATTTGAAAATATTTCTCCCAGTCTGCAGCTTGTCTCTTCATTCTCTTAACAAGGCCTTACAAAGATCAGACATTTCAAATTCTGGTAAAGTCCAAGTTTTCAATATTTTCTTTTCTGGATAATGCCTTTGGTGTCATATCTAAGACATCTTTGCCTGACTCAAGGTTACAAAGATTTTCTCTTATGTTTTTGTCTAGAAGTTTTACAGTCTTACATTTAGGACAGTGAAACATTTTGAGTTAATTTTTGAATTAAATTTTGTGTGTGGTGTAAGGTGTATATCAAAGTTCATATTTTTTGCATATGAATATCTAATTGTTCCAGCATAATTTGTTGACAGGACTATCCTTTGCCTACTTAATTACCTTTGCACTTTTGTCAAAACTCAGTCGTTCACATATGAATAGGCTATTTTTAGACTCTCTGTTTTATTCCATTGATCAACTTATCTGTCTTTCTACCAATACCAAACTGTCTTGATTACTGTATCTATCTAAGTCTTGAAACTAGGTAGTGTCAGTTCTCCAACTTTGTTCCTTT
Source organism: Phocoena phocoena (assembly GCF_963924675.1). Lineage (NCBI taxonomy): Eukaryota > Metazoa > Chordata > Mammalia > Artiodactyla > Phocoenidae > Phocoena > Phocoena phocoena. Next base: position 25,706,820 of record NC_089231.1, read on the forward strand.
TCAAAATTATTTTGGCTATTCTAGGTCTTTTGCATTTTCATATAAACTTTAGAATTAGTGTGTTAATCACCTGCTGTCATTTTGATTGGGATTACTTTGAATCTATACATCAATTTGGTGAGAATTGACATATTAATAGTCTTCCAACCCATGAACATGGTATATTTCTCCATTTATTTAGAGTTTTAATTTCTGTAAGCAATGTTTTGTAGTTCTTAGTATATGGATTTTACACATCTATTGTCATATTTATTCTGAAGCATGTCATATGTTTTAATGCTATTATAAGTAGTGTTAGTTTTTAATTTCACTTCCAATTATTTGAAATACAATTTTATAGAGGGAGAATATAGAAATACAATTATATTAGTATATAGAAATACCATAGATATTTATATGTCAATCTCGCATTTTATAAACTTGTTTAACTTTCTAACTAGTTCTAGTAGCTTTTTTGTAGATTACATTGGATTTTCTACATAGACAGTCATGTTGTCTGTGAATAAAGACAGTTTTTCTTCTTCCATTCCAATCTGGATGTTTTAAATTTCTTTTTCTTATTGAACTTGCTAGAAGAAGAGTGTTGAATAGGAATGGTGAAAGTAGACACCTTTGACTGGTTTCTGATCCTAGGGGGAAAACGTTCGGTTGCTCACCACTAAGTATAATGTTAGCGGTAGGTTTGTTTATTTCATAGATGTCCTTTAGTAGGTTGAGGAAATTCCCTTCTAGTCCAAGTTTGCTGATAGTTTTTATTGTTTTTTAATCAGAAACAAGTGGTGGGGTTTTGTCCAGTGATTTTTCTGTTTCTATTGAGATGATCGTATGTTTTTTCTTTTCTAGTTTGTTAATATGATGACTTCCATTGATTTTTTAATGTTAAACCAACCTTGTAATCATACAATAAATGCCACTTGGTCATTAAGTATTATCTTTTTAATATATTGTTGGATTCTATTTGCTGAAATTTTGTTATTTTTGTTAACAGTTTCTGTATCTTGTTGATGTGGGGTATATTGGTCTGTACTTTTAGTGTCTTTGTCTGGTTTTGGTATCAGGATCATGCTGCCTCCTACAATGAGTTGGGAAATATTCCCTTCTCTTCAGTTTTCTGGAAGAGTTTGTGTAGAATTAGTATAATTTCTTTTTTAAATGTTTTGTAAAATTCACCAGTGAAGCCATCTGGGACTAGAACTTTCTTTATGGAAAGGTTTTTAACTTTAAATTTATTTACCTTAATAGATATATTGGCTATCAAGTTTATCTCTTTCTTCTTTAGATTTTGCATCAAGTACTTTTTTTTAAATTGAAGTATAGTTGATTTACAATGTTGTGTTAGTTTCAGGTGTATAGCTGCTTCAAGTTTTTTGAAGCTCTGTTATTAAGTGCACAATCATCCAGGATTGTTGTGTCTCCTCCTGATAAACTGACTTCTTTATCATGATGAAATAACCTTGTTTAGTAATATTTTGGTTTTGAAATGTACTTTGTCTGACATTAATATAGCTACTCTAGCTTTCTTCTGATTAGTATTAACATGGTATATCTTTTTTGATCTTTTTATTTTCATCTATTTATTTATTTATATTTAAAGTGGGTTTGTATAAGCAGCATATAGTTGAATCTTTCTTAGCCACTCTAGTAATCTCTGCCTTTTAATTATAGTGTTTAGACCAGTTATGTTTAATGCGATTATTAATGATTAGGTTTAAATCTGTCATTATATTTGTTTTCTACTCATCCCATCTCTTCTTTATTTCATTTCTCCTGCTTTCCTTTTTATGATTTTCTTTTATCTCCTTTGGTAACTTATTATATGTAACTCTTTGCTTTGTTACTTTAATGGTTGCTATCAAGTTGATAAAATAAATCTTTAACATCATAGTCTACCTTCAAATGTTATTTTACCACTTCACATATAGTACACAAACCTTACAACAATACATTTCCACCTCTCTCCTCCTAGCCTTTATGCTAATGTTGTCATACATTTTACTTATATATATGTTTTATAACATACTACATTGCTATTTTTTGTATAAATACTCAATTATCTTTTAAAATACAGCTATAAATTCAGTGACCTTTTCCAATACTATCATTTCTTTGTGTGAGTTCATATTTCCATCTGGTATCATTTTTGTTCTGCTTGAAGAATGTCCCTAAACATTTCTTAAAGTGTAGGTCTGCTGATTATGACTTTTTTCAGCTTTTGTATGTCTGAATTAGTCTTTATTTCACCTGTGCTTTTGAAAAATATTTTCACTGTGTAGAAAATTCTAGGTTGCCACTTTTTCTTTCAGTATTTAAACACATTGCCCCACTGTCCTTTTGCCTGCATTATTTCTTATGAGAAGTTTGCTATAAACCTTATATGTGTTGCTCTGAATATAATGTGTCTTTCCTCTCTGGCTGCTTTTAAGATTTCCTCTTCATATTGGTTCTGAACAATTTGAATATGATGTGTCTCAGCATACTTCATATTTCTTGTCTTTCAGGTTTGTTGAGCTTCTTGGACCTGTGAATTTGTAGTTTTGTTTTGTTTTGTTTTTTTTAGTGATTTAGTGATTTTCTGGCTATGTTTTTTTTCAGATACTTCACCTTCCCTTTGGAGACTCCAGTTATACATATATTAGGCTATTTGAAGTTATCCCCATAGAGCACTGATGCTCTTTTCATTTTTTTTCTTTGTTCCTCTATGTGTTTCTTTTTGGATAGCTTCTATTGCTATCTATTCAAGTTCCCTTGGGTTTTTTTGTTTGTTTGTTTTCTGTTTAGCAAGGTCTAATCTGCTATCCTAACTAGTATATTTTTAATCCTGGATACTGTGGTTTTTATCTCCAGAAGTTTGATTTTAGTCTTTTTTTATATCTTAACTTTTTGAACATGTGGAATACAGTTATAATAACTGTTTTGTTATTTCCTTTGCTATTTCCACTGTCCTTTGCTATTTCTAACTTCTGTATTAGTTTTGGTCAGTTTTGATTTATTTCTTTATTTTTCCTCCACATTATGGGTCATATTTTCTTGCTTCTTTTCATACCTGGTAATTTTTGATTAGATATTACGACTCATTATGATTATGAGGTTTATCTTGTTGTGCACCGGATATTTTTGTATTCCTTCAAATATTCTTGAGCTTTGTCCTGGGAATTAATTAAGTTATTGGGAATAGTTTGATCCTATTGGACCTTACTTTAAGATTTGTTAGGTGGGACCAGATCTGTATATAGTCTAGGGCTAATTATCTCCCCTTATAATGTTAAAACCTTTCTGAGTACTCTAACCAGTGCCCTATAAATCATGAGGCTTTCCAATCTGGCCAATGGGAATAACACTATTCTTGCTCCAGTGAGTGTCAGATACTGTAACCTCTAATCCTTCTGGGTGGTTCTTCCCCTGGCTTTGGATATTTTCCTCACATGTGAGCACTGATCAGCACTCTGATGACTACTTGAGGGGAACTCTCTGTAGATCTCTGGGTGTTTTTTTTTTCTCTCTGTGTAACTCTCTTCCTCTGGTACTCAAGCCTATAAGCTTTAACTGCCTTGGTCTCCCTGGACTCTCAGCTCTGTCTCCTCAGCTCAGGGAGAACACCAAGCTCTGCCTCAGTTCCACCCTCCTGCTCTGTGGCCTGGATACCCTCTCAAGGTTGTAACTAGGGCAATTGTATGATTCACATTATTTTTTTCTAATCTCTCAGGTATCATTGCCCTTCGTTGTTTGGTGCCCCGTGTCTTAAAGCTATTGTTTCACGTATTTTGTCCAGTATTTTGGTTGTTTCAGGCAGGAGGGCAAATCTGGTCCCTGCTTCTCCATCTTGGCTGGAAGCAGAAGGCTTCCCTTGTCTTTGATTACTTTTGAAAACATTTTTACATTTAGCTTATTTTGTCCTGACTCTACCCTTGTCATGTGAGGGATTTTTTAATTCTCGCTTTATGGAAGAGGAAACTGAAGACTGGAGAGAAGAACTGACTTTCCCAACATTACATAGAGAGTCAGTGGCAAGAGAGGGAAATAAAATATTCTGAGGTCCAAATGTACCTGACATTGTATTACACTTTCATACAAGTTGTCCCAATTCATGACACCTCTACTATGCATTGTTAGCACATAGTCTGATGAGGAAATGGAAACTCAGGAAGGTGAAGCCACACAGCTTAAAATAAGTTTTGCATCTATTATTGAACTCAGAGTTGGTAGTGCTTTATAATACAGTGGCCCTATTCTTCTATATAATAAGTGCTTGTTTCATTTGTTTTAAAGGTTTATTTGTTCTTTTCATTAGTTTATTATCTTAACAAACATTTATTGGCTATCTTATGTATCAGTCGCAAAGTTAAATTCTGGATAAAAATATAGGTAAAAACAAGCATGGTCGTCCCTGCCTCCCAGGGTCCTAACTATAGTATTAAAATTAGAAAAGGATACAAATAAATGCTATAAACTATTTTATTTAATAGGTTTGTTACTTTTTTTCAGACACTTTGCTTTGGAGTATGTATCAAGGTTTTAGTTCAAGCAGGTCACAAGGAAAGAGGCTTAAGCAAGCCAATTCTATATTGTCCCACAGAAAACTTTTATAGGGAAGCAGAATGATTAGGTTATCACTGTTAGACTGGATACAAGAAAAAAGGATTGTTTCCAGATCATTAGGTTCTGGCTGACAACTGAGTGGGTGGGTAACTGGCTTCCCAGAAGAGGTCTTAATCTCATTAAAGTTTATCAGAAAATTTCTTAAGCATTTTATCAAAGCTAATTTTTTCCCAGAAGGGGAAAATTACATCATGTAAAAAAAGTCTGTCCCATACCAGGTTTGGGACCGTGTTTCTTTATTAAGAATGTGTACAGAATAGAGTGGAGGAGAGGAGGGATGGGTGAATTCCATTTAGGGGCAACAACACATCGTGTGAGTGTTTATTATACGGCAGGCACTGTTATTTTGCTTGGCAGATATTAACTCTTAATTCTTATTGTTTAATTCTTATTGTTCCCAGCTTACAGAGGAGGAAAGTGAGGCACAGAGTTTAAGTAACTTGATCAACTTCTCACAACTGGGATGTGGTAAAAAAAGAAAAAAAAAAGTCAGGAAGGTATCACAGAGAAGGTTGGGGAATCTGTTCTCCAGTTGGGTAATAGGGAGGAAAGCATTCCAGGCAGACTGGACCTCCACCCTGTTCTGTGCCGTCAAGCCACACTTGTTGTCAGAGGTGCAGAGGGTCTGAGCTCATGGGTTTACTTGCCCCCCATGCATGACGGAAATCCACTTGGGCTTGTGCCTTCTGTTTAGAAGGTGGCTGACTCGAGTCCCAGCTGTGTTTTCAGACCACGTGTTCTGGTTTGGGTGGAGTGGAGACCTTCCTCCACTTAGAAGCTCTCAGATGTATAAGCAAAGCTTCCGGACAAGGCAAAAACACCTTAGCCCATCCAGCCATCAACAGGCAGCATGAGTGGTTATGAGGGCCATTTTCGATCTAGGCTGAGTGTTCTGTTTTGTTTATTTGTTTGACATATTTCTGCATCTTTGCCGTTAAGTGCCACGACAGAGGGAGTGTTGAAAGTTGTAGTAAGAGAGATCCTACTATTGTAGTGTAAATACAAGTAAAGATAATAAAGTTTTACACGAACATAGACAAATTGCTAGTTTGTGCAGGGTTGTTCCCGGCATAGCAAGAGGCTTTCAGAATTTAACTTGTTAGAGATTATAGGAACTTCTGGGTGGAAATTTAAAGGGACCATTTAAAAAATAGTATTTCTTATAACTCACTATAAAATTCCACTAACCTCAATCCAACTACTATATTATTTTTACATAGTATCTTCTGAATGTACATACATGCTGGGCATTTTGTCCATGGTACCTACCTACTATTTTGTATTCTGCTTGTTTTCAGTGACCAGTGGATCATAAACATTTTTCATGTTTCTGCAGAATTATCATTTTAATGGTCACATAATATTCCATTGTGCTGAGGTTCTGTAATTTATTAAACCATTCTCCTTAACGTTGTGGCCATTTATGTTTTCAGTTTGTGGCTTTTATAGATAACACTGCATGAGCATCTTCTTGCAAATAGCTTTTTGCAGCTGTTGAATTTCCATAGGAATAATTCCTAATAGAGGAATTCCTGGTAGAGGATGCAGACATCTATATGGCTCTTTATATTGCTGAATTGCTTTCCAAAAATATTGTTTAACGCAGTCTCATCACTCTGGAATGCACCTACGAGTTTCATCGCAACTTCAATAGCAGTTAGCAAAAGCATTTTTTGTGTGTGTGTGGCTAATTTGACAGATAAACTGGTATCCCAATTTGCTTTAATTTACATTCTTTGTTTCCTAATGAAGATTACTATTTCTCCATGTGTTTGTTTATTGAACTATCTGTGAATTATGTGTTCATTTATCTATTATGGTTTTGGTGTTTTTCTTGTAATGGGCTTTTTATAGATTAGAAGTATTAATTATTTTTGCCTTGTCAATTCAAATATTTACCCCAGTTTGTTGTCTTCTTTTTAACTTTAGTTTTCCTTTTAGAGAAGCTTTAATATTATTAGGTATGGGAATTGTCAATCTCTTCATCTGTGAGTACTTTTTATTTTTCCAAAGGAAAGATAGTAATTCCTCTTTGGATCTTTTGAGTATTTTATATGCCTTTCATTTAATCATTTATTCAGTACAGAATTACCTAGTGCCTTTCATGGGCCAGATATTTTTCTAGGCTTCAAGATTACAATGAATTATAATATAATTCATTATATTCTAGTGAAAAGAGAAACAATAAGCAAATATAAAACTAATATGTCAGGTAGCAATAAATCTTATAAAGAAAGTGAAGAATAACAAGGGAAAGATTTAGTGCTCAGGAAAGGCCACTCACAGTGATATTTGAGATGGAAAGGACCACTATCAATAGGTATCATTTGAGCAGAGACCTGAATAAGTGACAGTGGGAACAGCAAGTGCAAAGGCCCTGAGATGAGGGACATACATAGCGTATTGAGGATACAGGGAAACCCTGTGTCTGGAGTGGAGCAAACACGGGAGAAAATGAGGGAAAATGGAAAATGAGGTTGTCACCAGATGATATGGGACTCTTGTAGGGGCACTGGATTCAATCTGAGTGAGATAGGAAGCCACTCAAGTTGAGAGAGCATGATAGACACATAATCTGACTTACAGCTTAATAGGATCACTAGGTGTTTTTTTTTGCGGTACGCGGGCCTCTCACCGCTGCGGACTCTCCCGCTGCGGAGCACAGGCTCCGTACGCGCAGGCTCAGTGGCCACGGCTCACGGGCCCAGCTGCTCCGCGGCACGTGGGATCCTCCCGGACCGGGGCACTAACCCGCGTCCCCCGCATCAGCAGGCGGACCCCCAACCACTGCGCCACCAGGGAAGCCCGGTATTTTTATATTTGAATCAATTTGGCTGATTTAATTTTCTAGGTATATAATCACATCATATACGAGCAATATATTTCTCTCTTCCTTTTCAGTAGTTATTTCCCTTACTCTGTCTTTATCGCTTATATTTTTGACAAGAACTTTCAAGACAGTGTTAAAAATTATATTTTTTATTAATGATTTCGGTAACAATAATATAGCAGGCATCTTTATATGTTCTGGAATTTGGAGGAATTAATTATAATTTAGTTTAAATATAGATGCTGTGTGTTATTAACATAAATTTTTTATTCTTGTTCTGAAAGTTTTATGAGAAACAATGGTTGAATTCTATAAAATATCTTTTAACTAGGCATGAAAATTACAGGATGCATTTCCTGTTTAGCATCTTGATAGGATGTAACACATTGATAGAGCCCTTCATATGAAGCAATTCTTGCCTGCAGCTCTAGGGTAACCCTACTCATCATGGTGTAATTTTGGTGTATTGAGTGTATGGCTATTCTTTTAAGACTGTCCTATCTGTGCTCATAGTCAGTTCACCCTGTCATCCTTCATCTCAGACTCAGTCCTGGCCTTGACCATGGTTGAGGGTGGTCCTGAGGCAGAGATGGAAAGGCAGAGTCCGGGGAAGTAGAGGCACTCGATGATGATGCTTTTGACACACGCTCTCAAGCGAGACATGGTGTCCCATCCTTCGTTTTTTTTCTTCTTCTTCTTATTTTCTTTTACACAGCAGGTTCTTATTAGTCATCAATTTTATACACATCCGTGAATACATGTCAATCCCAATAGCCCAATTCAGCGCACCACCATCCCCCCAGCCCCCCGGGGTTTTCCCCCCTTGGTGTCCATATGTTTGTTCTCTACATCAGTGTCTCAACTTCTGCCCTGCAAACCAGTTCATCCATACCATTTTTCTAGGTTCCACATACATGCGTTAATATACGATATTTGTTTTTCTCTTTCTGACTTACTTCACTCTGTATGACAGTCTCTAGATCCACGCATGTCTCTACAAATGACCCAATTTCGTTCCTTTTCATGGCTGAATAAGATTCCATTGTATATACGTACCACATCTTCTTTATCCATTCGTCTGTCGATGGGCATTTAGGTTGCTTCCATGACCTGGCTATTGTAAATAGTGCTGCAATGAACACTGGGGTGCACGTGTCTTTTTGAATTTTGGTTTTCTCTGGGTATATGCCCAGTAGTGGGATTGCTGGATCACATGGTAATTCTATTTTTAGTTTTTTAAAGAACCTCCATACTGTTCTCCATAGTGGCTGTGTCAATTTACATTCCCATCAACAGTGCAAGAGGGTTCCCTTTTCTCCACACCCTCTCCAGCATTTGTTTTTTGTAGATTTTCTGATGATGCCCATTCTAACTGGTGTGAGGTGATACCTCATTGTAGTTTTGAGTTGCATTTCCTAATGGTTAGTGATGTTGAGCAGCTTTTCATGTGCCTCTTAGCCATCTGTATGTCTTCTTTGGAGAAATGTCTATTTAGGTCTTCTGCCCATTTTTGGACTGGGTTGTTTGTCTCTTTAATATCAAGCTGCATGAGCTGTTTATATATTTTGCAGATTAATCTTTTGTCCGTTGATTTGTTTGCAAATGTTTTCTCCCATTCTGAGGGTTGTCTTTTTGTCTTGTTTATGGTTTCCTTTGCTGTGCAAAAGCTTTTAAGTTTCACTAGGTCCCATTTGTTTATTTTTGTTTTTATTTCCAGTACTCTAGGAGGTGGATCAAAAAAGATCTTGCTGTGATTTATGTCAAAGAGTATTCTTCTTATGTTTTCCTCTAAGAGTTTTATATTGTCTGGTCTTACATTTAGGTCTCGAATCCATTTTGAGTTTATTTTTGTGTATGGTGTTAGGGAGTGTTCTAATTTCATTCTTTTACATGGATCTGTCCAGTTTTCCCAGCACCACTTATTGAAGAGACTGTCTTTTCTCCATTGTATATCCTTACCTCCTTTGTCACAGATTAGCTGACCATAGGTGTGTGGGTTTATCTCTGAGCTTTCTATCTTGTTGCATTGATCTATGTTTGTGTTTTTGTGCCAGTACCATATTGTCTTGCTTACTGTGGCTTTGTAGTATAGTCTGAAGTCAGGGAGTCTGATTCCTCCAGCTCCATTTTTTTCCCTCAAGAGTGCTTTGGCTATTTGGGGTCTTTTGTGTCTCCATACAAATTTTAAGATTATTTTTTCTAGTTCTGTAAAAAATGCCATTGGTAATTTTATAGGGATTGCATTGAATCTGTAGATTGCTTTGGGTAGTATACACATTTTCACAATATTGATTCTTCTAATCCAAGAACATGGTATATCTCTCATCTGTTTGTATCATCTTTAATTTCTTTCATCAGTGTCTTATAATTTGCTGCATACAGGTCTTTTGTCTCCCTAGGTAGGTTTATTCCTAGGTATTTTATTTTTTTTGTTGCAATGGTAAATGGGCATGTTTCCTTAATTTCTCTTTCAGATTTTTCATCATTAGTGTATAGGAATGCAAGAGACTTCTGTGCATTTATTTTGTATCCTGCAACTTTACCAAATTCATTGATTAGCTCTAGTAGTTTTCTGGTGGCATTTTTAAGATTCTCCATGTATAGTATCATGTCATCTGCAAACAGTGACAGTATTACTTCTTCTTTTCCAACTTGTATTCCTTTTATTTCTTTTTCTTCTCTGATTACCGTGGCTAGGGCTTCCCAAACTATGTTGAATAATAGTGGTGTGAGTGGGCAGCCTTGTCTTGTTCCTGATCTTAGAGGAAATGGTTTCAGTTTTTCACCATTGAGAATGATGTTTGCTGTGGGTTTGTCATATATGGCCTTTATTATGTTGAGGTAGGTTCCCTCTATGCCCGCTTTCTGGAGAGTTTTTATCATAAATGGGTGTTGAATTTTGTCAAAAGCTTTTTCTGCATCCATTGAGATGTTCATATGGTTTTTATTCTTCAATTTGTTAATATGGTGTATCACATTGATTGATTTGCGTATATTGAAGAATCCTTGCATCCCTGGGATAAATCCCACTTGATCATGGTGTATGATCCTTTTAATGTTCTGTTGGATTCTGTTTGCTATTATTTTGTTGAGGATTTTTGCATCTATATTCATCAGTGATATTGGTCTGTAATTTTCTTTTTTTGTAGTATCTTTGTCTGGTTTTGGTATCAGGGTGATGGTGACCTCATAGAATGAGTTTGGGAGTGTTCCTTCCTCTGAAATTTTTTGGAAGAATTTGAGAAGGATGGGTGTTAGCTCTTCTCTAAATGTTTGATAGAATTCACCTGTGAAGCCATCTAGTCCTGGACTTTGTTGGAAGATTTTTAATCACAGTTTCAATTTCATTACTTGGGATTGGTCTGTTCATAGTTTCTATTTCTTCCTGGTACAGTCTTGGAAGGTTATAGCTTTCTAAGAATTTGTCCATTTCTTCCAGGTTGTCCATTTTATTGGCACCAAGTTGCTTGTAGTACTCTCTTAGGATGCTTTGTATTTCTGTGTTGTCTGTTGTAACTTCTTCTTCATTTCTAATTTTATTGATTTGAGTCCTCTCCCTCTTTTTCTTGATGAGTCTGGCTAATGGTTTGTCAATTTTGTTTATCTTCTCAAAGAACCAGCTTTTAGTTTTATTGATCTTTACTATTGTTTTCTTTGTTTCTATTTCATTTATTTCTGCTCTGATCTTTATGATTTCTTTCCTTCTGCTAACTTTGGGTTTTGTTTGTTCTTCTTTCTCTAGTTTCTTTAGGTGTGAGGTTAGGTTGTTTATTTGAGATATTTCATGTTTCTTGAGGTAGGCTTGTATAGCCATAAACTTCCCTCTTGAACTGTTTTTGCTGCATCCCATAGGTTTTGGATCGTCGTGTTTTCATTGTCATTTGTCTCTAGGTATTTTTTGATTTCCTTTTTGATTTCTTCACTGATCTCTTGGTTATTTAGAATGTAGTGTTTAGCCTCCATGTGTTTGTAGTTTTTAGGTTTTTTCCCAGTAATTCATTTCTAATCTCATAGCGTTGTGGTCAGAAAAGATGCTTGATATGATTTCAATTTTCTTAAATTTACTGAGGCTTGATTTGTGACCCAAGATGTGATCTATCCTGGAGAATGTTCCATGTGCACTTGAGAAGAAAGTGTAATCTGCTGTTTTTGGATGGAATGTCCTATAAATATCAATTAAATCTATCTGGTCTATTGTGTCATTTAAAGCTTCTGTTTCCGTACTTATTTTCATTTTGGATGATCTGTCCGTTGGTGTAAGTGAGGTGTTAAAGTCCCCCACTATTATTGTGTTACTGTCGATTTCCTCTTTTTAGCTGTTAGCAGTTGCCTTATGTATTGAGGTGCTCCTATGTTGGGTGCATATATATTTATAATTGTTATATCTTCTTGTTGGATTGATCCCTTGATCATTATGTAGTGTCCTTCCTTGTCTCTTGTAACATTCTTTATTTTAAAGTCTATATTATCTGATATGAGTATTGCTACTCCAGCTTTCTTTTGATTTCCATTTGCATGGAATATAATTTTTTATCTCCTCACTTTCAATCTGTATGTGCCCCTCGATCTGAAGTGGTTCTCTTGTAGACAGCATATATATGGTCTTGTTTTTGTATCCATTCAGCAAGCCTGTGTCTTTTGGTTGGAGAATTTAATCCATTCTTGTTTAAGGTCATTATCGATATGTATGTTCCTATGACCATTTTCTTAATTGTTTTGAGTTTGTTTTTGTAGGTCCTTTTCTTCTCTTGTGTTTCCCACTTAGAGAAGTTCCTTTAGCATTTGTTATAGAGCTGGTTTGGTGGTGCTGAATTCTGTTAGCTTCTGCTTGTCTGTAAAGCTTTTGATTTCTCCATCAAATCTGAATGAGATCTTTGCTGGGTAGAGTAATCTTGGTTGTAGGTTCTTCCCTTTCATCACTTTAAGTATATCATGCCACTCCCTTCTGGCTTGTAGTGTTTCTGCTGAGAAATCAGCTGTTAACCTTATGGGAATTCCCTTGTATGCTATTTATCATTTTTCCCTTGCTGCTTTCAATAATTTTTCTTTGTCTTCAGTTTTTGCCAGTTTGATTAATATGTGTCTCCATGTGTTTCTCCTTGGGTTTATCCTGTATGGGACTCGCTGCACTTCCTGGAGTTGGGTGGCTATTTCCTTTCCCACGTTAGGGAAGTTTTCAACTATAATCTCTTCAGATATTTTCTCTGGTCCTTTTACTCTCTCTTCTCCTTCTGGGACCCCTATAATGCGAATGCGGTTGCGTTTAATGTTGTCCCAGAGGTCTCTTAGGCTGTCTTCATTTCTTTTCATTCTTTTTTCTTTATTCTGTTCCACAATAGTGAATTCCACCATTCTGTCTTCCAGGTCACTTATCCGTTCTTCTGCCTCAGTTATTCTGCTACTGATTCCTTCTAGTGTAGTTTTTATTTCAGTTATTGTATTGTTCATCTCTGTTTGTTTGTTCTTTAATTCTTCTAGGTCTTTGTTAAACATTTCTTGCATCTTCTCGATCTTTGCCTCCATTCTTTTTCCAAGGTCCTGGATCATCTTCACTATCATTATTCTGAATTCTTTTTCTGGAAGGTTTCCTATCTCCACTTCATTTAGTTGTTTTTCTGGGGTTTTATCTTGTTCCTTCATCTGGTACATAGCCCCTCTGCCTTTTCATCTTGTCTATCTTTCTGTGAATGTGGTGTTTTTTCCACAGGCTGCAAGATTGTAGTTCCTCTTGCTTCTGCTGTCTACCCTCTGGTGGATGAGGCTATCTAAGAGGCTTCCCCATCCTTCCTTTTAATTTTAATTTTATTTTTAGATTTTATTAAATTATGTATGTGCATGGTTTAAAAGAATCAGCTAGTTCAATAAGACTTATTACAAAACAAGCACTCCTCTCCCCAGACTACCCCATTTTCTAGAGACAACCACTTTTTCCTTTTTTGCTGTATTTGTTTTTAAATTTTAATTTACCTATCTCTAAGTAATATGCCTATACCACTACTTTTTCATTTTTAAATTTTAAACATTATTATTTATTGACTTTCTGCCGTGGTGGATTATGATATAGCTCCCTCTACCCTAGATCAACACCAGAAACACATATTTACCCTACCCCCATCCTTACCTCATAATTGTGGTTAGATATACTGTTTACATTATTGTGATGATGTATGCTGGTTACAGCTGAGCTAAGTAATATATAATTCCTTTCTGCCACAACTTTTTGTTTTCTCTGGAGATAATATTGTCTTTAGTTTTGTTTTTATGTCTGTTTGTTTCATTTCCTGTGTATTTATCATTAATTCAGCCCCAAATTTTCCCTTAGTTGGAAAAATACCTTTTCAGTACTTAAAAAAAAAAAGCAATCTGTCAATTTCATCTCTTGTAGAAATCTCTTTGCAAACTTTTGACCTGTTCCATTCATGTCTGGTTGCTCTCCAGTGCACAGCTATCAGTCTAGGATCCTCATTCACCATCATTTTAAGGAGTCCCTTACCCTCTACTGTTTGAAATCCTGTTTCCTGGATCTAATATCTTCTCCTTTCTCAGTTTGCTCCCTTGTTTTGGTGGAACACATCCTCTAGTAGCTTCATGAGAAAAGGTGTTTTAGATACTTCCTTCCTGTGTTCTGCAATCCTTTTTTACTTAAAATTTTCTTAGTTTTAAACATAATAAATCACATGGAATAATTCATAAAATTTGTAGATACAGTTTAACACATAGTTATAATGCAAACACCCAAGTAACCACCATCTGTGTCAAGAACCTCTAGGAACTCCTTTCCTCCCCTGAAAGGTAACTATTAGCCTTATTTTCATAGTAAGAATTTTCTTGGTTTTCTTTGGCCAACTATGTTTTCATCCTAATCATTTAGATTTGCCTGGTTTTGAATTACATAAAATGGAATCATTATATGAATATAGATGCAGAAATTTTTAACAAAATATTAACAAACTGAATCCAACAACACATAAAAAATATCATATTCTGCTAGCAAGTTGGATTCATCCCAGGGTCACAAGGATGGTTCAACATACACAAATCAATCAATGTGATACAACACATCAACAAAAGAAGAGACAAAAACCACATGATTATCTCAATAGATGCAAAAAAAGCATTGATAAAATTCAACATCCATTCATGATAAGAACACTTACCAAAGTGGGTACAGAAGGAACATATCTCAACATAATAAAAGCTATTTATAACAAACCCTCAGCCAATGTAATACTCAATGATAAAAAGCTGAAAGCCTTCCCACTAAAATCTGGAGCGAGACAAGGATGCACACTCTCACCACTTCAATTCAGTATAGTATTGGAAGTCCTAGCCACAGCAATCAGACAAGAAAAGGTAATAAAAGGTATCCAAATTGGAAGAAAAGAGGTAAAGTTGTCATTATGTACAGATGATATGATACTATATATAGAAAACACTGAAGACTCCACACAAAAACTACTAGAACTGATAAACTAATTCAGCAAGGTGGCAGGATACAACATTAACATACAGAAATCTGTTTCTTTTCTTTATACTAACAATGAAATATCAGAAAGCGAAAGTAAAAAATAAGATCTCTTTTAAAATTGCATCTCAAAAAAAACCAAACAAAAGTACAAGGAAAAATGAATAAATTCACCCTTACAAGTGGGAGATTTAAACATACTTCTCTCAATAGTTGATAAATAAAATAGACCAAAAACTTAATAACCTAATAGAAGACCTGAAAAAGTTAATCAAGATAGCCATATGCAAAACCCTGTGCCCAACATTTGAGAATACATATCCTTCTCAAGCACACATGAGTAATTCTCCAAACCAAACTTGTATGAGGTTACAAAGCAAAGCTCAGTCCATCATAAAAAGCAAACTCTAGAAAGAGTGCATGAAGTACTACTAGTATCTCTATTTTAGCAGGTAAATAAACATACATACACATCTATATGCTTATGTAGGCTTAAAATATTTCTGGAAGGCTAAACAAAAAACTTAACAGGCGTTTTTTTTGTTTCTTTGTTTTTGTCTTTTTTGTTTTTTTTCCTGAGTAAGAGGACTGGGGATTAGGATTAGATGGAGACCTAATTTTTATCATATATATGTGTATTTTTCAATTTTTCTAACTTCAGTGTGTCTTTGTTATTAGAATCATATATTGAAAATATATTTAGGCAGCTGTAAAAGATAGTTTTAAGACAGTGAGTTATTACAAAACAATTTGCTGCCATATACAGTAAACTGCTGTAAGCTCAAGGAAAGACCATTCTGCTGTAGCCTAGTGGAGTTGCAGGAGGCTCCAGGAAGAAGGGGTTTTTACTGGATCTTGAGATTTATGTAACATTCAAATTGGGAGAGGGAGGTAGGACACTCTAAGTTCTTAAACCTCTGGAAGCAATTCCACTGAGGCTCATGTATTGTGATCAATGACCCTGTAAACTGACATAGGAGGGACCTTCACTGGCACAGATCACTATTAGAAGCAGTAGAGTGGAGATAATGGCCAAGGCGGTTGGAGCTAACCCAAC
The DNA here is from genome assembly GCF_963924675.1 of Phocoena phocoena. NCBI lineage: Eukaryota > Metazoa > Chordata > Mammalia > Artiodactyla > Phocoenidae > Phocoena > Phocoena phocoena. The sequence goes on from NC_089231.1 coordinate 25,722,768, forward strand.
GATCCACAAAGGAGAGGCCAACCCCAGGTGGGAGTTCCAAAGTGGCAAGGTTGGGATCTCATAAATGGACTTCTGTACCTTCTCGGCCCACAAGCAGCCTCCCTCCTCCCTGCAGTTGTTGAGATAACTGAGCTAACAATTCCCTTTATCAAAGAAGCACAGATGAACATAAACTTCTCCCAGAAACCATGAAGACTCTTTTGAAAACAACACCCAGACCTTGATTTTCTTTTCTTTTTTTTTTTAACATTTTTATTGGAGTATAATTGCTTTACAATAGTGTGTTAGTTTCTGCTTTATAACAAAGTGAATCAGCTATACATATACACATATCCCCATATCTCCTCCCTCTTGCATCTCCCTACCATCCTCACTATCCCACCCCTCTAGGTGGACACAAAGCACCGAGCTGATCTCCCTGTGCTACCTGGCTGCTTCCCAATAGCTATCTACTTTACATTTGGTAGTGTACATATGTCCATGCCACTCTCTCACTTCATCCCAGCTTACCCTTCCCACTCCCCATGTCCTCAAGTCCATTCTCTACATCTGCGTCTTTATTCCTGTCCTGCCCCTAGGTTCTTCAGAACCTTTTTTTTTTTTTTTTTTTAGATTCCATGTATATGTGTTAGCATACGGGATTTGCTTTTCTCTTTCTGACATAGTTCACTCTGTATGACAGACTCTAGGTCCATCCACCTCAGTACAGGTAACTCAATTTCGTTCCTTTTTATAGCTGAGCAATATTCCATTGTATATATCTGCCACATCTTCTTTGTCCATTCTTCTGTCGATGGACACTTAGGTTGCTTCCATGTCCTGGCTATTGTAAATAGAGCTGCAATGAACATTGTGGTACATGACTCCTTTGAATTATGATTTTCTCAGGGTATATGCCCAGTAGTGGGATTTCTGGGTTGTATGGTATTTCTATTATTAGTTTTTTAAGGAATCTCCATATTGTTCTCCATAGTGGCTGTATCAAGTTACATTCCCACAAACAGTGCAAGAGAGTTCCCTTTTCTCCACACCCTCTCCAGCATTTATTGTTTGTAGATTTTTTGATGATGGCCATTCTGACTGGTATGAGGTGATAGCTCATTGTACTTTTGTTTTGCATTTCTCTAATGATTAGTGATGTTGAGCATCCTTTCGAGTGTTTGTTGGCAATCTGTATATCTTCTTTGGAGAAATGTCTATTTAGGTATTCTGCCCATTTTTGGATTGGGTTGCTTGTTTTTTTGATATTGAGCTCCATGAGCTGCATGTAGATTTTGGAGATTAATCCTTTGTCAGTTGCTTCATTTGCAAATATTTTCTCCCATTCTGAGGGTTATCTTTTCGTATTGTTTATGTTTTCCTTTGCTGTACAAAACCTTTTAAGTTTCATTAGGTCCCATTTGTTTATTTTTGGTTTTATTTCCATTTCTCTAGGAGGTGGGTCAAAAAGGATCTTGTTGTGATTTATGTCATAGAGTGTTCTGCCTATGTTTTTCTCTAAGAGTTGTATAGTGTCTGGCCTTACGTTTAGGTCTTTGATCCATTTTGAGGTTATTTTTATGTATGGTGTTAGGACATGTTCTAATTTCTTTTTTTTTCATGTAGCTGTCCAGTTTTCCCAGCACCACTTATTGAAGAGGCTGTCTTTTCTCCATTGTATATTCTTGCCTCCTTTATCAAAAATAAGATGACCAGGGCTTCCCTGGTGGCACAGTGGTTGAGAATCTGCCTGCCAGTGCAGGGGACACGGGTTCGAGCCCTGGTCTGGGAGGATCCCACATGCCATGGAGCAACTAGGCCCTTGGGCCACAACTACTGAGCCTGCGCGTCTGGAGCCTATGCTCCGCAACAAGAGAGGCCGTGATAGTGAGAGGCCTGTGCACTGCGATGAAGAGTGGCCCCCACTTGCCACAACTAGAGATAGCCCTCGCACAGAAACGAAGACCCAACACAGCATAAATAAATAAATAAACTCCTACCCCCAACATCTTCTTTAAAAAAAAAAAAGAAAAAAATAGAATCACTTTCTAATCATCGAATGTTATTATCTTCATGAAAGAGGGGGAGAATAACAACAACAACAACAACAAAATAAGATGACCATATGTGCGTGGGTTTATCTCTGGGCTTTCTATCCTGTTCCATTGATCTATATTTCTGTTTTTGTGCCAGTACTGTCTTTATTACTGTAGCTTTGTAGTATAGTCTGAAGTCAGGGAGCCTGATTCCTCCAGCTCCATTTTTCTTTCTCAAGATTGCTTTGACTATTCAGGGTCTTTTGTGTTTCCATACAAATTGTGAAATTTTTTGTCCTAGTTCTGTGAAAAATGCCATTGGTAGTTTGATAGGGATTGCATTGAATCTGTAGATTGCTTTGGGTAGTAGAGTCATTTTCACAATGTTGATTCTTCCAATCCAAGAATATGGAATATCTCTCCATCTGTTTGTATCATCTTTAATTTCTTTCATCAGTGTCTTATAGTTTTCTACATACAGGTCTTTGTCTCCTTAGGTAGGTTTATTCCTAGGTATTTTATTCTTTTTGTTGCAGTGGTAAATGGACATGTTTCCTTAATTTCTCTTTCAGATTTTTCATCATTAGTGTGTAGGAATGCAAGAGATTTCTGTGCATTAATTTAGTATCCTGCTACTTTACCAAATTCATTGATTAGCTCTAGTAGTTTCCTGGTGGCATTTTTAAGATTCTCTATGTATAGTATCATGTCTTTTGCAAACAGTGAAGGTTTACTTCTTCTTTTCCGATTTGGATTCCTTTTATTTCTTTTTCTTCTCTGATTATGTGGCTAAAACTTCCAAAACTATGTTGAATAATAGTGATGAGAGTGGGCAACCTTGTCTTGTTCCTGATCTTAGAGGAAATGGTTTCAGTTTTTCACCATTGAGAACGATGTTGACTGTGGGTTTGTCATCTATGGCCTTTATTATGTTGAGGTAAGTTCCCTCTATGCCTACTTTCTGGGGGATTTTTATCATAAATGGGTGTTGAATTTTGTAAAAAGCCTTTTCTGCATCTGTTGAGATTATCATATGGTTTTTATCCTTCAATTTTTTAATATGGTGTATCACGTTGATTAATTTGCATATGTTGAAGAATCCTTGCATTTCTGGGATAAACCCCACTTGATCATGGTGTATGATCCTTTTAATGTGCTGTTGGATTCTGTTTGCTAGTATTTTGTTGAGGATTTTTGCATCTATCTTCATCAGAGATATTGGCCTGTAGTTTTCTTTCTTTGTGACATCTTTGTCTGGTTTTGGTATCAGGGTGATGGTGGCCTCGTAGAATGAGTTTGCGAGTGTTCCTTCCTCTGCTATATTTTGGAAGAGTTTGAGAAGGATGGGTGTTAGCTCTTCTCTAAATGTTTGATAGAATTCCCTGTGAAGCCATCTTGTCCTGGGCTTTTGTTTTTTGGAAGATTTTTAATCACAGTTTCAATTTCAGTGTTTGTGATTGCTCTGTTTATGTTTTCTATTTCTTCCTGGTTCAGTCTTGGAAGGTTATACCTTTCTAAGAATTTGTCCATTTCTTACAGGTTGTCCATTTTATTGGCATATAGTTGCTTGTAGTAATCTCTCATGATGCTTTGTATTTCTGTAGTGTCAGCTGTTGCTTCTCCTCTTTCACTTCTAATTCTGTTGATTTGAGCCAGACCTTGATTTTCAAAGCTGCTATCCATTTGGTTGTGTTGTGCCTAGGCTTCTTAGTACAGATCAGTGTTTCACAGGTGTCCGTAACTACTAGGAAGTAATGGCGAAAACAGGTGGCATCCAGCCCAGCTAGGACAGGGCTGGTAATACAGGTGGTGATATTGCGCTGGCTGTTTCTGGGCTTCCCGTTAGAATATCCACGGGGATCGGAGAAGGGCTGTCTTGTCTTTGTTATTGGAGCTTCCCGCCTGGCATTCAGAGCCCCTCACAATCTGTTTTCCTTTCCCATTCAACATCCCACTCCCCCCACCTCAAGACCTATACTTTTTTTTTTTTTTTTTGCGGTAGGCAGGCCTCTCACTGTTGTGGCCTCTCCCACTGCGGAGCACAGGCTCCGGAGGCGCAGGCCCAGCGGCCCTGGCTCACGGGCCCAGCCGCTCCGCGGCACGCGGGATCCTCCCAGATGGGGGCACGAACCCATGTCCCCTGCATCGTCAGGTGGACTCCCAACCACTGCGCCAGCAGCGAAGCCCAAGACCTATACTCTTATCTCACCTTTTTGCCCACATGCCTTGTGTTCATTATTGTGCCATTGTTTATACTCCCCATTCCCAACACACTCAGCTAGGGTGGGGAGTGGTGGAAGTGTACAAATATGATACAGCATTTACCTGTTCTCAATTAATTTTACATCTTTACTGGGGTACTGGGATAAGACTTGAGAGATACATGCATGTGAAACTGATAAGAATCATCACTGGTTTATGATTGGGAGAAAGCATGGTAGAATGGAAAGTCCCACTGAATTAAGTAGGAGACAAGGAAACCTGAATTTTAGTTTCAGTTCAGTCACTGACTTACTGTGTGTTTCTAATGAGGGCTGCAAAACTAATTGCCCCCAAATTTCATGGCTTAAAACAACATTTTATTTTATCTCATGATTTTGTGGTTCAGGAGGTTGGATGGAACTCAGTTGGATGATGTTTCTGCTCCATGTGACACTGACTGAGGTCATATGTTGGTACTTGGCTGGCAGGTGGGCTGGCCTATATAGCACCCAAGATGGTTTCACTCATATGTATGGCATCTAGAAGTTTAAAATCAAGGTGTCAGCAAGTGTACGCCCCCTCTGAAGGCCCTAGGGAAGGATCCTTATTTTTATTTTTTTATTTTGTAGGCCACGCCATGTGGCATGCAGGATCTTAGTTCCCTGGCCAGGGTTCAAACCCGTGCCCCCTGCATTGCGATCACAGAGTCTTAACCACTGAACTGCCACGGAAGTCCCAGGAAGGATCCTTCTTTGCTTCTAGCTTCTTGTGGTTCCCAGCAATCTTTGGTGTTCCTTGGTCTGTGGATCACTCTAGTCTCTGCCTCCATGTTTACATGGCCCTCTCCCCTGGGTACCTGTGTCTCTGTGTCCAGATTTCCCTTTTCTTATAAGGATGTGGGTCATACTGGGTTTAGGGCCTGCCCTGATCCAGTATGACCTCCACTTAACTTGATTACAACTGTTTTGACCCTATTTCCAAATAAGGTCACATTCACAGGTTTCAGGTAGACATGAATTTTGGGGGGACACTATTCAATAGTGGCTGGAAGGTTGGGCTCTGCGCCTGCATGTGATCTCTCTTGTGGGGCATCTCGGGGGACCTGAGCTCCCTAGGTACTGGCTCTGAGCTCAGGAGGCTGTCCCAAGAGACCCACAGGGAAGCCTCAAGGCTTCTTATGATCCATCCTTGGTAGTCACAGAATGCCGTTTGATCACATTCCATTGACCAAGCGAGTCACAAGGCCAGCTTATATTCAAGGGAAGGGGATTCGACCCCACCTCTTGACAAAAGAGTTTTAAGCCACACCGTGTGATCTTTTTGGAAGCCACTGTTCCTTGTACCATGGTAGGCATTTTTACACTTGTTACCTCACTTCGTTCTCCTGGTCACCCTGAGTCAGGTTTGGCTCACTCTCCGTGTGGGAAAACCAAAGCTTGAGAGATTCTCTCTCTGTAACTTGTTCAGAGCCACACAGCTAGTGAACTGTGGAGCTGGGATTTGAACCCATGGCTGTCTCGTTCTAAAGCATCCTCCAGGACACCACCATGGAAAGAGAAGAGCGCCAGCTCCTTGTTGGTACTAGAAACCTTGGGATGGCATGAACGTGATGCTCCTGAGCCCGTGCCATCACGGGCGTTGTGTCAAGGACTGTGGTAACCGCAGCAGCAATAAGCTTTCCCTGGGCCCAACTCCCCCACCCCCAGGGGCGTGGCTTGACTGCTACTGAGACAGGAAGTGGGCAGGGCACAACCTTTAAAAGAATGACATAGCTGTTGAGGACACAACATAAACTGCTTAGAATCAACTAGGTCCCAGATGGCCGAACGAGTCAACTTCCACTAGACCTTGAGCCTCAATATACGATCATTGTAATACATCAGCAAGCTAAATGATACACACACCAGCGCCATGACAGTTCCAAAGCTGACCATAAAAGGTCAAAAAGTGGGCGGTGGCCCAATTCCTGGAAATCCCTGCCCCTCTCCAAGATAGTTGGAATAATCCTCCCACTCATTAGCCTATGAAATTACCCAGCCCATTAAAAACTAACCACCCCATATTTCAGGGCCACTCTCACTTTCTGAGATGGACCGCGTTCTGTCTATGGAATGTGTATCTCTCCAAATAAACCTGCTTTCACTTTACCGTGTCTCGTTCTTGAATTCTTTCCTGTGCAAAGCCAAGAAACCCACACTTGGCAGCCCATCCCAGGGACTTGCCTGAGACCTGGGACGTGACCATCCTTTCACGCCCCACTTTTCCCTGCAACACTACGACCTTTTCCCCCCATTCTAGGGGCCCTAGGGATTCATTGATGTGGCTGTTGGCATCACTAGCTGTGCGCACCTGTGCAGGGAAACTGGCTGCTATCTCCAGGGGAGAAGTTTGGACCATGAGTCTCCTCCAGCTGGGCCTCCTGCATGTCAGGACCCTCTGGCTACACTTCCTGTAGCAGCCTTCCTTAACTCTTTGTCTTTGCCCTGAGTTCAGATGAGGTCACTCCATGGGCGGGGCCCGTAAGGGCGGCACACCCTAGTGTGGCCGGGGTGAGGGCTCCATGCTACTGGCCTTGGGCTGGCCTCTGGCAGGGACCCACTGGTGGCTTGCATCTCGGTGCTGGATGTGGTGATATCCCCACCTCCCCCCACGCCCATCCGCTCACTGGTCTGGCAGGTTCACTTCAATTCCCTTCAACAAACATGTGGTGAATACCAATCGTGGCCAAAATTCTGTCCCTACCCACAGAAGCAGCACATCTGCCATGGCTCTGGGGAACTAGACAGAGCCTTCAAGCATCATTTCAGTTCGTTGGCTTAATTTTAAGGGGAAACTGAGGACCAGAGAGGGGAAGGAATACACAGATTTAACTGGGGAACTGGAGAGCCATGGTTTAAGTTCAACCATCTTTCTATTCAGTCCAGGGTTGCTTCCCAAACCTTCTGGTTCCCACTGGATGCGGCTTCTGGCTGGGTTGGGGCAGACATCGCAGGAGCACTTGTACCATGAGTCAGCTGAGGGTCCCCGTGTGGTGAGGGGGGTGGGGAGGAAGCTTCCAAGCCTTCTTCAGGGGAGAGTTGTTTGATGAGCCTGTAGGAAGGAATGTTGATTCCTCCGCTGAGTTTCTCTTTATTGCTAACCTGCACAAAGAAACGTTAATGATTTTAATTATGGGGTCGGGTTAATACATCATGTAAAGGATTTTATTTAGAAAATGCAAACTAATTCCCTTTGCAGAAAGACCCTATCTGTGGACCCTCCCACCTGCTCGCCTGGCTGGGAGGAGGGAGGGAGGAGGGTGGGCCCCAGCTAGGCAGCTCCCTACTTCTCGGAGGCAGAGCCAGACAGGCAACCCGTAGGACACGTGCCCCACCACGTGGAGGCCCAGAGGGAAGGCTGGCTCGACTGGGCCAGCCCTCAGCGCCCACACCAGTTCTCTTCCCCAGACTGAAGGCCTGTGAGGGAGACGGACAGTCTCCGGGGGCAGAGCGCCACCGCCCACCACCCCCAGTCTTCCCACATTCCTTCCTGTGGACTTTTAGACACTTCCCGCCAACAGAGCTGATTATTCCTCAATTTGTTCCAACCTGAAAATAAAGACAGATAAAGTGAAAATATTCCGGGAACAATGCCAAGCCCAAGGCATTAAATTATTAAGCGATCTCTATCTGAGTAATGGGTTGATGCCCTTTAACAACGTTTAAAGAAATATCATGTTTTTCAATACCCTCTTTTAGGGAACTTCTTATAGATGAACTGTCCATTTTATTAGAATTAAAGAAAATGCGGATTGAATCAGAGCTTCTAGGGCGGGCGATTATCTGCAGACTTCTCCTTAGAGATGGGGAAATTAACAACACCGACTAATCCACACTTTTTTTTTTTTCTAAAGGGCACTTTACACGACACTGTACAGTAAATTGGAAAATGTATGACTATCCATCAAAGTAAATCTTGGGAATAAAATAATTAGAAACCACACAAGCATAGCCAGGGAAGATTGGAGCTAAAATTAGACTTTGTGTGGCTGTTTCTGGATGTCACCAGAGTGGGTGCTGGTGTCAATGGGGTAGGAGGGGTGGGCGAGCAGGAAGAAAGTCGGAGTCGGGGCGTGCTGCCCAGGTGGACAACAGAGGCTCGGGGGCATGTGGCAGGGGGGGCGGTGGGCAGGTTGGAGGGGGTTAAACAGAGTTTCGACTATCATCTGGCAGCTGCCTCGTCCTCTGCCCCCTTCCCCTGACCCTGGCTGTCTTCACCTCCAGCCTGGCACAGCTCTTCTGTGCTGCTGTTTCCAGATGGTCTGAAGCTCTGTGGATGCCACTGCAGAGCCAGATGGATTCCTTTTGAGGGAGGTGGGGGATAAAGGAAGGGGGAAGAAATATCCTTGTTGTTAAGTCTAGAGTGTGTGCGTATGAGTGTGTGTGAGCATGTGAGAGTGTGTGGGCGTGTAGCTGTGTGTGTGTGCATGTGTGGGTGTGCACGTCTGTGTGTGTGTCGAATGCCTTCTGAGCTGGAAGCTCCGTCTTTGGTTTTACTTCTGCTCAGAGCCTCCTGAGTCCTGGCCTCTGTGGCAGGTTGTAGGTGGGCGGTGGAGGGGGTGCACGACAACGCAGCCAGGGCTGCTTCTGCCCTCCCTGCTGCAGCCTCTGCCCTTGGCAGCCGCTATCGGGCCAGAGGGTGGGGTGGGGCCGTGAGGAGGGGTCCTGCCAGGGAGGAGGAGGTGGGGGTGAGGGAAGGACGGAAGAGGCCCTGCTCCACCCATTAGCAGAAAGGCCAGGAGTCCCACACCCTCCACCGGGCAAGGATCCGGTGTCTTCTGTGCCAGGCAGAGGGCACACAAAACCCTCCCCTCCTGAGGCAGCCTTGGGGAGGGATTTCCTCTTAGGCTCACCCAGAACAAAGTCACCCATGGCAAGAACCAGCAAGCGGCCTTGGAAATCTTCTGGTTCACTCCTCCCATGGTACAGCTGAGGAAACTGAGGCTCACACAGGTGAAATATGATTGATATTGATATGATATGATGAACGTTGGTTATTATGATTGTTGCTGCTACTTATTGCCCGAGGTCCTTCTTTTCTGGCCGGTCCTTCTCCCTGGCCGAGGAGCCACACTTTGAGAACACTCCCCACCCATCTACCCCTGCATCATGGCAACCTCTTCATTCATGGAGAGACTGGAAGCATCTTCTGGTTCCCTGAGAGCCTCTCCATCACCTTCTCAGCCCTCTCACCTGTCGCCTTGGTGCCTGTTCCTCTTTTCCCTTTGCTATATCACAGCACCTCACAGAGTTCGCCCTCCCTCATTGAGCCAACTGTCTGAATCGGGCTTTACCTAGGGAATAAGAAGTTGTGCCCGTAGATATCCCCCTTCATCACTACGTTTCATTCCGACTCCTGCTATCTCATTTTGAGAGGGAGAGAGAGAAGGAGAGGGAATGGGGACTTTTTCCCCTGCCATGCCTGAAAATATTATAATACCTTCCAGGCAGCATTATTCTTTGTGTTTTTTATACTTTCTTCTTTTCCTAATGTTCCTATTTCCCCCTTTAGTTACTAGAGGACAAAGACTGGTCCAATGAAAATCTGTGGCAAAGCAGGACTTAATAAAATAGAGTGCCTGTTTAACTAGGGTCTGAAAGAATCAGCAAAGAATTTGGTTTCAGGCAATAATAATAATAATAAACAATGTAAACAATCATTGAGACTGTTAGGATCATATGAAATACCTGTGGCAAAGGGGAAACTAGGAACAAACAGATCGATGGAATCTGAAAATAATTCGTGGAGTTTGGAGGAGGCCATTAAAAGACCATGATAGGTGCCTCTCCTCCTTTGTGACTAGAGAACTGGCCAAAGGGAAGAGGATGGGTCAAGCTAGCTCACCCACAATCTCTCAGAAATGTAAAGGCACCTGCCTAAAAGGGTGGAGCTTGCATCTCTCTCTTCTCTGATTGTACACAGAATACTGTGGCCTTTTAATTCCCAAATGCCTGTCCAACCTCATGGCCTAGACAGCCTTGCCAGGGCTCTTCTGAGGGTGGCTCTCCTCAGAGCTGGAGACAGGGTGGGGGGACGCTGTCCCTGTGCTTTCGGGGTGCAGAGTGCAGTGCTAGTGAGCTGGATGAGGACAGTCACTCTCTCAGGGAACACAGACTGGCCACCACTGTGGGTGGAGCCCCATGTGGCACCTGGAGGATGTGAAGGTGTATGACATGCATACTTGGCCCACAGGTACTTCCAGTGCAGGTGGGGAGAGAAGAGTTATGCTCATACAATTTAAAATCCCTGGCCCTGGGCTTCCCTGGTGGTGCAGTGCTTGAGAGTCCACCTGCCAATGCAGGGGACGCGGGTTCGTGCCCCGGTCCGGGAGGATCCCACATGCTGCAGAGCAGCTGGGCCCGTGAGCCATGGCCGCTGAGCCTGCGCGTCCAGAGCCTGTGCTCTGCAAAGGGAGAGGCCACAACAGTGAGAGGCCCACGTACCGCAAAAAAAAAAAAAAAAAAAAAAAAGATCCCTGGCCCTCAGTACTCTCAGTTTTAAAAAGAGAGAGTTGGCCTGAGATGCCTCCATAGTCCACGCCTTCCTGCCCTACCGTTGTTTAAAAGCCTTGGACTGAGATGTGCATCCCCTTAACAGAGCATCTTGATTGGTGTGTTTGTGTTAAGGACCAAGACTTTGGGAGAAAGTGAGAACCAAGATGGGAGGAGAGGGTATCCATTTGGGATTGTCATTACAGGATAGCCCAGGATGGAGAAGCTTAGGCGATGCCTTGGAGATGTTTCCTGGATCGTCCTGTATCAGTTATCTACTGCTGCATAACAAACAGTCCCCAAACTTAGTGACTTAAAACAATGATTATTTATGTTTTTACTATTCTGTGGTCAGCAGTTTGGGCTGGGCTCTGTGTGGTGTTGGTTGGGGTCACTCACATGTCTAGGCTCAGCTGAGATAGTCCACAATGGCTCGGTTCTCTCTTCATGTGTCTCTCATCCTTAAAGAGCCAAACTTTTGTGTCTTCATGTGACAGTGACAACATTCTAAGGGAGAGAGCAGAAGCTGTAAGACCTCTTGAAGTCCAAGGCTCAGAAGTTACACAGGTCACTTTCACTGCATTCTGTTTGTCAAAGCAAATCATAAGGCCAGCCTATATTCTACTGGAAATGTTTCAGCTATATATACGAAAGTAACTGCCTGAGTTAATAGAGTATACGGAATCCACTTTTACGATTTCATTACAAGTGCCATCTACTGTGTAGAATATGTATCAGTCTGTTTAGCTATTACTTATTGAGCATTTACTATGTGCCAAGCATTGTGCAAAATATGTAGTTTTATATACATTATCTGTAATTCACAAGAACTCTGAACAGTTACTGTGATTATCCTCAATTTATGGATGAAGAGAAAGGCCTAGAGAGGTTAGTTGACTTGCCCTCAGCTGGTCAGCAATGGTGCTGGCCTTGGTACCCAGCTCTGTCAGACTGACTGTGATTTAAGAATTGACTTATTTGACAGGGCCCCTCATATTACCACTCCAATGTTCTGGAAAACTGTTCTTACCACGGTTGCCTTTGGTGAAGTACAGTGGTGCCCTGGGAATCTGAGACTGTGTGTGGGCCATTTGCTCCAGAGCTGAGAACTGCAGGGTGTTTGCTGTCCTCGTTTGCTTTCTTTCCCTCCATGTGAGGCCTTCCCTGACCTCTGTGGTCCCTGCACCTACTTGCTTCTGTCTGTGCTCTTCTTGTGCTGATATCAGCTCTTTTCTCCCATGCATTCAGTTCTCCTCAATTTTATTTAATCAGATCTCGTGTTTGAGGTTTCTTCACTGGTTCTAGGTTTGTGACTTTCATGGACTTTTTTGGAGTTGATGGTAAGATGCTGGATGAATAGATTATTAGTGTAAATGCATTCAGGCCCTGTATCACTTAGAAAACTAAATTAGCAATAGAGATCATAAACAAGAGCAGCTTAAATAATTAAAAAAATTTTTTTTCCAGTAAAGGAAGCCTAGAGGTAGGCATTTTGGGCCAGTATGAAATATTCACAGTTATCTGGGACTTTTATCACAACATTCCACCATCCTTACTTTAGCGTCTTCACGGTCCAAGATGGCTGCTGGAGCTCCAGCTAATGCGACTTTTTAAGAGCTTTTACGTGAACCCCCCCAGAAACTGCTATGTATATCCTATTAGCCACCTCTATCTGCAAGGTTGTCTTGGAAATGTAATTTTCCAGGTAGGTAAGTCACCGAGGTTTCTAAGTCATAAGGAGAGAATGATTATTAGGTCAGAAAACAAGTCTCTAAATCAGATCCTCTTCGTGAAACCCACCTGTTTGCAGGGACTGGAGGAGAGAACAGGCAATTCTCCCATTTTATAGGTGCAAAACTTGAGGCTAAAGAAGGTTAAGTGACTGACTCAACATCATAGTAGCAGAACTGGGACTAAGTCCTGGGACTCCTGGTCACTTCTCTGGCTAGCCCAATGAAGAGCTAAGGTGGGATACCATTCCCACCCCTCCTATACACACATATCACATGTGTGTACATGTATGACAAGGGTCTGTCAGTGAAATAACTCATTGCAATGTGCTCAAGTGGAAAAAATATTCTAGATGCAGTAAGTTTCCCCTCTTCCCCTGCCCCCTCTCCTGAAAAAGCTGGTTAATTGGATATCTCTGTTAAACATGTACCGCCTGTTAGTTTGCTGGCTGGCAGTGTGGGAGAGCCAGGGAGCCTGGGGCCGAAGCCCTTGGGTTTCTAGAATAGCTTAATGAGGGTGATTAGAAGGGATGCAGGTGGGGAAATTCCTTACCTCATATCCTAATACCGCTGCCTTTGTTGGGGACCTCTGCTGGGGCAAACCCATCACTGCTCGGGTCTCAAGGCTGACCCTTGAGACACTGCTTGGTCTCAAGGCTGATCTGACCCTGCATCCCTTCTGCAAGCCCCAGTGTAAAACCATCCTCCAGCTCTTCCCTCAGGAAGCTGAGAAGCTCTTTTGTCCGGGAGCCCAGTGTATAATCACATGCAGTTACCGGGCTGGGATCTTCCTGTCAATTTAGTCTTCAGGATTTTTTTTTTCACATGTTGCTGGCACAGAGCCTCGGCTTGGGGCTTGCTATCTCAGAATGCAGCTCAGGGCTGCCCAGCCGCAGAGTCAGGGACCCTCTGGACCGAGATGTTCTAGCTCCACCTCTGCCTCCTGCCCTCCCCTTTTCACATTTCTAGCTGCTTCCCTTGGAGTTCTTTTGGGTGCAGAGCACAGGGTGCAAGGTTTTCAGAGCTGGTTGCTTGCTAGGTCCAATGGAGAGATGAGAAAGCTGAAGGAGAGTCTTTCTCATGCCCTCTGAAGTAGGGGGGCTGCTTGTAAATTCTGGTAATTGTTCCATGTCAGTCACATTTATACATATGAAAACAGAAATAGTTCCTTGTGCCCTGTGTCCGTGTTGGAAGCCTCTCACCTTCCTTCCGGAAACCTGGTGTGCGGGGAATTTCCCTGGGGCGGGCATCCAGGACCAGCTTTGGATAAAGCTCCAACTTTCCCCACCCTGGTTCTTCTCACCTGAGAAATGGGGGTGATACTACAACTGCCTGCCTTAGTTACACCCCAGGGTGGGTAAGAAGGAATAGACATGAAAATGCCTTTTAAATCTTGTACAAAGCTGGTCCTGCTCTCAGCACACTCCTTCATCCTCTCTTTGGCCAGAGTCCCTTACTGGGCAAGCATCTCACACATCTCACAGGTGTGTCATTCTCCAGGTTATCCAGGTTGGGAGCTGGCAGAGAGTAGGGAGCAGACCCTAGAGCCAGGCCTGTTTCACACGCAGACTTAACTGCATCCTGGGCTCACAGCTTGCTTGCTAGCGGCAGGGTAGAGGGAAGAATAGAGAAAACATATAGTAGGGACACTAGGGGCGGGATAGCGGGGGAGGCAAGAGGCGGTGGTGAGAGATAAGAGGCACAGACCCAGTTCTGCCACTTACTGATGTGCAAGGCAAGTTGCTTTACCCTTCTGTGCCTCCATTTTCTCCACTGGAAAATGGGCTCAATAGTAATATTTACATCACTGGGTTATTCCAAGGATTAAATGAGTTAACAAAGCACTTAGAAAAGTACATGACACTTAATAACTTTTCACTGTCACTATTGCTACCTGTTTGTGGGTTTATTGATTTTCCCACACCATGGGGTAGGGACCCTCTGAACCTGGATTTAAGACTGGACTGTGGGGAAAAATCTGAAGGTTGGGATCCTGGCTACCTGGGATGTAAGGATGGCATGCAGGTGAAAACTTGAGCTCCGTGGGTTGGCCCTTGACAGTTTGGGTTCTGAGCTCTATCCCCCTCCCTCAGTGTGGTGCCTGGCCCTCGGGTGCCCAATAACTACTTGTTCCCTAGAGTCTGCCTTGCTTTCCCCCCATCTGTAGGGAGGAAGTAAGGCACTGCCACTGTCTGAGCCGTAGCCCAGCATTGCTGAGCAAATTCAAGGCTCCCACCCCAGGTGTGGGTGCTGGGATTCCAGCCTCAGCAAAGTGGCACTTGGCTGACGTGCATTAATTCATCTCTTCTCCGCCCTGGCCTGTGCCTGATTTGAATGGGATCCAAACAGCACTTGCTACAGACCAAACCGGACTGCGAGTGAACCTAGCTGTGCTGACTTCAGAGGGAGCTGGGCTGGCGGCTGAGCGCAGGCGCTGGGCTGGCAGCTTTCCGTGCGGGTCTCCCACGCGTGAACTGGCTGAAGCAGGGCCCCGGCTTCCTGGCCCAGGAGCAGATGTTGTCGGGTCCACCAGGCCCCTCAGCAGCAGACGATGGGCCCGGCGAGCAGGCCTGAAGGCTCCGCACCACATCTGTGGACCATAGAAGCTCAGGGGACAGATGTTGTCCGGCACCCCCAGTTGCCAGGCCGTCTTCCGGGCCCCGATGGGCATTTTGGGGGCCTCCTCTGTACTCCCTGTGCCTCAGCTTTAGTCTGGCCCCATCTCCCTCCATCTCTCTCACTCATCCCACCCTCTGCACTGACACCAGTTACCCAGGGCAGGGTCTGATCAAGTCACTCGGCTGCTCCGACGCCCTGACCCACTGTGGTTGAGGGAAGGGGGCTGCAGTGTGCTGGACCCCTGCTCAAAGTTCTCTCTTCCCCCTTCCTGCCACCTGGCCCACCTTTTCACCATGTGAGGTGCTCCTCCTACAGATTAAGGCATCGCCACGTGTTTAAACAACCAGCCACCCATATCTCTTTCTCCCTCCATTCCTGTTGACAGTGTAGCTGTTGCTACTCATTTTGCCTCCTAAACCTAAATGATTCAGTTGATTCTGTAACTTCAGTTACATCAGCCGTCACTCTCTCCACTACAAGACTGTGAGCCTTGGAGAGCAAGACAGCATTTTCTACCCCCTCAGCCTTCACCCGTGCCAAGCAGATCCACAGAAGAGCTCTTCCTTTTTAGTGGCTGACTGGAGAAAACAAATTTCTGTTCAGCACCAGAAATAACTTGAAAACAATCAAAATGGCCTGCAGTGCGGTCAGTTGCCTGCTGAGGTAGTGAGCTCACTGTCACTGGGGTTGCTCCCACCCAGTGTGGACGACAGTGAGCTGGGGTGTCCCGTGGAGGGATCTTGCACTGAGTAGACAGTTGCCTTGGATGTCCCCTCAGGGTCTGGTAATATCAAGATGGAATAAGGAAGGTGAGCAGAATTATGGAGACTGGTCTTTTTAACCCCGATCTCAGGGGCGATATACTTATTAATCAACTTATTTATTATTTTATACTGTGCTCACTTTAAAAACAAAACCAAGAAAAAAATTGGTGGCATTCTGAGCTTTTAAAGCACATACGTATGATAGGGTAGCTAACGTTAAAGTGGAGACCATACGATCCAGCAATTCCTCTTTGCGTGAACATCCAAAAGCAGAGACTTGAACCGATATTGGTGCATTCGTGCTCACAGCAGCATTATTCACCGTAGGCAAAACGTGGAAGCAACCGAAATGTTTGTTGATGGATGAATGGATAAGCAAAATGTGGTCTGTATAGACTGTAAATACAATGGAATGTTATTCAGCCTTAAAAAGGAAGGAAATCCTGACACACGCTACAATACGGATGAACCTTGAACACGTCATGCTAAGTGAAATTAGCCAATCACAAAAGTACAAATACTGTATGATTCCACTTATATAGATATCTGGAGAAGTCAAATTCATAGAGACAGAAGGTAGAGTGGTGGTAGCCAGGGCCTGGGGGGAGGAGGGACTGGGCAGTTGGTACCTAATGAGTACAGAGGTTCGTTTGGGAAGATGCAAAAGTTCTGGAGGCGCGGATGGTGGTGATGGTTGCACAACGATGTGAATGTGTGTAACGCCACCGAACTGCACCCTCGAAAACGGTAAATTTTATGTTATCTATACTTTAACCACAATTTTTAAAAAATGGACTTGAAGGGAAAGAAGCCACCAGCCCTTCCGGGCGGGCACTCTGTGGCAGGCAGCCCAGCACCTTGGGCACTGACACCCAGTCCCTGCCTGCACGCGATGCCTGCTCTCACGGCGGGACAGGCTGGTGCAAGTCCAGGTAGCTTTGACTTACCTCGTCCTGCATTTGCCTCACAGGTCGTCAGAGCTGTGCGTTTCGGAGGCCGTTTTTCATACCAGCCCTGCATCTTGACAGCTCCATGGAGCCACCCACACTCGGAAGCTCAGTGCGTCCCTACCCTCAGTGTGGTCCATTAGCCAGTGCCCTTATTGCTTTAGCACCAGTTCTCATCCTGGTCCAAGTTCTCGGGCAAGTTCTTTAACCACATGGGATGCACTGCTTTTAGTTCAGAACAGTCAGAACCAGTGCCCCAAGGAGAGGTGAATAAATTTGGATAAAGCACATGCTTTTTCTTCCCTCTTCTTCCTATTGTCTAAAGTTTAGCAGTTTTCTTTTCAGATCTGGTAGAGTTAAGGTGTTTGCTTCAGTTATGTCAAGAGTAATGAGGTGCTGGTGGAGGTGGAGCATTCTCATGTGAGTGCCATCAGCAGGCTTTGCATTCGGGCCATTGTGTCTCCCAGTGTGCGAGGGAGAGGCCAGTGAAGATGGTGACGCCCGGGGTAAGAGTGGGTCTGCTCAACACAAGCACAGGATATGCTGGTACAGTTGTTAAGACCCTCACTGAAGGCTCTTCTGTAGCACGCTCTCCTGGCTGGGTTAATTTCCTGACACTGGGTGGCTTGGGAAAAGGAAAACCAAAGTAAAGGCACCGTGTCATTGAAAACAAGGTGCTGGAGATTGAGAAGGTTAAGGGACACTGGGATTTAGGATCACACCCAGGGCATAAAGCCACCTAGGCCTGGTCCGGTTCCTCTGACGTAACAGCCTCATTCCTTCCAAAGGCCTTTGTGCAGTGGATCCTGCGGATAGAACACTGACCACCAACCCTGAGTCACCACCATCAGCCCAACACCATTGGCTTTGGTCCTGCCCAGAGCCCGTCACCCCTCTGCTGTGTCCATTTTGCCTGTCACCCCTGCCTCACAAGCTCCAAGGCCTCTTGTCCCTCTCTTTCATGCTGTGTTTACACCACTTTGAAGAGTGTTTGACACATCTAAGTTCCATCACAGTTCTAGATGTAGTTGGTACAATTAGGATATCTTCAGCTAGTTCTGAGGGAATATGAAACTGTGGAGCAAGTTCTCACATTACAATATGAATATGAAAAAGTATATATATATGAGAATATACATATATTAATACACACACACACACACACACACACACACACACACACACACATATATATATATATATAAAACCAAATCACTTTGCTGTACACCAGAAACTAACACAACTTTGTAAATCAACTATACTTCAATTAAAAAAAAAAGAGTGCTTGACAAATGAGTGAGTCAAAGTCAGGCCAGCTCCTCACTGAGGTTACCTCATCTGAGAATGGGGCCTTTTCTCTGGGTGAAGGGAGGTCTGGACCCTCCTGCAGCAAGGAGCCAGCCAAGTAGGCAAGCCGGCTGGGGGGATGCGGGGGGCGGGCAGCAGAGCAAGGCTTCTCTCGTTGGCTGGAGGGGAGACCCTCCCTCGGGTGTCTGGGCCAGACTGTGTGCCTGGCTGGGGTTGGTTCTGAGGATCTTTGTAGCTCCCACACGTGGCAGCTCACCCAGTGACGTGGAGAGGAAGACTTGTGGGATCCCCTGAACTCGGCCGACATTCCCCTGCGCACACCTGGGTTAGCTCACCTCTCCAAACTCCACCTTGTCTGGCATGGATGCTCTCTGCTCTCACTTCTGGCCTTACCCACCACATCAGCCATTCAGCAATGAATCATAAACTAACTTGTCCCATCTCTTCTCTTGGCTTGGATTTTTTTTTTTTTTATTAATAAACTTGATTTTTAAGAGCAGTTTTAAGTTCACAGCAAGACTAAGTAGAAAGTACAGTGAGTTCTCATATGCCCCCTGTCTCCACACATGAATTATCCATATCCCCATTATCAGAGTGGTTCATTTGTTACAACTGATAAACCTACATCAACACAGTATAATCACCCAAAGTCCACTGTCTACATTTGAGTTCACTCTTGGTGTTGTACATTCCATGGGGTGTGACAACGTATAATGACATGTATCCACCATTGTAGTATCTTACAGGATAGTTTCACTGCCCTAAGAATCCTCTGTGTTTTGCCTACTCGGCCCTCCCTCCCCCAAACCCTTGGCATCTATAGATCTTTTAGTCTCCATAGTTTTGCCTTTTCCAGAATGTAGTATAGTTGGAATCGTACAGCATGTCGTCTTTCCAGATTGGCTTCTTTCACTCGTAGTATGCATTTAAGTTTCCTCCATGTATTTTCATGACTTGATAGCTCATTCCTTTTTAGTGCTGAATAATATTCCATTGTCTGAATGTACCAAAGTTTATTTATCCATTCACCTATTAAAGGACAGCTTGGTTACTTTCAAGCTTTGGTAATTATGAATAAAAGTGCAATAAACATCAGTGTGCAGAATTTTGTATGGATGTAAGTTTTCAACTCACTTGGGTAGATACCAAGGAGCATGATTGCTGGATTGTATGATAAGAGTTTATTTAGTTTTGTAGGAAACTGCCTAACTATCTCCCAAAGTGGATCTACCATATTCTGCTTTCCCACCAGCAATAAATGTAGTTCTTATCGCCCCAAATCCTCTCCAGCATTTGGCGTGGTCAGTGTTTTGGATTTTGTGGTGTCACGTTTTTGTTTTAATTTGCAATTCTCTAATGACATATTATGTTGAACATCTTTTCATATGCTTACTTGCCTTCTTTGGTGAGGTGTCTGTTCAGGTCTGTTGCCTATTTTTTTTTTTTTTTTTTTTTTTTGTGGTACGTGGGCCTCTCACTGTTGTGGCCTCTCCCGTTGCGGAGCACAGGCTCCGGACGCGCAGGCCCAGCAGCCATGGCTCACGGACCCAGCCACTCCGCGGCACGTGGGATCTTCCCGGACCTGGGCACGAACCCGTGTCCCCTGCATCGGCAGGCAGACTCTCAACCACTGCGCCACCAGGGAAGCCCTGTTGCCTATTTTTTAATCAGCTTGTTCATTTTCTTATTGTTGAGTTTCAAGGGCTGTGTATTTTGCATAACAGTCCTTTATTGTATGTGACTTTTGCAAATATTTTCTCACATATTCTTTTGAAAATGTCTTTCACAGAGAAGAAATTTTTAATTTTAACAAAGTCCAGCTTATCAGTTATTTCTTTCATGGATTATGCCTTTGGTCTTCTTATTAAAAAAGTCATCACCATGCTCAATGTCATCTAGGCTTTTCTCTATGTTATCTTCTAGGGGTTTTATAGTTTTGCATTTCATGTTTAGGTCAATGATCCACTCTGAATTAATTTTTGTGAAAGGTGTAAGATCTGTGTCTAGATTCATTTTTTTGCACATAGATGTACAGTTGCTTCAGCTCCACTGGTTGAAGAGAATTTTTTCTTTGTATTGTCTTTGTTCCTTTGTCAAAGGTCAGTTGACTGTATTTACGTGGGTCTATTTATGGGTTCTCTATTCTGTTCCATTGATCTATTTGTCTATTATTTCATCAGTACCACACTGTCTTGATTATTATAGCTTTATAGTACTTCTTGAAGTCAGGTAGTGTCAGTCCTCGAACTTTGTTCTTTTCCTTCAGTATTGAGTTGGCTATTCTGGGTCTTTTACCTCTCCGTATAAAATGTATGGATTTTTAAAAACAACTTAATTGAGATATAGTTCATATATCATGCAATTCACCTATTTAAAGTATATAATTCAAAGATTTTTAGGGAATTCCCTGGTGGTCCAGTGGTCGGGACTCTGTGCTTCCACTGCCGGGGGCCCGGGTTTGATCCCTGGTCGGAGAACTAAGATCCCATAAGCTGCCTGGTGAGGCCAAGAAAAAAAAGGGGAGGGGACTTAATAAATTCACAGAGTTTGCAACCATCACCACTGTCTAATTTCAGAACATTTTCATCACCCCAAAAACATACCCTATACCCATTAGGAGTCAGTCCCCATTCTCCCCTCCTCCAACCCCTGGCAGCCACTTAATCTATTTTCTATCTCTATGGATTTGCCTCTTCTGGCCATTTCATGGAAATGAAATCATGTAATATGTGGTCTTTTGTGACTGGCTTCTTTCACTTTGCATAATGTTTTCAAGGCTCATACATCCAAGGTCAGCATGTGTTAGAACTTCATTCTTTTCTACGGCTGGAAAATATTCCACCATTTGGATATACCACATTTGATTTATCTACTCAATTCATGGGCATTTGTTTCCGTATTTGACTATTTTGAATAATGGTGGTATGAATATTCATGTACAAGCTTATGTGTGGACATATATTTTCATTTCTTTGGGGTATATACCTAAAAGTGGAATTGCTGGATCATATGGCAGCTCTGTATTTAAGCTCTTGAGGAACTGCCAGAACGCTTTCCAAAGTGGCTGCACCATTGTACAGTCTCGCCAGCAGTGCCTGAGGGCTCCAGTTTTTCCACATCCTTGCCAATACTCGTTATTAGCTAACTTCTTGATTCTAGTCATCCTAACAGGTGTGATGTGGTATCTCAGTATGGTTTTGATTTGCATTTCCCTGATGTTGAGCCAAGATGCTTACTGGCCATTTGTATAGATCCCTTGACCATTTTTTAAAAATTGGATTGTCTTTTTATTTTTGAGCTCTAAGATGTCTTTATACATTATAGACAAAAGTCCTTTATCGGTATATGATTTACAAAAATTTTTTCCCATTCTGTGGGTTGTCTTTCCACTTTCTTTTTTTTTATTATTATTTTTTTTGCGGTACACGGGCCTCTCACTGTTGTGGCCTCTCCCGTTGCAGAGCACAGGCTCCGGACGCGCAGGCTCAGCGGCCATGGCTCACGGGCCCAGCCGCTCCGCGGCATGTGGGATCTTCCCAGACCGGGGCACGAACCCGTGTCCCCTGCATCGGCAGGCGGACTCTCAACCACTGCACCACCAGGGAAGCCCATGTCTTTTCACTTTCTTGATGACGTCCATTGAAGGAAAAACGTTGTAAACTTTGAAGAAGTCTGATTTATTTTTTCTTTTGTCACTTGTGCTTTTGGTGTCATAGGACAGAATTTTTAAATGAATTTTCTTGTGAACTTTTGGTAACTTTGTGTCATGCCAACTCAACTAAAATTTAAGCTTGTCAAGGGCAGAATTCATGTGAAATTCATTGTTGTATCTGTTCCAGTGTCTGCACTTGTTGATTTGATTCGGATCTTACTTATACCTGGGGTCAGAATGCAAACACTCATCTCACAGAGGTTTCCAGACACCAGTTGCCTCTTCAGCCTCTTTAGACCCTGTGCATCACATTTTGAACCTGAGGACTGGATAACAGGTGCCAGCATGGACCATCCATCAGCTCCTCAGCGTCAGAGAGGGTTAGACGATATTGCACTGGTCGAAGCCTCTTTCTTCTTTTTCTCACTCTGTAATATCCATCTTTGTATAAACACATCCAGGGGAATATTTTCTATTTTGCCTTATGGGCAACAGCTGCTGTTTTTGCCAGGCTGTCATCTATTTAGTTGTTACTTTTTCGACTTTATTTTTAAACAGTATAACATGGAGAACGGCAACACTGAATGCAGGACAGATGGAGAGCAAATCCAAATAACAGACTTCCAGAGCCACCCTAATACAAGTGACAGGCGTGGGGTGGGGGCATAAAACCAGACTGCTGGATCGCTAAAAGCAAATAAATATCAATAAATCACAAACTACGTGAGGAAAGGAGGAGCAGATAAGGAAGTGGCACCCCTGAGCCATCCTTCTGCTACCAAGAGTCTGAGATGGTGGGAAGGGGGTGGATGAGGCCAAGTTGTCAGAGCTTCCAGGTCAGTCTGAGGTGAGAAGTGCTGACAGAGCCCTCCTGGGGCAGGCGACAAATTCCACATTTGGTGGCTGGAGACGGTAAAGAGCCAGCAGGAGGAAGTAAAGCGACGTCTCTCTTATCTGCGTAAGGCTCCAGGCGCAGTGCCAGCTATTTTCCCCTCTTTCTCTCCCAGAGAATAAGCAGAAGTTAGAGAGAAGCGAGTTTGCAGATTGGGGTTTTGAAAAAAGGAAAAAGAGAAAATTCATTTTATTAATTACCTCCAGAGCAGCCAGCGCTTGAAACAAACCAGGGCCTGAGATACAGGCCTCTGTTGTCCCCAGTGGCCACATCTGTGTACAGTCTCCACAGTGGCAGCTGCACTTGACAACCCCTCTCTAAAAGCCACTCTCGTTTACTTGTCTTTTCAACGTGGACTAGGTGCTGGTACGGGTGCCTCCTCACCCTTGGGGCTGAACTTTGATGCATTAACTTCTTTACTGGAACGCTGCTTGGTTCCGAAGCCTCCTGGGCACATGTTCAGCCACCCAAGGCCAGCTTTAGCCTTCACTTCTACCCTGACTGGTCCTGCTTTATTCTCCTCCTGTCTTCCCACTGAAGTCCTGTCCTCCCCACGCCTGCCCCCCACCCCCTCTACCTTCTTGGTAAAGTGCCCAAATCTGAAATGTGTAGCTTGAAGAATTTTTACAGGGTAAACACTCTTAATCAAACCATGATCATGTTATAGAACATTCCAGCCCTCCAGACGGCTCCCTCCTGCCTCCTTCCAGTTGGTACCCTCTCAAGAATAACCACTACCCTGATTTCTGTCATCATACAACAATTTGATGTTTTGAACTCATATAAATGGAATTGTGCCATATTCACTCCTTTTATATTTCACTTGGCATTATACCCATGAGATTTATCCATTTTGTAGAATATGCCAGAGGTTCATTCTTACTTGTTTGCTGTGTAGCATTCATGGTGTGGCTATACTACAATTTATTTTCCCATTCTACTGCTGATGGACATTTGGGTCACTTCTAGTTTGAGAATATTTTGAAAAAAAAGCTTGTAAGAACATTCTTACTGATGTCTTTTGGTGTACATAAATATCATTTCTGTTGGGTACATTAAGAGTAGAGTTGCTGGGATATAGGGTATATATCTCTCTATATAGACATATATATATGTCTTACACAACACCTTACACAACCACTCACCAAATATTAGCTTTCATATGTATTGTCAAACACTCTTTTGAAGTACATAGTTTTTAGATTTCATTTCTACCAGTAATTTAAGAGTTAAGTTCTCCACATCCTCACCAACACTTGGTATTTTATTTTAGCCATTCGGTTGATGCAGTGATAATGTCACTGTGCTCCTATTTTTGCATTTGCATGATTTTACTTGTTTACTGGCCCTTTTGATATCCTTTTTTGTGAAGTGCCAATTCAAATATTTTCCCATTTTTTAATTGGTATGTCTGCATTTTTCTCATTTGCAGGCTTTCTTATATTCGAGATATTAGTTCTCTGTCACGTATTTTTTTCTCTGTGGTTTGCCATTTTACTCTCTTAACGATTTTTTGATTAACAGATGTTCTTCATTTTAATACAGTCTAATTTATCAGTCTTTTTGGTTTTTGTTAGTGGTTTTCCCATCCTGTTTACATATCTTCTTTGTCAACCCAAGGTCATGAAGATATATTCTCCTGTGTCTTTGTTTAGCAGCTTATTGTTTTTGTTTTTGTTTTTTTGCGGTACGAGGGCCTCTCACTGTTGTGGCCTCTCCCGCTGCGGAGCACAGGCTCCGGACGCGCAGGCTCAGCGGCCATGGCTCACGGGCCCAGCCGCTCCACGGCACGTGGGATCTTCCCGGACCGGGGCACGAACCCGTGTCCCCTGCATCGGCAGGCAGACTGTCAACCACTGCGCCACCAGGGAAGCCTGCAGCTTACTGTTTTACCTTTCATGTTTAGGTCTGTGATCCATCTCAAATTAATTTTTGTTTAGATATCCAGTTGACTCAGCACCATTTATTGTATACATCATTCTTCTTTCACTGAATTGCAATGAAACCTTTGTCATTAGTGATCCTATATGAATACGTCTCTTTCTGGACCCTGTTCATTGGCCTACTGTCTGTCCTTGCACCCATACCACCCTATCTAATTACTGAAACTTTAGAGTAGTAGTCGTCCTGGTATCTCGTAGTGGAACTTCTCCAACTTTGTTCTTTAGGATTGCCTTGGCTATTCTAGGTCCTTTGAATTTCCATGTAATTTTAAAATCACTTGTCAGTTCTCACACACACGTACACAAACACATGTGGACCAACCTGCTGGGATTTTGGTTGGACTTGCATTGAATCTATAGATCAACTTGAAGAAAACAGACATCTTAACACGACTGATCCTTTCACTTGATGGATGTAGTACCTCCATTTGTTTGTCTTTGCTTTCTCTCACATTGTTTTATACTTCTCAGTATAGATATTGTGCCCGTATTTCACTGGATTTATTTCTTAGGTATTTAATTTTTTTGGATGCTATTGTAAGTGCTAAACATTTTTTTTAATCTTGCATTTGTTTATTACTGGTCTATAGAAAATACGATTGATTTATGATTATGGACCTTGTATTCGGCAACCTTGCTAAAACTTCATTTACTAGTTGTAGTCTTGTCTTAACCAAACTATAAACTAACTGGGAAAGGACATCCGCTAACCCCTCTGCGAATGCTACACCTCAATAAATACTCACTGACTGTCCTGAAAATCTTCCCACAGCAGGAAGAGGAGAAAGAGGGTTGTTCTCCACACCCTGGGGACCCCTGATCATTGGTCCCCAGGCAGGTATAAACCCTCTCAAGCTTGCTCCCCACCCAACCTCAAGATGAGCTCCTTTTTTTTTATCATTTACCATCCCTTGCCACCATTAACATGAGTCCTTACCTCTTTGCTTAGTGGCTAAGAGAGGTCATGCAGAGGCCAAATGGAAATCACTGGTAGGACCGGTGGAAATGAAAGTTACATGACCCCTCCCTACCCTCCAGGGATCACAGCTGGGTTTCTGTGGGAGGCTCTGGCCTGGGCTGGGCTACGTGGGCAAAGAAGGGCGCCCTGACACCGAGAAGTGGGTGTGTGTTCATTTGGGGCCTTGGAACACCTTATACAACACTTACCAAATATTCACCAGGGTCCTAATCTGGGCAACCCTTTGCTTGGTCCTCAGTTTGGGATACAGCAATGCATGCAGCACGGACCTTATCTTCCAGGATTGTGCTGTAGATGATAAGGAGGCAAAGCCCATGCTACCTGAAGAGGAGGAGTCCCTAAACTGGGGCAGGAGACCTGGGTTTGAGTTCTTACTCATCACCAGCAAGCTCGAGACCTTCCAACACATGCCTTCCTGCTCTGCATGGGCCTTGCCTCCCAGCAAAGGTATAAGGGGGAATTAGTCATCCTCTACAGTGGCATCCAGCTCTGAGGCTTTACCTTAGAAACAGTCTGGAAGGGAACACTCAAAATCAGTAGTCAAGCAAGCATGGAGCTAGTGAGAGCAGTGGTGTGTATTTAGCTGGAACGATCAGTGCAGGTCAGGGGTTAAGAAGGTTTACAGGGGAGATGGGTCTTGAGTGAGAGGTTCGGGATGGGAAAGTTGGAGGGGTGGAGAGGAGGGGTCTAGCCCCGCTGTGTGTCAATTCTGGGGGGACCCTAATCTGGGTATCCTCTCCCCGCCAGAGAGTATGGCCTCATGGAGTGGCCTGGGTGTAAATCAGGGATGGAAAGAATGCAAAAGGTGGTGGCCACCTTGGAGAAAATGGTTGAGGACCACGAGGTGAGGGCCCCCGACTACAGGTGTGCAAGGGAGGCCTCACACTGTGGCTGACAGGTTGGGACGCCTGGTTCAGGCTCAGAGACCCAAGTAAAATCGTCAAGTAGGGACTACAGCTATCACTGAAAAATCACCAGAGAAATCGTTTTTGTTTTTTTTTTTTGCGGTACGTGGGCCTCTCACTGTTGTGGCCTCTCCCGTTGTGGAGCACAGGCTCCAGACACACAGGCTCAGCGGCCATGGCTCACGGGCCCAGCCGCTTCGCGGCATGTGGGATCTTCCCGGACCGGGGCACGAACCCATGTCCCCTGCATCGGCAGGCGGACTCTCAACCACTGCACCACCAGGGAAGCCCTCTTTTTTTTTTTTTAATGTATTTATTTTTGGCTGCATTGGGTCTTCGCTGCTGCGCGGGCTTTCTCTAGTTGCAGCAAGAGGGGGCTACTCTTCGTTGCGGTGCGCGGTCTTCTCATTGCAGTGGCTTCTCTTGTTGCGGAGCACGGGCTCTAGGCACGCGGGCTTTGGTAGTTGTGGCAGGTGGGCTTAGTAGTTGTGGCGCGCGGGCTCTAGAGCGCAGGCTCAGTAGTTGTGGCACACGGGCTTAGTTGCTCCACTGCATGTGGGATCTTCCCGGGCCAGGGCTTGAACCTGTGTCCCCTGCATTGGCAGCCGGATTCTTAACTACTGCGCCACCAGAGAAGTCCGTCATCAGAGAAATCTTGGGTAGAAGATACCCCTCCTCAGAGGCTCTCCTCCTCTCACCCCTGTAGTGCAACCACTTGGCGGGGTGGGGGTGGTCCTTCCTTCATTTGACATTTATGGAGCACCTCTCCTGTGGATAGAAAGATGAGTAAGACACAACTCCTGCCTCTGGGAATGGTTTATAAGATGGTGGCGTGGGTGCCGTGGTGCAACTGAGCCCGGACCCCAGGGACACCCAGCCCAGATGGTGGGGCAGAGGAGGGGAGCCAATGCTGCTGCTTCTCAGGGGAAGCAGAAGCCAAAGGTTCGACCCTGAGAGGGTCACAGAGAAACAAAGCCGCTGAAGGCAGGGGAAATGTGGTGGGAGGGGGTGGGGTAAGTTAGGAGTTTGAGACTGGCATATACGCAATACTACATATAAAATAGGTAACCAACGAGGACCTACTGTGTAGCACAGGGAACTACACTCAGTATCGTGTAATAACCGATAGTGAAAGAGAATGTAAAAAAAAGAATGTATATATATTCGTGTAACTGAATCACTTTGCTGTACATCTGAAACTAACACAACACTGTAAACCTTCAATAAAAATTAATTTAAAAAAACATCTGTAGGCAGCTCCACAGAGCTGCTGCCCCTACTGTTGGCATCTCCAGAGTACATTTCTGGAATCAGGAGATGACAAAGTCCATTCTTCCACATCTCAGAGCATTCTTGAAATGGACTCAAACTGTTACGATCCTCTTGGCAGCTGTCGGGTTTCCCCAAGTAGGGTGGGTTAAGCCCAGCACTCCCAGAGGAGCCGCCACCTTCAGCATCGGGGAGGTGCATGGCCCCCAGCCATGGCGGCTTCAGGGCTGCCACCTCCCCACCTCTTCTGCCTGAACCTTGAGCTATGACTTTCCTGAATTACAGCCACCTTAGGGGACACCCTTTGTGTTGTTTTCAGCCACTTTGGCAGCGGCAAATTGAATATGGACTTTGCTAGAAGGTGGGGACAGAGGGAGGCGGCAGTGAGAGCTCTGGAAAAGAAAAGAGGTGAAAACTGACATGGTGGAGGCAGAGGGCACCAAAGCCAGACACCTGTGCCCTAACGCACCTGCTCAACAAAGGGCCTGAGTCGGTGCTGGGGCCACGGGTGCGTGTGAGCGAGGGGTGGAGGCAGGCAGCCGAGGGGCCCAGGGGAGAACAAGGCCAGGAGCATGGCCGGGAGCGGGCAGGGGTCGATGCCAAACTCCAGGCCGGAGATTCCTGGGGAGGTGGGGAGGGCTCCCCTCGCGCTTGAATCTTGCCCCCTGCCCAGGGCCATGGGTGCCAGGCACCGCGGAGCCTCCTGACTCTGTGAGCGCCTTTGTTTCCTGGGCGGGCTGCAGGTGAGAGGGTATCTGGCGAGTCATCCTTTGCCTCCGCCCGGGCCGTGCCAGTGTCAACAGTGCAGTCCGTGGTCCAGCTGCCCTTCCGTGTCCTCCCACAGGCTGGGTGTGGTGGGAAAGCAGTGACAAAGGGCTTCCTGACACATGCATACCCTCCCCGGACCAGGATCTGAGAACCCAGGCGGGCCTGGCAGAGGGGGGCGCCCCAGCTTTCTCAGCATTGACACCCACCCCCTCAGCCCAGTGCCACCCACCCAACACGCTGCCCAGCAGGCTCAACTTGCCTACCTCGTCTCCATCCTCTTCAGCCAGTCTGGGCCAGCTTCTCTGCCCCCACTCTCCGTACTGACTCACCTGCTCTCACCTGGAAGGTCCCACCTTGTCCCTCTGTGTCTCTCTCAATCCCACCCAACCCCCGGAGCTCGGGCTCAGTCCTTCTCAGCAGCCCCCATTCTCACTGTGCAGATGGATCCCCCAGATCCCGGCCTGCCCACTTGGCTTTGGGCTGCCTCTGTGCGCACGTCTGTTGCCCCCCAGGGACTGCAAGGCATGGAAGGCAGAGTGTTCCCCCTCCAGCCCAGCACCTGATGTACAAAGAGGTCATGTATGTCCCTAAGCACCCTGGTGTGGGAAGGAAGGACGTGGTCCTGCCCGGTGGTATCACCCGCTGAAAATCCTGGGCCCACTAACCCACCTATGTGACTTCCAATGAGACGGGGACCTTGGTGAGCCGGTCCCCTCTAGGATATGGAAGCAGTCAAATCACAGAGAGAGACGGTAGGCTGGAGACTGGGGGAGCCGCACATCACCATGAAGAGTAGAGGAAGAATTAATACAGAGAGTCCAGGTGACAGCTGGGCATGCCAGGGATGTATGCAGCAACCTGGGCTTTTCCCAAGGAAGAATGGAACAAAGGCTGCTGGGAGGTGTGCTGGGAGGTGTCCCCAGAGAGGGACGTGGGCCCGGGATTAGAAAGAGCTGCCTTTTATTTATGCAGCCGGGTGGTGGGGACACAGGTGTTTGTGATGTTATTTTTATGCCTCTTTGTATGTCTGGAATATTTCATCAAGAATTTTTAAGAGAAAGAGGGGCCTGAGGCCAAGACAAAGGAGGTGGCTCTGGAAAAGACAGAGGGATGAGTCTTGAGGAAAGGCAGGACACCTGCAGTGCAGGTGGGGGAGGAGCAGAGCTCCAGAAACGGGGAGGAAGCTGCATGGAAAATCCAAGTCGTGAGTCACTGGGGCTCTGTCCAGAACTTGCCAGAGCGTGGGCAGGATCGAGCCAGGGGTGATGTCATCATGTGAATGGACCACAGATGAGATCTGATAAAGTTTACTAGGATACGGAAGCATCCCCTTCTGTGGTCTGCCAGTCCCCTGGATTTTCATCTGTGGCTTATAACTGCTTCCAGGCACTCAGGCGTGGCTGTCAGGGGAGGGTGGGAATTTCCAGTATTGTTGTTACTGTTTTCAAAAAATCATTTAAAAGTAGCTGAATCTCCTTTTCAGCATGCCTGGTGTTCAGAATCTGAATCTCTGAAGGAGAGCTAAATTGTATATCACGGGGAGGAGGGGGCACTGTGGAGGGGGAATGATTCGCTTTACAAAAATGACTTAAGTAACAATGCCTTTAGTGGGCTTAAATGGGATTTGAGGTGTTAGGCTGTTTAGACCCAATCTTGTATGGAAAGCAGAGCTCACCTGCCCGGGCGTCTTGGCCTGTTCTGCTGCGTCTCCATCTGTTTTGGGCCCAGTGGGCAGTGCCGAGGGTGGCAGCCCACCCTGCATGGGGTTCCGAGGAGCCTCTCACCACTGGCCTCTCCCCCAGGGTATGAGACTGTGTCTGTTGCTCTTCAAGTCTGCCTTATAGGGCTTTATAGGGAGCCCACCTACTTTTTGCCCACCCACAAGGCTGCCTGGACCACAGGGCCTAGAGTCTGAGCCGAGAGGAGGGCAGATGGCTGATGGCAGGTCTGGGCCACACTCTGTGGGAGCACGGTGCTTCTGGAAGACTCGATCCTAATGATTCAGTGGATTTTAATATTATTTAGAAGAAAACTGTAATAACATGCTATCCACTGGCCTCTGGTCTAAGTTTTACACCTAGTGCCTGTGGTATTAGATATTTCATGCCAGCCTGCTTGTGGTTGGCATGGTGGTGTATCAATGAGTCTGGTGTTAATAAAGAATCTGTCTCTTGAGGCAGGGGTTAGATTTGCCATCCTTGTCTTGCCCAGGTTCGGCCACACCGGGCCATTTGCCAGGACTAGAGTGGATCACAGAATATGTCCGGGTGGGATTTTCTGACCTGTGGACCTGAAGGATGTTCGCAAAGGAGACCAGGTGGAAGGTGTGGATGGTTTTGTGTAGGCTGTGCCTGTGATGGGTTCTTTGCTGCTTCTTCATGATCAATCTGCTCTCTAGAGTCTCTCAGAACATCCCCGTGTCTGCAATGTGGAGGCGTTGCTTGCTGTGGACATCTGAGTACTGTACTCAAGTTGAGCAGGTGGGGAAGCACCTTAAATGGGAGTGGGAGCTGGGGGTTGTTCACAAGAGTGGGTAGAATTTACTAGAAGCTCCTGGCACTGCAATCAGAGGCAGGGTGAGCAGGGGAAAGGGGCCTGTGGAGCCTGAAATGGGCAGTGTGCTACGCTGCCCAGGCAGGGGTGGGCAGTGCAGCCGTGTGTGCCAGGGGCTGTGGAGGGGTGCGTGTGCTGCTGTGTATAGGCAGGATGCAGTCTGCTTCACGGGACTGGAAACTCCACCTAGAGGAGCCCGAAGATCAAGGAGAGACTTCTGGTTAAACATGATGACTTGGCCACATCCATTTATCACTGTCCCCTTTCTAATCATCCCCCCACCCATGGCACTAAAGAAACTGACAGAGCTCAAAAACACAAGGACAATGAGAACAGCAGAGGAGCTGACAGCAGGTGAAGGATGTCGGCAAAGCTGTGGAAGCCAGAAAGTCTATGGATGGATGGTTACTCATTTAGCAGAGAGATGAAACCCAAGTGTGGGTAGTGGGAAGAAGCCTCTAGAAGATTCATCCCACCCCCGCCAACCCTCAAACAGATCAGAAACGGGAGTTTCACATACTTCTGAAGGTGAGGTGAGGAACGGGTCTGAAAACTGGGCAATTGGTTGAAAATCTGCATAAAGAATCTTTAGACCCCAGATGCCCTCCTGTTAACTTCCCCTCTCCACCTTGGTCAAAGACTAGAAGTTTCTTTTCAAAAGGAGATGATTCAGAGAAGTTCTGGACTCTAAGTAAGACACAGTGTGCATCTGAGAGCGGGTTTGCACACTGTACTCAGGAGAGAATTTATTTGAAGTTTACATCCCAAGTCACGAGGCTCGCAGCTCCTCTCTACTCTGCTCCAAAAGTACTGGCAGCCCAGTGTCTGTCCCCCAAGCGGGGTGATTAGAAGTTTCCTTTGCAAGTAACCTGATCGGCCCAAGAGGAAAAAAGTTCTACACGTACAATATGTGCGAATGTGTATGTATATGTGCATGTGTATATGTATGTGTTTACCTGTATATGTGTGTACACATACATGTGTGCTTGAGTGCATTGTATGTGCAGGTATGTGTACATATGTTTGTGTGTATATACATACGTACACATACATATATATGTTTGTGTGTGTATACATTCCCTCAAAGGAATGACCAGATTTCTACCTAATCCCTCATAGAGAAATCACTGACTTTTTAGTGTCTTGCTGTTAATTGTAAATGCTGGTCAAGGGTCACCTGGCATTTGTGAAAAGGAAACCTCCAACATGTGGGATCAAGAGAGAGAGAGAAAACAAATAAACTGGGGAGAAAAAGGGAGCTAAAAGGATTAGAGCCAAGTCTAGGAGCAGAAAAAAACTTCAAAACAACTATAATTAATGTCCTCAGAGAGATAAGAGGAGGTAATGCATCCCTAAAATGAGAATGGAGGCTATCAGAAAGCAACATTCAAAGAATAAGGCAGAACTCTAAGAAGTTAAACATATAATCGCAGAAATTTAAAAATCAGTGGAAGATTTGAAAGGTGAGTTGAAGGACTTTTTTGGATAGTAGGAAAAGAAGACAAC
Organism: Phocoena phocoena; assembly: GCF_963924675.1. Lineage (NCBI taxonomy): Eukaryota > Metazoa > Chordata > Mammalia > Artiodactyla > Phocoenidae > Phocoena > Phocoena phocoena. The sequence goes on from NC_089231.1 coordinate 25,755,350, forward strand.
AATGTAGGAACTAGGATAGAAAAAAAAATTAGGAAATTTAAACGCTCAGTCCAGGAGGGTCAGCAGTAAGGGTCCCAGAAATAGAGAGCACAGACACTTGAGGAGAAGAGATTATCAGAGAAGTTATAGGAGAAAGTTCTCAGGACTGAAGGACACATGCTTCCAGACTATGTGGAGGAACACAGTGGATGGAACAGACCTACCGCAAGGCCCATCCTTGTGGAGTTTCAGAATGTTAAGGACAAAGAGAAGATACATACCACTTTCAGAGAGGAAGAAAGTAGATTGAATACAAAAGTTGGAGCACAGAACAGAATTGGGCTTTCCAACGGAGTCCCTGGAAACTAGAAGACACTTGGATAATGCCCCCAGCCTTCCAAGGGAGGGTGGTTTCCACCTTAGCTTTCTATTCACAGCCAAACAGACTACCAAGAGGGAGAGGGAATAAAGTCGGTTCATATAGGCACGGTCTCAAAGGAGGTACCTCCTACACACCTTGTACCAATGAAGCAGGAGAGTGGCGTGTATAGTAGACAAAGTAATGGGCCCCCAAAGATATCTGCAACCTAATGCCCAGAACCTGTGAAAATGTGAGGTTACATAGCAAAAGGGAGTTAAGGTTGCAGATGGAATGAAAGTTGCTAATCAGCTGACCCTGAGATGGGGAGATGATCCCGGATTATCCCTTTAGGCCCAGTGTAATCACAAGGGTCCTTAGAAGTGAAGGAAGAAGACAGAGGAGCCGGTGAGAGTGATGCTGTACGGAGGTCGCTTGTTCCGGAGATGAAGGAAGGGGCCATGCCAAGGAATATGATCACCCTGTGGAAGCTGAACATGGAGATAGCCTCTAGAAGCTCTTCTCCCCTAGAGCCTTCAGAAGGAATGTGACCTTGCCAACACCTAGATTTTAGCCCAGTGGGACCCATTTCAGAACTGCAAGGTAAATATATTTGTGTTGTTTTAAGCCACTTAGTTTGTGGTAATGTGTTACAGCAGCAACGGAGACTAATACAGTGTGGGATCCAGGAAACAAGCGGGGGGAAGTCCTAGGTGACAACTGTGCAGAAGGCTCAGGTCCTTCTGATTGGAGTTCGAGCACGGGGAAGTCTGGATGCGATCCCTCCTGGAAAAAACCAAGAAGGAACTGACAGATTCCTAATGCACTGAACTGTTTGGGGAGGGATTTTAACAGTTCCGGTAGTCAGTTTGTGTGTAAATAAGGGTTAGGCACATACGGAGCCTCTTTTAACACTAGAGAAAATAAATTATGCAAGAAAGGATATCACGTGGCTCATCTGTGAGCAGGAGCTGCCCAGTGACAATAGTGTGAACGCGGACAATTGATTTAACCAAAATGGTGGCATCACTCTGTCGGGAGGATACAGAGAACAGAAATGTGGGCTCAGAGGAAGTGGGGTTGGGGGCATGGGAAACCTCATCTTCCATTATGGGGCTCTAATAGATAATACCTAAAAGTGGAAGCTCTAGAAATGGTAATATAATACGTGTGCTATGAACTGAATTGTGTCCCCCCCGCCCCTCAGGTTCAGATGTTATATCCCTAACCCAGGGTGTCTGTATTTGAAGTAAGGATGTAGCTAAGGTTAAATGAAGTCATAAGGCTGGAGCCCCGATTAGCATCCTTATAAGAAGAGACACCAGAGTACTCACTCTTGACTGTGTGAGGACACAGCAAGAAGGTGGTTGTCTGCAAGCCAGGAAGCAGGCTCTCACCAGAAACCGAATTGGCTGGTACCTAGACCTTGGACTTCCTAGCCTCCAGGACTGTGGGAAATAAATTTGTGTTGTATAGGCCACCCGGTCTATTGGCATTTTGTTATGACAGCCCTATGTGACTAATATAGTGTGTCATTTAGAAATATGTCACTAAAGAACATAAGAAATAGCTAAAATAGTTGGGAGTGGTTATCTTTGGGAATTGGGACTCCGTGGGGAGGTCTGGAGCAGGGACTGCTGGTTTTCATCGTTGGGTTTTTGTTACTTCTGCTTTTTTCAAGCCATGTATATGTGTTAATTTTTTTAAGTAAATCAATTAAAAAACACTAAATGGAATGTACTGGCCTAGGTAAATGTAAAGTTCAGAAACAGGGTGATCTTCAGGAATAGTTTGATGAGGTCTCCAGCCCCATTTTTCTGCAGCTCAGTGCTGTCCTCGGAACTCTTTTATAGTAACAAAATGGCTGCAGCAACCCCAGGCCTTGCGTGTGCCTTTGACATCTCTGGTAATGGAGCTTCTCCCTAAGAGGTCCCCAGCAAACATCTTATGTGATAGAATTTGTTCCAGTCACCATGGCCAGGGAGCTGAGCTGAGCAGATTGGCTTAAGCCAACCATAACCCACCCCTGAAACACACTGGCTATGGGGGGTGAGTGGTAATCTGGGAGGAAATTGGTGTTCTCTTGCCAAGAGGAGGGTTGAAAGAATCGTGAGTGGCTCAAAAAGAGCAAGTGTCCACTACAAATATGTTCCTCTGGAATGTATTTTCCTTCTTCTCCTTGTGAGATGTAGGTCCCTGCTAATACTTTTGATTGATTGGTTGGTTGGTTGGTTTGATGGCATTTAAGTTAAATGTTAACTTTTGCTCTGTGTGACACATGAAATAGGGAAGGCTGGACATAGAGAAAATGACTTGATAAGGGAGGTTAAATGGGGGAGGGCATCCCACACCATATAAGGGATGTGGGAACATGAAAAATGAGAGACAGGTGAGTGCAAAGCCCTCTTCTTAGGAGAAGTGTGCACAACTGTGATTCAGTGGGACACGATCAAAGATTTCAGGGTAGTGTGATTGAGGGACGACTCCTAGACAGTCCCCTGACTCCACATCTCTCCCAGCCAACCTACCACAGATGCTGGAAATTACATCATTAGAAACTCTCCTCTGTGTAAGAAATTCCCATGACCACTGGGAGGGGGTACATTTGGCCATTGCCTGTCACTAAAGCAGAAGCTTTAGTTTGCCAAATCCTTCCTGGACAGCTGCAATGGGAGGAGATTTGGGGTGTGGGAGGGGAAGAGGGGAGAAGCATCCGGAGGGGTGGGACCCACTCAGCACAGGCGTGGAGGTGGGAGGAAGGGAACCAGGTGAGGACCAAGGTGGGGTGGGGCAGCACCAGGTCCTTAGTCCCTGGAGAATTGTCCTTAACCTGAGTCCTGATAAGGGGAGCACTAGATGCTCTCTATGCCTCAGTTAACCAGCTTGCCAAACTCACCAGCTCTCTCCATCCCCTCTGACGGATGCCCACAGCTGGAGGAACATGTGGGGTAGGAAGGTGGCTGTCCAAAACGTCCACCATGTCTTCTCCCACCAGCTGAGCTGAATGCTTTCTTAGAGGCAGCTGGCTCACTTCCCAAACCTGTTTATGCCAGTGGAACTTGCTATTGTAATTATGAAATTTAATTATTGTGCAAACCAATTAAATCCTATTGCCAAAAAAAAAGAAAGAAGAAGAAAAAATTGTTTCAGTGAAAATCAGGTGAAGCTTTGGAAAGACTCAAAAAAAACTAGTCCATTTAAACACATGCTGTTGAGTTAGATGTGGGTGAAACAACTGGGAAAGTTTGGGGAAATATTCACAAAATCAAGGGAGACTTTTGCACTCAGATTATTTTGCAAGTGTATTTAATTTCTCATTCCATTTTAAAAAAACCATAACTAGAAATTGTAGTGTCATATGAGTGTGATTTATGCCCGAAAGACAGTAGGGACAATTACATCCAGGAGATGTGAAGATAAAGGAAGTTTTGGCTTTACATCCAAAGTCTGGTGAATGAATGTACCAACATACAGTAGGTGTTAAAACGTCTCAATTCACTGACTAAGCCCTCTCAGCTAAGAGGGCTTCCACCATAGCTTGTTTGCGGTGGGCTTCAGCTCTTGGACACTCCCTCCGCCCCCACCCCACCCTCGCTCTGAATCACAGGCTGGTATGCAGAGTGAGATTACACTTTGGGGCCACAGGTGCTTAATTGGCTAGGTTTCCCAGAGCTGCAGAATTGGGAGAAGGCAAGGAGAAGCAGGGAAGAAGTTGGGGATGGCTTCAGCCTGGGCCAGTCCCTCTGCTCCCTCCCAGATGTTACCCGGCGACTGGAGCAATAAGTTCTAGTCCAGCCTGCACCGCTCCCCATTCTTCCCCAGACAACAGGGAGCAGGGTGATTCCACACCTGAGTCTCAAGCCCAGAGGCAGCTGGCATTTGGGTTCTTTATCTGCCCTCACGGCTGCATCTCCTGCTTCTCTGCACATGTCTACTGCTCCAGCCACACCTGCTCACTCACCGCCCTGGTTAGGCTAGACAACTCCCACCTGTGCATCTCTGCTAAGAGTGTCCCTTTCTAGACGGTCCTTTGTCCCTGCTCTCCATATCCTCCCCATCCTTCAAGTCTCTACTTACTGTCTGCTGCCTCCAGGAAGCCCTCCCTGATTACCCCCTGAGTTTACTGCATGTACCACCCTCCTGCACTTAGTCTTGACTGCCTTCTCATCTTTCCAAGACATGGGGTAATTTTAGGTGCTGAAGGGAGGTTCTCATCAAGGTTCACTGGCCAAACCACACGTTCCCCAAGCTATAAAAATGGAGTTCTTCTGGAGACCCTTTCTGGATTTTATTTCAGACACTCCCACCTAACAATCACCACCCTGCATGATTGCACAAATTTCACCAGTAAAGCTCCTGCAACGGGCGTAGAGATTCGGGAGTATTTGTCCTGAAAATCTGATGTGGGAGAATCAATGAACTTCCGAAGGGCTATATAGGACACTGGATTCTGTCCCTGAGTCCCCAGTGCTAGAGGGAAAATTGCAGGAGTTCAGTTCAACTCAGTTATTTCCAACAAGTTTAAATCAGAGACTTCCTGTAAGCAAGGCACTGGGGTGGGGGCAGGGGGCAGGGAGGAGTAGGGATGGGTGGGTCCAAAGATGAATGACACACGATGGCACCTCCCTCCAGAGCTGATGAGCTGGTGGGGGAGATGGCGACGTGCGTGAGGGACTAGGATGCGTGATACACAAAATGCAGAGGGAGGCGGAGCAGCCAGGCAAACTTCTTACAAGAGGTGACAGCCGGGGGATCTGGGGGGAAATGAGAGGGTGAGCCCTGAAGGTACGCAGGGCAGCCAGGACGGGTTCTGTACTTCACACGGATGCAAGTAGTGATTCCAGTGCGCCCTGATATGCCTGGTGGCCTCTCTCAGGATCATTTCTGGGAGGGGAAGCTGGGTGATTGAGGCAGACAGCTCTTTCCTAACTCATATGATGGAAGTTCCAGGGAAGAGCTCCGACTGGATTCTCCCAGGTGCCAAAGATTGGGTGACACTGCTGGAGGGACACATCCTGGTTGGCCTGGGGCAGCCACTTTATGACTGAAGTCCCCAGGTAACTATCATCAACTCCCCTTCCACTCTCAAAAGTATCCTTATTTGGACAATGAAAGGTAGTATCCACATTGAGGGAGGGGAGTGATACAGTCCCAGGGAGAGAAGGGGCAGGGGCCACAGGGGACAGCTTCGGAGGCAGCCAGGCTCTCCCCTTCTGCTGTGGGGTCGCCCGTCCCCTTTCCAAACACCCTTTACACCATCCACACCGCCTGGGTCTTACTTACTTGTATGTCACTTGCAGATTTGTCTTCCACATCATTGGGATGCAGAGTAAACAGTGGAGTTTAAAAATAAAAAGCAAAATAAATCCCTTTCCCAGGGGACTGGTTTTTTTTCTTTCCACCTGAGAGGGGGCTGGAAGCACTTATCTCTGAGAGAAAGAAAGCCTGGCACCAATGATCCCCATCACACTGGTCACCAGGTGAGCTAGAACTTTCTGGAAAGCAGGTTTAGATAAAGGGAGGAGTGTGAGTGATAGGACTCAGGGCACCAGGAACAGGACAAGGCAAGACCCACACAGGCAGCAAAAGCCGCCAAGGGGAGCCCTGTGGTCACTGAGGGCAGAGCAGGCCTGCCTCCCGTTTCCACCGTCTGGAGCTCCGAGTGCCGCCATTGCCAGCCTCCCTCCCAGCGCCCTCTGGTTTCCCCTCCCAACACGTGCCCACACCAGCCTGAAAATCCCAGCCCCACTGGGCAGCAGAGCCAAGCCGGCAATGTCGGCAGCGCCTGTCTCCCCGAACGCCATCAGCCAATGAAATCAGGCACAGAGAACCTTCTTGTTAAACCCATGAGACCCCCTTCCTCCCCTTGCCCTTGCAGGGGATGAATGCCGCTGCCACTGAGATGCTTTCTCCATGAGCCCTGCAGACGTGAAGGCTTTATTATCACATTTTCTTATGTTATGGAAAGAAACCTTTCTTCCCCCAGATTTGAACTGTTATTCAATATTACAACCCCGAATATTCTTTGTCACCCCCCTGTGCCCATCCATGTTCTAGTGAGCATTAACCATCCTGTCTCACCAGCCAGAGAGCAGTGGGAAGGACCCCCTCAGTGGGCGCCCTCTCCCTTCCTACCCTGGCGGTTCGCCAGGGGGCAGCTGGGGGGGCGGGGGTCTGGGCAGCCATTACCCTCCCCCTCAGCTCCTCCAGGCCAATATCTGCTGGAGCCCTCGCTCAGATTTGCTCAGCCCAGGAATACTTCCCTGAGGCCAGAGAAAATAAAACGTGTGTGACTGAGCAGTTGGACCTGTGCTGGGCAGCCTGACCAGAGAGATTAGGCCTTTGTTCCTTGGACGGGCTCTTCTTCTGCTCCCCACTCCCAGGCCCAGGCCCCAGCTTTGGCTTTGGCTTTGGGCTCAGCCCTTTCTCCTTCTCAGGCTATTTTAAGATTCTAGGCCAAGGTGACAGAAATTCAGACCTCCAAGGGGCCATCACCCCCAAAGCAATGAAGAAGATTTGGTTGCCTTGGAAGACACTGTTCTCCAGTGACAAACACTCTCTCTCTCTCTCTCTCTCTCTCTCTCTCTCTCTCTCTCTCTCTCTCCTTCTCTCTCTCTCTCCTTCTCTCTCAATCAAAGCAGACCAAACTGGAAACTGGCCTGGTGCCCTGCCGGGCTAGGTGTGATGGCCTGGACCTCAGTTCATGGATTTCCCGAAGATGCCCCCAGGTCAGGCCCCAGGGCCGAGGGCCACCCTACTGCTCTTCAGTCTGCCTGGCAATGACTACACACACACACACACACACACACACACACACACACACACACACACACGTCTCTCAGCCTTCCAGCGGGGTGGGGTAGAATGTCCATTCTGCTGGGTGGGGTCTCAGGGCCGAGCAGCACATCGTGTACGCGTGTGTCTGGGGGCTGGGAGCCCTCTGACATGTGCTTGCAGGGCTGGGAAAGTGGCCTCAGGACCAAACACAAGGTCTCCCCCAAGGCTTGGCTGGGCTGCTGTTTATTCTGTTTAGCAGATACTTTGCTGGGGGGTTAGGGAGGCTTACAATCAGATTCTTTCCTTTAGTGAGTAAATAAAGAGGCATACAAATAATCACTAATTCAATAAATGTTTACTGAGCACCTGCTATATCTGGTGTTGGGGGTGGAAGGAGCAGAAAAAGGCTGGGTGGAGTCTGGCTTGCGGGCATGGGCTGGGTCTCTTTTTGACCCCCCTCGGGAAGGCAGTGGCAGTGAGCCTGGCACAGGCCATGTGCTGGGGAAGGATGAGTTATGGCTGAGTCACTGCCCAGTAGCCAGAGGTGTTCCGGTTGCTGGGGTGCCCGGCTGTTTGTCTCACCAGCTGGGGGTCGTGCTGGCCTCCCCACTTGGCTTTCCCACACGGTCTCTAACATTTTGGTCGGATGCAGTTGTGCTTCAAGTTGGAAGGATCATGCTGGTCTCTGGACCTTCCTCCAAGTCCCCAGCATGGGACGTGGCCGCCCAGCGGGGCTCAGTGATGGCCTGCGTACTAATTGGCCCTGAGTGCTGTGTTTTGGGGGCAGTTGTTGTTTTTAATTAATAGACTATTTTTAAGAGCACTTTTAGGTTTATAGAGAAATTGAGCAGAAAGTACAGAGAATTCCCATATATCTCCTCTCCTTCCCCTCCCTCCGAGTTTCTCCTATTATTAATATCTTGCATCAGTGTGGTGCATTTGTTATAATCGATGAACTGATACATTATTTTTTTACTGAAGTATAGTAGATTTACAACATTGTGTTAGTTTCAGGTATACAGAAAAGTGATTCGGTTATACATACATATATGTATATATCTATATACTTTTTTTTCAATTCAGTTCCATTATAGTTCATTACAAGGTATTGAATATAGTTCCCTGTGCTGTACAGTAAATCCTTGTTGTTTATCTGTTTTATATATGGTAGTGTGCGTCTGTTAATCTATTGATACATCACTATTAACTAAAGTCCGTAGTTCACATTAGAGTTCATTCTTTGTGTTGTACAGTTTTATGGGTTTTGACAAATGTGTAAAGCCATGTATCTACCATTACAGTATCATACAGAATGGTTTCCCTGCCCTCAAAATCCTCTGTGCTCTGCCTGTTCATCCCTCCTTCTCCATTGACCCTTGGCGACCACTGATCTTTCTATCTCCGTAGTCTGGCCTCTTCCAGACGATCATACGGTTGGAATCATACAGGATATGTAGCCTTCCCAGATTGGCTTCTTTCACTTAGTGACATACGTGTAAGATTCCTCCATGTCTTCATGACTTGATAGCTCATTTCTTTTCAGCACTGAATAATATTCCATCGTGTGCATATTTAGTTATTTGTTTATTTGTCCATTCACCTACTGAAGGACGTCTTGGTGGCTCCCATGCTTGGCAATCATGAATAAAGTTGCCATCAACATCTGTGTGCGGGTTTTTGTGCAGACATAGTTTTCAGCTCCCTTGGGTAAATACCTAAGGGCTCTTGCTGGACTCTATGGTAAGAGCATGTCTAGTCCCGTAAAGACTAGACAAACTGTCTTCCAAAGTGTCTGTGCCATTTTGTGACCTCAGGTTGGTTGGTTGACTTTAATATCAGCGGAAAATCCAAACTGCAACCTATGCAACGCAGCCTCTGAAGGATCCTGGGAAGAGAAGCCACTGCCTCCCTGTCACCACAGACCCTCAGCTGACCCACCCTCAGTAACGGCTCATCACTGAGGGCCTCTCCTCACTAGGTGCTGGGCAGCACTTTTCATGGGAGCGCAGTCAACTCTCATTCCTGTGCCGCTCTCGCGAGCGCTAGGCGCTGGGGACTTGGCAGTGAGCACAGCTGCCAGCATTCCCCCCGTGGAGCTGCCCTCCCAGGGAGACTGGTCTTGCCGCCCTCACCTGTGAACATACAGATGCTGGGCCCTGTGCCAGGTGTCTCCCTCCATGTTCTCATTTCATCCCTGCTTCAACCCTGGGAGATAGGAGGTCGATGCCGTTATTCTGCCCGTTTTGCTGGTGAAAATCTAAAGCAGAGAGAAGTTAAGTCATTTGTCCAAGGTCACACAGCTGGTCAATTGCAGGGGCAGTCTGGATCTAACCCACAAGGCATTATGGCCTCCTGGGAGCTGCAAGACCCTGCAGCAGAGACCATGACCTCACTGTCCCCTGAGGGCACCTCTCATGGCCTCTGCCCCTCCCTCTGAGGCAGAGCCGGTCCCCTCAGTATCATTCCTGGGGGCGCAGGGGTGGGTGTGCGGTGGGGGGAGGCTGTAATCTGCCTGCCACCATCCACCATCAGACAGCCTTCCTTCTAGCCACTCATGCTTGCTGACAGCTTCTGTGGGGGCCAAGGTAAGCAGGACACAGCCTGAACCTCCCCTCCCACCACTGGAGGGTGAGTGTGTTCAGGCCCCGGGCTGGGAGTCTGGGACCCACGTTCCGGTTCTGCTTGTCTTTGGTATGACTTGAGGCGAGTCCTCGCTGGACTTGGGTGCCCTGGCTGTAAAGTGAGGGATTTATCGAGTTCCTTCAGCATGGGCATTTAATTTTGTATAACATGTTGATTGTAACTGCTATGGCAGTTCCTAGAAGAGAGAGGTTAGTGCAGATTAAAAAAAGAAAGAAAGAAAAAGATTTCATGAATTTGCATCAGTTCTCAAGGCAGCGTCTCTACAAAGGTGGCTGATGAGAACAGGGGTCTTTATCGATGAGCAGAAAGACCACAAGGGGCCAAGGTCACGTGTGCAGCAGGCTCGGACCTGCATCCAGCCCAGGACCTGCCCCTCTGGGGTTTCCAGGACCAAACATGGCCTAACCCACAGGCACTGTTTCATTCTGGGCATAGACTTTCACAGTCCCCAAACCATGCTACCCTCTGGCTGGGCCCTTCTGGTTGACGTCATACAGGCTAAATTTTCTACGAAACTCACAGACCTCACAGGAACAGCTGGAAAAGGTTCTGAGTCTGAGGACTTGGTTTGAGCAGGGATGCTTGAAAGTTGGATGCTTCTGAGAAGGTCACTCAGCTTCTCTATGCCGCCATCTTCCTGACTATAAACCGTCCTGGAGGGAGTTTGCAGGCAGGAACCACACCTTTTCATGTGTGCATCCCCAGCAGGTAGCAAAGACCCTGGGATACTGCAGATGCTCACTAAATGGGTTAAATCTATCCCACCTGCCTGACAGGTATGTGCGATAATATTTTTTTTAATTATAAATCGTCACGCAAGGCTTCCCTGGTGGCGCCGATGCAGGGGACACGGGTTCGTGCCCCGGTCCGGGAAGATCCCACATGCCGTGGAGCGGCTGGGCCCATGAGCCATGGCCGCTGAACCTGCGCGTCCGGAGCCTGTGCTCCGCAACAGGAGAGGCCACAACAGTGAGAGGCCTGCGTACCACAAAAAAAAAAAAAAGCGTCACGCAAATGTTAGCTGATATTAACTAATATTAATGCTAATATTAGTTAATATGAGTGTTAGGCTGTTGGTCATACAGTTCCGCTTCACAGTTAGTCTTCCTATTGCTACTGAAAGCTAAGAGCAATCAGAGCAAAGGGCATAGGTGTTTGCGGCCACACATTTGCAGACAGATGTGGGCCTCCCACATTCCCAGTGTCTGTACACTCAGGGAGGAGAGAAGAGGGCATGAGGATGGAGAAAGGGAGGGATGTCGGATTGCACAGCCTGGTCAAGGGCCAACTGTTTCTCCCTATGTCATCAGTCTGGAGCCAGAACCCTCTGCTCCTTGACCGCTGCTTCCTTCTCTCCTTGGAGAGAACCACGAGCGTGTGCCCTGCAGAGGCCTGGCCCTTGACAGATAGCACCGGCTGGTCCTGGGGCCAAGGGCTGTGGAGACAGAGTCGGGGTGATGCCCTTTGGCCCATTTCCAGCCATTCCTGGAGATTCAAGAAAACAAGTCATTAGTCTGGAGCGTTCCTTAATGAGAGCAAGGCAGCCAGATTGTTGGGTTTGAGACGCCCCAGGTCAGGGTCTGGGAAGGCACCTGAAATCATTAAGGACCTTTTCCTGGCTGAGGGGCCATGAACTGGAAACTTATCTCTCCAGAGGTGAAGTGGTACCCAACACCTGGGAGGATGGATGGGGTGTGGGGTGGGTAACTATTAGCTTGTAAATTTGCTAACTTCACATTCTCACCTAGAATCATAATTTTATTTACTTACTTTTTTTTTTTTTTTTTCGGTACGCGGGCCTCTCCCATTGCGGAGCACAGGCTCTGGACGCGCAGGCTCAGCGGCCATGGCTCACGGGCCCAGCCGCTCCGCGGCACGTGGGATCCTCCCGGACCGGGGCACGAACCCGTGTCCCCTGCATCGGCAGGCAGACTCTCACCACTGCGCCACCAGGGAAGCCCTATTTACTTACTTTTTAAGTTGAAAATGACCTTAGCAATCACTCCCTCAGCTTGCAGATGAGAAGACTAAGGCTCAGAGAGGGAAAGAGGCTTGTCCAGAGCTCCTGTCGACTCCCCTTGTCTTACAAGCCTGGATTTTTTTCCCCCCTTCTTTTTCCTTATACCATTATTTTTTGAGGCTTAGAGCACGTTCCAGGAAAAAAAATCAGGACACTGAAAAAACTTATCCATGCTATTCATTCACTCGCAACTCGGGGAAGCTGTTGGCTCTAATGACCTTTCCAGATTAATAAAGTCTGTAAATGCTCAATTGTTTATTGCACACATTGAGTTATGCCTCTAAATGGCTGGAGGGACTTGCGCGCCCGCCTGGAATATTTAGCTCGAGGGCTGCGCAGCCAGCAGCCATGCTATGTAGCCTAGGCAGGGGAGCTGTGGCCGGATTTTCTGACAAAGGAGGCAAGGCCTGTTGTCCTTCCCAGAGCCTCCAGGGAACAGCCCACGGTGTGCTCAGAGCCCGTGGCAGGCAAAAAGTATTAGTGACGATCTCTGTCCAAGGCTCCTTTCAGAGATTTGGGGGGAGAGACAAACCTTCCTGACATGAGGATAGAATCGTTCCCAAGCAAGTGCTCGGTTGCTGCTGTGTGACGTTCGGAGAAAGCAGAGGTGGGAGGTTCTGGAAGGCTGGTTGGAGGAGGTGGAATTTGATGTAGATCCACTAGAAAGAGTAGGATTAGGTCAGGTAGAGGCCACGGGAAAGGGCTTTCTAGTCAGGGAGCAAGGATAAGAATGAGTCCACGTGCCTCGGGGAGGAAGCAGGCACGGGGCATGGGGGTTGGGACTCCTGGGTGGAAGGAGGCCCCACTCTGGGGGATGATGGTGTTTGGATTCCAGGAAGTGGTCACAAAAAGACCCTGTTCCTTATGCTCAGACACCTCTATCTGTGACTACGTTGCACGAACACCATGTTTACAAGCCATGGGTTCCCTGGCCCAGAGTCACACTGCCTAGTTTGCCCTTGAGTCCTGGTGACAGTCTCCCTGTCCGAGCTTATGAACCACACAGGCTATTTTGACTTCCAAGATGAAGTGGACGAAAGTCTTGTAGAGAAACGCTGTGTATGTTGTACTGTTACTGCAGGAGGATTTTTTTTAAATTGTGGTATACATAACATAACATTTACCATGTTAACCATTTTTAAGTGTACAGGTTAGTGGCATTAAGTATATTCACGTTGTTGCACAACCACTGCCACCATCCATCTCTAGAACTTTTTCATCTTCCCAAAATTAAACATGAACTCCCCATTCCCGCCCCTCTCCCCAGCTCCCAGTAACCTCTCTATTCTACTTTCTGTCTCTATGAATCTGATTACCCTAGATACCCATATAAGTGGAATCATACAGCATTTGTCCTTTTCTGGCTGGCTTATTTCACTTAGCGTAATGTCCTCAAGTTCGTCCATGTTGTAGGATATGTCAGAATCTCCTTCCTTTTTAAGGCTGAATAACATTCCATCACATGCATAGACCACATGTCGTTTACGCATTCATCCCGTGGACAGTTGGGCTGCTCCCATCTCCTGCCCACTGTGAGTAATGCTGCTATGAGCATGGCTGTGTGAATATCTGTTTAAGTCCCTTGCAGGACGATTTTGAGCTTTTAAAAAAAGGTGCTTCAGCCTCTCAAATGATCAGGGGTGATCAGCTGGCCCTCGCTGCTATAACTCCACGAGGAGCAGATTGCCAGCTTGCCGCTCCCCACATGTGAAGACTCCTGCCTTGAGCAGAGCTCTCCATTACCCTCTGCCAAGGACACAGATTGAAGGCTAGACTCTGTGTGCACGTGGCCTAAGCTGCTTCAGTCTGCGTGCTAGCCGGTGTCAAGGCCTCTTCGCCTTCACTTCTTATCCTGAAACACATCAGTCATGTTGAATTTGTCTCTCGCTGAGGTAGCAAGTGCTTTGCACACTTGCCTGGTAGGTTCTTTCTCTTACTTCCTAAAATGTATTTAGCCACGATTGTAAAAGCCAAGGGAAATCACTCAGGCACCGTTCTCCCTTCTCGTCCTGTATCCTCACCAGCCCCACCCCCTCCAAAAATCTCCATACGCTGCTGAAGAGCTAAGGGGCATCCTGTCTTGAAGCATCACTACCTCTGGACATTAATTGGCTCTACAGATCCCAAACTCACCTAAAACACATTAAAGTGATGGCATGCTCAGGCAGAAAGGCAGGAGAACTCACAGTTCAGGTTGGCATTGTCATTAACTCAAGTCTTTGGTGTCAACTCCCTCCCGCACCGAATGTCCTGCCTGGCTTTACAGTCAACCTCTGAAATGCATTTTCTGGCCTTTGTTGGTTTGTGTCAGCTCTTGAACATTATTTAAATGTAGTTTGGGGCCCATGCATGCAATTACCATTGTGTTATTATTCAGAACCAGATTGTTAAGATTCAAGCAGCTGTACAAGGAGATGCCCTGTGCTGTGAGGTCCAATTTAGGAGGGCCTTCTGAGCTGGCGAGCGGGGTTGCTAGGCAACCCCATGCTATAGAAGAGGAGGCCTCACTCCGGAATGGGAAGAAGCCCAGCGCCTTCAGGGAATTGGAGGCAGTGGTCAATCTGAGACTGGCATGGCGCCGGGGAGGGGGAGGGAGGCGACGTGGGCTGAACCCATGGCCGGAGGAGGGGGGGATCTTGCCAGGGACGCCCCCGCAACAAGCACACGTTGTTCTTGGGAGGGGAGAGTGCTGCTGGGAGAGAGAATGCAGAGAAGGTGCAGAAGCCAGAGGTCGGCCACGAAACAGCTGAAGGATACCCAGAGCAGATGCTAATATGTTTCTCCATCCCTTTCTTCTCTTTGCAGGAAATGAGCAGGTTTGCAGAAAAACTGCTGGCCTGAAATTTAAGAAGAAGGCGTCGTTGCTTGTGAGTCTGAATTTTGCTTTCTTAGGTCTGTGGTTTGACAATGTTCCTGGGAAGTGGGTGGGTTTCCCTGTTTGGGGCAGGGAGCATGACCTTGATGGAGTCGGGCTTTTGGTTCTTCTGGATGGTGCCTCTGGCTGGATGGGGCTGGACCCAGGGGTGTAAGGCTCTGAAGGTGCATGGTTTGAACCCTGGCTCTGCCCTCTGAGTGGAGGGTGTACCCACTGGCTCACTAAAGAGAGTCGCTCCCTTGTGGTTGACTGGTGTGTGAGGAAAGCAGGACTCCTCTGGTATGAGGAGGATGTGCACTTTTTTTTTTAACCCTGGGGCCACAGACAGTTTGTACAGTTCCAGGTTTGCTGCTAGGGTGACCTTATTTAGAACAGCAGATTCTCATGTAGGCCATTTAATGGTGTGTTAAACTAAGAGCCATCATATGACCCAATCCATGACTCAATCTGAGAATATTATTAATTCACCAGGCACCTGGCACTACAAAAGAAGCATCAAGTTCAGGCTCTGTTCTGGAGGAGCTGTCAGTTCAGTGTGGGAAGAGAAGACATCTGCACATAAGACCGTGAAAGAACTTTATGAGAGGGCATATATCTAGCTCTGGCCCGTATTGCCCAGGCAGAAATGCTGGTGATGAGAGTGGTTAGGGAAGGCTTCCTGGGGAAAGAGAGACGTGAGCTGGGCTGATGGAGGAGGGAGGCTGTTCCAGGGGGAAGAGAACAAGGCACAGGTGCCAGGATGGGAACACCCAATGGCTTACATGGAGGATGTCATAGACATGGGTCTAATGAGGGAAGGGAGGAAGCACTGGTGACACTGAGCAGGGCCAGATGGTACAGGGCTTGAGATGGCTTCATGGACTCTGCAAAGAATCACGATGGAGTCAAGTGTCCCTCATCTATGTAAGTAAAGTTAAGTTTCTGCCAGTTTATGACTCATTATGTGAAAATGGCCGTATGGATTTTTCAACAAGTTTGAGGTTGCATTTGAGATTAATATATACACTGGATAGATTACAGGAAATTCACATTGGGCATACTCCTTGTATCTCAGTGAGAGAAAGAGAGAGAGAGAGAGACAGGGAGAGATACAGTCTTCTCCAGACAGCTGCAACTAAGGATCTTGAGATCAGCGATGAGGACATACCCTAAGCTCCAGGTGGACAGCCACCAGGACAGTGCTCCCCATGTCCACTTGCTTTTCCCTGGAGCTGCTTTTCACACAGGGAGCTCTAGGTGCTATGCCCAGTATGAGGAGCAGCTAGGGTTTATTCATTTAACAAAGGTTAATTAATTATTAGTTCCAAGCAAGCAGGAGAAGCTTGCTTGTTCTAAATGTTAAGAACCACATCCAGTATTTACGTAGCCTTGCCCGTTTGCAGCACGCTTGACCGTGTTGCCTCATCTGAGCCTCACAAAACCTCCGTCAGGTAGCGCCGTTTTGCAGATGAGGAAACTGAAGCTCGGAGTAGTTAAATATTTTGTTCGAGTTTGCTCAGCTGGTAGAGCTGATGTTCACACTGACTTTCCACTGCACGTCACTAGATGTCTGATTATGGAGCAGGCCTTCTGGGTCTGCCCCTGCCTCCTTCTCATTCGTCCTGGGGAAGGAGAGTGCTGTGCGGTCCCACCGGGTCTGGCTGTGGGAACTCTGTTGTGGAAGGTCACCGTTTTGCTGTGCAGCCTTTCATGGGATATATGATATCAGACTGGTGGTTTTGACTGGGCAGGAAAATGGTTATGGTTCTGCCCTCAAAGACAAAGGCTCATGTGTGCTTCTATCACCAGGGACAATCCTCTGGAAAGATGCAGGTGGGCTGCATTTGGAGCCATTGGTGACTGACTTAGGTTGGGTTCCCTAGAAGCAGAGCCTGAGACAAGGATTCAGGTGCACATGATGTAGCAGAAGAGAGTATTAGGGAAAGCTTGTAAGGGAGAGGGAAGCAGGGTCAGGAAGGAGGAGCTGAGCAAAGATGTGTCAAGGCAAGTGTCTCCTTGGCTGGGTGCCCAGCAGGAAAAAGGGTCTGAGTGGGGCATTGGTCACATTCACTACCCTGCCATGAGCGTCACTGCTGTGAAGACAGCCAAATGTAGTTTTCACCTAACCTGGAAGTAATTTTCATTGCATTTTCAGAGTATAGGCATTAAAATAGAAATCAGTGGTGTCAAAGTCTGTCTTCACTGAAATAACTATGTGCTTTTCAAAAGTATAATTTTATTCTTAATAGGTAATACAGTTCCATGGCCCTACATGCAAAAGGACCAAAAAGTATACTGTGAAAAATCTCCTTCCCACCTCTGTCTGCAAGCAGTCCAACTCCTCCCCTGGTGACAACCAATATTACCCAGATGTGGGGTTACTTGCCGATGATAGTCTACACGTATTGACAATGGTGTGGTTTAGATTTCAAAGTTTTGGTGAGTCCGATTGCACTACAGTAAGACACCACCTACTTGGTCCTCAGGAATCAATCAGTAAGACTGAGTCTATTCCAGAACAGGTTGAGCTGAGATGTACCTTTTATTTGGAGAGAGAGCAGTTCACCAAGTCAGCTCTCAGTGGAATGTTCAAAAGGCATAAAACCTTTACAAACATTTCCAAACTCCTTAGAGTTACTATATAAACAATTGATACAAGAATTGCAAATTATTGTTATTTCCTCATTAAAGCAAATCACCTATAAAAGAGCTTGAGATGCTGTGCTACAGTCCTTGAGATTTCCAAATATTTTAAATAATTTAAAATTTCACAAAATTCACTCATTCAAATCATCGCTGTCTCACTGCATTTATCATCTAATGTCATTTGCGTATCGTTTGATAGCTCACTGAAAGGTGTATTGTTTCCAAAGTGTGTTTAGATCTACTGCAGTGTCAGCACCTTGTGAATTCTCACTGTGGTTTCCTTTTATGAAATGACTTCACTGTGTAATGTGGAGATACTTTCTCAACATAGGAGCTGGTCAGCGATGACATGGGCTCCTTTGCTGGTGAGCTCCCTGTCCTAGGAGGTGTTGAAAGAGCGGTCTGTCAGCAAAGTTACGAAGGAAGTCTACTCTACGTGACGGACAGGTTTAGAAGACTTTTAAGTTGCTGTCATAGCTGCGTCTGGTTTATGCTTCGTTATCATTATTACCTTTATAGGCCATTTACCTCGCTTGAAATGCAGGCTATCGGGCTCACACTGCACACTTACCTTCCGAATTTTGGTTCCACAGGTTTTGTCTAATGCCTATAAATGTCCAAGTAGAACTTATTTTGTCATCTCATAGGCCTGGCGTGTATGTTTTCCTCTTTTCCGCTCTCCATTGTGTTTACATTCTCTCTCGGGTCGCAAGAAAACCCTCTAACTTGTGCGTGACCTGTTCAAGCCCCAAGACGGATCTTGGTGTCACACCCACGAGGCAATAAAAAAAGAGCTCATTTCCGTCTAAGAAATAGAATCATTATCTTGATTGAAATAATATCTTTCCTCGACCTGCAGCCAGATAAAGGATCAAATTGGTGGAGTTTCCTTATCACAGCACAGAGTTTGCAGGGCCCCGAATAATGGCCTGTGAGCTGCTGCTGGGGGCGAGTTCTATAAGGCAGAGTCCGCATCTCCTGGGCTGATTTGTCTTGTATGATGTCTGGCGCAATGTAAAATAATTCCATTGACGACACATATTATTATATTAAACGGAGAAGGTAGTGTAGAGCCTAGAACAGTGAGAGCGATGTATGCAACTACTGGTATGATTATGGTGGTAGTTTTTCATTAGGCAACATCTAACATGTATGGGCGATTACAGGAGTGACTGAAAGCTGTGGATGTTTTAGGATGTAGACTTTTAGGATGTGACCGTTCTAGCATCCTATGTTCACTAGGCCTTAGCTTCCCAGGACTGCAGTCAGAGTAAGGGGGTGACTGGGTCCTAGTTTGGGGGTGAACAGCCAGAGGCCAGAAAAGCAACATCTTTGGGAAGGAAAATGAAAGAGCTGTGGGCAAGGAGGCAGGGGTCCTGTGTTCCAGCCCAAATCCACCACTGTCACCACGCAGATGGGGCTTTGGGGTTCCAGCCTGCCTACTGTTCAGAGAGGGTTACACGGAGGTGTCAGGAGAAGGAGGTGAGGCGATGTTTGTGCAAAGTCCAGTATACTAGCTGCAGTCTCAGTCTTCCCTGTTCCCCGTCCACTTAGAGGGGAGGCTCTGCGATACCCCAGGCATTTTCGAGTGCTTACTCTAAGACAGGCATGTTAGAACGATGCTACATGTATGAACTCAACCCTCACAACAGTCTTATGCATGAGAAACTTGGATGATCTGCCTTTTACGGGTGAGAAGGAGCAAAGAGTTTCAGTAACTTGCCCAGGGTCACACAGCCAGCCAGTGGTGGAGCTGGGATTTAAAGCCCAGCAGTCTGGCTGGAGGTCTTGAAAATTTAAAATAGACTACATCAGGACTAAATAATACAGTTCAAACATCTGGGGCTTTTTACCAAGCCTTAAGCTATAATCCTGTGATAGGGAGAAATAATCATAATAACAGTGATGGTGATGGTATCTTTGCAGTGTTCCAGGAGACCTAAAGGTGGTTCCTGTGGCAGAGGTGGGACATTGAATGAAATTCTAGCCAAGGTTCCTGATCTTGGGCACCTGGTAGCTCAGATCCTTTCTTGGCTTGGGATCCTGCAAAGCTGTCCCCAGCTGCACACACACTGTGAGCACCAAGGTATGCAGGACTTGCCCCCAGGGACTTGGCCTCTGTCTGGTCCATTCCCCCATCTTCCTGGAGAGCCCTCCCAGGCCCTGGGGGCCATGCTGTCTGCCAAGACTTCTGCAGAGAAGGAAACCATCCCCCTACACCCCGCCCCACTCCTGCTTCACTCCCTCTCTCCCCAAGCACATCGTAAGTGAAATGAAAGCCTGTATCTCCAGAATCTTGTTTTCAGAGGAGTGCTGGCCTGCTGGTGAGCGTTCCTGATTACCATGGTAATCACCAGCAGAACGGAGTGATTTTATAATACATTTCCATCAGAAATATGAACAGGTGTGCAGGGGAAATCAACATTTATCAACAAGATAGGTCTTGGGAGATTAATAGTGAATTTTGGATTGCTCAAGGAAACAAAAGGAAGAAAGAAAGAATTCATACTTTTGCTTGCAGGCAAGGTCCTTCCAGCCTTACCTCTGACCATTTCCCACCCCATCTCACTCCCACCCCCACCTCTGGGCTTTTCACTCACAGTTCTCCTTGCCCTTTCCTCTCCTCTCTCCTTTCCACTGCTTAACCATCTGTCAAAGCCCAGCTCCTCCAGGAAGCCCTCCTTGGTTCACTGAGTGTACAGGAATCTCTGCCTTCTCTGACACTTTGCAGCCCCCGCACTGGGCCTGTGCAGTCTCCCTCACTCCCAGCCAGCTAGGAGAACCCCTGAGGGACCTGTATTCATCTACTTTGCAACCCAGGCCACCAGGCACAGACCCTGCTTAGCCAACTCTTATCAGCTGGGAGCTCTGGTCCCACCCACAGTCCTCAAGGACGATGAGCCTTCACTGAGCTAAGAACCTCACTGTGTTCCTCCGGGCCCGATTATAAACACCACCACGTTACCTCTCAGTGACTCTAGAGCTCAGAGTGCCGAAATCCAGGTTTGTTTGTTCCTGGAAGATTAAAGGAGTTCATCTGCATTGTGGTACTCCTTCCAGAGATGAAGGCTGCAGTGGAGAATCCAAGGAAACACGCAAAGCAGTTCGATTGCTAAGCCTCAGGGCCCCAGAGTCATCACTCCCCTCACCTCCTTCAAAATCAGTTCTGGCCCTGGATATGGGAATCCACACTCTTGGGACCAGGAGGGGCCTTCCCGCTCTGCTCGAGGCCACCCTGGGCTCCAAGGGGATGGGGGGCTCTAGTGCTGGGTAGGGCCGAGGAAGGGGCAGCCTTGCGCACCCGGCCCTGGGCCTTTGTCCTGGGCCCGCAAGTGTCTCCAACACAGCACATCAGGGTTTGTCACGGTGTGAGCGGGAGACCAGAGGGACTTGACAGAGGCCTCGGCATGCAAGGCCTTCTTCACTTTCAGGCAGGACAATGCATCAGAGGAGTCGCCCGCTCTGACGGCGCAAGAGGCATTAGCTAATATTTGGATTTTAAGAGAATGAATGATAAAGAGCCTGCGTGTCTCTCGGAACTAATTTTGAAGAATGGCTTCTGCCGCACGTTCCTGTAGTTGAATCAGGCTTCTAAAGAATTAATAACAAAAGGTTTAACCAAACAGACAAACAAAAAAGGCATTCCTCCACCAACTTTTCTCTCTTTTAATTCCCTTCTTATAATGCTTCTCATTTAGCAGTAACTTATGAAAACATGAAATAGAGTTGGAACGGGAAGCCGTGAGCCTCAGAAGAAGGCTGAAGTGGCAGTCCTTGCTTTTGTTCTGCAGCGTGAATGGCTTCGTGGTGGGTCCCCTCACTGAGCGTGGTAATGGGGCCTCAAGGGCAGACACACACCTGACATGTCTATGGGGGAGGGCCTGACCTCCCTCCACAGGTGTCTGCACGAGGCAGGGACTGGCGGGAAGCAGGTGGCAGACTCAAAGTGAGCAATTTGAAGAGAGTTGAGACCAAAGGACAGCACAGGACGTAGAGAACCCACATGACACGGGGGAGTGGAGCGGTTACAGCTCTGGGGCTGAAGGGGCAAGGGGAGGGAGGCTGCTGAAAGCAGAGGGAGCGAGGGTGCTGTGCTGGGGACCACCTTGCCTGGGCTGGGACCTGAGGTGCCCCGGAAGACAGAGAGACAAGGCATTAACACCCAACCTCCCTCTCTCCCTCCCTGCAGCCTCCTCCGGGGCCTCCATTGGCTGAGCCAACAGGACGGAGGGCAGAGGGCAAGGGGCCATTGCTCTGGTCTGTGTGGTCAGCCTCGGGGGACAGAGACAAGTGAGAGGTACAGAGTGAGCCTGGAGGGGCAACTGGGGACAGCAGCACAGCGCCTCTGCCCACGTGGCAGGCCGGGGGCAAAGGAGGAGGCCCAGCATCCTTGTCAGGGCAGACCTGGTCTTAGGGCCCATTTCAGGGCCTCCAGGAAAGTCCTCAGCCTATTCTCCAGGGACCACCATTCTTTTCACCGGAACTATGCTGTCACAGCGGGTTCCTCTGGGAGAGGAAATCTGGGGCCATGCTGAATGCACACTGAAATGCCATCTGACCCCTCACCAGAAGGGGCTCCAGCAAGGTGCCAAGAGAGCCACCAGGAGTGGGCCCCAAAGGAGATGCCAGCCGAAGAAAAGTGGGGGTCAGCGTCGGAGCAAGAATACAGAGGCTCAGTCCGCCAGAGGCTAGCCCGGGACATCGCCTGTCCAGCGTCACAGTCCTGAGGGAGGGCACTATGGCTCTCAGAGCTGCAGGCAGCTCTCAGCTCTGCTCCTGGCAGAGCTCACGGTGATCCTGCCTTTTGCATGGCCCGCCAGCATAACCTGTTTCAACTGTCTAACAACCCAGGAGTTGGGTATGGCCCTGCAGAGGAGGAGCGCAGACAGAGAGGAAAAGCACTGGCCCAAGGTCACACTGAAGCCAGATGGCTTGACTTCTGAGCTGCCCCCTGGAGGGTCGGCATCTGCAGAGAAGGGAACGTCATTCAAATGGAACATACATTTAAAATTGTTTTATTTGGAAATAATTTCAGATTAAAGAAAAACTGCAAAAAATAAAAATAATACAAAGAAGACCCTTACATCTTTATATTCTAGAATCATCTATTGTTAAAATTTTACCCCATTTCCTTTATCATCTCTGCCATCTCTTTCTACCTATCATTCTCTCTTTCTCACCACCCCCCCCACACACATTTTGTCTGAACCACTTGAGGGTGTTACCCCTAAATACTTTAGTTTGTGTTTCCTAAGAATAGGCATATTCCCCGGCATAACCATAGTATTAGTTGATCAATGCACGTAGCATTAATGCATACTTTTATCTAATCACCACTCTACGTGGTGTGTTCCAATTTCGTCAGTTAACCTTTGGATGTTCTTTA
Source organism: Phocoena phocoena (assembly GCF_963924675.1). Taxonomy (NCBI): domain Eukaryota; kingdom Metazoa; phylum Chordata; class Mammalia; order Artiodactyla; family Phocoenidae; genus Phocoena; species Phocoena phocoena. Next base: position 25,778,013 of record NC_089231.1, read on the forward strand.
TGGCACATGCCTCTCCACCGAGGATCCCGTCTAGGGCCGGGTGTTGAATTTAGTTGTTATGTCTCTTTGGCCTTCTTTAATCTGGGACATTTTCACAGCCTTTCTTTGTCTTTTAGGACTTTGAGATTTGTAAAGAATACAAATGCCCTCTTATTTTTCATTAAATGTTCCTCATTTGGGGTTTGTCTGATGTTTCCTTGTCATTAGATTCAGGTTATACATTCTTGGCAGAATCCTGCCTGGACAACCTTGGGTTCCTCTCAGACAGTCACATCAGGAGGCACTCGCTGGTCCTCACTGGTGATTTAATCTTGATCTCCCAGTCAAGGTATTGCCAGTTTCTCCACTATATGAGGATTGTGTTTTTTCTCCCTTATAACTAGTATGCAGCCTATGGGGAGACACTTTTAAGTCCACTGCTCTTCATTGATTTCCCCCGAGATGTAGTACCCATCGATGACTCTTGCCTGATCCAGTTGTTAACACGATGGTTGCTGCAGATCGATGCTTTTCCAGCTCCAGCATTACCTCCATATTTACCAATTGGCCCTTGGCATTCTACTGTAGCAGCAGAATTTACTCGTATTGCAAGCAGTATACATTTACTATTGTAAGCAAATAAAATGTATTTATTTGTCCATCTCATGAATTTCTGTTTTTCCAAGAGTTTATTATTTCTCACTGTACTCAATTGTTTTGGCGATTAAATTGCCCCAGAGTGAACCCATAGCAGCCCCTCTGAGCTAACTCCTGTGATATTTTGATATGTCACCATCTCTGTTATGGAGCACTTTCTTACTTCCTGGCATAACAAGAGGTTCCAGGCTCATCTTGTACTTGCCTGGTGCCAGGCTGGAAATCAGTCATTTCTCTGAGAAACCCCTCTTCCTTTTAGTGGGGAATGGTATTAGAGCCCAAGATCTGGGCTCTGGGTATGCTCATTGCTGCTGAGTGTCTTTGCTTCTTGGCCCCTTCAAGGGTCAGAACTAGGAACTACATGTATGTATAAACACATATACATAACTTTCGTAATACATATACATGTATACACATGTGCACATAAACATGCATATACGTTTACATATTCATATGTGAGAGATTATGAGTCCATACCGGTACTTCCAAATCCAATCCACCTCCACAGGGTTGCTTCTTGTCTTCCCCCATACCGTATTTATGCCTTTCTTTCACAATGAAAACCCAGGTTCCCCAAACCAACGCATTCACTCATTTGCTTAATCCTATATTACATCTAAAATAGTGTCGGAATTGCTTCACCCACACCGCTACAATCAGCAAACCTTCTTCCCTCACTCTAACCCGCCTTTGCTGTGTTCAGAGTAACTTGGATTAGTCCTTCTTTCCTTTTTTCTTTTCCTGCTCTTCAATGTGGTTATAATATTTATTTGAAATACAGTTAGGTTCATTTTTTTTTTCAGTTTTCTTTCAATTTTAGGGATTTTTCCTTTCCATTCTTATTGATTTAATTTTATTTTTTAATGGGTTGAGTTTTTTTTTTTTTTCTTTTTTTTGAGGCTGTGCTGTGCAGCATGCAGGATCTTCACTCCCTGAGCAGGGATTGAACCTGTGCGCCCGGCAGTGGAAGCATGGAGTCCTAACCACTGGACCACCAGGGAATTCCCTAGGTTGAATATTAGCATACTTTCAAAAGTCAGAAAGGTATACTAGGAGAACACTCTCTCCTGCGTTCCTTCCATCCCGTCCCTCTCTTGCAGGGAACCAACTAAATCGTTTGATGCTTATACTTCTATTGCTTTTTGTAAAAGCTAGCACATTTTTATATGTTTTAAATTTTCCCCCTCTTTTTCTACATAAAAGATAGCATATTATATATGCTTTTTAAATACTTTGCTTTATGCATTCGGTCTCCTGGAAAACTCTCCATACCATCCATAGAGGTCTTCCTCGTTGTGTTTTAGAGCTTCATAGTACTCTGTGTGTGCATATACTAGAGTTTATCCAACCACGCTCCTATACACGACCATAAAATGATTATAAATAATGCCGCAAAGCTTGTGCATGTGTTTTATATGCTTGGAAGTGTATCTTCAGGGTAAATTTCTAGGAATGGGATTACTGGATTAAAGAGCAAATGTGCAAGGAGTTTTGTAAGATATTTCCAGATACCCCTCCATGGCATCGTACCAGTTTGCATTCCTGCCTGTTTCTCCATAACCTTGCCAAAGAAGGTATTGTCAAGTTTTGAAACTTTTGCCAGTCTCATGAGTATGAAATGGTATCTCAGTGTAATCTTAATCTGCATTTATCTTATTATGGTGAGGTTGAATATTTTTTCACATATTTAAGGCTAATTTTTATATTCCTTTTGAAGTAATCCATCCTTTTGCCCATTTTTCTATTGCCCACTTTTCTATTGGAGTTTTGGTTATTTGTCCCTCAATTCTTAACAGTTTTTTTAATATACTAGTGATATCAAACCTTTATCTATGATATATATGGCAAATATTTTCTCCTAGCTTATCATTTACCTTTGATTTTACGTATGGTGTTTGCCATATAATTTAAAAATTTTTATATAGTAAAACTCATCTATCTCTTATAGCCTCTGGATTTTCAATCATAGATGGAAAGTCTTTCCCTACACCCATGTGGAAACGTCGTTTTTGATGGCTATGTAATATTTCACTGCAAAGATAAACCGTCCTTTTTATATAGATTATAAGATGAATTGGAGTTCCTAGGCAGATGGGGCAGAGGGCAGAAGAGTGCAGAGGGGGAGCAGCTTGAAGGTTGGAGGTGTGAAAGCCTTGCACCCTGTTGGTTTCGGGATGGGAACAGAGGAAAAGTGGTCCCTGTCCTGCAGCGATGGGCACTCATGCAAGGAATCAAATCTTGCCCTCATGGCACAAGCCAGTGTCAGGACCCACAAGGGAGTGCTGTGGGAGCAGCAGAGGACTGGCAGGTCCTTTGGGCTGGGCTCAGGGACATTGGGGCAGGGCTGGGACCAGGGTGGGGCAAGTGAAGCACACTGGGCAAATTTAAGGAGGCCTCACTCTCAGGGTGGTGCAAGTGCAGGACTGGCACCTGGGAGAGAGGGCCTCCTTAAATTCTGTTCCCTGGGCACCTCACTTGCCTCCCCTGGTCCTTGCCCTTCTTTGGGGGAGAAGCAGGACTTGATCTGGGCCTGAGGAAAAGTGGAAGTAAATGAATGGGGCTGGGGAAGTACTGTCGGCCTTGGCTGAGCCAGTAGGAGTAGCATGTTCTGTCCATCAGAGGACTGGCTACATCGGAAAGTGGCATGAGCTGGGAAGCTGGGATGGGGGGAGTCTGGATTTCATCCAAGTTCTGGGAAGCCACTGCAGGACTTTAAGAAATTTAAGAAATTCTGCCAAACTGGGGGAAACAGGGCTGATAATAGTCTCTTCCAAGGGTTGATGTGAAAATTATATAAGACAATCAACACAGGGCCTGGTGTGGAGTAGAAGCTCAATAAGCACGAGTTTCCTGTGCTTTGAGGGCATCTACTGACTTTCTTAATCAAGTTTCTAGTCTAATGCCCTTGACACACTGGGACTGTTCAAATCACAATGTAGGAGTAGAAAATTATAATAAACAAATCTTGAAGAACACTAACTGTTCACACACCTTGGGAAGAGGAAGATGGCATCGTTCAAGGGCTGCCATGGAGGCAGCTTCAAGGCATCCATTTTACAGAAATGGAAACTGAGTTCCAGCAAGGGTCTCACAGTGTGTTAATGGCCTACGGTGGGTTAACGTTTGTGATCCTAGAACTCAGATCCTAGAGAGAGACACGGACACTCACTCCCACCCTGCCCCCTGCCCACCCTCCCCCAGCCCTAGAAAGCACGGGAGCTTATGTGCCAGAGGCTTTCCCAACAGCTTTGCCAAGTGTTTCCTCCCTGAACCGTGCTGACCCTGAAGGGAGAAAAAGCAAAAGGCTAGAAGGAGGCAAAAGACAGGGCTGGGAGAGAGCAGCCTCCCCCACTGCCCTCTGCACCCCCAGGCCACAGCCCTGGGGGAGGGGCTGTCAAAGGATCCCAGGTCTGTCGTTTCCCTCCTCTTCCCGGAATCAGAAGAGGCCCAGTGAAGCCCATTCCCCGCGGCCCCATGTGTCCTGTCAATCAAGTGTGTGGGAAAAATAATAAGTCTGCAGCCCATGGCCGGAGTTCAGCCTTCAGACCTCGCTTATCTGCTCTCCCCCGGGCTCCTGCTGATTGAGGCCAGGAGGTTGGCTGAATCTCCCAGACCACATTTGAGGAGGGAGGGCATGCAGATGCTGGTCCCCACTCCCACCTCTCACACCAGCAGGGCCTTCCTCTCCCATGCCTGTCAGTGCTAAAGCTCTCCCTGAGAGATCTAAACCATCCTGGAGTGGAGGCCCACCAGCCCTTCTTCCTGCTCTGCCAGGCTCGTGGAAGCGGCCACCCAATGACCTGCATCGTGGTACTTAAGGAAAGCCCCCACTTCAGCCTCATCTTCCCACCAGGGGGCTGCTTCAAGTCCGTCTCGAAAGCTTCTTCAGCCTCTGTCCCTGGCCCAAAGCCTGTCTGTCCTTAGTGGCCCAACCCAGCACCACATCTTCCCAGATGCCTTTCCCTGCTCCAGTCAGAATGCGCTTCCCCCTCTGCCTGCAGCCTGCACACGTGGGTTTAGCGTCTTGGGCAGGCCTTGCCATGTCTGTCTTTCATCACAGGTGGTTGTGAAGGGACTGTCTGCCCCTTTCAGTATGAACTGCCTGAGAGTCAGGGATATTTCTCAATCAGCTTTGAATCCACCCCCTGCCAAATGCTGAACACAGAGCATCAGTGTTGATTGAGTCGCTGAAATGCGAGTGGAAAGACCACAGTCTTTAAAGACAGGAAGGATTAAGCCTGAACTCTGGCCGGACATTTGTTGAGTGGCCTTGGAGAAGCCACTTAACCTGTCTGAGCCTCTACTTGCTCATCCATTCAACGGGACGATCACATGTGCCTCGCAGGGCCCTTGCACTGACAGAGTGAGCAGTGTGCCCAGCACAGAACCTGACCCCCGGTAGGCACGTGTCCCTTCACCCACAGGCATTTGCCACGTGCCTTCTGTGTGCCAGGCTGCAGGGCAGCCAGAGGGCGACAGTGAAGACGTGAGTGCACGTCTGCAAAGTGACGTTGAGAGCCCACTCTGTCCAGGTTGTGCTGGGGCTGGTATGCCAGCAGGCACCCCCATTGTGGGGACAGTGGGTTTTCTAGGCCTTTCCAACCAAATAGTTGCTGAGACTAGCTCCCAGGAGGTTGATTTCTGGGGTAATCCTGACAGAGTAGAGCGCCCGGCCTAGGTGAGGAAGTGAGGGCCGAGAGGGAGAGGGGAATTCAGAAGAAACAGAGGGCCAGGTTCCTGATCTCAAAGAACTCGTGACGTGTCACACCCAGGGCTCTCCAGGAGGGAGTGAGATGGCCAAAGCCATCCTGGGTTCCTCCTTTGGGGAAACCAGATGTCGGCCAGCCTGGGGTAGAATCCAGGAGACCGGCTTTGTCCTGCTCTAAGAGCCAGGCCTGGGAGCTCCGCAGGCCGGGGGTCCACAGGCGCAGGCAGGGCTGGGGGAGAGCAAGTGAGACCCCAGGCCATCTTCATCTGCGGCCAAGGGAGCCTCAGGGCCCAGGCCCAGGGGGGTCGGACCCGCTAACCCTGGGTTCTAAGATCCCACTCCCAGTTGTGTGGTTGGCAAGTGCCAGTTGAGTATGGGCTGTGTGCAGAGCCCAGGGCCGACTCCCCGTGGGATCAGGAAGTGAAGAGTTCCTGCCCTGATGGGAGGTGGGCGATCTTCCAGTGGGAAAGCACCACACCGCACGCGATGCTTTGGGAGCAGCCACAGCAGGCCTCAGCAGCTGCACAGAAGCGAGTCTGCTGTCATCTGCCCGTGCAGAGAGGATGGGCACAGGGGGTTCGGGTGAGCCCAGCAAAGGCTCTGGGAGAGGCACCTGTGGAGCCAGGCCTTGAAGGATCCCATAGATGTGTGTACTTGCTTACTTCGCTGAGGTGTTAATGGTCTTTTTCTCCTCCTGGCCATCTGTGAACATCTGAGGACCAGCGGGAGGACCAAGCCTGTCCCTCAACCCAACAGTCAAACCACATGAACCTGAACACATCTGAAAATGCTCGTCTCTGAGGCTGCCCGCTGGTCTGGTGTGCTTGCCTGCGGGGAGAATGTTTCTCTTCTTTCCTGAGCCTCTCTGCCTCAGCCCAACATTTCTCTAGGTGGATGGACCGCAGAACCCCAGCTCTCATCTCACCTGCCTGTCCTTCTCTGGAGAGGCTGCCAGGCCCACCAGGGGCTGTGATGAATGTGTCCCTCTCCCTCCGTTGATGGGCCTAGGTGCCCCTGCGGAACAGGAAGGCTAGATGCTAGTCAGCCGGGGTGGAGGGCAGCTGCTCCGGCCCAGAGCTGGTGAAGGCAGTGCCCTTGGCCCCTCCTCACTGGTGATAACAGTGGAGGCAGGTAGGCAGCGGGGAACCACATCACTCCTTGTGCAGGCGGCGAGAGCACCCGTGATGGCTGACCTCATCTTTCATGGGTTTTGCTGGGGGAAGGTTGCCTTTGGGATGAGCAGAGTTTAAGTGAGGCTTTCAATGAACAGAGAATGGAATGACATTTTAATTGCCTATCTGACAAGTTAAGAGAAATGAGGGGTGGGGAAGTAGATGGAGTCAGGGAAACACAGAGCCCTTCCCTCCACTGTCCCTCATAACAGGGAGAATAGACAGTCTGAGAGTGAAAGTGGGCATTATTATAATTATAAGGGGAAACAGATACAAGATGGGACTTTCCTGGCGAATATGAGACTTCAAGGGCCTGTATAATTGGCTATATGTTCTCCCCTCCATGTTCCCCAAGATAGAAAAGAAAGAAGGCTTCATGACCCTCTCTGGATAATTAATGAGTTGTATAGCCCTGAGGATATCGCTTCACCTTTTCGCCCCTTGGCTTCCTCATCCATAAATTTCCTGCATTCATTCCGCAGATGTTATCTTGTGCCTTCCACATGCAAGGCAAAATGCCGGGCGCTGGAAGTTCAAAAGTGACCATGACAGGGCCCTGGCATTAGTCCAGCACTCTCAGATCTCTGGGCTCCCTGCCCCCTCCAGAGACACCACTCCAGCCCATGGTTTGGGGAGCTGAAGGCGTTAAGTAACAGCAGACTAAGGCTGTGTCTGAAATATGCCCTGTTGAGTGGTCCAGGTAATGGCAAGGAAAGGAGCCTGGGAGGTGAGAGCATTGTGCCCATTTTGTGAGAGAGGAACCTGAGACTCCAAGAGATGGACTCGTGCTCGGCAGCGTACAGCCAGGAGGTTGTAGAGCTGAGACTGGAACCCAAAGCTGCCTGACCATTAAGTCCGTCCTCTTTCTTTACACTTGCCCTTTCTGTTGTCTAACCCTTGCTTGTCTCCCTGTCCCATCCCCCATGCAGCCATTTGGCCAGCAGATCCTGTGGCATAGACACGCCCCCACGGAGACAGGGCAAGAGCCCTGGACCAGTTGTAACACACACCAAGGGCTGCTGAGGGGTCTTAGCTCAGCCACTTCCTTACCATCCTCTCCTCTGTGGCCATCAAATGCCACAGCTGGGAAGGGGACCCAGAAAAACTTCTGTTTCTAATCCTCTAGAGTGGAGAGGGTGGTGAAGAAGGGTGCGATAAGTATTCTGGAGCTGCTCAGAGAAGGAGGAAGGTATAAGAAGCTGCTTTTATGCCTGATGCAAAAGACGCAAGACCAATAAATACAATTCCTTATGCAACTTCCACTAAAATATTAACTAGAAAACTGTCCTAGATGGAGACATGATTTGCCTGAGGTCCCGTAGGACAGATGACTGGACCTCAGGTCTTCTCTCTCATTAATCTAGTTCCCTTCCTCTAAAATATCTGCCCCTCATTTCTTCATAAGCACCCAACAGCTGGTTTTTATATTTGAAAAATCATTAGTGAGATTGGACAGTTTAAATAATTTAGTGGACATTTATTCTTCATGGTTTTCCTTACTGATTCATAGGAACTCTTTGTATGTTATGGGTGCATATACTTTTAACTTGGATTGTTGACTTTTAACTTGGATTGTGGTATCTTTATCATATAAAAGTTCAAACTTTTATTTAATCAAATCTATCAATTTTTCCCCATGATGGTTTGTGGGGTTTGTGTCCTGTTTAGGAAAATCTGCACACTGACCATGTATTTGTCAAAAACAAATTTGCCGGAACTTCTGGATTGGAAACCTTTGGTGCAGAAATCCAGGAAGGTTGTCTTGCAGCATGCAGACATTTTCTGAGGGCCTCTTTGTAGGAAGCCTTTGACCAGGAGACCCCAGACTAGAGCAGCCCTCATCCTGGATACCTCACCCAGCACCCAGGTTCTGTGCAAGGCTCTGTGCTGTTCCCCACAGGTTGAGGTCTGGCCAATAAACTCAGTGAATCAAATATTGACTGAGGCAACCCTGAGAGTGTTTTCCTGGTCACCAAGGCCAAAGCAAGACATGGGGACTTGTTTTTCCTTTTGGTAGCCCTGTCCTCCTTCCCTCTCTCTTCCCCACACTCTGAAGGGGATCTGAAAATCTACAAAAACTGTTTTATGTGGGTGGGCACCTTTATCTGCCTGTTGCTGCTTTTGTGGGAAACTTTTCACAGAGCCGAATACAGAAAATTATCTTTTCAAACATACTATTCAGTGTAATTTTATAAGATCTGCAGTTATTGCTGTAGCATCTTCTCCAAGAAACCTTGGAATCCAGCGGTTGCTGTGTCATAAAAGAAGCAAGAGGCTTGGGTAACTAGAAAAGGACTATTAATCCTGCTGGGGCTCATCCTCACTAATTCACTGTTTCTGGCAAAGGGGGAGAAAGATTGCTTTGGAAAGCATCTTGGAAGGACCCAGAGTCTATTGGTACGTGTACACACACACGCACGCACACATGCACACGTGCACACACACACCCAGCGATGCAGTGGCCTGGATTTGACATTTCCAAACAGGTAACTCAAGCGTTTAGGTCTGCACTGAGTCTTGCTGCCTTTGGTGTTACTGTACCGTAGTACTACATGCTCTTGGGTGCATTTTGTTGGCAGGGCTGGGTCACGGTCCACTCCAAAAAGAAGAGGCAAGAAATGGAGGCCCCGGTAAGGGAGCAGCTGGCAGGGACAAGGAGCCAGCCAAACGCTCGGAATAGCTGGTCCTGGCGCCAAAGGTTGAAAAGGGCAGAGGAAATGGGTAGGCTGGGGCCCGTGGGAGGGGCGGCCTGGGCTGGGAGGGGAAGCGAGGGTGGTCTGCCGCTGTGGCCTGCAGGTCACTTGTCCATGGGAAGTTTTCAAAGGAGAGATTCAGGCGTGGGCAGGAGGGCTGGAAGGGTGGAGGAGGGTCTGGATTTTGCCTCCGGCCAAGGAGGGACCGGACACAGGGCGACCTCCAGTTGGTCACTGTGCAGGGAGCTGGCACAGACAGCTCTGTTGGAAAGGTGGAATGGGGTTCAGCAGGGCCAGAAGGGCAGAGCTGAGCCAGGATTGGGATTCTCCTGCAAGGGGCGGGGCTGTCTGGGGCCAGGGGCTGGGCCGTGGGGACACAGCATCGAGAGCTTCTTCCCATTCAGTGAGGACAGCACTGCTGAGCCACCTCCCTGCCTCGTATACAGAGGGTGCCCAGTAAGTGTCAGTGACCTCACTGCCTGAGCCCCAAGGGTTTGTTCCAGTGTGGACGGTGGATTCCAGGGACACTTCAGCAAAACCATCACCAAGTATTTTTTAAGCACCTGCCGGGCACTGTGTTCTGGACAAGGCTCTTCAGAAAAGAAGCAATAAGTGAAATGCAATAAGCAAATGTAGTAAATATAAAACCAGAGCCTTTGCAGCCCCTCCCAATCTGGTAGCCAGTTAGAATCCCAGAATCTCAGGAATGCAAGGAGATTTTTCAACGATCAGGTGATCAGCTCCTCACCAGGCTTGGATTCCACTCTTCCACCCTTGCCAACGTGTGACTGAACTTCGGAGGTGACAGGGAGCTTGTTGCCTACTAAGGCGTCGCCTTTCACCTCTGGCCAGCGCTGAGTATTAGAAGGAGGTTGGGCATCCACTGGGAGTCAGAGATAGGCTCTAGCTCCACTTAGTGCCTCGGGCTCCTTGGTCCTCATCTCCGGATTGGTCAGCACAGCCCCTGCCCTGTCTGCCTTGCAGGGCTGTGATAACAACACCTCACACTCCAGGCTCTGCGCGCTGCTCACAAAGTACTTGACTTGCCCAACTCCCTTAGCGAGTTGCAGCGGGGAGCAGGGAAGTTAAACAAGCGTGTGGTTTCTTCTTCATCCTTGGCTCTGTTTCCTCCAGCATGCTCTGATGTCATCAGCACAGAGCCCTGCAAGGAAGCCATCGTTAGGGCATTTGTCTTCTTTCTTGTTTTTAATTTTAATTTTTAATTGAAGTATAATTGACCTACAATATTGTATTAGTTTCAGTTGTACAACATAGTGATTCAATATTTTTATACACTGTGAAATAATCACAAGTCTTACCATCTGTCACCACACAAAGTTATTACAGCGTTATTGACTATACTCCCTGTGCTGTGCATTACATCCCCATGCCTTACGTATCTTATAACTGGAGGTTTATGCTTCTAAATTTCCCTCACCTAGTTCACTCATCCCCCGACCCCGCTCCCCTCTGGAAACCACCAGTCTTCTCTCTGTATCTATAAGTCTGTTTCTGTTTGTTTGTTTTTAGATTCCACATATAAGTGAAATCATATGGTATTTGTCTTTTTCTGTCCCTTAGCATAATACCCTCTAGGTCCATCGATGTTGCCGCAAATGGCAAATTTTTTTGCTTTTATGGTTGAGTAACATTCCATTGTATACATATACCACATCTTCATCCGTTCATCTACCGATGGACTCTTAGTTTGCTTCCGTATCTTAGCTTTTGTAAATAATGCTGCAGTGAACATTAGGGTGCATATATCTTTTTGAATTAGTGTTTTCGTTTTCTTCAGATAAATACCCAGAAGTGGAATTGCTGGATCGTACAGTAATTCCTTTTTTAATTTTTTTAAAAATTTATTTATTTTTAAATTTTTGGCTGCGTTGGGCCTTCATTGCTGTGCGCGGGCTTTCTCTAGTTGCAGTGAGCGGGGGCTACTCTCTTTTGTGGTGCACAGGCTTCTCATTGCAGTGGCTTCTCTTGTTGGGGAGCACGGGCTCTAGGCGTGCAGGCTTCAGTAGTTGTGGCACGTGGGCTCAGTAGTTGTGGCTCACGGGCTCTAGAGCACAGGCTTAGTAGTTGTGGCGCACGGGCTTAGTTGCTCCGGGGCATGTGGGATCTTCCGGGGCCAGGGCTCAAACCTGTGTCCCTTGCATTGGCAGGCAGATTCTTAACCACTGCGCCACCAGGGAAGCCCCCTTTTAAAAAAATTTTTAATGAACCTCCATACTATTTTCCAGAGTGACTGCACCAATTTACGTTCCCATCAACAGTGCACGAGGGTTCCCTTTCTCCACATTCTCACCAACATGATGATGTTACTTCTTGTCTTTTTGGTGATTGCCATTCTGACAGGTGTGAGATGCTATCTCACTGTGGTTTTATTTGCATTTCCCTGATGACTAGGGATGTTGTGCATCTTTTCATGAGCCTGTTGGCCATCTGGATGTCTTCTTTGGAAAACTGTCTCTTCGGGTCTTCTGCTCATTTTTAAATTGGATCGTTTGTCTTTTTGATGTTAAGTTGTAATATTTGTTTCACTTTGTGGGGGAGTAAACTGAGGCTCAGAGAGGTTAAGTGATACGTCCAAGGATATACACCCAGCCTGTGATGGTGAAGCAGAGACAAAAAAGTCTCCTGATACTGCAGCCCCACAAGCTTCCCACCCAACGCTTTGCCTCTCCTAAGGGAGATCAAGAGACAATACCAATCAGAGGGTTTGCAGTGCCGTTTCTTTAAACTCTTCCCCCCATGACAAGTGGGGGAAACACCACAGCTACCCTTTCCTGAGTGCCTGCCACGTGCCAGGCCCTCGACCTACCCATGACTTCACCAGCACATCCCAGAAGCACCCTCCAAACAAAGTGGGCAGTGCACACTGATTCCAAGAGAATCACTAATGTGGCTCCCAGGAAGCTAGAAATGCCCCGGAAGTTGCCTGTTTTGTCTTTTAAAAGCAATGCAAGTTTCTCATTCTTCTCCATAATCGTCTCTCCTTTTTTCTAAAGTATAAAAGGAATGCATTTTCCCCAAAAGTGAGCAGAGTTGAGTATCAGGAAGATCTCCCACATCGTGTGCTTTGTCTTCGCGTAGCTCTGCCACATGCCCAGGTTACAAGTCACAGACACACACTTCCTCTGGTCCTGAGGACAGCCCCCAGGTAGTGGGCATTTTCATGTCCATTTTACAGATGAAGCAATGAGGCTCAGAGTGGTTGAGCCGCATGTCCTAGATCAGCTAGAAAATGGCAGCACCGGGACTCTCCATTGTGCGTGCGCCCTGAAAGACAGTGTCCCCCAAGTGTAGTAGATCACATGATGTAGATTGAAAAGGACCTAGTGGAGCTGGAGAGGAGCCACCAGGGGCAGGAAGGCTTTTGGGGGGAGCTGGGGCGCTGGCTGCATGAGTAATGCCTCAGGTAGGAAGGCGATTGCCCAACTGGTACCACAGGGAGGGGCAGACAGCGGGGAGGAGAGAAGGAGAGGAGATGAAGAGTTTGTGGGCCCAGAATTGGTGGGAGGGGGCTGGTGAGCCCTGGCTGGGCCACCCCTTTTCTCTCCTGGGGTGCAGTACTCCATATGGTCCATCCAAGGCCCACCCTTTGCCCCCTGTGACAACACAGCGCTGCCCAGGCCCTCAGGGGCGTTGGGGTCCCCCTCTTGGCACATTTCCCTTCTAGAGACTCCACTTTCTTCCCCCAGCCGAATACATTGCTTCTTTGGTCCTCAGAGTAACGCTCAGGACCAAACAAGGCCTTTCTTGAACTTCAGTAGCTGGGGATGCTGAGCCTCCAAGGACTCCTCGTGTTGACATCCCCATCCCCGAGCCAGATTTCAGTTCACACTTAGTTCACACTTCCACAACATCCCCAAGGGTCATTGTGTCCTTTGGCAGGTGAGAAACTGAGGGCCTAAAAAGTTGAGGAGTCTGGCTTACTATTTAAGAGAACTGGTTTTGCAGGCAAAGGACAAATGTTGTATGATTCCACTTACGTGAAATATCTAGAACAGGCAAATTCATAGAGACAGAAAGTAGACTGCAGGTCAGCAGGGATTAGCGAGGTGGTGGGGGGAGGGTTGGAGGGGGTGGGATTGGGAAGTTATTGCTTAATAGTTACAGGGTTTTTGTTTGGGCTAATGGAAAACTTTTTGAAATAGTGGTGAAGGTGGCACAACATATAGATATTTTTACCACAGTTTAAAAAAAGGATAAGAAGAGGCAAATAAAGAGCATTAGTCCACAAATATGGGGAAGATGTGTTTTGCAGGTGTGCCAGTCAGGGATGCCATAGACCTGGCTTTGAATCCAGTCCCCACCTGGTACTAGCTTTGTGTCCTTGGGCAAGCTACTCGCCTCCCTTTACCTAAGTTTCCTCACCTGTAAAATGAGGTTGTTGTGAGGATTAGACGGAACGGTGTATGAGCGCCTGGCACAGACCAATAAAATCTCTATGAAGAGTAGCTGTCACGGTTATGATGATTGCGTTCATCATTATTATTAAGCAGCTCAGGCTCACAGTCAGGGAGGGGATTTGCGTTGGCCAGCGTCCAGGGCTCTATTTTGAGGGTAATCTTGAGGGTAGTGAGAGGAGTGTGGAAGAGGGGAGAGGGCTGGGGTGAGGGTGAGGGCTTGGAAAGCTTGTTGTGCAACAGGAGTAGGGCAGCAGGCTTTGTCTCCTAAGGTGTCCTGGCAGGTTACGGCAAGGCTAAATCAGGTCCTGATGAGGTTGCCGTGTAAGGGTTTGATCCCCGAAGAGCCAGGTCCCCACTCTGCCCTGGTTTGCTCCCTGGATATGCACAAGGCCACAGAACATGGGCAACTCCATCCCTGGACACTCAGCGCCTTCTCTGAAGGACAGCCTAATTTGGCATCTTAGCCCCCAGTACGGGAGTAACTGGAATCATCGGTGACTTTTTGCCCTGGACAGAGCTGTTCAGAGCTGGGAGCCAACCGGATACAGGGTGCTCTGTCCTTTGAATTGCTGTGTGACCTTGCACAAGAACCTTCCCCCTGCAGGTCTGCAAATGTCCTCTGTGAGATGAAGGGTTGGTGAGGAGTGTCCCTTCCGCCGGGGACACCGGGATTTTATGACCTTACTTATTTGTAAGAAAATCTTCAAATAGAAAGGGTGATGCCATCACTTCATCAGCAACAGGGTTTATGAAATAGTTTTGGTTTAAGATTTACTGGGAAGCAACAGACCTCCGTTCATTTTGCCAGCTGGGTGACCTTGGTGACCAGTTACCTGACTTCTCTGTGCCTCAGTTTCTTTATCTATAAAATAAGGACAGCAATAATCCCAATTCAGAATGGGGGCAGGAGGTCATGGTGAGGGTGAAATGAGTTAAGACTTGTAAAGTTTTTTGTGTTTTTTTTTTTGTGGTACGCGGGCCTCTCACTGTTGTGGCCTCTCCCGTCGCAGAGCACAGGCTCCGGACGCGCAGGCTCAGCGGCCATGGCTCACGGGCCCAGCCGCTCCGCGGCATGTGGGATCTTCCCGGACCGGGGCACGAACCCGTGTCCCCTGCATCGGCAGGCGGACTCTCAACCACTGCGCCACCAGGGAAGCCCAAGACTTGTAAAGTTTTTGATTAGTCCCTAGCGCATAGTAGGTGCTTAATAACTCTCTGGAGTTCCTTCCCTGTGCAGAGCTTGGCTGAGCTTCCTGAAAGATCCAGAGAAGGCCAAGGCCCATTCTCTGCATTCAAGGGGGTATTACCTTTTGCTTAGTGATATAAGGTAGTCCCTCATGAAAGAACAGGCAACCTGAAAGTGCATCATCCAAGGACATGGGTGTAAGTGCTGGAGGGGTCCTGGGTGGGTCAAGAAAGGGGGCAGTGAGGAGGGAGAGGAAGAAGAGGAGGATGGGAAGGAGGGGGAGGGGGAGGAGGGGGGAGGGGGAGGAGAGGGGGAGGGGAGGGGGAGGAGGGGGAGGGGGAGGAGGACTGGGAGAGCACTTGGCCTGGACCATAAGTAGGCAGAGAGCAAGAGGCAGGGCAATTCTACCTGGTGAGCATATGTATGTGTGCCCGTGTGCACCTGTGTTTGCCTGAAAAGCACAAAGACAGCTCACCACAGAATGGGAAGTGTGGGCCTTTGGCTCCCCTAGGCAGCGCCTCAGTTTGCAGTCAGTCGTGTCGCCCATGGCAGTGAGCAGGTGTGTGCCTGCCTTGAGCACGGGAGCAAGCCCTTGGGCATATCCCGGGGTGTGATTAATTTAATTATTTCAAAAGCCCCTTTGGTATTTCACGAGGGTCGTTGCTCCTGACTGTGGGCTTGAATACAACTGCAGCGGGTTTAAATAAAATCAATTAATTTAATTTGATTTGGTTTTATGTACTTGGAGCCGGCGCCTCTTGAACTCAGTATGAAAATTATTGCAGAATAAAAATGCATATTAGTACTTCAAGCCCAGTGTCCTTGGACTTTCTTCAGGGAGCCTGCAGTGCTGATCACAAAAGCAAAATCCCCCGCTTGGCAGGAGCCCCTGCCCACTGCCCCACTGGTCTCCCCTCCAGCCTCGGACAGGGTTGACGGGGACTGTGTGGGCTGTTTATATGACTCGCTCACTTCGGGAAACACTTGCTTACCTGGTAGTGAAGTGAACGCATTCCCATTTTGCTTTCATGAAAGGAACTCAGAGAGGTTTTGACTGATCTTGGTCACCAGCTTACTGGGATCTTTTGTTCTTGTTGTTCTTACGAACTAAATTAATTGGAGGCAGTATACTGCAGTGGGTCGAACCTCGACTCTGCCCTCAAAGAGACACATGAACTTGGACAAGTCCCTGTACTTCTCTGGGCTTTTGTTTCCTGGTCTATAAGTGAGAGGGCTGGATGCCTGCTTGCAAGGCTCCTTCCAGCTCAGAGTCATATTCCATGGACTGTTGATCTTCCTGCCTCAGGGAGCCTGTCCCAGGGTGGAGCCCAGCCTCATTCCTGCTCCACTAAAGAGGGCTCCGAGCCAGCTCACCGAATGGTTGATGGGACTGAGCCCTGCACCTCCAAGGAGGAATGGCTTCTCCCCCACATTCCTACAGGTCAGAGCAAGTACTGCTTTCAAGAAGGTTGGAGGGTTGCAGCTGAGGAGGCCTAGAAAGCATCTGGCCGACCCTGTTATTTTACAGATGAGGGAACGCTCTTCCAGTGTCACACAGCCATAGCTGCAGGTAGCAACGATGTTCTGCCACATTGACAGTCATTTAAGAGGGTGGAGATTGTGCTCAGGCCTCATCTTCCAACTGTCCTTTTAATTCCTCGTTCTCCTGTCAGGGCCTCCCTAGTAAAGCAGATCCTGGCACCCATCATTCTGGAGCAACTGCATCCCTTCTTAAGCCCAGTGGTTTCTCCCTTGATCCTAGTGGGAGAGTGCTGGGAAGCCCTGTTCAGAAGCATCCCCCACCAATGCCTGGGATTCCACCCTTAGCAGTTTATGCGTTCTCACTGCTAAGGGCATGTCCCCTCCCACAGCTCTTCCTCCTGACCTTGGATTTGGCACCAAGCTTTGATCCCCTTGAGTTAGTGGTAGTTTTTTTTCCGCATAAGTCTTACCTCCCCAGAGCTCCCACGTAACAGAAACTGAGTCTGCCCTTTCCACCCCATCCTTTTGACTTTCTCCATGCCTCCCATTGACTGAGAGGCACCTATTTTGCGCTAAGAACTGCCCGAGACACTCTCCTGACATTACCTCATTTATTTCCTGCACTGACTCTGCAAAGTGGGCATTACTGTCAGTGTTTTACTGTTGGGAGACTGTGGTTCAGAAAGGAGAGAGAACTTTCTCAATATCACACAGCTACTAAGTGACAGGGCTGGGATTCAAACCCACAGTTCACTCCCAAGACTCTTGCACTACACCAAGTGGCCTTCCTTGCCCATAACAGGTGCTTAATAGATCTTTAATGACAGATTCTATTATACTCCATTTTGCCCAACAGCAAATGCCCCCCGGGGACATAATAATAATTTTCAAATTATTACTTTATGTTAATATTGATATTATTATTTATGAAGGAACTATTATGCCCCAGGCACCAAAAGTCACAACACCCATGAGGTGGGTATTATTATTACCTCCACTTTACAAATGCAACAACTGAGGCATAGAGAGATGACTTGCCTAAGGTCACCCAGAAAATAAGTGAGCTGGGCTTCAGTCTAACCCTAACTTTGAGGCTCAGCCCCTAGCCTCCCCGTTGTAACAAGATCTCAAAGTGAATTGGGGTCTTATGCCTTTGGCTCTCCCTGGCTCCAGTTTCAGGTAGAAGGTGCTGCTGGAGGGAGGGTAGGGCTAGTGGGGGTGGCAGAGACGCCTGCAGCTGGCACTGCCCTCCACCCAGCTGATAGCTGCAGCCTGGCTGGCTGCCTGCTTGGCTCACGTTGGGCCCTGGCACCAAACCTTGCAAGGGGGTGGGCGGGATGGGGCGACGGGAGCGGGGGCTCCGGCTCTGCGTACTACCCTCACGGCCCTCTGGCCCCCTCCCCACCCCCCAGACACTCTCTCGGGTCAGTGCAGTTCCCGCCAGGGCGGGCGCCGGCCTCTCCAGCGTTAACCGCGGGCAGGAGAGGCGCCGCGGCCTCCAGGGGAGGAGGGCGGGCGCTGAGGTCGGGCTGGGGCAGGGTGAGAATGCGGAGGAGAGGCCGGGAGAAAGAGGCGGGGGCCGAGGAGAGCGGCGCGGGGAATACAGGGTAGAGGCGGGGAGGGGTTCCGGGGAGGGGAGGGGCCGAGGGAGCCAGGATGCCCCAGAGGAGCGCGAGGACTCGGGCGGGGGCGAGCAGAGGGTGCTGGATTGCGGAGGGGAGGCAGGGGGCGGGCGTCGGGGAGGGACGGGGGCGGGGACAAGGCAGGACCTGGGATGGGGCGCTGGGGGGCGCGGAGAGGGGACCGCTGGCGGCCTGGGTGGAGCGGCTGTGGTTGCATCACGTTCCTGATTGTTATTTCTCAGGGTTCAGACCAGAGGGGCTGGCGGGGAGGGAGAGGTGGGCGAACCAGTTTGAACCGGCCGGGTAACTCGAGGGGCGTGGGCCCAGGGAACTGGGGTGCTGCCCAGCACCCTCTACCGTAACCATACCGGGGAATTTTTCTGTGAATCCGCACCCCGCATCCCGGCCCCACCCTCTCGCCTGACTCGCCCTCCCTTCCCTCTGCCTTCCGTGTTGGCTCCTCCCAGGAATCGGTAAGCCAAAGGGAGGCACCGAGCTCTTGCCCTCAACTCTCCCACTCCCCGACCCCTCCTGGAGAATTCACATCCCGTGCGTGCCTTCTTTGTCTCTTTCCCTGCACCCGCCCCCTACCCCCCCAAACCCCCTTAGGATCCCTTCAGGGTCCCCTTTCTTCTCTGACCTCAGGGGCCCACTACCCACAGGCTGCCAGGCCCCTGCTAGCAGGGAGGGAAGACCCAGGCCACCTTAGCAGGGTAAAAACCTCACCCATCTCTGGTGTCTGCATTTTGTACAGAGATTCCTGCAATGGAACAGCACCCCTCCACCCCCAAATAGTTACTCGCAAATGGAGAAATTACAAAGACAGGACACCAGATTGGGGGGAAGGGGATATTTGGGGCACAGGAAGCGTTTCAGGGATCCCTCAGATCACATCAAGAAGGGCACCACAGTAGTCCCCCTTAGACCCTCCCCTGCCCTGCCCCAGTGTGTCCCTGTGCCCAGTTCTACTTCAAATTCATCCCCAGGGCTACTAGTTTTTATATTTCCAGGTAGCAA
The DNA here is from genome assembly GCF_963924675.1 of Phocoena phocoena. NCBI lineage: Eukaryota > Metazoa > Chordata > Mammalia > Artiodactyla > Phocoenidae > Phocoena > Phocoena phocoena. Next base: position 25,796,947 of record NC_089231.1, read on the forward strand.
ACCAGGAATCCTCCCTGTGGCCATGGAGAACTTCGTGGGTTGCTGAGCTTGTGTTTTTTACAAGCTTGGAGCTCTTTGACCAAGACTGCCACTATCTGTACATCAGGGATGTTATCTAATAGGTTAAATAACAAGGATCTTTAACAGAACTGGACCACAGGCATTCTCGGCCCAGTCCTGGGCTTTTCTAGATTGAGACCCTTGAGATCCAGGGAAGGAAGTGACCTTACCTCCTAGCTCCAGCCCAGTGTGCTTTCATTTTAGGGTAGCTCTGTGTTGGGGACCTAGCTTAGCACCTTTGTGGCACAGAGTAGATGATCCGTACGTATTGGTGAGCTGAATGAGGGACCCCTCCATGAGGAAGCTGGCGAAACACACTTTTGGGAGAAGCGAGAAGACTCCCAGACTCCCATGGGCTTGGGGTTCCAGCTCCTTCTCCCTGAGTATGCTAGTGACATGTTTCTTCAGGGTAGTTGGCCAGTGGTGACCACCATTAGGAGCCTGGCATCAGCTTTGGTCACTTCAAGCTCAGTCATGGTGCTCAAGGGTCTAAGCATGAACCAGATTGGCAACTCCAGATCAGAGCAATTAATGCTGTAACTCTTTTCCATTTGCTGCCCTCAGCCAATATCTGAACAGGTTGCAAAAGACCAAGGCATGTCTGTTCCTGCAGGGGCTCTTGTAATCCGGGGGCCCTGCCAGGCATTGTGTTAGGAGGCCACAGCCCACAGATCCAGAACCTCGGGACTGGAGGTCCCTGTTCCCAGCTCTGGAGGCCCCTGTTCCCAGCTCTGGGCTGCCCAGGGCTCTGTGGCATCTGTGCTTCTCCAGGCCTCTGGGGTCCTGCCTGCTGAGCATGGGCTGTGAGTCCTGCCCTGGCACATGGGGCCGGGAAGAACAAAAGCTGGAGGAATTCAAGTTAGTTAGACTACTATTATCAGTTTCAATAAAGTATTTGGAGAGGAAATGGGATGAAATGAATGGTGACTAGTTTTGGTTGTAGTAGAAGCTCATGAACTTGGACCTTACTGATTTGGAACTTAGGATGGTTAAGCTTAGCTGTGGTGAAGTTCACCTATGTACTGTCTGTAAACATAGAGCCCAATGAATAAATTAACAGGGCACACATCGTTTAGAGTAGGAGAGAAGGTGCGTGTGTGTAGCTTTCTCGTGATGGCAAATTTAGACCAGAAGCAGGTCAGCTCTATTGACCTTGGTAAGTATTTTATTTACAAACATTCACTGGTCACCTTCTACGTACCAGGCCCTATGATAAGTGTTCTAAAAGCGTTAATTTTTTGAATCCTCATAAGAACCCTATGAGGTAGGAAGTATTAATCTTCCCATTTTACAGACAAGGACACTGAGTCTGGTAATTAGAACACCACCAGGATTCACACCAGGGCTGTCTGGCTCTAAGGTTTGTGCCCTTAACCACCACGTGCAGGTATTTTACGTGTTAAGACATGGGGGATAGGATAGAAAAGAACAACAACAAAAAAAGGATAGGCCATGATCCCTATCCCTTCCAGATGCTTCTGGCACATAGTAGATACTCAGTAAGTGAATCAGTTCATTAAGCAATGGTGAGGACATGGGTTGAACTCCTTGAGGGCAAAAGGGGCCTTGAACCTCTCTGTCCACCCCGCCCCACTCCAGTGCTTGCGCAGAACAGTCATGGAATAACCAGTGAAACGCAGGGACGGGGGGTGGGAGAGGTTGGCTACTTCTGGTCTGGGCGTTTTCGGATGAGGGGACTGGCCCATGAGAGCGGAAGGGATGTGCCCAAGGCTGCAGGGGTTCCTGGTCTGCTGCTTCCTCCCCACAGTATTCTGATAGCAGGTGAGACGAAGGGGCCTGTGCCTGGCGCTCTTCCCCTTGGCCTCTCCTTGCCATCCTCTGCCTTTGGCGTCTATCCCCTTCTCTTCCCACCGGGGCAGGGAGAGGGACATGGGGACCCTCACTCCATGTGTTTGCTGCAGGAATAGACACCCCTCCATGCTGCCAAGTCAATAATAACAACCCGGGGTCTTGCAGAAAGGGGTCCAGGATCCACGAGAAGGCAGAGCCACCAGCAGCTGTTCGGAATTCTGCACTTCTGGTCCCAGAGCGCTTCCTGCAGACTCACATATGGGAGGGCCGAAAAGGGTCTTCAAGTTCTTCCTCCCCCTCTGCCTCCCAAGACCCTCATTTTACAAATGAGAGCAGTGAGGACCGAGAAGGAAGAAGTACTTGGCCAAGGACACAGAGCCCCGTCGAGGCAGAGCCAGGGCTAGAAGCAGGACATCTGCTGCCCAGTTCAGACCTGCCCCTCAGTATATGGGCCCGTGGCTTTTGGGAAGCACCGTTCAATCCCATGGTGATCCCGTGGCCTGTTGGGGCCACAGTTATGAGAAGGCTCGCCAGGACTTGTTTGCCTAACGCTTTCGCAGCCCTCCCCAAAGGCAAACCTCCCGTCATTTCTGATGGGTGCCCTTGGCAGCAACTAAAACAAATCCACCAAAGCAAAGAGAAGGGGAAGAAGGGCCAGAGTGGGGAGCTGGTGTTTGCCCCTGGTGGGAACCTGGGTGTACTGAACTTGTCAGCCTGTCAGGCCCAGATACCATCTCTTTCCTGCTTGGCACAGTTTTATCGAGCCTGTGTGTTCCTCCGCGGCAAAGTCCTCGAAGGGAGAGGAAGCAGGACTGTCCCCAGGGCACTGGAGAAGCTTTCCCGGTGCCTGATCTCCACCTCCCCTCCACTCTAGCCCCTCTCTCCACCCCATGACGCTTGAGTGGGATTAGAATTTCTCCCACAGGGTGGAGCGCACACACTTAGGATCCTGCTATGGGTCTGTTTTGGTTTGGGGGCTACAGAGGTGGGCTTTGAGCTGGGGGTTGATGTGTTTAACATCCTAATGTGGCACTTTATATGTGTCAAGTTCTGTTCTGACTCAGGTAATCCACCCAACAGCCTTTACAGATGAGGAAACTGAGGCAGAGAGAGGCTCAAGAACTCACGTAAGGTCACAGAGCGAGAGATGGCAGAGCCAGGATGCAGAGTCTGGATCCAGAGTTCATGCTCTCAGCCAGGATTCCAAGCTGCCTTCCTGCTGGGACAACCAGATTCTTGCCATTTGGACAAGTAATTTAACCAGTCCGGCTTTTCGTTTCCTCATCTATAAGATGGGGATGATGATATTAACCCAAAGTTAACCCTTCAAATAGTAACTGTGAGAAATGTGAAGGGCTCTACAGACAGGAGGGCAGGTTCTCGTGTGACCACGTCCCAGCTGAGGCTGGTTCATCCCACTGCTTACTTGTCCCCCCCACAGATCAGTGGGCTCTGGTAGCAATGACCTTGTGAGACCAGTGGCTTCCCAAGGAGAACGCTGGACCACTTTTGCCCATAGTGGCCTTCCCACTTTCAATCCCAAACCAGACATATTGTCTATATGTTGTTCTGGTATTTACATGATTCTTTTGCTATGAATCCCCTTGTTTACTGAAAAGCTCTTCTCAATGAGTACCTCCAGTTTATTATCTCAGGCAAGAGCCATATAGGGGAAGCCGACTGAGGCCCCCAAAGCTCTGCTCTCTCAGACTCGGTGGCTTCTCTGTCCCCTCCCACTTCTTGGAATTCCAGCATACTCACTCCCGACCACTAGTTAAGTTTTAGCTAAAATTTCTGTGTTCAGAAGATACCTTATTCCATCCACCCCAACACATAAGTCTGGGGAAACACTCTGAGTGACAGGTCTGGTCAGTGCCTGCCAAACTGCAGCTGGAGAGGCCCCTGAAGGGGCCCACCCTCCCCTGCCCCAACCCTGTTCTCTCCTCTCCATTATCCATCAACACTCCTGCACCAGAAAACAGGAATTTTCTAGGGGGTACTTAAACTTCACGTTAGAATTTTACATTCCCTAGTGCTTCTAGGTATCTTAATTTTTCCCAGTCAAAGCAAGGAAAGGGGAAAAGGTATGATGTTGGAAATAGGCTTAATTGGAGCTCAAAAAATGTTATAAGGCTTCTCATGCAGTGTTTGGACAATGCTTGATGTTCTTAAGAATGCATACAGAATTAACTTTGACCAACTAGAGCCACTTAAATCTGGGGGCAGCATCAGCCAGTGGACAATGAATAGTGTTTAACTCATTACAAGGAGACACAGCAAGAAGATAAAATGATAAGCCCTTTCGTACACTGTACATTTCAAGTGCTTTCTTTTACGTACAAGATTAAACTTGATTTTCACAAATATCCTACAAGTCAGGATTTGTCCATTTGACAGACTGGAAAACTGAGGCCTGGAGAGGGAAATAGCAAGTCCTAGAGAACAAGAAAGCAGAGCCTCATAGGGCTGGCATATTTCCCCCTACTCTTGACTGCTGGGCATCTTGGTACCAAATCTTGGGCCATGCTGGGTTAAGCACACAGGTCTTGCCAGTGTTCATCTCAAGCCTGGCTCCATCTTTGCTCTTACTTGCCCTGTGCCTTGTTTCTCTTTCTTACTTTTTATGTGTGTTTACCTTGCATTGTAGGCATACTTGTAAGCTGGCTCAAATCCTTTGGAACAAGATGGGTTGTAAATGCACACATTCCTACACAGGATGTTGTTGTTAATTATTTCATAAAGTCTCCCATGGAGGAGGTATTTGCCAATTAGCCAATAGCTTCTTTTGTAACCTTGGACACACCTTATTTCCTTAAGGGTGAAGTGAGGGTGTGGGTCTGTAGGGGCCCCGAGGAGCCTTGCAGCTCTGACAGTCTGAGTATGCTTCTATTTCCAGTCTTGTTAGAGTCACACAGCTCAATTCAAGATAAAGGAAGATCTAGGGCTTCCCTGGTGGCGCAGTGGTTGAGAGTCCGCCTGCCGATGCAGGGGACACGGGTTCGTGCCCCGGTCCCGGAGGATCCCACGTGCCGCGGAGCGGCTGGGCCTGTGAGCCATGGCCGCTGAGCCTGCGCGTCCGGAGCCTGTGCTCCGCAATGGGAGGGGCCGCAACAGTGAGAGGCCCGCGTACCGCAGGGGGAAAAAAAAAACAAAACATAAAGGAAGATCTAAAAATCTGGTTTTTCTAGTATAGCCCTGTTTGCACTAAACCAGTGGTTCTCAGCCTGGGCAGAGGAGCGAAACCTGGAACCTAGGAGCTTCCCCCTCCCCGCACTGAGATGACCACACCATACAAATGTTCCAGCATCACAAGAAGGAAATAATTTAACATTTCCAAGAAATGAAGCCCATGTAACATAGTAAAGAATGTTAGACGTACAGGGAAACCTCATTTATTTGCCTTCCTCCTCTGTCTGGGACACAACCAAGAATCTGAACGGAAGGTAAGACAATGTTGAACCACCAAAAGAAGTCACCGAATACAGGCTGTAATACTCATTCCCTGAGCCCCATGTCACTCAGGGGCCTATTTGCTCTTGTTTTAGGCACAATTCTAACATATTTGATTTTCTGGTTTCAAACCTACTTGGAACCAGATAGAGCAAATGAGGACATTAGGTAGAGTCTCGTGTGGGCTCTTTCCAGAAGGCAGCACTGGCTGATGAGTGGCAACGCCAGGGGGAGGGTTTCTCCCGCTTCTGTTAGGAAAACTTCTTCCGATTGTTTAAGCAATTCCCATGAAGAGACTAGGACTTGAGCATTTAGCAGTGACAACGTGGCTTGCTTAAGCTGAGTACCTACACAGATGCCAGCCAGAGGCACCTGCAGGTAAGACTTGAGATGAAGAAGCGAAAAGTGGGGGGATAGGGGGCGGGGCAAGTGCACCAGGGAAGAATGCTCAGTGTAAAATGGCTAGTGAGGGAATCAGGGTGAAAAGTCTGCCTTGGTCATAGGATCCTCAACACAGGGAGGCTTCCTCAGTGCGTGTATGTTACTTTCAAGATTAAGAAACACAAAGTTTGGGCTTCCCTGGTGGCACAGTGGTTGAGAGTCCGCCTGCCGATGCAGGGGACGCGGGTTCGTGCCCTGGTCCGGGAAGATCCCACATGCCGCGGAGCGGCTGGGCGCGTGAGCCATGGCCGCCGAGCCTGCGCGTCCGGAGCCTGTGCTCTGCAACGGGAGAGGCCACAACAGTGAGAGGCCCACGTACTGCAAAAAAAAAAAAAGAAAAGAAAAGAAACACAACGTTTTATTCTCTGAAATGAAAGAAAATACCAGGCCCAAGAGGACTGTAGGGGCAGGGGAGTGAAGGCTCTGAGAAGTGGATGGGGTAGATTTTGGAGGCCACCGTGGAAGGCGAGCCTGGCTTCTGGGGCACGGTCACCAGCCACGGCCTCCTGGGGGCCCGCTCTCCCTGGTCAAGCTCAGCTCAAGCCCAGAGAAGAGCCCTAGGACTCTGAATGCGGAGCCCTGCCCCACCCGGAAGAGAGCGGCCATCTTGCCTGGGGATCCCCAGGCTCACTGGGTCGTTTTTGAGGGGGTCCTCTCCCCCCACCAGGGCCTGGGATCCAGCCCAGACTGTTTCCTCCTGACTGTTCAGATGGACTCCTAACCCCTGGTCATGGCCGCTTGTGTCAGCAACACGCCTGCCCTGACCCCTGCCTGCTTACTTGGAGCACTGGCTGCAAGCTCTGCCCCGAAGGCCTCTCAGACTCTGGGTCCAGATTTGGCCTCTGGGCTTGACTTGCACTCTCTTCAGGTTTTCCCAGCCATGACCCTGAGCCACAGCTATGACCCTGTCCAGCTCCACCCTTCTAGTTCCATCCTAGGGGCTGGCTGTCCCTCTTGCCTCCTGCATTGCATGCCTCCCAGGCCCTAGGGCTTCCAGAATCAAGATGAAAACCCAAGAGAGGGGAGGAGCTAAAAGAGCCACTTGTTTTAGTCAAAAAGGCATACTCCCACCTTCACCTGCACCTCACAAGAACATTTTATGGGGTAGTGAGTTTTGGCCTCAAAGACTATAGCCAAATTCCAAAAAGACATGGGCCATACCTCTGATTGTATCCTGGAGTGAGTGACTCAGCGGGGACTGCTTCACTTACTGTGGCCAGTGGCCACTGCCCCCTTCTGGTGGGGCTTTTGAAATCCCAGCTCTCAATTTGGGTCATTCATCAATATCTTGGTGCTGTCTGACACATGTCCTGTGCTACCATCCACGTTCCCTTCCTCCCTTCTTTCCTTCTATCTTCCTTCCTCGCTCTGTCCCTCCATCCCTCCAATCTTCCCTTCTTCCTTTCCTTCTCTCCTTCCTTCCTTTCTTTCCTTTTGACCTGGGCCTTTTCCATGCCCCAACCATCAGGTGGGCCCCAACCAGAAAGCCGGCCCCTGCACCTCTGTGACCTGCATTACCAGCAAGAGACAGAGAATAAGAGCAGGGGTGCAGTCCAGCCCTCCTCCACTCACTAGCTGACCTCAGGCAGGTAATCTAAACCTCCTGGGACCTCAGTATCCCTATCTGTAAAAGGGACCCCCTGATACTCATCTTGGAGGCTTGTTGTAAGGATGGAATTAAGAAAATGACTATACAGCCTTTTGTATATTGTCTGAGTCAGATGCTCAATAAATGGGAGGCATTACTATAACTACTACTACTATCAATGTTTTTTTTTTTTTTTTGGCAAGTATTGACAATTCAGCCTGGATAATTTCAAGTATATTCACTAAACTATCCCTTTAAAGGCAAAGAGAACAGTAGGGCCAAGCTGTTCAGGGTCCAGCCCTTTTGCAGAAGATAGAAATGGGGTGGATTACTGACCATGCAACACAGCCGCTCTCAAGGGCTGTATCAAGCCCCAGCTCCATGACCCAGCCCACCTGGCTTCCGGTTGCCACTCTTCCACTTGCCACTGTTTGCTTTGGGGCCAGTGACTACACATCCCTGGGCCTCCATTTCCTCTCTTGTAAAATAGGATGTATAGTGCTGCCCAAACCACCAGGGCTGCTGAGAAGTAAACAAGGTAATACTTGTAAAGCACTTAGCACAGTGCCTGACATGCACTAAGTGCTCGAGAAGGGCTCACTGTGTTTGCTTTCAAGTGCGTCCCATCTTATGCACGAGATGGCTCTGGAAAAGTTGTGAAACCAAGTCCCATTTTCCCACTAGCTGACTTTGTCACTTCACGAAGGCTTTATCTTTGCCTCTGATCATCCTTGGAGGGCAGTGATCTGAGCACCTCGGCACCAGGTTTTCCAGCACCTCTCAGCTCCTCCAGCGCCCTGTCATGCAGGGAAAAGAAGAAAACTTAGGTGGCACAAATAATAACTCTTTACTGTAACTATGTGCGAAATGTAGGTCTGTTCTATCTACCAATTATCTGTCAATCATCTATCATTAGCAATCATCTATCAATTATCTATCTATCTCTCACCTACCTATATATCTATCTGTCTACCATCTACCTATCTGAGAAGGACCATCTGTAATTATTTCCTCTCTTTTTACCATGGGTAAAAAATATATATAACTCATACAACGAAGTTAATACTTCTAGTTGACTTTTAATTTAAATTTTAAATTTAATTAAACCTTCTGTTTTAATTTTGTTTTGAACTGTGGAAGGGGGTGCAGTCAGAAACCTTTTTGAAAATCTGATGAACCCACTGGGCTATCACTCCAGAAAAATGAACCTGCTCACATGCTCAATGCAGTTTTACATATGGTCTAGCTGGGGGTTCAAGGACCTTCTGAAGCCCACTGAGACACCCTGTTAAGGGCCCTGTCAGAGCCCAGCTTTCCTATGGAAACAACCCCTGTCCCCGTAGCAGCAGATGGCTGGCTAGACATGTGCTCAAGGCCGCCCACACTCGAACTCCCTAGTCTGGCACGCCAGGCCCCGACTGCCTTCCCACTGTATCTTTCTTCTTGTGGCACCCACCGCTCTGGTCAGTCTGGCTGGTCGTTGTCCTTCCCCTTGCGTGTCACCTCGCCTTTGTCCCACTGCTTCCCCACCCACTTATCTACATCTAACCCACAGTTCAGGTATGTAATGACCTCCTGTGAGTGATCAGAAGAGGGTTCGTGGAGGGCGGGGAGCTTGAGCAGAGGTGAGGCCCCGGTTTTAGAGGCAGAAGAACAATGAAAAGCACTGAACCATGAGCTCCTCGTGCAGCTGAAGTCAGAGCTGGTGGGAGTGGGGCAGAGAGGGAGTGACGTGCCAGCCCTGATGTTTCCGTCCTGCCTGGCTGGAGATTGAGAAAGTCAGCAGCAGCAGCAGAACACCCTGGTGTGTGAACAAGACATCCTTGGGTTCTTGTCCCAGCTCTGGCATTTGCTAAGTGTAACTTCGGACAGGTCACAGGTCCCTTTGACAGTCCAGCCTCGGTTCCTTACCTTTAAAGTGAAATGGTGGAAATGCTGGCAGCCCTGTGGTGAAAGTGACACTCTTGAACATTGCAGGGTCAGCTTAAACATGCAAGTTTTCAGAAAATGCAAATTAGCGTGGTATGTTAGGATCCATGAAATTGTTCATATGCTTTTCACCCTTTTTCTGAGAATCTAATCCAAAATACGGGGGAAAGATTCATAACGATGTTCATCCTAATATTATCTGTAATATGGAAAAGCCCCAAGTGTCCAAGAGTAGGGAGTGGTTACATGTGTAATGGTGTGTCTGCTCGCTGGCGCTCTGTGCAGGTATTAAAAATGGTCAATGTAGGGCTTCCCTGGTGGCGCAGTGGCTGAGTCTGCCTGCCGATGCAGGGGACACGGGTTCGTGCCCCGGTCCGGGAGGATCCCATATGCCGCGGAGCGGCTGGGCCCGTGGGCCATGGCCGCTGAGCCTGCGCGTCCGGAGCCTGTGCTCCGCGGCGGAAGAGGCCACAGAGATGAGAGAGGCCCGCGTACCGCAAAATAAATAAATAAATAAAGTCAATGTAGAGAACATGCGTAAGGTGCTATCCCTGTCCCCACCCTCCACCCCCAACACACCTGAAGGACCTAGGTCGGTGACAGTGGCTTTGCACAGCACTGACTCTTAACCGGGGGCCACTCGTCAGCAAGGCCAAACCAACCAGTTACCAGTCACCACTGCTTCTGCCACGTCAGCGTGCATCCCCTAGGGTATGTGAAAATGGAGACTTGGGGTTCAGATTCTGATTCAGCGGGCCTGAGGAGGGGCCCAGGAATCTGCATTGCAGCTATCTGTCGAGGGAGTCTAGCGGGGGATTAGGATCCGTATTCTGAGCGACATCACCACGTTCCAGCCACTGCAGCGGGCTGTTATACCTTCCTCCTCCTCAAGGAAATGTAAAGTCTTTACCAAGGACTTTATTTGTCCTGGAGCTCACTGCTGATGGGCAGATGGCCTTGAGATACCCCAAACAGCATGGACAGCCTCAGATAAGCGCTTTCCCCCTGTTTTGATCAACAGGTCCTACCTTCTGTCTCACTCTGGTTTCTCCCACTCCATTCAAAGTCCAAAAATACTCTGAAATACCCTTGTGCCATTTTTCAGGATTAAAAGTGACTTTTAAAGGTGGTCATGGTGACCTACGTTCAAATCCTGGCTCTGAGCTGCCATTATGTAAAAGGGGAATAATAATGTATAGACGTCATAGAATTGTTGTGGAGGGTTAAAAGAAATAATGCCTGCAAAACTCTTAGCGCAATGCTTGCAGCTATTATGATTATGATTATTTTCCTGTCCTTGGGGGTTAACAGTGAGTCTTTTCTTTGATGTGGTCCTTGTAGGAGGCCAAGGCCCTTGTTTTGATCTCCATCATGACCATTCAGTTCTGCCTTGTTCCCCCGTTCATCCTAGCCTACCCTTGACCTTAATGAAAACACCAGCTTTAATGAGTGAAGGTCACTGGGCTGACTTTCCAGCTTGGCTGGCCCTCCGGAAGGGTTGTGGGCTGTCCTAGCCATTCTCAGCGCCCGCTGCCCCCCACCCTGGCAGGCAATGAATGGCACGCTGACCAGCACGAGGGGAGGGGTGAGGCCAACTTCTGCCGGAGCACCCTGGGACCAGTTAGGGCAGACACTTCCCTAGAGGGTGTTGGAGCCCTGTTCACTGCTTCATCCAACAGAGAAGGGGCTGGTGTGTCCCTCTTCCCCAGCAAGTAGTCAGCCACCCAGCTCAGCTGCCACTCCCTCTACTCACCGACCTCCTCACACAGTACACCCACACAAGCACACCTGCACACACACAGCCCTGCCTTACCTTCCCTGTTCCTGTCACCACCCTTTCTCCTCCTGGGCAAACACCAGCTAAGGGATAAGTGGGCACCCAGGTTATGCCCAAGGGTTGGGTAAGGGGGCCTCACACATTTGCAGGGACCCAGGAGGGACAGGTCAACTTTCACCATATTTACCCAAGGGAACTTGGGTCAAGGCCAGAGTTTGCAGCTGGTGTAGCCTGGACCTCAGCTCCCCAGGCTGCCTAGACCCACAGGGTCCTGTCTTGCAAATGTCATTTAATATTAGGTAAATTAGTTGTTTGTCTAGGTTGAGGTTCTTAGTTCTTTTTTTTTTCTTTCTTCTCATTCTTCCTTCTCTTTCTCTTTTTAGGTTTTTTTGTTTTTGTTTTTTTTTTAGTGCATAAACATCCCCTTTAAAAAGAAAAGGTATCTCTAGAAGCACAGAGTTAAGTCCTCTCCTTGCTTTGCTGGTAAGCTTAGGTGACTGTGCTGGGGAAGACAGACGGCGCTGGGGGCACTGGGCAAGGAGACAGGCGGCTGGGGCTCCAGGCAGGGGCTTCACACTGCACCCAGTGTGACCTTGGGCATGTCACCTCCCCACCCTTGAGCCCATTTCCTCGCTCTCTGGGAGCTATAAATCCTGCTCTCCCAGTCCCTCAGAGTGGGGATCAAATGAGGTGAAAGACTGCGGGAGACCACAAAGCAGTGGTTTCCCCTAGGAAAAGAGCAAAGGACAAAGACTTGGCCTCACGCAGCTGACTTCGGGGTAGATGGTTCCTTGTCTTTCGCTACTGGGAGGTCAGCTCCATGAGGACAGAGACATGACATGTTCACGTGTTCACTTTATAGCCGAAGCCTAAGTAGAAAGGCAGTCAGTACATAGCTGTGGGAGGAAGGAAGGGAGGGAGGGGGAGGGAGGGAGGAAGAGAGGAGGGAGGCCGCCTCCCTGGCTGGTAGTGTGGCCCCCTTTCCCTCCACTGCCCCCATTGGCCACATTTTGGCCAAGCCCTCCTCCCCTAGATGCCCAGCTTGCTCTGGTGGAGACAGGCCAAGTCACCCAGAGCTCCAGCCGCTCTGTGGAAGCTCGTGGCCCCCTCCCCTCCTCCCGAGGGTGTCACCGATACAATCTGGGAGGAGGGCGTGGCCCTGGCAGCCCTGGGACTCTCAGCCTGTGAGCTCACTCGCCCCGTCTGTTGTGTGCCCAGCCAGGCAGGGTACTTCCCCCTCACTTCCCCAGAGGGAACAATTCCGGCACCCTGGCACCCTGTTCTCAGCCTGTACCTTCTCACAGAGGCTCCCACCCGAGGTCAGGACAAGCTCCGGCTGGTCTCCCAGCGCACCTGAGAGGTGGAGGGAGGGCTCCGAGTGTCTGGGCCTCCCCCCTGGGCCTCGCCTTCTTCTCCAGCTCCCACTGGACTGGGAAGCCAAAGGCCAGCCAGCCACAGGACTCGGCTCCCCTGGATCACCTCTGTGTACCTGAAGAAGTCGGGGACTTAGGTCAAGGAGTCTGGCCAGTGGGGTCTGGAGGATGGGTCCGCCGCCCTACGACCCAGTGGCAGAAATGTGTGCAGCATGGGCAGCCAGCAGATCTGGATAAACGTTATGACGGTATAAGCTTAGGTTAGATTCTGTCGTCACTCCTTCTCTGTTCTTGATGTGAAACAGTGACGAATTGTTATCTCACATTGGCATTTTAATACATTTCAATAAAATCTGATCTTAGGACCAAAGTGATAGAATCGCGTGATTACAGGTACATCCATGTGGTAATAGTACAAACCAGGGACTTCAGAATAGTGAGGACTCGGTCTGTCATCAGACAGGAAGCTGGGCAGTGATGCAAGAGGCCAGGTGCCCCTGAAGTGCCACCTTCGTGCTCCAGCCAGCTGAGTTTTTCTCAAATTTTAATTAAACTTTTTTTGAGCACCTAAGAAGTGCCAAGTGGGATGTCAGGTGAAGCTTGCATTTAGTGGGGGGTGGACTGTACGCTCCAGTGAGACACAGAGATGTCGGCTGGGGGGAGGGGGGAGCACTGAGGCAAGACTAGCGGCCCTGCATGGCCGTCATGTTGCCTAATGTGGTGGGATTATGGGTCACCTTCTCGCCTCGGTCTCACAAATTTTCTCTATTATGGAAGAATTTCAAATGTTTTTTCAGATAGACCAACACTCTCTTTAAAATTATATATTCATATACATAAGTTTTTAAAAGACTATTAATCTCACGAGAGTTTTGCATCACTGATTTCAGACATCTCCATTCTGCCACTCACTTGCTTTTTAATCTAAGCCTCAGTTTCCTCGTCTGCAAAGTGGGACTCAGGGTTGTGGTGGGACTGAGCGTGATGGGTTTAGAAGCCACTGAAAACTCAAAGCACCGCATGCACAGACCTCATCAGAGGTTGGGCCCTCAGACCTGTGGTGTCGGGGGAGCATGGCTGTTGGGTGGAAATCCCCAGATAAAATCAGCCCTGGCTGGGTCTCCTGCTGGTTCTCTCGGAGGTCATAACTGCTGCTCTGGACCAACCTGTTTCCATGCTTGCGTGGCAGCATGTGCAGGGGGTGGATGGGTCACAGCTGTGGGAATGCCCTCAGTCCTCACGAGCCGATCCACATAAAAAACCATCAGGGCTGACGACAGGAGCAAAACCTTCTCGAAGCCCTTTCAAGTGCATTACGGCCAGGACTGTCTTCTTGTTTGTTTATTGGCACTAGCCTGGCTGCAGAGCATCCACCTGGTCGCACTCCTGGTCATCATCTCATCCACAGTCCCCCTTTCCTGAGGATGAGAATGTGAGAGGGCGTGTGACATCCCCAGGGGCACACAGCCTGCCAGTGGCCAAGCCAGGACTAAATCCAGTCCTCCTGGATCTAGGGTTTTCTCTACAAACGTTTTCCCCCACATATTTGCCAGGAGGCTACCGAGTACCAGGTACACGCAGTGAAAAAGGCACACTGGGTCCCCGGCCCACAAGCAGCCTCTGTTCTGGTGGGAGGGACAGTCGAAACATAATTAATTGTAAACATGCTGTTAAATAAAAGTAAGCGAGCTGCATGAGTGCTTCGATCGAGGGTCAGAAATAGATAATGGGGGGCGGATTTTCTATCCGTGGTGGTCAAGGAAGCCTTCTCTGAGGAGGTGATGCTTCTTCAAGACCTTAGGTAAGGGGAGGGCATGTCAGGCCAAGGAAGGTCCCACAACAGGAAGGCAAAGGAATTTGGTGTGTCTGCTGGTGACTGGAGGATGGGGGCGGGAGGCTGGGGTGAGTCTGGGGAGAGAAGCAGGGATTCTTCATGCCTCGTGGGCCACAGTGAACAGTTTGGACTGCATTTTAAGTGCCCTGCGACATGGCCAGATGCATGTCTGAGGATTACCGGAGCAGCTGTGCGGCACTGGGTGGAAGCAGGACAGGAGTGGGAACAGGGGGCCAGAAGGGGGTCCCGCCCAAGTCAAGAGGAGAGGGTTGGTGGCTAGGGCAGTGGTGGAGGACGCAGGTAGAGGGCAGACTGGGGATCTACCTTGGAGATTGGAGCCTTGCAAGTGGTGATTTGGCTGGGGCGGGGGGAGGGGCGGGAAGGAGAGGGAGGCAGCAAGGGCGACTCTGAGTTTCCAGCCTGAGTAACACTCAACCTCAGTACCATGTGTGTCCTCTAGGGAAGACTTGCTCTAGCGCTTTATCACAGTCTAAGCTCCATCTCAGCCTCCTCCTGCCTAATAACAGCCTCTCAGTTCAGTAAGAGTCATTATTCTGCCTGCTCAGCAGGTGGGGAAACTGAGGCACACACTAGCAAAGCAAACTGCTTCTTAGGGAACCAGTTGTAGGAACTATACAGAGTGCCAGAGCCCAACCCTGGGGTCAGCCTCTGGGCAGCAGAGTCCAAAGACCCAGGCATCATGTCCAGTGGTTGTGATTTATCAAGCTGTGTGACCTTGAACAAGCCATATGACCTCTCTGGGCCCCAGTTTCCTCATCAGTAAAATGGAGAAAATAAAAGAACCTACCTCATGGTGTGCTTGAAGGATTAAATGAGGGGTAGATTCTCAATAGATGTGAGTGATTACTACTTTCGGATTACACGGGCCATCTGTGTGTCCGCCTCTCTATACACACTGTGTATGTGTGCCTGCTGGTACAGAAGCTGTCTTCGTGCCTGTGTCACAGCTGATGACCAGGCAACCACTAACGTTTCAAGTTGGCGGTAGCGGATCTGCTCCCTGGGCTTCTGTTTAGCCTTCCGAGCCACCGCTTGGTGGTTGGAGCAGATGCTTTCATGCTCCCTGGAACAAGGGCGTGTGGTGGTTTGGAGGCAGATGTGGAAGGCCAGGCATCTGTAAGCCAGCCTGTTTCCAAGCGCTCTGACCGACCTGACCCAGGAAGGGGGTGGGGCGGGAAGGAGGGGGAGTAAGGGGGAGGGGGCCAGAGAGGGCCTAGGAGGGAACCACCCCCCCTAAGGAAATGCACAGTAACAGATCTAGAGTCTGGCCCGCCCTGAGCCCCTTCTGTGTGGCTTTGGGAGCCTCTCCCACC
The DNA here is from genome assembly GCF_963924675.1 of Phocoena phocoena. Taxonomy (NCBI): domain Eukaryota; kingdom Metazoa; phylum Chordata; class Mammalia; order Artiodactyla; family Phocoenidae; genus Phocoena; species Phocoena phocoena. The sequence continues at coordinate 25,812,545 of NC_089231.1, forward strand.
CCCTTCTCCCCACCCCACCCTCCAAGACTCCTTTACGTTCCTGTTCCCAGAAGGCAGCTGACATGGGGGCTGAGAACAGGGAGGCGAGGCTGGAGGGGCAGAGGGGCAGAGGGGCAGGGCTCCCCACATTTTGCCCAGAGCCCTTCCGGAGGGTGTGTCCCAACAGGGCATGCACACACAGTGATTAAGGGGGAGGGAGGAATGACATCCACTGTCCACTGCGGTACCCAGCCGGTGGGCTGGACCGTGGCCAACTTTCCCCTGAGGCTCTTGGCTGCCGTGTCCTCAGCCCTGGCACCACCCACTGGCCTACTCAGATGCTCCTTCAGGCCCAGGGGCTGGAGCCCTGCTGGGAGGAGCCGCCTAGGGGTGGGGTGGGCTGGGCTGGGCGCACCACTCTCCCCCACCCCTCCCTAAGCCTCCCTCCTCCACTCCCTCTGCCCACATCCAGCTCCAGCTGGGCTTGAAAGAGGTGCTCTAATCCTCCCTCCCTCCAAAGCAGGCCCTGCCCTGTATTCTCTCTTTTTTTTTTTTTTTTTTTTTTTTTGCGGTACGCGGCCTCCCGCTGCTGTGGCCTCTCCCGTTGCGGAGCACAGGCTCCAGACGCGCAGGCTCAGCGGCCATGGCTCATGGGCCCAGCCGCTCTGCGGCATGTGGGATCTTCCCGGACCGGGGTACAAACCCGTGTCCCCTGCATCAGCAGGCGGACTCTCAACCACTGCGCCACCAGGGAAGCCCTGTATTCTCTCCTTTTAGCTGGAAGCTGTATCCATAAACTGATTCTCTTGTAGACCCCAACCTGATGCTTTATCCACTGGGAGAACCCTCTAAACCAGGCCAGCTGCCCCCTCCCCCAGCCTTCACTCCACCCACCTGACATGCCCTCCTGCTCACAGCAGCACAGACTTCCAGGTCTGCCTGGACCAGGTCCTGGAGCCCTCTCCAGATGAGTCCTGTCCTCATGGCTGCCCTGGGTTCCTTGTCTGCTCTGCAGAATAAGCGCCCTGTCCCTAATGGACCCCGGATAGTGCTCTATGTACCCCGCCCCACGCTGACCGGTCCCCTGTGCGTTATCTCCCCACAGACGTGAGGCTTCGAGGGGAGGGCGACACCCCACTGCACCCACCCCACCCCACCTCCACCCAGGCCGCTGTGGCAAACCTCAACTTCTGGGTGCACAGCAAACACTTCTGGATGGATACCGATTCCATCCAGCTCATGCGCCGGCACCTTCACCTACTGGTTCTAGGAGTGGGGTGTGGAGTTATGCCGGAGTGGATATTTAATTAGTGCCTTTGTGGACATAGGGATTTAACTTTTCATTCTTTGGCTTGGGCGTTCCGGGAGTACATGGTTTTTGATAAAAAGCTATATGGAGTCATCCAATCTTGGAAGCTGTCCACCAACCCTGATTAAGCACCTTCCCTTCTGACCTTCAGTGCCTGATTCCCTGATCTAGCACCCCCTCCCCTCCCTTCCCCTCCCCTCCCCTCCCCTCCCCTCCCCTCCCTTCCCTCCCTCCCTTCCCCTCCCCTCCCCTCCCCTCCCCTCCCCTCCCTCCCTCCCTTCCCCTCCCCTCCCCTCTCCTCCCCTCCCCTCCCTTCCCCTCCCCTCCCCTCCCCACCCTCCCCTCCCCTCCCCACCCTCCCGTCCCCTCCCCTCCCCTCCCTTCCCCTCCCCTCCCTCCCCTCCCCTCCCCACTCTCCCTCCCCTCCCCTCCCTCCCCTCCCCACTCTCCCTCCCCTCCCCACCTCCCCTCCCCTCCCCTCCCCTCTCCTCCCCTCCCCTCCCCTCCCCACCCCTCCCCTCCCCACCCCTCCCAACCCCTCCCCTCCCTCTCCTCCCCTCCCCTCCCCTCCCTCCCCTCCCCTCCCCTCCCCACCCCTCCCCTCCCCACCCCTCCCAACCCCTCCCCTCCCTCTCCTCCCCTCCCCTCCCTAGCTCTGAGCCTCTCCACCCCCACGCACTGCCATCAGTGACCCTCCCACCATAACAAGAAGGTCTGACAAACTCCTTCCAGCCCCTTGTGGAGACTTGCCCCTGACCCATGGGTATTTTTCAGTTTTAGAACTACAGAAGGAGACCCTTCCTGCCTTCCTGAAGCAAATCTGCCTGCCTGGCGCAGGCTTTGTGCAGGGCGTGCCCCACCAAGGAATGAATCATTAACACTGGGATTTCAGGCAGGGGGCACCTGTTGGAAGAGATAAATTGAAGTCTGAACCATCTTCCTGGGGTTCTGCCAACCTCAGCCCCATCCTGGGCCTTCATAGACTGATGGGCCTTTGGGATTTACCTCTGGCCCTGGGATGCTTTAATGTTTGTGGCCTGCCGGTGAAGAGTGGCAGAGGCCATGGAGGGCCAGGTCTCTCATTGGTCTCATTTGTTTTGAGCTGAGTCTCCATCACACACCAGGCAGCTGGTCTCTGGGGAAGAAGGACCCTCCCTCCCTGGCTCCTCCCCGCTTTCTGAGAACCACCAGCCTAGGTACCCAGGAGTTAGTGAAGGTTCCCCCCAGGTGAAGGGCAGTTCTGGGTAAAAGGTCTGACAGCAGCGGGAGCCTCGAGCTCCTGTGGGCGTGGTGTGCGATTTCAAGGAACAGCTTGGGCAAGGGTGCTCCGCCACACCTCTCTGGGATTGGTGGCTGGCCCACCCCAAATGTGGACTGTTGGGTCTCTGATCGGCATTTCTGAGTCAGTCTTAGAATGGCGACAAAGCCAGGGACAGACTGGTGATACTGTGTTTGTCGTTGGGGAGAATAGGGCAGTAGGTGCTCCCACTTCAGGCTTCAGGACTCCCTCTGGGCCAAGTTCCCTGGGCAACCCCGTGGAGGGAGCCACGGTTCTGTGCTTACTTCCTGCACTTCCCTCCTTTTCATTTGCCACTTGAATGCTTGCTGTGCAGTGTTTTATTTGATAAATTACACTCACGACCCTTTAAAGAGAAAACATATAATTCTAGTAATTTTATTGGGCTCAGGTTTCAGGCAAATGGAAATAAAATTGCCTCTAAAAATAAAAGACATGCAGAATTGGAGAAAAAACAATAACAATGAAAAGCCATCCCTGATTTGACATAAATGGTAAGGCATTTTGTGAAATGTTAGAGAAAAAATAAACAAACGAGAGATCCAGGAGAAAAGTGGGGGAAAAGCTCCTCCACTACCCTTGCTTTCATTTCTGCTTTACCTTTACGAAGGGGCTTACTTTTCGTATTAGAAAGTGAGGCGTAAAGCGCGGCTAGTGAAATTGGTCCTTGTCCCGCGCTGAACAGTACAGGTGGACAAAAAGGGGCTGCCTGCCAAATACTTCTGGTTGGAGGGAGGAGTGGGAGTGCTCTCTCAAAACCACTCCTGGAATGGCTTAACTCGCCCAGCACGAATCAATGACAACCTCCCGCCGGCTGCGGCAGGCTCCCCTGAGCTGCGCTGCCGCGTGGATTCTCAGCCCGGGACCCTGGCGGCGCTCAGGACACGACCCGGGCACGAGCGGCGTCCCCGGGGCGGCCAGGTGGGTCTGCGGCGGCCTCGGCCGGAGTGGGCTGGGATGGGCTCGGGGCTCCGGGCAGGCGGCCGTGGAGGCGGGGGTGGGGAGGAGGCGCCCAGCGGCTGCATCCCCTCTCCGGGCACTGCGGGGACGCCTGGCCCGGGTGGCGGCTCGGACTGGCCCTCGCCGGGCGTGAGTGGCGGCGTCCGCGAGGAATTTCAAAGCCGCGCCTGGGCTGGAAACGAGCGTGCTGGGGAAAGCGGGGCTAGGGCCCCCGCGGTAATGCAGGGGCGCGCGGCCGCCTACCTCCCAGCGCAGCGCAGGAAAGAATCGGGGACTCGGAATACAGCAACTCTGCTCGCGTTCTCAGCGCCCGCGGCCCTCGCGTCAGGTTTTGGAGTGGCAGAAAGGGGACAGCGGAGAGTGCGAGGGGCACTCTGGAAGGTGGTGGTCGATGGACATTGTTAGTTTCAAGACCCTCCCCCCAAAAAAGCTTGCCCCCCCCATGTCAGATGCAAAACTTGGGGGCGGGGGCAGGGAGAAATCCAAGGTAACTCCTGGCAGAAGTCAGGACAGGGACAGGAATGAAAGGGGGATTGGCACAAGTCGCTGGGCGAGCCGGAGGGAAACCCGTCGCCGTCCCGGGCAGAATCGCCAGCAGAACCGGGTGGGTGGGGACCCTTCCCTGTGCCCTGACCTGGGCGGGGGTGGGCGGTGGAGCCAAGCCCGGGTCCCGGAGCTCCAGAGGCGGCCGGATCCGGGTGGGACGGGCCGGCTCCGCGCGCCCCAACCCGCGTCGCCCTCGCGACCGCCGGGTTCCCTGCAGCAGGGTACCCGTAGCGGCCGCGGGCTGGCCTGGGAGGGACTCAGGAAAGAGCCTGCACACACACATCCCCCCGCCACACACACACCCCGGCGCTGAGGGTCGAGCGGGTGCAGTATTCTTCTTGTCTGTGGTCAGGGCTCCGTGGGTCGTCGGGTTTGGTCGTTCTGGTTTCTGGCTTCTGTTGTCCCGGCTGTGGACGGTGGGCCGGGGACGGCTGCCCTTTTTCTTTTAACCCCTGGTACTGGGCTCTGCACAGGAGGCAGCCTCATTCCCGCGATTCATTGGGCGACGGGTGGCGTACCCCTTACAATCCCTCCAAATGCAGGAATATGAACAAGTTAAGGAAGTGGTTGAAACAATCAGGCAGTTTTCTCTAGACATAGAAGTTTTTGTGGAAGGGAAGGGATAGGAAGGGCAAAGGTCCTGCCAGGTTCAAGTTTCAGCTCCACTCCGTCACCCAGTTAAATCCTAGGAATTAGAAGGGTTCGGGGACCTCCTCTGGATAGATCTCCAGATCTCTTCTAACAAGTCAGAAGAGACACAAGCTACACACTGGGCCCTTCCCTGAATCAACTTTTCCTTGAGAGACAACTGGGAGAGCCATTTGGGGATCTGAGAAGAGGCACTTTAGCAGCCAAAGGTCTACAAAGGCTTAAAATAAGAGGAGGCTTTGGGGCAGGACCCTGAGGGAGGAAGACCAAAAGAGCAAAGGCCCGGAGGTCATAGAACTCGAGGCTTATCCTGCCGTGTCAGCTGTGGGAGATAAGCCAAAGAGGGTACGGGCAGAGAAGAGAGGGATGGGACATTCAGAGACCATCTACCGTGCCAGGTACTGCGCTTGGCATACTTTATCTCCTCTAACTCACACAACCCATCGGATATGAATCATTAGCTCCACTTTGCAGATGAGGAAACTGAAGCTCAAAGGGGTTAAGTAAACTGCCCAACTACTTAGCGACAGAACCAGGAATCCAAGCTACCCATTATACCACCCATCTTTTAGAATGTGTCATTTTAGTTGAGGAGACAGGACTCCATCACTCTGGTATAATTATTGTACAAAATAGTATGTGTTACATCCCATGTTAACCTTCTTGAACCTGAGTTTCTTCCCACTCAATCAGTCAATCATTTATTCGACAACTGTCATATTGTCTAATGTGTGATTCCAAGCACCATGCTAAGTGTTGGCATACATTAGTAAGTGAAATCTGACCTGGTCCCTGACCTCTGTCAATGGGCATAGTAATTGTAACAGTACGTCCTTCAGTGACTACTGAGTGAATGAAATGAGACGGTGTGTGGGAAGGTGCTACAGAAGCATGGCCGTGAAGGAGGAGAGGCAGCGGGGGGCTGGGGGAAGACGAGGGGTGGGCAGTTGGAATGGTGAGTGTCCCCATGCTGCAGCCGTGAGGACTGGTCCCTGGAGTGCACACAGTACCTAGGAAGCTGTTTGAGCCCCTGCTGTTCAGATTACTGGCTTACAGCCGTGGGTTCTAAGATGAGCCTTTAGTTTTGGGCATCGAAACTGGAGAGGACAAGACCCCATGCAGCCTCTAGGAGGACTGATGCCTCTCTGCAGCAGTGCCAGCCAGGCTGAGAGCTGCCCCAAGAGCATCACTCCCGGTCCCCACCCTCGTTCCTCAGCGGCTGCAATGGCACCTTCCATACTCTCAGGGCCGGAGCTGCAGCTCCAAGCCCCTCATCCGACCGTTGGGGAAGTTGGTCCGTGTTCACAGGACTTGATAGTGAAGCCAGCACTAGAACCCAGGTCTCTCGACTGTCCGTAGCTCTCAGAGCAGCTCACCCCCGCCTGCCAGGGTGTTTCAGGACTCAACTGAAAAGATGGTGTTCCATCCGCTATATCTCCGCTCACGATACCATTCCCCGATGCTCCTGTCCATCTCTGCTTTAGCTGAACAGACATATCTGTCCTAATAAAACGGTGTCAGATGAATCTTTGACACAGAGCGGCCATAAATATTTCAGGACATTTGGCCTGTTAACTCTCCTTCCATCTTGAATGGTATAATAGGTGTAAGACAACTGCCTCTAAAATTAACTCTCACTTTTGTGAGGAAGGTGAACTGATAAATCTTGCCTTGAAGCTAAGCCCATCTGAGGGATGTTCTGCGGGCTTACTTCTTCAGAACTGACACCAACTCTTCTGGGGAGGACGATTTTCCTCTTCCTTTCTTCTTTGTTTCTTCTTTTCTTTCTTTTCTTTTTTTTTAAATCTCTTGGCTTTGAGGTCACAAGATCACGTTGTATTCCATTTTGAAGTCGTGGTGACAGGATAAAGGCATTTTTCTCCTAATATTGAGATGATCGACCTGATCAGAGCGGTGAGCCCCCGCCCGGCTGCCCCATGTTTACAGCGATTGCACAGGTGGATAATTGCATGGGGATGTCTGTTTGCTCAGCGCTTGCTCAGCCGTGCAGCCCTACAGGTTGGGCCAGGGAGAGAGCTGTTCAGTTTATTTTCCTTTGGCTGGGAACTGTGGAGATGAATAGAGGGAGGGGAATCTGGGGTTGAGAGACTGTTGCCAAGAGCAATTTGGAGTCTCCTTCATATTAGTCAGAGATTGTGTTTTTTCCTTTCTGAAGCTGCCTGCCTCCTAGTAACTTCCACCGAGGACTTTTTTCCATCTTTGTGAGCGCTTGTTAGTTTTTGTTTTGGTTTTTAAGTTGCTGGATTTCTCATGACTTAGCCAAAAACAGATAACTTGAGGAATGGGGTGATGAAATGGGCCCTTTGTACTATATATTCTGCATGTCGTTGCTTAATAAATTTGAATACTGATAGACCCCGAAGTACCACGATGGAGTAAGATGAGTAATTCCTTTGAAGGGAGAGTTTATCTTCAGTGGATGACTTTCAAAATTGCAGCATAATTTAACTTTCCCTTTGTCCATCTCGAGCCTGTGTTTAGAAAAAGAAGAATGTGTGCTCTCCTGTCTCACTCCCTTTTGTTCCCTTTGGGAGGCCCCCTCCATCGGGGCCTTGCTTGGAAGGGGACCAGCCAGAGTGGGCCTCCTTCCCTTTCCTCATCACCCCCGCATCTCCTCCACCTGCAGGAGGCCAGCAGTCGAGAAGGAAGCTTCCCCCGGGGGTAAGAGCTCTTCCCCAGTAGTGGCCTGGCTCGGGTCACATGAGGTGCAGAAGGGGAAAAGCTGGCACGACCGAAGCCTGCCCCTCCTGGGCCAGAACCCCGGGGCGGGATGTTCTTCATCTGTCAAGAAGTGAGTTCATCCTCTGAACAAATTGAGTAGAGCAGCACCGAGACACAGAACTGAAAAAACCGCCTAATAATAGAGTACACAGTCAGTGTCGGCTTTTTCAAATTAGATACAAACCAGAAGCAGATGTACACGTGACCTCCCCAAATAATATCACAGAGCTGAACTTGGCCTTCAGAAAAATTCTGCCTTGCCTACACACGCATGTGTGCACACGTACACTCAGGGCTGTTGCTTTGTTGGCTGTGGCTTCTGGCTGATAATTTTGCTCTTTCTGGAGCTAACGGGTTGATCCATTGTTTTTTGTGAGGCTACTGGTAAAAGTAAGAGGTGACAGTGACCCTAATTCCTGTTGATACGTGCCTTCTTTTAAGCCCTAGGGAAGTCTAGCAGAGAACGCCTCTGTTTAGCAGAACCTAAATAACAGGAACTTTTCTAAGGTTTGTTGTTGTTGTTTTTTAATACCAGCTTTATTGAGCTATAAGTCACATACCGTGCGAGTCACCCACTTAAAGTGTACAAGTCAGTGGTTTTTAGTATATTTACAAAGTTGTGCTACCCTCACCACCATCAATTTTAGAATATTTTCATCACACCAGGAAGAACCCCGTAACCATTAGCACTCACTCCCCATTTCACCCCAACTCCCCAGTTCTAGGTCACCAAAAATCTACTTTCTATCTCTAAATATATTTGCCTGTTCTGGACACTTCATATCAATGGAATCAGAGAATGTGCGGCCTTTTGCGACTGCTTTCACTTCACGTAATGTTTTTAAGGTTCATCTACACTGTAGCATGTATCGGTATTTCGTTTCCTTATTGTTGAATAATGCTCCTTGTATGGATATATCACATTTTATTTATCCAATCATCACCTGATGGTTAGCTGGGTTGTTTCCATGTTTGGCTCTTGTCAATAATACTATGAACATTCACGCACAAGATGTTGTTTGGCCATAGGTTAGTCTTTCTCTTGGCTATATCCCTAGGAGTGGAATCGCTGGGTCAGATGGTAACTCTGCGTGTTACCTTTTGGGAAACTGCTGACTGCTCTTCACAGTGGCTGTACCATTTTACATTCCCGTCAGCAGTGTGTAAGGATTCCAGTTTCTCAACATCTTTGACAACATTTATTGATAATATCTGCCTTTTTAATTGTAGCCATCCTATTTTCTAAGGGTTTATATGCTCAAGGAAGCAGCACCCAGGAAATATTCTGGAATCAGCTAAGTCACATTTGCTTGCCGTACCTACAGTGAGATCCATGTGTTTCAACTTCTTGATCATCCTACCTAGCCTGGTGTTTCCTCTGCATGTCCCAGACCTCTCACCAGGTTTTCCCTATAAGTTTCTATGGGACAGTGCAGGGTCGCACGGTGTGACACTGTTCTATGGGACAATGCAGGGGTCGGTGCTCTCATTCTGTTTTCCCAAGGAATGCTCCAGAGAGCCGGCAGTGGGGCCCGCTCCCTCAGCCCCACTTCATCCAGATGCAGCTGCTGATGGAAAACCAGGCCCTGGGAAAGGAAGAAATTGACCTGAAGGGAAATAAATGTGACATTCATTGGACAAGCTGTTCAATGTTTGGGACTTCGATGGAGACAGCTAAGATCCTGACCTTTTTATTGTGTGAAATGACACTTTTGGGACCACGAATAAAACTGTTGGAGAGCTAACATCATAACCAGATGGCAGCCGGGCAACACAAGGCCACCTCGTCCCGTTCCTGTTCGGGCCTTGAGCTGGTGGCAAGATCCATTGATTCGTGCAGAACTGCTAGGTGTGGCTGGGTGCTCTATTTCACACTGGTATTTCAGCTCCATGATGAAGTAATTTCATCCCCTTGTCATACCTATGGGACCGACTGGAGTCACACTCTTAACAGAGGTAGATAGGAGCCGAGTGGTTCAGGGGGGACTCACCTAGTTTGAAAGACTGCCAAAGATTATGAAAAATTATCCTTTCACCCAGAACATGCTAAAATCTCAGTCAGTGGCACCAAGTTCAGTATAAGCAGACCTCAGTACCGGAAATGAATTCCAATAGCTTCTTGGATATCATTGTCAAGCAGCTGGGATCAGGCCCAGCCACCAATTTACTCTTCACTTTCAAGCAGTGCTTAATCCAGCAGTTCCTAAACCTGACTCCAGGTCGTCATCACCTATGAAACATTTTAAAGATTACATGTGCCGGGCCCCACCCACGAGGTACTGAAGCAGATGCTCCGCAGAGGGGAGCAGGCACCTGAAGGCGGTTGTGATGGAGAGTGAGAACACAGGCTGACCTCTCTGGGCTTCAGTTTCCTTTCTCAAAACGAGGCGTTGGATTAGACTGGCGTCTCCAGAGGGATTCGTGGAGCTGATTCAAGCAGAACAGTTCGGGATGAGTCTGTTTTTGCATGAAATTTTATTTCTACAAGGGAGCTTCTGCTGCTGAAATAAAATTCAGAGAGCCCGTGAGTGGATGGTTTCTGAAGTTCAGCTATGACAGTTCTGAGCGTCACATTCTAAGAGGACAGTTGTCCCAACTTCTTGGAAGAGGATTTAGCAGGAGTCATGCAAATGGAAGTTACTCGATAAGGGAGTCACGCTCTGTGAGGGTCCGAGCTGCCTGGCTGGCTGTGTGCACCATGGTGACGAGGTAGAATATGATTCAGTAGCCCTTTCTTCTCCCACTCCCCTCGGTAGCATCCCTACCCACCTCCCTTGAAGTCCTCATAGCTTTCCTCCCCTTCTTCTACTGCTGCTTCTAATAGTAGCCCAGAGTGTCAGACATTCATTCATTCGTCATCCATTTAGCCACTTCCCACACACCTCCTATAGGTGACGAATTGACTAACACTCCATTTCTGTCCTCCGATAATGTGCCACACATTTTAACCAGAGAGGCGGCCTAAGGCTAGCCCCCAGAAGTGCCATCTCAGGGCCCCTTGATTTGGATGGAGGGTTGTGGAGAGGCCTGAATTCATGGCATGTCTGGAGGGTGGCCTCACCTCTAACCCTGTCTGCAAGCTCTGCTCCTCCCCCCTCCCCCACTGGGGCTGTGCCCTCAGCAGGCGGCTCAGAAAACGCTTCTGTCATCCCTGGTCTCAGCCAGAGACCATGCCCTCCTCCTCAACACGCACCTGCTCGGGAGAGGCGGGCGGAGGCGGGAAAGGGAGGGCTGGTTTATTTGGAGATCCAGCCCTTGGCTCCCACCCCATACCCCTGACTGGACAACTCGCAGGACAGCTGTGCTTGAAGGACTGAAATCATCAGTGTTCATTAAAGCTATTGGAGGGAGGGGAAGCAGGGCGGGGTGGGGGGCAGCCACGTATCTGCCTCCCAACAAGCACGAGGCCAGGTGAGGCCCAGAGCCACTCCCTCCCTCCCATCCTGGTGAACACGACATTAGAGCCACTGCTTGGGGGTGTTTTGAGAGGTGTTTTTTCTAATGAAGGAAGAACCTTGATGGTTCATTTGAATGGGGATTAATGTCTCTGTGGCCTGGACCTGCAGAGGAGAAATTCTAGAAGGGGAGAAGTTTCAATAAAAGGAAACGGGCTTGCTCTGCCTCCTACTGACCTGTGGGGCCTCCTCTGCTGGCAGCTTGGAAGGAAATATGTTTGAGGCAGTTTTCCGGGCATCGCTGTATCTTCTTTTGGATTCTGTGTTGGAGAGGGGGTGTGGGGTGTGTGTGTGTGTGTTTTCGGTGAACATTCCACTCTGAGTATGGACTGCCTAAACTCTGGGGTTCTAACCAGGTTATGAAGACCCCCTGAGTGTATGTTCAACCCTTAGGTTTTTTCGGGGTTTTTTTTGCGGTATGCGAGCCTCTCACTGTTGCGGCCTCTCCCGTTGCGGAGCACAGGCTCCGGACGCGCAGGCTCAGCGGCCATGGCCCACGGGCCCAGCCGCTCCGCGGCATGTGGGATCTTCCCGGACCGGAGCACGAACCCGTGTCCCCTGCATCGGCAGGCGGACTCTCAACCACTGCGCCACCAGGGAAGCCCCAACCCTTAGTTTTGCATCACTCCCTTTTAGCAGTACTTGTGCAGGGCAGCAAAACTTTTTCTCCTGGTCCTTTCATGCTATTCTTTCACTGTTCCAATTCCTCCACCTGCACGGAGCCTGCCGATCCAGGAATCATTCTGTGTTTCGGAATCACTGCACCCACCCAGCCTCTTAGCACCCCTTCAGGACTCCCGCTCCATCCTCTCTTTCTGATGATCTGACCCAGTTATTAGGAGAAAGCCAATCTGTTACACTAACCCACACGAAGCTACCAAAGCCTCTGGCAACCCCATTACCCCCTTCAGGGGGTGTCTGTCTTTGAAAGAGGAGACTTAAGTTTCTAATGGGGGGACTTCAGGTGTGAGGATAAAGCACAGTAACTCGGGGTGGAGTGTGGAGGCAGTTTCTGTGGGAATGGGGACCTCCTAGAACCACTTTCATCAAGTGACATCTGTACCTGCTTGTGCGGCCTGGGCACAGACTTGGCCCCAGGGTGGTGGGGGCAGTGAGGTGAGAGGAGGATGAGGGCACCTTGGGGAGGAGTGTCAGTTGGGGTGCATGGCAGGGAGAACCAGGGGCTTCTGAAGGACAACCGCACTAAACAGACCGCAGGTTAATGTTTGAGCAGGTGGGGATGAGTTCCTTCCGGCCGGTGGGTTTCTTCAAGGTGACACTGGACCCCAGGAAGGTTGGGGAACAAACGGAGTGAACACAAAGATGGAGAGGAAGGCGTGCTCCGGAGGATGGGACCCTGCGCGGTGGGCCCCTGGCTGGCCTGGTGCACACCCAGCTGTGGGGTCTCTACTCCACTGCCCGCTCCTCCCTGCCTTCTCTTGTTGGGCTCCCCGCTGTGGGACGCTTCCCTACACCCTCCCTCCCTACCCTCCTCCCTTCCTCCCATGGTGCACCCTCTGAGTGAACCTGGCTTCCAGCTCTTGGAAGCCTTTCCAATAACATGGCGGTGAGCTCTTTGCAGACCCAGGCAGAGAGGGGCTGAGCGTCAGCCAACCCTGGGCCCACGCTGGGATGAACTGGCCAGACCAAGTGAGCCTCCGCTGGGGGCAGCCAGGAGAGGATGGGTGGGGCCTTCCCGGCAGCCAGTGGGGCCATTGCGAGCGACGCCTAGTCAGCAAGGACAGAAGCAGCGCCTACTGTGTGCCAGGCCCTGTGCTGGCCCCAGAAAGCATGCAGATGCAGCTCCCCAGCCCCTGCCCTCCCACAATTGTCATCCGTTTACCCAGTTAAGACAGAACTTGAAAATGAAGCGAGAGTCTATAAAAGTGACAGACTCTGCTAACTGGTCCAGAAAGATGGTGCTATTCAGAGTCAGAGCAGGGGATGAGGGGCAGAGGGCTCAGGGGAGGCTTCATGGAGAGGCTCGGAGCTGGGACCAGAGGCGAAGCGGCGTGCCACAGCCTCTTAGCTCACAGGCTCTGCAATCGGGGCCTGTTTCAAGACCTGGTTCTCATTTACAGGCTCTGTGGCATTGGACTAGTTACATAATGTCTCTGTGCTGTGGTGTCCCCATTTGTAAAATGGGGATGAAACCTCATAGGGTTGCTGTGAGGACGGAATGAGAGCACCCCTCAGTACCCGGCCTGTAAGTGCTGGCTTTCACCAGCTGGACAGGGCAAACTCTGATGCAGCACAATGGCCTCTTCCAAGCAGGCATCCCCAGGTGACCTGGAGCTGGATGGGGGCGTCCCTTTGGCCAGGATCTCCCTTGGGGGCTGGAACTGTCTGAAATTTTAGAAAATATCTGAGCAGCATCCCGTGGAAAGTAGTGGAGGTGCGAGTCCACAGTCAGGTTTAGGTGACTCGATTAAAAACCCAAGGGTCTCTCTGGGCAGGACAGGGCTCTGAGGCCTGCTCTGATGGGGAGAGAGGGGGCAACACACTAGGACTGTCTTCAAGTCCCAGGGTGTCAGGGGGTGGGTAGATTAAAGATAGTTATTCCGGTGTATTTAATAAGACCCAGCTGTGACAAAATTCTGGCCTGCTCTTAGACTAAGTCAGTTGACTAAGGAAAGTGAAGAATTACCATAGAATGGGTTATTCAAAATCATTATTATCGGGTATCAATTCAGAGCAGGTAATAGTGGAGGTAGGGAGGAATCAGCATGAGAGGTAATAAAGGAAACAGAAAACATCAGTGTGTAAACTTTTTAAACACCATCCTTTGAAGACATCAAATGTTATAAAAGAATGGCCCAGCCACGTTTGTAAAGTTTCCCAGAGTACACATTGCTCCTGCAGTGGCCCTGTGCCAGCACACCCACGGCCCTGCTCTTTGCAGGACCCTGGTGGAGTTGCTTGCCCGAAACACACCAGGGAAAGGGTTCTCCACGTCACGTGTTCTTAGAATGCACCACTGGCTACAGCAGCGCGACCACACCATGACAGACGGACATCTGCTGGACGGTGTCTCCTGGGGCTGCCTGGCCAGGGTCAATGCCCTGGATGGCCTAGTCCACTGGGGCCACCTAATGAAGGGCCAAGCAGACAATGTCAGGGCCTCAAAAGGACCTCCTGCTCCAAAAGTTCTTCCTCGCAGATGGAGGAGGCAAAATATGCATCTTCTTAACCCCACGACCACACTCTTGCCACAGCGCTTGACTGCATCTCCCAACCCTTAGGTCATCCATCTCGCTTCCCCAGCCTGCTGTGATCTGAGTACCAGGATGGAAAAGTCGGGAAACAAGTTGCTTTGACTGGTGGTGTCCCAGGCACAGAGGGCTGTCCATACTCATATGACCAAGAGGGCTCCCCAGTAAGGTGGCTGGCGGTCAGTGGCCCAGGGATGCAAGAACAGATGTCTGGAAGGCAGCCAAGAAAAGACACGCCATTCAGGGCTGGGGAACCTTGCTCCTTGGGACACTACCTTGTCCAGAGTCCCATTCAGGAGGGAGGTCCCTTCCATGGCTTCCACAGTGGGAGGCACCTGCTGGGGAAGACTCATCCACTTTCCAGTCAGGTCACCGTGGACTTCTTGGAATCTCTGAGCCTCAGGTATTCATCTGTACAATGGGAAAGTTATAGCTGTCTCCTGACCTGATGAAGGAATTAAAAAGATAAATTATGCACCATGTCTAACACACAGTAGCCGTAATTTTGAAAATAGCTTTCAACTCGGCACTTGCGTACAGCAAATTTCTGGGTCCCGACACACCCACCCAACCCCACCAAGAACCTCTCCTTTGTCCAGTGGCTCCTGTGTTCTGCCCGTGATCATGGTATTTTTTCGCCACCACTGAGGGCTTTCATCAGTAGCCACCACGCCTGCCTTGGCCTGGCCCTAGATTTCCTACTGGTTGTCCCTAGATTGGCCACTGCTGTTCCTACTGGAGCAGAGGGGCTGGGAAACAGGGTGATAGCAAGGAGCTTTCTCCCCAACTAATGTTAAAACCCTTCCTGTCCATTTCCCCAAAAGGCGTGTTTGATTTTTCCATCTTCTCACTCACACTTCCTCCTTGAAGAAGTCGAGCTCCTCCGGGGCTGGCTCAGAGAGCACTTCACAGACACCAAACTAAAACTACCAAGCAGTATCCCGTCAGGATTCCCAGTGTCTCAGCCAGTGAGGGTGGGTGCCCCGGCCTTCATCCCAAGGTCCCGAGACCCTCCAGCCACCACCCCCAAACCCCTGCATCACTGTGCCCCAAAGACCCTTGTGGTCCTCACACAGTCAGGACTCCTGGTAGCTGGTCCTGTTGGCCAGGACTGCACGGGTGGGCATGCAGACTCCCTCCCACCCCCTCCCCCAGCAGCCTGTCTGTAGTAACGATTTATGTGATCAATAAGAAGATAAACAATAAGTTGGTAGCAAAAGGTAATTGGCAGCAAAGCACCATGGTTCTTCAAGATGGTTGGTTGCATTTTGTTTGGCTTTGGGGACTGTGGTGCAGATTCTATCCCAGCAGGTGCTCTTGGCTTCTGATGAGCTAGATGCCACCCAGAGTCTCCTACATGTTCACATGAAGGCAACTGCTCCCACCTCCTTCCCATTCCAGTGTCGCCCGAGGGTCTCAGACAGGCAGACAGACTTCAGGCTTTGCGTGGCTCTTCACTAGCTTTTCATCAACCCTGCAAAGTTCAGCATTACTAGGGAGAGGTCACCACGCCCCGAAGGAACAGATGCCAATTAAAGGGGCCCAGTTTGCCTGAAGAGTTGGGGAGCCGGTATCCAGCCTGTGATCCCCAGGTTGTAGGGTTAACGTGACAACTAAAATGACTCCTCACAGACGGCTTTGCCTTAATTGGCATTTTTCCTGGCTGGCTGAGCCCTGCAGGAAAGACATCCTCCCTGTCTCCAGGCTACACCACCTCCTGTCTATCATGGACCCCAGAGCTGAGCATCATACATAAAATACAACAGAAACAACTCTTCCTAGTAATAAACAAGACCATAATATATATGTGTTTGTGTTTTACAAGTTAATTAATAAAAACTTACATAATAATTCCTAAGAAGAACTGCATGTTAAGGATGCGCCTTGCAGCATTTATTACTATCAACACATCCACTGTTCTTACAGCACTTGGAGGCTAAACTACAGAATTAAGCCTGGATTTAGTTTGTGAATTACTTTAGGTGTTATAGTCCCTGTTTCTCCAAGGCTGGGGACTCTGGGCAGCTGACTAGGAAGCAGAGTTTAGTGTGAGGATGTTAGTCAGAGGTGCCCTGGGGATCCACCCCTGCAGAATGCTGAGGCAGGGAGCAGGCAGGGCAGAGACGAAGCTGGTGATGCAGCCCCTCAGCTTCAGCCATCCTCGCGGGGTCATCTGGAGCACACATGGCCACCTCTGGTTTGTCCCACGCCTTTATAGAGCCCCTGAGACCTCAGGCAGTCATGGAATGTGTGTGTCCCTGGACTGGCATGCCTTTGGGTGGCTCTGCAGCCCAGGCCATCCTGACGGGGTGGTCCTAGGCTGAGGGCTGACTGCAGACCACACTCCCACCAGCTGGGCCACCAGTCCTTTTTGAGGGGGAACCTGGGTGGCTCACATCTGTGCCTTCTGCAGCCTGTATATGTGGCTCAACCTTCTCAGTTTGTAAACTCCCTGGAGACAGGCTATCCATATATCCTGTATGGCTCTCTGACCCTCACAGCCCCTAGTGCGGAGCTGAGCACAAGACAGGTGATTATAAGGCAGTCAGTGATCCATGTCGAGGTGCAGATAGGTTTGCCGGAGGCCTCTGTGCCTGGGGACCAATCCCCCACGCCACAGCTGCCAGGCAGGAGATGTTACATTTCAGGGTGGCAGCTCCTCTGGCCCGAGCCCCAGGGAAAGGCTCCCCCGGGCCACGGATCCACACCCCTTCCTTCTGCAAGGACTCAGGGTCTGCGAGGGAATATTCTAACCTTCCTGGGGGTGGGACTAAGATTGTACGAGTTACATACGTTACCATCTCGTCTGTTCACTCATTCATTCATTTACTGAGCATCTCCAACGAAGCCAGCACGGTGCTGCCGAGCAACAGGGTGTGGGCAGTTTTCTCCCTTGTGGGGTGGAATGTATGTACAGCTGGATAGGAATCCTGGGCTGCGAGACCTCCCCACGCTGGGACCCCCGCCCCCACCCAGGAGAATCTTGCTTGTGTTAATTTGGCCTCTGGTCCCCACAAGCCTGAAGTGGCTGGTTCTCTGCCCTCACCTGGAATGCCCTGCCCGGACCCATTTCTTGCACGGTGCTGCGCGTTTCAGATACTTCACCAGAGCAAGTTGTAACATATGAAGTCAGCCTTCACCACCCTCAGCTGCTCTGAGCCCTCTTGGTAGAATTGGCTGGAACCACATGGCTCCACGGATGTAATAATACCAGCTGCTCAGAGGCCTCTCGTACAGAGGAACTTGCGCTCGGGCAGGACAGCATATATGGTCCCTGCCCTCTACCCGCCACACGCCCTGCTCCAGCAGCTATGCACCTATAAATAAAGATACAGCAACCGCTACATCTTCACAAGAGAGAAAAAAAAAAAAAACCTGCTAACAATCAATGTGGTCCAAAAGAGGAGAATGGTAATGTCCATTGTCGGACGTCCACTCATGGAATCTTGTAAACCATGAAAAGGACAAAGGCAGGCAGTGCATAGCAACATGGAAGTGGGTTTATGGAGCACCATTAAAAGAAGAAGAAACAGAACAAAAATTGTGGTGTCCACCCAGCTGTGCCTCCACTGAGCTGTGCTGGCATCACTATTGGTCACGTAGATTCCGGTTCCCAAGCCAGATTTTTTTTTATGTTGTAACTTTTTATTTTATATTGGAGTAGAACCAGTTAACAATGCTGTGGTAGCTTCAGGTGCACAGCAAAGCAACTCAGCCGTACATATACATGCATCCGTTCTCCCCCAGACGCCCCTCCCATCCAGGCTGCCACACAACATTGAGCAGAGTTCCCTGTGCTACACAGTAGGTCCTTGTTAGTTATCCTTTTTAAATATAGCAGTGTGTACATGTCGATCCCAAACTCCCTGACTATCCTTCCCTCCACCCTTCCCCCCCATAACCATAATTTCATTGTCTAAGTCTGTGAGTCTGTTTCTGTTTTGTAAATACGTTCATTTGTCTCATTTCTTTTTAGTTTCCGCATATAAGCGATACCATACGCTATTTCTCTGTCTCTGTCTGACTTACTTCACTCAGTACGACAATCTCTAAGTCCATCCATGTTGCTGCACATGGCATTATTTCATTCTTTTTTATGGCTGAGTATTATTCCATTGTATACATGTACCACATCTTCTTTATCCATTCCTCTGTCGCCATCGACATTTAGGTTGGTCTAAGCCAGATTTGATGGCTCCAAACTCAGCTTGCCTCACTGCAGGACACTGCCACCCCCCCGGTGGGACGTGCAGGGAACGTCCCGTCAGTGCTGAGGGTCACCTAGGACCACGGTGTGCACCGGCCCAGGCACAGGGCAGCTCAGCCTCTCTGCCTCTGCATGGTGAGAACACCACCTCCCTGGGGCGACCAGGGGCCTCCGGACACCAGAGCCACCATGTGCCGGCACAGCTCTCCGCTCCTCTCCGCTTCCCTTTGGCACCAGGGCCCCATGTCCTCGGCCTCTCCTCTAAGCCCTAATTTCACGGACTGGACTTGCCTCCCAGGCCAGGTTGGGGCTCACAGCATCAGTCTTGCTGTCTCTCCTGCCTGTCCCCAGACCTGTAGGCCAAGCTCTTTCACTCAACCCAAAGCTTCCATGCGAATTACTGCCCATCAGTTCCACACACACCTAAGTCCAGAATCCCATCTGTGTAAACGGGAATGCGTAGAATGCGGCTCAGAGGGAACGAGGAAACGGAATCAGGTGTATTGAAGCGTGAGCATGGGTGTGGGGGTGGGGTCTAGTGTGTGCATTTTTTTCAAATTGCCCTTTAATATACAATATAATACAGTATATACACATATTTTTAAGCTAACCTTAAAAGGAAAAAAGAAGGGATAGAGCAGTTGTAGAAGGCTATAGAAGGTTCAGGATACACAGCCAGAGCCCTGGCGTGTGCCGAGACCGGAAGGCTCTGGCGACAGTGGCAGGGTACTGGCTGTGAAAATACAAACCCGTGGGTACCTGAGAGTTGCTTATGTAATGATTTTGCTACCAGATGGGTGGTCCACCTTCTCTTTCTCCCCTAGCCATCATTCCTGGATCATGGCCCCGGCTGATGGCCTGGATCTCTGTCTCCGAGGGTTGCTCTCTCTTACCTGGAGTGGCAGATGGTAAAGCACAGTGCTCCTGGGCCTGACTCTGTAGGAGATACAGCAGCAGGAATGGGAAGTGGCTGCCCTCCCCAGGAAGAGCCTCAGGACCAGGGGCAGCTCTGCCAGCCGAGATTCCTGGCAGAGACTCCTGAGACGCCCACTTATTCTCTCAGAACCTTCCAAAGCCCATCCAACACTGCAGCCGTGCTCCTTCCTTTCTGAGCTGGTGCTCCGGGACTCAAGTGTGAAAACTTACCATGTGCCTTCCCAGCAGCCTCTGCAGGCAAGCCAGGGAGGGCCTGGAACTCAAGCTGCGTGTAGCTGGTGCCAAAATTCCCCAAGTGAATCCCTGATGGGTTGATGGGAGGGTGGGGCTCAGCACAGAGTAAATCTCCTTTGCTTCCGCCTCCCCCTCCTCCCCCGGCGTCCAGTCCCACAGCCTGTCCTGCCAGTCCTGGTTGCAGCATGCACACCTCCACAGCTCCACTGCCACCTCCAGTGGTCCAGTGTCCTCGGTGCCCATCTGAACTCCTGCCTCTCGAGCTCTCCCACACATTCCGTCCCTCAGAATCATCTTCTGAAAACATAAATACGATCTGTTACTCTCCAGTTTCAAACTCTCAGCGGCCCCTCATTGTAATTAGGTTGAATTCCAAACTCCTTACTATGGCCTAAGGCCTTGCTACTCAGAGGGTGATCCCCGGACCCGGCAGCTTGGACCCCACCCGGGAACGTGATGGAGATGCAGCATCTCCTCCCAAACCTACTGAGTCAGAATCTCTGGGCCATGAGCATGTTACCACTTGAGAAACAGCCTGAGAGCCCAGGGGAGATCTGTCCTGCCCTGCCCCTTTGACCCCGCATAGGACCATCACACTGCAGACTTAGGAGGCCCTCTCTGAGTCCCCAGCTAAAGGAGTGCCCCCAACCCCGGCACTTACGGTTCTATTCCCCTGTTTCATTTTCCTCGGTGTGCTCATGCCCACCAGTGAGATCATTATTCATGTTTTTGTGATGTTATATATATTCCCACTAGAGTGTAAGCTTCATGCGGGTAGGACCCAGCCAATCAATCCTGCTCTCCACCGTGTCCTCCCGGCCTGTAACAGTCCTTGGAGTGAAGGAAGGACCCAGTCAGATCAACACACATTTGATGGGCCTGTGCAAGGTACCCTGAGCTCACCAGGAGTTTACAGACGGGCTGGGAGGATCCCGCCCACCGCCTCCCCTACCCCTGTCACACGTGAAAGTTAATTCAAAATGTGGGAGCTAATACTAATGAGAAATGCCTTCATTCCCCAAGTTTATTTGGTTGGAAAATGAGAAGGAAAGGGATGTGCCTGGTAGTTTCAGGGAAGGAATGCATGGAATGTAGGTCTTCCAAGAATGTGGGGCTGGCAGTGGGAATGCAGATGCTTGCCCGCCGGGCTTGTGGTGTCTGGCTCCTTTCTCTCCTGGTAGAAGCAATCAGTCTTCGAAGATTAAGAAGATCAGGTGCCAGTGTTCTTTATCTTCTCAACATAGATGAAAATTAGGCAACAGGAGGAAAAAATACCCTTTAGTACAAAGCCATGGTTCTCAAAGTGTGTTCCCTGGATTAGCAGCATCAGCGTCACCTGGGAACTTGTTAGAAATGCAGGATCTCAGGCCCCCGCTTCGGACCTCCTGAATCAGGCACTCTGGGGGTGGGACCCAGTGATCTGGGTTTTAACAAGCCTCTGAGTGAGGCATCCGGATTTTGAAAAACTGGCAGGATAAACGTAAATCTTTATTTTAAAAATACATAAAATAACACATTTATTATAGAAACTTTTGAAAATCAGCAAAGTAGGAAGATAATTAAGGCATCATTAATTCTGTCACTCAGAAATAACTCCAATGAATGCTATCCATAGTTTGGTGTATCTTCTTGCAACCTTTGTTAAAGCATATGTATTTTAAAAAATTTACCCAAATTGGGTTATTCTGGACATTATGTTGCTCTTATTATTTAGCATTTTAGCTGTGAGCACTTCCTAATCATTCATAGAAAATCTCATTTTAGCGGCTTCATAATATTTGTTCACATTAGTGTACCCTAAGGGCTATATATCTAGGTGATTTCCAATTTTTCTTCTTATAAATAGCACTAGAATGAACATCCTGGTTCCAAAAAGTCTGATTCTTTTTTAGGATAAAATGCTAGAATAGAAATGATTAGGCAAAGACTAAATATTTTAGGTCTCTTGGTGAACATTTTACTATTTTAAAAGTTTAAAAACATATGTATGCATTTGTAAAACATATGTCAAAAAAGTTAATATATTACCCCTATAAAAAGAGCTTCTGTAAACCTTAAGAGAAATACATAACTCTCAGCAGTGTAAAAGGGGAAAAAGGAACTGACAGTTCACAAATGTAGGACCACATGTGGCAAATGGCCAATTCACAAGTGAGGTAATGTTGAACCTCAATTCTAGTGAAAAAAGTCAAGGTAGGGCTTCCCTGGTGGCGCAGTGGTTGGGAGTCCGCCTGCCGATGCAGGGGACATGGGTTCGTGCCCCGGTCCGGGAAGATCCCACGTGCCGCGGAGCGGCTGGGCCCGTGAGCCATGGCCGCTGAGCCTGCGCGTCCGGAGCCTGCGCTCCACAACGGGAGAGGCCACAACAGTGAAAGGCCCGCATACCGCAAGAAAAAAAAAAAAAAAAAAAAAAGTCAAGATAAATCTCCAAGGTACCACGTTTTTTTTTTTTTTTTAAACTCATGAATTTCACAAAGCTTTGTTAAAAAAAAAAAAAAAAAAAATTAGAATAGCCGGAGCTGGCAAGCAAAGGTACAGTGAAACAGATATTTTCACCCATTCCACCCATGTCTTCTGGAAGGAAATATGAATTGGTAGTGCCTTCCTGAGGAGCAGTTTGGTCTGTTTTACTAAGATTCATTCTACTTGGACAGCTCATTAGATGTTATAAAGGCTCCATTCACAGATAATGTTTCGTGGGGTGAAATGAGTGAGATATTTTGTTGTATAGTAAGAGCCGCCTCTGACTCAGGGCGGATGATCAGAGGTCCAGGCGCTGTTCTAAGTGCTTCATTTCTGTTAACTTGTTGAACCTTCACAACCTTCCAGTGAGGGACTATTTATTATTAACATTCTATAGATGAAAAAAATGAGACCAGAGAGGTCCAGTAACTTGCCTACTTTCACAGCGGGAAAGTGGCTGAGCTAGGATTGGAACCCATGAATCCCCATCTGACACCTATGCCCTTACCCATCATGGCAGACTGCCTCTCAATATGGCAGAAACTGAGGGACAGGACAGCCCTCTCTTATCTGTAGCTTGGCGCTCATTACTCCCTCTCTCTTACCTTTCATCTCCTGACCTCAGCTATGGGTTCTGCTCAGTCCTGCCTCTAAGACACTCTTTTCACTTTTGAAGCAACTGCATTTCAGATAACGATGCAGAAAGACTTGTGATTTATAAAGAGCTGGAAACTTGCTTTGTCCGTGAAGAGACTGGTGTGTTCTGATATAGCCTATTTTTCTTAAAAATATTGCAGTTTCTATGGCTATTGGGTCCTTGGAGTGAGGGGAGGCCGCTGGCTAGATCCATAGCTCTAACCCCTCTCCAGGCCAGTTACATCACTGGGCCCTTCGGAAAGGTAAAGATGAAGTCCTTTCCTAGGCAGGGTGAGTGCCCTGCCTGGGGTGGACAGCAGCAGAGGGAGGGTGGGGGAGTAAAAGCAGACCTAGAGGCACAGAGACCCACTGGCTCTCTGCCATCCATCCCCCGGCACTGTCAGCTTCTCACTGTGTCACAGCAATGCGGGGGCCATGCTTGTCCAGTGTCCCCCACCGCACTGGGCAGTGAGAGGTCCGTGGGCACATACGGGGCTCACTCTTAAGTATGGGCTAGGACCGAAGGTGGTACACACAGAGGACAGCTGGCAGAGGTGAGGGGGCAGAACAGGGACCCTCTGAGGCTCTGGCAAGAGGCAGGAAATTGGAGAGACTCTGGCACCGAGGAAGCAGACCATGAGCTGGGGAGGCTCAGTACATGGCCAGCTCCAGTGAGCTGCCTTAGAGACTGGAGGGGTCAGTGAGAGAGGCAGCAGACGCAGCAGAGACTGGGGCAGAGATGACTTTGGGCCTGACAACCCCTCTTTTCATGTGCCCTCAGGACTGAAGAGAGAAGGTGGCCTCAAGATCGTGTCTGGAAACATTTGGTGTGGATAGAAGGGAGGCTTTCTGAAAGCCACAGCTGTTACCTTCTGGGAAAAGGCTACTGAGAAATCTTGAAATTTTCATTTATTCCTTGATCAAACGTGTAGAGCAAGCACTACTTGCCAGAGTCCAAAGATAACCTAGCCTCCATCGCTGCCCTCAGGGAGCTTGCTGTCTGTCTAGTGGGGGAGGCGGCAAGAGATGTGCTGATGCCGGACTTCTGAGCTTGACTACACCTTGAGCACAGTGGGGGACTCCCTCCCGCCAGGAGCTAGGACATCAGGGTCTATGCTGCTGTCCTATTAGGGTGCAGGATAGTGGACTCTTTTCTTTACATTTTTCTTTTGATTTAATGTAGCATTTGATACATGCAGAAAAATATCTGTCGTGTGTATGTAGGTTGTGAAGAGGAATAAAATAAACTCCTGTGAACCCATCTCTCAGTTTCAGAAATAGAATGTGACCCAAAGTATTAAAGCTCCTTGGTGTCCCTCCTCCACGGCATCCCCTTCTTTTCTCCCAGAAGTAATCATTATCCTGAATTGTGGGTTCAGCATTCCCTTGCTTTTCTGATGGTCTTACTACTTATATATACACAAATTTTTGCAGTTCCTCAGAAAGTTAAAGGTAGAATTACCATATGACCCAGCAAGTCTGCTCCTTGGTATATACTCAGGGGGAAACAACCCAAGTGTCCATTAACAGATGAACTGGTAATATATACATTTCATATAGATATTTCAGCCATAAAAAGAATGAAGTTCTAATACATGCTTAACATGGATGAACCTTGAAGATGTTACACTAAGGGAGATAAACCAGTCATACAACGACAAATATTGTATGAATCCACTTATATGAAATATCTAGAATAGGCAAATTCATAAACTCAGAGAGTAGATTAGGGGCTCCCAGGGTCTGAGTGGAGGGGGGAACAGGGAGTTATTGCTTAACGGGTACAGAGCTTCCTCTTGGGGTGATGGAATAGTTTTAGACCTTGTGGTGATGGTTGCACATCGTGAAATGTACCTAATAACACTGAATTGTACACTTAAAAATGGTTAACGTGGCAAATTTTATGTTAATATCTTTGTCCACAATTTAGAAAAAAAACTTATTGGTAGTTTTGCCAGTATTTGAACTTTACATAAATGAAATCAAACTGTATGTCTTCTCCTGCGATTGCTTCTCTCACTCAATATTGTTTCTACGATTCATCCATGTGGAGGCAGCTGGCCATGGCTTATGCATATTCACCACGGAATAGTATTCTGTGGTATGAATATACCACAACCTATCTATCCAGTTTCGGGTCGATGACACTAAAGATGTCTGCAGGTTTTTCTGCTATTAATAACAATGTTTCTGAGAACATGCTGTCATGTGTCTCCTGGAGCACGTGTCCAGGAGTGTCTCTGTGCTCTACCTCTAGGGGTGGGATCGCTGGGTCAGAGGCAGTGTTCGTGTTCAACTTCATAAAATGATGCCAAATTGTGTTCCAGAGAGGTTGTACCCATTATCACTCTGCCAGTCGTCCATCAGTTCCTAGTGGCCCCACGTCCTCCCCAATAGAATTGCATATTTTCTTGAGCTCCTTTCCTGCCCAATAGTCCTGCCACCTGTAAATTTACCTCCAGACCCACCTGTATGAGATCAATCCCAGGACTGTGATGACTTCTGTCAAGGACAGAACTACTGCCTCTAGATCACCAGGTGATGGATCTCAGGATCTCAAAAGTAGAAACAGCCTTTCATGGGACGACACAACCCTCACTTTACAGACAAGTAAACAGAGACCCAGAGCCAAGCCACCCCATGCACTGGTGAGCAGCCTGCTTCCTGGTGCAGCCCCTGATGATGGGACGGGAGCACACCTTGCACAGGGAGCAGAGGAGGTGGTTCTGATACCACTGGGGCTGTGTTTACACCACCAGCAGCCAAAATGCAACTTGAGATGGAACCTGTGTTGAGGGCTCGGTCTGAGGATAAGATGAGTTCATCATTTGCACATGCTCTGTTTCTGAGATTCTGAGAGAAATACTAGACCTGTGGATTTGCATGGCTTTCCCCTTGTATTTGACCCAAGTGAAAATAGCCACACCCTAGGTCAGGAGGTAGCCCCCAGTGAAGGTGAGCTGGGGCACTTCCTGCCCCTTGCCTCCTGCCAGCCCCGTGGGACAGAGTGAGTTCCAGGGAGGCACTCCAGTCCAAGCTGGTTCTGAAGCCAATTTAACCTTAATTATCCCCTGTGGATCTGATCTTCTTGCCTTGTCTCTGGCTTTCCCAATAACTACCCGTGACGGTTTTTCCTTGCATCTGGGGAGTTTTGCTTTTCCATGACCATGCACAGCCCTGGGAAGAGAGGCAGATCAGAGAGGATTATCTCCATTTAGCAGATGAGAAAATTGAGGCTTGGAGGGGATCACTGCAGTTAGTTGGTGTCACAGATGGGTCCACTGGCCACCAGATCCAGGGCCTTTCCCCTTATGTCACACACTTCCACCCACAACAAAATGCCCGGTCCCAGGACTACAGGAAGCACACCTTCAAGGTAATCCTAAAGAAATACCACCCTATCAGCTTCCTGGTTTTGTGGGAACAGATTTTCCCTTGAGGGACACTGAAAGTCGGGTTCTCCACATGTACGGGCCGGGTATCATCTGCATGGACACTTCGCTAAAGCCTAAAGCTCTAAACCCACTTAGCGTTTAAGAGACCACACAGTGGGTACATTCAAAACTTCTTACATTTTATGTAAAATTTTACGTTTACATTTTACATAAACAACGAAAAGATGGGGAAAGCCTTCTAAGTCCCACTATTTAGAAACCGATAAGAAACAGAGGATACTTAACCCTCTGTTTGATATTCTGAATATTTTTCTGTTTCTCTCATTGTATACAGACACACACACACAATAGATTTGCACATACATTTTGCAAACCTTTTTCCTCAACCATCTGTAATGATGCTCTTTTCCTGGAAAAAGCATACATAATCTTAAACTTTTTAATTATAAAAGTAACACATGTCCATTGTTGAAAGAGAGAGGGAGAAAGGAAGGAAGGAAGGAAGGAAGGAGAAAGGGAGAAAGAAAGAAAAGGAGAAAAGAAAAAGAAAGAATCCTCCCACTGCATGTTATTACTATAAATTTATATCACTCCAGATATTTTTCTGTGATTATATATTTTATTAAACAAATTGGGATCTTTCTGTGCAACACTGTTTGTATATGTCACCACGTAGAATATTTCCATGTCAGTAAAATACTTATCTGTACTATTTTAATGACTACAAGTCATTTCATTGTATAAATGTACGATCAGATATTTTATTTAACCTTTTTTCTTGGACATTTAAAATTTCTTCCATGGCATAACACTAAGATTAATATTAGGTAATAAAAACCATTGCGCATACTTAACTATTAGGATAAACACTGAGAAGTAGAATTGCTAGCTCGAAGAGAATGTACCTAATAATTTTAAGGCCCCAAACTGCTAACTTGCCTGCCAAGAAAAATTGTGTATTTGTGTTTACTCTCTTTTTTTTTTGACTGGCTATGCCTGAGTTTCTTCTGTTTTTTTTATATATATACACACGCGCACACACACACATATATTGTTTTCTATATATATATATATACACGCGCACACACACACATATATCGTTTTATATATATATATATACACGCGCACACACACACATATATCGTTTTCTATATATATATATATATATATATACACGTGCACACACACACATATATCGTTTTCTATATATATATATACACACGCGCACACACACACATATATCGTTTTCTATATATATATATATGCGCACACACACACATATATCGTTTTCTATA